>NC_052031.1:2489846-3738677 GCF_015832195.1 Motacilla alba alba | reverse complement strand
CTAACTGATTATCTAACTTAACAGATACATAGAAAACAACCTACCGTGAGAAGGAGTGGCACAGGATTCTGCTCGCAGCCCCAAAGTGGCAGAGGAGTCTCCAATGCCTCTGCTGCAGTCTCAGACTGTCGGGGTTTATATGCTCTCCAGGGAGAGACAGATGTTGGATTTCCCAAGAAGCC
The DNA here is from genome assembly GCF_015832195.1 of Motacilla alba alba. Classification (NCBI taxonomy): domain Eukaryota; kingdom Metazoa; phylum Chordata; class Aves; order Passeriformes; family Motacillidae; genus Motacilla; species Motacilla alba. Next base: position 3,738,495 of record NC_052031.1, on the reverse strand, counting down.
TTTCGAGTAAATTTTCCTGGGAATTTAGACCACACCTGTGTTTGTTCAGAGGATTTTTGCAAGGTCATGGGTGCAGTTTTACTACTCAATAATCTCCCCTTTCCTATTTATTGAACAGTTGTTGATAAATTTCACGTGAGCTGGCTTGAGTTTCTTTCCCAAATCATTCCATCTGTCCTTGCCCTCCTGATTGACAGAAAATACCAAAGTCCTGCAAAGTTCAGTACATGTATAAGCTCTGATTGCTCCTTGGAGCTCAGCACCTCCAGCCTAGGCTTTGTCCGCATATATCTATTCAGGAAGTCAGGAAAGGCTTTGAATATTGGTGTCAACGGTAATGAAGGAGCAAGAGCTTACTTTGAAGCAGAGTCTCAGAACAGGCAGCTGAACCGTTCCTTCTGTGTTCTCCCTGGAGAGAGGAGTGTTTGAATCCTCAGGAGTGCTACTGCAATATATACCCAGGCATAAATTTGCCCTTTGTTACAAACAAGGAATTCCACAGAAAATAGAAGTTTTCTTTTTTCATTCAGGGGGTATGTTCACACCCACCCTGAAATGGTTTGGCAGTTGTTTGTCATAGTTTCCCCAGAATTTCTTCCAAATTTGCTAACTTGCAGCATGGTATGTCAGGATCAGCCAACAGGGTCTGGTGACTTCCTTGATCATCTCATCAATCCCACCAGCTGCAGCTGCTGCTGCTCCAGCACCTACACGTGTTCCTGTTCCCAACAGAACATCTCTGGTGACATTGGATGGACTGGCGTGGCTCTGGGTACACTCAGATATTCACAGTCTGCCCTTCTGCAGCCTCCCATAACATCATTGCTATGGCCAGGCTACAAATATTCTCTTGCCTGATTGCCATGGCTGTGTAACAGCTTCATCCCAGCAGCCTGGGAAGGAGAAGGCTCTGCGGTTTCCTCAGAGCACCTGCCAGTACTTTAGGAGCCTACAGGAGAGCTGGAGAGAGACTTTGCAGAAGGACATGGAGCTGAGAGGTGAGCTGGGTTATGAGTTAATGTTTTTTCACAGTGGCAGGTGTGGGGCTGTGTTTGGAGTTCTGCTGAACACAAGGTTGATAACACAGAGAGGTTTCAGGTATTGCTGGGCAGAGCTTTCATGGAGCAAGCAGCATACTGCCATGCTGGCAAGGAGGCTGGGGGTACTTGGGAGGTTGGGAGGAGACACAGCCATGACAGGTGAGGCCAACTGGCCAGAGGGATATTCCAGAGCATGTGACATCATGCTGAGGGTATAAAGGGATGGGAGGGAGGAGGAAAGGGGGGGACATTTGGAGTGGTGAGTTTTGTCTTCGCAGGTAGTTCTGAGGCGGGATTACTTAGGGTACTAAGTAATTACTTAGGATTACCCTGCTTACTTAAGAGTTGACTGAACACATTTAATTCCATAGGAAACAGTGAAAGAATTCCTTGATATGCTTTACTTCTCCGCACAGATTTTGTTTTCCCTGTTAAAATGTCCCTTTCTCTGCCATGAGTTTTCCAGCTTTTCCCCTTCCAGTTCTTTCCTTGATCCCGGTGATCAGGGAGCGAGGGAGCGGCTGCGTGGGGTGTTGCTGCTAGCTGGGGTTAAACCACACCATTAGGACAAGGAGAATTGCTGCTGGCTGGGGCTTGGAGAAACCTGGGATAGTGGAAGGTGTCCCTGCCCATGGGAGGGCATGGAAGCAGCTGGTCATAAAGGTCCTTTTCAACCCAAAATATTTTGTCATTCAGTGACCATTCATTAATTTAAAGCTAAACTGGACTCATTTTCTTCCATTTCCAAAAGTCCAGGAATAATAGAATGATGAGTTGGTTGTTACAAGCAGAAGTATCCAGAAGAAGTGTGTTAGACCAAAGTTGGTTTAAACAAACTGGTTGAGTCATGTGGTTCCTTTTGCTCTGTTAACCTGGGACTGATGTGTTAAACAAAGTGGGGCAATATGACATAATCCTGAATTCACAGAACCAGTTGGACTCTTTGATGCAAAGGCCCCAACCCTCAAAGGATCAAGAGTGAGGACCTCAATGTTGGGAGTCTTGTTCCTGGATCCATGGGCATATCTTGTAAGCGCTATTGCCTCACTGGCCCACTTTGTTGATGGCCATTCACAGGTGAATAACTGGTGTCTGATGCTGACACTTGTGTGGCTGTTATGGCATCCTCTGATTGCATTTGGACACCCAATGTCCTGCAAGGATGCTCTGAGCACTGTGACTTTACTGGTGGTTGTAGAAATTTCAGTGAGAAGCAACTTGTGGTTTATAGAAGACGTGACCCTGCAATCCAGCACTGCAGCAAAGAACTTTCATTGCAAGCTCTTGCAAACTCCATGATGGGGCACACATTGATCTTTGACAATCATTGAATTCATTTCCCAAAATCAGTTTCCATCCATCTGTAGAAAATCTTTAGAAGCAGGGCAGAGAAGGAAGGTGTCCAAGGAGTGCATCACAGGAATTCAGCTCTGGCTGCTCAAAGCTTTCTGTGTATCTGATACCAAAGCCTGCCTGCCTGATACAACAGCTGCTGCTCTCAAGGTGCAGTTTCAAAAGCAAGCAAACCAAAGCCTGGCCCAGGATCACAGAATCATTGAATTGTTGTGTATTGAAGGGACTTCTCAGGATCTTCATGTCCAGGCTCCAGGCTCCAGCAGGATCAGCTGGAGCAGGTTGTCCATAAGGTTCTCTGCAGCATCTTCAGGTGTGTGGCACAGCACGTGGCAGCTGCATTCCTGAACACCTCCTCACCTGACCCCCAGGGGTTCTTGGCTGATATGCCTCTGTCAAAGTGCTGTTGCCCATCAGCAAGGGACATTTTGCCCAGGTGCAGGAAGTGAGGACCTCATTGCGGGAGTGTAATAGGAATGCACCCAGATTTACAACAGATAAGTAGTTCCTCAGAAATCAGAAGTTTAACTTTACAATCTAAGCTATTAAAGTTGCCCAACAGGAAAGTTTGTTTCCTGGATGGACCAAAGGAGCTTTGCCCAGCTGCTCTCTCAAGCAGAGGTCAGAGCATTCCACAGTCTTGATTCTCCTGTTTCCTTCTCTTTTGGGACAGCACACGGCAACATGCTCCATCCACAGAATGTGAACCCCTGGTGTTACTGGAAAAGGTCTAAGCCAGCTGCATGATCCAGCACTTGGCAGTGAAGAGGCTTGAGGCTGCAGTGTCTCCTCACAGCTCCCAGCAAACATAATTTCTCCTTAGTGGCTAAAATCCCTGTGATGCACCAGAGCCCAGAGCTCTCCCCAAAGAGGGACAGACACAGAGCAAAGAGCAAAATGACCCTGCCATGTCAGTGCAGCTGCATCTTCCCAGGGAACACAGGTGCTTCCCACCCCAGCGTGGGCATGGAGCAGCTCTGGGCTCAGCAGAGGGCTCCATCCCTATTCCCCAGTCACAGCAGGCTCAGCAGAAAACAGAGGCCATCCCAGCTGAAAGGTGCCTGGCAGCATGCTTGTGGAGCTGGGGCAGCCCTCTGCTCAGCTCCAAGCTGGGTTCCTGTGAGAAGCACAGAATTATTTCTGGTGGAAACGGACCTCTGGCATTGTGGAGTCCAACCTCTGACCAATCACCACCTGGCCAAGTGGACCAAGGCACTGAGTGCCACATCCAGTCTCCAGGCATTGGGATTCCACCACATCCTCCGTCAGTCCATTCCAATGGTGAATCACCCTTCATGGGAAGAAATTCCTCCTGATGTGCCACCAGAATCTCCCCTGGTGCAGGTTGAGGCCTTGCCCACTCATTGTCTCCCTGGTTGTGCAGCAGAAAATGCTGACCCCACCTGGCTACATCCCCTTTTCAGGGAGCTGGAGAGAGAAATAATCTCTCAGAGCCCCCACGTCTGGGCTAAAGAAGCCCAGCTGCCTCAGCTGCTCCTCACAGGCCTTTCCCTCCAGGGCCTTCAGCAGCTTCATGGCCTTTCTCTGCACAGCCTGCAGAGGTGGCCTCGGCCCGTGGATCCCGCCTGTCCAGATCCCTCTGCAGGGCCTTCCTGCCCTTCAGCAGGCTCAGTCTGCCACCAAACATGGTGGCATCTTGCTGAGAGTTCACTGGATCCCCTCATGCAGATGATCAGGAAAGCTATTAAACGGGACTAGGCCCGACACTGCTCCCTGGGCACAGCGCTTGTGGCCGGACGCCAGCTGGATGTGGCACTGTTCACCACGGCTCTCCGGGCCTGGACATCCAGACAGCTCCTGTCCCAGCCAAGAGAGCACCTCTCCAAGCTGTGGCCTGACAGCTTTTCCAGGAGAATGCTGTGGAGACTGTGCCAAAGGCTTTGATGAAGTCCAGGTCAACTTTTCTATAGCCTTCCCTGTCATCCCCAGGGCCGGTCATCTGGTCATTAAAGGAGATCGGGTTCACTAGGCAGGACCTGCCTTTCCTAAACCCCCGCTGGCTGGGCCTGGTGCCTTGGTTCTCTTGGATGTGCCCTGTGATCACACTCAGGACAATCTGCTCCAAAACCCTTCTGGGAAGCGAGGTCAGGTGCACATGCCTGTAGTTCCCCAGATTGCCCTTCCAGCCTTTCTTGTGCATGGGTGTCACAATGGCCAAACTCCAGGCATCTGGGCCCTCCCCAGTGACCCAGCAGTGATTAGAAGTGATGGAAAGCAACAGTCCTCAAGTATGAAATAAGGCAGAATGCAAGCTGCTCCTTTCCTCTGTTGGGCTTCCCATGTATTTCACAAGCTTGCTGTGGATGGCAGGGCATTTCTGATTACTGCCAGGGCTGAAGGTGCTGGGAAGAGCCTGGGAAGTTGACAGAGGTGGCACTGGTGGCGTTGGTGTGTTGGTTTTGCACAGGCTGGTTCTTGGGAGTGGGAGGGCCAGTGAGGTGTCTTCTTTGAGAAGGTTCTAGGTGCTTCCTCCAGGTCCAGCAGACCCAATCCTTGGTGGCTCTGTAGATTGACATTCTGCTGGCCACAACTGGGCCATTTAGAGATGTTGGTAACACCTCTGCAATGAAAGAAGACTCTCCAAACAAATTGTGCTGTGTAGTTTGTGCTTCAGCCGGAGAAGAGGAGGAGGTGCTCCAGGCACCAGAGCCAAGATTCCTCAGCAAGCCGTGGTATGACCATGGCGAAGCCGCTGTTCCTCTGCATCTCCTGGGGATCCACGGGGGATGCAGAGATCCACCCACAGCCCATGGGGATCCATGGGGCATGCAGAGATCCACCCACAGCCCATTTCAGAGGTGCCCATGCTAGGCCAGGGGGATGCCTGGAGGAGGCTGTGATCCACTGGATGACACGGTGAAGAGAGGGGCCCCCTGCTCCCCTGCTGGAGCAGCCTGTCCCTGGAGAACTGCACCCTATGGAAGGATGAGCCATGCCAGGGCAGTTTTGGGAGCAATGTGTGCCTGTGGGAGGGACTCATGTTGCAGCAGTTTTGGTTGGACTGCTGCTTGTGAGAGTGGAGCCACACTGGAGAAGTTCAAGGAGAACTGTGTCCTGTGGGAAGGACCCCATGGTGGAGAAGGGGAGGGACTCCTCTCCCTGAGCATAGGAAGAAAATCTTGGCTGATGAACTGACCAAACCCCCTCCACTCTGTCTCCCTGTGCTATTGGTGGAAAGGAGGGAAGGCTTAGGGAAGAAAAGGTGTTTTCAAGTGCTGTTTTACTTCTCATTATCCTCCTCTGATGGTGGTAGTAATAAACTCACTTTCTGTCTCTAAGTTGAACAAGATTTGCCCTTGGAGTGTTTTCTCCCAGTCCTTATCTCAACTCATAAATCCTTTAATAATTTTTTTCTCTGCTCTGTCCAGCTGTAACAGGGAAGGCTGCGTGAGCAGCTTTTGTGGGTGCCTGGTGTTTGGCCAGTGTCAAACCACGACAGTTGGTCAAGCAGCCAGGGGCTCCAGAGCCTGGAAATCGAGGGCAGTGAGGCATGGCAGGAGTGATGGTGAGGATGAGTGTGGTCTCACAACAAAGCCATTGTGCAGTGGTGGGTGAGCAAGTCAGAGGGTGCCGTACCCTGAGGCACAGCAGAGGTGTCTGCAGAGGTGCCTCAGCCTGAAATCACTCTGATGCTTTCATCCCATCAGGGCCTGTGTCAGCATTTGATCCCAGCAGAAAAAATCCATCCAGGCAGAGGACCTGGGGTGGCAGGAGCTGTCCAGCAAAGGGGTGAGAGTGATGTGCTCACTTTGTTCTCCTAAAAGCAAAACCTTCTCCTAGGGGTCTGTGCAGCCCAGCTGGCACCAGGCAGGGCTCTTGCTGCTGTGGCCATGGCAGCTGGAGGCAGCAGGAGCAGAACTCCACGGTGCTCCCAGGCCGTGCCCCGTGTCTGCCCTGGGGTCTGGTGCCCTGTGCTCAGGTGTGCAGAGCCCCCAGAGCTGCCCCTGGGCAATGGGCCTGGCCTCTGGCTGCTGGCCCAGTGTCCCAGGATCCTGCAGCACATCCGGCAGCCCCAGTGGGGCTCTCCAAAGCTCAGGGCAGCTGCAGTGGCCCAGGGTGCAGCTCTTTATGCAGCTGAGGCAGGCCTGCAGCTCTGCTGGCTGCGGTCACAGCTGGGTCACCAGCACACCTGGGGACACCTGCATGGGGCTGCCTCACTCTGCACATCCACCAGAACCTGTGTTTTACTGCAGCCCCCAAACAGCTTGGTCCTGGCTGAGCACTGAGACCCAGTAGGATGATGAACAACAGCTCCTGAGCTGAGAAGTCCAGTCCCAAGCTGGCACCTCTGAAAGTGACACAGCTTGCATGAGCTGTTGGCACCCTGGCCCTCTTTGTTCATGCCATTCACAGGAGAATAACTGGTGTCTGATGCTGACACTTGTGTGGCTGTTATGGCATCCTCTGATTGCATTTGGACACCCAATGTCCTGCAAGGATGCTCTGGACACTGTGACTTTACTGGTGGTTGTAGAAATTTCAGTGAGAGGCAACTTGGGTTTTTTAGAAGACATGACCCTGCAATCCAGCACTGCAGCAAAGAACTTTTATTGTAAGCTCTTGCAAACTCCATGATGTGGCACACATTGATCTTTGACAATCATTGAATACATTTCCCCAAGTCAGTTTCCCATCAATCTGCAGAAAAGCTTCAGAGGCAGGGCAGAGAATGAAGGTGTCCAAGGAGTGCATCACAGGAATTCAGCTCTGGCTGCTCTGTGTATCTGATGCCAAAGCCTGCCTGTCTGATACAACAGCTGCTGCTCTCAAGGTACAGTTTCAAAAGCAAGCAAACCAAAGCCTGGCCCAGGATCACAGGATCATTGAATTGTTCTGGTTTGGATCTCTAAGAGGCTTGGAGAGGGTCTTTGGACAAGGGTTTGGAATGACAGGACAAGAGGGAATGGTTTCACCCTGATGGAGGGCAGGGATAGATGCGATAATATAAAGAAGTAAATTACTGTGAGCCAGCTGTGGTATGAGTAAAGGTTACCTAGAGCTGTTTTGACTGCCCCATCCCTGGAAGCATTCCAGGCCAGGCTGGGGAGGGCTTGGAAAGACCTAGTGTAGTGGAAGGTGTCCCCGCAATGGCAGGCAGGTCAGAATGAGATGATCTTTAAGGCTTCATGATCCCATCAAAACCAACCTATTCTGTGATTCTGTGATGTGTATGAAAAACCACACAGCCTTTTCCATTGAGGATGTGAGGCTTATTGCCTGGGACATGCTTTGTTGAACAGACTAACTTTTTTCTTCCCCCCGTAGAGCTTGGTCAACCTCTCCTCCAGCTCCCCCAGGCTGAGGTTCTCTACCTTGTTCTTGCTGTTCTCAGCAATAGCCCCCCAAGCCTTCATGGTCTTTTTACCCACCAGACAGCAGGTAGCTGACCAGATATGGCTAGGTCTGTTAATCCTCCCTTCGGCAATGTTAATGTTCCCAGGCACAGCACCCGTGATCACGTAGGTGGTGTTACAGCCCTGGCTTATTTTGGACATAGTTTTAGACTCGTACACTGACCACTGTCCCTTTTTGAGACTCTTGTCCTGGGGCACTATGTTGGTGAGGCTGAAGGTAGCTGTCTTGTTTTCCACACCATCTTGATGGCCAGTGGGATTCAAATGGCCAAGGTCCAAGCCCTTCAGTCCTTTGTAGTCGGCAGGAACAGCCTGGCTCTCTTTGATTTGATCTGAAGTGAACTTGTGTTGATCCATGAGGACTGACTCTCTTTCCATTTCTTTAAGATTATTTTTACCTATGAGCTGGACAGGGAAAGAGAAAGAGGTGTTAAAATGGATAACTGGGGTAATGGAGATTTCCCTGGTGCAGAAGTCTCTGATGGCAAATGTTGTGATGTGTTTTGTTTTATTAATATTATTATTGTTTGATTTGTAATTTCCTTGTGCTGCTCCTTGGTCTCTGTCCTTTTCCCAGAACTTCATTTAGTCCTCCTGGCAGGAAATGCCATTCCCTTCCTAAAAACTGCCTTCTCTCTCGAAACTTCTCTGTCAGTTTACTATTTCTCTAAACTTCATTAATTCACTGAAACTGTCCATTTACCTTGGGATTCTTCATTGGGTGATATTTGAATGCCCGCCTTGTATGTTATCTCTAGCTTTCCTGATTTGTTGAATTCTGAATCCTGTCCTGTGACCCTCCCCCGGTATATAAGCTTTTGTCTGCCCCAGATTGGGGTCCTGGAGAAGCCAAAAGGGGGACAGTAACATCAAATAAAAGTACCCCAGGATCTGTGACTGCTGCTTCTGTTTTTGCGCTGTGACCTCCCTGGCAGCTGGGAAATAAGCAGAGTAGAGAGGGGCTGTGGCTGCCTGTTACCACCTAGCCAGGACAAGCTACAGGCAAAGATCCCATTTTTTCTCATCTCAGTGTAGGGAAACATATGAATCTCAGAGAAAACATACACACGACCCTCCCGCATGAAGGCAAGAGCTTTCAAGAAGAAGTAGCTCAGAATGTGACTGCTCTCAGTTTTCCTTGTGACCTTTGAGATCCAGCCTGCAGCCTGTGCTGAGAGCACGGGTGGATGCATGAGACAAGGAGCATTTCCCTCTCCTAGGATGGAAAGGTGACTTTGGCGAGACACCTCCCCTGACAAATCTGCTTCCCTTTTCTCCTGTTTCCACAGCCCAAACTTACCCAGGGCTCTCCCTGGGTCACCTCACACCATGCTATGATTCTGTAATTGTATGTGTAAAATGACTAATATGTGTTTTCCACGACTGGTGTACCCTAGTCCTGGAATACCAGAGGTTGCCTCCTGTAACCCCAGACACAAGGAGATGTGTCAGGAAATCAGTCCTGGTGCTGAGGTTTCCCCTGGGAGGGCTGCAGCTCATTCAAGGAGGAACAGTTTTGCTCAGTAAGCAAGAAGATCTCAATGCGAATGGAATCTGTTACAGCAGTGCTGGGAATATGTCTCAGAGCTGATCTGGGCAAGGGAGAATTTTCTGCAGCATCACTGGAAAGAAGTTACAAATGATCAGCCTCTGAGAGGGGCCTGTAACCTCAAAATAGTTCCGAGGAAATGAAATACTCCAAAAAGGCCTCAAGAGAAAGTTTTTAAAATAAAAGATATTTTTCAGGTGTCCTGTGTCCAGGGTTTATTAAGATAAGGCCAGTGATGGGTTTGGAGCATTTTGTTCTGGTGGCAAGTGGCCTGTCCCATGCAGGGGGTTTGGACTGACATGATATTTAACATTCCTTCCAACACAAACGACTCTATGATTCTATGATCCTATAAAAATCCAGATATTTTTATCCCTCCCATGCATGGAGGCTGCAGTGGTACAAAGCCAGATTAGTGGCCTGTGTTCATGTGAGTAAGAAGTGCAAACAGTTATTTTTTTCACAACTTAAATACCTTGTTGTTCATCTTTAGGGAAGCATATTTAGCCTTCCACTGGAATTGGACCTTAAGATCTTGCACATTTTCACCAAAAGCTCTCGTCCTATTCTGCTCATAGCAAGGTCCTGAATTTGCGGTTCTTCTGTTCATTAACTTGCCTGGCCTGTTCTACTGAAGTTTGTCTGAAGGACATTTGTGAGGGCTCTAGAGTTTACGGAGTTCTGCCTGTCTGCTGGATCCTTCTGGACCAAGCCTGAGCCAAAGGTGCTCAGGGGTCACTGCCCATGCATGGAGATCCCACCCTACTGAATGGAAAAACACTGATGCTCCTGACTTTGCACTGCCTGAAATGTCACTCCAGAAATCCCTCCCCAGTTAACATGACCCTCTCATCTCCAGTGTTTATTCTACTGAGGCTTTGTCCCTGGGCTATCTCACCCCCTTCTGAGTTTCTCCTCACTCCTTTCACAAAGCCTCTTTGACTCTTCACTGGGAGCAGAGAAGCTCTGCCAGGGATGCAGAACAGCCCAGGGCCAAGTGGGGATCAGATGCCAGCAGGACTGTTGGTCCCTCCCGTTTCGCCTCTCCTGGATGCCTTTCCCCATCCCTTGGTCACCCAGCACAGCAGGGCACAGGGAGGGGAAGCATTTGACTTTGTCATGTCATGCAAAGCAATCTGATTTGCTGTTCCTGTCAGGTGAAGGCAGAGAGCTGGGCACCTTTGTGATGTGATTGATCTCATGCTCCTGCTGATGTCTCAGATGCATCAGAGGAACCATGTGGTTCAGAAGATTGAAGTAAAATGAGGAGAATGCTATCCAGTGTATCCACATGCATGTGTGTAGTGGGCTGGCACAAAATGGAAATGGTTATTTTTATATTGCTTTTAAAGACAACAGGTGATATGCTGTTAGGAGGACACTCACCTGGGGCTCAACAAACCATGGCATATCTGTTGTCTTCCCAGATCCAGGCTTGTATTTGTAAGCAGAGTACACTGGAATTCTCCTGTCTCTGTCGTACAGGGTGGCATAGCGATGCAAGTTCCTGAAGCGCTGACAGATCCAGGCTGGGTTATTTGGCTTCAGGACATCATTGGGTGGGGTCCCCGCATAGAAGAACTGAGGACAAGTTGCAAAGGACTTCACCACCTCGCTGTGTCCCAGCCAGAGGCAGCTGGCCAACACCTGCAGCAGCAGCAGCCCCAGCATGGTGGGAGGATTTCAGTGAAGGGCTCTTGCTCCCCTGGAAGGCAAATGCAGAGGGACACTCAGCTTGGAGAGAGCTGGACATGGCCTGGGGCCTTTTGTGCAAGGGGACAGAGCTGGCAGAGGAGGGGATTAGGAGAGACCAGGAAAGGAATAATTTCTGTCCTCCTGCATATGGAGAAATCACAAGGGCAATAAGGCTGAAACATAAAAGAGGGTTTTATCCTCTGAGTTTCTGCTGCCCAGAGGAGGCAGCAGTGGGAGAAGTCAGCCTGTAGGAGGAAAGAGCCAAACCCACCAGGACTGCAATCAGCTCTCACAGCAAAGGGATCTTGCACCTGAGGCACAGCCCTGGCACAAGGTCACATCTTCCCACCTCCCTCCTGCTCTCAGCACCTTCCCACAGCAGACACCTGCAGCTGGGCATGGATTCTGCTCAGCCCCCTGCCATGCTGAGCTGGGCTTTCATCTCATGGGGCATGGGGCAGGCAAAGAACAGCAATGCTGCACTTCCTACAGGTCTCTGGCCCCATCCAGGTTCACACAGACACTCAGCTCTTGCAGTCACACCCAATACTGAAGCCCAACTGATCCACCTGGGGTCCTGCCTCTCAGCTGACTTTGGGCCATGGCTGTGCTGCTGCTCACCTTGCATTTCCACGTTATCCAACCCCAGACTCTGGACATGCAGACACATGGAGAGAACAAATGAAGGGGCCAAGCAGATGGCAGCAGCAAGCATGAGGGATAACACCTCTATCCTATCAGCTCAGTGGCTGCTGCAATGCAAGCACTGAGGGGCAGCTCTTCCCATGCTTGCTTGGGATTCCTGCTGATGCCCATCTTCAGCTTTGCTGATTGATTTCCCTGTACAGGCAAAGGCACCATTGCAAGAATTTCTTGGACAGCCAGCTGTCCTGTTAAGCCTTTCTCAGGGCTGATGTGATTTTCAGCAGTCAGTAACATCATTCCTTTATGAGAAAACTGCTGAAAAGCTCCCTGGGATGCTGGAAATCAAGCAAGGGGCTGTGTTTCCTTCCAGCGGCAGCACAGGATTGGGAGAGCAGGGATGCTTCCATTTGCATTGCCAGACATTTAATGTGGAGTGATTTAATACCATCAGCATTTGGAATAAGGCAGCTGGGACAGGCAGGTAAAAGGGTTCCTGGCAGAGCAAGCTGCCACAGCCTCTAAAGCACAAAGCCCACCTTGGGCTGGGAAGGGGCTGAGCTCAGCACTGCTGAAGGCTTGACAAGGCACCTTGCACATTTGCTCTTTTCTTCTTCTTCTCCCTGACCCCCATCTCTCCGTTTCCACTGGATTCAGGATGTTGAGCTGCACACAGCCCTGCTCTGACCCAAGATAGCTATCTGGTCCTTTTTCCCCTGTCTAGCCCTGAATCAGGAACTCGGTGATCAATGAGCTGGAAATTTAGAACTGCAACTACAAGCTCTCTTGTAGTAAAACTGCTCTTTGCAGTACACAGTAGAGCATGCCCAAAGCCGCCCCAAATCAAGCAGAGAAGAGGCTGCAAAGTCCTTCTGCATGACCCACTCCATGAGACTGAAACATATCCAACTAACTGATTATCTAACTTAACAGATACATAGAAAACAACCTACCGTGAGAAGGAGTGGCACAGGATTCTGCTCGCAGCCCCAAAGTGGCAGAGGAGTCTCCAATGCCTCTGCTGCAGTCTCAGACTGTCGGGGTTTATATGCTCTCCAGGGAGAGACAGATGTTGGATTTCCCAAGAAGCCTTTCGAGTAAATTTTCCCGGGAATTTAGACCACACCTGTGTTTGTTCAGAGGATTTTTGCAAGGTCATGGGTGCAGTTTTACTACTCAATAATCTCCCCTTTCCTATTTATTGAACAGTTGTTGATAAATTTCACGTGAGCTGGCTTGAGTTTCTTTCCCAAATCATTCCATCTGTCCTTGCCCTCCTGATTGACAGAAAATACCAAAGTCCTGCAAAGTTCAGTACATGTATAAGCTCTGATTGCTCCTTGGAGCTCAGCACCTCCAGCCTAGGCTTTGTCCGCATATATCTATTCGGGAAGTCAGGAAAGGCTTTGAATATTGGTGTCAACGGTAATGAAGGAGCAAGAGCTTACTTTAAAGCAGAGTCTCAGAACAGGCAGCTGAACCGTTCCTTCTGTGTTCTCCCTAGAGAGGAGTGTTTGAATCCTCAGGAGTGCCACTGCAATATATACCCAGGCATAAATTTGCCCTTTGTTACAAACAAGGAATTCCACAGAAAATAGAAGTTTTCTTTTTTCATTCAGGGGGTATGTTCACACCCACCCTGAAATGGTTTGGCAGTTGTTTGTCATAGTTTCCCCAGAATTTCTTCCAAATTTGCTAACTTGCAGCATGGTATGTAAGGATCAGCCAACAGGGTCTGGTGACTTCCTTGATCATCTCATCAATCCCACCAGCTGCAGCTGCTGCTGCTCCAGCACCTACACGTGTTCCTGTTCCCAACAGAACATCTCTGGTGACATTGGATGGACTGGCGTGGCTCTGGGTACACTCAGATATTCACAGTCTGCCCTTCTGCAGCCTCCCATAACATCATTGCTATGGCCAGGCTACAAATATTCTCTTGCCTGATTGCCATGGCTGTGTAACAGCTTCATCCCAGCAGCCTGGGAAGGAGAAGGCTCTGCAGTTTCCTCAGAGCACCTGCCAGTACTTTAGGAGCCTACAGGAGAGCTGGAGAGAGGCTTTGCAGAAGGACATGGAGCTGAGAGGTGAGCTGGGTTATGAGTTAATGTTTTTTCACAGTGGCAGGTGTGGGGCTGTGTTTGGAGTTCTGCTGAACACATGGTTGATAACACAGAGAGGTTTCAGGTATTGCTGGGCAGAGCTTTCATGGAGCAAGCAGCATACTGCCATGCTGGCAAGGAGGCTGGGGGTACTTGGGAGGTTGGGAGGAGACACAGCCATGACAGGTGAGGCCAACTGGCCAGAGGGATATTCCAGAGCATGTGACATCATGCTGAGGGTATAAAGGGATGGGAGGGAGGAGGAAAGGGGGGGACATTTGGAGTGGTGAGTTTTGTCTTCGCAGGTAGTTCTGAGGCGGGATTACTTAGGGTACTAAGTAATTACTTAGGATTACCCTGTTTACTTAGAGTTGACTGAACACATTTCATTCCATAGGAAACAGTGAAAGAATTCCTTGATATGCTTTACTTCTCCGCACAGATTTTGTTTTCCCTGTTAAAATGTCCCTTTCTCTGCCATGAGTTTTCCAGCTTTTCCCCTTCCAGTTCTTTCCTTGATCCCGGTGATCAGGGAGCGAGGGAGCGGCTGCGTGGGGTGTTGCTGCTAGCTGGGGTTAAACCACACCATTAGGACAAGGAGAATTGCTGCTGGCTGGGGCTTGGAGAAACCTGGGATAGTGGAAGGTGTCCCTGCCCATGGGAGGGCATGGAAGCAGCTGGTCATAAAGGTCCTTTTCAACCCAAAATATTTTGTCATTCAGTGACCATTCATTAATTTAAAGCTAAACTGGACTCATTTTCTTCCATTTCCAAAAGTCCAGGAATAATAGAATGATGAGTTGGTTGTTACAAGCAGAAGTATCCAGAAGAAGTGTGTTAGACCAAAGTTGGTTTAAACAAACTGGTTGAGTCATGTGGTTCCTTTTGCTCTGTTAACCTGGGACTGATGTGTTAAACAAAGTGGGGCAATATGACATAATCCTGAATTCACAGAACCAGTTGGACTCTTTGATGCAAAGGCCCCAACCCTCAAAGGATCAAGAGTGAGGACCTCAATGTTGGGAGTCTTGTTCCTGGATCCATGGGCATATCTTGTAAGCGCTATTGCCTCGCTGGCCCACTTTGTTGATGGCCATTCACAGGTGAATAACTGGTGTCTGATGCTGACACTTGTGTGGCTGTTATGGCATCCTCTGATTGCATTTGGACACCCAATGTCCTGCAAGGATGCTCTGAGCACTGTGACTTTACTGGTGGTTGTAGAAATTTCAGTGAGAAGCAACTTGTGGTTTATAGAAGACGTGACCCTGCAATCCAGCACTGCAGCAAAGAACTTTCATTGCAAGCTCTTGCAAACTCCATGATGGGGCACACATTGATCTTTGACAACCATGGAATTCATTTCCCCAAATCAGTTTCCATCAATCTGTAGAAAATCTGCAGAAGCAGGGCAGAGAAGGAAGGTGTCCAAGGAGTGCATCACAGGAATTCAGCTCTGGCTGCTCAAAGCTTTCTGTGTATCTGATACCAAAGCCTGCCTGCCTGATACAACAGCTGCTGCTCTCAAGGTGCAGTTTCAAAAGCAAGCAAAGCAAAGCCTGGCCCAGGATCAGAGAATCACTGAATTGTTGTGTATTGAAGGGACTTCTCAGGATCTTCATGTCCAGGCTCCAGGCTCCAGCAGGATCAGCTAGAGAAGGTTGTCCATAAGGTTCTCTGCAGCATCTTCAGGTGTGTGGCACAGCACGTGGCAGCTGCATTCCTGAACACCTCCTCACCTGACCCCCAGGGGTTCTTGGCTGATATGCCTCTGTCAAAGTGCTGTTGCCCATCAGCAAGGGACATTTTGCCCAGGTGCAGGAAGTGAGGACCTCATTGCGGGAGTGTAATAGGAATGCACCCAGATTTACAACAGATAAGTAGTTCCTCAGAAATCAGAAGTTTAACTTTACAATCTAAGCTATTAAAGTTGCCCAACAGGAAAGTTTGTTTCCTGGATGGACCAAAGGAGCTTTGCCCAGCTGCTCTCTCAAGCAGAGGTCAGAGCATTCCACAGTCTTGATTCTCCTGTTTCCTTCTCTTTTGGGACAGCACACGGCAACATGCTCCATCCACAGAATGTGAACCCCTGGTGTTACTGGAAAAGGTCTAAGCCAGCTGCATGATCCAGCACTTGGCAGTGAAGAGGCTTGAGGCTGCAGTGTCTCCTCACAGCTCCCAGCAAACATAATTTCTCCTTAGTGGCTAAAATCCCTGTGATGCACTGGAGCCCAGAGCTGTCCCCAGAGAGGTACAGACACAGAGCAAAGTGCAAAATGACCCTGCCATGTCAGTGCAGCTGCATCTTCCCAGGGAACGCAGGGGCTTCCCACCCCAGCGTGGGCATGGAGCAGCTCTGGGCTCAGCAGAGGGCTCCATCCCTATTCCCCAGTCACAGCAGGCTCAGCAGAAAACAGAGGCCATCTCAGCTGAAAGGTGCCTGGCAGCATGCTTGTGGAGCTGGGGCAGCCCTCTGCTCAGCTCCAAGCTGGGTTCCTGTGAGAAGCACAGAATTATTTCTGTTGGAAACGGACCTCTGGCATTGTGGAGTCTAACCTCTGACCAATCACTACCTGGCCAAGTGGACCATGGCACTGAGTGCCACGTCCAGTCTCCAGGCATTGGGATTCCACCACATCCTCCGTCAGTCCATTCCAATGGTGAATCACCCTTCATGGGAAGAAATTCCTCCTGATGTGCCACCAGAATCTCCCCTGGTGCAGGTTGAGGCCTTGCCCACTCATTGTCTCCCTGGTTGTGCAGCAGAAAATGCTGACCCCACATGGCTACACCCCCTTTTCAGGGAGCTGGAGAGAGAAATAATCTCTCAGAGCCCCCAGCCCCCACGTCTGGGCTAAAGAAGCCCAGCTGCCTCAGCTGCTCCTCACAGGCCTTTCCCTCCAGGGCCTTCAGCAGCTTCATGGCCTTTCTCTGCACTGCCTGCAGAAGTGGCCTCGGCCCGTGGATCCCGCCTGTCCAGATCCCTCTGCAGGGCCTTCCTGCCCTTCAGCAGGCTCAGTCTGCCACCAAACATGGTGGCATCTTGCTGAGAGTTCACTGGATCCCCTCATGCAGATGATCAGGAAAGCTATTAAACGGGACTAGGCCCGACACTGCTCCCTGGGCACAGCGCTTGTGGCCGGACGCCAGCTGGATGTGGCACTGTTCACCAAGGCTCTCCGGGCCTGGACATCCAGACAGCTCCTGACCCAGCCAAGAGAGCACCTCTCCAAGCTGTGGCCTGACAGCTTTTCCAGGAGAATGCTGTGGAGACTGTGCCAAAGGCTTTGATGAAGTCCAGGTCAACTTTTCTATAGCCTTCCCTGTCATCCCCAGGGCCGGTCATCTAGTCATCAAAGGAGATCGGGTTCACTAGGCAGGACCTGCCTTTCCTAAACCCCCGCTGGCTGGGCCTGGTGCCTTGGTTCTCCTGGATGTGCCCTGTGATCACACTCAGGACAATCTGCTCCAAAACCCTTCTGGGAAGCGAGGTCAGGTGCACACGCCTGTAGTTCCCCAGATTGCCCTTCCAGCCTTTCTTGTGCATGGGTGTCACAATGGCCAAACTCCAGGCATCTGGGCCCTCCCCAGTGTCCCAGCAGTGATTAGAAGTGATGGAAAGCAACAGTCCTCAAGTATGAAATAAGGCAGAATGCAAGCTGCTCCTTTCCTCTGTTGGGATTCCTATGTATTTCACAAGCTTGCTGTGGATGGCAGGGCATTTCTGATTACTGCCAGGGCTGAAGGTGCTGGGAAGAGCCTGGGAAGTTGACAGAGGTGGCACTGGTGGCGTTGGTGTGTTGGTTTTGCACAGGCTGGTTCTTGGGAGTGGGAGGGCCAGTGAGGTGTCTTCTTTGAGAAGGTTCTAGGTGCTTCCTCCAGGTCCAGCAGACCCAATCCTTGGTGGCTCTGTAGATTGACATTCTGCTGGCCACAACTGGGCCATTTAGAGATGTTGGTAACACCTCTGCAATGAAAGAAGACTCTCCAAACAAATTGTGCTGTGTAGTTTGTGCTTCAGCCGGAGAAGAGGAGGAGGTGCTCCAGGCACCAGAGCCAAGATTCCTCAGCAAGCCGTGGTATGACCATGGCGAAGCCGCTGTTCCTCTGCATCTCCTGGGGATCCACGGGCGATGCAGAGATCCACCCACAGCCCATGGGGATCCATGGGGCATGCAGAGATCCACCCACAGCCCATTTCAGAGGTGCCCATGCTAGGCCAGGGGGATGCCTGGAGGAGGCTGTGATCCACTGGATGACACGGTGAAGAGAGGGGCCCCCTGCTCCCCTGCTGGAGCAGCCTGTCCTTGGAGAACTGCACCCTATGGAAGGATGAGCCATGCCAGGCCAGTTTTGGGAGGAACGTGTGCCTGTGGGAGGGACTCATGTTGCAGCAGTTTTGGTTGGACTGCTGCTTGTGAGAGTGGAGCCACATTGGAGAAGTTCAAGGAGAACTGTGTCCTGTGGGAAGGACCCCATGGTGGAGAAGGGGAGGGACTCCCCTCCCTGAGCATAGGAAGAAAATCTTGGCTGATGAACTGACCAAACCCCCTCCACTCTGTCTCCCTGTGCTATTGGTGGAAAGGAGGGAAGGCTTGGGGAAGAAAAGGTGTTTTCAAGTGCTGTTTTACTTCTCATTATCCTCCTCTGATGGTGGTAGTAATAAACTCACTTTCTGCCTCTAAGTTGAACAAGATTTGCCCTTGGAGTGTTTTCTCCCAGTCCTTATCTCAACTCATAAATCCTTTAATAATTTTTTTCTCTGCTCTGTCCAGCTGTAACAGGGAAGGCTGCGTGAGCAGCTTTTGTGGGTGCCTGGTGTTTGGCCAGTGTCAAACCACGACAGTTGGTCAAGCAGCCAGGGGCTCCAGAGCCTGGAAATCGAGGGCAGTGAGGCATGGCAGGAGTGATGGTGAGGATGAGTGTGGTCTCACAACAAAGCCATTGTGCAGAGGTGGGTGAGCAAGTCAGAGGGTGCCGTACCCTGAGGCACAGCAGAGGTGTCTGCAGAGGTGCCTCAGCCTGAAATCACTCTGATGCTTTGATCCCATCAGGGGCTGTGTCAGCATTTGATCCCAGCAGAAAAAATCCATCCAGGCACAGGACCTGGGGTGGCAGGAGCTGTCCAGCAAAGGGGTGAGAGTGATGTGCTCACTTTGCTCTCCTAAAAAGCAAAACCTTCTCCTAGGGGTCTGTGCAGCCCAGCTGGCACAAGGCAGGGCTCTTGCTGCTGTGGCCATGGCAGCTGGAGGCAGCAGGAGCAGAACTCCACGGTGCTCCCAGGCCGTGCCCTGTGTCTGCCCTGGGGTCTGGTGCCCTGTGCTCAGGTGTGCAGAGCCCCCAGAGCTGCCCCTGGGCAATGGGCCTGGCCTCTGGCTGCTGGCCCAGTGTCCCAGGATCCTGCAGCACATCCGGCAGCCCCAGTGGGGCTCTCCAAAGCTCAGGGCAGCTGCAGTGGCCCAGGGTGCAGCTCTTTATGCAGCTGAGGCAGGCCTGCAGCTCTGCTGGCTGCGGTCACAGCTGGGTCACCAGCACATCTGGGGACACCTGCATGGGGCTGCCTCACTCTGCACATCCACCAAAACCTGTGTTTTACTGCAGCCCCCAAACAGCTTGGTCCTGGCTGAGCACTGAGACCCAGTAGGATGATGAACAACAGCTCCTGAGCTGAGAAGTCCAGTCCCAAGCTGGCACCTCTGAAAGTGACACAGCTTGCCTGAGCTGTTGGCACCCTGGCCCACTTGGTTCATGCCATTCACAGGAGAATAACTGGTGTCTGATGCTGACACTTGTGTGGCTGTTATGGCATCCTCTGATTGCATTTGGACAGCCAATGTCCTGCAAGGATGCTCTGGGCACTGTGACTTTACTGGTCGTTGTAGAAATTTCTGGTTTATAGAAGACATGACTCTGCAATCCAACACTGCAGCAAAGAAATTTTATTGTAAGCTCTTGCAAACTCCATGTGTGGCACACATTGATCTTTGACAACCATTGAATACATTTCAGCAAGTCAGTTTCCCATCAATCTGAAAAAGCAGAAAAGGTTCAGAAGCAGAGCAGAGAAGGAAGATGTCCACGGAATGCATCACAGGAATTCAGCTTTGGCTGCTCAAAGCTTTCTGTGTATCTGATGCCAAAGCCTGCCTGTCTGATACAACAGCTGCTGCTCTCAAGGTGCAGTTTCAAAAGCAAGCAAACCAAATCCTGGCCCAGGATCACAGAATCACTGAATTGTTGTGTTTTGGAGGGACTTCTCTGGATCTTGTAGTCCAGACTCCAGGCTCCAGCAGGATCAGCTGGAGCAGGTTGTCCAGAATCATCTATTGTCGGGCTCTGGGTATCTCCAGACAAGGCCTTTGGGTGGCCCTGGTGCCACAGCCTCGCTAAGGCGGTGAGGGACCAGTCAGCTGCACACTCCTGGGGACAGCTGAGGAGGAGAGGACTCGTTCCTGAGAGCTCTCTCCTGAGATGGGCAGCAAAGCCAAGCAGCTGGAGGCTCTGCCCACATCTCTGTGCCTTTGAGCTGAGCAGGAGGTGCCCTGAGGGACAGAGCAGGAAACACACCAGAGAAGGAAGCAGCACAGACTCTGCACAGGACATTTGTGCCCCTCTGCTCTGCTCTGCTGAGACCCCAGCTGCAGTGCTGCCTCCAGCTCTGGGCCCACAGCACAAGAAGGACACAAAGCTGTTGGAGTGGAGTCCAGTGGAGGCCATGAAGGTGCTGCGAGGGCTGGAGCGTGTCTGCTGTGGAGAGAGGGTGAGAGAGCTGGGGATGATCAGCCTGGAGAAGACTGCTGAGAGTGCAGTACCCCAAGGATCTCTAAGAGGGCTGGAGAGGGTCTCTGGACAAGGGTATGGAATGACAGGACAAGAGGGAATGGTTGAACACTGATGGAAGGTTGCTTATATAGGATATTGTAAAGATGTAAAATACCCACAGGAGAGCGCAGTACAAGTAAAAGTTACCCAGAGAATTTTTGACTGCCACATCCCTGGGAGATTTCCAGGCCAGGCTGGGGAGGGTTTGGAAACCTGGTCTAATGGAACGTGCCCATGCCCATTGCAGGGAGGTCAGAAGGAGAGTATTATTAACACTTTTTAGGTCCCACCAAACACACCAATTCTGTGATTCTGTGACGTGTATGAAAAGCCACTCAGCCTTTTCCATTGAGGATGTGAGGCTTATTTCCGGGGACAGGCATTGTTGAACAGAGTAACTGTTCCACCATAGAGCTTGTTCAACCTCTTCTCCAGCTCCCCCAGGCTGAGCTCCTCCACCTTGTTCTTGTCGTTCTCAGCGATGGCCCCCCAAGCATCTCTGGGATTTTTGTCTTTCAGACAGCAGGCAGCTGACCAGATGTGGCTGGGTCTGTTAACCCTCCCTTTGGCGATGTAGGTGTTCCCAGGCACAGCACCTGTGATGACGTAGGTGGTTGTACAGCCCTTGGTCTTTGTGGGCATCCTTTTAGACTCGTAGATATTCCACTGGCCCTTGTTGAGACTGCTGTCCTGGGGCACTATGTTGGTGAGGGTGAAGGTAGCTGTCTTGCTTTCTCTACTATAGTGATGGCCATTGGGGCTCAAATGGCCACGGTCCAAACCAGCCTCGTTGTAGTCATCAAGGACAGCCTGGTTCTTTTTGATTTGGTCTAAGGTGAACTTGTGTTGCCCTATGAGGACCGACTCTCTTTCCATCTCTTTAAGATTATTTTTACCAATTAGCTGGACAGGAAAAGAGAAAGAGGTGTTAGAATGGGGAATGGGAGTAATGGAGAAGATTTCCCCAGAGCAGAAGTCTCTGGTGGTCAAGATCCCATTTTGTGTCATCTCAGTGAAGGAAAATGTATGAATCTGAGAGAAATCATACACATGACCCTCCTGCATGAACACAAGAGCTTTCAAGAGCAAGCAGCTCAGAATCTGACTGCTCTTAGATGGCACTTGTGACCTTTGTGATCCAGCCTGCAGCCTGTGCTGGGATCATGGATGGATGCATGAGACAAGGAGCATTTTCGTCTCCTAGGATTGAAAGGTGACTTTGGTGACACACCACCCCTGACAAATCTGCTTCCCTTTCCTCCTGTTTCCACAGCCCAAATCTGCCCAGGGCTCTCCCTGGATCCACTCACACCACACTATGAGTCTGTGATTTTATGTGTGGTTGTTACAGGTGTACCCCAGTCCTGGAACACCAGAGGTTGCCTCCTGCAACCCCAGACACAAGGAGATGTGTCAGGAAATCAGTCCTGGAGCTGAGCTTTCCCTGGGAGGGCTGCAGTTCATGCAAGGATGAACAGTTTAGCTCAGTAGACAGAAAGATCTCAATGCGAATGGAATCTGTTGTAGCAGAGCTGAGAGTGTGTCTCAGAGCTGATCTGGGCCAGTGAGAATTTTCTGCAGCATCACTAGAAAGAAGTTACAAATGAACAGCCTCTGAGAGGGGCCTGTAACCTCAAATGAGTCCTGGGGAAACTAAATACTCCAAAAAGGCCTCAGGAGAATGTTATTAAAATCAAAGATTTTTTGGATGGCCAGGGTCCAAGGTTGAGAAGGAAAATGCCAGGTTGGATAGGGCTTGGAGCATGCTGGCCTAATGGCAAGTGGCCTGGCCCATGCAGGGCAGTGAGACTGAGATGGTCTTTAAGGTTCCTTTCAAGACCAACCATTCCATGATTCTCGAAAAGAGAGAATGTGGAGGCTGCAGTGTTGATGGATCTGAGTAGCTGTTCAAGTTCCTACACAAAAGAGGATGAAATTATTATTTTTTCCATAACATCAAAATTATTTGGTTCACCTTTAGGGAAACATATTTAACCTTCCACTGGAGTAGGCCATGTGGCTTCCTCTTCTGGCTCACATTCCCCCATTTGTAATCCTGCTCCTCTGACATCCCCAATGAGAGGAAGTGCCTCTTTTTCTCTTCTGCAATTGGCCCAGCCTGTTCTACTGAAGTCTGTCTGAAGGACATTTTTGAGGGCTCTAGAGCTCGTGGAGTTTTGCGTGTCCGCTGGATCCTTCTGGACCAAGCCTGAGCCAAAGCTGCTCAGGGGTCACTGCCCATGCATGGAGATCACACCTGTCTGACTGCACAAACACTGATGCTCCTCACTTTGCACTGCCTGAAACGTCACTCTAGAAATCAACAGTTAACCTGACTCTCTCATCTCCAGTATATATTCTCTCGAGGCTTTGTCCCTGGGCCATCTCACCGCCCCCCTCCCCCCCCCCCAGCTTCCTGTCACTTCTCTCACACCACTCACAAAGCCTGTTTGACTCTTCACTGGGAGCAGAGAAGCTCTGCCAGAGATGCAGAAGAGCCCAAGGCAGAGTGGGGATCAGATGCCAGCAGGACTGTTGGTCCCTCCAGTCTAGCCTCTCCTGGATGCCTTTTCCCATCCCTTGGTCACCCAGCACAGCAGGGCACAGGGAGGGGAAGCATTTGACTTTGTCATGTCCTGCAAAGGAATCTGATTTGCTGTTCCTGTCAGGTGAAGGCAGAGAGCTGGGCACCTTTGGGATGTGATTGATCTCATGCTCCTGCTGATGTCTCAGATGCATCAGAAGAACCATGTGGTGCAGGGGTTTGAAGTAAAGTTAGAACATTCCCATCCAGTGTGTCCATTTGCATGTGTGTAGTGGGGTGGTAGGAAATAGAAGTGGTAATTCAAATGCTGCAGCTCATCACTTAGTGGCTGGAGGGGGATGTATGTAAGAGGGAGACTCACCTGGGGCTCAACAAACCACCATGAATGAGGTCTCTTGGCATCTCCAGGCCGGTAGATGTAAGCAGAGTACACTGGAATTCTCCTGTCTCTGTCGTACAGGGTGGCATAGTGATATGAGTTGCTGTAGCGCTGACAGATCCAGGCTGGGTTCTTTGGATTCAGGGCATCATTTGGGGTGGTCTCTGCATAGAAGAACTCAGGACATTCTGCAAAGGAGTTCACCACCTCGCTGTGTCCCAGCCAGAGGCAGCTGGCCAACACCTGCAGCAGCAGCAGCAGCCCCAGCATGGTGGGAGGATTTCAGTGAAGGGCTCTTGCTCCCCTGGAAGGCAAATGCAGAGGGACACTCAGCTTGGAGAGAGCTGGACACGGCCTGGGGCCTTTTGTGCAGAGGGACAGAGCTGGCAGAGGAGGGGATTAGGAGAGACCAGGAAAGGAATAATTTCTGTCCTCCTGCATATGGAAAAATCACAAGGGCAATAAGGCTGAAACCTACAACTGGGTTCAGGTGCCCAGAGGAGGCAGCAGTGGGAGAAGTCAGCCTGTAGGAGGAAGGAGCCAAAACCACCAGGACTGCAATCAGCTCTCACAGCAAAGGGATCTTGCAACTGAGGCACAGCCCTGGCACAAGGTCACCTCTTCCCACCTCCCTCCTGCTCTCAACACCTTCCCACAGCAGACACCTGCAGCTGGGCATGGACTCTGCTCAGCCCCCTGCCATGCTGAGCTGGGCTTTCATCTCATGGGGCATGGGGCAGGCAAAGAACAGCAATGCTGCACTTCCTACAGGTCTCTGGCCCCATCCAGGTTCACACAGACACTCAGCTCTTGCAGTCACACCCAATACTGAAGCCCAACTGATCCACCTGGGGTCCTGCCTCTCAGCTGACTTTGGGCCATGGCTGTGCTGCTGCTCACCTTGCATTTCCACGTTATCCAACCCCAGACTCTGGACATGCAGACACATGGAGAGAGCAAATGAAGGGGCCAAGCAGATGGCAGCAGCAAGCACGAGGGATAACACCTCTATCCTATCAGCACAGTGGCTGCTGCAATGCAAGCACTGAGGGGCAGCTCTTCCCATGCTTGCTTGGGATTCCTGCTGATGCCCATCTTCAGCTTTGCTGATTGATTTCCCTGCACAGTCAAAGGCACCATTGCAGGAATTTCTTGGACAGCCAGCTGCCCTGTTTAGCCCTTCTCAGTGCTGATGTGATTTTCAGCAGTCAGGAAGGTCATTCCTTTATGAGAAAACTGCTGAAAAGCTCCCTGGGATGCTGGCAATCAAGCAAGGGGCTGTGTTTCCTTCCAGCGGCAGCACAGGATTGGGAGAGCAGGGATGCTTCCATTTGCATTGCCAGACATTTAATGTGGAGTGATTTAATACCATCAGCATTTGGAATAAGGCAGCTGGGACAGGCAGGTAAAAGGGTTCCTGGCAGATCAAGCTGCCACAGCCTCTAAAGCACAAAGCCCACCTTGGGCTGGGAAGGGGCTGAGCTCAGCACTGCTGAAGGCTTGACAAGGCACCTTGCACATTTGCCCTTTTGTTCTTCTTCTCCTGACCCTCATCTCTCCATTTCCACTGGATTCAGGATGTTGAGCTGCACACAGCCCTGCTCTGACCCAAGATATCTGGTCCTTTTTCTCTTTTTCATCCCTAGATCAGGAACATAGTGACCAATGAGCTGGAAACTGAGAAGTGCAACTCCAAGTCGGGACTTTTTACAGTACTCTGCAGAGCATGCCCAAAGCTGCCCCAAATCAAGCAGAGAAGGGTCTGAAAATGTCCTTCTGCATGGCCCACTCCATGAGACTGAAACAGATCTAACCAACTGAATATCTAACTTAACAGATACATAGAAAACAACCTACCGTGAGAAGGAGTGGCCCAGGATTCTGCTCGCAGCCCCAAAGTGGCAGAGGAGTCTCCAATGCCTCTGCTGCAGCCTCAGACTGTCGGGGTTTTTATGATTTCCTGTCACAGTGCTCACTCCAGTGCACGCGTAACGTGGTGTGACAATTCCTCGGTGCCCTGGAGTCCCAGCCAGCTACTGCAGATCAATGCTGAAGACAAACGAGACGGGCTTTGCCTGGGGACCTAGGGATTTATTAACTTAAAGACTGACCAGAGTCAAGGACTCCAAACGTAGCAGTTCAGGCTTTTGTCAACAGAAGAAGTCTCAGGGGAGGGTGCAGCTCTTCATCCAATCTGAGAAGCTTAGGGGAGGATCATAAGGCAGGTTTTGCAATCTTCTAACCAATCTGGTACGCTGGGGGAGGGAAACAGTTCAAATAAACCAATGGAGCTTCCAGGATTTGGGGATTTCCAAAGGGGAGGTCTTGCAGAGGGTTGATAGAAGGAGGGATTGACAAATGAGGGGAGGAGGAACTGGGAATGTTTGACATTAGGGGTTGGTGTTAGGAAAGATAGACTGCTAGGGGGAGGATATAAATTAGACTGAACTAATGAGGCAGGGGAAAACGAAACTGACTGTTAAGGATGAAAACACACCACAAAAGTCTCCAGAACGAGACAGTTGTTAGACTTCCCAATCAGGGCTTAGGGTGAATTTTGTCAACACTTCACAACACACCTCTGTTTGGGCAGAGGTTTATTGCAAGGTCATAGGTGGAGTTTTAGTACTGAATAATGCCCCCCTTCTTTCTTATTCAACAGTTTCATGTTAATTGTCAGGTGAGCTGGCTTGAGTTTCTTTCCCAAATCATTCCTTCTGTCCTTGCCCTCCTGACTGACAGAAAATAATAAATCCTGCAAAATTCAGTGCATATTTAAGCTCTCATTGCTTCCTGAAACTCAGCAAACTCTAGCCTAGGCTTTATCCATGTATATTTAATCCAAAGCTCAGGAAAGACTCAAAGATATTGGAGTTAATGGCAGAGAAGGAGGAAGAGATTACCTTGAAGCACAGTCACAGAACAAGGAGCAGAACCTTTCCTGTTAAGCCAGAATGATGGAGAAGGCCGAGAAGAAGCAGCTCCGGTGGAGATGGGGCAAATGCCTCCTTTCCAATGAGGCCCAACCAACAGAACAAAGCAGAGCCCAGCAGTGGTTACATCATTAGAAGGGGCCAAAGACGAGCAACGACCCCCAAAATGTCCCCTAACTCCACAGTGATGCATTGCACAGTGTGAAACCCCTGCCAGGGGAAAAGTGGGGCAATCCCACATAATCCTGAACTCACAGAACCTGTGGACTCTTTGATGCAAAGGCCCACACCCCCAAAAAAATCAAGAGTGAGGACATCAGAATTGGAAGTCTCCTTGCTGGATCCATAGGGATCTTGTAAGAGCTATTGGCACCCTGGTGTGCTTTGTTCATGCCATTACAGGAGAATAACAGGTGTCTGATGCAGACAATTGTGTGGCTGGTATGGCATTCTCTGATTGCATTTGGACACCCAATGTCCTGCAAGGATGCTCTGGGCACTGTGACTTTATTGGTGGTTGTAGAAATTTCAGTGAGAAGCAACTTGTGGATTATAGAAGACATGACTCTGCAATCCAGCACTGCAGCAAAGAAATTTTATTTTAAGCTCTTGCAAACTCCATGATGTGGCACACATTGGTCTTTGACAACCATTGAATACATTTCCCCATATCAGTTTCCCATCAATCTGCAGAAAAGCTTCAGAAGCAGAGCAGAGAAGGAAGGTGTCCACGGAATGCATCACAGGAATTCAGCTTTGGCTGCTCAAAGCTTTCTGTGTATCTGATGCCAAAGCCTGCCTGTCTGATACAACAGCTGCTGCTCTCAAGGTGCAGTTTCAAAAGCAAGCAAACCGAATCCTGGCCCAGGATCACAGAATCACTGAATTGTTGTGTTTTGGAGGGACTTCTCTGGATTTTCTAGTCCAGACTCCAGGCTTCAGCAGGATCAGCTGGAGCAGGTTGTCCAGAATCATCTATTGCTGGGCTCTGGGTATCTGCAGACATGGAGATCTCCAGACAAGGCCTCTGGGCAACCTGAGGCACCCTGGTGCCCCAGCCTTGGTAAGGAGGTGAGGGACAAATCAGCTGCACACTCCTGGGGACAGCTGAGGAGGAGAGGACTCGTTCCTGAGAGCTCTCTCCTGAGATGGGCAGCAAAGCCAAGCAGCTGGAGGCTCTGCCCACATCTCTGTGCCTTTGAGCAGAGCAGGAGGTGCCCTGAGGGACAGAGCAGGAAACACACCAGAGAAGGAAGCAGCACAGACTCTGCACAGGACATTTGTGCCCCTCTGCTCTGCTCTGCTGAGACCCCAGCTGCAGTGCTGCCTCCAGCTCTGGGCCCACAGCACAAGAAGGACACAAAGCTGTTGGAGTGGAGCCCAGTGGAGGCCATGAAGGTGCTGCGAGGGCTGGAGCGTGCCTGCTCTGGAGAGAGGGTGAGAGAGCTGGGGATGTTCAGCCTGGAGAAGACTGCTGAGAGTGCAGTACCCCAAGGATCTCTAAGAGGGCTGGAGAGGGTCTTTGGTCAAGGGTATGGAGTGACAGGACAAGAGGGAATGGTTTCACACTGGTGGGATATTTTAATGAAGTAAATAACCCTGAGGAGGGTGTGGTACAAGTAAAAGTTACCCAGAGATATTTTGACTGCCCCATCCCTGGGAGATTTCCAGGCCAGGCTGGGGAGGGCTTGGAACAAGCGGGTCCCTGTCCATGGCAGGCAGATCAGAATGAGATGATCTTTAAGGCTTTATGATCCCATCAAAACCAACCCATTCTGTGATTCTGTGACATGTGGGAAAAGCCACAGATGCTTTTCCACTGAGGATGTGAGGCTTATTGCCGGGGACAGGCAGCGCTGAACAGAGTAACCGTTCCATTGTAGAGACTGGTCAGCCTGTTCTCCAGCTCCCCCAGCGTGATGTTCTCCACCTCGTTCTTGTTGTTCTCAGCAATGGCCCCCCAAGCCTTTACGGGATTTTTGTCCACCACGCAGCAGGCAGCTGACCAGATGTGGCTGGGTCTGTTAACCCTCCCGCTAGAAACAAAGGTGTTCCCAGGCACAGCACCCGTGATCACAAAGGTGTTCTTACAGCCCTTGCTCATTTCCTTCATAGTATCAAACTCGTAGGTGCTCCACTTGCCATTGTTGAGAAGCCTGTCCTGAGGCACTACATTGGTCTGGGTGAAGGTAGCTGCCCTGCTCAATATATTCTCCATATGGCCATTTGGGCACAAATGGCCACGGTCCAAACCCTTCAGTTGTGTGTAGTCACCAGGAACAGCCTGGCTCTCTTTGATTTGGTCTAAGGTGAACTTGTGATAGTATCTGAGGGACACGTCATCCATCATCTCTTTAAGATTATTTTCACCTATGAGCTGGAAAAAGAAAGAAAAAATGGTGTTAGAATGGGGAATGGGAGCAATGGAGAAGATTTCCCCAGAGCAGAAGTCTCTGGTGGTCAAGATCCCCTTTTGTGTCATCTCAGTGAAGGAAAATGTATGAATCTGAGAGAAATCATACACATGACCCTCCTGCATGCACGCAAGAGCTTTCAAGAGCAAGCAGCTCAGAATCTGACTGCTCTTAGATGGCACTTGTGACCTTTGTGATCCAGCCTGCAGCGTGTGCTGGGATCATGGATGGATGCATGAGACAAGGAGCATTTCCCACTCCGAGGACTGAAATGTGACTTTGGTAAGACACCTTCCCTGACAAATCTGCTTCCCTTTCCTCCTGTTTCCACAGCCCAAATCTGCCCAGGGCACTCCCTGGATCCCCTCACACCATGCTGTGATTGTGCGATTCTATGATTCTGTGATTTTATGTGTGGTTGTTACAGGTGTACCCCAGTCCTGGAACAGCAGATGTTGCCTCCCATAACCCCAGACACAGGGAGATGTGTCAGGAAATCAGTCCTGGAGCTGAGCTTTCCCTGGGAGGGCTGCAGTTCATGCAAGGATGAACAGTTTAGCTCAGGAAGCCAAAAGATCTCAATGCGAATGGAATCTGTTACAGCAGCGCTGAGAGTGTGTCTCAGAGCTGATCTGGGACAGGGAGCATTTTCTACAGCAATACAGAAAAGAAGTTACAAATGAACAGCCTCTGAGAGGGGCCTGTAACCTCAAATGAGTCCTGGAGAAACTAAATACTCCAAAAAGGCTCCAGGAGAATGTTATTTAAATCAAAGATTTTTTGGATGGCCAGGGTCCAAGGTCAAGAAGGAAAATGCCAGGTTGGATAGGGCTTGGAGCATGCTGGCCTAATGGCAAGTGGCCTGGCCCATGCAGGGCAGTTGGACTGAGATGGTCTTTAAGGTTCCTTCCAAGAGCAACCATTCTATGATTCTCCAAAAAGAAAGAATGTGGAGGCTGTAGAGGGGCAAGACTGCAAGACCAGATTAATTGTTCAAGCTCCTATGCAAAATGAGTTATTATTTTTGAAGTTTTTTTTTTCATAACTTCAACATCATTAGGTTCATCCTCAGGGAAACATATTTAATCTTCCACTGGAGTAGGGCATGTGGCTTCCTTCTCTGGCTCACCTTCCCCCAAATGCTCTCCTACTGCTCTGTCCTTACCAATGAGAGGAATTTTTTCTTTTTCCCTTCTGCAATTGGCCTGGCCACATTTACTGAAGTTTGTTTTGAGGGCATCTTTCAGGGCTCTAGAGCTCATGGAGTTCTGTCTGTCTGCTGGATCCTTCTGGACCAAGCCTGAACCAAAGGTGCTCAGGGGTCACTGCCCATGCATGGAGATCACACCCTTGTGACTGCACCAACACTGATGCTCCTGACTTTGCACTGCCTGAAATGTCACTCCAGAGATCCCTTCCCAGTTATCCTGACCCTCTCATCTCCAGTGCTTTTTCCCCTGAGGCTTTGTCCCTGGGCCATCTCACCCCTTCTGAGTTTCTCCTCACTTCTCTCACACCACTCACAAAGTCTGTTTGACCCTTCACTGGGAGCAGAGAAGCTCTGCCAGGGATGCAGAACAGCCCAGGGCCGAGTGGGGATCAGATGCCAGCAGGACTGTTGGTCCCTCCAGTTTCGCCTCTCCTGGATGCCTTTCCCCATCCCTTGGTCACCCAGCACAGCAGGGCACAGGGAGGGGAAGCATTTGGCTTTGTCATGTCATGCAAAGCAATCTGATTTGCTGTTCCTGTCAGGTGAAGGCAGAGAGCTGGGCACCTTTGGGATGTGATTGATCTCATGCTCCTGCTGATGTCTCAGATGCATCAGAGGAACCATGTGGTGCCAGAGTTTGAAGTAAAATGAGAAGAATTCTATCCATTGTATCCACATGCATGTGTCTTGTGGGCTGGGATAAAATAAAATGGTATTTTAATATTACTTTTAGTGAAAACAGGTGATGTTCTGTGAGGGAGACACTCACCTGGGGCTCCACCATCCATGGCACATCTGGTCTTTTTCCAGATCCAGGCCGGTATTTGTAAGCAGAGTACACTGGAATTCTCCTGTCTCTGTCGTACAGGGTGGCATAGTGATACGAGTTGTTCAAACGCTGACAGATCCAGGCTGGGTTATTTGGTTTCAGGACATCATTTGGGGGAAGGCCCAAATAGAAAAACTGAGGACAGCTAATATAGGACTTCACCACCTCGCTGTGTCCCAGCCAGAGGCAGCTGGCCAACACCTGCAGCAGCAGCAGCCCCAGCATGGTGGGAGGATTTCAGTGAAGGGCTCTTGCTCCCCTGGAAGGCAAATGCAGAGGGACACTCAGCTTGGAGAGAGAGCTGGACATGGCCTGGGGCCTTTTGTGCAAGGGGACAGAGCTGGCAGAGGAGGGGATTAGGTGAGACCAGGAAAGGAATAATTTCTGTCCTCCTGCATATGGAGAAATCACAAGGGCAATAAGGCTGAAACCTACAACTGGGTTCAGGTGCCCAGAGGAGGCAGCAGTGGGAGAAGTCAGCCTGTAGGAGGAAGGAGCCAAACCCAGCAGGACTGCAATCAGCTCTCACAGCAAAGGGATCTTGCAACCGAGGCACAGCCCTGGCACAAGCTCACCTCTTCCCACCTCCCTCCTGCTCTCAGCTCCTTCCCACAGCAGACACCTGCAGCTGGGCATGGACTCTGCCCAGCCCCCTGCCATGCTGAGCTGGGCTTTCATCTCATGGGGCATGGGGCAGGCAAAGAACAGCAATGCTGCACTTCCTACAGGTCTCTGGCCCCATCCAGGTTCACACAGACACTCAGCTCTTGCAGTCACACCCAATACTGAAGCCCAACTGATCCACCTGGGGTCCTGCCTCTCAGCTGACTTTGGGCCATGGCTGTGCTGCTGCTCACCTTGCATTTCCACGTTATGCAACCCCAGACTCTGGACTTGCAGACACATGGAGAGAGCAAATGAAGGGGCCAAGCAGATGGCAGCAGCAAGCACGAGGGATAACACCTCTATCTGATCAGCACAGTGGCTGCTGCAGTGCAAGCACTGAGGGGCAGCTCTTCCCATGCTTGCTTGGGATTCCTGCTGATCTTCAGCTGATTCCTGCCCATCTTCAGCTTTGCTGATTGATTTCCCTGCACAGTCAAAGGCACCATTGCAGGAATTTCTTGGACAGACAGCTGCCCTGTTTAGCCTTTCTCAGTGCTGATGTGATTTTCAGCAGTCAGTAAGGTCATTCCTTTATGAGAAAACTGCTGAAAAGCTCCCTGGGATGCTGGCAATCAAGCAAGGGGCTGTGTTTCCTTTCAGCAGCAGCACAGGATTGGGAGAGCAGGGATGCTTCCATTTGCATTTCCAGACACTCAGTGGAATGATTTAATATCAACAGCATTTGGAATAAGGCGGCTGGGACAGGCAGGTAAAAGGGTTCCTGGCAGAGCAAGCTGCCACAGCCTCTAAAGCACAAAGCCCACCTTGGGCTGGGAAGGGGCTGAGCTCAGCACTGCTGAAGGCTTGACAAGGCACCTTGCACATCTGCCCTATGTCTTGTTCGTCTCCTGCCTCTCATCTCTCCATTTCCACTGGATTCAGGATGTTGAGCTGCACACAGCCCTGCTCTGACCCAAGATATCTGGTCCATTTTCTCTTGTTCAGCCCTTGATCAGGAACATGGTGACCAATGAGCTGGAAACTAAGTGGAACTACAAGTTCTCTTGTAGTAAAACTACATTATTGCAGTACACAGCTGAGCATGCCCAAAGCTGCCCCAAATCCAGCAGAGAAGAGTCTGAAAAATCCTTCTGTGTGACCCAGTCCATGTGCTAACTTAAGAGATACATAGAAAACAACCTACCTTGATAAGCAGTGGCACAGGATTCTGCTCACAGCCCCACAGTGGCAGAGGAGTCTCCAATGCCTCTACTGCAGTCTCAGACTGTCAGGGTTTATAAGCTCTCCAGGGAGAGACAATTGTTGGATTTCCCAAGAAGCCTTTCGAGTTAATTTCCCCAGAAATTTAGACCACACCCGTGTTTGTCCAGAGGATTTTTGCAAGGTCATGGCTGCAGTTTTACTACCAAATAACTTTCCCCTTCCTACATTTACAACTGTTTGATGCAAATTTTCAGGTGAGCTGGCTTGAGTTTCTTTCCCAAATCATTCCTTCTTGCCCTCTGATTGAAAGAAAATATCAAAGTGCTGCAAAATTCAATGCATGAATAAGCTCTAATTGCTCCTTGGACCTCAGCAACTCTAGCCTAGGCTTTGTACATATATGTATTTATTCCAAAGCTGGAGAAAGACTTTGAATAAAGGAGTCAATGGTGAGGAAGGAGCAAGAGCTTACTTTGAAGCAGAGTCTCAGAACAGGCAGCTGAACCGTTCCTTCTGTGTTCTCCCTGGAGAGAGGAGTGTTTGAATCCTCAGGAGTGCCACTGCAATATATACCCAGGCACAAATTTGCCCCTTAGTCTAAAGAGGAAATTCCACAGAAAAAGAGAAGTTTGCTATTTTTATTTAGGGGGAGTGTTCACACCCATCCTGAAATGTGTTGACAGTTGTTTGTCAAAGTTTTCTCAGAAGTCTCCCAAATTTGCTAACTTGCAGCATGGTATGTCACAATCAGGCAACAGGGTCTGGTGGCTTCCTTGATCATCTCATCAATCCCACCAGCTGCAGCTGCTGCTGCTCCAGCACCTACACGTGTTCCTGTTCCCAACAGAACATCTCTGGTGACATTGGATGGACTGGCGTGGCTCTGGGTACACTCAGATATTCACAGTCTGCCCTTCTGCAGCCTCCCATAACATCATTGCTATGGCCAGGCTACAAATATTCTCCTGCCTGATTGCCATGGCTGTGTAACAGCTTCATCCCAGCAGCCTGGGAAGGAGGAGGCTCTGGGGATACCTCAGAGCACCTGCCAGTACTTTAGGAGCCTACAGGAGAGCTGGAGAGAGACTTTGCAGAAGGACATGGAGCTGAGAGGTGAGCTGGGTTCAGAGTTAATGTTTTTTCACAGTGGCAGGTGTGGGGCTGTGTTTGGAGTTCTGCTGAACACAAGGTTGATAACACAGAGAGGTTTCAGGTATTGCTGGGCAGAGCTTTCATGGAGCAAGCAGCATACTGCCATGCTGGCAAGGAGGCTGGGGGTACTTGGGAGGTTGGGAGGAGACACAGCCATGACAGGTGAGGCCAACTGGCCAGAGGGATATTCCAGAGCATGTGACATCATGCTGAGGGTATAAAGTGAGAGGAAGAAGGAGAAAGGAGGGGTCATTTGGAGTGGTGGGTTTTGTCTTTGCAGGTAAGTGTTTGATGGAATAGGACCCAGCCCTCCTGGAGGTGGTTGGACACCTTTTAGTCCATGGGAAATGGTGAAAGATTTACTTGATGTGCCATTCTTGTGTGCACAGCTTTTGCTTTCTCTGTTAAACTGTCTCTATCTCAACACATGAGTTTTCCAGCTTTACCCCTTCCAGTTCTCTCCCTGATCTTGGTGTTTCGGGAGTGAGGGAGCAGCTGCCGGGGCGTGGCTGCTGCCTGGGGTTTAAGCACGCCATGAGGACAAGGTGAAAGGGATTGAAATGGAAGGAGTGTAGGTTTAGAGTGGATATTAGGAAGATATTTGTTACTGTGGGGGTGGTGAGACCCCAGCACAGGTTGCTCACAGAACCTGAGACCACCCCATCCCTGGAAGTGTCCATGGCCAGGCTGGCTGGGACTTGGAGCAACCTGGGATAGTGGAAGGCGTCCCTGTCCATGGGAGGGCATGGAAGTAGCTGGTCATGAATGTCCTTTCCAACCCCAAATGTTCTGTCATTCAATGACCATTCATTCATTTAAAGCTAAACTGGACTCATTTCCTTCTGTTTCCAAGAATGTCCAGGAATGATGAGTTGGTTGTTAGAAGCAGAAGTATCCAGAAGAAGTGTGTTAGACCAA
The DNA here is from genome assembly GCF_015832195.1 of Motacilla alba alba. NCBI lineage: Eukaryota > Metazoa > Chordata > Aves > Passeriformes > Motacillidae > Motacilla > Motacilla alba. The sequence continues at coordinate 3,703,707 of NC_052031.1, read as the reverse complement.
AGTTGGTTTAAACAAACTGATTTAGTCCTGTGGTTTCTTTTGTCTCATTTAACCTGGGACTAATGTCTTAAAAAATAGCGGGTTTTATCCAGAATGAGAGAGAAGGCAAAGAAGAAGCAGCTCTGGTGGAGGTGGGGCAAATGCCTCCTTTCTGATGAGGCCCAACCAACAGAACAAAGCAGGGCCCAACAGTGGTCACATCATTAGAAGAGGCCATAAACCATCAAAGACCCCAAAAGTGTCTCCAAAGTCCACAGTGCTGCATGACCCACTATAAAACCCCTGCCAGGGAAAAATGGGGCAATCCCACATAATCCTGAACTCACAGAACCACTTGAATCCTTTATTGGACAGGACCCCATTCACAAAGGTTCAAGAGTAAGGGCATCAAAGTTGGGGGTCTCCTTGCAGGATCCATGGAGATATCTTGTATGAGCTGTTGGCAACCTGGCCCACTTTGTTCATGCCCATTAACAAGAGAATAACTGGTGTCTGATGCAGACACTTGTGTGGCTGTTATGGCATCCTCTGATTGCATTTGGACACCCCATGTCCTGCAAGGATGCTCTGGGCACTGTGACTTTACTGGTGGATGTAGAAATTTCAGTGAGAAGCAACTTGTTGATTATAAAAGACGTGACCCTGCAATCCAGCACTGCATCAAAGAAATTTTATAGTAAGCTCTTGCAAACTCCATGATGTGGCACACATTGGTCTTTGACAATCATTGAATACATTTCCCCAAGTCAGTTTCCCCTCAATCTGCAGAAAAGCCTCAGAAGCAGGGCAGAGAAGGAAGGTGTCCACGGAATGCATCACAGGAATTCAGCTTTGGCTGCTCAAAGCTTTCTGTGTATCTGATGCCAAAGCCTGCCTGTCTGATACAACAGCTGCTGCTCTCAAGGTGCAGTTTCAAAAGCAAGCAAAGCAAAGCCTGGCCCAGGATCAGAGAATCACTGAATTGTTGTGTTTTGGAGGGACTTCTCAGGATCTTCATGTCCAGACTCCAGGCTCCAGCAGGATCAGCTGGAGCAGGTTATCCAGAATCATCTCTTGTTGGAATGTGGGTATCTCCAGACATGGACATCTCCAGACAAGGCCTCTGGGACCCTGAGCTGCCCTGGTGCCTCAGCCTTGCTAAGGAGGTGAGGGACAAATCAGCTGCACACTCTTGGGGACAGCTGAGGAGGAGAGGACTCGTTCCTGAGAGCTCTCTCCTGAGATGGGCAGCAAAGCCAAGCAGCTGGAGGCTCTGCCCACATCTCTGTGCCTTTGAGCTGAGCAGGAGGTGCCCTGAGGGACAGAGCAGGAAACACACCAGAGAAGGAAGCAGCACAGACTCTGCACAGGACATTTGTGCCCCTCTTCTCTGCTCTGCTGAGACCTCAGCTGCAGTGCTGCCTCCAGCTCTGGGCCCACAGCACAAGAAGGACACAAAGCTGTTGGAGTGGAGCCCAGTGGAGGCCATGAAGGTGCTGCGAGGGCTGGAGCGTGCCTGCTCTGGAGAGAGGGTGAGAGAGCTGGGGATGTTCAGCCTGGAGAAGACTGCTGAGAGTGCAGTACCCCAAGGATCTCTAAGAGGGCTGGAGAGGGTCTTTGGTCAAGGGTATGGAGTGACAGGACAGTAAGAGTTACCCAGAGCTGTTTTGACAGCCCCATCCCCTGGAAGCATTCAATGCCAGTTTGGGAAGGGCTTGGAACAACCTGGTGTAGTGGAAGGTGTCCCTGCCCATGGCAGGCCGGTGAGAATGAGATGATCTTTAAGGCTTTAGTGTCCCATCAAAACCAACTCATTCTGTGATTCTGTGATTCTATGATGTGTGGGAAAAGCCACCGAGCCTCTTCCAACAAGGATGTGAGGCTTATTTCCGGGGACAGGCATTGTTGAACAGAGTAATTGTTTTCCCCTTGTAGAGCTCAGTCAGCCTCTTCTCCAGGTCTCCCAGTCTCAGGACCACTACCTCGTTCTTGTCATTCTCAGCAATTGCCCCCCAAGCATCTGCGGGCTCTTCGTCCACCAGGCAGCAGGCAGCTGACCAGATGTGGCTTGGTACATTAACCCTCTTATTGGAGATGTAGGTGTTCCCAGGCACAGCACCCGTGATGACATAGGTGCTTGTACAGCCCTTGGTCTCTTTAATCATCATTTGAAACTCATAGTTGCTCCAGCGGCCGTTGTTAAGAATGATGTCCTGGGGCACTGCATTGGTCAGGGTGAAGGTAGCTCTCTTGCCCTCTTTAGTATCCATATGGCCTGTGGGGCACAAATGGCCATGGTTCAAACCCTTCAGATCTTTGTAGTCAGCATTCACAGCCTGGCTCTTTTGGATTTCGTCTGAGGTGAAATTGTGTTGTATGAGGACCTCCTCTCTTTCCATCTCTTTAAGATTATTTTTACCAATTAGCTGGAGAGGGAAAGAGAAAGAGGTGTTAGAATGGGGAATGGGAGTAACAGAGAAGATTTCTTTGGAGCAGAAGTCTCTGGTGGTCAAGATCCTCTTTTTTGTCATCTCAGTGCAGAATAATGTATGAATCTGAGAGAAATCATACACATGACCCTCCCACATGAACACAAGAGCTTTCAAGAGCAAGCAGCTCAGAATCTGACTGCTCTCAGTTTGACTTTTGTGACCTTTGTGATCCTGCCTGCAGCGTGTACTGGGAGCATGGATGGATGGATGAGAGAAGGAGCATTTCCCACTCCTAGGACTGAAAGGTGACTCTGGTGAGACACCTCCCCTGACAAATCTGCTTCCCTTTGCTCCTGTTTCCACAGCCCAAATCTGCCCAGGGCTCTCCCTGGATCCCCTCACACCATGCTGTGATTGTGCGATTCTATGATTCTGTGATTTTATGTGGGGTGGCTACAGGTGTAGCATCCTGGAACACCAGAGGTTGCCTCCTGTAACCCCAGACACAGGGAGATGTGTCAGGAAATCAGTCCTGGAGCTGAGCTTTCCCTGGGAGGGCTGCAGTTCATGCAAGGATGAACAGTTTAGCTCAGGAAGCCAAAAGATCTCAATGTAAATGGAATCTGTTACAGCAGCACTGAGAGTGTGTCTCAGAGCTGATCTGGGCCAGGGAGACTTCTCTACAGCATCACTGAAAAGAAGTTACAAATGATCAGCCTCTGAGAGGGGCCTGTAACCTCAAATGAGTCCTGGGGAAACTAAATACTCCAAAAAGGCCTCAGGAGTAAATCTATTAAATCAAAGATTTTTTGGATGGCCTGGGTCCAAGGTTGAGAAGGAAAATGCCAGGTTGGATAGGGCTTGGAGCATGCTGGCCTAATGGCAAGTGGCCTGGCCCATGCAGGGCAGTAGGACTGAGATGGTCTTTAAGGTTCCTTCCAAGAGCAACCGTTCTATGATTCTCCAAAAAGAGAGAATGTGGAGGCTGCAGGGTTGACTGGATCTGAGTAGCTGTTCAAGTAATATGAAAAAGTACAGTTTTTTTTTTCATAACTTCAACATCATTTGGTTCATCCTCAGGGAAACATATTTAATCTTCCACTGGAGTAGGGCATGTGGCTTCCTTCTCTGGCTCACCTTCCCCCAAATGCTCTCCTACTGCTCTGTCCTTACCAATGAGAGGAATTTTTTCTTTTTCCCTTCTGCAATTGGCCTGGCCACATTTCCTGAAGTTTGTTTTGAGGGCATCTTTGAGGGCTCTAGAGCTCATGGAGTTCTGTCTGTCTGCTGGATCCTTCTGGACCAAGCCTGAACCAAAGGTGCTCAGGGGTCACTGCCCATGCATGGAGATCACACCCTTGTGACTGCACCAACACTGATGCTCCTGACTTTGCACTGCCTGAAATGTCACTCCAGAGATCCCTTCCCAGTTATCCTGACCCTCTCATCTCCAGTGCTTTTTCCCCTGAGGCTTTGTCCCTGGGCCATCTCACCCCTTCTGAGTTTCTCCTCACTTCTCTCACACCACTCACAAAGTCTGTTTGACCCTTCACTGGGAGCAGAGAAGCTCTGCCAGGGATGCAGAACAGCCCAGGGCCGAGTGGGGATCAGATGCCAGCAGGACTGTTGGTCCCTCCAGTTTCGCCTCTCCTGGATGCCTTTCCCCATCCCTTGGTCACCCAGCACAGCAGGGCACAGGGAGGGGAAGCATTTGGCTTTGTCATGTCATGCAAAGCAATCTGATTTGCTGTTCCTGTCAGGTGAAGGCAGAGAGCTGGGCACCTTTGGGATGTGATTGATCTCATGCTCCTGCTGATGTCTCAGATGCATCAGAGGAACCATGTGGTGCCAGAGTTTGAAGTAAAATGAGAAGAATTCTATCCATTGTATCCACATGCATGTGTCTTGTGGGCTGGGATAAAATAAAATGGTATTTTAATATTACTTTTAGTGAAAACAGGTGATGTTCTGTGAGGGAGACACTCACCTGGGGCTCCACCATCCATGGCACATCTGGTCTTTTTCCAGATCCAGGCCGGTATTTGTAAGCAGAGTACACTGGAATTCTCCTGTCTCTGTCGTACAGGGTGGCATAGTGATATGAGTTGTTCAAACGCTGACAGATCCAGGCTGGGTTATTTGGTTTCAGGACATCATTTGGGGGAAGGCCCAAATAGAAAAACTGAGGACAGCTAATATAGGACTTCACCACCTCGCTGTGTCCCAGCCAGAGGCAGCTGGCCAACACCTGCAGCAGCAGCAGCCCCAGCATGGTGGGAGGATTTCAGTGAAGGGCTCTTGCTCCCCTGGAAGGCAAATGCAGAGGGACACTCAGCTTGGAGAGAGAGCTGGACATGGCCTGGGGCCTTTTGTGCAGAGGGACAGAGCTGGCAGAGGAGGGGATTAGGTGAGACCAGGAAAGGAATAATTTCTGTCCTCCTGCATATGGAGAAATCCCAAGGGCAATAAGGCTGAAACCTACAACTGGGTTCAGGTGCCCAGAGGAGGCAGCAGTGGGAGAAGTCAGCCTGTAGGAGGAAGGAGCCAAACCCACCAGGACTGCAATCAGCTCTCACAGCAAAGGGATCTTGCACCTGAGGCACAGCCCTGGCACAAGGTCACCTCTTCCCACCTCCCTCCTGCTCTCAGCACCTTCCCACAGCAGACACCTGCAGCTGGACATGGACTCTGCTCAGCCCCCTGCCATGCTGAGCTGGGCTTTCATCTCATGGGGCATGGGGCAGGCAAAGAACAGCAATGCTGCACTTCCTACAGGTCTCTGGCCCCATCCAGGTTCACACAGACACTCAGCTCTTGCAGTCACACCCAATACTGAAGCCCAACTGATCCACCTGGGGTCCTGCCTGTCAGCTGACTTTGGGCCATGGCTGTGCTGCTGCTCACCTTGCATTTCCACGTTATCCAACCCCAGACTCTGGACTTGCAGACACATGGAGAGAGCAAATGAAGGGGCCAAGCAGATGGCAGCAGCAAGCACGAGGGATAACAGCTCTATCTGATCAGCACAGTGGCTGCTGCAGTGCAAGCACTGAGGGGCAGCTCTTCCCATGCTTGCTTGGGATTCCTGCTGATCTTCAGCTGATTCCTGCCCATCTTCAGCTTTGCTGATTGATTTCCCTGCACAGACAAAGGCACCATTGCAGGAATTTCTTGGACAGACAGCTGCCCTGTTTAGCCTTTCTCAGTGCTGATGTGATTTTCAGCAGTCAGTAAGGTCATTCCTTTATGAGAAAACTGCTGAAAAGCTCCCTGGGATGCTGGCAATCAAGCAAGGGGCTGTGTTTCCTTTCAGCAGCAGCACAGGATTGGGAGAGCAGGGATGCTTCCATTTGCATTTCCAGACACTCAGTGGAATGATTTAATATCAACAGCATTTGGAATAAGGCGGCTGGGACAGGCAGTTTAAAGGGTTCCTGGCAGAGCAAGCTGCCACAGCCTCTAAAGCACAAAGCCCACCTTGGGCTGGGAAGGGGCTGAGCTCAGCACTGCTGAAGGCTTGACAAGGCACCTTGCACATCTGCCCTATGTCTTGTTCGTCTCCTGCCTCTCATCTCTCCATTTCCACTGGATTCAGGATGTTGAGCTGCACACAGCCCTGCTCTGACCCAAGATATCTGGTGCATTTTCTCTTGTTCAGCCCTTGATCAGGAACATGGTGACCAATGAGCTGGAAACTAAGTGGAACTACAAGTTCTCTTGTAGTAAAACTACATTATTGCAGTACACAGCTGAGCATGCCCAAAGCTGCCCCAAATCCAGCAGAGAAGAGTCTGAAAAATCCTTCTGTGTGACCCAGTCCATGTGCTAACTTAACAGATACATAGAAAACAACCTACCTTGATAAGCAGTGGCACAGGATTCTGCTCACAGCCCCACAGTGGCAGAGGAGTCTCCAATGCCTCTACTGCAGTCTCAGACTGTCAGGGTTTATAAGCTCTCCAGGGAGAGACAATTGTTGGATTTCCCAAGAAGCCTTTCGAGTTAATTTCCCCAGAAATTTAGACCACACCCGTGTTTGTCCAGAGGATTTTTGCAAGGTCATGGCTGCAGTTTTACTACCAAATAACCTTCCCCTTCCTACATTTACAACTGTTTGATGCAAATTTTCAGGTCAGCTGGCTTGAGTTTCTTTCCCAAATCATTCCTTCTTGCCCTCTGATTGAAAGAAAATATCAAAGTGCTGCAAAATTCAATGCATGAATAAGCTCTAATTGCTCCTTGGAGCTCAGCAACTCTAGCCTAGGCTTTGTACATATATGTATTTATTCCAAAGCTCAAGAAAGACTTTGAATAAAGGAGTCAATGGTGAGGAAGGAGCAAGAGCTTACTTTGAAGCAGAGTCTCAGAACAGGCAGCTGAACCGTTCCTTCTGTGTTCTCCCTGGAGAGAGGAGTGTTTGAATCCTCAGGAGTGCCACTGCAATATATACCCAGGCACAAATTTGCCCCTTAGTCTAAAGAGGAAATTCCACAGAAAAAGAGAAGTTTGCTATTTTTATTTAGGGGGAGTGTTCACACCCACCCTGAAATGTGTTGACAGTTGTTTGTCAAAGTTTTCTCAGAAGTCTCCCAAATTTGCTAACTTGCAGCATGGTATGTCACAATCAGCCAACAGGGTCTGGTGGCTTCCTTGATCATCTCATCAATCCCACCAGCTGCAGCTGCTGCTGCTCCAGCACCTACATATGTTCCTGTTCCCAACAGAACATCTCTGGTGACATTGGATGGACTGGCGTGGCTCTGGGTACACTCAGATATTCACAGTCTGCCCTTCTGCAGCCTCCCATAACATCATTCCTGTGGCCAGGCTACAAATATTCTCCTGCCTGATTGCCATGGCTGTGTAACAGCTTCATCCCAGCAGCCTGGGAAGGAGGAGGCTCTGGGGATACCTCATAGCACCTGCCAGTACTTTAGGAGCCTACAGGAGAGCTGGAGAGAGACTTTGCAGAAGGGCATGGAGCAGAGAGGTGTGCTGGGTTATGAGTTAATGTTTTTGACAGTGGCAGGTGTGGGGCTGTGTTTGGAGTTCTGCTGAACACAGAGTTGATAACACAGAGAGGTATCAGGTATTGCTGGGCAGAGCTTTCACAGGGCAAGGCCTTTTCTGCTTTTTGTACTGCCAGGCTGGAAGGAGGCTGGGGGTACTTGGGAGGTTGGGAGGAGACACAGCCATGACAGGTGAGGCAGACTGGCCAGAGGGATATTCCAGAGGATGTGACATCATGCTGAGGGTATAAAGTGAGAGGAAGAAGGAGGAAGGAGGGGTCATTTGGAGTGGTGGGTTTTGTCTTCGCAGGTAAGTGTTTGATGGAATAGGACCCAGCCCTCCTGGAGGTGGTTGGACACCTTTTAGTCCATGGGAAATGGTGAAAGATTTACTTGATGTGCCATTCTTGTGTGCACAGCTTTTGCTTTCTCTGTTAAACTGTCTCTATCTCAACACATGAGTTTTCCAGCTTTACCCCTTCCAGTTCTCTCCCTGATCTTGGTGTTTCGGGAGTGAGGGAGCAGCTGCCGGGGCGTGGCTGCTGCCTGGGGTTTAAGCACACCATGAGGACAAGGTGAAAGGGATTGAAATGGAAGGAGTGTAGGTTTAGAGTGGATATTAGGAAGATATTTGTTACTGTGGGGGTGGTGAGACCCCAGCACAGGTTGCTCACAGAACCTGAGACCACCCCATCCCTGGAAGTGTCCATGGCCAGGCTGGCTGGGACTTGGAGCAACCTGGGATAGTGGAAGGCGTCCCTGTCCATGGGAGGGCATGGAAGTAGCTGGTCATGAAGGTCCTTTCCAACCCCAAATGTTCTGTCATTCAATGACCATTCATTCATTTAAAGCTAAACTGGACTCATTTCCTTCTGTTTCCAAGAATGTCCAGGAATGATGAGTTGGTTGTTACAAGCAGAAGTATTCAGAAGAAGTGTTTTAGACCAAAGTTGGTTCAAACAAACTGATTTAGTCCTGTGGTTTCTTTTGTCTCATTTAACCTGGGACTAATGTCTTAAAAAAAAGCGGGTTTTATCCAGAATGAGGGAGAAGGCAAAGAAGAAGCAACTCTGGTGGAGGTGGGGCAAATGCCTCCTTTCTGATGAGGCCCAACCAACAGAACAAAGCAGGGCCCAACAGTGGTCACATCATTAGAAGAGGCCATAAACCATCAAAGACCCCAAAAGTGTCTCCAAAGTCCACAGTGCTGCATGACCCACTATAAAACCCCTGCCAGGGAAAAATGGGGCAATCCCACATAATCCTGAACTCACAGAACCACTTGAATCCTTTATTGGACAGGACCCCATTCACAAAGGTTCAAGAGTAAGGGCATCAAAGTTGGGGGTCTCCTTGCAGGATCCATGGAGATATCTTGTATGAGCTGTTGGCAACCTAGCCCACTTTGTTCATGCCCATTAACAAGAGAATAACTGGTGTCTGATGCAGACACTTGTGTGGCTGTTATGGCATCCTCTGATTGCATTTGCACACCCAATGTCCTGCAAGGATGCTCTGGGCACTGTGACTTTACTGGTGGATGTAGAAATTTCAGTGAGAAGCAACTTGTGGCTTATAGAAGATGTGACCCTGCAATCCAGCACTGCAACAAATGACTTTTATTGTAAGCTCTTACAAACTCCATGATGGGGCACACATTGATTTGTGACAACCATTGAATACATTTCCCCAAATCAGTTTCCCATCAATCTGCAGAAAAGCCTCAGAAGCAGAGCAGAGAAGGAAGGTGTCCAAGGAGTGCATCACAGGAATTCAGCTTTGGCTGCTCAAAGCTTTCTGTGTATCTGATGCCAAAGCCTGCCTGTCTGATACAACAGCTGCTGCTCTCAAGGTGCAGTTTCAAAAGCAAGCAAAGCAAAGCCTGGCCCAGGATCAGAGAATCACTGAATTGTTGTGTTTTGGAGGGACTTCTCAGGATCTTCTAGTCCAGAATCCAGGCTTCAGCAGGATCAGCTAGAGAAGGTTGTCCATAAGATTCTCTGCAGCATCTTCAGGTGTGTGGCACAGCACATGGCAGCTGCATTCCTGAACACCTCCTCACCTGACCCCCAGAGGTTCGTGGCTGATATTCCTGTGCCCATGTGCTGTTGCCCATCAGCAGGGGACATTTTACCCAGGTGAAGGAATTGAGGACTTTATTGGAGGGAGTGTAACAGAAACGCACACAGATTTACAACAGATAAGTAGTTCCTCAGAAATCAGAGGTGTAAGCTTACAGAAGTTGCCAAGCAGGAAATTTTGTTTCCTGGATGGATCAAAGGGGCTTTGCCCAGCTGCTCTCTCAAGCAGAGGCCAAGAGAATGTCACTGTCTTGATTCTCCTGTTTCCTTCTCTTTTGGGACAGCACATGACAACATGCTCCATCCACAGAATGTGAACCCTTGGTTTTTACTCGAAAAGGGCTAAGCCAGCTGCATGATCCAACACTTGGCAGTGAAGAGGCTTGAGGCTGCAGTGTCTCCTCACATCTCCCAGCAAACATAATTTCCCCTTAGTGGCTAAAATCCCTATGACACACTGCAGCCCAGAGCTCTCCCCAGAGTGGGACAAACACAGAGCAAAGTGTAAAATGACCCTGCCATGTCAGTGCAGCTGCATCTTCCCAGGGAACACAGGTGCTTCCCACCCCAGCGTGGGCATGGAGCAGCTCTGGGCTCAGCAGAGGGCTCCATCCCTATTCCCCAGTCACAACAGGCTCAGCAGGAAGCAAAGGCCATCCCAGCTGAAAGGTGCCTGGCAGCATGCTTGTGGAGCTGGGGCAGCCCTCTGCTCAGCTCCAAGCTGGGTTCCTGTGAGAAGCACAGAATTATTTCTGGTGGAAAAGGCCTCTGGCATCAGCAACCTTTGGCCAATCACTACCTGGCCATGTGGACCATGGCACTGAGTGCCACATCCAGTCTCCAGGCATTGGGATTGCACCACATCCTCCGTCAGTCCATTCCAATGGTGAATCACCCTTCATGGGAAGAAATTCCTCCTGATGTGCCACCAGAATCTCCCCTGGTGCAGGTTGAGGCCTTGCCCTCTCATCTTCTCCCTGGTTGTGCAGCAGAAAATGCTGACCCTCACCTGGCTACACCCCATTTTCAGGGAGCTGGGGAGAGAAATAATCTCTCAGAGCCCCCACGTCTGGGCTAAAGAAGCCCAGCTGCCTCAGCTGCTCCTCACAGGCCTTTCCCTCCAGGGCCTTCAGCAGCTTCATGGCCTTTCTCTGCACTGCCTGCAGAGGTGGCCTCGGCCCGTGGATCCCGCCTGTCCAGATCCCTCTGCAGGGCCTTCCTGCCCTCCAGCAGGCGCAGTCTGCCACCAAACATGGTGGCATCTTGCTGAGAGTTCACTGGATCCCCTCATGCGGATGATCAGGAAAGCTATTAAACGGGACTAGGCCCGACACTGCTCCCTGGGCACAGCGCTTGTGGCCGGACGCCAGCTGGATGTGGCACTGTTCACCAAGGCTCTCCGGGCCTGGACATCCAGACAGCTCCTGTCCCAGCCAAGAGAGCACCTCTCCAAGCTGTGGGCTGACAGCTTTTCCAGGAGAATGCTGTGGGAGACTGTGCCAAAGGCTTTGTTGAGGTCCAGGTCGACTCTTCCACAGCCTCCCCCTCATCCCCAGGGCCGGTCATCTGGTCATCAAAGGAGATCAGGTTCACTAGGCAGGACCTGCCTTTCCCAAAATATCTACTGGCTGGGACTGATGCCTTGGTTATCCAGAATGTGCCCTGTGAACACACTCAGGACAATCTGCTCCAAAACCCTTCTGGGAAGCAAGGTCAGGTGCACACGCCTGTAGTTCCCCAGATTGCCCTTCCAGCCTTTCTTGTGCATGGGTGTCACAATGGCCAAACTCCAGGCATCTGGGCCCTCCCCAGTGACCCATCAGTGATTAGAAGTGATGGAAAGCAACAGTCCTCAAGGATGAAATAAGGCAGAATGCAAGCTGCTCCTTTCCTCTGTTGGGCTTCCCATGCATTTCACAAGCTTGCTGTGGATGGCAGGGCATTTCTGATTACTGCCAGGGCTGAAGGTGCTGGGAAGAGCCTGGGAAGTTGACAGAGGTGGCACTGGTGGGGTTGGTGTGTTGGTTTTGCACAGGCTGGTTCTTGGGAGTGGGAGGGCCAGTGAGGTGGCTTTTGAGAGAAGTTGCTAGAAGCTTCCAGCATGTCTAGCAAATCCAGTCCCTGATGGCTTTGAAGATGGACATGCTGTTTGCCACAGCTGGGCTAATTATAGATGTTGGTAGCACCTCTGCAATTAAAGAAGAAAATAAAAAAAAATTGTGCTGTGTAGTTTGAATTTCAGCCAGAGAAGAGGAGGAGGTGAGAACATGTGAGGGAAACAACATGGAAACACCAAGGCGAGTGGAGAAGGAGGGGGAGGAGGTGCTCCAGGATTTAGAGCCAAGATTCCTCTGTAGGCCATGGTGAAAAAGCTGTGCCGCTGCAGCCCATGGGGATCCAGGAGAAAATCAGAGATCCACCAACAGCCCATCAGGGATGTGCTAAGTCTGGGGCAGGTAGATGCCTGGAGGAGGCTGTGATCCACTGGGAGACCTGGTGAAGAGAGGGGTCCCCTGCTCCCCTGCTGGAGCAGTCTGTAATCACCTGTAAATTGCAGTGCAACTTGGGATTTTACGGAAGATGTGACCCTGCAATCCAGCACTGCAGCAAAGAAATTTTATTGTAAGCTCTTGCAAACTCCATGATGGGGCACGCATTGGTTTTTGACAACCACTGAATACAATTCCCCAAGTCAGTTTCCCATCAATCTGCAGAAAAGCTTCAGAAACAGAGCAGAGAAGGAAGGTGTCCAAGGAATGCGTCACAGGAATTCAGCTTTGGTTGTGCCAATGTGCTGTTGCCCATCAGCAAGGGACATTTTGCCCAGGTGCAGGAAGTGAGGACCTCACTGCAGGGAGTGTAACAGAAACACACCCAGTTTTACAACAGATAAGTAGTTCCTCAGAAATCAGAAGTTTAACTTTACAATGTAAGCTATTAAAGTTGCCAAACTGGAAAGTTTGTTTCCTGCATGGACCAAAGGGGCCTTGCCCAGCAGCTCTCTCAGGTAGAAGCCAGAAGATGCCACTGTCTTGATTTTCCTGTTTCCTGTTTTGGGACAGCACATGAATAAAAATCAAGAAAATCAAGAAAGAAAATCTAGAAAAACAAAGGAAAGTGGTGTGTGCAGTTTGAATTTCAGCCAGAGAAGAGGAGGAGGTGCTCCAGGCACCAGAGCCAAGATTCCTCAGCAAGCTGTGGTATGACCATGGCAAAGCCACTGTTCCTCTGCATCTCCTGGGGATCCACGGGGGATGCAGAGATCCACCCACAGCCCATTTCAGAGGTGCCCATGCTAGGCCAGGGGGATGCCTGGAGGAGGCTGTGATCCACTGGATGACACAGTGAAGAGAGGGGTCCCCTGCTCCCCTGCTGGAGCAGCCTGTCCCTGGAGAACTGCACCCTATGGAAGGATGAGACATCCCAGGGCAGTTTTGGGAGGAACGTGTGCCTGTGGGAGGGACTCATGTTGCAGCAGTTTTGGTTGGACTGCTGCTTGTGAGAGTGGAGCCACACTGGAGAAGTTCAAGGAGAACTGTGTCCTGTGGGAAGGACCCCATGGTGGAGAAGGGGAGGGACTCCTCTCCCTGAGCATAGGAAGAAAATCATGGGTGATGAACTGACCAAACCCCCTCCACTCTGTCTCCCTGTGCTGTCGGTGGAAAGGAAGGAAGGCTTGGGGAAGAAAAGGTGTTTTCAAGTGCTGTTTTACTTCTCATTATCCTCCTCTGATGGTGGTAGTAATAAACTCACTTTCTGTCTCTAAGTTGAACAAGATTTGCCCTTGGAGTGTTTACTCCCAGTCCTTATCTCAACTCATAAATCCTTTAATAATTTTTTTTCTCTGCACTGTCCAGCTGTAACAGGGAAGGCTGCGTGAGCAGCTTTTGTGGGTGGCTGGTGTTTGGCCAGTGTCAAACCACGACAGTTGGTCAAGCAGCCAGGGGCTCCAGAGCCTGGAAATCGAGGGCAGTGAGGCATGGCAGGAGTGATGGTGAGGATGAGTGTGGTCTCACAACAAAGCCATTGTGCAGAGGTGGGTGAGCAAGTCAGAGGGTGCCGTACCCTGAGGCACAGCAGAGGTGTCTGCAGAGGTGCCTCAGCCTGAAATCACTCTGATGCTTTCATCCCATCAGGGCCTGTGTCAGCATTTGATCCCAGCAGAAAAAAAATCCATCCAGGCAGAGAACCTGGGATGGCAGCAGCTGTCCAGCAAAAGGGGTTGAGAGTGATGTGCTCACTTTGTTCTCCTAAAAGGCAAAACCTTCTCCTAGGGGTCTGTGCAGCCCAGCTGGCACAAGGCAGGGCTCTTGCTGCTGTGGCCATGGCAGCTGGAGGCAGCAGGAGCAGAACTCCACGGTGCTCCCAGGCCGTGCCCCGTGTCTGCCCTGGGGTCTGGTGCCCTGTGCTCAGGTGTGCAGAGCCCCCAGAGCTGCCCCTGGGCAATGGGCCTGGCCTCTGGCTGCTGGCCCAGGTGGGGGTGGCTGTTGCCCAGTATCCTGCAGCACATCTGGCAGCCCCAGTGGGGCTCTCCAAAGCTCAGGGCAGCTGCAGTGGCCCAGGGTGCAGCTCTTTATGCAGCTGAGGCAGGCCTGCAGCTCTGCTGGCTGCAGTCACAGCTGGGTCACCAGCACACCTGGGGACACTCTGCACCTCCACCAGAACCTGGTTTTACTGCAGCCCCCAAACAGGTTGTTCCTGGCTGAGCACTGAGACCCAGTAGGATGATGAACAACAGCTCCTGAGCTGAGAAGTCCAGTCCCAAGCTGGCACCTCTGAAAGTGACACAGCTTGCATGGTCTGTTGCCACCATGGCCCATTTTGTTCATGCCATTCACAGGAGAATAACTGGTGTCTGATGCTGACACTTGTGTGGCTGTTATGGCATCCTCTGATTGCATTTGGACACCCCATGTCCTGCAAGGATGCTCTGGGCACTGTGACTTTACTGGTGGTTGTAGAAATTTTAGTGAGAAGCAACTTGTGGATTATTAAAGACATGACCCTGCAATCCAGCACTGCAGCGAATGACTTTTATTGTAAGCTCTTGCAAACTCCATGATGTGGCACACATTGGTCTTTGACAATCATTGAAACATTTCCCCAAATCAGTTTCCCATCAATCTGCAGAAAAGCCTCAGAAGCAGAGCAGAGATGGAAGGTGTCCAAGGAGTGCATCACAGGAATTCAGCTCTGGCTGCTCAAAGCTTTCTGTGTATCTGATGCCAAAGCCTGCCTGCCTGATACAACAGCTGCTGCTCTCAAGGTGCAGTTTCAAAAGCAAGCAAACCAAAGCCTGGCCCAGGATCACAGAATCACTGAATTGTTGTGTTTTGGAGGGACTTCTCAGGACCTTGTAGTCCAGACTCCAGGCTTCAGCAGGGTCAGCTGGAGCAGGTTGTCCAGAATCATCTCTTGTTGGGGTGTGGGTATCTCCAGACATGGGGATCTCCAGACAAGGCCTCTGGGTAACCTGAGCTGCCCTGGTGCCTCAGCCTTGCTAAGGAGGTGAGGGACAAATCAGCTGCACACTCCTGGGGACAGCTGAGGAGGAGAGGACTCGTTCCTGAGAGCTCTCTCCTGAGATGGGCAGCAAAGCCAAGCAGCTGGAGGCTCTGCCCACATCTCTGTGCCTTTGAGCTGAGCAGGAGGTGCCCTGAGGGACAGAGCTGGAAACACATCAGAGAAGGAAGCAGCACAGACTCTGCACAGGACATTTGTGCCCCTCTGCTCTGCTCTGCTGAGACCCCAGCTGCAGTGCTGCCTCCAGCTCTGGGCCCACAGCACAAGAAGGACACAAAGCTGTTGGAGTGGAGTCCAGTGGAGGCCATGAAGGTGCTGTGAGGGCTGGAGCGTGTCTGCTCTGGAGAGAGGGTGAGAGAGCTGGGGATGATCAGCCTGGAGAAGACTGCTGAGAGTGCAGTACCCCAAGGATCTCTAAGAGGGCTGGGGAGGGTCTCTGGACAAGGGTATGGAATGACAGGACAAGAGGGAATGGTTTCACACTGGTAGAGGGCAGGGTTAGATGGGATATTATAAAGAAGTAAATTACCATGAGCAGGCTGTGGTATGACTAAATGTTATCTAGAGCTGTTTTGACTGCCCCATCCCTGGAAGCACTCAAGGCCAAGCTGGGGAGGGCTTGGAACAACCTGGTCTAATGGAATATCCCTGTCCATGGTAGGCAGGTGAGAATGAGATGATCTTTAGGGCTTGAAGGTCCCATCAAAACCAACCCATTCTGTCATTCTGTGACATGTGGGAAAAGGCACCAAGTGAATTCCAGTGAGGATGTGAGGCTTATTTCCGGGGACAGGCAGAGCTGAACAGAGTAACCGTTCCACCGTAGAGCTCAGTCAGCCTCTTCTCCAGCTCCTTCAGGCTGAGCTCCTCCACCTCATTCTTGTTGTTCTCAGCAATGGCCCCCCAAGCATCTTTGGGCTCTTCGTCCCCCAGGCAGCAGGCTGCTGACCAGATGTGGCTGGGTCTGTTAACCCTCTCTTCAGCAATGTAGGTGTTCCCAGGCACAGCACCCGTGATCACGTAGGTGGTTTTACAGCCCTTGGTCTTTTTGGACATCGTTTTTAGCTCATAGGCATTCCACTCGCCCTTGTTGAGACTTCTGTCCTGGGGCACTACGTTGGTGAGGGTGAAGGTAGCCATCATGCTCTCTCTACTGAACTGATGTCCACTGGGGCTCAAATGGCCACGGTCCAAACCCTTCAGTCCTTTGTAGTCATTATGGACAGCCTGGCTCTCTTTGATTTGGTCTGAGGTGAACTTTTTTTGTTCTATGAGGATCCAATCCCTTTCCATGTCTGGAATACTATTTTTATCTATGAGCTAGACAGGGAAAGAGAAAGAGGTGTTAGAATGGGGAATGGGAGCAATGGAGAAGATTTCCCCAGAGCAGAAGTCTCTGGTGGTCAAGATCCCATTTTGTGTCATCTCAGTGAAGGAAAATGTATGAATCTGAGAGAAATCATACACATGACCCTCCCACATGAACACAAGAGCTTTCAAGAGCAAGCAGCTCAGAATCTGACTGCTCTCAGTTTGAATTTGTGACCTTTGTGATCCTGCCTGCAGCGTGTTCTGGGAGCATGGATGGATGTATGAGACAAGGAGCATTTCCCACTCCAAGGATTGAACAGTGACTTTGGTGAGACACCTTCCCTGACAAATCTGCTTCCCTTTCCTCCTGTCTCCACAGCCCAAATCTGCCCAGGGCTCTCCCTGGATCCCCTCACACCATGCTGTGATTGTGTGATCCTCTGATTTTATGTGTGGTGGCTACATGTGTAGCCCAGTCCTGGAACACAAGGACTGTAACCCCAGAGACAGGGAGATGTGTCAGGAAATCAGTCCTGGAGCTGAGCTTTCCCCTGGAGAGCTGCAGTTGATTAAAGGATGAACAGTTTTGCTCAGTAGACAAAAAGATCCCAATGTGAATGGAATCAGTTACAGCAGTGCCTGGGAATGTGTCTCAGAGCTGATCTGGGCCAGGGAGAATTTTCTGTAGCATCACAGAAAAGAAGCTACAAATGATCAGCCTCTGAGAGGAGCCTGTAATCCCAAAAGAGTCCTGGGAAAACTAAATACTCCAAAAATTCCTCAGGAGAAAGTAAAAAAAAAAAAATCAATGTTTTTTTTTTTGCATGGCCAGGGTCCAAGGTGCAGGAGGAAAATGCCAGGTTGGATAGGGCTTGGAGCATGCTGGCCTAATGGCAAGTGGCCTGGTCCATGCAGGGGAACTGGACTGAGATGGTCTTTAAGGTTCCTTCCAACACCAACTATTCTATGACTCTTCAAAAAGAGAGAATATGGAGGCTGCAGTGGTGCAAGACCAGATTCGTTGCTCGAGTTCCTACGCCTAAGATGAAAAGATTATTTTCCTGATAACTTCAACATCTCTTTCTTCATTTTTAGGGAAATGTATTTAGCCTTCCTCTGGAGTAGGCCATGTGGCTTCCTTCTCTGGCTCACCTTCCTCCAAATGCTGTTTTTCTACTCTGTCCTTAAGTATCACAGGAATTGCCTCTTTTTCTCTTCTGCAATTGGCCTGGACAGTTCTGCTGTAGTTTGTATGGAAGGACATTTGTGAGGGCTCTAGAGCTTGTGGAGCTCTGCCTGTCTGCTGGATCCTTCTGGACCAAGCCTGAGCCAGAGGTGCTCAGGGGTCACCGCCCATGGGTGGAGATGACATCCTTCTGACTGGAGCAACACTGATGCTCCTCTGTGGAGACCCTGGCGGGGCATTCCCTGATTGAGGGAGGCACAAGAAATTCCCCCAAAAAGCTGTTAGACCCCATAGGCTCCTTTTCCTGGTCCTATGTCTGTTTCTATGTCCCTGAGCAACTTCTCCCTATTCCTTGATTGGCACTCATCTTTGTACTGCACAGAGACCAAGTTCACCCCCAGGCCCCTTGGCAGACTGAAATTTAAACCCTCTATGTGTGGGTGCTGGGACCTGAACATCACACCTCATGGCTGAATAAAACATCTGTGGATATTATGCAAAGGCCCTTTTTGCTTCCTTAACCTAGACTATACTGGAAGCAATTCAGCTTGCTACACCCCTCACTTTGCACTGCCTGAAATGTCACTCCAGAAATCCCTCCCCAGTTAACCTGACCCTCTCATCTCCAGTGCCTTTTCTCCTGAAGCTTTGTCCCTGGGCCATCTCACCCCCTTCTGAGTTTCTCCTCACTTCTCTCACAGCACTCACAAAGCCTGTTTGACCCTTCACTGGGAGCAGAGAAGCTCTGCCCGGGATGCAGAACAGCCCAGGGCAGACTGGGGATCAGATGCCAGCAGGACTGTTGTTCCCTCCAGTTTAGCCTCTCCTGGATGCCTTTTCTCCATCCCTTGGTCACCCAGCACAGCAGGGCACAGGGAGGGGAAGCATTTGACTTTGTCATGTCCTGCAAAGCAATCAGATTTGCTGTTCCTTTCAGGTGAAGGCAGAGAGCTGGGCACCTTTGGGATGTGATTGATCTCATGCTCCTGCTGATGTCTCAGATGTGTCAGAGGAACCATGTGGTGCAGGGGTTTGAAGTTCAGTGAGGACAATCCCATCCAGTGTGTCCATTTGCATATATGAAGTGGGGTGGTGTGGTTGTGATATTTTGTGAAAATCCCTTTGCTAGGATTTTCTTCTCCTGAGAAGCTGAGAAGGTCTCAGCATCAAGTGTAAACAATTTGTTATCTGCTACTGTGGGATGCAGCAGGTGCTTCCTTGATTGGTCAATGTGAGATGTTTCTACTTGGTGGCCAATCGAGGAGGCAGCAGCTCTCGGACTCTCTGGGAGTCACAGAACTTTATTATTCATTCATTTTCTATTCCTGTCTAGACTTCTGATGATTCTTTCTCTCTGTTCTTTGTAGTACAGTTGTAGTGTAGTCTTTTTAATATAATACATATCATAATATAATAAACCAGCCTTCTGAAATGGAGTCAAGATCTCTCCTTCCCTTCACCAAGTCCTGACTGCCCTGAAGACCCACGGTAATAGGGTGGTAGGAAATAAAAGTGGTAATTTAAATGCTGCAGCTCATCTTTGAGTGTCTGGAGGGTGATGTGCTGTAGGAGAGACACTCACCTGGGGCTCAACCATCCACCACTCTGGAGGTTTCTTGGCATCTCCAGGCTGGTATTTATAAGCAGAGTACACTGGAATTCTCCTGTCTCTGTCGTACAGCGTTGCATAGTGATATGAGTTGTTAAAACGCTGACAGATCAAGGCTGGGTTCTTTGGATTCAGGGCATCATTTGGGGTGGTCTCCGCATAGAAGAACTGAGGACATTCTTCAAAGGACTTCACCACCTCGCTGTGTCCCAGCCAGAGGCAGCTGGCCAACACCTGCAGCAGCAGCAGCCCCAGCATGGTGGGAGGATTTCAGTGACGGGCTCTTGCTCCCCTGGAAGGCAAATGCAGAGGGACACTCAGCTTGGAGAGAGCTGGACATGGCCTGGGGCCTTTTGTGCAAGGGGACAGAGCTGGCAGAGGAGGGGATTAGGAGAGACCAGGAAAGGAGTAATTTCTGTCCTCCTGCATATGGAGAAATCCCAAGGGCAATAAGGCTGAAACCTAAAAGAGACTTTAGGTGCCCAGAAGAGGCAGCAGTGGGAGAAGTCAGGCTGTAGGAGGAAGGAGCCAAACCCACCAGGACTGCAATCAGCTCTCACAGCAAAGGGATCTTCCACCTGAGGCACAGCCCTGGCACAAGCTCACCTCTTCCCACCTCCCTCCTGCTCTCAGCTCCTTCCCACAGCAGACACCTGCAGCTGGGCATGGACTCTGCTCAGCCCCCTGCCATGCTGAGCTGGGCTTTCATCTCATGGGGCATGGGGCAGGCAAAGAACAGCAATGCTGCACTTCCTACAGGTCTCTGGCCCCATCCAGGTTCACACAGACACTCAGCTCTTGCAGTCACACCCAATACTGAAGCCCAACTGACCCACCTGGGGTCCTGCCTCTCAGCTGACTTTGGGCCATGGCTGTGCTGCTGCTCACCTTGCATTTCCACGTTATCCAGCCCCAGACTCTGGACTTGCAGACACATGGAGAGAGCAAATGAAGGGGCCAAGCAGATGGCAGCAGCAAGCACGAGGGATAACACCTCTATCCTATCAGCACAGTGGCTGCTGCAATGCAAGCACTGAGGGGCAGCTCTTCCTGTGCTTGCTTGGGATTCCTGCTGATGCCCATCTTCAGCTTTGCTGATTGATTTCCCTGTACAGTCAAAGGCACCATTGCAGGAATTTCTTGCACAGCCAGCTGTCCTGTTTAGTCTTTCTCAGTGCTGATGTGATTTTCAGCAGTCAGTAACATCATTCCTTTATGAGAAAACTGCTGAAAAGCTCCCTGGGATGCTGGAAATCAAGCAAGGGGCTGTGTTTCCTTCCAGCGGCAGCACAGGATTGGGAGAGCAGGGATGCTTCCATTTGCATTGCCAGACATTTAATGTGGAGTGATTTAATACCATCAGCATTTGGAATAAGGCAGCTGGGACAGGCAGGTAAAAGGGTTCCTGGCAGAGCAAGCTGCCACAGCCTCTAAAGCACAAAGCCCACCTTGGGCTGGGAAGGGGCTGAGCTCAGCACTGCTGAAGGCTTGACAAGGCACCTTGCACATTTGCTCTTTTCTTCTTCTTCTCCCTGACCCCCATCTCTCCATTTCCATTGGATTCGGGATGTTGAGCTGCACACAGCCCTGCTCTGACCCAAGATAGCTATCTGGTCCTTTTTCCGCTGTCTAGCCCTGAATCAGGAACTTGGTGATCAATGAGCTGGAAATTTAGAACTGCAACTACAAGCTCTCTTGTAGTAAAACTGCTCTTTGCAGTACACAGTAGAGCATGCCCAAAGCCGCCCCAAATTAAGCAGAGAAGAGGCTGCAGAGTCCTTCTGCATGACCCACTCCATGAGACTGAAACAGATCCAACTAACTGAATATCTAACTTAACAGATACATAGAAAACAACCTACCGTGAGAAGGAGTGGCACAGGATTCTGCTCGCAGCCCCAAAGTGGCAGAGGAGTCTCCAATGCCTCTGCTGCAGTCTCAGACTGTCGGGGTTTATATGCTCTCCAGGGAGAGACAGTTGTTGGATTTCCCGAGAAGCTTTGCGAGTAAATTTTCCCGGGAATTTAGACCACACCTATGTTTGTCCAGAGGATTTTTGCAAGGTCATGGGTGCAGTTTTACTACTCAATAATCTCCCCTTTCCTATTTATTGAACAGTTTGGTGATGAATTTCGCGTGAGCTGGCTTGAGTTTCTTTCCCAAACAATTCCATCTGTCTTTGCCCTCCTGATTGACAGAAAATACCAAAGTCCTGCAAAATTCAGTGCATGCATAAGCCCTGATTGCTCCTTGGAGCTCAGCACCTCCAGCCCAGGCTTTGTCTGCATATATCTATTCAGGAAGTCAGGAAAGACTTTGAATATTGGTGTCAACGGTAATGAAGGAGCAAGAGCTTACTTTGAAGCAGAGTTTCAGAACAGGCAGCTGAACCGTTCCTTCTGTGTTCTCCCTGGAGAGAGGAGTGTTTGAATCCTCAGGAGTGCCACTGCAATATATACCCAGGCATAAATTTGCCCTTTGTTATAAACAAGGAATTCCACAGAAAATAGAAGTTTTCTTTTTTCATCTGGGGGAATGTTCACACCCCCCCTGAAATGTGTTGACAGTTGTTTATCAAAGTTTTCTCAGAAGTCTCCCAAATTTGCTAACTTGCAGCATGGTATGTCACAATCAGCCAACAGTGTCTGGTGGCTTCCTTGATCATTTCATCAATCCCACCAGCTGCAGCTGCTGCTACTCCAGCACCTACACATGTTCCTGATCCCAACAGAACATCTCTGGTGACATTGGATGGACTGATGTACACTCAGACACTGGATGCCTCAGAGTACACTCAGATATTCACAGTCTGCCCTTCTGCAGCCTCCCATAACATCATTCCTGTGGCCGGGCTACAAATATTCTCTTGCCTGATTGCCATGGCTGTGTAACAGCTTCATCCCAGCAGCCTGGGAAGGAGAAGGCTCTGCGGTTTCCTCAGAGCACCTGCCAGTACTTTAGGAGCCTACAGGAGAGCTGGAGAGAGACTTTGCAGAAGGGCATTGAGCTGAGAGGTGTGCTGGGTTATGAGTTAATTTTCTTGGCAGAGGCAGGTGTGGGGCTGTGTTTGGAGTTCTGCTGAACACAAGGTTGATAACAGAGAGGCGTTTCAAGTATTGCTGGGCAAAGCTTTCACAGGACAAGGCCTTTTCTGCTTTTTGTACTGCCATGCTGGCAAGGATGCTGGGGGTACTTGGGAGGTTGGGAGGAGACACAGCCATGACAGGTGAGGCCAACTGACCAGAGGGATATTCCATAGCATGTGAAATCATGCTGAAGGTATAAAGTGAGGGGAAGGAGGAGGAAAGGGGGGGACATTTGGCGCGGTGAGTTTTGTCTTCGCACGTAGCTCTTAGGTGGGATGGAGTCCTGCTCTCTTAGAGTTGACTGAACACATTTCATTCCATAGGAAACAGTGAATGAATTCCTTGATGTGCTTTACTTCTCCGCACAGATTTTGTTTTCCCTGTTAAAATGTCTCTTTCTCTACCATAAGTTTTCCAGCTTTTCCCCTTCCAGTTCTTTCCTTGATCCCGGTGATCAGGGAGCAAGGGAGCGTCTGCTTGGGGCGTGGATGCTGGCTGGGGTTAAACCAGACCATTAGGACAAGGAGAATTGCTGCTGGCTGGGGCTTGGAGAAACCTGGGATAGTGGAAGGTGTCCCTGTCCATGGGAGGGCATGGAAGTAGCTGGTCATTAAGATCATTACCAACCCAAAATGTTCTGTCATTCAATGATCATTCATTCATTTAAAGCTAAACTGGACTAATTTCCTTCTGTTTCCAAAAGTCCAGGAATAATAGAATGATGAGTTGGTTGTTACAACCTAAAGTATCCAGAAGAAGTGTGTTAGACCACAGTTGGTTCAGACAAAGCACTTGAGTCATGCAGTTCCTTTTGCTCTGTTAACCTGGGAATGGTGTGTTAAACAAAGTGAGACAATCCGACATAATCCTGAATTCACAGAACCAGCTGAACTCTTTGATGCAAAGGCCCCAACCCTCAAAGGATCAAGAGTGAGGACCTCAGTGTTGGGAGTCTTGTTCCTGGATCCATAGGCATATCTTGTAGGAGCTCTTGGCACTCTGGCCCACTTTGTTGATGGCCATTCACAGGAGAATAACTGGTGTCTGATGCTGACACTTGTGTGGCTGGTATGGCATCGTTTGGTTGCACTTGGACACCCAATGTCCTGCAAGGATGCTCTGGGCACTGTGACTTTACTGGTGGTTGTAGAAATTTCAGTGAGAAGCAACTTGTGGCTTATAGAAGATGTGACCCTGCAATCCAGCACTGCAGCAAATGACTTTTATTTTAAGCTCCTACAAACTCCATGATGGGGCACACATTGATCTTTGACAACCATTGAATATATTTCACCAAGTCAGATTCCCATCAATCTGCAAAAAAGCTTCAGAAGCAGGGCAGAGAATGAAGGTGTCCAAGGAGTGCATCACAGGAATTCAGCTTTGGCTGCTCAAAGCTTTCTGTGTATCTGATGCCAAAGCCTGCCTGTCTGATACAACAGCTGCTGCTCTCAAGGTGCAGTTTCAAAAGCAAGCAAACCAAAGCCTGGCCCAGGATCACAGAATCACTGAATTGTTGTGTTTTGGAGGGACTTCTCAGGATCTTCTAGTCCAGAATCCAGGCTCCAGCAGGATCAACTAGAGCAGGTTGTCCATAAGATTCTCTGCAGCATCTTCAGGTGTGTGGCACAGCACATGGCAGCTGCATTCCTGAACACCTCCTCACCTGACCCCCAGAGGTTCTTGGCTGATATTCTTGTGCCAAAGTGCTGTTGCCCATCAGCAGGGGACATTTTACCCAGGTGAAGGAATTGAGGACTTCATTGGAGGGAGTGTAACAGAAACGCACACAGATTTACAACAGATAAGTAGTTCCTCAGAAATCAGAGGTGTAAGCTTACAGAAGTTGCCAAGCAGGAAATTTTGTTTCCTGGATGGATCAAAGGGGCTTTGCCCAGCTGCTCTCTCAAGCAGAGGCCAAGAGAATGTCACTGTCTTGATTCTCCTGTTTCCTTCTCTTTTGGGACAGCACATGACAACATGCTCCATCCACAGAATGTGAACCCTTGGTTTTTACTCGAAAAGGGCTAAGCCAGCTGCATGATCCAACACTTTGCAGTGAAGAGGCTTGAGGCTGCAGTGTCTCCTCACATCTCCCAGCAAACATAATTTCCCCTTAGTGGCTAAAATCCCTATGACACACTGCAGCCCAGAGCTCTCCCCAGAGTGGGACAAACACAGAGCAAAGTGCAAAATGACCCTGCCATGTCAGTGCAGCTTCATCTTCCCAGGGAACGCAGGTACTTCCCACCCCAGCGTGGGCATGGAGCAGCTCTGGGCTCAGCAGAGGGCTCTATCCCTATTCCCCATTCACAGCAGGCTCAGCAGAAAACAGAGGCCATCCCAGCTGAAAGGTGCCTGGCAGCATGCTTGTGGAGCTGGGGCAGCCCTCTGCTCAGCTCCAAGCTGGGTTCCTGTGAGAAGCACAGAATTATTTCTGGTGGAAACTGGCCTCTGGCATCAGCAACCTTTGGCCAATCACTACCTGGCCATGTGGACCATGGCACTGAGTGCCACATCCAGTCTCCAGGCATTGGGATTCCACCACATCCTCAGGCAGTCCATTCCAATGGTGAATCGCCCTTCATGGGAAGAAATTCCTCCTGATGTGCCACCAGAATCTCCCCTGGTGCAGGCTGAGGCCTTGCCCACTCACTGTCTCCCTGGTTGTGCAGCAGAAAATGCTGACCCCACCTGGCTACACCCCATTTTCGGGGAGCTGGAGAGAGAAATAATCTCTCAGAGCCCCCACGTCTGGGCTAAAGAAGCCCAGCTGCCTCAGCTGCTCCTCACAGGCCTTTCCCTCCAGGGCCTTCAGCAGCTTCATGGCCTTTCTCTGCACTGCCTGCAGAGGTGGCCTTGGCCCATGGATCCCGCCTGTCCAGATCCCTCTGCAGGGCCTTCCTGCCCTCCAGCAGGCTCAGTCTGCCACCAAACATGGTGGCATCTTGCTGAGAGTTCACTGGATCCCCTCATGCAGATGATCAGGAAAGCTATTAAACGGGACTAGGCCCGACACTGCTCCCTGGGCACAGCGCTTGTGGCCGGACGCCAGCTGGATGTGGCACTGTTCACCAAGGCTCTCCGGGCCTGGACATCCAGACAGCTCCTGTCCCAGCCAAGAGAGCACCTCTCCAAGCTGTGGGCTGACAGCTTTTCCAGGAGAATGCTGTGGGAGACTGTGCCAAAGGCTTTGATGAAGTTCAGGTTGACTCTTCCACAGCCTCCCCCCTCATCCCCAGGGCCGGTCATCTGGTCATCAAAGGAGATCAGGTTCATTAGGCCAGATGTGCCATTCCCAAAACCTCTGCTGGCTGGGGCTGATGCCACGGTTCTCCTGGATGTGCTCTGTGATCACACTCAGGACAATCTACTCCAAAACCCTTCTGGGGAGCGAGGTCAGGTGCACACGCCTGTAGTTCCCCAGATTGCCCTTCCAGCCTTTCTTGTGCATGGGTGTCACAATGGCCAAACTCCAGGCATCTGGGCCCTCCCCAGTGACCCAGCAGTGATTAGAAGTGATGGAAAGCAACAGTCCACAAGGATGAAATAAGGCAGAATGCAAGCTGCTCCTTTCCTCTGTTGGGCTTCCCATGCATTTCACAAACTTGCTGTGGATGGCAGGGCATTTCTGATTACTGCCAGGGCTGAAGGTGCTGGGAAGAGCCTGGGAAGTTGACAGAGGTGGCACTGGTGGGGTTGGTGTGTTGGTTTTGCACAGGCTGGTTCTTGGGAGTGGGAGGGCCAGTGAGGTGGCTTTTGAGAGAAGCTGCTAGAAGCTTCCACCATGTCGAGCAAATCCAGTCCCTGATGGCTTTGAAGATGGACATGCTGCTGGCCACAGCTGGGCCAATTAGAGATGCTGGTAACACCTCTGCAATTAAAGAAGAAAATCAAAACAAATTGTGCTGTGTAGTTTTTAATTTCAGCCCGAGAAGAGGATGAGGTGAGAACATGTAAGGGAAACAACATGGAAACACCAAGGCGAGTGGAGAAGGAGGGGGAGGAGGTGCTCCAGGATTTAGAGCCGAGATTCCTCTGCAGGCCATGGTGAAGAAGCTGTGCCGCTGCAGCCCATGGGGATCCAGGGGAAATTCAGAGATCCACCAACAGCTCATCGGGGATGTGCTAAGTCTGGGGCAGGTAGATGCCTGGAGGAGGCTGTGATCTACTGGGAGACCATGTGAAGAGAGGGGTCCCCTGCTCCCCTGCTGGAGCAGTCTGTAATCACCTGTAAATTGCAGTGCAACTTGGGATTTTACGGAAGATGTGACCCTGCAATCCAGCACTGCAGCAAAGAAATTTTATTGTAAGCTCTTGCAAGCTCCATGATGCAACACATTGGTTTTTGACAACCACTGAATACAATTCCCCAAGTCAGTTTCCCATCAATCTGCAGAAAAGCTTCAGAAGCAGAGCAGAGAATGAAGGTGTCCAAGGAATGCGTCACAGGAATTCAGCTTTGGCTGTGCCAAAGTGCTGCTGCCCATCAGCAAGGGACATTTTTCCCAGGTGCAGGAAGTGAGGACCTCACTGCAGGGAGTGTAACAGAAACACACCCAGTTTTACAACAGATAAGTAGTTCCTCAGAAATCAGAAGTTTAACTTTACAATGTAAGCTATTAAAGTTGCCAAACTGGAAAGTTTGTTTCCTGCATGGACCAAAGGGGCCTTGCCCAGCAGCTCTCTCAGGTAGAAGCCAGAACATGCCACTTTCTTGATTTTCCTGTTTCCTGTTTTGGGACAGCACATGAATAAAAATCAAGAAAATCAAGAAAGAAAATCTAGAAAAACAAAGGAAAGTGGTGTGTACAGTTTGAATTTCAGCCAGAGAAGAGGAGGAGGTGCTCCAGGCACCAGAGCCAAGATTCCTCAGCAAGCTGTGGTATGACCATGGCGAAGCCACTGTTCCTCTGCATCTCCTGGGGATCCACGGGGGATGCAGAGATCCACCCACAGCCCATGGGGATCCATGGGGGATGCAGAGATCCACCCACAGCCCATTTCAGAGGTGCCCATGCTAGGCCAGGGGGATGCCTGGAGGAGGCTGTGATCCACTGGATGACACGGTGAAGAGAGGGGCCTCCTGCTCCCCTGCTGGAGCAGCCTGTCCTTGGAGAACTGCACCCTATGGAAGGATGAGCCATGCCAGGGCAGTTTTGGGAGGACTGTGTGCCTATGGGAGGGACTCATGTTGCAGCAGTTTTGGTTGGACTGCTGCTTGTGAGAGTGGAGCCACACTGGAGAAGTTCAAGGGGAACTGTCTCCTGTGGGAAGGACCCCATGGTGGAGAAGGGGAGGGACTCCTCTCCCTGAGCATAGGAAGAAAATCATGGGTGATGAACTGACCAAACCCCCTCCACTCTATCTCCCTGTGCTGTCGGTGGAAAGGAGGGAAGGGTTGGGGAAGAAAAGGTGTTTTTAAGAGCTATTTTACTTCTCATTATCCTCCTCTGATTGTGGTAGTAATAAACTCACTTTCTGTCTCTAAGTTGAACAAGATTTGCCCTTGGAGTGTTTACTCCCAGTCCTTATGTCAATTCATAAATCCTTAAATATTTTTTTTCTCTGCACTGTCCAGCTGTAACAGGGGAGGCTGCGTGAGCAGCTTTTGTGGGTGCCTGGTGTTTGGCCAGTGTCAAACCACGACAGTTGGTCAAGCAGCCAGGGGCTCCAGAGCCTGGAAATCGAGGGCAGTGAGGCATGGCAGGAGTGATGGTGAGGATGAGTGTGGTCTCACAACAAAGCCATTGTGCAGAGGTGGGTGAGCAAGTCAGAGGGAGCCGTACCCTGAGGCACAGCAGAGGTGTCTGCAGAGGTGCCTCAGCCTGAAATCACTCTGATGCTTTCATCCCATCAGGGGCTGTGTCAGCATTTGATCCCAGCAGAAAAAAAATCCATCCAGGCAGAGAACCTGGGATGGCAGGAGCTGTCCAGCAAAAGGGGGTGAGAGTGATGTGCTCACTTTGCTCTCCTAAAAAGCAAAATCTTCTCCTAGGTGTCTGTGCAGCCCAGCTGGCACAAGGCAGGGCTCTTGCTGCTGTGGCCATGGCAGCTGGAGGCAGCAGGAGCAGAACTCCACGGTGCTCCCAGGCCGTGCCCCGTGTCTGCCCTGGGGTCTGGTGCCCTGTGCTCAGGTGTGCAGAGCCCCCAGAGCTGCCCCTGGGCAATGGGCCTGGCCTCTGGCTGCTGGCCCAGGTGGGGGTGGCTGTGTCCCAGGATCCTGCAGCACATCTGGCAGCCCCAGTGGGGCTCTCCAAAGCTCAGGGCAGCTGCAGTGGCCCAGGGTGCAGCTCTTTATGCAGCTGAGGCAGGCCTGCAGCTCTGCTGGCTGCAGTCACAGCTGGGTCACCAGCACACCTGGGGACACTCTGCACCTCCACCAGAACCTGGTTTTACTGCAGCCCCCAAACAGGTTGTTCCTGGCTGAGCACTGAGACCCAGTAGGATGATGAACAACAGCTCCTGAGCTGAGAAGTCCAGTCCCAAGCTGGCACCTCTGAAAGTGACACAGCTTGCATGGTCTGTTGCCACCATGGCCCACTTGGTTCATGCCATTCAGAGGAGAATAACTGGTGTCTGATACTGACACTTGTGTGGCTGTTACGGCATCCTCTGATTGCATTTGGACACCCCATGTCCTGCAAGGATGCTCTGGGCACTGTGACTGTACTGGTGGATGTAGAAATTTCAGTGAGAAGCAACTTGTTGATTATTAAAGACATGACCCTGCAATCCAGCACTGCAGCGAATGACTTTTATTGTAAGCTCTTACAAACTCCATGATGTGGCACACATTGGTCTTTGACAATCATTGAAAGCATTTCCCCAAATCAGTTTCCTATCAATCTGCAGAAAAGCTTCAGAAGCAGAGCAGAGAAGGAAGGTGTCCAAGGAGTGCATCACAGGAATTCGGCTTTGGCTGCTCAAAGCTTTCTGTGTATCTGATGCCAAAGCCTGCCTGCCTGATACAACAGCTGCTGCTCTCAAGGTGCAGTTTCAAAAGCAAGCAAACCAAAGCCTGGCCCACGATCACAGAATCACAGAATTGTTGTGTTTTGGAGGGACTTCTCAGGACCTTGTAGTCCAGACTCCAGGCTTCAGCAGGGTCAGCTGGAGCAGGTTGTCCAGAATCATCTCTTGTTGGGGTGTGGGTATGTCCAGACATGGGGATCTCCAGACAAGGCCTCTGGGCAACCTGAGGCACCCTGGTGCCTCAGCCTTGCTAAGGAGGTGAGGGACAAATGAGCTGCACACTCCTGGGGACAGCTAAGGAGGAGAGGACTCGTTCCTGAGAGCTCTCTCCTGAGATGGGCAGCAAAGCCAAGCAGCTGGAGGCTCTGCCCACATCTCTGTGCCTTTGAGCTGAGCAGGAGGTGCCCTGAGGGACAGAACAGGAAACACACCAGAGAAGGAAGCAGCACAGACTCTGCACAGGACATTTGTGCCCCTCTGCTCTGCTCTGCTGAGACCCCAGCTGCAGTGCTGCCTCCAGCTCTGGGCCCACAGCACAAGAAGGACACAAAGCTGTTGGAGTGGAGTCCAGTGGAGGCCATGAAGGTGCTGTGAGGGCTGGAGCGTGTCTGCTCTGGAGAGAGGGTGAGAGAGCTGGGGATGTTCAGCCTGGAAAGGACTGCTGAGAGTGCAGTACCCCAAGGAACTCTTAAGAGGGCTGGAGAGGGTCTTTGGACAAGGGTATGGAGTGACAGGACAAGAGGGAATGGTTTCACACAGATGGACGGCTGGGTTAGATGGGATATTATAAATAACTAAATTACTTTGAGCAGGCTGTGGTATGACTAAATGTTATCCAGAGCTGTTTTGACTTCCCCATCCCTGGAAGCACTCAAGGCCAAGCTGGGGAGGGCTTGGAACAACCTGGTCTAATGGAATATCCCTGTCCATGGCAGGCAGTTGAGAATGAGATGATCTTTAGGGCTTGAAGGTCCCATCAAAACCAACCCATTCTGTCATTCTGTGACATGTGGGAAAAGGCACCAAGTGAATTCCAGTGAGGATGTGAGGCTTATTTCCGGGGACAGGCAGTGCTGAACAGAGTAACCGTTCCACCGTAGAGCTCAGCCAGCCTCTTCTCCAGCTCCCCCAGGCTGAGCTCCTCCACCTCATTCTTGTTGTTCTCAGCAATGGCCCCCCAAGCATCTTTGGGCTCTTCGTCCCCCAGGCAGCAGGCAGCTGACCAGATGTGGCTGGGTCTGTTAACCCTCTCTTCGGCAACGTAGGTGTTCCCAGGCACAGCACCCGTGATCACGTAGGTGGTTTTACAGCCCTTGGTCTTTTTGGACATCGTTTTATGCTCATAGGCATTCCACTTGCCATTGTTGAGACTGCTGTCCTGGGGCACTACGTTGGTGAGGGTGAAGGTAGCCATCTTGCTCTCTCTACTGAACTGATGTCCACTGGGGCTCAAATGGCCACGGTCCAAACCCTTCAGTCCTTTGTAGTCGTTAAGGACAGCCTGGCTCTCTTTGATTTGGTCTAAGGTGAACTTTTTTTGTTCTATGAGGATCCAATCCCTTTCCATGTCTGGAATACTATTTTTATCTATGAGCTAGACAGGGAAAGAGAAAGAGGTGTTAGAATGAGGAATGGGAACAATGGAGAAGATTTCCCCAGAGCAGAAGTCTCTGGTGGTCAAGATCCCATTTATTGTCATCTCAGTGTTGAAAAACCTATGAATCTGAGAGAAATCATACACATGACCCTCCCACATGAACACAAGAGCTTTCAAGAGCAAGCAGCTCAGAATCTGACTGCTCTCAGTTTGACTTTTGTGACCTTTGTGATCCTGCCTGCAGCCTGTGCTGGAACCATGGATGGATGTATGAGAAAAGGAGCATTTCCCACTCCAAGGATTGAACAGTGACTTTGGTGAGACACCTTCCCTGACAAATCTGCTTCCCTTTCCTCCTGTCTCCACAGCCCAAATCTGCCCAGGGCACTCCCTGGATCCCCTCACACCACGCTGTGATTGTGTGATCCTCTGATTTTATGTGTGGTGGCTACATGTGTAGCCCAGTCCTGGAACACAAGGACTGTAACCCCAGAGACAGGGAGATGTGTCAGGAAATCAGTCCTGGAGCTGAGCTTTCCCCTGGAGAGCTGCAGTTGATTAAAGGATGAACAGTTTTGCTCAGTAGGCAAAAAGATACCAATGTAAATGGAATCTGTTACAGCAGTTCCTGGGAATGTGTCTCAGAGCTGATCTGGGCCAGGGAGAATTTTCTGTAGCATCACAGAAAAGAAGCTACAAATGATCAGCCTCTGAGAGGAGCCTGTAATCCCAAAAGAGTCCTGGGAAAACTAAATACTCCAAAAATTCCTCAGGAGAAAGTAAAAAAAAAAAAATCAATGTTTTTTTTTGCATGGCCAGGGTCCAAGGTGCAGGAGGAAAATGCCAGGTTGGATAGGGCTTGGAGCATGCTGGCCTAATGGCAAGTGGCCTGGTCCATGCAGGGCAGCCAGACTGAGATGGTCTTTAAGGTTCCTTCCAACAGCAACTATTCTATGACTCTTCAAAAAGAGAGAATGTGGAGGCTGCAGTGGTGCAAGACCAGATTCGTTGCTCGAGTTCCTATGCCTAAGATGAAAAGATTATTTTCTTGATAACTTCAACATCTCTTTCTTCATTTTTAGGGAAATGTATTTAGCCTTCCTCTGGAGTAGGCCATGTGGCTTCCTTCTCTGGCTCACCTTCCTCCAAATGCTGTCCTTCTACTCTGTCCTAACTATCACAGGAATTGCCTCTTTTTCTCTTCTGCAATTGGCCTGGACAGTTCTGCTGTAGTTTGTATGGAAGGACATTTGTGAGGTCTCTAGAGCTTGTGGAGCTCTGCCTGTCTGCTGGATCCTTCTGGACCAAGCCTGAGCCAGAGGTGCTCAGGGGTCACTGCCCATGGGTGGAGATGACATCCTTCTGACTGGAGTAACACTGATGCTCCTCTGTGGAGACCCTGGCAGGGCATTCCCTGATTGAGGGAGGCACAAGAAATTCCCCCAGAAAGCTGTTAGACCCCATAGGCTCCTTTTCCTGGTCCTATGTCTGTTTCTATGTCCCTGAGCAACTTCTCCCTATTCCTTGATTGGCACTCATCTTTGTACTGCACAGAGACCAAGTTCACCCCCAGGCCCCTTGGCAGACTGAAATTTAAACCCTCTACGTGTGGGTGCTGGGACCTGAACATCACACCTCATGGCTGAATAAAACATCTGTGGATATTATGCAAAAGCCCTTTTTGCTTCCTTAACCTAGACTATACTGGAAGCAATTCAGCTTGCTACACCCCTCACTTTGCACTGCCTGAAATGTCACTCCAGAAATCCCTCCCCAGTTAACCTGACCCTCTCATCTCCAGTGCCTTTTCTCCTGAGGCTTTGTCCCTGGGCCATCTCACCCCTTCTGAGTTTCTCCTCACTTCTCTCACAGCACTCACAAAGCCTGTTTGACTCTTCACTGGGAGAAGAGAAGCTCTGCCCAGGATGCAGAACAGCCCAGGGCAGAGTGGGGATCAGATGCCAGCAGGACTGTTGGTCCCTCCAGTCTAGCCTCTCCTGGATGCCTTTTCCCCATCCCTTGGTCACCCAGCACAGCGGGGCACAGGGAGGGGAAGCATTTGACTTTGTCATGTCCTGCAAAGCAATCAGATTTGCTGTTCCTTTCAGGTGAAGGCAGAGAGCTGGGCACCTTTGGGATGTGATTGATCTCATGCTCCTGCTGATGTCTCAGATGTGTCAGAGGAACCATGTGGTGCAGGGGTTTGAAGTTCAGTGAGGACAATCCCATCCAGTGTGTCCATTTGCATATATGAAGTGGGGTGGTGTGGTTGTGATATTTTGTGAAAATCCCTTTGCTAGGATTTTCTTCTCCTGAGAAGCTGAGAAGGCCTCAGCATCAAGTGTAAACAATTTGTGATCTGCTACTGTGGGATGCAGCAGGTGCTTTCTCGATTGGTCAATGTGGGATGTTTCTACTTGGTGGCCAATCGAGGAGGCAGCAGCTCTCGGACTCTCTGGGAGTCACAGAACTTTATTATTCATTCCTTTTCTATTCCTGTCTAGACTTCTGATGATTCTTTCTCTCTGTTCTTTGTAGTATAATTGTAGTGTAGTCTTTTTAATATAATACATATCATAATATAATAAACCAGCCTTCTGAAATGGAGTCAAGATCTCTCCTTCCCTTCACCAAGTCCTGACTGCCCTGAAGACCCACGGTAATAGGGTGGTAGGAAATAAAAGTGGTAATTTAAATGCTGCAGCTCATCTTTGAGTGTCTGGAGGGCAATGTGCTGTAGGAGAGACACTCACCTGGGGCTCAACCATCCACCACTCTGGAGGTTTCTTGGCATCTCCAGGCTGGTATTTATAAGCAGAGTACACTGGAATTCTCCTGTCTCTGTCGTACAGGGTGGCATAGTGATACGAATTCCTGAAGCGCTGACAGATCCAGGCTGGGTTCTTCGGATTCAGGACATCACTTGGAGTGGTCTCCGCATAGAAGAACTGAGGACATTCTTCAAAGGACTTCACCACCTCGCTGTGTCCCAGCCAGAGGCAGCTGGCCAACACCTGCAGCAGCAGCAGCCCCAGCATGGTGGGAGGATTTCAGTGAAGGGCTCTTGCTCCCCTGGAAGGCAAATGCAGAGGGACACTCAGCTTGGAGAGAGCTGGACATGGCCTGGGGCTTTTTGTGCAAGGGGACAGAGCTGGCAGAGGAGGGGATTAGGAGAGACCAGGAAAGGAGTAATTTCTGTCCTCCTGCATATGGAGAAATCCCAAGGGCAATAAGGCTGAAACCTAGAACTGGGTTCAGGTGCCCAGAGGAGGCAGCAGTGGGAGAAGTCAGGCTGTAGGAGGAAGGAGCCAAACCCACCAGGACTGCAATCAGCTCTCACAGCAAAGGGATCTTGCACCTGAGGCACAGCCCTGGCACAAGGTCACCTCTTCCCACCTCCCTCCTGCTCTCAGCACCTTCCCACAGCAGACACCTGCAGCTGGACATGGACTCTGCTCAGCCCCCTGCCATGCTGAGCTGGGCTTTCATCTCATGGGGCATGGGGCAGGCAAAGAACAGCAATGCTGCACTTCCTACAGGTCTCTGGCCCCATCCAGGTTCACACAGACACTCAGCTCTTGCAGTCACACCCAATACTGAAGCCCAACTGATCCACTTAGGGTCGTGCCTCTCAGCTGACTTTGGGCCATGGCTGTGCTGCTGCTCACCTTGCATTTCCACGTTATCCAACCCCAGACTCTGGACATGCAGACACATGGAGAGAGCAAATGAAGGGGCCAAGCAGATGGCAGCAGCAAGCATGAGGGATAACACGTCTATCCTATCAGCACAATGGCTGCTGCAATGCAAGCACTGAGGGGCAGCTCTTCCCATGCTTGCTTGGGATTCCTGCTGATGCCCATCTTCAGCTTTGCTGATTGATTTCCCTGTACAGTCAAAGGCACCATTGCAGGAATTTCTTGCACAGCCAGCTGTCCTGTTTAGTCTTTCTCAGTGCTGATGTGATTGTCAGCAGTCAGTAACATCATTCCTTTATGAGAAAACTGCTGAAAAGCTCCCTGGGATGCTGGAAATCAAGCAAGGGGCTGTGTTTCCTTCCAGCGGCAGCACAGGATTGGGAGAGCAGGGATGCTTCCATTTGCATTGCCAGACATTTAATGTGGAGTGATTTAATACCATCAGCATTTGGAATAAGGCAGCTGGGACAGGCAGGTAAAAGGGTTCCTGGCAGAGCAAGCTGCCACAGCCTCTAAAGCACAAAGCCCACCTTGGGCTGGGAAGGGGCTGAGCTCAGCACTGCTGAAGGCTTGACAAGGCACCTTGCACATTTGCCCTTTTCTTCTTCTTCTCCCTGACCCCCATCTCTCCATTTCCACTGGATTCAGGATGTTGAGCTGCACACAGCCCTTCTCTGACCCAAGATATCTGATCCTTTTTCTCATTTCCAGCCCTTGATCAGGAACATGGTGACCAATGATCTGGAAACTGAGAAGTGGAACTCAATGTTGGGACTTTTTACAGTACTCTGCAGAGCATGCCAAAAGCTGCCCCAAATCAAGCAGAGAAGGGTCTGAAAAGTCCTTCTACATGACCCACTCCATGAGACTGAAATGGATCGAACTAACTGAATATCTAACTTAACAGATACATAGAAAACAACCTACCGTGAGAAGGAGTGGCACAGGATTCTGCTCACAGCCCCACAGTGGCAGAGGAGTCTCCAGTGCCTCTGCTGCAGTCTCAGACTGTCGGGCTTTATATGCTCTCCAGGGTGAAACCGTTTTTAGATAAAGCCTTTTGAGTAAATTTTCCCAGGAGTTCAAACCGCACCTCTGTTTGTCCAGAGGATTTTACAAGGTCATGGGTGGAGTTTAATACTCAATAATCTCCCTATTCCTGCTTATTCAACAGTTTGATGTAAATTTTCATGTGAGCTGGCTTGAGTTTCTTTCCCAAATCATTCCATCTGTCCTTGCCCTCCTGACTGACAGAAAATACCAAAGTGCTGAAAAATTCAGTGCATGCATATGCCCTTGGAATTTAGCAACTCCAGCCTAGGCTCTGTCCATATATATATATATATATATATATATATATATATATATATATATATATATATTTAAAAAGCTCAGGAAAGACTTTGAATAATGGAGTCAATGGTGAGGAAGGAGCAAGAGTGTACCTTCAAGCAGAGTCTCAGAACAGGCAGCTGAACCGTTCCTTCTGTGTTCTCCCTGGAGAGAGGAGTGTTTGAATCCTCAGGAGTGCCACTGTAATATATACCCAGGCACAAACTTGCCCTTTGTTATAAACAAGGAATTGCACAGAATAGAAAAGTTTTCTATTTTTTCTTCAGGGGTTTTGTTCATACCCACCATGAAATGTGTTGACAGTTATTTGTCATAGTTTCCCCAGAATTTCTCCCAAGTTTGCTGACTTGCAGCATGGTATGTCAAGATCAGTTAACTATATACCCAGTCATGAAGTTGCCCTTTCTTGGAAACAGTGAATTCCACAGAAAAGTGAAGTTTTCTATTTTTAGTTAGGGTGTTTGTTCACACCCACCCTGAAATGTGCTGACACTTGTTTGTTTCAGTTTCCCCAGAATTTCTCCCAAATTTGCTAACTTGCAGCATGGTATGTCACAATCAGCCAACAGGGTCTGGTGACTGCCTTGATCATTTCATCAATCCTATTAGCTGCAGCTGCTGCTGCTCCAGCACCTACACATGTTCCTGATCCCAACAGAACATCTCTGGTGACATTGGATGGACTGGCCTGGCTCTGGGTACACTCAGATATTCACAGTCTGCCCTTCTGCAGCCTCCCATAACATCATTCCTGTGGCCAGGCTACAAATATTCTCCTGCCTGATTGCCATGGCTGTGTAACAGCTTCATCCCAGCAGCCTGGGAAGGAGGAGGCTCTGGGGATACCTCAGAGCACCTGCCAGTACTTTAGGAGCCTACAGGAGAGCTGGAGAGAGACTTTGCAGAAGGACATGGAGCTGAGAGGTGAGCTGGCTTCAGAGTTAATGTTTTCTCACAGTGGCAGGTGTGGGGCTGTGTTTGGAGTTCTGCTGAACACAAGGTTGATAACACAGAGGCGTTTCAAGTATTGCTGGGCAAAGCATTCACAGGGCAAGGCCTTTTCTGCTTCTTGCACTGCCATGCTGGCAAGGAGGCTGGGGGTACTTGGGAGGTTGGGAGGAGACACAGCCAGGACAGGTGAGGCCGACTGACCAGAGGGATATTCCAGAGCATGTGACATCATGCTGAGGGTATAAAAGTGAGAGGAAGAAGGAGGGGTCATTTGGAGTGGTGAGTTTTGTCTTCGCAGGTAAGTGTTTGGTGGAATAGGACCCAGCCCTCCTGGAGTTGGGAGAACACCTTTTAGTCCATGGGAAATGGTGAAAGATTTCCTTGACCTGCTTTGCTTGTGAGGAAAGCTTTTGTTTTTCCTGTATAAATGTCTCTATCTCTGCCCACGAGTTTTCCAGCTTTTCCCCTTCCAGCTCTCTCCCTGATCCCGGTGGTTGGGGAGTGAGGGAGCGGCTGCCTGGGGCGGGGCTGCTGCCTGGGGTTTAACCACACCATTAGGACAGAATTCACAGAGTGACTTGTTTGGAAGAGACCCTCCAGATGATCGAGTCCAAACCATGCCACAACATATTAACTAAACCATGGCACCGAGTGCCATATCCATTCTTTTTTAAAAACACTTCCAGGGATGGTGACTCTACCACCTCCCTGGGCTGACCAGTCCAGAACTTTATCATTCTTTGTTTTCTGCAGTGAAAAACGTTTTCCTAATGTCCAACCTATATTTCTGTTGACGCAGCTTGAGACAAGGAGAAAGGGATTGAAATGGAAGGAGTGTGGGTTTGGAGTGGATATTAGGAAGATATTTGTTACTGTGGGGGTGGTGAGGCCCCAGCACAGGTTGCTCACAGAAGCTGAGACTGCCCCATCCCTGGAAGTGTCCATGGCCAGGCTGGCTGGGACTTGGAGCAACCTGGGATAGTGGAAGGCGTCCCTGTCCATGGGAGGGCATGGAAGTAGCAGCTCCTGAAGGTCTTTTCCAACCCCAAATGTTCTGTCATTCAATGACCATTCATTCATTTAAAGCTAAACTGGACTCATTTTCTTCCATTTCCAAAACCCTGGGAATAACAGAATGATGAGTTGGTTGTTACAAGCAGAAATATCCAGAAGAAGTGTTTTAGACCAAAGTTTGTTTAAACAAACTGGTTGAGTCTCGTGGTTCCTTTTGCTCTGTTAACCTGGGACTGATGTCTTAAACAAAGTGGGGTTTATCCAGAATGAGGGGAAACGCCAAGAAGAAGCAGCTCTGGTGGAGGTGGGGCAAATTCCTCCTTTCTGATGAGGTCCAACTGACAGAACAAAGCAGGGCCCAGCAGTGGTCACATCATTAGAAGAGGCCATAAACCATCAAAGACCCCCAAAGTGTCCCCCAACCTTACACTGCTGCATGACCCAATGTAAAACCCCTGCCAGGGGAAAAATGGGGCAATCCCACATAATCCTGAATTCACAGAACCAGTTGGACTCTGTTGCACAGGACCACACCCCCACAGGATCAAGAGTGAGGACATCAAAGTTGCAAGTCTCATTGCAGGAGTCATGGGGATATCTTGTACGAGTTGTTGGCACCCTGGCCCACTTTGTTTATCCTCATTTGTTGGAGAAGTATGCGGAGAAGGAGAAGTGTGTGGAGTGTGATGTCGACACTTGTGTGGGTGTTACGGCATCCTCTGGTTGTGTTCGGACACTCAACCTCCTGCAAGGATGGGCACTGTTACTTTACTGCTGGTGGAAATTTCAGTGGGAAGCAACTTGTGGTTTATATATGAGGTGAACCTGCAATCCAGCACTGCAGCAAGTAAACTTTATTGTGAATGCCTGTGTTGGGACTGTCCGAGGTAAAGGTCACAGCCCTTACAGTGCTGTGTTGGTAGCTGGACAGGTGTTGATAAGAGACCAGTGTTTTGGCTACTGCAAAGCAGCACTGTCCCTCTGATATTCCTTCCCCCGTCAAAGGGGATGGGAGCGGGCAAGATCCTGGGAGGGGACAGAACTAGGCCAGGTGACCTAAATTAGCCAAAGGGATATTTCATG
Organism: Motacilla alba alba; assembly: GCF_015832195.1. NCBI lineage: Eukaryota > Metazoa > Chordata > Aves > Passeriformes > Motacillidae > Motacilla > Motacilla alba. The sequence continues at coordinate 3,664,820 of NC_052031.1, read as the reverse complement.
CCATATGACTTCAGCTCAGATATATAAGCTAAGGGAGACAGGAGGAAGGAGGGGTGTGTGTGAGTTTTCAATGCTGGCCTTCTAGAAGAATTGTATCCTGCTTCCCAGGAAGTGTCTGAACATCGTTGCTGATGTGAAGTAGAGACTGGCTTTTGCTCCCTTTAGCTCTTACACACCTTCCTGGAGAGTGTGTGTGTGTGGAGATTCCTCCTTGCAGTGGAGATGCCTTCTCAAGGTCACTTCTCAAGGCTGAGCCAATGAGATTTGATCATGGTCATTGGTATGGGTGATCTCTATTTAATTGATTTTGCTGGTTCTACTATAACTGCTTTAATATATTTGCTTCAATACTGCTTCATAGTGCACAATATTATACTAGTATTTATAGCTTCCATACTGTGAACTAAGTAATTCTGATTAATATTTTTTTTCCTTATCATTATAATCTTAAATCATATATAATTATGTAAATTGCTATGGTTTGCAATCCTCAAACCTATGGGACAAGTTGTATGAAGTTTCAATTGCATCTATATAATCCTTTAGATGGAAACAATTGACAAAATCTGGGGCTAAGATTGAATCCAGCTGAACCCAGACAGCTCCCTGAGAAGGAGTTTACCAAGCCAGGGGGTCCCTTCTGCAGTTCATGACTCAATAGGAAGGTTTCCCTATTAACCTTTGCCTGAAGCTCCCATTCTACCCACAAAACCACTTTCAAGGAAAACGGACCCCCACCCCAAGATCCCTAAATGTTCATGGTCAAAAGGAGCAGCAAAAATCAGAAGACATGTAAAATTCCACAAGGTTTTATAAGTAAATTACACACTTGGCATGGAAATTGTTATGTTAATCCCAAAACTACTCTATAGGCAGGTGGCAGTGTGTACCCTTTTATATATAAATTTTCCTGACCTAAAGACAGGTTTCTCACTTCCTAATGGAACACAGGTATCATGTGAAGTCTGCTCTCTCAGACTTCCTGGAAATGAATCAGAGGTCTTTGGGAGCCTTGAGTTGTCTTGTTCCCTTCTACAGTCCATTTGTCCCTCTCTATTATGTTCTGGTGAGACCTCCCCTGCAGGGCTGCCTCCACCTCTGGGATCCACAACAGGAAGGCAACAAAGCTTTTGGAGTGGAGTCCAGAGGAGGCCACAAAGATGCTCCAAGAGCTGGAGCACATCTGCTCTGGAGAGAGGATGAGAGAGCTGAGGGTGAGTGAGCCTGGAGAAAAGGCTCTTGGGAGAGTTTGGACGCCTTCCAGTCTCCAGATGGTTCTAAAAGAGAGAGGGACTTTGGAAAATGGTATGGAGTGACATGACAAGGGGGAATGGCTTTAAACCAAAAGCAGATGGGATTAGATTAGATGTTAAGAATAAACTCTTTACTGTGAGGCCCTAGCATAGATTGTCCAGAGAAGTTGTGGCTGCTCCATCCCTGGAAGTGTTCAAAACCAGGTTGGACAGTGACACAGGCTGACCACTTGGAGATCAGCATGGCTAGCCCAAGCTCCTGGCCCGTGCCAAGAGTGGCTGCTCCCTGTCCACCCCTTGGGCCAGTCTGGGTGGCAGTGAAGCAGGGCTGCCTAGCTCTCAGAGGCAGCAAAGCTGCTCTGTGCGGCTGCTGTTAGAATCCCGAGTCGAGGAGTCCAGAGTGAAGGAAAAGAGAGAGATCACTTGTGTAGGTTCTCAAGAGGCTTTAATCTGAGAGGGTCCAGGGACAAGTGACAGTTCCAGCAGGGTAACGGCATCTTAAGTACAGGAGAGGGAACATGGGGAGGACACAAACTTGGACCAGTGGCGAGACATCTGGGGAGGGGCACAAGGCAGGGTATAGATCATGACATCCAGTGGGAGACAACAGGGGAGGAGAGCAGGCCAAGCAGACCAATAGGTATTTGAGGAATCCAGGATGGACAAAGAATTTTCTGGAAACAAAGGTGGGGTTTCTGTGATGAACAAGGGAGGAGGACAGGGTCCCCCTGAGTGGCAGGGAAGACTCTGGAATAAGGGGTAGATCTTTAGGTAGATGGACAGGGGAATGGTGGACATATCTCAGGGACAAACCAATAAGCATGGGGGACAACCAGAACAAACCATTTTGAACTTATAACACCACAATTTCATAACAAAGAAACTCACTACCACAAGACAGGGCTTGGAGCCACCAAAGATAGTGGAAGGTGTCCCTGCCCATGGCTCAGGAGCTGAGACTACATGGATGGGCTTTAACATTCCTTCAAACTGAAACCATTCTTTGATTCTATGACATGTGGCAAAAGCTCCTGAGCCTGTTCCACCCAGGATGTGAGGCTTATTCCCGGGGACAGTCACTGTCAAACAGGGAAACCTGTCCCCTCCCGTAGAGCTCAGTTAACGTGTCCTCCAGCTCTCCCACTGTGAGGAGCTGAACCTGGTTCTTGTCGTTCTCAGCGATGACCGCCCAAGCCTTTATGTAGTTATTGTCCACCACGCAGCAGGCAGCTGACCAGAGGTGGCTGGGTTTATTAACCCTCCCTTTGGCGATGTAGTTGTTCCCAGGCACAGCACCCACGATGACATAGGTGGTTTTACAGCCCTGGGTTCTCCTGATCATCGTTTGCTGCTCGTAGTTGTTCCAGGCGCCACCGTTGAGTTTCTCATCCTGGGGCACTATGTTGGTGAGGGTGAAGGTAGCCATCCTGCTGCTGTAGTCATCATGGTGGCCATTGGGGTTCAAATGGCCCCGGTTCAAACCTGTCAGGTTCTTGTAGTCATGAAGGATAGCCTGGCTCTGGCTGAGTTTCTCTAAGGTGACATTGTATTGATTTAAGAGTGTCCACTCTTTTTCCATAGTTTTGGGATAAGTTGGGCCAATCAGCTTGACAGGAAATAAAGAGAAAAAGGTGTTAGTATTGGGCATGATGATAATTGAGCAGATTTCCCTAGAGCAGAAGTCTCTGAGTGTCAATATCCTGAGTTTTTGTCTCCTCCTGATGTGGTACAATACCAGATCAGTTGCTTGAGTTCCTATGAGGAACTCCAAGTGCAATCGAACTGCAAATATTTTTTGTTTGAGAAATTACTTTCACATTTACTGCATTATAGTTAGCTTTCCTTTGGAACACTGCATATGGTGCAGTGGTTCATTTTCACCTAAATCAATCCTGCCCCTCTGTCCCTAGCAATGACATGAATTTCCTCTTTTTGTGCCCGTAATTTCCTTGGCCTGTTTTCCTAAAGTTCTGAAGTTTGACTGAAAGACATCTGGGAGAGCTCTATTGGGTTTGGAGTTCTGTCTGTCTACTGGATCCTTCTGGACCAAGCCTGAGCCAAAGGTGCTCAGGGGTCACTGCCCATGCATGGAGATCCCACCCTACTGAATGGAACAACACTGATGCTCCTGACTTTGCACTGCCTGAAATGTCACTCCAGAGATCCCTCCCCAGTAAACCTGACCCTCTCATCTCCAGTGCCTTTTCTCCTGAGGCTTTGTCCCTGGGCCATCTCACCCCTTCTGAGTTTTTCCCCACTTCTCTCACACCACTCACAAAGCCTGTTTGACCCTTCACTGGGAGCAGAGAAGCTCTGCCCGGGATGCAGAACAGCCCAGGGCAGAGTGGGGATCAGATGCCAGCAGGACTGTTGGTCCCTCCAGTCTAGCCTCTCCTGGATGCCTTTCCCCATCCCTTGGTCACCCAGCACAGCAGGGCACAGGGAGGGGAAGCATTTGGCTTTGTCATGTCATGCAAAGCAATCTGATTTGCTGTTCCTGTCAGGTGAAGGCAGAGAGCTGGGCACCTTTGGGATGTGATTGATCTCATGCTCCTGCTGATGTCTCAGATGCATCAGAGGAACCATGTGGTGCAGGGGTTTGAAGTTCAGTGAGGACAATCCCATCCAGTGTGTCCATTTGCATGTGTGTAGGGAAGTGGGAGGAAATAGAAAAGTTGGGTTGAATGTTGCAGCTCATCTGTGAGTGGCTGGAGGGTGATGTGTTGTAGGAGAGACACTCACCTGAGGCTCAACCAGCCAAGTTTTAGGTCTTTTGCCAGGCCCAGGCTGGTAGATGTAAGCAGAGTAGACAGGAATACGCATCTTCCTGTCATACAGGGTGGCAAAGTAATACTGGTTCTTGTAGCGCTGGCAGATCCGGGCTGGGTTCTGTGGCCTCAGGGCTTCATTTGGAGGGATCTCCCGGAAAAAAAACTGAGGACATGAAGTTTCAAAGGACTTCACCACCTCGCTGTGTCCCAGCCAGAGGCAGCTGGCCAACACCTGCAGCAGCAGCAGCCCCAGCATGGTGGGAGGATTTCAGTGAAGGGCTCTTGCTCCCCTGGAAGGCAAATGCAGAGGAGGGGACTATGAGAGACCAAGGAGGGGGTAACTTCTGTCCTCCTGGATGTGGAAAAATCATCAATGCTATAGAATTGTGCAGGGAGATGACTGGGGATGAAAGAATAGAGGTGGACACGTTACAGGAGAAAATACAGTTGCTCCTCCCTGGATGAAACACGGTCAGCATACATGGCCTGCCACACACAGCGAGGACTAAATCTAAGGTGAGCCTAAACAGCAGGTGGAGTGGAGACACCATGGCCAGGCTCTCTCAAAACCCTTGCAGAAGAGACATCTCAGTGGTGTTTTCTATCTGATAATCTGCATGGCAACTGAAAACCACAGGAGACAATGAAAATGTCCTGCTGCTGAATCAGCAGCCGTGACAAAATTCCTCTCCTTGGACTGACGCACATCCCCATCCCAAGGTTACTGCAGGTACTTTACTGAGATATCTACCCCCAAGGCATGACAGCCCCTCACTGAGAAAGATGTATGACTACATGCAAACACCACCTAAATGTAAAGAAATAGTATAAAAGTGAATTAAAAATGGAGAGAAATGACGGAAGTCTCCATTGTAGCTTCTGGGATCAATTGTTGGGCTGAACCTGCCTTCTCTCCCTTAGAGATGCCTCTTGGGTAAGAATCCTACTTTATGCATGCTGAATGATTACCTCAAGCCAGCTTTTTTTTGGATTAAAGCTTCTTAGTATATTGTTCTGAATTAATATCTCACTTTGAATATCTCTTTGCAGTCAGATACTTTCACTGGCAAGCCTCAAACCTCAACCTGTCACAGTTTTATTAATAGTGTTATTCTGTAAACATTTGAAGTGAGTCCTTCAGGGGCGCTGGCAGTTTCTGGCAGTGGGTAAAGTTGTGGAGACCCAGGAGGGCTTTCTCTGGTTGATGTGGGACCCTGAACAGGTCAGTGAAACCCTCCAACCCAGAGAACTGCTCAGTGAAGTGTCCCTACCACAGGACACCCACAGACTGAGAAGCGTTTTGGCTTTCATGTGGCAGTAGCAGTCTGAACACGCACTGAAGGTTTGAGCAAATCTCTCTTTTTCACATGAGAGGATGAAATCTAAAATAGGTTTTAGGTGCCCAGAGGAGGCAATGGTGGGGGAATAGGCTGTCTGAGGGGTGTTCCAAACCCACTCAGTGCCTAAACAGCTCTCACGGCAAAGTTATCGTGGAACTGAGATATGGCACTGGGACAAGGTCACCTTTTCCAGCCTATTTCAGTTGAGCTCAGAGCTCAGCTTTTGCACTGGCACTGGAGAAAAAATCCTTTAACAAAACAGGGCCGGGAAGCCCCTGCTTCCACATGATCTCATAGAATCACAGAAGATGCTGAGTTGAAATGGACTCATCTGGGCCATCGAGTCCAACTTCTGGCCCTGCCCAGGACAGCCCCAGAAATCCTACCATGTGCCTGGCAGTATTGTACAAACACATTTTGTACTCAGGCAGGTGTGGTGATGTGACCGCTTCCCAGGGGAGCCTGTTTCAGGGCTCAGCCACCCTCTGGGTGAAAAACCTCTTCCTGATATCCAGCTTAAATCTTCTCTGACTCAGTTTCAGGCCATTCTCACTCCCTCCTGCTCTCAGCACCTTCCCACAGCAGACACCTGCAGCTGGGCATGGACTCTGCTCAGCCCCCTGCCATGCTGAGCTGGGCTTTCATCTCATGGGGCATGGGGCAGGCAAAGAACAGCAATGCTGCACTTCCTACAGGTCTCTGGCCCCATCCAGGTTCACACAGACACTCAGCTCTTGCAGTCACACCCAATACTGAAGCCCAACTGATCCACCTGGGGTCCTGCCTCTCAGCTGACATTGGGGTATTAAGCTACATATACCCTTGGCTCTGATGCAGACATCTGGTCCTTTTTCTCTTTAGCAACCCTGGATCAGTAAGCTGGAAACTAAGAACAGGAACAACAAATGGTGACATTTTACAGTACTCTGCAGAACATGCCCATAACTGCCCCAAATCAAGTAGAGAAGTTCCTGAAAAGTCCTTTTGTATGACCCCCTCCACAAGTTTAAAATATATTTAACTAACTTCATGTCTAACTTAATATCAGATACATAGAAACCAGCCTACCGTGAGAAGGAGTGGCACAGGATTCTGCTCACAGCCCCAAAGTGGCAGAGGAGTCTCAAGTGCCTCTGCTGCAGTCTCAGACTGTTTCTCTATGATCTCCAAGTAGGCAGAGTTGTTAGATTTCCCACAGTGCTTAGAATGAGTTCGTCCAGGAGTTCAGCCACCTGTGTTTGTCCAGAGGCCTCTCACAAGGTCCTGGGTGGAGTTTTAGTGCTCAATAAACTCACCCCTCCTTCCTATTGAACAGTTTGATGTTAATTTTCCAGGTGACTTGGCTTGGACTTCTTTCCCAAATCATTCCCTCTGTCCTTGACCTTCTTTACAGAAGGTGTTGAAAAGCTGCAAAATTCAGTGCATGCATAAACTCTCCTTACTCTTTGGAGAGCAGATGTTGGAACTCAGCACCTCCAGCCTAGGTTTTGCCTATGTACACTTATTCCAAAGCTCTGAAAAGTCCTGAAATATTGGAGTTAATGGCGAGAAAGGAGCAAGGGCTTACCTTGAAGCAGAGTCTCAGAACAGGCAGCTGAAGAGTTCCTTTCTTCTTGTCCCTGAAGAAACACTTGGCTGATCCCTCAGGAGTGCCGGTGCAATATATACCTGGTCATAAATCTGCCCGCTGTCATAAACAGGGAATTTCACTGAAAAGAAAGGTCTTTTATTATTCAAGGAGATTTGTTCACCACCACCCTGAAGTGGGGTGGCAGTTGCTATTTGCAATTTCCTCAGGATTTCTCCCAGGTTCTTGCAGCATCACGTGTCAGGAGAAAATAACTGGGTCTGGTGACTTATCTGTTCATTTCCTCATTCCCTATGAATGGGGAATGTGTTTCTGTTCCTGGCAGAACATCTCTTGTGGCATTAGACTGACTGGCCTGTCTCTGAGTACACCCAGATGTTCACAGTCTGCTCCTCTACAGCCTCTCAGAGCACAATTAGTAGGGTCAGGCTGCATATTTTCCCTTGCCTGATTGCAACGGCTTTGTATGTAAGAGCTCTCATTCATGCAAAGCCTTCTGCTGAGAAGGCTCTGGGAGACCTTAGAGCTCCTTCAGTACCTGAGAGTGGTTCACGTGGAGGGGAGGTTTTGAGAAGGGTTTGGAGTGACAGGGCAACAGGGAGCACCTTTAAACTGACAGAAGGCAGAGCTAGATTAGATGTTAGGATTACATTTTAGTCTCGAAAAGAGCAGGCACAGGGCACTCTACAATTGCCTGAAAGGAGGCTGTAATGAGGTTGAAATTGGTCTCTTCTACCATGCCAGTAGTGAGAGAACTAGAGGAAAAGGCTTTAAGATGAGACAGGGGAAATTCATATTAGATGTTAGAAAAAAACACTTTCAACTGTCATGTTGTCAGACAATGGAAGAGGTTGCCCAGAGAGGCGCTGGAGTCACCATCCCTGGAGGTGTTTCAAAGGCATTTGGATTTGGCACTGGGTGATATGGATTGGTGGTTTAAGGTTTACAGTGGTAGTGCTGAGAGGACGGTGTGACAGGATGACCTTGGAGGTCTATTCCAACCTTGAATTCTGTCATTCAGTAATTCTGTGAAACCGATTCCTTCTGCTTTTTGGTTTCCCAAGTATTTCACAAGCTTGCTGTGGAGGACAGGGCATTTCTGGGTACTGCCTGGGATAAATGTCCCCAGGCCAGCCCAAAGAGGTGATGGAGGTGGGATTCATGGGGTTGGTCAATCATCCATAGTTCCAGAGCTTGGAAAGCAGAAGCAGTGGGCATGGGATGAGCAGGGATGAGGATGAGTGTGGTCTCAAGCCACAGACTAATGTCCTAGGAACTGTGGCATTATTGGTAGTAGAAATTTCAGCGAGAAGGAACTTGTGGTTTATACATGAGATGACCCTGCAAACCAGCACTGCAGCAAATAATTTTTATTGTGAACTACTCAGGAACTAAATGATCTGTCCTGTGATGATCTTTTGATTATGATATCGAATACATTGAATACATTGAATATATTGAACACATTTCCCCAGATCAGTTCCCTATAATTTTGCAGAAAAGCTTCAGAAGGAGGGCAGAGAATAAAGGTATCCAAGCAGTGCATCACAGAAATTCAGCTTTGGCTGCTCAAAGCTTTCTATTTATCTGATGCCAAAGCTTGCCTGTCTGATACCGCAGGTGCTGCTCTAAAGGTGTAGCTTCAAAAGCAAGCAAACAAAAGCATGTCTCAGGATCACAGAATCACTGAATTGTTGAGCATGGGAGGGACCTCTCAAAATCTTCTAGTCCATACCCTTGGTCAAGGAGGATGATCTAGAGCAGGTTGTCCAGAATCTGGTCCTTGCACCTGGAGTGCTGTGTCCAGCTCTGGGGCCCACAACATGAGAAGGACAAAAAACATATTGGAGTGGAGTCCCATGGAGGCCATGAAGATGTTTCAAGGTCTGGAATGTCTCTGCTCTAGAGACAGGCTGAGACAGCTGAGGGTGTTCAGCCTTGGCAAGAAAAGGCTGTGGAGAGAAGTTCGATCCCCTTCCACTACCTAGAAGTTCACCAAGAGATCTGGAGAGGGATTTTGGACAAGGGCATGGAGTGACAGGACAAGAAGGAATGATTTCACACTGACAAAGGGCAGGGTTACATGAGATGTTAGGGAGAAATTCTGTACTGAGGGGGTGTGAGGCCCTGTCACAGGGTGAGCAGAGAAGCTGTGGCTGTCCCATCCCTGGAAGTGTTCAAGGCCAGGTTGGATGGGACTTGGAGCAACCTGGTGTAGTAGAAGGTGTCACTGCACAGGGAAAGCGATGGAACAAGATGATCTTTGAAGTCCCATAAAACAAAGCATTCTGTGATTCTATGACATGTGGGAAAAGCTCATGAGCCTTTTCCACCCAGGATATAAGGTTTGTTATCAGGGACAGGCACTGTGGAACAGAGAAACCTGTCCCTTCCCATAGAGCTGGGACAAGTTGGCCTCCAGTTGTGCCAGTGTGAGGTTCTGGACGTGGTTATTGCTGTTTTCAGCAATGACTGCCCAAGTCTTCATGATGGTGTTGGTCTGGCAGCAGGCAGCTGACCAGATGTGGCTGGGTACATTAACCCTCTTATTGGAGATGTAGGTGTTCCCAGGCACAGCACCCGTGATCACATAGGTGGTTGTACAGCCCTGGGTTTTCTGAGCCATTGTTTGGTTCTCGTAGTCTTTCCACTGGCCCTTGTTGAGTGTGCTGTTCTGGGGCACTATGTTGGTGAGGGTGAAGGTAGCCCACTTGCTGTTGTTGCCACTTTGATGGCCACTGGGGCTCAAGTGACCACGGTCCAAACCCTGGAGGTTTTTGTAGTCTTGGCTGATAGCCTGACTCTGGCCAATTTGCTGTGGAGTGATCTTGTATCGATTACTGATGGACGTCTCTGTATCCATATCCTTGGAATAAGCTGGGTTGATCAGCTTGACAGGATAAGAAGAGGAAAAGGTGTCAGTACTGAGGATGGATGTAATGAAACAGATTACCCTGGAGCAGAAGTCTCTGATGGTCAAGATCCCATTTTGTGTCATCTCAGTGAAGGAAAATGTGTGAATCTCAGAGAAATCATACACATGACCCTCCCACATGAACACAAGAGCTTTCAAGAGCAAGCAGCTCAGAATCTGACTGCTCTCAGCTTGACTTGTGACCTTTGTGATCCAGCCTGCAGCGTGTGCTGGAACCATGGATGGATGCATGAGACAAGGAGCATTTCCCACTCCTAGGATTGAAAGGTGACTTTGGTGAGACACCTGCCCTGACAAATCTGCTTCCCTTTCCTCCTGTCTCCACAGCCCAAATCTGCCCAGGGCTCTCCCTGGATCCCCTCACACCATGCTGTGATTGATTGATTCTATGATTCTGTGATTTTATGTGGAGTTGCTACAGTTGTACCCTAGTCCTGGAACACCAGAGGTTGCCTCCTGTAATCCCATAGACAGGGAGATGTGTCAGGAAATCAGTCCTGGAGCTGAGCTTTCCCTGGGAGGGCTACAGTTGATTAAAGGATGAACAGTTTTGCTCAGGAAGCCAAAATATCTCAATGTGAATGGAATCGGTTACAGCAGTGCTGGGAATGTTTCTCAGAGCTGATCTGGCAAGGGAGCATTTTCTGCAGTGTGATTGATATGAAATTAAAAACATCAGCTTCTGAGAGGAGCCTGTAATCCCAAGACTCCTGTGAAAACTAAATACTCCAAAAAGGCCTCAGGAGAAAGTTACCAAAATCAAAGGATTTTCAGGTATCCTGTGTCCAGGGTCTAGGAACTTAAGGCCAGTGATGGGTTTGGAGCACACTGGTCTGGTGGCAAGTGGCCTGTCCCATGCAGGCGGTTTGGATTGAAATGATATTTAAGGTTGTTTCCAACACAAACCACTCTATGATTCTATGAGTCTACAAAAGACAGAAGTTTTTATCCCTCCCTAATGTGGAGGCTGCAGTGGTGCAGGACCACATTAGTTGCCCATGTTCATGTGAGTAACAAGTGCAAATGGTTTTTTGGTTTTTTTTTTCATAGCTTTAACACCTTGTTGTTCATCTTTAGGAAAGCCTATTTAGCCTTCCTCTGGCCATCATGATCTTGCACAATTTCACCAAAAACTATCCTCCTACTCTGCTCATAGAAAGGTCCTGAATTTGCTGTTCTTCTGTTCCTTAACTGGCCTAGCTTGTACTACTGAGCTATGTCAGAAGGACATTTGTGAGGGCTCTAGAGCTTCTGGAGTTTTGCCTGTCTGCTGGATCCTTCTGGATCAAGCCTGAGCCAAAGGTGCTCAGGGGTCACTGCCCATGCATGGAGATCCCACCCTACTGAATGGAACAACACTGATGCTCCTCACTTTGCACTGCCTGAAATGTCACTCCAGAAATCCCTCCCCAGTTAACATGACCCTCTCATCTCCAGTGCCTTTTCTCCTGAGGCTTTGTCCCTGGGCCATCTCACCCCCTTCTGAGTTTCACCTCACTCCTTTCACAAAGCCTGTTTGACCCTTCACTGGGAGCAGAGAAGCTCTGCCAGGGATGCAGAACAGCCCAGGGCAGAGTGGGGATCAGATGCCAGCAGGACTGTTGGTCCCTCCAGTTTAGCCTCTCCTGGATGCCTTTCCCCATCCCTTGGTCACCCAGCACAGCAGGGCACAGGGAGGGGAAGCATTTGACTTTGTCATGTCATGCAAAGCAATCTGATTTGCTGTTCCTGTCAGGTGAAGGCAGAGAGCTGGGCACCTTTGGGATGTGATTCATCTCATGCTCCTGCTGATGTCTCAGATGCGTCAGAGGAACCATGTGGTGCAGGGGTTTGAAGTTCAGTGAGGACATTCCCATCCAGTGTGTCCATTTGCACGTGTGTAGGGAAGTGGGAGGAAATAGAAAAGTTGGGTTGAATGTTGCAGTTCATGTCTGAATGACTGGACGGTGATGTGCTGTAGGAGAGACACCCACCTGAGGTTCAACAAACCACAAGCTAGATCTGTTTCCAAGTCCAGGCTGGTAGATGTAAGCAGAGTACACGGGAATGCGCAAATCTCTGTCGTACAGGGTGGCGAAGTGGTACTGGTTTTTATAGTGCTGGCAGATCCAGGCTGGGTTCTGTGGCTCCAGAGCTTCATTTGGGGTAATATTCCTGTAGAAAAACCTAGGACAATCTGCAAAGGAGTTCACCACCTTGCTGTGTCCCAGCCAGAGGCAGCTGGCCAACACCTGCAGCAGCAGCAGCCGCAGCATGGTGGGAGGATTTCAGTGAAGGGCTCTTGCTCCCCTGGAAGGCAAATGCAGAGGGACACTCAGCTTGGAGAGAGCTGGACATGGCCTGTGCATGTGGGACGGAGCTGGCAGAGGAGCAGTCTATTCCCACTGTTCATTCATTGACAACTAAACTGGATTAATTTTCTTCCACTTCCAAAACTCCAGGAATACAGTAACAATGTATTGGTTGTTATAACCAGATATAAGCATAAGAAGTAATGAATCTGTCAAACAACTCTTGAGGTCTGTGAGCTCATGGTTTTGCATTTCACTTTTTGAAATAAAAATCTGTGCTCCTGTGCCTATTTACTACATCATTGCCCTGAGCTGTGCACTTTCTGCATGAGAGATGTTTAGTGAGCTCTGCTGCCCAGTGAGCCAACTCCCCTGTGGTCTGTTCCATAAGGAAAACATCCATTTCTTCTACTTGTAAAAAATTCTGTTGTATCCTCCAGTCTTCTTACAGTTGTGAGATCAGAGATTCCTACATGAAGTACTTTTGGTAGGTTTTCCATTTCATGGTAGGAAAAAAAAAAAAAAAAAAACCAAAACAGGATTTACAGCACTTTTTTAGTGAAATTGTTTTGAAGTCTGGATCTGGCTTCTCCCAGTGGATGTTCTCCTGATTTCTCCCTCAGTTTTCTTTCTATCAGATGCTAAATGCAGCAGACCAACCTCATGGGAAAAGCAGGGCAAGCTGGGAAGTAGCTGAGCAAATGCAGGGAAATGGAAACAGCTCTTACGACTGCAGTAGTGGAAAAAGGGGGTTTTGGACCAGAGGGCAGTGCTGTTTCTACTTTAATGACTGGACATGGCTCTCAGTGCCATGGTCTGTGTGACAAGGAGGTGATTGATCAAAGGTGTGACTTGATGATCTTGGACATCTTTTCCAACCTAAATGATGCTGTGATTCTACTAAAAAAAAAAAAAAAAAAAAAAAGATATGTCATGAAAGCTTTCTCCTGAGTTTTCAGTCCCTGCGGAAAGAGGAGGTGGATAGCTGAAGAGATACCAAGTACAGGGAGGGCTGCAGGTCTTCAGGGCAAAGTAAATCGCAGCAGCAGAAGCCAAATGCACATGAGAAAACAAAATGCAAGAAACAGGAATGTTGCTTGGACAGGTGGATTGAGGAGATTTGTGCTCTTCTGGACTGTTCTCCTTCAAGGACAGCAAAGATCCCATGGCCACAGACAGGATCTGTGAGTGAGGACGGAGAGGGAGTGTAGACACCTCAAGGCCAGCACACTCTTTACGTCAGCCAGGGTGGTGGTACATGCATGTCTCACCTCACATGCCAAGTATGTTCATAGAATCACAGAAAGAATCATGGAATGGTTTGGACTGGGAGGGTCCTTAGGGATCATCCACTTCCAAATCCCCTGTTATGACACCAAGGAGTGACACCTTCCACTAGACCAGGTTGCTCAAAGTCCAATCCATCCTGGTCTTGAGCACTTCCAGGGATGGGGCATTCACATGTTCACCTCTGCCAGGTGTGCAAATGAGAGTGAGCTTCAAGTGATGGGTAAAACACTGACCCAATCAGACCAAAGATTAGAGGTTCACAGAAAAGGCAACAGCTGCTTCTTCTGTTTTTCCCCTGTGTCCCAGAAGTGACCCTAAATCACCTCTGCTGTGCAGCTCTCCCTCAAGGAACATTTTTTGTGTGAAAAATAGAACCCTTGTCCAGAGCCATATGAAAAGCATCAATTTTATGGAGAAAAGTGCAAGGAAAAGGTAAGGATATAAAAGCTTGACTATGTTACTAAATCCCCCCCAAGGACACCAGAGGTACATTATCCATTTTAAACAATTTTCCTCAAGCCTTTCTATGCAATGCTCCAAATGCTGGCTCATGGCAATCCTTGAATTTTGGAGATAAATTATTCAATCCGGTTTTTTTCCTCACAAGGATCAACAGCTTTTTTAATATTGTACAGTTCAGCTGAAAAAGTTGGTGTGGGATTTGGATATCTTTGGTTATATTAACTCCACCAGGGCAGGTGCCACAGTTGCTGTACATGCAGAGCAGGTAACGCTGAGGTGACAGAGGGGTCACCTCCTTGCCACCAGTGAAGCACCACCCTGCTACTAACACTCACAGCTGAGAGCTGTCAGGCTCCCTGCGGTTACACTCACTCTTTCAGTTTCTTTTGGCTTTGCAGACCAAAAATCAGGTTATTATTTTCACTTTCAGATCCTCACGTGGCAAAACCTCTGAACTGCATAAGACAGAGGTAGTGAGCAACCACCACGGGAGGCTACAAGGCAGGTTTTGAGCCAGATAAGGGAGAAGGATGATAAGAAGCAGACCCTGCGGAGGCAGGATGGTGTTTTTATCATGGCAATTGTACTCAAACAAGTGGCTCAGCTGTACAACTCCCACCCCTTGCCCCTGGGGAAGGTCACATTCACACCTGAGGGTTTTCATCCCTTCTGATGGGCCATAACAGCCTCAGCTTCCCTGATGTGAGAGGCAGCTGAGAAGAGGCAAAAACCATCAAAGACCCCCTGAAGTGTCCCCAGACTCATTCCTGAGGCCTTCCACCAAAGGACTGAAAGCTGATCCCCCCAGGTGAGGTAGCTGGGCATTCCCACGAAGCCTGAGCATATTTTAACTCACTGGACTTTTCTGGGGAGGCTTTTCCCCCCACACTGGATGGATCAAGACTGTGACCATCACTTCAACCAACGCACATCAAAATAGCAACAATAAAATCTTGTCCCTGGATCCATGGGAGGCGAGGTCTTTCTACTCTTATCCTTTCTTTTATTCCTTTATGTATTTCCTTAAGTGATATTTTAATGGATATATATAGATATATATGCATATATAGTTTAAAAAATAAAAATATGGAGATATATATATGTAGAGAGATATATATTATATAGATATATAATATGGATATTAATAAAGATAATACTAACCAAAATGACTGTGTACCTTCCTTTCCATTGTATCCAAATTGTTCTAAAATAAACCCATATACATATATATTCTTAAAAACACTGGTCATTCAGTGTTGTTTCATTCTAATCCACTCCAAGGGCTCTATTAACAAGAACCTGGGTTACCCTTTCCTTCTGGCCTCTCACATTCTGCAGTTGTTCTTCAGGTAAAATGGAAGTCCCAGCATTTTAAAGCAACTCTGGAGCCTGAATTCTGAATTTGTGGAATTTTCTTTCCACCATGCAGTGATAACAACACACTTCCTCATAAGCTTTAGCAGCAGTCATAACTGCACTTCAATTTCAATCACATTTTGGTCTGTATAGAAATTAATCCATGCTGTGGTTTCATACAGATACATTCTTAGGAGGATGAAATACCTTTACTTATTAATACAACCTGCTTATAAAGCCTCCTTTGATTTTTTCTTCCTGGAAGATGTTTGTATATTGGGATTTCCCCATGTATGCAGACTCCGAAAGGCTGTTGAGATTTGGCTGCTTTGAAGATGCTCTCAGATATGCTACCAGGGTGGTCTGAGGCACGGAGCACACACCTTTGGAAAGCAGGCATTCAGACGTGTTGAGTCTGGCCAAAGGGAGGCTGAAGGGCAGCCCAAGAGCTGCCTGCAGCTACTCAAAAGGTCAAGAACACCAAAGCTGAGCTCTTTGTGGCAGAGCCAGGCACTGTAACAAAGGGCAGCGCCCACAGACTGGTTTGGGAGGTTGCACAGCAGGATAAAAATTGCCTCTAGGCACCTACTACAGCACTGGAACAGGTTGTTGGGAAATGACAAATAATGAATTGCAGAGGTGACTCAAGGCTCAGCCAGATGAAAACACAGCTCAATTAGAGTCCTGTGGCTGATGTTGCCAAACAGCATTTCTTTGATCCTGTGGTAGATATATCTCCCATCTTCTCCCCATCCCACCCCACCCTGGCCTGCCAAACTCAGATATTGCCTGGAAAATTATGTCAACACAGGCCAAATCCTCTAGTCCTGAGAGCTGTACTTTTAAGTCTTTCTATTGCCCAAAGTCATAAAAACCACACCACATACCTCAGAGAGCCAGGAGGAGGACACACTTCCAGAACCCTGGTTCAGACTCTTCTGGGGAAAAGACAGCAACTAGATGAGACCTTGGCCATTCATCTCTTTCTCTAAGGAGAGACTGATCTTTTTCAGCAGCTTCTCCACCAGTTTGGTTCCTCTGCTAGCCATCTCCACGCTCCAATAAATACAAGCTTTGCCACTGCACATTAGTTATGCCGAGGGTAATTAGCAGTTACGTCAACATGGTTTCCAGTTGGGCTGCTGGCTGACTCCACGTGGAAATGAGGTTGTTGATTGCAAGAGGAAATATGTCAGGCTTCAGAGGAAGAGCCTTGTTGCTCACGAGGGAGAGCAGCCCTTGTGCTCAGGGGCTGTGCCTTTGGTCGTCTCTGCTGGGCTTGGCATCCCCTGGAGCCCGTGGATGAGGCACGGAAGGGAGGGCCAGCTGTGTGCAGTGGGCAATGCTGATCAGCCTTCACCTCTGAAGGTCACTCAGAGCTCACTGCCTCCAGCCAGAAAAGATGTGATAATGCCGTGTTGTTGGAGGTGGCAGACTCAAATCCTGGCTTAATTAAGATCATGTCCTCATTATAATGAGTTCACAAGAAACTGGCCCTTGAGGACAGACTAACACAAACAAACAGCTATAGGAACTCGTTCCTGGCTCACACCATCTAAATGACTTGTAATCCCAGGAGCTCTGGTTTTGGCTAAGCAGGATTTGCCTTGTTTAAGGGCTGGTTCTCAGCACTCCCTGTAGAGTCAATACAAGAGGAATATCCACATTTCCAGGGCACAGCTCACATCTGGAAGATGAAGGGAATTACACTCTAAAAGTGTTTCTTCCTCTCTGATGGCCATGAGGATTCACAGAGGGCCAAGCTCTGACTTACACCTCCAACATTACATGAGCTGAGTCCCACTTTATGTGTTGCCATCTCTAAATCCATGATGTCTATATCACATTACTTAGCCACAGCATTACAGAAAAATACAAAAGCCATCCATTTCCAAAGCCCTTTCCTTCTGGACAGACCTTCACAGCAAACAGCCTCTCCTCATTCATTTTCATGGGCTTGATGTGTCAATCCAGCAGGAATTTCAGGGGAGTTTTGTAACCTGTCTGGAAGGATGTTTTCTTGAGAGCGCAACAAATAATCAGCATTGCAAGGAGCAGGAGGGAAGGATGCACTTCATGCAATTCAGTCTGAGTGTTCTCAGACCAAGGTGTTTTATGTGATTGTGAAAGACAACAGAGGGTAAGGAACAGAGATTATTTTTCTTACTTCCTGGCAGGGTTAGCTGCGTGTTTTAAGCCTTGCTCAAGCCCAAAAGAGCAGATAGCTACAAGGTCACCTGGTTTGAAATGAGCTCATGCAAAACTGGCCACAGACTAGATGCAAACTTGGGTGCTTGAGAAGTGAAGTCAAAAGTTTTTTGTGCAGGTGATTTGCTCTGAGTCAGACCTCCTGCTGGACTAAGAGCCAGCTCATGGATGCAATGAAGCAAGTCAAAAGTCACCTTAGGCCTTCTCTGGGCTCCCCTTATGATCCAGCCTTAGTGTGCAACAATCCTCTTCCATCTCAAACAGGTGACCTCTGAGGGGACCTGTGATGCTTCCTTTGTGACTTGGTTTTCTGCTGCAGATACCATTTCATGGGACATGACCATTGCCAATGGGATGTGTGAGAAAATCCTGAGTCTGGATGCTATGGGTGCCCAACTTCATGCTCCTTTTCACTCAGAAAGATCCAGAAAATAAGATTATGGTAAAAATATACCTCTGTCCATAACAAGCATCTGTGGAAATTTTAGATGGGTATTTCCAGCACTAGGTCAACAAGATGGGATGAGTCACAAAATGTGGTAAGCAAACTCAGAATTTCCTTTGTTTTGTGGGATTCTGCATTGATGTGTTTCTGAAAGTGTTGTACACAGGCAGCATCTCACTTCCCAAGTAGGAGAGAGAGGAATGGGAACATGGAACATAGATGGGTTTGCAGGGGTAACTTGGAACAGGATGAGAAAATCAGCCATAAGAATAGGCAAATGCCAAATGCTTCAGTGATGAGCCAAGATTTTCCTCAAACCAAACCAGACAGGAACCTATCAGGGAAAAGCAGAAACCTGCACGTAGCCAGCTCAGGCCTCACCTCAGCCAGCTCTTGGACAATGAGGGCACTTCCCTAGAACACAACCCTCCCACCAGGGGCTGACTGCCAGGACTCAGCTCTCAGTGAGGGATATTTTCTGGGGCAGAGAAGGCAGCTGATGAGGTTACGGAAGTGCTGGGCAGCAGTACCCACAGCCCAGCTATGGGTCTAAGGAGACGTTGTTTCATTATTGAGAAACAAAAGCAAAAGCATCTGCTGTCACAAGTGAGGAAACCAGCCCAGCAAAACTGGTTTACAGGAGATGAATTTGAAATCCAGACTGGCTGATAAGAGGCAGATCCCATAACAATGAAATTTTGGAGGGCTTTTGAGGTGTTTGTGCCAGTTTAACCTCTGGGGTTAGGCCACACCTGGTTGCCCTCATTGGACCTCTTGGTTGCCTTGGTAGAAAAAGTCAGATTCACCTGACTGCTTCAGGCAGAACCTTCAGTTCTGCTACAGGCTGTTGTGCCTGGACAATGCAAGAGCAAATGCCACCATCATAATGTGGGTGTGGGGAACCCTAAACCAGAAACCCATCAACCTCAAGGTGGAGGTACTGAATGTAAAGAGATGGATTTGATCCAACTGTCCCATGGGAACCCTTGGAGATAACATGAAGCTCAGGATGGAGCCAGTCTTGAGCAGTGTGATCCAGCATTGATGGTAGATCTGCAAGGATCTCGATCTTAGAGGTCTTTTCCAGCCTAAATGATTCTATGATCCTAAAAAATTACCTTTCTGGTTACAGAGGTTGGTGCAGAGGTTTCACCTCTGAGAATGGTGGGGAGAAGGAGTCAGTGTGAGTCAAGTCCAGCCTCAAATGTCAAAAGGCAAATCTTTATGCAGTCAAAGGTATTGTGAAAAAAAAGTGTAAAATTATTAAAAATAATACCAAAATGCAGATCATTGTGGGCAAAGCTAGAGCAATAAGAAGATTGAAAATATCAGGTTTAGCACTCAGTTTCTATGTGCTGGTTCTTGTTTTTCAGTCAGCTGCAGATCAAAATCACAGAAATCAGCACAAAATGCAACGGTTGATACTTTTACGGTTTTTATAACAACTGTTTCTTATAAATACAGAGCTGTTATTGTCAGCCCCAACAGGGTATCCTGGGAGCCTGTACTACAGGAAGCACAGCGCTGAGAACATGACCCTTTCTTTGCATACCACTCTCACACTTGTTCCTGAGTGTTATAATCATAGAATCACAGAAGGCTTTGGGTTGAAAGGGAGCTTCAAGATCATCTCATTCCAATCCCCTGCCATGGCTAGGGACACCTTTGACAAGACAAGGTTTCTCCAAGCCCCATCCAACCTGGCCTTGGACACTTCCAGGGATGGGGCAGCCACAGCTTCTCTGGGTAACCTGTGCCAGGGCCTCACAGGGAAAAATTTCTTCCCGATATCCCACTTAAGCCTGTCCTCTGGCAGTGGGACGCCATTCCCCATTGTCTTGTGTCTCCAGGCCCTTGTCCAACACCCCTTTCTAGCTCTCTTGGAGCCACTTTAGGCACTGGAAGGAGCTCTCAGGTCTTCCTGGCGCCTTCTCTTCTCCAGACTCAACACTCCCAACTCTCTCAGACTGTCTCCAGAGCAGAGACAGTCTGTCTTCTGTCTTCCAGCCCTCCATCCATTCCCTGTGGATGCATTATTTGAAAGGCACGATGAGGTTAGTGGCACAAACTTGCCATTAAACTCCATGCCATTATTTGATATCAGCCTTTCAAAACATCATTTTTCTGCAGGATTAAAACAGGGAACACCCCTCTTCATTGTAACCCAGGGCAACTGCTCAGCCAGATTATTCCATTACAGAGCTCTGCTCTCCTAAGATCACAGGTGCCCTGCAGCTACTTGGGCATTATCTGTTAGTGCTTTTTCTATGAAGTATTCTGCTAATTTGAGGTTCTTTGTCCGTGTGTTATATTGTGTATTGAACTTTGGTTTTTACTCTTGGAAATCACTCAAATGTTCAGAAAACAGAGGATCAGACATAAAAGTATTATTTACTCTCAAACTACTCTATCATTCTCTAAATTACTTTCATTTGGTATCCATTCAGGCAGTTCATCTTAAAAAAGCTGCATGTTTTTTATCCTCAGCTATCCAAACAAATTAACCTGCAGAAACAACCTGTTGCAAAGATAAGCAAATCATATTTACTTAGGGCAGGTAAAAACTCACAGATTTTATTGGTTTGTCTGCCTGCCACAGACTGACTTTGCTGCAGAAGACAAATTTCAGTGTGTTACAAACACTGCAATTATTATTTTTCAATTTCAATCTTGAAATTAGTTGTAAGAAAGTTAGATGATTTTATTGATAAGCTTTGAGAAAAAATAATATGCCAGTATGGAGAATTTCTTTGTCTACTTTCTGCCCAGTGATGTTCAAGGGCAAAACACACAAGGTATAAAAACTCCAGACATTTTGTTGCCTGATTATGTTTTTTGAAGAAACCTCATCATGGAGGTCCCGTCTTCCCAACCCCAAAGCTGACAGGCTTTCAGAAACTGACACCAGCAACAAAACACAAGGCAAGCAAGTCTTACTTTCAAAAACCCCCAACTATTTTTAGCACATATATTTCACTCCATCCTACCCAGAGCACTGCAAAGATGTCGCTTGGAGAAGGAACAGAGCCAGGCCGCCAAGTCATGTTCTGCACCGTGCTGAGATAGGGAAGAGGCTGGGAAAGAGGCTTTCCTGGAACCAGGGATGCTTTTTGGCCTTTTTTTTTTTTTTCTTAAGGAGAAGCAGAAGATTGTCAACAACCCTGGCACAGGAAGGAGGTTGTCTGTGCTAGACCGTGCTCAGCGATTGCGCGCAGGAAGTGGCGCAACTCTTCCCCGTAGGCAGCGGCTGCTGAGCTGCAGCACCCTGGTTTTGTTTGGGGATTGACACAAGCCCCATGAGGCAGCTCTATGGGATCCTTGCCTCGAAGCAGAAAATCTCTTTGTCTTTGCTGTGAGCCACTCCAGCCAGCAAGAGTTTCGCTGGCCAAGCACGATGGTGCATGCTCAACTTGTGAACACAAGTGAAATTCTTTATGAGAAATGTCAGGCTTGGTCTTCCTTTGCCTTGTCTCTGCTGCTATGAGCAACACCCTGCCAGCTGCAGTATGGGAGCCAGGGTTTCCTGAGCTCTGACCTCAGCTTTCACGGGTACTTGCCAAAGGACCATTGCAAACTCCTAAATGCTCTGCCTCAGCCTCCCTACTTCAATGACATGAAACACTTGGGAGCTTGTGAGCATCCCAAATGGCACAGCAGATTATCCTGGAAAGGGCACTTAGTTTACCACCAACCTCTAGAAAGGTTCAATCCTGAATACACCACTCCTGGCAGCTGCCTGTCCCTTCAACTCACAAAGAATTATTTATTGTAGACTCCACCACATGCCTGGGCAGCACATCCTTACCTGCATTACCTAACTGCATTGGCTGCCCTTACTGCTGGATTGTTATTTGGTTCCTGTTGTAAATCCCAAACGTGTTAGTTACTGACATTGCTGAAAGGTTGATTTAACATTCTGTCCACCAGCCCATCAAGGAGGAGGTCAGCATTATTATAAAAGTATTTAGGTTGGAAAAGCCTTCTAAGATCACCAAGTCCAAATGCTAACCCAGCACTGCCAAGGCCACCACTAAACTTCATCTCCAAATGCCACATTTGCATTCAAATCCTTCCAGGGATGGTGACTCCACCACTGCCCTAGACTGTGTGTCCAACAACCCTTTCAGTGAATAAATTTTTTGCTAATATCCAATCTAAACCTCCTCGGGCACAATTTGAGGCCATTTCCTGTACTACAATTGGTGATTCAGGACAGCTTTCAAAAATTGAAAAGATTTTTTACATTAGTCAGGCCAAAGGGGAAAAAACCACAAATTCACCCTTTATTTCAGGTCCTAAAATCTGCTCTTTCCCTTAGTCAATAGTTCTATGACTAACCATCATTTTTCTTCTTTAAAGGTGTTTTGGAAGAGTTTTGAAATTCAGATTTGCAAATGCTTATAGCTGAACACACATATGCCTGTCCTCTTGAATCATTCCTAACGTGAAATAAATTGTAAGAACTCAAGGTCAGAGTTCTCTAAAGTGAAGGAAAGAAGCATCACTGCAGGTCAGATAAATCTCAAGCTCTTCACTGACCTCAGCTTAAGGGTGGCATAAAGTAGAAACCAGGTCAGCTTCCCAGAGATGAGCCTCCTTATGTTGAGCTTACTGGGACTGAATGAGAAAGGCCAAACACAGCTGACACCTGATCTGGGGCAATGGAAAATCCCTTTTTAGGTGCTCTGACCATCATCATGTGACCAGGAGGAGCTCTGAATGCGCTGCTCAGTGCACAGGGTGGTTATTGATGGGGACATCTACAAAGCAGAGAGTCCCCAGGAGCAGGAGATGCCTTCACCTCGTCTGTCTCAGGGACTCCTCTACAATGCTTAAAAACAGCTGCTAGAAATTGACTTGAGGAATCTGAGCAGGGCAAGGAAATGCTTTCACAGGAAGAAAGAGGGGAAGTCGTGCTTGTCTTTAGAAATAAAGGGTTGGAAGGAAAAGATGGACCCCAGAACCTATAAACCTGGGAGGATGAGCTTCATTTAATTCCAGAACAACTGCTGAGGCCACCTTTCTGCAAGCACCTGTAAAGCAGCATGAGAGAGAGGCTTTGTAAAGACCAAATTTTCTCAGACCAGTCTGATTTCCTCTTGTGAGCTGGTAGCAGACCTTGTGGGTAAAGGAGAGACAGATGATTTCATGTTGCTTCTTTTTATGAAGAGTTTGGGTCACGTCTCCTGTGGCAGTATTTGAGGGACCAGAGGCTGACACAATGTGTTGGGATACCTGTGGGAAGTGATGGGAAGGGCTCCCGGAGTACTGTGGCCTTTAATGGTCCACACCAGAGTGGAAGAACACGGGTTTCCACACAGCCTCCCAAGGTCCCGTTCAATGCTTTCACTGGTAGCTCAGCTGATGGAGGAAACCATATCCTTGTTCAATTCACATTCTCTTCCAAGCAGGAAAGGAGTTCAAGGACATGGGGGAGCGGGGTTAATATTTAACAGGATCAAAACAAGTTAGAGAGATATTCTAGGTGGAAAAACACCACCTTGAAATTCACAATGATGACAACAGCATTGCAGCCATCCATTTTCTGCAGACACTCCTAGAAATTGTCCTCAAAGCACCAAGTGCCATTTCACAGCAGGAGCCCTCACAAACAAGGAAGAGGAGGAGGAGTTTGCAAGTCAGTCCCCTAAATGCCTCACACCCCACTGATTCCCAAAGCAGGCCACAAAGCTGCCCCCCTGCAGGTGTTACAGCAGCATGGCAGAGATGAGCCCCTGACCAGCTGGCAGGACACCCCGGTGCAACTTGTGCAGGGGGGAAGAGGGGGACTTTGACAATATTTGTCAAACACACTGTCCCTGCTGCCTCGCCTCAGGAGGGTTCTGACTCTGAAACCTGAACTCCTGTTGATGGTCAATGGCAACTCAACTCCCCAGACCCAAGGATGGGAGGTGGAGGGAAGTTTTCTTTCCTGTGTTTTCTGCACTGCAAGAAGCTTTGGCCATGAAAAGGGAAAAATGGCCATGAAAAGTCACCAAGTGACTGGGAGCACGTGGGGTCACCAGCACAGATGCTTACCAGGCAAAAGTGAAAAGCAGAAGTTGAGAAGGTCAGATTTCTTACACTTGAGTTCAAAAGTACAGGAATTTTCCTTTTAAAAATGACCCCTGGGTGCAGCCAGGGGTCAGGAGCAGGGTGGTGCCTCAGGCAAGTGTTCTCCAGCAGCTCACTGGGCATTATTCCCAGTCACTTCCTACAAGACAGAGCCATGCTTGGTGTGGGGTGAGATCGGGAGGGGGCTTTGCCAGGGTGCTCCAAATCCCTAATCCCTCTTGGGAGCAATCTCAGTGTGACCCTGTCCCTTTGGGGGGATGCCACCAAAGGGAGAGAGCAGCAATTTTATGTGGGTATTGTGGGGTGGACAAAGCCCCGTGGGACCAGATAAAAAGCCACAATTCCTGGAATGGGAGATGAACTGGCAGGCAAGCATTAGCCCTGCAGCCCCTTGGCAAGCCAAGTGCTGTTTTCCATCATTCCCTGCTGGCATGTTTCTCCTGCAGCAGTGCCAGTGATGGGAAAATCCATGCAACACCTACAGCAACTCCCCAGCCAGGCCCACTGGCCTGCCCCAAAGAGACATCTCCCCTCCAAACAGCTTTCTGCCCAGAAATTCACTTCCTTTCATGAGATCTGGCAGAGAAGAAGGGCTGGCTGAATGCCTGCCCTCAAGTTTTGCCCCAGTGTGCTCAGCACTGCATCCTCTGGACTCCAGAGTAGTGCCCAGAGGTACCAGGGGATGACTGGGGGTCCTGGGGCCAGGGCAGGGCCCTAACCCTGGTTGCCCATGTCTATATCCTGAGTCTATAGGTTTTTGTCTGGCTACACAGTGTGTGCTTAAATATAAACAAACCTAACTGCAGCTACTGACACAAATCAGCACTTGTGCATGGAAGAGCATCAACTGCAGCTATTCACCTGGAAAATTACCACTGGACTAATTTTCCTTGCTCTTTCCCCCATGTGAAAGTGATGTTGGAGCAGATGTGCTGTCCCTACTTTGTACTTCGTCCATCAGCACAGTCCTGGCTGAATTTTCCCATTTTCTTACAGAATCACAGAATCTTTAGTGATGGAAGGGAGGTCTTGAGATCAACCCCCCTGCCTGCCTAGAGCAGGTTACACAGAGCACATCCAGGTGGGGTTGGAATGTCTCTAGAGAGGGAGTCTCCACACCCTCCCTGGGCAGCCTTTTCCAGTGCAAGCCTCACTGTAAAGGAGTTCTTCCTCATGCTGAGATGGAACTGCTTGTGTTTTAGTTTATGGCCATTGCTCCTTGTCCTGTCACTGGGCACCACTGCACCACTGAGAAGAGTCTAGCACCTTCCCCTTGACACCCACCTTTATATTTTTAGGTACTGGTGACATCTTGGGCTTGCAAGGTCCTCCTGATCCACTCTGGGTGACAGGAGACAAGGACAGGAGGAGAACCCAGATGTCCTGACAAAGAGGAGAAGATTAAAAAAACCCCAAACATTCCTGAATCCATCTCTTACAGCTGCCTGTGAAACTTCACATTTTCAGAGGAGCTGAACATGTGAAGGCAACTACTTAATTCTGCTGCTAATGGCAGCCCAAGAAACCTTGGTAAAAAAGAGGAAAACAGCCAACAAAACAAGTTACTGCATCAGACGAGTGGCAAACGCATCAAGTTGATGCCAGGAGTGAACCTGTGCCCTTTCAACTCACAGAATGGTTCCATACCCTGGTTAATATCATAAAGGACCAGCTCCAGAGGCACCATAAAAATGAAGAAAACGTCCCAGGGTACAGCTTCTGGGTGCAGAGGATGTGTTATCACCCAAATGATGAGGTCTGTCCCAGGGCTGAACCCAACCCAATGGAAAAGTTGTCCCTACCAACTCTGCTGGCCTGTCCCATAGCCTTGGAAGGAACAGTGCCTAGTGGCACAGCCAGTGTACAAGCTGGTCTCTCTGTCTTTTAGGGTCAATTACAGGTTGATTTAACCTTCCCTTGGAGGTCCAGCTACAGGGGAACACAAAGCCATCAGTGGTGCTGGAAAGGATCCATAGTCATGGCATTCCATGGCATTGATTTCCACTGTGTGGGACTTTGAGATTTGCTAGGAACCTTAAGCACTGATTTGCTCTTTCTAGGCCTCGACTGAGACTTCAAGTGTTTGGTTTGGCTGCTGACTGGGGCCACTTAAGCAGGCTGAAGCTGCCCTTGCCACGTGCCCATCTGTCCAGGAGTTTGTCAGCTCACAGGGCACCACAGAACCAGTTTTCAACCAGCTCCTACTCAAACAGCAAATCTGAAAGAAAGAAAAAATAATTAAAAAAAAAAAAAAAGAAGAAAAAGGAGCAGCTGCACTTGTTTTTGCTGCAGGAAGTTCTCTGATGGGGAGAAAACTTCCTTTTAAAAACAAGGCATTCGTTAGCACTTCTTGTTCTTTGCTTCGCAGTTGCCTTCAGGTCACCGCAATATCGCAGCCTTTTTGCACCCATCACCCAGCCTGCTGTTCCTCCAGTTGACAATGATCCCCCCAGGAGTTCCAGAGGCCTTCACTCGTCAGAACAAAACACAAAAAAATACACTATTTTTACCTTGCAGTCTTTTTTTTTTTGTTTGTTTGTTTTTTTCCCTCTGTCCTCCCATGCGAGCCATTTTGCGTATGTGTCTCTCCCTCCTCACCCAAATCAATCCTGCTGGCAGTAATTTTTAGCTGTTGAGCTCAAGATCTAATACCAGCTAATATTTTATCTCCTGTTTCCAAACCAGCACTTCATAGCAGACAAACAAACCTATTTCCTCATTGCAATGATTTTTTATGTGCCATAAACCATCTCTGCAGGAGAGGTGGCATTGAGAAAAATAGCGAGTTAACCTGTATTGTATGAGGTTGGCAGAGAGACACAGCCCTGTGCTGGCCAAAGCAGCAAGTCCTGGCATTTCCAGGCTCCATGACCTGCACTGGGAGAACCACAGTGATTGAGGCTTGTACTGACACGGGCAGAACTCTGTCAGCAAGAGTTGTTATTGAACAAAACTCCTGGCAGCTGCTGGTGAATAGGTCGACTTTGCGTCAAAAATCTCTCAGGAGCGGTAGAGAACGGAAGAAATTTACAGGATGCATTTGTTTCCAAATATGCCAGGAAATTATCCTGATCTGCAGCTGACAAATGCTTGGGGGAAGCTTTCCCCAGAGATGTGGATGGGCTGAAGGTGGGTTGTGGCCAAGGCTCCATGTGGGAGCTCCGGGTGTCAGTGGATCCAAGCCCAACATGCAAGGAGAGGAGGCGAATCCTCCAAATCTCCAGGGGCAAAGGGGGAAATGACTATTTTGGCTGCTCATCTTCATAAAGGAGAAAATCTCCAGGTCCCAAAGCAGCTGGTTTGGAGGCTAGCCTTGTCTGTGGGTGGTGTGGCTTCCATGAGTGTATGCTGCACATTCCCTGGGGTCCCCAGACCAGCAGGAGCACCAACACAACCTGGTCACCCCTCCATGATCATCCTTCCATGGTCATTCCTCCATGGAAGGACCTTACCCTCCATTCCTCCCTTACCCTAACCCTAACCCCATGGTCATCCCTTCATGGTCAGCCTTCCAGGGTCATCCTTTCCTGGTCATCCCTTCATGGTCACCCCTTCATGGTCACCCCTTCATGGTCAGCCTTCCAGGGTCATCCTTTCCTGGTCATCCTTTCCTGGTCATCCTTCCATGGTCACCCCTTCATGGTCATCCCCATGGCCATCTCCCCATGGTCAAGCCTCCAGGCTCATCCTTTCCTGGTCATCCCGCCATGGTCATCCCTCCACGGGCAGTCTGGGGCTCTGTCCCTTTCCTGCCACCTCGTGCCTCCTCCACCTTTGCCCCCAGAGCCCCAGTTAACCCATCCCAGGAGGGTCATGGCTCCCAGCAGGGTGGTGGCAGGGGGATGCCCTGCCCGATCAGCTGTCCCCAGTGTCCCCAGGAGCAGTGCCGCCTCCTCGGCAGAGCAAACGGTGCTCAAAGTCCCCAGCCAGCCCAGCTGGCCACAACCCTGCATTATGGGGTGCCCCTGAACCCCATTTCAGCCCCGGTGTCAGCTCTGCAGCAGTGACAGGCACTGCAGAGAGGGGACACGGGACCCAAGTGTGTCCCTGGAGAGCCCAGCATCACTTCAGCTGCTCCTTTCCCTGTCGCTTTCACCCACCGCCCCTCGCTGGCGCCCTGCCCAGCCCAAGGGGACGAAGATGTCCCCTTTCTCCAGCTCAAAGCTGCTCTGGGTGTCTCTGCACACTGTCCCCTGGCTGCCACAGCAGCTGCGGCGATGGCAGCAGCGCCAGCGCAGCGCCGTGCTCGTGGTTCTGCTTCCCTCTAGTGACAGCACGGCCGCACACCAGCAGGATCACTGCTCTCCTGGAGCCCCTGGAGACGGGACCTTTGGGATTGGAGCCCTCACTGCAAACCCCAAGGATGGGGGGGTGGGAGCATATCCATCCCCACTGAGTCGTGTAGAGCTTGACGTGAAAGATTCTGCGTTCCTGTGAATAATCTTCATTTCTCAGTCCACGTTTTCTGGCTGCAGCTGTTCGTGGACATTCCCTTCCCCAGCACAGTGCTGGGATGCTTGAGACCCTTGGGGTGGATGCTGGGAAAGGCTGGTTTGGAGAGCAGCTGCACGGGGAGGGGGCAGTTGGTGGGAGAAATGACCCCTTCTCACACACACACAAGCCCAGCTCCAAAGCCCTTCCAGAATTCATGCCCACCATCCTTTTCCTCATGGAGCAGCGATGAGGGGATGGGTGAGGATGGAGCAAGGACAGAGCTGGACTCCAGTCTAGTGTCTGGGGCACTCAGCTTAGGAAAAAAGCTGCCCCAAATTCCTTCTTTTCTGATAAAACACCCAAAACTGGTTTACAAATTACGGTCCCTTGCTCTACAGAGGGTCTCTCCTATGGTGGCCAAAAGCAACCATATCCTAATAAAAAAATCCGTGCCTTCTGCAAGATGCAATCTCTGTGATGTCTCACCACAGATTTTTTTAATTCCAAAGCTTCTGTACATAAAGCATGTTCTTCAAGAAACCCATTTCTCTCCACAGTTTTTTCTAGGCTCTCCTCAGCTCTGTTTAACAGCTGGACTGCTCCTTGAGGAGCTTCAAATGTACTTTCTATTAAATTTTAGCCACCCTCAAACATTGTTCCATGACCCAAACCATGATCCCAATATCTACTGTCTGTGATACTCCAAATGCCTCATTCCACGCCCCAAAAATGTGTTTTGGAGCTTAGGGGGCTTTGCATCCTGGTCCCTGGGACCCGCCACCCATCCCGTGGCAGTGCCTAACATCCCCTCCTCTGCCCAGCTCAACATTTGCAGCCCACTTCCCCAAGCCCGAGACTCCTTGTCCTCCCATCACCTGGGCACTGGCACCCAGCTCTGGAGGAGCATCTCCAGGTCCCCACAGCAGCCCTGCAGCCCTTCTGCTGGGTGGACACGTTGAGGGATCATCGCTCCAGGTGCCTTTGGCAGCCAGGCCCCACCACCACGTCTTGTTCACTCTGATTTATCCACTCACTGACTTCTGGTCAGCCAGTTCTGCGTGTTTATTCACCGGGGGAAAACTTCCCTATCCCTCATAACTGTTTCTGTTTCTGCTGCTTTCTGCTTCATCACTGCCTTGTTTTGGGAAAAGGGGCTTTTTGGGGAGGTGATTCATTGCTCTGTGGATTTTCCTGCATACTCAGTTCATCAGCTGCCCCATCCTGTCCCCCTTGCTGCTGCTCCCCCCAGCTCACCCATTCCCCAGAGCGAATTGATTCACCATTGAGGTTTATTTTTGGCTTCCAGCTGCTGGGCTCCTTGCAGCTGCCTCGAGCTGGTAAATTCCTCTCTGCTCCCCCAGAGTCTCTCCTCCTCCTCACTTTCCTCCTGCTGCTGCTCCTGGCTATATTCCTCCATCTAATTCCCCTCCTGCCTTCTCCATGCAATGTTTATTGGTCTCAGTGTGTCCCACCGATGACAACCAGAAGCTGGAGGGCAGCAGGAGATGTGGTGTGAGCAGGGCTTCAGAGTAAAGTGCCACCAGCCTCTGGGCACCAGGTTGAAGGGCTTCCATCTGTTCCCTGATCCAGGAGCACACAAGACAGCAGGATCAAGCCTATCCCTTCATTCCTCCATGTTCTGAAGTGTGGGGTCTCATGCCGCGGATTGGGGTGACCCCGAAAGATGGGAAAGTCCCTCCTCCAACCCGTGCCTTCAAAGAAAGACTCAGTAGTCTTCTGTTGTCTGGTCTCAAGGTTGTTTATTGTTGGTTATCTACAAGATTATTTTCCTGAGCTGCTGTGGCCCGTTCAGCAGCTCAGACAAAGGCACTCTGCCCTCCCAGGGGGCTGCTGCCATCTTTTATATCATATATTACGTGTTACATGTTTATACTTTTTCCCCAATACCTACTATCTATATTGAATGGTGACTTTCTACTCTAAACCAATCTGTGAGTGCCAACATCACCAAAGACATGGAGGCTAGGAAGGAGAAAGAAGGAGGACAGGGCACACCCAAGTCCCTCCATCTTAGAACTCCTGACCCCCATGTACAAAACTTGGACCCCTGTGTACAAGGCTTAAAACCCCCCTGTACAGCACTCAAAAATCCTTCCTTTCACTTCGTGACTACTTCTACTACAATACCTGAACTTGTGTGTGTGGCTTGTAATTCTTCATACAGAGTTGGTAATTTGCTCCATGGGCTAAGATCAAAACCCCATGTGTGTCTTTGGCTGCATGCCAGGGTCTCAGAGCCCCCTGTCAGCAGCTCAGGCCAGCCAGGGCACCCAGAGGGATGTCCTGGGTTCCCACACTGAAGGAATAAAATTCCTAAGCTGTGACTTACCTGAGATGAGGCCACAAGCACAACGTGTCCTGGGTGGCTTTACCCACTGGTACCCAGCAGAGCCAAAGCAGCTGCTGTCTTTGAAGATGTGGAGAGGAGGGATTTAGGAAGCTTGATGCAACTGCAGCACCCAAAGCCAAGCCCTGGCTCTGTAAATCCCCCAGCTCGTCTGCTCTTTAATCCTGGGGGCGTCTCAGTTCTGCAATGCCCTTGGCACAGGGAGATCCTGGCCTGGCAGAGGCTGTGTCCCGGGCAGTCCCAGGGAGCTTCCCCTGACCCTTCCCTTGTGTCAAACCCTCCTGGATGTACTAACTCCTGTGGGCTCTCAGCAGAGGGCTTTAGTCCCCGGGTGCTCTCCAGGCCACCCACCACAGGAAGCAAGGACTGGGATCCCTTGGACACAGGACACAGTGGTGGTGGGCTGAAATCCTCCCTCCTCATTTGGGTAACACACTGAGCTCAGCTTCACCCTTTTGAGGTGAAGCTCCTCACTCCTGGCGCTCTCCTTTGAAACCCTTCCCATTTTCCAGCCCCGATTTTGCAGCATGGACCCCAAGCCTGGGCACTGCATCCCTGTGCCTTTCCCCACACGGTCTCCCTGCCCTGGTTTGGCATTCAGTCACAGTAGCCCTAAGCTCAGGTGGTGTTTGTGCCTCCCATTTGGGTGATTATTGACCCAAAACCTGTGTTTTAGGGATTTTCCACTTCCCAAGTGCAGGTGCTCTAGCATTGGATCTCATCCCAGACCGTGCCAAGCTCAGGTTTACACAGCTGCAGGCACCAGGCAATTCATCTCACCAGTGACTTGTTTTTCCCCCCTATTTTTGCCCAGCAAACAGTTTCTTCTCCAGTTCCAGTTCCTTCTGGGGCGGCATGAAGTAGCTGGGAGCTCAGATCCAAGCCCAAGTGGACGCTGCTGGGAGCAGGCCTTTACCCACCCCGTTTGCAGTCACGTTGGTGCTGTGCTGGGTTTAACGTGGGCCACGGGGATGTTCACAGCCTTTTGATGAGAGCACAGAAACTCAGAATCACAGAATGGTTTGGGAGGAAGGGAGCTTAAAAACATCTAGTTCCAATCCCCAGATGATTTAGGGCTAAACTGAGCACTACAGACCATGTTCTCAGGTGTGAAATCCTGTCAAAATAAGCTGCACTAGCACAGCTTTCTGCGGTCCAGCCTCCACCAGGCACAAACTCCACAAACTTCTGCTTTTCCCTCGCCTGAATCAGCTCTGCCGTGACTCTGCACATCTGGTTTTTCTCCACTAGGTCGCAGCATTAACTTCTATTTTCCTCTCCTTACTAAACCAACAAACTGGGGATTTTTTTTTTTTTTTTTTTTTTTCAGTAGGCAGCTCTGCCTTGTCACCCCTCCGTCCCCTCCTGGTCCTGCACGGGGGGTTCCCGGGGGCTGTGGTGACTCAGTGTGGGGTGGCCGGAGAGTCCCCTGGGGTCCCTGCAGAAGGGCCTCGGCTCCTATTTGCATCTGGGCTCGCCTTGCTCATATTCATTGTGAAATTAAAAGTGAAAATACTTATATTAATCACTAATTACATTGCCAGCATCAAGCCTGGAGGAAGGGGACAATGAATGACCACCAACGCAACCCTTATCTCTCCTCCCAGACAGTTCTTCCCCCCGGTGTTGATGGTGATGACTGAGAAGCTTTTCCTGCTGATTTACAGCTTCATCCTCACGAACTGGCACGTAGGAAGGTTTCTAGCATGGAAAACACGAGTGGTGTGTCCAACTCCTTCCCCTGACCCAACCCTGCTGCCACCCCCTCCAAGGGCAGGATAGGATGCTCTGGGTGTTGTCTCCTGGATGGGGCTGGGTCTAGCAGGAAATCTGGACCAAATGCCCCCTCCAGGGCTTCACATCTCTCTAGTCCAGCACTCCGGAGGTGTCTGGTTTTAGGGGGAGTTTTAAGCTGCTCTCTGGACCCCTCCACATGGGCAGAAAGGCCCCAGCGTGGGAGACGGGGCTGGGTCCCGTGGGAGATGCTGCTGCTGGTGACTCATCCCCCACAGGTGTGCCCACGGATGCTCCGGCTGCTGCCCTGGTTTTGGGGGAGCACAGCGGGGTTTGAAGGAGGGTTTCTGTGCTTTCACTATGAGCAAATAGTGCTGACAGCGGGGAGAAAGCCCTGCACAGCCCTGAGGAGCTGATGGTGGGCTAAGAACCGGCTACAAACACGTGAAAGGCGGGTGCAGAGACACAGCCAGACTCCTCCCTGTCGTGCTGGACTGTGACAAAAGGCACCGGAGGCAAAGTGGGACACGGGAGACACATCCAGCTCTTGCTGGGAGACACTGCTGCCCTGGGACACAGACCACCTAAACTGTACCCCCCATACTTAGGTGATTTAGGGCCAGAAGCTGGCTGACACCCTGGCTACAGTCCTGCTCACAGTGGGAGGCTGGACTTCAGATGTTCTTTGGACCCAACATTTCTATGCAAGTTTGATTTTTTGATTTCAAAAAATTGGTTTTCCTGCTTCTGTGTGTCCTCGAGTTCTTTTGTGCTGTCTCTGAAGCCCTGAGCTCTCCAGCTTATGAAATACTGGTGTTTCCAACAGCAACAGTGATGCAGAGATCCAGAGGTGGAGGAAGCAGCAAGGAGGAGCAAGGAATCCCCTGCGGCAGCAGGAAATGCCTGGACAGATGGGTGCCAGGTCTCCTTCAGAGCCATCCAGGCATTGTTCCATGGTGAATTACCATTCCTCCTGCTCCCAAGTCCTTCTCAGCTCTCTCCTACTCAAACCCACACTCCAGGGGCCTTCTGAGGTCTCAGCTCACTGTGCTCATCTCCCCAGCTCCTGTCCTGCATTTGGGATAGATCCTTTGCAGACTCGCCAGCACTAATGCACTAAAGGCACTGATGCAGCCTCACAAATCCTCCCCTCACTGCCCCACTGCTTCCCTCTGCCAAAGCCAAGTGCGAGGTGCTGAGGCTGGAGAGTGTTTTCAGACATGGGACAGGTCAGTCAAAACCCGTCTGGCCAGAGGAGTCTGCAGCAGAAATGAAAGGTGGATGTGCTGGAAGCTCCAGCTTGGAGGGAGCCCAGGACACGTGTCCTTGTGCGGATGGATCCGGCTGTGCCTGGGGCAGCTGAGAGCACACAGAGTTCAGCACTGCTGTTCCCAAGGGCTCCAGGGCTGGAACATCTCAAGAGGAGCACTGCAGCCTCACCCTCAGGGTTTTCCTGGCATTTGACCAAGTCCCACAAGTACAAGCTATTCCCAACACAACAAGCACACGCTGGGTACCGCTGGCTTCCCTCTGCCCTCCCACTCCTGCCGTGGTCTGCTGTGCTTCCCCAAACACGATTCCTCCATAGCTGCCTCTGCCAAAGCAACAATGGACCCAAGCCCTGAGCACCTGAGGCAACCCCCAGGTTTTTTTAATCCCAGATCCAGCTTATTCGTGCTGCCCTTGCTCTTTGACAGGGTT
The DNA here is from genome assembly GCF_015832195.1 of Motacilla alba alba. Taxonomy (NCBI): domain Eukaryota; kingdom Metazoa; phylum Chordata; class Aves; order Passeriformes; family Motacillidae; genus Motacilla; species Motacilla alba. Next base: position 3,630,569 of record NC_052031.1, on the reverse strand, counting down.
CACAGGAGCTGCAGAGGGCAGGAGAAGTGAAGACATCTCAGGGTACTTTGGCTTGAATGATGTCCTGCTCTCTTCTTCCAGACCTGTGGCTTTTTACCTGCAGTGACCTTCCCTGACTTGTTGTTTACCTTGAGAGAAAGGGAACATTTGCTGCCTACAGGAGCTCAGCTACAGCTTTTCAGTCAGCGATGAAAACACTCGAAAGCGAAGAGCAGCATGTGAATTTAAAAATCGTAATTACAGCGCCCAAGAGGCAGAAGTTGGAAGAGGGCAATGAACAAGGCAGGGGGTTGGAAGAAAACAAAGAAAGGCATGAGAGGAATCTGTGCTTTGAACACACAGTCCTGAATATCTTGCACTGGCTACTTCAAATTGGGCACCCGAAATTAATAGATTCTTTGACCTTCGTTTCTCTGTGTTCTGGTTCTTTGTTTGTAAAGTAGAAACCACTGTAGAGCCTCACCAAGGAAAAAAAAAGAAAAAAGATGTCATCAGAGCAACTGCTCCAGCCAAAGCACTCAAATGCTGCAGAGATGAAGATGAAGAAGGAAAAAAAAAAACCATCCTAACCCTGAATGGCTTTTCAGCAAGTGAGTACCAGCATCGCGTGCGGGGAGCGGGGCAGTGTCCTCTGGAATAAAAAATACCTCCCAAAAGTGTAATTAAGGATGAACCACACACACCCACAGGGGTTCTGTGGGCGGCCGGAAGGCAGGAGTCTCTTACCTTTTAAATGCTTTCTCAGCCTTGTCACTTCTGGTGTTATTTTGATGCATTTTACGCATAGGACTCTGCTATATTAAGAGAATGTCTGCGTATCTCACAAATAACTCTGCCTGCAGAGGAAAGCCTGGCACAAACAAACAGAGCCTCGAGGCTGCTCCCTCTGGTCTAAGGAGCTGGATATTGTGCTTGGGCAATTCCAAGAACAGGTTCAGAGAATGGAAGGGGAGCAGCCCTGGGGAGGAGGATTTGGGGTTGTTGGTGGATGAGAAGCTCAGCATGACCCAGCAATGGCTGATGGCAGCCCAGACACATCCCCAGTCCTGGGCTGCTTCACAAGTGGGGGCAGCAGGTCAGTGAGGGGATTCTGCCCCTCTGCTCTGTTCAGGTGAGATCTCACCTGCAGAGCTGCCTCCAGCCCTAGGGCTCAGAGGAAAAAAACAGGGATGTGTTGGAGTGATTCAGGAAGAGGCCACTAAGATGCTTGTAGAGATGCAGGCCCTCTGCTCTGGAGCCAGGCTGGGACAGCTGGGGGAAAAAAAAGGCTCCAGGAAAACCTGAGAGCCCCTTCCAGTGCCTAAAGGTGCTCCAAGAGAGCTGGAGAGGGACTTGGGGACAACAGCATGGAGTGACAAGTGAAAATGGCTTCCCACTGCCAGAGGGCAGGGTTAGGGGGGATACTGGGAAGAAATTCTTCCCTGTGAGGGTGGTGAGACCCTGGCATAGGCTGCCCAGAGAAGCTGTGTTGGCCCCAGACCCCTGGAAGTGTCCATGGCCAGGCTGGACAGGGTTTGGACCACCCTGGTCTAGTGGAAGTTGTTGGGAAGTTGAAATGAAGGGATTTTCAAGGTTCCAAACCAAACCATTCTGTGATTCTGTTTTGGTGATCATCACTGACCTCACCATCACGTTACTTCACTGGAGCTCACTGCTGGATCCCGTTGGGTTTATAACATCCTGGTCTCTGCAATGGCTGCTCTTGCTGCTATGGAGGATGCAAGAGGAAGGATAAAATCCACATGCCCCGATTCTGGAGTCTTGCTCCTTTAAGCAGATGTGGGAGGGAGGGTTGGTAAATCCTTGGACAGTTTTTCATCTTGCCTCGACTGGGCTGGGCTTTGGGCTCAGTCTGTTGTCTGGTCCCCTGTCACAGCTGCTGTCGTAATGATTCATCCATCTGGTTTTCTGGGAAAAGAAAATGAGCTAGGGAAATGGTTTTGGGTTGGTTTTTTTAATTTATTTTATTTTCTTGGCTGTATCTTTCCTGAAACAGTTACAACTTTGCACCCACTGGAGTTGAAGGGGGGAGAAGGAGTCTTACGCGTCAGTTTTCACTTGCTGGAGCAGAGACAGAAGCGCTGAGAATCCCATTCCTCAAAGTCAGACCGTGACGGTTTTGTCCTGAACTGTCTTTCCAAGGAGCAAAAAGGATCCAGCAAAACCCAGCAGAAGATCCAGGCAGTATCCAGTGGGTGCACCTCGTGCTGATCACTCCAGGGACACCCACTCCTTCCACTGGCTCCTCGCCTGCCTGAGCTCCCCAGAAATGATGTGGGATGAGCTGCAGGGAGGCAGCCTGGACACAAATCCAGGTGGAAAATAAGGACACTGAAGGTCTTCTCATTGGATTGAAACAGTTACTCTCATGAGTGGCGTAATTTATCATAAATCAGATAAATACTGGGGGGCAAAAAACCAAGGAGATCACCCTGGGCAATGTTCAAAGTGCAACAAGAAGCCACACTGGACTTTTTCCTTGTTGGTCTGCACAGTAAGGATGAGACAATGTGCCCACCCAACTGGGAACACCAAGGCAACCTACTTCTTGGTTAAGGAAAGTGGCACTGTAAAGTCCCTTTTTCAGCAGCCCTTAAAAACACTCTTACAAACTAGCCAGCTCCAGAGAAGATCTCCTCCTTCTCCTCACTCCAGGAATGTATCTTCCTTGGTCCAAGCTTGGTTAGAGGTTAGACTGGGGAAGCAGCAGCCTGCCTGGGAACAATCACTCCTCCATTCAGACACGTTAGTGAATTTCCATCAAAGGGGTCGGTATCAAAGTTCTTTTCTATGCTGCTGGAGCAAACCTTCCTGTGACAAATTCCTGCCCTTATTCCAGTTCCGTAGCTGTTACAAGTGACTCCTGTGAGAACCAGATCCTCCTCGAACCCACCAGCACAGGAACTACCCTCCTCGCTGGTCCAGCATCCCTCCTCTCCCGTTCCCCCCCTTTTTTTTAGGTCTCCTTCTCCTCACCAGCCTTTCCCTGTGCTTGCCCATTCCATGATTTCATCCGAGGTGGGTGGTGAGCTCGCTCTCCCCCGCGCAGCCTCTTCCCAGCGGCTCCCGGGATCCCTGCCAGCTCCTCTCCACCCACGGCCTCTCCCGACGAGCCCGACCGCGGCTCCCGCTGCTGCCCGTGCCAAGGCACCATCTCACATCTGGTGGGCTGGCTCGGCCAGGGCCAGGGGAGCCAGGAGCACCTCACCTATCCCCCTGCACCAGCGCCTTCCAGGGGTTGGCATCTCCACCCCTGCATCCCACGGGATCCCCGGCTTCCCGCCCAGGACATGGCGATGGGTCACTGAAGTGACTCCTGAAGGCTCGAGAGCTGCAAACCCAAATTTGAGTTTAGAAAGCAGCTTTGAGGGTTGAAAACCAAATAAAAGCAGCCTTTTCTTTTTAACCCTTTTCTCCTGAGCTGCTCCTACACACAAAACCTCTGCGTGGATTTAAGCATTCCCAGCCTGGCTAATGCAGGAGCACCAGGCAGTGAAGTCAACTGGTCCCGTGGCTTTGGAGATTGTGGAGCTGAAGATGGCAAAGCAGATTTGAATCAGATTTTGAATTTGTTACACCGAAGTGTTAAAATGTAAAACTGGGCATAGGACAGCTTCTCAAACCTCTCGGGTTATTCCCTCTGCTCTTCTGCCATGATTTAAAAATATTAATCTTTTCACTATTCCTCCCAATGCCATTTCTGTGAGTCCATAAAACCATTTGCTCCTTGTCAGAGAATTCCGATGGCGGTGATTTATAGGCTTTGCTTGGAACGCAGCACACAAGTACTTCACTTTTTCATTCGCCCTTTCTAAACGTTTTTAACGATCTGCTTCCTCAGATCTGTTTACATTTGGGACATTAAAAGCTAAGCAACAACTCCATTATGAGAAAGAACACCATAAAAATTCCACCATTGCCAGGAAACATCTCAATACAGTGACAAACGTAGCCACGCTCTCGTCCTGCTGCTCATCCGTGGGAAGACTGGTTTATAAATTATTCATGAGTGCCTTAAAATTTCCAGGCTAATCTCAACTAAAAAGTGGGGGGTTTTACACCATTGTTTCGCTCCAAAGTTCTCCAACTGGAATTTTGATTTGCGTAAAGAAATCTTGAAAATTTACTTGCACTGAATTTCTCTCTCCTTCAAGCTGTGATTTCAGTTCTCACACTGGAAACATAGTGGAGAGTCTTTACGTGACAACTTATTTTGAAGCCTGGAAATCCATGATAATTCCCATGAATTTCCTGAGAAATTTAGGTTTTCCCAGAGGTGATTTTTGAGCAGGATTTTGGCACCTTTCAGCAGGCAATCCCTTCACCTCATGGCATTTTTAGTAATGATGAACCATATGGGGAACTATCAAGCCATTCTCTTCCCAGTCTGTTTCACAGTTAAGGACAGGCAAGACTGAAGATTAAATCATGGCAAAATTTAACTGAGAAAATCACTTTGTGGTCCTCTGGAGGCTACTAACAGACCAGCTCACTCACCTGTGCTCATGGATTTTACAGCCGTCAGTCTGTTCTGGGATTTAGTCCACACGGTGGCATTGGAGTATCTTCCACGTAAAACCATCAATTATAAATAAATCCTGCCGGGTTTTTATGCAGTAATGTTACAGAAGAGTCATGGTATTTGAAGCAATGAAGTTAGAAGAGTTGCCTTACATTCCTCTTGATGTCCATGCTCTGCCATGCGTTGCTTGGCAAACTGTTGTCACAGCCGGCTCCTCCACACAGAGCTTTGATGCCCCTTCCCAGCCACTTCATCCCAGGCTGTGCTGCTCCAAATCAGGGTCAGTGTCTGGCTTTCCAGGCTGGAATCCAGCCAGAGTTACACAGGGCTTGACACACTGATTGCTTTGGGAAAGCAGAGACCAAAAAACTTTCCTCGGCAACAATACGTGAATAATTCTTCCCTGTGAGGGTGGGGAGGCCCTGGAACAGGGTGCCCAGAGAAGCTGTGGCTGCCCCTGGAAGTGTCCAAGGCCAGGTTGGACAGCGCTTGGAGCAACCTGGGATAGTGGAAGGTGCCCCTGCCACGGCAGGGGGATGTAACTGGATGGTCTTTAAGTAAGGCCCCTCACAACCCAAACCAATCTATGACTTTCACTAGTACCAAAATACTGAACTCAAATCTTTGTGATCCCAAGGCTCACCTCTCCTTTTTTTTTTTTTTTTTTTTTTTTTTTTGCAAAGGAGGGCTTTAAAAAACTTCTTGGACACTGAGAAAATGGTTTTATTGACTTGCCCCCAGGACTGAAGACATATCATCTGCTTGCACAGCAGGTTCTCTGGAGGGGAATCCTCTAGGGGAGACAGACATGATGCTGAGAAGGCAGCATAGACAGAAACTGCACTTAAGGGGACTTAAATACCCAGCAATCCAGGCAGCCACACATCTCTCCATGGACTGTTCTTGTAAAGTTGTTGGAAATCCAGCAGAGTGAGAATGACATCAGGAAAAACATTTTTTTCCTCCTATTTCAAGGAGCTGAGTGGGACTATCCTCTGACCCAGGGTCTGTAACCACCACACTGACCAGAACCCACTGAACATCCTCTTGCTCAGCAGCAGAAGTGGGGGCAACAGCTGGTCCAGCTTTTCTGCCTGAAGCCCCAAAGTTCTGGACGTTTCCAGAGGAGATGCACCTGCAGCACCTGGAGAAGAGAACCCAGCAGTTTGATGCACCATTGTCAGAAACCAGGACAGCAGAGCTGTCCTCGTGATACCTGATAAGTGACAACCTTCTGCTGCAGGCAGCTTAATCCAGGTGGCTTCACTGCTCTCACTGGATGTGATTCACCAGATAGTTAGAAATTCTAACGCTATTTTCATTAGGATTACCCAAACAAGGAAGAATTTGCTCTGCTGGCACCTTTACGCTGCTCTGAGCTCTAACAGCCTGTTTTACTGCGCAGCAAAGCCCTGCCAACACAAGCCTCTGCTGTTTCATACTTAGCAAAGGTCCCAGCAGGACTCGACCAGCCCACAGTAAAAGCCACAATTCCTGAATTTATCCTCCTCGTACCTCTGCTGCCCATTCTGCCACTGGAAATGTGTGCTAAGGACACAGCATATCCCACATAATTTTTGGTTAAGAAGTCTCAAACTGGCTTGAAGGAATCAGGGAGCATCTTGTAGAATATCACAAGTTTGTTTCGTTTATTGTTCCACTCTTTCCTAAGCATCCTATGCCTGCATGTTTCATCAATTAATGTTGAATATTTTATCAATTATAGTGAAAATTATAGTTCTGACCCTCAATTTATTTGCTGCGAAAACAAAGCAGTTTTTCACTACCACCCCTACTCAGCATGATCAGGTTATTTTCCCCCCAGATTCCCAATATACAGTGGATTTCACAGAACATCCTTATGCAGGAGCCTAACATTTTGAGACTGTGATGCAAGATCACAAAAATTTCAGACAAATTAATTGCAAAAATTGAAATTTTGGCTTAATGTAGTAGAATGAAGTGATTTCAGGACTCATTAATAAAAAATGTGCACACAGTCAGACATTTCTGAAATATTTTTGTATTAACAATTTCCCAACAGACATCATCTTTCTCTCCCTCTCCTCCAGCACATTTTATACTAATCCAGAAGTGAGAGGGGTTTTTGGGAGAAGCAGTTGACTTCCAGTGCTGCTTTTGGCTTAGTCCAAGTGTTGATTTCATTTTAACATCATTCCAGAACACTGGCAATGGGACAAACTTTTCTGGCCATGGAAACAATCCCCCTGCACACTGCATTTTGTGACTGCTGCAGGGTCTGTCAAACAGGAGGATGGAGCAGATTGGCAAAAAAATAATATAAGTTACCCATTGTGGTACCTGACTGGCATTTTGAGATGGGTGCAGGTTTTGTAGGTGCCATTTTGCACCCAAATCTGTGTGACAGGGAAGACTTGTCTTCCAGTAGCTTCACTTTTTTAAAAGGCCAGGAGCTGAGAGCAAACAGGATGAATTAAAACAAAACAAAACAAAACAAAACAAAACAAAACAAAACAAAACAAAACAACCTATCTCGTTCCTCAGATATATTTTACACTGAAATGCTTCTGTTTTCATCAGGTATTTTTCTTCCTTTGTTCATCCTTTCTTCCCCTGTTGCTGTAAAGAAGATCCACCATGAGCAGGACACAATCCTCTGTGTGAGCATGCAGGCACACCACCAGCAGTGCTCACATCTGAAAATACTTTCACGAGATCCAAGCTCTTGGCAGCTCCATTTTTCTGACTACAGGGTGCAAAGAACCTCTTGCCTTTCAACAGAAGGAATTAAAATGCTATTAACCTTCTTCACCTGTTTCTGCACCATTTTGTAACTGGTTTGAACCTTAAGATTCATTTTTGTGCTAACAAGTTTCCTTGACGTCCAGACATTTCGACCCTACAAGCACAGCACAAGCAGCAAAAGTCCAAACAGATCCATCTGCTCCTTCAAGGACTTCCCACAAGAAATCATTTAAGCAACTATCTGCATGGGAGCTGCTTAAGCACTGGATGTACTTAAAACATGGTGATTACTTGCAAGTCACGCTTCCAACACCACTTAATTCTGCACAAGAATTTAGCACAAAGCTTTCAACCCGCACAAGAACATCTGTCAAACCCCCTAAAACATGTAGAGCTCTGCATCGTGCTGCAACCCCTCCATGCTGCTAGTCAGTGTTTTCCATATTTCAAGAATTTTTTCCATTAATTTAAGGGCTTAACTTACAGTCTTTGGTATTAAACACAGTACTCGTCACTTCTCAAAGCTTTATCTGAAATGAGACAGAGCATGAGGGTGGATTTCATGAATGGATGGGAAGCAAAAGACTCGAAAGAGGTCACAGAAGTCCCATTTGTTTTTTTATTATCTTAATTAGAAATAAAGACCATCTCATTCCAACCCACCTTGCCATAGGCAGGGACACCTTCCACTATCCTGAGTTCCAAGCCCCGTCCAACCTGGCCTTGGACACTTCCAGGGATCCAGGGGCAGCCACAGCTGCTCAGGGCAATCTGTGCCAGGGCCTCACCAACCTCACAGGGAAAAATTTCCTCCTAATATCTAATCTAATCCTGTTCGGTGTTCAAAGCCATTCCTCCTTGTCCTGTCACTCTATCTCCTTACCAAAATTCAATATATTTTCATATACATAAAAAAATTTGGAGGGGATAAAAGGAAGGTAGATTTGTGTCCAACAGCCAGCCACAACCTTAGAAAATCCTCTCAATGTTCAGAAGTCACTCCACTTGTTTGCAAAACCCTTTTTTTTTTTAGTTACCCCACATGGAATAGTGGGAAAAGCAGTACATTGCTGAACTCACCAGGACATCCAGGAAAACATCCCCTGCTACAGGGATGCCTTGCTGCAGGTTGGTGTGTGATGTGTTGCTGTAGGTTGGCTGGTGTCATTAACTCCCAAAAAGCTGGATGTACAATGATCAGCTGATTGAAGGATGATTTTCAGAGATTGTCTTCATGGATAGGGAGATCCTGCTGGAACTGGGGACAGGACTCACCTTTGACTCTGCCTCCAGCCTGCTGTGTCTCTGAACAACTGGAATTTCAGAGGAATTCATATAAACACCCTTGGAGAGGTGACTCAGGTTGTTTATGGCTCACTCTATAAGGAGTGTACGAGAGGAGAATGGAAGAAGCTCTCAGGCTGGCAGGGAAAAACCTTCATGAGATCTTGCTTTCAGCACATCCAGAGTATGGGAGCTGCACACTGGAAGGTTTCCTGCTGCTCCTTTTATTTCCTCATACCTCACAGACAGATCATTAAGCCAACAGGGTGGGGTTCTTCTTCTTTGAGCCAAAGTCCACACTGGTTATTCTCACTGGGAAAACCATCTCCCTTGATCTTCCCTCTCAGCACCGTAAGGCTTTCCGAACCATTCCAAGGATCATCTTCACACAGAGGACCTAAACCAAGATCTTGGGTTATACATTTTTACACTTCTCCACCTCCCACTTTAAACTTGTAGCATTTCTGCAATTCCATTCACTAAAACAACACACTTCCCTGTTTTCACACCGTTAAAGCTTCTCTCCAGAGCCTCTTCTGTAAAAATTCCCGAGGTGCAATTCCCCAATCACTATAACCGATTTCAAATGGTGCTAGAAATTATTATTGACTCTGAACACCAAAAGAAATCAGTCATCCTCTAAAGGGGTTACGGAGATCTGCAAGGATGTGCTGGACTGCATTTCACATTGGAGAATCCCCAAATACTTGGTATAATTCTTATTAAAGCACTGGTGAGAAAACAAAAGGTTTAGACAGCGAAAATTTTCAACATCAACCATTAGGTACACACACTTTTTAGTATAGTAAAATACTTCAAAAATATAATCTTGAAAGACTTCTCCAGATTTCAGCAGACTTGGACAATATGACCAACCAGCTGTGGTCTAATTCTCAGCTGCTGGCCATTTCCGTGAGCACATCCAAGCACTGAACTGCACGCTGGCAAGTCTTGTCACACAAAATAAGTAACATTCTGATCTGCAAACATGCCACAACAAAAAGCCAAACGCACAGGAGGGATGCAAACAGCACCCAGAACTCCCAGTGCTTCAATGCAGAATCACCTGCTTCAAATTTGTCTTGTATGATACATGTACAAAGTATTTACAAGTGTGATGAAGTGGTAAGAAAAACAGATCTAGGTAAGGCTGAAAACAGGTTTTGAGTTAAGAATTTAGGCTGCGTTGTAGTTCCCTCCTTATTCCTTACCATGCTGTATGAACCAGTTCTAGTAGTTTTTACTAGCTGAGGCATTAAAATCAACATCTTCAATACTGAGTGACAATTCTGTATTTTACGTTTTTGCCTCATTTCTGTCTCTAAATCTTCTTGGGTTCTGAAGTTGTTGCTCGCCACTCACAAATATTATAAACATGACAACAGCAGAATTTCTGCCTTTGAAATCACTCTTTGCATCGCTCTCCCAGGGGTGACCTGGGTCACAGACCCCTGGAGTCCCACTGAGGGACTTTGTTTAGTGGTGGAGGTTATATTGGAGTGGCAGAACCACACAGAAGATCTTGACTTTCTCTTCTTTTCCTCTGAGGCTCCCGAGGGTCTGTTTCCCTGATGAAGGCAGGCATTCTTCCTCCAAGAACACTGATTTCAAATGGTGCTAGACAATGAATAGTTAAATCTAAACCACCATATGAAACCAGCTTCCTGAGGGAGCTTGAGTCTAGCTGGGAGGATATTCCTGTAACAATAAATTGGAAATGCCACAGAAGAATACCTAGCCACGTCGGGTTTTTATTTTTCCTGTTAAACAGTTGATGCTTTTTTCTTATTCTTACCCTTGATTTTGGTGTGAGTCACTCAAATGCTCACTTCTGTTTTCTATTACAGTGCTACCAACAGCAAGAGAATTGCTTGCAGCAGTGTCACTCTGAGGAATTTTGTTAGTCAAGCTTGAACAACATGTACAAGGCTTTAACAAGGAATGAAGGACCTTCATCCTGCCTGTGCTGCTGTCTTCTATTAACACATTCTGTCTGCTGAGCTCTGCCCACAGCAAGACTACATCCAGACACACCAGCAAGGGCAGCACTGCTGCAAAAGCAAAACACTTAAGACGTTACCAAACCTTCATTTCAACAGCAGCAGCACCAAGACCAGCATGTCACAGAAGCTGCACGTCAGTGCCCCAAGGTTGAATACTCATCCCAAAGGTTGTGCAGAGAGCCTGGAAACCTGCCCGCCTGTCAGCTAGCTCTGGCTGAGGTGGGATTTGCAAATTAGGGGAAAAGCCTTTCTCCAAACCTAACGTTAAGGACTGAGTTATTATGGGCTATTCAGACCTGGCACTCAGCACCTGGAGCCAGCACAGCTTCTAAGAAGTCTGACAGAGGGTTGTTTCCTGGAAATCTGCTAGTGAAGTGTGTTCTAGACAATTTACTCCCTTTCAAACAGGTTTTGTTTTTTTTCTCTCTTTTTTTCATAACCTCTCTGCAGCCCCTCATCTCAGCTGGCAGAACAAACATCAGACCCGAAGCACATCTGCAGAGCCATGTCGAGCAAGCCTTGAGTGTTTGCACAGCCCTGCTCTCAGTGACATCTGGGAAGCACTCAGGTCCATCACGGCCTCTCAGAAAGGAACAAATCACCCCGGGCAGTGGCACAGAAGGCACCACAAAGTGTCTGCATGGCAGAGGGAGGCACAAAGACGCCGTGTGCCCCACCTGGTGCAGAACAACAGTTTTAAGGAAAACAACCCATCGGAGCAGGCTGGGCCTCTGCAAGCAGGCAGTTCCTGCAGTTACTGGAAGAGCTGTCACCACGCCAGGCCACATCAGCACTGGATTTATTGTGCAGCTTTTCTGTCCAGAAAGTGCCTGTGTGGAGCAGAGCAGGCAGGAAGCAGCAGGACGGAGCTGTGCCCGTGTCCCCGGGCTCTGCCCTGGGCATGCAGCTGCCTGGGAATCTTCCACACAGGTTCACAAAACACTAATGGCTAAAATAAAGCTGCTTTGAAGTGCAGGCAGAACCAAACTCTTTTTTCCTTCAGCCACGCAGAAGTTCAGAATTTTGCCTTGCTGCAGTGTTTTCAAGAAGAGTGAAGCATCTTCATTTTTTCCCTCCTGCAGTTTATTACACCTGGGAATGTTCCATGCCTGCCTCTGGAAGGCCTGTGAAAGCTGATTTTAGTTGACTAGAACCGCAGAACCACTGAGGTTGGAGAAGACCTCCAAGATTACCGAGTCCAACCTTTGATTTAATACCACCATGCCCCCTGAACCCTATCATGAAGTGCCAGGTCCACTTGTTTTTTGAACATTTCCAGGGATGGTGACTCCACCACTGCCCTCAGCCATTGGTTTCAATGCTTAACCACTCCTTCAGCGAAGAAATTTTTCCTCATGTCCAACCTGAACCTCTGCTGCTGAAACAGGAGGCTGTTTGCCATTGTCCTGTCACTTGTTACCTGGGAGAAGAGGCCAATTCCCACCTCAGCACAACCGCCTCTCAGGTAAATGCTGTAAATGTTGGTCTTCAGGTAAATAAGGTCTTCCCTGAGTCTCCTTTTCAACCCTCAGCCAGTCCTTGCAGAACTGACATTCCAGACCCTAAACCACCATGCAAGATGAACCCATCTGTCGAGTGTTGAGGACAGGCAAATATTCTCAATCTCCTCTTCAGGGGGCAGAAAACCACGTAAAAAAAAAAAAAAAATAGTTACACCTGTTCCTCAAGTTCCATCACCTGCTGACATGCAGCTCTCTCTTCATTTACCCCAAGGACAACAAACCCAACCAGCTCAGACCAGGAATCCAGCTCCTGAAGAGGTTAAATCAAGCCAGTGTGGACAGTTCTCACGAGGCTATCTGTCAGCAGGACAGCTGACACATTCTTCTCCAAGAAAATCCTCATGGGAAAAGCCCAAGAAACCTGAGATCCATCTGTGAAACGAGGAAAGCACTGACAATTCACAACTGTCTTCCCTGGACAAGGCTAATTCCTGCTGCAGCATCTTTTCCATGCAGCTGGATCCATGACATCCACGGATTTGAAGCTGAGGTCCAGCTCTGCCTTTACCACCAGCATTAGGATGGCTGCAGACCACAGCTTCTCCATGTGGCTATCCAGAGAGCAAATTCTGCCATTTAATATCATTTGCACTTTTGAAGAAAGCATCTTTCAAAACTTGTAATAACGCTGCGTGTTCCTAGAACAGGCTAATGAGAAACACGCTCGCATCAGGGCTGCAAACTGTCATTTCTAAATTGGAAAACCAAATGAACTGCAGATAGACAGCTATTGTGCTGCTCCAAGATGCCTCCTTCTAATTAGATGCCGGAAGTTTTAAAACATTTTCAAATCTTGGACTGCTGCATCCTTCCCAGATTTAATGACCGAAGAGCTGAGGGCAATTTCCTCCTTGAACTGGGAAGAAGAACAGAGCAGTTAGTGTCTTCACATTTACAAGTAAGAACTTGGGAAACAGGAAAGAACAAACCCAGAATTCAATGACTTAGGTAAAAAACTGTAGATGGAAGAACATCTGATTACACTTAGGTTTCTGCAGTTACAAATTAAGTGTTCTGTAATCCTCCAGAGAAAATTATGGGAATGACACGTCAGTGACTTTAAGCTGTAATCTTACAGCTTCGTAATTCATGTTTTTATTTGACATTGATGGGATCACTTGAATGAGTAAAGTTTTGTCTGCAATTAAAGCACTGCAAGAATGAAGTTTACAAAGGCTTTGTTTTGCTGCTGAATAATTCCAGTGATTTACAGGTGGTTTAGCTGCATTTAAACACTTAGTAGGGAACCCTCTCTCTTCTAATGATGAAGTGCAGAATTCCTGCACTTGGAATGACATGAGAACTGTCTGTGACTCCAATTGTCAACTGTGGGCACTTAATCCCATTCATCAGGGATAATCACACAGAGCATGCACTGGGTGCGACTTGGAAAGACTTCCATGGTGGACTAATGATTCTGTACAGGAAATTCATTAAAAAGTAAGTCCTAATGCTTCCTTTCCATGCCCTGCCATAACAGGAGCTGTGAAAATGGATTTTGTTAGAGCTGCACTCACGACAGCTTTACGATCCATCAGAAAGGCAGAGCCAGAATCTGCAGACAATGGCCTGTGAGAACATCACATCTGACAAACTGCTCAACTTACTGGAACTTTTTAAATTTATTTTTTTTTTAATAATAAAATGTGGAGCTGAGCGAAGATGACAGAGTGACAAGTCTGCAGAAAGGCTCTGTCTGTACCATGGGAAGGGACTGCGTGAACTTCCCACTTAACGTCTGGCCATGGATCTCATTTATGAGCTGCTGCAGACACCCCATGGCATGATGGAGATGGAGGAGCCACTGAGAAATTATCTGTCAACTGAAAAACCAATTAATACTAACTGCAGTGAGAAAGAACTGTCTACCCAGACAGAAACTGGGATTGTGAAGTCAGTTACAGATGTCTTTAAGGGATTTTTTTTTTTTTTGGTCATTTTCAACTTGAACTTAAGCCACAGCTATTGGGGAAAAGCTGCTTCATCTTTTCTTTTTCTGCACCATCAATCCCCCAGCGTTTTCACCACCAGCTTAATGAATTCCAACTATCAAGAGAGCTCATCCGCTCTGTAATTTGTCTTTTTTTTGTTCCCTTCACTAAACAAGCAGGAAAAATGTTTTTAATTTGCAATGCTGAATAAATACCTACTGTGTTTGCCAAGACTTTATTGACATTCACGGCTGTCCACAAAGCTGACTGACTTCTCACAGAGATGGTTTATCTCCTCAAGTAGAAAAAAATAAACCTGCCCTAACAAGAAGATGTTAATCTCCCTTAATAAAATAAATGAAAAGCAGCAGTTCAATAAATAATCCTGTGGCTAGTGAAAGCCCTTCATTCAGGATATGGTCCCAGAGCAGATTTTTGTTGACAGCAAGATCACACAGCACTGGGACACCCTCCAGTGCTCACTGCTGCCTCTGATGCTGCATTTCTTGTCACCTTCAGCAGTACCAACACGACTGCCTGTGGGCCATGAAATTCATTCAAATGATTCTAATACAAAGGGAAAAAACGAAGAGTTTCTTTTCTTTACTGAGTTATTTTCAGTCTTCTGGTTTTCCACACAGTCAGGGAAGAAGGTGGCACTGCATTGCTGCTGAGCTGGGAATGAATGGCTGGGAGTGGGCAGAAACTGATTAAGCTGGCACTAGCAGAAGACATGAACTGTGGAATTACACCTTGGATAGCATCAAATCCCATTTCTCTTGCTCAGCTGGTCATGAGGAGCTGAGATGAGTTTCAGCCTGCAAGGAAACACAGTTCTTGAACTTTCACAAGAAAATCAATACACTGAGCTCTGAGGTTCTTACTCAAGTTTTACTGGATTTTTACACAGAGCTCAACCTTCCCCACAGGACTGTTTGCCTCAATTTTTCCATTTGAATTTCTCTCACTGAACAATTCTGTCATCTTAAAATGAGCAACGTGCAAGAAACAATCAAAGCCTCCACAGCTGGAATTTACTATCATCAGAAGGTCTGTGGTGGCTTAATATAAACAGCAAGAAAAAAAAAAAAACAAAAACCAAAGCATTTGGATCATTTAGGGGGAAAATAATGACAAACCATTACTGAAAAGATTCCTACACTGGTAACAGTACTTCACCCTTCCTGTGCTTTGTTTAGCTGCACTGAGAAGTGCTATGAAGTGAAGAGATCTGGGGAACAATCCTCTGGAACAGGCAAAGAGCCCTCAAATGAAGGCAATTATTTCCCACTAGTGAAACATCCAATTTACCCATTATGCAGGCACACCATGCATTTATCTCTGTACTTTCAAAGCTCCTCAAAGCTTTGAGCAGGAAAGGCCTGATGGCTACAAGGTATTTACAACAACTGATAGCAGGGAGGGACAGGGATGTGCTGTACCTGAGAAAAAACAGCCTCTACCATGTAAGAGCTTTCTTTGTGTACTTCTGGAACAATTCATTACTGACAGGTTTGTCCTCAGAACCTGGAAGAAGAAAACACCAGAAGTTATTTGAATTGTGTTTTTCTGCAAAGAGATGAATTAAAACACAACTTGAGAATCAGTTTTCTTTTCCTGCAGGTTTTACACAGATTTTTAAGCACGTTATGACTCCTCACAATCTGTACTTGTGTGAGTGCACTCACAGTAAGAACAGTCAATTGAGGTGTTCCACTACCCCATCACTAAATACAGACATCATGCTCCCTATGGAAAGAGTGATTTTGGATTAGAGCTCACCAAAAATTCACAAAAAAACCCCTGCTGTCTTTGTTTCATAACAAAATATGTGTAGGCACTCCTTGTGAGATGTATCCAAAGATACACCCAAACCTCCTGGCAGAATCCCTTGAGCTGCATCCACTTATGCACTGACTGTGGCAGTGGTGTCACAGGGAAATAATGCTTTGTGGAGGCAGAATCCATGAATAGCAGGTGCCAGAGAATCACCTGCTGCACAGAGCAACATCCCTGACGTAACAGCTGTCTCAGATCCACTCTGAATTCTGTTTTGAAACCTCATCAGGCTGATTTTGGGGATTAGCAGGGAAGGAAATCCTAAAAATACAAAAGCAGGCTTATCAAGCTGGGGGAAAGGCAGTAAGATGTTTCTGTGACAAAGGCTTCAGGATATGAATTATGCATCACCAAAAACTGACTTCAGTCTGGATGGGAGGAGGGAGATTTCTGTGCATCCAGATCCCAGCACAACGGGCACAAGCTGCTCTGCAGGGAATTACATACATCCATACATCCTGTACAAACATTATCCACTTGAGAATCTCACTCTTTTTTTTTTTTTTTTTCCTCCTGAGTATTATTTTGTGCTAATTGTGAGAATCTGAGGCAGAAAACCACAAATAACCTGTGAAATCCTTGGAATCAGTCTCCATCCAATTCAGAGGGGGCTACTGAAACCATAAGGAAGCAGGAACAGTCTGGCTTCAGCCTCCCTCTCTTTATGTCCACATTCCCACCCTGTGCCCATCACCATGGCAGCTGACTGCTCCTTCTGCAGAACACCAACCTTTGGGGCAGCAGGGGCAGGAAAACAGTGGTTTGTTTTTTTTTTCCCCCAAATGGATCACCATTTGCTGGATAAAAACAGCTGATGTTGTATTTTAGAAACTGGACAGGACAGCCATAATAAAAAAATGTAATTCCCTGTTGATTGCTGAGGTATGTTAATGAGGGTATGATAATGAAGCAGCCACCCACAACAAAACTCAGTGTTCATTGTCCATGTCTTACATTATAAAAACACATATTTTCATCACCACCGCTGCCTGACACATTTAAAATCATCTCAGTAGGGTCTGGGAGAAAAACAATGGCCATTAAGAATAAAAAAACCCGAAAATATTTCTTCAGCTTAAAATAGTTCTTCTGACTTCCAGCTTTTGGGATGTAAGAGTGATGAGCATCATTTTTAGCAACCACCCTGGCACCGTGGCTGTTATATAAGTTTCAATAGAAGCTCTAATCCCAGCCCTGAGCAGAAATGCCCCTGTCATGAAGCACTCCAAACTACACCTGCTGTTTGTATCCTTGTCCCATGAGCTGGATCACAGCCACTTCTGTCCCTACAAAGTGAGCTCTCAAAACCAGGCGCTGCTGCCCCTCTGCTTATCTCCAGCACTGGATTAATTTGTGCTGCTCCACACATCATCGTGGCACTTTGTCTGTCAAAGCATGCAAAGTGACCTGGAAGGAACTGCTCCTCTGTATCTTTAAAAAATAACAGTAAGCAGCACAAAAACTTTTATTAGCCTGTGTTTTTTTTTCTGTCTGATAAAAGACAAACTCAGACTACTCCACGATTACCCAAGAGGAAGCGAAATTAAAATTATCACACAGAAAGAAGATAACAATTAAGGAAGATAGGAAGTTCAATCAGACCACTTCAAGTTTTAACCTCAGCTTAATTCCCACGCCTCAGGAACACACTGCAGAGGACCTCTCAGTGAAAGACAAATATTCTGTACTCCTCCCATCACATATGACACTGCAAAAAAACCCTGAAACCCAAGCCAGGAATATTTTCAGAGTGAAACAAAGCACTTTAGAAGCCTTCCTTGTTATGCTGAAGAAGCAAGGAAGCCAGATGAGGCAACAAGCAACCCGGGATAGTGGAAGGTGTCCCTTCCCATGGCAGAGCGTTGGAACTAGATGGTCTTGAAGGTCCCTTCCATCTCAAACAATTCTGTGATTCTATGAAGCAGAAATCAGTATTTTTTACAGATATTCATTTCCTATATTCTATTGCTGCACAGTGACAAATACATATGCCAGATACATTTATATACCACAACATTCATAGCAGGAAAAGTAACCAGTGCAGAGATCTTACTCCATCAGGGTACTGGAAACAGAAATTATTTACCTTTCAATTTGCACAGATTTAGAAGCAGGTTTTCCCTCAAACAACATATTCCTCTAGCATATGCAAGATGCCCTCCTGAGATCAGCACCTGGAATTTCTAAAATTGTTTCTTTAAATGCGTGTTTGCATTTCCACTTCAGCTTCCCTCCATTAAATGCAGAGAAGTCACACGGTTATGGTAAAAATAAAGATTTTTAGGGATTGATCAATGCCCTGTTAGCCATGCTAGGGACTGGAAGATCCAGGAGATGAGAGGGATCTTCACTGCATGCTGAGCAAGGATCATCTGGATCAACTGGTGAGCATCTGGCAGTGCTGCAATCAATTACATCTGCACAACCATGCACAGCTCAGAATATTTGCTAATCCTTACTCCTGAACCCCTTTTACTACTCAGTTTGTGCATGTGACTTCTGTGACAGGACAGTCACATCAAGAGGATAAAAGCAGACACTGTGCTTCAATAATAAACACTGATGCTGGCACACACCATGGAAATTACAGAGCTAATTAGAGGACAACATAGTGCTCCATGTATTGAACACAGCCAGGCAAGGGATGGGAAAAGGGGCTGCTGGATTCTGAAAAGAAATTTGGTTTTGCTTTGATCTACAACATCCATTAAACAACTCTAGTTGCACTAGAAAAATATGTCCTTGTCCATCAGAAAACGTAACACGCATCCAAATTACTCCTGATCTTTTTTTGTCTCTTCCCCACAACTGGCTCCACCTTTTGAAGCTGCAAACAAGGTCAGCCTCTCATAGCTGGAACATTAAAGGATGGATGAAGTTCTGATTTTCTTTGGGACCTGAGAAACTCAGTTTGTGCAGTAGGTGTTTACCTTCCCAGTGATTTCCAAGGAAGGAAACGACTGCAGCAGGACAGAGATCAAGACACACTGATCTAGAAGCTTCACATGAAACAGAATAAAATGAGCTTGGTTTCTAGTTTACTGCCTGAGGCAAGAAAGAGAGACATAAACAAAAAAAAGAGAAAGCATAAGGACTAATAAAGCAATAAAATCTGATATAAAGGCAGATTAACAGCCTTTCTACTGCAGGCATCATAGGAAGATAAAGTTTTAAAACAGAGGCTTAAACACAAAGGTGTTTTTGTGGCATTTACAGAGGGTTGGGATGGGAGAAAGCTCCTTTTTGTTGACACGGAACTGAGCTGCAGCAGATTGCTATCAATCCACGTGTACAAGCCACACAAACATCCTGGAAGGAAAACAAAATGATGCATACAGGTGCAGGTCTGACTTGACTAAAGAGAGAGAGAGAGCATAATCAAATCCATTACTGCAGTGGAAACCTGGGAAGAGAGAAGATGCAGAATGTGCACACAGAGAACATAACACCACTGGGCACATTAGAAATATTATTAAGGAAGACCACAAAACCCCCAGAATCTCGGTTATCCAGTGAGGATGGAATCTCAAATGGAAGCATGATTGATGCTGTTGAAAGTTTGACCAGTGTAAAAAAGGAAAGATGAAGAACTAGTGTTAATATTTGGTTAAGAAAAAGCAACTGGAAACATCAGAGCTTCCAATGAATTCAGGAGGCAGATGTCAGCGTGGAAGTGGTGTAGGATGGAATCACAGAGGTGAACCCTAAATTGCAAATGACTGGTATAACTTCCTAATTCTAAAGATGTGGCCATTACTAAACTAAGGAAAAAGAAACCTAAAAACACTTCCCGTGATTCAGTCAATGAGAGATTTCACTGTTTATTCTGCCAGCATTCAAGTTCTCCTGTTTGTAGACATAAGTTAATTCATCAATTGCTAAATGAGTTCAGTTAGTTCACAGCGTGTAATTAATTTATTCTCCTCTGTTAACAGGCACATTCTAATGTCCCTTTTTAGTATTTTGCAAATTCAATTACGAGACACAATGAGAAAAATGGGAATTTTGAAGGCAAAAAATAAAACTGCAGGAAAGACAGATGCAAAACCTATGGAGATAATGTACAACACAAATAGCATCTGGCAGCAAGGTCCTTTCCCTGCCCAGCAGGGCTGACTGCTCTGAATTAACTTTTCTCTGGTTGGAACAGGTCTGGGAAGTTGGATGCAGGAATGTGGCAGCTGCCAGCCCATGGTGGTGTCCCCACAGCCATTTCCCTGCAGCTAGACTGACTTCTCATTTCTCTCACCCCTTCCAGTCCTTTGCAAACAGTTCAGTCTAGAGATCCCTTTTTTCATGGAACTACTCTGGATTTCTTTGTGGTTTTAACAGTGGCCAAGGAAATTCACTCAAGAGGAAATTCACTCCCCATAATTCCTTCTGTAGCCACTGTGAAGGTTAAAAGGATTAAACGGTTGAAGTGATGACTGGGATAATAAAGTATGTGCTGTGTAACGCCAGCTGCACAGGCCTTGACAGAGTAAAGCTTCAGAAAAAAATAGAAGAGGAAAGTGTTTAAATATAAAACCTGACAGTCCCTTGAATGTATCTGCCCTCCAAAGGCCACGTGTAAAGCAAGAGCTGGGAGGAAAGCTCGGGATGGGTGTTGGGATGGAGGTTTCAGTGCCAAGGTGGGAGCAACCCCAGTTAGGTCAGGTCTGCCTCTAACACTCACCAACCCTTCCAGAGTAGAGGGAAAATAGTGCTGGATGCACCCTCAGCCAAGGAGGGCAATCAGCTGACCCATGATCACAGTAATGGACCTCAATTACAGCTTCATTAACGGGAAAATTAAGTTAGGTTTCAGTAACAAGCCATGAAATGTCTCTTGCGTTAGCGCAACACGCACAGGGCTGGAGCTCTGGGGAGGCCAGTCCTGTTTCATGGGTGATGCAGCACCAGGCAGGGACACATGGCTGTCCACAGTGTCCCCTGCCATGAGACTGGGAGTCTGCAGGTATCAGCCATGTGGCCTGTCTCAGCACTGCCTGGATTTTGGCAGGATTTAGGTGCCTAGACTCTGGAGTGATAGAACTTTCTATTTAGTAGCTGCTGGGGCATCAGCATGTGCTGTACCACAGCCAAAGGTGTCCCAGCTGGCATGAGGGAACCTGCTTCTCACCTTGACTTTTCTGCAATAAAATAAACCACCATGAGCCCTGGAAGAGCCTGAAATCCACCAAAATCCATGCCAACACCAGAGCCCTTTCTAGAACAAGGCTGCAGAGAGGCCCTGGTGGTCACCAACCTTCCACTGGATACTGAAGCACCACCTGAAAAGCAGGAGAGCCCCTTTCTGTGCTTGTTCAGCCTTCAGCTTCACTCCACCCTGGAAAACTGGAGCAGCACAGATGCAAAATATGAGGCTGAACACGTTTGTGCATCATTTGTGTGGCTCCTGGTACCCAACAGGCTGTTCCACACTCAACCTGAGCTTCCCCGGGCTCCCTGCCAGGCACACACAACCTGAGAGCAACTGATGCCCAAATCCCTGTCTAATGTGTCACAAACAAGGTCCCTCTGGAGTGTTTCCCTCTACAGTGCTTATTCTGATTCCAAAATTACATGCCATCCATACCTCTGCCACCTTCTCAACACCTCAGGGGTCCCCCCCCCAGTCTTTTCAGTCTCGTTCTGTCCCAGGAATGGGAATGAAGCTCTGCTCTGTGATCCAGGACTTTTTTCACATCACGTGTAGGAATTATTTCCTAATTCTGGTCCAGGCAGTTGAGTTCCACACCCAAAAATCCAGCATGGATACAATAAACTGAGCATCTATGTGCTTTAAAAGCTCAGCACTGGATATTTCTAAGGAGGGTACATGGTGCATGTACAGGGGGACACAGCTAAGCATCATTTTGATCTGAAGCTTAAAACACACAACCCTTCCTGAACTACTTCTGTATTTGCATGGAAAATTTGGTGATCATCTTGATGAAAAATGAATAATTAGAAGAATTCTGAAAGTGCTTAAAAGGACAGTAATGGAGAAGTCAAAACTGATTCAGACCACAGCACAGCACTGCAGTGAGACAAGGAATTATGATGGTTATGTTTGAGGTGTTGTAATTTAAGGCAAGTGCTACAGCAGCTTGCTAATTCTATTACTAATCCTTACATCACACTTTCCAGACTCCTTATGGATTTCCCTCCTAACAGCCTCTGCCTTATCAGCATTTTTTTTGGCAAAAGGAATTACAGTAACTTCTGCTACGAGGGAATAATTGTGTCAGGGGGTTGGTGAGGAAGATTCCCTTGCATTTCCACACTGGAACAGCACTTTGCTTACTGTGCTCTCTATAACACCTAACTGGAACAACCCTCATCCTGCCCTCAGGGCCATGAAAGTTCTATTAGGTTTCCAGTTAAGGTGAGGATAATGTGTATCCTGTGTGGATGTGACAAGATAGGCTAAACCAGCTAAAATAACTGAAGTAAAAACGCATTGTATTGCCTGTAAAATACCATAGAGATCTATAAAGCAATGCAGACTCAAAGCAAGAAGTCAGAAGTCTGACAGACCATAGGAATACAGATTATGAAGCCATGAAAAATCATTTAAAGCTGGATAATTAGGCCCACACCACAAATACTTCGTTTTCTTCTCCTTCAATACAACAGCCCTCACTTCATGTGTCAATATTATTAATACATTGCTTTGTATCACTTCCCATGGGGACAAATCTCCTTCTTAAACACCCCAGTCCTAGATATTTTCAGATGCAAAGGAATGGAGGGCAAGGATTGGCTACAATGCCCCAATCAAACTTGTGTTTTTTTATCTGCTCAAATCCATAGTTCTGTACCCTAAAAGCCAGATGCTGAGCGTATCTGCTGCATCACTTCCCTGAATCCCTGCCAGCTCTATGTGCTCCCTGAAATCCCCTGCGGAGATTTCCAACACACCGTGAGCCCTGCACAGCTCTGCCTCCGACCCTTCCTGTTAGGGACTCCTGAGCAATGGGTTTTATCTCATTAATTCAGTGTTTTTTAGGAAACTACTTTTCCCTGCCAGTTTTTAGACCCAGAGGAATTTTCTAGATGTGCAGTGACAGCGCATGAGTAATAGCTCCCTCATTAAACGACCAGGGAGTCATAAAACAAAACAAATTGTTCAGCTTCCCAGTGTTTTTCCGATTTGCTTTCCCTTTCCAAGTCCTGTAGTGCTCACAAACATCCCAACTATCTAAGTGACGTCATTTCTAGTCAGAATTCTTAAAGGAAACAACATGTCCTTTGCCTGTTGCTCAATTCTCTGGTATTCTTGCAGTCATTTATTTGTGCCCCTGAGTAGTTTCAAATAATTTTTTTAAATCAAGAGTTAGTTGTGCCCATGTGAAAAATGTACTTCCAAAACACACCATGAAAAGCTTGTCTGGCATGGGAGAGGAGCTATGTTGTGATTACTCCTGCTGGGAACCAGTTCTTTATCCCATTTTGAAACCTGGGAACCACAACTATACAACTACACAGAGCAGTGATTCAAGGAGTGTTCTGAAAGGCCACAATTTCTGCATTGGTTTGCGAGAATGAGACAAGATCTCAGTCTCCTGTGTTTCTGTTCAGCATAGAACAAGATAGCAAAACAACTCTGGGAGGTGAAAAGGAGGCTTAAAAATATTTGCATTTAGTATCTATTTTGGCAGGCTTGCAGAGTGCTAACTACTACGGTTTTCAGAACAATCCTTTAAGGTGCTCTTGCAATCTTCACCTTAAGACAGCAAAGGAAGGACTGAGTAGAGTCAGTCTGAGGTGACCTGAATTCAGAGTTCAGTGTTTTTACTGAAAAATGTGGTTTTCTTCAGGAAAACTTCAGCTCCTTTCGCCTGAACAAAATCTGGGAGCCGCAGAATGAAAACCATTTCAGACAGCCTGAACATCTCACACCACTGAGATTTTAATTCTTTTTAGATCTTTTAATGAGCAGCAGAAAGCAAAGGAATGAAATAAACTGGGAGTTCCAGACCACAGTCCCCAACACGTTTGGCAGCCGTGAGGAGACCCATTACACACGCCAGGCTCACTGACCTTGCAGATTTCTCCAGGATTAGAAAACAAACCAGCTGAAAACTTATTCCTTTTTACACGGAACTGTGCTCTCTGTATCCACAAGTAAATGTTTTGATGCTGATGAATAATCAGCAGCTTTAAATACACATCTGAGTCAGGCGAAGAAGTGATGAATGTCAGGCAAAGACTACTTGAGCAAAAGGTGAGCAGAGAGCCCAGCCCAGAGCCTCAGGGATGCTCAAGAGCCTCACTGCTGATGATTTCACTACGAGTTCAGTATTCAAACACCTCTAAGGACACAAGCTGTCAGAATTTGCCTCTTTACACTGCTTTATAATTGGCAACAAAGGTGGGAACAACTTGCCAGCTTTGCTTGTCACATCATCCTTACGACAGCGTGCGGAGGTACCGCTGAGGAAGGGGGATTTCGTCAGGACTGAAATACATCGCAGACACCGTGGCAGATGGCACTGGGTGAACTGAAATGGAATTGAAAAGTTCAGGGTATTTTAGAGAAGGTTCATTTAAGATGAAACGAGGTAACAGCTTAAGAAATACAGAACAGTGAAGGGAGACAAAAATGTATCCTTGTCATCTTTCTCCCGACATACGGAGATGCTCCATGAACTGAAATGATTGTAAATATTTTGGCATTTACATCACGGCCACAACTGAATGCTGACTTGTCCTGATGCCCTGGAACCTCCCCAGACACACAACCTCCACTGCCCTGCACATTTTGCAGTCCAAAGGGTGAGGAAATCTCTCTTGTCATCTGTTTAGCGGGCGAAGTGGGGACCTCACAAGAATATACCAAAGCCAGGACTGCAGAAGGGTTAAGAAATTGAAGTTTTAGATACATAATGAAAACACCTAAGGTTATTAGACTAGTATGAAAAAGCACAAATAACCCTTTGAATCTTTAATAATTGACTTCTACAAGGACTCCATCCCCTCTCCCGAAAGTCTTTGGTACTGGCTGCTGCCAGAGATGTTACTGGAATGGGCACATCTCAGGTCTGAGACTCTGCTGATGCCCTAGGATACAACTCACTTTAACATTCCAGGAACAAGCCTGCTACTGAAGCAGAGTTTGGACAGCATTCCCAAAGCCACAGAGCCTATCAGGCCTGTGGACAGCTCCTCATTAAAAGAAGCAACAAGGAACAAAACCCCAACCTCTTTTCCAGGGGGTGAATGACACCAGCATGAGACTGACAACTTTCAGGATGAGGTCACCTCCGTTTCCCTTCAGAAATGTAGCTGGCAAGTACCATTAACAATAATTAAAAAGTCCTTTCACAAAGGGACACTACACTTTTATTATCTCTGCTGAAGCCTAATCAAAAGCATCACAATGGGCTTGTTGATTTTTTTTTTAAACCAAGACACGATAAAAGACAGAAAGAAAACTGGCAATTAAGAACAGAAACCCTATTTTCTTAGGTGCCATGGTACTTAGGCTCAAAATACATATTGTCCCCCTGCTTCCCAAAAAGAAACTCAGTACTTACTAGATAGCCATGGGAAAACATAACCAAAAATTTTAGTGTACCAAAATAAGAAGCTTAATGGATAAATAAAAGTACTTGTGACACTGAAAGTTATATGGAAAGTGCAAGCAACAAGCTGTAATCACAGTCATGAAAACTTCCTGGCGTTGGATCCCATCATTTTCTTCAGCACAGAGTTCCAGCTGCAGTAAGTTCCTTTGCATCTCAATTTACTATTAAAAAATATAATTACAAGAGAGCCAAACCCCATCCATGGATTCTGCTGCAGATCTACAACGCAATAACAACTTTATAAATCATTTTAAATGTTTTTGTTTTTGCTGTGCCCATTGAAGGCCTCACTGCTCATTACCAGGGAAGGTATTTTGCTATTGGTGTGTCCCCCCATACGCAGGCAGAACTGCCAGGTCAGATCTACCAGCAGAACTTTAGGGCGCAGATTAAACCCTGGCAACCAGCTTTCACCCAGAAACTTGAGTGCTTAAATCACTTCTAGAAGTGTGATTACTTTTGAAAGATTTAGTGTTACAACCCCAAAATGACCCTGCTGCTGTGCAGAACACGCTGCACTCCTGCGTGATCCCAGTGGCATCGGGCACACGGATGCCCCTCTCCCAGGAGCGTGGGTGGATAATTCCAAGATTGAGCCAATTTTAGGACAGAAGGGTAAGCCCGGGGACTGAGGAATGAGAGGGTTAAGAGGGAAGCAGGCAGAGTGGAGGGTGAGCCACGCAGCAGGAAGCCCACCTGCCCCCGGAGCGTGCCCGCTGGGCGAGGAGCGGTGCCAGCCCACAGCCCAGAATAGCAGCAGGGCCAGCGGAAGGGAAGGAAATGTATGGTCTTAGGCAAGAGGTCACCCCAGTCTGAACACACCAGCACTGGAAGTGTGGTTTTGCAAGGGCCTGACTCCACAAATCCCCGCTGGTACCAAGGGTCATGACTCGAGAGGCCAAGGACCAAGGATGCTGTGACACGATCCGGTCACTCTGTCACTTCACAGACAAGTGTAAACAGGGAAGTCACGTGGCATCCATCCGCAGTGTCATGTAGTGACTTCCTGAGTGCCACCCAGGCTCAGAACATCGCCTGCAACATCTCTTAGCCCACACAGTGTCTGCAGAAAATGGGAACCTTTAAGCACCTCCTATTACCGGCACCCATCCCCGCCATCCTGCGTGACTCAGGAATCCGCCTCTGGATGCCAGCGTGCGTTTCCCGCTTCCTTTCCCTGCAGTGCACACAAACGGAGCTGAGTGCTGACACAGTAAGTAGATTGACTGCAGTATTTTGCTTTTTGGACCGAGTCCCAAATTCAGTCTGATCTGGTTCTCAGATAGGAGGCTGTACATTGTCACAGCGTTTGTAAGAGCGGTTGCTACACTGATTCCACGAGATAGGCGAGGCTGTGCATCTGCATATCAGAAAACCAGATCGTGCACGCTGCAGATGCATCAAATTTTCTCAGAATAATAAAGTGGAGAGACACTGAAAACAGCATGGAAATCAGTTGATGGGCTTCTTCCAAACACGCTGGTATAAATACAGGTCAAATTTGCACCGAGTGTTCAAATTCGCATCGTTGCGTTTTTAAAGCCTTTTGAAAAGCAAATATTTTATAACAGTTGAGACAACAAGCCTGGGCGACAGCAGATTTGGACTGGTTTGTCCTATTACTGCAACACTGACTGTGGATCATGGCACAGAAAAACTCATCTTTCAATCAACTGCTCAAGTAACAGGTGAAATTTTCCCAGTGCTCAGCATCCAGAAGATGTCACCACAAGCTGGAATTAAGCACACAGAGTGCTTCCTGCTGCCTGGCACACTGGAAATCACGCCTTCCAAAGGATGGTTATACACTGAAAATGGAGATGTATTAACCAGTCCTTATCACTAAACATATCTGAAGTACACAAGCAACTCAGAAGCTCCTTTCCTACATACTATAATCCTAACAGATCCCTGCACCTTTTCTTTGGCACGATTTTATTAAGTTTACTCAGGAAAGAACGCAGCCTTGCTCATCCACATGGCACGACCATTATCTTTGAACAGCTGTACCATTTTGAGACAATTTTTCACAGGAATTCTCATGCTATGATACCACTAGGATTTGAATTACATGTATTTTAGACCCAAACCTTAAAGCTTCCAGGCATCTCCTGAAGGACTGGAGGAAGAAGGTCCTCAGACTCCTCACTTTGTCTTAGTTGCTCACCATTTCTTCTGGTACATGAACCATAACATTTTAAGCAGACAAACTGCCTCTCACAAATGTATTGGTTCTACCAGACTGACTAAGACAGACAAACAGTGAAAACTTGTTTCTGGCAGTAAATAACAAGCTGCTTTGAACTATTTTTCAGCTCAGAACTGCAAATTAACAACTCCATGCACAGTCTCCATCACAAAGCACTGTAAGATGTAAAAAGGGTGCTATGAATTTTAATGCAAAAGTGTGTGACGTAGCTTCCAGATGGGAAGCATTAGAAAAAATGTTATTACACACACATATTTTTAATATTAGGCAAATGAGACATCTTGCATGCAGCCACGTTCTTGGGGCAGCTATCACAACTGAAATGCGTGGTTGATCGTAGGGAATTTAAAAAAAAATTATTCAGACAAAACCACAAAATCACAAGGGATGGATGATGTATTTTTTTACCACCCTCCTTGCCCTACCCCTTTGCAGCAATTTAAATGGTTTCAACATGTTAAAAAAAACCAAAACAATTAAAAAAAAAAATTCATCTTGTTTCTTGAAGCTGTCTGGGTGTTTTCCTACAGACACTATCTCAGCATTACGCAGCCACTACAGCCTTGAACTGCTGCTTTCTGGTTTGCTGAGATCAAGTGAGTGGTGGTTCCCCTCACCTTCCCTTGAGCAACAAACAGAAAAAGTCAGGGTAATGAAAGCATTAGAAGACAGAACGTCCAGTAATAAAATCTATGTTACAGCAGCAGGAAACAAATTTAAGATAGTATGTAGGGCCTTCAGGGAGGCATTGAAACAGCCTTCACTCACCTAAAGGAGCTCTAAGAGAGCTGGAGAGGGAATTTGGACAGGGACATGGAGTGACAGGACACAGGGAATGGCTTCCCACTGGCAGAGGGCAGGGTTAGATTTGATATCAGGGAGAAATTCTTCACTGTAAGGGCAGTGAGGCACTGGAACAGGTTGCCCAGAGAAGATGCCCCATGCCTGAAGTGTTCAAGGACAGGTTGCATGGGGCTTGGAACAACCTGGGGAGTGGGAAGGTGTCCTTGCCCATGGCAGGAGGTTGGAAAAAATGATCTTTGAGGTCCCTTCCAATCCAAGCCATGTCAGTGTGGTGGTTAAACTATGAGCTGAAAGGCTCAGAACTCTCTGGGGCAGAATGAAGTGAAACAAGCCAAGCCAAAGGGTTTTATTTCTCATCAATGCACCTTTGATCATGTTGTTCATAACTTTCACTGCAGCAGCTACAACATACTGACCCCTTATGTAACCCAAGCCTTGGAAAAGTCAGTGACTTTCACTCCTGTAGCAGCTTTCTGCACCTGCCTCTACAGGTAATAAAGGATTAGATGGATCAGAACTGCTGTGTTTATGAAACTTTGTTCTTTTCTGCTCAGCAAGCAGCTCGTTTATTCTTAAAATGAAAGGAGGGGCTGTGTTGGGAAGAAAAAAAAAAAAAGGGGGAAAGAAAAACAACATAATGAAAAGGAAGAACACACCCATATGGAAAAAAAAATGGCCAAAGACAAAGCAGGCTTATTGCAAATGCTGTGCAACCCTGTCACTGACAAAACCAAACTATGAATTAGCCAGAAGGGAACTTCAAGGTTCTCGTTCCTGTGTGCACTCAGAATCTGTCCACACTTCCAGAGAGGTCTCACGCTGCTCTTAGGATTGTTGTGATAAGTTTTAATATCAAGCAGAACAATGAACAAACTTCCAGTTAGTCCTGCCACTGTAAATATTTCAACTGTGTCCCTGCAGACCCACAGGTGGCAACTGGGAGCAGAGTTTTTTGACAAAGCAGTTCAGTTCCTGCAGCTCCCAAAGCACGTGTGAACACCACCAGGATCTTTGCTTAGGTAAGGAATGCAAATGTGAGGGTTTGACAGATCTACAACCCAACAGGCTTGTATTAAACATAGCCCACGTTCCTCTGGATTTTATTCTGCACAGTTACTACAGCATTTCAACATTGGCAAGCAATTTGGGCTGTTTTAATGGTAAGAAACATCTGCTTAAGTACAGCAAATTGTTTCTGGATTTGTCTAGGATTAAAAAAATGAGTAAACACTGACTACTGTACAAGCTGTCTTGGCTGCAGCTCCAAGCTTTATAGGAAATGTACTTCGCAACAGGTGACCATGTTCAAGATGAGGAAGATTCCACTGAAATGGTCCAAAGTCTGGAGCACGTCTGCCATAAGGAAAGGCCAGAGAATTGGGGTTGACCAGCCTGGAGAATGCTTCAGGGAGACCTTAGAGATCCTTCCAGTGACTAAAGGGGCTTCAAGAGAGCTGGAGAGGGACTTGGGGCAAGAGGGAATGACTTCACACTGCCAGAGGGCAGGATTAGATTTGGTATTAGGGAGAAATTCTTTATTTTGAGGGTGGTGAGGCATCTTATCTGGCTACTGATGAAAACCTGCAGGGACTGGTGTTTTCAAAACACTGCACATGAAGTTATTCCTTAGTAAATACCCTTCTGGCAGCTAAGACAAGCCCTGTCACTTCCTGCAGTCACTCACCTCTATCTGGGCTTCAAAAGGACTTGCTCTATTACAGCAAGTATTGAGAATGTACTGTGTACAACTTAATATGACTTAACAGGGCAGCAGAGACCTTACCTTGGACAACAGCTTGATTGCACCTGACTACAGAGAGGTCACAGCTAGGGCTGTAACTCTGCCATAGTAATTAATAAAAACAGGTACAGATTAATCACAGTGAGCTACCTCCAACCTTACAGCACTTGTAGTTAAATATCCTAATAAGAACCTCATCAGGCAGGGTCTGGTAATGATTTAAAGTTACTTTACTTTTCCATCTCCTTCATTAAAATTAAAGGAATTTCAAGTTTGGGAGCTGTCTTTACGCTGAGGCATTGCAGGTTTGTAATTCCAGCATATCCTTCACCTTCACACCTTTTATTACAGGTAACTCCCTCCCCCTGAAACTCTCAGGTCATTTCAGCTCCTGGGAATGAATGCCCACTACAAGCTGCAATAAACCATATGGATTAGAAGTTTCTGTCTGTGACTTCATTAGAGCCAAAAAAACCTGCAAATGCATAATTATGGTCTGACATCCTTCTGCAGGAACAGCAGCAGCATGCAACCAGCTGACCAGGGTAAGGATTACTGTTTTATGCCCAGACACAGTAAAGTTCAGGCAGAGTAAATCATGTGCCAGGGGAAGCAGCAGAGGTCAGCAGGGTCTGTGTGCTGCCCTGTACACCTCACACTCCCTGTGGCAGCTCTCCATCCCCTCTGCCTGTCTCCAGGAGGGTGGCTGCTCCCAGTCTTCCAGGTATCCTCACAGAGCCAGCCCATAACGCTACTCCAACTTTTTGCTACCTCCCTCCCCATGCACTCACCCCCTCCCACCTCCTCTCTCACTTGCCAGTCTCGCTACCCACCCACTCACCCTTTCCCTTACTCACTCCTAACCCACCCATTTTCATGTTCCTCATTCATCTCCCTGTTCAGTCACACAACCTGAGCCTCAAACACCTCCAATACACTCAGGGAGAGGAACTTTGCCTCCCAAGACCCACCTGCTTGCACCTCTCTCATCAACATCCCCATGACCTGCATCCAGCTTCCCAGAGCCTGAGGGAAGGCACCTTACTGCTCTGTGCTCCCCATGTCCATGAGGCTCCATAAAATCCATCTCCACCCACATCACTGCTCATCTTTCCAGCTATCCCTTCTGGATGAGCCAAACACTTTCTCTGGACAGAGTGAGGATGGATGGATGGATGGATGGATGGATGGATGGATGGATGGATGGATGGATGGATGGATGGATGGATGGAATAAGGACTGGGCAGTGCTGGCCATGCCTCTGCCACATCCATGCGTGCTGTGCCTCCAGCAAGCACCCAAAACACCCCAACCCTGCAAAAACCCCATTCCTGGAGGCCTCCAACACAACCCTCTCAACCTCTGGGATACTCTGGAAAGAAAACCAGAGGTAATGCTTCAGGAACACGCAGAGGACTGGGGTAAAGGTGCTGGATCATGTCCAGAGGGCAGCTCAGAAGGGCCTGGCTCAAGCCAGCGTGGCTGTGCGCCAGCTCACACCAACCACCCACCCCTTCATTGTCTCATGGGGTGACTGCAAAAAAACAGAGTCCATGTGTCCTTTTTATGGTCAACTGAACTATAAAAAACTGCATTTTTTTTTTAAGGGGGGGATATGGAGCTAGCTCTTAGTGGTCAAGACAAAGGAAAACTTTCGAGACAACGCTCCCTGGGCACCCGAAGCTTCTGGTAGTGAAGAGCAAGCCCTGAGGAAGAAACAACAAACAGGCAAACCCCAAATCCCACAGAAACAAGCAAAACTATAAAAAGAACAATAGCTATGAAGAATTTGAATGGAAAGCTGGGATGGGGGGTTGGGGAAGACTCCAGTAACTAAAATGCAACTTCCACTAATTCTGTCACTAATAGAAAACTAGTTTTTTTGGCTTCCCTGCAATGCCCTCTGCAGACTTGTCTGCACACACAGCTTCCTTACAGCTTCAATGCCACAATGGAGTTAAAAATCACTTAAATTTTATCTCCTCCATACAAAAACATTTTCATTTCCAATTCAAATTGGCCTTTTCAGGTAATTTTCAACAATTTCTCAAATGACACCAGAACAGACCACTCTTATACTAAAATAAAATATGCATCTGAGAAATTACATGATTAGCAGTTCCATTTAAAATCTATCTCCAATCAGTAGAATTTTCCCAAATCCTGAAAAACTGAACATGCAGCACTTAAGATAAGTGATACATTTAATATTCAAAAGCACATAATACTATTCCACTCATATTTACAGGCTGTTAACACCAGAGCGAATTACTGAAAGATGAGAACGTAGACTTGATATATGAAATATTATGAAGTAAAGAAATGGAAAAATTTAGGGCACATATTAGGCAAAGAAAAATCTTGCCATCAAACTTTGTGGGAAAGATTCCAGAGGATCAAAGTGGAAGGCCCAGTTCTTAAAGCATCCCTAGCCATAAAGTGCAGGGGAAAAAAAAAAAAAAACCCAACCAAACCCACAACCACCCAAAACCACGCAGCAGGAAACATGTACTGGCAAGACGACGGCCCGGATGATCTAATGCACTTTCCATCTCTAACATCTCTGATTCTGTAATTCCATAGGAGCTCTTAGCACAGGGCTGGCCAACTTCTGCAGCAACTCAGATTGGTGTGTGATAATCACAGTGCTCAATTAAAAGAAGGTCCTTGGAGCTGGGTGTTGCAGCTACTTCCCATCAAAGCTGTGCCAGTAGGGATGTGACTGGCAAGGGCTTAGTAATGACAGGGTTGTGGGGAACTCTCCTAAACAGGCACAACAGAATTTATGTCATTAAAGAGACAATCGTCATCTTCCTTGCAAAACGCCCGGGGTCAGCTTTTGACAGTGGATTTGATAACACAGAGCTCAACTGTGTCAACATTTACGTATGCAAATAACTTCGCTCCTACGCGCGAGCGAGCCTCAGAGCGCCTGGATCTATATTATACAGCATTTTTAAGTATTTAACTCTTGATTTGTGCGCTGAGAAAATCTTCCCTCAGGGTAAAATACCAGCTTGTTTCTCAGATCATGCGCTTTGTTTGCTATTTTCAAGTCGTTAGGTAAGCACACACGCAGGAAGAAGACGGCGCAGAAGAACGCACGGCGTGAGCGCACCTCTGGTGTTTTAAAGGAGGTTGTGGGAGAAAAATGGATTATTGCAACAGCAGTAAGAATCAGTCAGGAAAATTGACAGAAAAATGCAGAAGAAGAGAAAAAACTCGAAAGAAGTAGAATAGAAAGCAGAGGCAGGTAGAAAGATAATCCTTCCCAACTGTGCTGTGCCTGCTGGAAGCCGACTGCCCAAACTCCTGCTGCCCCAAAACCTCCTGCAGAGAGAGGGGTTCAGGGGTATTTTGCTTTTTTTCCCCCCCCCGGCCAATGTAAATTCTATCCTGACTCTGATTACAACAGGAGGAGATTCATGGAATAACAAACAAAGGGAAGTTTTTTGAAAAGTATGAACAGAGGAACAATTTGCGATGCTGTTTGAAAAAAATGCCAGTTTGCTAAATGTCATCAGACTTATCAGGCTCTATAAAGTTTAATTCTATATATTTATATGTAACAGTAAGATTTAAGGTTCAGATTGGATATTGGGAAAAAATTCTTGGCTGTGAGGGTGGGGAGGCCCTGGCACAGGGTGCCCAGAGAAGCTGTGGCTGCCCCTGGATCCCTGGAAGTGCCCAAGACCAGGCTGGATGGGGCTTGGAGCAACCTGGGATATAGTGGAAGGTGTCCCTGCCCATGGAAAGGGGGCTGGAATTAGATATCTTTAAGGTTCCTCCCAATCCAAACTATCCTTTGATTCTATGATCAATAATCAGAAATTTTAGCAAGGGATGGACTCCTCTGAGGCACTACACAGTATCATCATAGGTACTTTTCTTTTTCTTAGGTACTTCTGCTCCCAACAGATGCTGAAGTTAAATGCAGACACCTAAAATCCAGATGCTAAAGGAACACAGGAAAGAGTGTTCAACAGACTGCTTGTTTTGGAGAAAAAGGTTAAATTAGCTCTTCCTTGAGCTCCACTGTGATGAACAGACAGGGAAGGTGAGGTTTCCTGTACATGCTGATGAACTTCATGCAGCTGTCACTTCAAGTGACAGTGTCACCTTCTCCTTTGCTTCTGGCCATGAATTCCTCCCACATCCCCATCAGCACCAGCAGCCCTGCAGTCATGTCATGGGATGGAGCAGCTCTGATTTCCCAAGAGAAAAGAAATAGAGAAGAAAAATCACTTTTTTAAACCAGCTCAGCAAATTGAGTTGTTCAGTTTGGATCACTCCAAGGCCACTTGGACATCAGGGATGGCAATGGAAGGAGCTGATCTTGAAGCCACATGGGAAACCTGCAGAGCAGGTACCCTCTGCTCACACTGAAACACCAAGGCAAAACAACATCCAACAACCACTGCAACCCAAAGACATGTCCACAGAAGACAATACTGCCACCTTGAAAGAGTATCCCACTGGTTAAGAGCTCACCTGGGAGGCTGGGCACTTCTCCCAGGGCTGGGCATTTCCCCCCCTGCAGATCCCACCTCCTGCAAAGTCCCTGAACCAGCAGGCTTCAAGCAGAGATTGGGCTGAGGCTGCTTTCTGCCCTCCTGCTGGAGTTGGGCCAGCTCACAGAGGAATTCAAAACTCACAAAGCCATAAAGAGAAAGCCCTGGAGGGCAAATATGACTCCATGAGAAAGAGACTCCCAGGAGGAGGGGCAGAGCCCTATATTCTGGTCCCTTCTCCAGGAACTGCTCATGCCTACTGCACTGAAGATTAGATAAAACGTATACACAGCTCCCTTTATACTAAAGCTTCAAAAATACATCCTATGAACTATGTAAACACACCTAAGAGCCAGTGAGAGCTCTGCCCTAACAGGAGAACAGCATATTCCTACCTGTATTCTTGGAAATATTTTTATACTTGGTGGATAAAAGTAAATCAAAGAGCAAAGCTGAGATCTTCCCAGGTATGACTCACTTCTGCCAACCTCATGTTTTGGCAATAAAACTGCATGTACACTCTCACCTGAGCCTGTAATAACAGGTCATGTGGGGAATTTCTGTAGCCACTTGGGTTCTTAAAGGTACAATTCAGGTGCCCAAACTTTGGTGAGAAGTGAAAACTGCCTGTTAGTGTCCATTTGCTGCACCAGGGAACACCTGCACTCCCAGCAGGACACAACAGCACTGCCCAGAGGCGTCCCAGTTTGGCAGCAGAAATAAATCTGATTCTGGATGCCCCATCCCTGGAAATGTTCCAGGGCACACTGGATAGGGCTTGGAGCAACCTGATCCAGTGGAAAGTATCCCTGCCCGTGGCAGGGTGATGGAATTGGATGTTCTTTAGGGTCCCTTCCCACCCAAACCATTCTGTGATTTTATCAAGCGAGAAGGAAGCGATGGGATGAGACAGCAGAGATCATCACACACAATTCTACCCTGAAAATGCACTGATAGAAGTGGCTTCCATTCATACCTCATGCTGTTGGAAAACATGTCTTTTTATTTGCCTCAATTACCTCTTCTTTTTATAGATGTTGGTGTTACCCTTCAAGCAGAGTGATGGAAGAGGAAGACTCCTCACTCCTCTTTTCCAGGTCCAATTTTGAGCTCACCATTTCCTACACAAACTTTAGCTGCAAACTCTGGATAGCTACGGGCCATAAAAAAGCCTCGAAAATTTACAAAACAAACAACAGCCTGTGAACTTCCACGTGGGAATCCCTCAGACATCAGTAAAAATCAACACTATCAAAACACAACCCAGACTAAAACATCAAGCACTTGGTACAAGACATCACACCACACACTAATGCATCCAGTTTTGGACTGTGAAGTGTTTTCCTTACATGCAATTTTACGGCTTGTGTTTCAAAAGATACTATTTATGATGAAGGCAGGTTTTTTGGTTAATTTTTGTTAGTTTGCCTGTTTGCTTTTTTTTAAAATCCAGACGTTCATTAACTACTGCAATGAACAATACTCTGCTTCAGAGACAGTGCTGTTCCACCTGCCTCCATGTGCTGCCTTTTTTTTTTTCAACTCAAGATAACAACCAAAGGCATGGAAAAACATCACCATTGCAACATATAATTTAGATTTGTTCAATAATATCAGGTGACATTTTCAAAGCTGCCACTAAAAGGAGATACTGCATGCATGACCAACTCAGCATATTCTATGATTCTGTGACTCTATGTAAAAAAAAAAAAAATCAGGTTTCAAAATATGTTTTATTCAATTTTTTGGGTGAAAACCATCCCTGTGCACTGCATCAGTGGTAAAAGCCAGCTTCCCAAACCAGGTGATTTTCAAGAGCAGCATTTTCCCTGTCCAACAGGTGGATACACAGCAGTGAACTCAAGATCTAAGATTCCTTCTCCTCAAACAGGGCCTGCTTGGGATTTTTCAGTAAATGGACCTGTTCCACTGTGATCCTGAGGAAATTTGATCTGCTGCTTCAATACGGGTTTAACAGTTAACAATTTAGCGGCAATAAAAATCTGCAACTTCCTTTCTTTTCATCTGAAGTGATAAGAAAACAATGATTTTTTTTTTCTTTTGGAAAAAAAAAATCCCTCCTGAGAACATTCTGATAAGGTTACGGTTAAATAAATGATTTTCAGGAGATACGCGGTTAATTTACAAAAATACTTGGCAAAAAAAATCTATCTTTGAATATCTAATTCATATAACGTTCCCCTTTATTTGTTTAATTCAAGTAAAATATTTTCCTCCACCCTTTCCTTTTCATAGGCTTTTCACACCCACATAACAACCAAGTGACTCTTCCCTGACCCGGCCTCCCACGCCTTTGGGTACAACTGCTCCCCGCTCTTGAGCTCTTCTCCCAAGATCCAAAGGAAGCACTTAAGGAAAGGAAAGGAAACCCAGTACAATGCTGAACCTTCCTTTCTCTTTTTCTTTTTTTTTCATTAAACCACTGGGTTTATTTGCTGTTCCGCAGGGTTGTGTGGTGCACGGAGAGCCTCCTCCGCAGCTGTTTTGGAAAAAATGGGGAAAAAATATCCCTGAGTGCTCTCTGTAAGTGGCAACACAAGTGGGTTTGGGATGGCAAGGTGTCCTGGTGTCACCATCCAGGGAAATAACAGCAGCAGTGGATCCCTCCCTTCGTGGAGAACCTGCAATTCCTACAGCTGTTGTTTGGAGAAGACGCGTCACAGAGCAAGACCGAGTCAATAATCACTACTCTGCTTTTCTCATTTTCTAATCATCTCGGCATTCCAAACGACGCTCTGGAAATCCAAGAGCTACAGTATCCCGTATCAGCATCCTCTCCAAATGGAAAACACAGTCCTAATGCTGGTAAAGCACCAAAGGAAAGTTAAATATCACTGCCCTCGTTTCATCGCCAACTAAAAATAAACTACTTGCCCAAGAAGCTCCCCCCTCCTCCCAAATACAGCGACACAGTCCACAGCAGATTCAGGGAGCACAACTTCCAGACCCAGCTCTGTCAGCCAATGTGATTCCTTCCAGCCAATAGTATGTTAATGATTTGGGGTTTTTTTGAGAAACCACTAATTGATATCTTTTTTTCCCTTGGCATTTTACAGAGCCACTTAAAAATAACATAGTTTCTATTTTAGGCATATTTTAGGGAAAGTATCATTAGATTTAATTCCAGGGATGAACATCTGATTTTCATGTGAAATTCTAGAAGACCAGAGCCTTGTTCATTCAGTGTAACAGGGAAATTACAGCTTAGCTATGACTCTGGGATGATGTGATCCCAAAGCTGGAGCTCTGGCCCATCCCCTTTGCTCAGCACCAATATCAGCAGAGGTCTGTAGGTGAAAGGTGGGAGGGAAAAGCAGTTTCAAATTGTTTCTGTCACCCTGATCAAGGAAGTTTCCCCCTCATTCACAGACTCCTAACCTGTGGCAGGGCTGCCAGTGCTTTCTGCAAAAGCTCCAGTGGAAAAAAAAAAGCAAGCACCTCTTTAAAGAGCTGCTGAAGGGCTTTCTCTCAGTCTCATTTAGCAAGATACCATCTCATTACTGAAAATAAGCACATAAACTTACCAAAGCAATATCAGGAGAAGCATCAGAAATAAAGTTCAGGCGTTACTCAGCCATCAGCACCTCAGCTCCTCCCTGGCACCAAGTAAATCCCACAGCAGCAGGTACCAGAACTGCCTCTGCTCTGCTGCTCACACCCGAATGCTCACAGCCGGGCTCTGAATCTGCCACCAACAAAAGAAACCACAGGAAGACTGCTTCCCTAATGCTTCAGAACTGAGTCAGTGGGTCAACAATTCCTTCGGTTTAGGAGCCAGACCAATTCCCTTAAACACCCCTTCTTTTCTTTTTTTCTTTTTTTTCTGATGGAGAAGCCAACTGTCTCCTGCCAGTGGCAGCCCATCTGCTTCCAGAACAGAACCAAACCACTCCAAACCACCACCTCGTTTTGGCACAGGCATCCGTCCTGACGCAACTCCATTTTGTCTCCCACGTCTGGGAAAAGCCATGAGAAAATACTTACAATTGAAAAGGCAGCCGGGCAAACTGCTCCGTGTGCACCTTGCGCAGGCTGTGCCGGCTCGCAGCCCACGCTCCCATCTCCTGTGCCTGGGATGGAGTGGCACAAAGGACAGCACTTCGTGTGACCCCACACCTGTCTGTCCCCTGGCGTGCCTGGTTCCGTGCAGGCACAGAATAGCCCGGGTGTGCATTTCAGGAGCAGCGCCTGAACAAAGAGAAAGCTCCGGAGCTGCTATCCCTCTTCCCCATCCATGACTCAAAACCGTCTGGTTGAAAATTGGTTTCGTAATAACCCTTTAGTACCACCTACTCACATCACAGAGCGATTCTTGCAGCAAATGCACAGGAAATCACCAATGAGTGCCAATGGAGCTACTATTCCAAGAACCAGCTCTTTCGGTTATTCCTTCATCACTTGGAAACCGAGATGCTTTTACTTTCCCTATTGCACGGGGTGTAGGTTTTTTTTAAGATGAGCCTTTAACTACGATCCTGTAAAATATTTTGTTGATAAATCACCAGCTGAAAACTTGCCCACTGTACTTAAAAAAAAAAAAAAAAGCGAGAGAGAAAGAATTTCACAATAGTCATTCCAGAAAATACAGTAACTCCTTTCTGGAAATAACTCACTGGACAAATCAAGCGGGGAGAATTAATTTTTGGAGACAGTCTGCATCCTGCAGAGCACACAAAGGCGGTGCCGTCAGCCACGTGCCTTTGTGACCACCAACAGCAGACCCCTGACTCACCCAACCACGAGATGAGTCGCTATGAATGAGTTTCCTCTTCTTCCACACTCCCCAGGGGTGCTCTGTGCCATATCCCGAGCCTAATCCCGACTTTGATGGAAATTCCAAAACTCATCTGGGAAGGCTGTGGCCACCAGCTAACGACGTGGCCATCTGCTCCCTCCTGCTTTGAGTCACCTGTCAGCAATACAAAAGGAAATTACTCAGCAGCGAGCACGTGGAAGCCTCTGCTACAGCCTGTGGCGTACCCCTTACGGGAATGCAACATTCTGGAGCACTGGGATCACCCTGAAAGGAAAGTGTTACGTCCTGTAGGGCTCCCATTCAAAAAAAAAAAAAGTGAAATTTGGTTTAAAATAAGGATAAAAATGAATGCCAGGAGCACAGGGAGAGCGCGTTTCAGCTGGGTTCCCAGTGCCAGCATCACGGAGGCTGCCATGGAAGGGGGGACAAAAATAAAAGAAGACATTTCACAAACACGAGACCTTCACTGTGCGTGACAAGAAAAATAATTAAAACAACTGAGAGAACTAATCGGTGGCTGCTTAGGAAGTTAACTCTTCGAAGGAAGTGATTAAGAGAACAAAAGCAAAGTGTTATGTTTATCAAACAAGTGAACTTAAACCAAGGAGAGGGCTTACTCCTGTGAGTAAAGGTGGAGTATCATCACAGCCCTCCCTGCAGGCATCAGCTCACACTGGGCTGGGATCTTAGTGCATATTAATTAATTATTATTTCAAAGAAATAAGTCTTATTAGAAATACGAAGCACAGCTTTGCCAAAACACCAAATACTAGCAGAAAGGCAGGCACAATGTCCCATGCCTCTTTACAAAATCCCCTTGATCTAATGCCTATTCAGGACAA
Organism: Motacilla alba alba; assembly: GCF_015832195.1. Taxonomy (NCBI): domain Eukaryota; kingdom Metazoa; phylum Chordata; class Aves; order Passeriformes; family Motacillidae; genus Motacilla; species Motacilla alba. The sequence continues at coordinate 3,590,281 of NC_052031.1, read as the reverse complement.
AATTCACTAGTATTTTCCTGAGAAGACCTGGTTAACCACTTACAACATTCACAAATTCAGTCCCAGCAACAGACATTTTTTTGTTTCATCACACATTACACAGCACACAAATTCAGCCCTGTGAAACAAGGCACCCAACTTCTCCCCAAAAAAGCAACCGACAAATACGAGACAGTTACTACAAATGCTGCTTTGAATCTCCAGGAATTCCACAAAGATTTTCACAAAAATTAATTAATACTAAAGATCTAATTGTCTAACCTGCTTCTGCATGCAGCAAGAGCCAGACCTGGTGCCTCTACAAGGGGGGGAGGGAAGCGTTTCTTGTTCCTGTTTCGTACTTGACTTTTTTCCTGCGCAGGAGATGATCTAATTATCCAACGTGTCAGTATATTGCTTCACCCTTCCTCGTGTGTCTCTTTACATTAACATATTTTAACAATTCAGCTCATTAGGAAGGAGGCGAGGAACAAAATGGCAAATTATCCTTAAAAATCAATCACAAAGGCAGAAGTCTTCCCATGTTTTGTCCTGTACCTCTCCAAAACTCTACCGGAGCACACAGCCAACAATGCTGAATGCAAATGGCTCACAAATCTCCCCAGATCTCACATCCTCACGCTGCTCAGATGGAAGCATACCTGTTGAAGACAGGAGCCTGATGGGTGAGCTGTGCAGGGGAGTAATTTTGGGTCCTGCCCAATTACAAGGGAAAGAAACTCCCAAATGCCAGCCCCTTATTGTTCCCAACCGTGGTGATGCTCAGCTGCAGGCACTGTGGCTTCGAGGGGGCTGGTGGATCTCATGTATAATAATTGAGGATGGGTGATGAAAGCGAGCCATCAAACCACATAAGGCTGCTACTCATCGCCTTGAAATGGATCTGAAAAAACCCTGAAATCCAAATATAACATGGACAGCACCTACATTTGCATATGGAGGATGCCAGCCTAAGTTTCTGAGCCTTTTTATCAAATACCTTTTTTTACAGCCATTCAACACCCAGCCCTGCCAGCAGACACGGATTCGAGAGATGATCTTGTGTTTTAAACCTTCCCCCAAATTCCTACAGCAGGTTTAGCCTGAGCAGAGTCCCCATGGCACACAGTAAAACCATGGGATCTCGGGAAACGTTTCTTCAGCAAGTTTTGTGTATAATAGCAGTGCCTATATATAAATGTGTTTACGGCTATTCCCAAAGAAGAGCCTGTTCTGAAGCAGCTCCTTTATTGTGATCAAACACGCTGGATTCATTCCCAGTTTTAAGCCTTATATAAGGCCTTCAAGGAAACAGAAACTTATTTTGTACAAAATCATGCCAGTATAGTAGTAGGTGCAACGGAATTATTCTGTTACACATTAAGTTTTACTAATAAAAGACCTGCACTGCCGTCATAAAGTCAAATGCTGCTTTCCACTAGTACAAACAAATATTTCCTGCCAGGTACGTCCACTCTGACTAATAAATAACACAGCTTTCTGAACCGTGGGCTGCAGCATAAACTGTCAGATTAAAACTGTCCCTGTGCCCTGGTAGGAGAGAGCACAGCCCAGTGTGCTTGCCGGGATGGCTCACTCCAAAAACCATCAAGGATGCAGCACAGGTCAGGCCATCTCACAGGTTTGGTTCCCACATCCCCATGCAGGCTTCTGGCACTGCTCCAGCAGAATCCACACTTCCCAGGATCACCAGGGAGTCAATTCCCTCCAAATTCAAATTGTCATCAGGACCAAAAAGCTGGGTATGTGACTACGTCTTAAAACTCAAGCTCTTGCACTCAAAATAAGAACCACTAAATTGGTAATAAGCTTTAAAATGAAAAATACCACCGAAACCCAACAAACCAACAAAAAAACCCCACTTGACAGAAATGACAGGCTGTGATTAAAATCTTACGGTGGTCTCCACGCTGTGTTGCTGCAGAGAATCTGTTGGGGCAGAACACATCTATGCCTGACGTGGGCTGGGAGGACAGTGCAGCTCCTCGAGTGGCAGCACAGACACAGCCAGGGAGACAGAAACAGCCACCCCGGTGCCATTTAGGTGTCTACATCCAAATAAATGAATAAATCAGTCTCCACTGGATTAGCACATGCACTTTGCAGAGCACTGCATTGACAGCACCAAGGCTTTTTCCCCACGGCCACGTCCCATTTTGCGTTACCACGCAGAGGCAGCTCAAGGACTAAACCAGATCAAAACTAAACCTCCCCTTGCTTAAGATTAAATTATTACAGGACTGACCTTGCAGGTACCTTGGCCCAGCTTTTCAGAGGGGTTCACGACCCAGCACTGATGTTCAGCACAAGCACAACACTAATGTTCTCTTTGGGAAAGAGATCCTACTCACCCTTCTGTATCCTCCCATTGCAAAGTCTCTTTCCTGGGAAGGGGGGGACTTATATTCTGTTTTCTCCTCCTATGACCACAGCCTGGCACTGGCATTGTGCTGTAATTTTGATACTACAAATTTATGAGCAGAACAGTGACCTCTCACCTCTCCGTCTGAAACACGCCACTGCTCCCGAATCACAGAAAAGATTCAAAATGGGATGACTGACCCTTACCCTACAGAGAAAAGGGCTTCTCAGGGCATTTGGAAGTCTATGTTTTCATTTTTTTTCTTAATTCCTTTTTTGTGTTTTATGCAAGCTGTTTAAGCAGGCCCCAAGTCAGGACACCATTTAATACTGCCATACCTTTTTCTTCCTACTTCACTGGCTAATTTGGAGATTCTTAACTCTTCTTATTCATTCTACAGGTGTCTGCTGCATTATTTTAGATCTGCAGTTCCAGGGTTGGCAGTTTCTTAGATTGCATTTCATGGGCCTGCACACAAGCCATGTTCACAAATACATTCTGGAGCTGTAGAAGCTGACAGGAATGGCTGAATTCTGACCCTGGCATGGAAAGGATGACGTGAGGGGCAGGCAAGGCAGGATGGAATTGCTCTCCTGACTTACTCTGGTAGCTACAACAGATGGATCACATAATCCAGTGCAAACAGCGAGCAAGTTTCTTGGTAATGAGAGAAAAGGACACAATGACCTCTAGGTAAAAATCCTGGGAACAGCAAGCACACATAAACATCAACCTGAGGAACTTTCATTCTGTGCCAGAGCCTGAACTGAAGATAACAGCAAAGACAAACACCCAAGACAGATTTAATTCAGGCTGTAATTTACTGCACGAACATGCCAGAATTGTGGTACAAACCTCATGCCTTTTAACACTCCTCATTGTAAGCCTATTCTTATCTTGGTGATGAATGTAGGATTTTAGAAAGTTTTTTGTTTGGTTTTTTTCCAAGCCTCTTGCAATTTTGGTGCTCTCTTGTTTAGTGGGGAGGAAGCTGGAAGTACTTCAGGTTATGAGCTGGGGTGGAATATGTCCTAGTACTGATCCACAAACACAGGGCATCTCACAACAGGGTGCTGATAATAAATTGTTGCACAGATACAGACAAGCACATAACTGTTACCTCCCTCTCCCCTCCTCCCCAGTAAAGGGTTTTTTAATTTAAGATTTATTTTGTTTGAAAAGTTGATTCAGCTCCTCCAATAGGTAGCAACAGCAGCATAAAGTGTTTTTTCTGGGTACGAAGGTACAGATCTCTTAGCATATGCTTTAAATAACAGACTGAAAAACTCCCTGTTCCTTCTTCTGATTAAGAAATCCTCGAACAGCTCAGTTCCCCAGCACTCAGAAACCCCGACAGGGTAGCAGGGGCCATAAACACTCATTTTCTGCCCCAAACATGGGAACACTTCAGAAATAATGAGCACTTGGAGGAGGGTGGATTTTTGGGGGGATTTCCTTTATTTTGAGTGCTCCAAGCTCATACCACTAGATGGCACGTTTGAAACTCTTGGCATCTCAGTGAAATCACAAGTCTCTGCTCGGCATCACACCGTGCTTATCCCCTCCTGGGATGGAAAAGTACAGGTAAAATGATATCTCAGGAGCCAAAGAACCAGGACAGGCAGACAATGGCATGGAAAAATGTGCCTGCTTGGGAAGGCAGCGTCTGCCAGCCAGCTGAGGGAGGGACTGCTATGGAGAGCTGAGCTCCAGCACTTGCAGCTCTCATCCCAGGGTGGTCTTAGTAAATCTCTTCATGTCTTGGGAGAGTATCTGAATGCCAGAGGGAGCTGAGACAAGAGGAAAATGGCAAAGGAGGGTGAGAGTTGAGCTTTTGGGTACACAACGCCACGTTCCACCCTGAGCTGAGCAATGCTCTGCTCTCTGCACGTCCCTGAGAGCCCAAGAGACCAAAAACCATCCACAGCCTCTCCAACAGATCACTGGCACGAACTGATGGCAGGGAGACAATCAGGGCACCACCAAACAACAGGGGAAAAAGTAGCCAACCCACAGCATCCCATGCAAGATGTGACTTTTCCAGAAATGTCAGGCACTTCCCACCCCACCGACCTCCACGACAGATAAGCAAACACACAGCAGCCCATGACACTGAGTCACAGCCTCATGAGCAAGTCACCTCTTGTGCAGGACACGTTTTGGAGTGTGCCTAGATGTGCCCTGGTATACTGGCCTTGGCAGGGATGCCAGAGCCTGGCAGCACCACTTCCTTAAGGCTTCTGGCTCGCTCTTGCTGCCAGTTCCTTAATTTAACTCAACCCACTTAGAAAGTGCATTAGCACAAGCATGTACCAACATTCCAACCAAGCAAGTAACATTCCCTCAAAGAAGAACAAGTCGGTTCAGCGCCACCGTAACGATCGCGGGCGCTCGGAGCTGGTACTTGTCATGGCATTGCACCCCACATTCCCTCCGTGGGCAACTTCAATAGACAGGGATTAACAATTTACTACGAGCACTTCAACATCTGACTCAGTCTTTGGGATGGGCACTCGTGTCAATGGGAAAAAAAAAAAAAAAAAAAAGAAAAAAAAGAAAGGCAAAAACCTTGTCCATTTGAGCTGGAGAAGGAGAGAGATGTTGATAGACCCCAAAAGGGCAATGGCAGAAGAGTGCTTCTTGTCTGGGTGGAAGAAAAAATACCATCTTCCTTCTTCCAAACAAGAACGTTTCGGCCCCAGAACAGCAGCCAAAAAAAAAACCAAACCAAAACAAACTCTTCTTTATGCTGGATTTAGTGCTGAAGTGCCCAAAGTGCCCTCACCATCATCACTCTCACTGAAGGACCAAAATACACTCTCGAGGCAGCACAAGAAAGCTTTGCCATAGCACCATCCATCCCACACTCTTTGGGAATTCTGCTCTTCCTTGTTCCATCAGTTTGGCACTATTTGTGCATTTACATGCTCCTGTATACACAGTATGACCTGCTGGGCAAATACTCCTCAAAGCACACCAGAGAACATCTCTCTGTCAATGTCTGCAGGCTCTGCCAGCAAGTCTGTAAGACATCAACACATGGCTGTAGCATCCTGCTGAAATGTTCCAGCAAGGCCTCTAATTTCAATGGACAAACAACTCAAGAGGATTCAATTTCAAACACAATGATGCAATAATCTCATCTGAATCCTTCCAGTTCCCTTTGGATGCAGCTCCATCACTCTAATCATCCCTCTCTCTAGTGGTAGATGATGCTGAACCTCTCACAAGTAGGAATTATACCATGGTGCCTTGACTGCTCCTAAATGAAAACCACAAATACTCCAATAGACAGGCAAATTCCTCCTCAGTGTAACTACAAACCCCACTGTAAAATTTTGTTGGGTTAAAAAAATGGTAGATCATCTATAAATGAAAATCCTTGGAATTCTGGTTCAGATTTTCCTCCTAATGAGCCAGTCAATGCACTGCATCCCAACTGAAAGCAAGGAAAATACTTCATGAGTGGGATCATTCTCACTTCTATTTAAATACCTGCAGCACAGATGTTGATATCTGGGTTAGTCACAGGGAACTCCTTTAAAGTCAGTGCAAAGAAACTGTCACTTGCATGACATGATTCATCTGACTTATTCCAGGCAGTTATTTGGGATGTTTTCCTTCTCAGAAGGGAAGCCAGGAACGTCACAGCCCTGTCAGATGACTTACAGTGATACCAAATTCTCAAATGCTGCTTTAAGCTACTGTAAAAAAAAAAAAAAAAGAAAAAAGGAAATTTTAGATAATGATTTGTGGCATAAAGTTTTATATACTTATTTAAAGGAAAACCCTAAGTAAGAATGTTGCCACTTAAGAGTTTTTGTTCCAAGAATTTTCATCCTAAAATTTGCAAACTAAACTTTGCAACGCTGGCCCAGAAGACAGAGATGGACAAAGAACTTTAGGAAATGTGCAAGCAACCGATCCATTTCCCTCTTAAAAGAATTAATTTGAAAGCAAACACAGTAACCTAAAGAGCAGACAGTAGATTTCATCACGCAATACCCTTTTACGTTAATAGAAGGATTTTTATGAGGAAGGAGGAATAAATTTGTGGTTAAGGGCAAGATGTTCAAAGTGCACTGCTAGCTCTAGACTGTATTTTTCACTACTGTCTCCACCTCAATGTCACACACATTATGTTTATTGCCTCAGATCTACATTTTTGGAGAGGACACAATCAGGGAAGGAAGCATTGGGAGGAAGATGAGGCCCTTTTTCTCTAGCACATCAAGAGCTGAGCCCCCCCTTGTATGGAAAAGCTGAGTGCAAAGAGGATAGATCTCATGGACAGTCACAAGGACGTGGCTATTAATGAGCAGAGCTGAAACTCATGACATTTCTCTGGCCTCTGCAGCACGGCTGCATTTGATGTATCTTATCTGGAAACTCCCTGGCTACTCAGCCTTGTTCTCAGCATAAGGAGAATGAGCACCACCATTTCCTTAACCTCGCTGACCTTGCTTCTCCTCCTCCTCAGCAGACAACCACAAGTACATAAACAGCTTTCTGAAGAACTGGAGAGACCACAGGGAGCACCTTCTGTGGAAGTTGACTGCGTGTCCCTGCGCGTCACTGGCCTGGCCATGCCCTGTGCGGTCTGTCCGAGCTCCCCATGCCAGGACTGGCCTCTGGGGCACCACACTCACTAACACAGCAGACAGTCTTGTCATTTTTGAGCTCACTCCTGCTGCTGCAGAATCAGAAATGAAAAAGTAATTCAGACAATCACACAATGGCTTGGGTTGGAAGGGACCGTAAAGCTCATTCCAACCCCCTGCCATGAGCAGAGACACCTTCCACTATCCCAGGTTGCTCCAAGCCCTGTCCAGCTTTACTTGAACACTTCCAGGGATGGGAAGTGTGGCTTCCAGCTTCTCTGGGCAACCTGTGCCAGGGCCTCACCAGCCTCACAGTAAAGAATTTCTTCATAATAGCTAATCTAACCCTGCCCTCTGTCAGTTTAAAGCCATTACCCCTTTCAATACATGCCCTTGTCAAAAGTCCCTCTCCAGCTTTTCAGTTCTCTTTTTCTTTATCTCCCATCTACAAAAACAGCCCCACTCCACTCTCATGAAAAGCTCATAAATGAATTTCTGTATTCTGGTAGATTAGCAGCTTCTTCTGAAAAACCTGCCTGGCTGCCAGGGAAAGTCAACATCCTTGGTCAAAGAGCATCCAACAATTAATAAGCTTCATTTAGCTGCCACCAAATGATGTCACCAAGAGCAAAGTACAACAACAGAAGTGACAGCCAGGCGGGACACGAGCTTTTCCCAAGTATTGTTTGGGCAACATCCGAACAAACCCCTCATTGTTGGCGCTCCCGTGGAAGCGGATGGCACACACAGAGCTACCTACGTGTCTCCCAACACATACTGGGAGATGCTCGGGCAATTTATCACTGGGAGAGAACATCACCTCCAACAGACTGCAAGCTGAATCATGTAAATTTGGGTAAAGAGAATCCCATTAAAGAAGCAAAATTAACACTAAGTGTATCAGATGAAAGACTTCGCTTCTAAAGCCAGCGCCTGAGTGCAAATTCAAGCTACTTCGAAGATATTCAGGTCATTCAGACAATTATTTTAAAATGGCAGAGAAAGACAGCCTGATGATCCATGTATGGAAACAGGAGCCAGAAGCTCTGAATCATTCATAACAACACTTAGCAGCTCTATCATCTGCAGATCTCAAAGCCACTCCACAAAATGGATATGAATCGCTGGCACCCAGCTGTGGCTCCTCTGCAGTGGGTTGGCATCACAGGGCTGCACTGGGAGGCCTGGAGAGCACCAGGGTGCTTTCCAAACAGCAGGCAGTAATTACAGCTTCTGTCCTTGTTTATCCACCTACCTACCTGCAATTCTCATTTAGCCTTCCCATGGCTGACATTCCTATGGCTGTATCCAATCTCCCTCCACAGGAACCCGTTCATTTAACTCTGTGACTTCTCTGGCAAATCTCACTTTTCAGAATTAAAAATAAAATAAGATTGTGTTTTATCCTACCCCAAACAGCCACATGGATTCAGTGGATTCCTCAGCACCTGTTGTACCTGAAAGAGATCTTTCATGCTATCCTTGTATTGATGAACAGAGCTGAGCCAAACCCACCTTTCCCATCCCTACACCCCTCTGTTTTTCCTCAGACTGTTCAGACTGAAACCTTTAGATTTACTTTGCAAAAATCAGGAGGCTAATGCACAGAGAAAGTGAGTGGTGTGCTGAAATAACAGGATGACTCTCCAAGATAAAAGCAGGCTCCACATCACCTGAGTCCTGGCCTCCCACCTGATCCAGTCAGGGCTGCTACACCCAGTTTGAACATTTACCTGCAGGTTGCATAAGATTCCTATAAACTGCCTGTGCCCCAACACCCCTCTGTTAATGCCAACAGCTGTCTCCCAGGGCAGAAACACAGGTCTGAAGGGGTATTTGCCTTTTAACTGAAGAACATTTTGTTAGCGCTGCACTGCTATTATCCATCACTGTTTCTGTGGCTGTATCTGTTACAGGTTAGAAACAGGTTCCTGCTTCCACACTGCCTTTACCCACCCATTCCTGCCGTGTCTGTGTGCCAAATAACAGGGATATCAGCTTCTGCAAGCTCCTGCTCACGGAAGAGCTGAAATACAGCATGCTGGAACCTTAAGCAGATGTCAAGCACGCTGTCCTGCAGATAAAACTTCATGACAGAACACACTTCCCAGAACAAGAGATGCAACTAAATGGAAAAAAAAAATTAGGAAGAAAAAAACTGCTACTAAAACCCTGTCAATTTCTGCTGGGTATGAAAAAGTCAGACGACCAAAGTCTCTTCTGCACTGTTCATCTCAGTTTTCCTACACATCAGAGGCCCAACTTAAACCAACACCTAAGAATATTACTTAATAAAGCCTTTACTCTGCACCCCATTTTTAGTGACTACCACTAAAATTAATGTAGGATTAAAATCTTACACTCTCTCAGATGCTCCCTTTTAACTCTATCTGCCCTGACAACTAAGTCATAATTCAGTTTTCAATATTCTCTTTCTTTCCCCTCCCATGATGGGTTGATGGAAAGGGAAGTAAAATTCCTCTGCAGGTAGAGCTTGAATTAGGAGAGACAAAGATTTTCTCCCAGTTTTCTCCTATAACTGGGAAATGACAGGTTGCACAGGAAAACATGGACTAAATGCACTGGGATAAATGAGATTTTCATCCTGTAAAGCCACTTTGGGGAATAGGGCCCTCATTTTTCTATAAAGATTTTTCTCTCACCTTCTGGGAGTTCTCTGTAACATAGAAGTTGCCTTGTAAATGTGTTTGATATACTTCTCCCAGCACTGCAAACATCATATAATGGAACTACAGGAACTTCAAAGGAAGTGGCTGCTTAGGGCAAAGCTGAAAACATTTATTGTCACCCAGACACACTTTTATCAACTTGCTCAGGCAGAGTCATTTGTGATACACCTTCCCCTGACATGCCTTCAAAGAGAAGCGAAGCTGCTTCCCCTCAACACTAAGCTCCAGAAAAAAACATTTCCCGGTCAAGCCCAGCTGGTGCCAAGATATTCCTTGGACGAGCCGTAGTGCCAAGCAGCGCTGAGACCTGCAGCTCACTGATTTTAAGGACTGATTTTAACAAGCAAAACTTCCTGCTTTTCAAAGGGGCTTATCTGAATGCCTCTTCTTCCAAATGTGCTGGATATTTCTAAGATTTGTCATGTAATTTCTTCCCTCAGTACCTGCACCCACGTCCCTCCACTGGCCTCCGCCGGTACCCAGGAATTAACTCTCTCCTTTGCTCCATCAGTTACACAGAAAAAGCCTTCCACTTCTTTCTAGGTCCAACACTTGTGTCACATTATTTTCACTTCAAATATCATTTAAATTCAGCAGTAATGGTCCCCAGCTTAACTGGACTTAGACTCTGAAGTCAGTCCAGTATGCCTAATTATGAAGTCAGGAAATGCCATTTTTCAGAAGTCATATGATATTTTCATAATTATTTTTATTGTCGTTCTTTCAGTTCATAGAGGGATTTCAGAAGTAACTGCTACCAAAAATTAAGGCCTCAGTGCACAAGATCCTAATTTTATATGGATTACTTACATGCATAAAACACTTTGCTAGATAAGGACCTATCAGGAGATCTCCAATTCTTCCAGCAATTCCAGTGCAGTGCCGTTGAATCCAGTAGGGAACACAGCTCTGCTGAAACAGGGGATCTCACATGTCCTCCTGCCATTCACACTCTCCCAACTTTGCATCATCATTAAAATAAGTTCATTACTTCTGTGTCCGATCTTCCCTTTATCCTCTTTGCCTCCATCTTCCAAAAACACCTGCTTTTTGGAAATTAATTATTTTCTTTCCACAGCATTGACCAGTGGCCTTTATTCAGCCAGGTGTTTTTTCACTACAATAATTAAATAATCACAACCACTTCTAAAATTTCATTTGCAGCAACATTACCAGGTAAATGCCAGAGAAAGCTTATCCTGCTCTGAGTAGGAGGTTGGACTGGAGACCTCATGAAGTCCCTTCCAACTTAAATTATTCTGTGATCCCATGATGTGAGTATCATGTTATAAAAATCCATGCAGGCTTGTTCATGTTTTTTGAGTCTCATGGAGAAAAAAAACAAAACAAAACAAAACCCTTGCCTGCTGCCAAAAGGTAGGGAACTGGGTGGCAGGAAAAAAAAAAAAAAAAAAAAAAGGCCTACCAACTTTCACTTCTTCTGGTAATGCTTCAAACTTGTCTATACTTCTCCGAAATTATTTCCATCTTGGGATCCGAAAATTCCCTCCACCAAACTTGTTCCATTTCATAACACCATTCATGCTCACATATCTATAAGCAAATTCACTCTGGCACGGTCGGTGATACCTTATTTATTTCCCTGTGAGTTCCTCTTTGGAAAGAACAAGGATATGGAGCAACCAGATGGGTACGACTGAAGAAAGGTCACCAAAAGAGACAGTATGTTCTTATTCACCATCCAGATTTGAGGGCTTGAGGGAAAATCTGACCATGTACTTCCACCCAACCACGCTGCTCTCAGTACATCGTTCTATTCCCCAGAGTCTGAGAGCAGACTTTAGGTCAGCCCTAATTCTGTTTTCACCCCACTTCAGCCCAGCCTCTCCTTGAGCCTCCCCCAGCCCACGCACGTACATGTAACGTGTTAAAGGTCACTGCACTGCACGCGTGAACCAATCTGCTTTATGCCTTCTAAAACCTTGAGAACTTAATCCTTTGAGAACCGGTCCCCTTTCACGTCTTCCTCCACAAGAAGCGACACGGATCTGGAGCTCTTGGGTTAAGTTTTTGCAGCCAAGCCCAGGGATTTCACTCCCAGGACGGCGAGCACGCGTTGGCCATCGCATCCCGAGCTCTCCACCAGTGCTTTGCTATGCGCTGGCTGCTCTCCATGGCAAGTAAAGGTTAAGGCTACAGAAGGTCTCTCCCAGGTTTCAACATGCAAGCATTCAAGAACGAAGATTTAGGACTTGGTGTGCAAGTGAAAGGGAAAGGATCATAAGCAGAATGTTGAGGACAAAGGTACTGCAAGAAGGATGAAATTTCACTCTGGAAAGACTGACAATAAAATGCATTTTGTGTAATTAATCTCTTTCCTTTGCAGAGTCAGTGTAATCCAGATTATTCTGCAGTTCTAATGGGAGATTTGAGAAGTATTCCAAACAAGAAACTTCCAACTGGGCTCAGGTAGGACCTTCAGATTTAAAAATCATCAGTAGTTTGTCAGCCAAACCATGAAAGTCAAATGCATACGTAACTACAAGATTATACAAATTCCCCATACTAAAACTCCCCTGAATGCTCTTTTCATTGTAAAAAAGGATTAGCAGCATATAAACAATTTATGTAAGGAGACTTGAACAATTTTATTGTGATATGCTATTTAGCATTTGCAGAGGCTCCAATTATAAAACTTTTACTTAATTTTCCACAAGTCACCCAGTGAAATAGCATGTTTTGATTTATTTACCAGCAAGAACACTTGGTAGGAGACTGTTTTCCTAGATGTGGTCATGCAGCCAGCCCTATCATCGCATTGCTTCTGGATGCAAGTTCTGTACAAAAAAAAAGGAAATTCTGCTCACTAAAAATTAACCAATTGTTCAATCTTACCCAGCTTTGAGGAAGCTCATACGGGGATTGCAGTGATACTGAAGATTTGTGTCTCCAAACAACGTGGCCATGTTTGGATCACAAGGGATACTGAATAAACAGCTTAATGCTATCTCTAAAGAAAAGCCGAACTTCTGGACCATGAAGCAGGAGAAAGGAACTCTGATACAATACAGCACAGTCAACTCTCAAATATGTCTGATAACAGGAAGCTGGAGTAACCTAGTTAATGAAAAACCATCAATAACAATACTATTCTTTGCAAAGCCAGCTCCTGGCATCTTTGGGTGGTTTTATTGCCTTGGCCATGGTATTTCCGAGAGGCACGGATCCAGCCTGGATCCCAGAGCAACGTGGCCCTTGTTCCTCTAACGCAGCACCTGAGCCTTGAGGGCTTGTACACAGCAGTTCCTGTCTTTGCACCAGAGTCCAGAGTCAACAGGCTGCTCTGCTGTATGGCCACCACAGTGTCACCACTGATGGTGCTGTTTGGCCACCGCAGTGTCACCACCCCAAGCTCCGCACACGGACGTCAACAACCTGACCACACACACCAGCTCCAACAGCACTGGCACCCTGGGGTTGTTCTTGCAGTGCACCAGCTTTGGATCTTCTTTAGGGAGACAACCAAGAAGCCACTTTCATCCTCAGGAGAGCGATGCTCTCCCAAGAGTGCAGGTCCCAGCACAAAGAGGTCCACCAAGACAAAATACATAACCACACGTGCCCCACGCAAACTGCAGCCCCAAAACAATCAAAGGACTTGTGCCCCTTCCCCTGAAGGCACAACACAGGGGAAATTTACACCTATTTCCATTTTTAACATGGCCTACAACTTGCATAACACTAGCAGCAAATCCCAGGCTGCTGACAAAGGTGGACTATAGAACAACACAGTGATACTCTGGAGGGTGGAAAGTCAGTAAACAAAACAAAAATAAAATGCAGATGGTATTTAGCTAAAGCAAACTGTATGGTTCACTGCATAGCTAGCAGGCCAAGAAGGAAGGGAAATTCCTTCTCAGGGTTTAAGTGAACAATGAGTTTCCCTGAAAACTCCAGGAGGCCGTGCCCAGCTCCTCCACTAGCACCACTGCTAGGAAAAGCAAATGCTGGAAAGGTTGTTTCAGTTCATTACTGACCTCAGCCGAAGTCTGAGGACCAGTGAACTCCAGTGTGGATCAATGTGACCTCTTGCTTCAGAGTATTGTTGTTGTTACAGTGTGTAACAGCACAGAGTGTTGCTTTTGAAAGAAAATACAGCTGTGGATGTGGTATCACACTCAAATCCACGTTCCAGCAGTCATAGGTCTGACCAAATCCTGTTCCACGCACTGCTGCTCAGTCCCATGCTTAGGATACAGACAAATTCTCCCCCATTTTAAGTCAAAGCATGAGAACAACATAATGGGTGACTGTAGGTGAGCAGCAACCCAGATATTCCACATAAAAAGCAGCAAGAGCTGCAAGCATCCTCATCAGAATCGTGCATAAAATCCACATCTTAGGATATGTCTGTCACTCTGTTAGCAAGCTTTGGACAATTGGGCATGGAAATACAAAGGAATGGGCCTCTAAAAACCTTCATTAAAATATGCTCAAAAATCCATCAAGATCCTCTTTAAATCTTCTCAAAGCAGTGAGATGGCACCAATGCATCTAATGGCTATTTTCAAAAGAACAGTGGCTCCTCTGCTGCATTGTTTCTATCGCATGAAAATGTTAGAAATGGTTGAAATGTGAAAAATAGGAAAGTGTCCCCAATTCAGACCAAACCGCAAACCACTTTGTAAGATCGTGGAATTCTACAAGTGAAGAGACAACTGAACAAACATGCACACCAATAAAACTGCACAAGAAGAAACATGCCAGCTTCTATTCATTTCCATTTGCTCCTTTCTGCAGATTAGGAAAAAAAGGGCTATAGCAGTAAAGTGTTGCTGGAGCTGGACGTAAATTTTGAAAGTTTTCGTTAGAGAATGCAAAATCATTTTCAACATGGCTTCAGTTCAAGGCAGGGATGTGAATGGAAAAAATTACAAAAGCATTTCAGAACCTCAAAATAAGGAAGACTGGAATAAACATGAAGTCATCTATGGATAATGCTCTTCAAATATGAATTCCTACGCTCCTGTTTTTTGGTAACACTTTGATGTGTGCTGTGGTTAAGCAGAGGGTTGAAAGAAAGGACAAAAATTAGGCAGGTTCTTCAGCTGCAATGTATGTGCAAACTCATTGCAAAGTTTTGGTTCTAAAAGATGGTTAAAACCACTGGCACTGATTGTAAGTTTCCATCTCTTGTTTTCATAGGGGCGTAGAATCAGTGAAGGATTTCTGAACCTGGAAACAACTTCATGCATGACCCTCATTTTACTGACAAGAGGGATACCAAGTCACCCCAGGCATGACCCAGCAAGTCAGGGAGTGGAAAACTCTGCTCCTCTCATGTCCATTTTTCAGCAAAAATGAGAACAACCTTTCCTCCCTTAAAAATTTTGAAATGGGTGGCAAAACTAAGACTATTTTAGAAACAATTCACTGATCTACCACTTTAAATCCCAGCTTAGACAGAGAAAGAAGAGACAGCATCACCTTGCTTACCTACTGCATTTCTACTTAGTCAGCTTCTTACACCCAGTAAATGTACGTTAGCACATTCACAGCTTTTGAGCAAAGAGGATGAAATCCAAATTTCAAAGAGCCGAGTTATTTTTTAAGTCTGGAGAAATGCACATTAAAAAGAATTTTGAAAAAACCACACGCTTGTAATCATTGAATACAACTGCCATGCCAGCAAATCTATTTGTGAGAATTTTGTCATCTTGGGTTGGTCAGTGAAGGTGTCAGGTTGGGCAGGTACTTCAAGATCACCTAGTTCCACTCCCCAACCGTGTATTAGTGCACAATTTTAATTTAAATAAAATCTTATTTAGCTGATGGTAATGACTACCCTTCATGTAAACTCTTCTTGCTCTTCAACAAACCTAATTTTAGGCTCTAATCAGCTTGCAACTCAACAGAAGCAATCAGAGTACTGGCATGAGCTGCTATAGGAATAGAGTTTAACCATTAATTGTAACTCATCGTGTCTTGTTTGTCAAACCTTTATGGTCACTTGGAAGAATTCCTGACTGTAACAATTCTTGGTTCTTACAGGTTATGTTGAGACAACAACAGTAATGAATTAATTCCGTTTCCTTCACATAAGGAAATAAAAGCAGAATCATTAAGGTTGGGAAAGCCCTCTAAGATCACTGAGTCAACCATTAACCCATCACTGCCAGGTCCACCACTGCACCATGTCCCTAAGCACCATTTCTACCAAGAGGCAGTATTAATCCCAATTTTCCAGATAGGAAACTGCAACATGGAAGAATGCAATCACATGCCCAAGATCACAGGCAGAGAACTCTAACTTTAACCTTTAACTTTAGGGTTCTGATGTACATTTTCCCTGCTCAATAAATACAGCTGACTGCTTACGAGTCCTTGCACTGACACAGAGTTCACCGAGCACTTCAGAAAATCTACATTTTCAGCAACAAACTGACCTACACTGCAGCCATGAAAATTAATGCAAACATCAGAAGCCACACTTAGACATATCATTAAGCACTTGGCAATATTCTTTTAGAACCAGAGCACGTAACCAGAGGGTCCTTCTTTCTTTAAACTTGTCATCTTGTCATTTCCCATACAGGCACCACTTCCCCTTGCGCACGCAGACGCACATTCACAGACTCACCACGTTTGTTGGTGCTACACAAGCCAGAAGAACCAAGACCTTCCAGGATCAACGCTCCGGGAAATGTTTCACGTGAAGAACACAGAAATACACCCAGTAAGATTTCTGGAGTAGCTCCAGAAGGGGCTATCTAAGGTAGCGCTACCAAAATCTAAAGGATTTCCGTTTGTCCTTCCTTCCTTCCCTCACGCAAAAACCTTAAAAAGGCGTTAAGGAGCACGAAATTACCCGGTGATATTTAAGAGGCTTTTTTGCTTCAGCCGCCAGCCAAACCAAACTTTTCTTTGGTTGTTAACATACCTCTGGTCTCATAACTCTAACACCCTGCACTGGCAGCCAGGGACCAGGAACACTTCCCGTGCCTTGGGAGAGCGATCCTCTCGCAACTCCAACGCTGCCAGTCCCGCGTTTTCAGTCCAAAGAGAATTAACAGGAAAGTATCAGGAAGTTCTACACTTCTGAAGAGACTTTCTAAAAATATCCCACCCCGCCAGAGCAAACAGCAACAAGAACTTGCTCATCAGTTTACAGTAATGTACTTTCCCTAACACGAAAGTGCTGGCAACACCAACAGCACAGAGAGATGTTCATCGTGGTAGACGTGGATGATTAAAACAAAAACCCATTATAGACTGAATTTTCACTGCTGATGTCTGCTGGAAGCTGCTTTGCAACCTCCAGTGAAGACAGCTGGGATTTCCACCTGTAAAACATGGTTCTGAATCTAACCTCCCCCCATTCTTTACTCAAAAAAACCATAAAAGTTACTGGAAAAGGAGGCAGCTTTAAGCACATATTTGAAGTAGTTAAAATAACAGATAATCATAAAGATATAAATAGCTTTTCTGGCAAAATTAAAGCACTATTAGAAGGAAAGAGACACACGAAGAATTACCTCTGCTCTTGCTGACAGACACGTAGTCAGAACAAGACAGGCTGCACGCTTGGAGCCGTTAATAAAAAGAGGAGCAAGCGAATGAGCAGCTTTCGGGTGAATCCAAATAGTTTTTGTTTCTGTGCTGCAGTTTCACCACTCCCACAGGGTCATTTCTACACTCGCTTCATAGCGAAAGCAAAGCACAGGTCAGAGTAAGAAAGGGAGGAGACCAAAAAACTCCGCTTTATCAGTCAAAGTTTGTCATTCTTGCTGTCTTCTTTTCAAAGGAGGGGAAAACAGGGCTGGTGTGACCAAAGGGGATTTAGAGGGGGTGCTCTGCTGATGTTTAATAAACCAGAAGCTGGGCTCATCTACATTTTACATGATCTGATTGGTAAAAGCAGGAAGTAAGAAAACCTTTCAAGTACATGATTTATGGAAAGATTATCACTAATCTTCTAAAAGATTAAAAGACTAAAAAGCACAGAACAAGAAGGACCAAATTCAGCTTTCACTCGCAGCAATGGGGGTCTGTTCTAACTCTGTTGCCTTTGGCAGATTTATGATGTTCAAAATAAGATAAACCTAAAATCAGAATTTAGCCTCTGCTTTTCAAACACAATCATTGGTTCAGGTCTGCTCAGTGAAGAATTTCTGCGCTGCACAAGAACCACATGAACTATTTGGAGGGTATTTTCAAATACATTTCTGCCATCTCTGCCTCCAAATAATCCAGCTAGTTACTGCCGTGCTGCACACTTGTACACCCCTATGAATGTTTTTAAATTGATCTCAATATATTAAAAGACAGGGCAGCCCTCAAGTGCACTGGAAATTCTCCCCTGCTTTTCACAAAGGAAGTTAAAGTGTTCACTCACTTTATTATTGGGGGAACAAAATACAAGAATGATTTTATGATGTAACACCCAGCAAGGTATGGAAATTTGGTCCAAATGACAGTAAGAAACAGTAATGGTCTGGTTTTTTGCTCTCCTGCCAGCAATTAAGTCTACATTTCTATGAAGAGCTAGTAAATTATACAAGCTACAAATCCCCTTTTCCCCCCTCTATCTCACACATGGATTTCTACACTAGAAGGGGAAAGTGTTAGAGGTGAAAGAATACAGGAATGTTTACCAGGATGCCACTTGAGTGCTGAGGAAAAATAGAGAGTAACAAAGGGCTAAGAACTGAAAGCAAACATTGTGAGACAGTGAAACAGAGCTCTCCCAGCAGAGGCATTTTTTTCAGTGATGCCCTCACAGCTCTGCTGTCCCCTGAGCAGCTCAGTCAGATGGCAAAAGGTTAAAAGCACTGAGGAAAACCTGAATCATCTGACCCAAAAATGGAAAAGAGGAGAGAGAAAAAATACACTGTGGTACGAGCTCAGTTTAATGTGATGCCCTCTTTAAATAGTGAAGGACTTTCCTCTCTTTTGACAAACACTTGGTGAAACACAGACTTTACGTGTGCAGACAACAAAACCATAATGGCAATTCATTTTCTTAGGGGTCAGAAACCTCAATTCTATTTCACACACTGTAGCAACAAAACATGAATCAGCTGGGTGAATTTTATACGTGGGGTTTGTGACAACTGTCCGGTTTTTCAGAACAATGTGGTTTTATCCCCGTGTTTAAAAATGACACACAGACTCAATGAAGACAGATTTCTCTGTGCTGTCTGAGGAGACATGGCACATGCCTCATGTAAAGAGCTGAGCAATAATGTATGTGGTTGAAAATACAACTGGTACTCCCTAAAGTGGTTTTTCATAGTCTTTAAACACCAGATCCTCAAGCATTTTCCTGTACATCAAAACAGCCAGATCTGTCTTCAGCATGTGGGGCAGCAACCCCAAGAAAGATTCCAAACAAGATAAAAAGATTTCATTTTTTTTTCAAGTAACTGTTTATCATACTGTCCAGGAAGTGCTGCAAAATCCTGAATAAAAGTGAGTTCTGATTATAAATCTGTCTTCTCTGGAATCACTCCAGCATCCCTAACCATCTGCAGGGAATAGGATAAAGCTCTCATATACACAAAACACCTTCTGGGAGACTCTGCACCCATACAACAGTGACTAGATATTGGTATGGATCAGGACTGGGTTTATCTTACTCAGCTACAGGTGCCAAAAAATTACAGGCTTACTTCAAACTACCTCCTTGAGCAGCTGTCAGAGAGAGGCAACTGACAATGGTGAATCTTGTTAAATTCCTTAGAAATAAAAAATTTACATGAACATCAGAGAGAGAAGCAGCTTTGCAGGTCAGCATGACAGGGAAGCAGACTTCTGAATTCCCTCAGGCAAAAGATACTTTCTCCAATTGGAACACAGAGTTTCCCAAAATGAAACCTTAGCACAAAAAAAAAAAATCTCAAACCTGTTGCTGTCAGCTTCTTGCTAATTAACTCAGAAATTACTGGCAGATTGGAGATGAAGGAAGGTAATGGAGTCACAAACTCACATAGATGGAACAAGTCAGGAACAAGACAGAAAAGGAGTAAAAAAAGTACAGAACACCTTTTAAACACTGTGTGTTTCACAAAACTTTGCCAGAACTAAACTAGAGAAAAAAAAGTGACAGAATTGCTGCTGGAATCCTGAATTCCACTCTTCTACAATCATCATCTTATAAATCAAAACCCTTTAGAAAAGATAATTAAGATTTGAATGATCTAAACCAAATAAATTTCAAAAACACAACCTTCTTCATTGAGAGTGAAGACAACTCAGTGCTGGTTTGAGTTATAGAAGAATTAAAACCATCCAGGGACCCACAAGAGATTGTGCACATCATGTATCTGATGCTGCCAACCCATCTTTGTACCACAAGTAAGTAATGGCAGAAATCTTTCAACTGCTACATTTGAATTCCATCACTCACTTCCTCTGGGCCCCCACCAAAAAAACTGTGGAAAAAAAAAAGCAAATTTCAAAAATTCCTTCTAGTTTGACTACACACAGGAACAGGGAAAATAAATGCATGCCTGTCTACCAGTTCATTCAACACAGGAGGGATTAGTCACTTTTCTGAGCACAATATTAGGATGTTTGTTGACTGTGGCCAGTCAAAGAGCGACGATTGAGAATGAAGCCATCAAATTCACTTCCCGGTCAAAAAGTCACAATCCAAAGAGAGATTTCTCAGAGGGAGGGTTAAACACAGGAACAGAGAAGAAACTGAGACTTGGAAGGTTCCTGTGGCTCGAGGTTTAATGGTCATGTAGTTCCTGCCGAGGAAAGGGAGTGTTCCTGCATGACACAGCCAGCAAACCATGCGGGACTCACATCCTGGTGAAGGGTGGCAGCTCCAGACACTTGACCTGGGAGGACAGCTTTATGCACAGGAATGTTGGCATCAGGAATGGAAAGCATGGGGAAAGGCATTTATTTCCAGGAAGGCATTAGGAGAATATTGCTCTTGCTGTGAGAGCGGTGTCTGGAAGCCCAACATGCCTCCCAAGGGATGAGCTGAGTAGGGCTTTGCCACAGTTCTTTTCAACCCCACGGACAATGCCCATCAGACGTGGGGCTGTCAGGAGGAAGGCACAGCTGAGCATCACCACCCAGGATGAGCACACTCACATTAACACCTCTCAGGCCCTGGATGACTCCCAGGGCAGCAATGAACTGAAGGGAATCTGTGTGCACCCCCTGTGCTGCAGGAGGATTCCCGGCCCGTCCTGGGCTCCCTGGCAAACCCGAATTGCTGCACTTCCCACCACCTCTGTCCACCCTGGCACTCACAGGGACAACTGCAAACTAGATCAGCTTCAGAAGCCATTCCTGTGCACAGTAATAATACTGGTCTAATTTACACATCCATTAGTGTGTCTTAAACGAATCTGAGGACAGCTTTGACTCATTTAGCAAAATCTGACTCACGCTTCTTGGGTATGGAAAAAACTATTTTGCAGACTTGACTCCTGCAGGCTCTGAACGCCTGAATCTCAGTTTGGTTTTATTAAACAACAGCCACATTATGAGACCTCAGCTTCCCTGTGCACCTTGAGCACTGGAGCAGAGCACAGGAGAAAACAGAAAGCACAAAGAGACACCTTTTGCTAAGGCAGGAGCTCACTGCACACACACTTTTTTGTGGAAGAAGATAAATACTTTTTTTTTTTAAGAAGAGGCATGTTTCATTTCAGTAGATACTTTTCACACCCAAAACCAGACTAAGAAGTAAGTCAATATTAGATGTTTGCTTAACCAGCTTAGCCTCGGGATAAAAAGGCCACGCTTTCCTATTATAAAAGTTTTGTAAGATTAAACTTCCTTTGATTTCTGAGGAACTACTTATCTATTGTATACCTGGATGGGATCCTGTGAAGTTATACTCCATGTACACAAGAACCACTAAACTTATTCAAACTAATTACACAATAGGAGAGTTTTCCTATTGTGTTTTGTTTATTTTTTCACTGGTGATCTCAGTAATCATCCGTGCTCTCCTCCAATGGGATTTACAAACTCAGCTTTCACACAGCGACTGTGCAAATACTGGAGCTCCAACAGCCAACAACAAAACCCAAACATATGAAGTATTTTTACTTCCAAATATATCCTTCCCCCGTGGATGGCACTCCATTTAAGAGTGGCTCAGCAAAATTATACAGATGATTATTTATGTCTGTATAAACATCAGATCCGTTCTAAGGAATACGCAAAGGCCACGACAATCTGAGCTGCTTCTGAGAATCCAGGTCACATTCATGTTTACTCTAAAAGCAGCAACAATTTAAGCAAAGACCGATTTCACTTGACATTATTTTTTTAGGAACTGCTAATTTGTGAATCATTGTAAACTCAGAGCCTCAAAATGCTTCATAATCTAGAGAACCTTCCAAGGAGGCAGATTCATTTATTGAAGAGACCTAAGAG
Source organism: Motacilla alba alba (assembly GCF_015832195.1). Classification (NCBI taxonomy): domain Eukaryota; kingdom Metazoa; phylum Chordata; class Aves; order Passeriformes; family Motacillidae; genus Motacilla; species Motacilla alba. The sequence goes on along the minus strand of NC_052031.1, from coordinate 3,568,259 downwards.
GGAAAATACACTCAAGATCAGCCTGATCTGTCTCGAGTGCTGGATGGGTGGTTCTGCTGTGCCAGTGGGTTTGAGGGGTTTTACATCACATGCTGAGGAAGTCCAGAAAATGCCAACATCATTCAACCTTCAGCCTTGGAATGCAAGTTGGCCTCCTCCCAGCAATTCCATGACCCAAAGGCCAGAGTCCCATAGCTCCTGATGCAGCAGGCATGGCTGTGTGGATGGAGTGCAGCTACATGCTGCCCTCCAGACCCAAAGGCTTCTGCTGCTCCTCCAGGCTGTGCTTCCCCACTGACTGCTCTTGCTCTGCCCTACCAAAAGAGGTGGGAGGGAGATCCAGGTCCTGCACGGTTTTGATTTCCCCCAGGTAAGCCATTCAAAGAGAAAAAACACTGTGCAGCAATTTGATCAGGAAGAGTTGTTGTTCAAGAGTGGTGGATGGGGACTGTGAGGTTGCTACTAGCCAACTCACCTACCCCAACAGTGTCATGCATCAGGCAATCCCTCACACCAGCTCAGGAGCATTATTCCTAAAGGATTTTCTTCCACAGAAACACCTCCTCTCTTCTCACAAAATCATTTCTAGTAATTATTAAAATTACTCAACCATCTCTCGAAGTCACAAGCTGCAGACTAAAACCAGAGCCAGCCAAAAACCTCCCAAATACAACAATTCTGCACTGCAAAGCACCAACTGCGTGGAAATGTGCTGATTTCACCAAAAAGCTCTATAAAAGGCAACAAGATTGGCCAGCAGGCCAGTCTGTCCAGCTTCCTGCCAGGCTGCCTGCCAGCCCCAGGGTGGGTACTCCCAGCTCCCTAATTCAAAAAATAAAATCAGCTATGAGAAGGCTTCCAAGGGATGGGGATTTTGCTTCCTGTAGCTCTCTGATTAAAATAAATGTTGCACAGGTGTGCATGTGTGTGTGAGGAAGGCAGGGACAACTCTGCTATACACAGCAAGAATGGCTTCTCAACAACGGAAAAATTTAAGAAAAATTGTATTTTGAAAGACAGATGCCATTGCTAACGGCACAGGAGGGAGAGGATGAGACATCCCTGCATCAATCTGTGAGTGGGAAGACAATGGCAAAGAAATCCAAACAGCAAGACGATAAATCAGAGGTGGGGAATCCCTGTCTTATCCCTTCTGCAGCGTGCATGCTATTGTATTTAATTAAAATAAATTACAGCTCGCTTGTGTACAGCCTGCAGGGCTTTTAACAGCCCTGAACGGAAGCCCAGGGATGAGCAGCCACCCTTCAGGAGCTCACTCTCCGTGTCTCCAGACGCGGAACGCAGGTGCTCTGTCACAGCACAGTCACAGCAAGGCTGAGGGACTGAGGCAGAACAAAAAGCCCGAACAGTTCTGCTTTTACACCATCCACTTCCTCAGCTCTGTCCCTGGGATCCTTGCCAGGATGCTGGTAATGTTTTAAATGGAGAATGCAGAGCTGCCCAGCAGTGTGGCAGCTGCTTCTGAGCAGGGATGTTTCACTGGAGAGGGGCTTCTTCTAACAGCAGTGATTTAACACTCTACAAACTAAATTTCTGCAACACTTGGCTGAGCAGGATCGATGCACTCTCCTGGTTAACCACTGCATCCACACCCTCTAATTCCTGCTTGAATTCACTCCACGTATTTGCAGCAGCAGCACCTGAGGACAAGAACGACTCCCTGCACTGAGGTTCAAACTCACTGTGCCCCAGTTTGGCACATCAGTCCTGCACTTCTGAGGACCAGCAGGTGAGGAGGTGCTCAGGTACTGAAGTGCTGTGCCACACACCTGAGGATGCTGCAGAGAACACTGCAGTGCTTTTGGGGGGTACAAACCGAGTTTGCAGCATCACCCAGGTCAGCCACCCATACACAGTGCTCCAGGCTCCGGCTGACTTCTGTGGAAGATCAGCCTGTGAAGCTCTGTTACACCAGGAGCCTGGAAACTCTAAGCTGCTGAATACAATGAAGAAGGAAACACCTCTGGACTGACCGTGTCCCTAAGAGAATTAGAGACACAATGTACCCGACAGGGCTCTGGATTTAGAGCTGCTCAGTGGATGCTCAGACAGCAGAAAGGAGCAGTTAAATCTGACCTTGAGCAGCTGCAGAATATCAGCTGATCCACAGCATTTGGGAAAAAAAGAAATTTCTATTTATTCTTGTCCTTAGGAAAGCATAAGTGAGGAGGAAATGGATTTTAAGTAAGCTCGGAGAAGTCCATGATAATACTAATTCAAGATTTTGAAGTGCTTTACCAACAGCAAGTAAAACACACAGATCTCTGACAGGAGAAATGAAGCAGGAAAATGCAAAGCAGCTTGTCCAAGCTTATGCAACAGATGAGAAGCACAAACAACACACAGATCTCCAGGCTCCATCTCTGTGTCCTACCATTCTTTCATTTTAAAAACCTAAATCCATTTTGCAATCCAGCAAGGTTTTCCACACAGATTTAAGTGTTAATTCTGGGCTGCTTAGACTTTTCTTTTTCCTGATGTGGTATCTCACCCATTATCTCCTCCTCTGTACATATACAATATAAAAGGAATTAGTATTTCAGAGCCAAAGAAACAGGAAAAAAGAAGAAAGTCCTAAATTTTTTATCTAAAGACAAATTTCTTTTCATATGGGCACACTGAATACAGATTTGAAGCAGCACTCCATCCTATGAAGAGAGAAAACATTGCTTGGAAACTACGAAAACTGAAATTGCTAAGATGCTACTAAATATATATATTTATGATGCTTCTATTTCCTGCACTAATATAATGTATAATGCATTTCATGTATTATCTGTTCAGCTGCAGATACACTTCACTGCAGGCAGAGACGAGGCAATTCTCCAAAACACTGACAAATCACCCTTTGCCCCATGAAGTGCAGTGAGCAGCACAGATCACTCCAGCACACTGCTCATGGGGCACAAGGACTGCTCCTACAAAAGACACATGAAAGGTTCTCACTGTCCATGCTGGTGCCAGAGTTTTCTCTGTGGAGCCACCTCACCACAGAGAAAAAAACACAAAAAGGAAATCTAAGAACTCATCTTAGCAAGCTCCTCTTTTTTTTTTGCAGAGCACACATTAAACTTACAGGTACTTTCACATCTGACAGAAATTAAAAGCTATCTTTTAAAACCAACTTGGGTTTTTATGTTTCTAAGTCATCTAGAAGAGAGCACTGTCAAATGGAGAGTTTCTCTTTGAATACCCACTGCCTGTGTGGATGGCTACTCCCCTCACTGACCCCTTCAGGGTTTGTCTCCTTTGATGCCATCCACGCCCATGGACCTTCTCAGAAGAAAAGGGACCCGTAAAGAGGAAAATGGCTCTCTTTACCCTTGCTGTCTGCAGTTTTCTTTTCAAACCCTCCTCATTCAGAGTAAAAGAGAATATGCTCTCAGATACCTACTTGCTCAGAGATGAGGCAGGAGCGAGCTCATCCTGAGGTCAGGTATTGGGCATTTACTGATGAAGAGATAAAATATTAATATTTATTGTTGTGCCTGAGATCTGAAGCAGCCCTGGTGCCCTCACTTTCACAGATACAAGTGACAAACATGACTGACAAAGCCACTTTGTGGAAGGTACATGAGTTTGCAAAATGCTTCCTCAGCCACTAAAGAGCTTCTGATCATCTGGCCCCTTTTACGACCAGCCTCACACAACCAACCAACAATTCAAACAGGGCCATGACAGAAAATACTTCTACCAACCCTAAATATGTCTGTGTGCATGGTACAAGTGCTTTTTTCTCTAAGACATGAACTGAAATCAATACAGTGCCATGACACAGAGTACTCTTGCCAAGAACCTACGGGGCAGATGGAATTTTGGAGTCCATCTTTAAAGTGCAGAGGTTGTTCTCTATTGTGACTGCAACAAAAGTTATTTGGGATCATTTTAAAGGACATCATTGAAAAAAATGAAGGTCTATGCCTGGCAGTAAAAGCACCTGATGAAAATGCACAGTTAAAATGGAATTATCTCTGTTTGGCTGGTAAGGCCTGTAGGAATACAAGGCTCCCTTTTCCAAAACAAATGTAAGAGATTGAATCTAATTTTATACATTAATCTGCTCTAAACCTTGGGGAAGCTGCAAAGCTTTGCTTCCTTTTCTGAGGCAGGAGAGAGAACCAAGAACCCCAGATCACAAAGCCCGATTATTTTAAGGAAATGTTTATGTGAATAACACCAGAACTTACTGCTGTCCTCAGCATGAAACCAAAAGGATGATTCAAGTATCATAAAAAGGCTTGGATTTGAAAGGATTTGAAAGATCATCTTGTTCCAACCCCCTCCCATGGGCAGGGAGACCTTCCACTATCCCGGGTTTCTCCAAGTCCCATCCAGCCTGGCCTTGGACATTTCCAGGGATGGAGCAGACACAGCTTCTCTGGGCAACCACAGAGTTTGCAACCATGTCTGATGTTCAACTAGGAAAACATCACAGAAAGAAACCAGCAGTAATTCACAGAGATTCACACTTTAGGTCAAGGGATACCATCTCTCCTTGAATCCCTCTCTAACCTGCTGGTTATTTCCCTGGAACTCCAGATGTCCAGAGTTTTGACCAAAACCACATCTCCTTTTTCTTTACACATGTGATGTTCTAGACGAGCTAGTTAATACAGAAAACTCCTCACGTACTCCTGGCTGAATTACCTCCTTCCTGCTCCCAGTAAGCAATAACCCATTTAAACAGTCTTTTTTCAAGGTGCCAGGAAGCCACAAGGGGTTAGATAATGCATGACTACCCCACAGAGACTGACAGACCAGGTATCACGACTTAACCACACTCACATACCTGACAACTTATTAAATCAATCTCTATCCCCAGGACTGCACCCCCACCACCCCAGGTGCAAATGGAAGAGGAAATTAAGGAAGTCTTGATTAATTTCATTGGTATTTTGACATGAATTTTGAGACAGACCTTTTTTTAAAATGCAATGTTCCACCACACCATGACAAGTCTCTTATTCTGTATCTGGCTCAGCATTCCTCAATACAATTTAGTACCTCTAACAGAAAACTCACTGTAAATTAGCAAGAAATGAACAGGGAACACTGGACAACTGCAGTTTCACAAGAACAAATGTTGGCAACTTCATTATCACTTCCAGCACTGACCCATGTATTGCAGGGAAAAAGCTGACCTGGTTAAGGACTTTTCCATTTCTATCTATGATCTCTCAGAGAATGTGCTAAGGAAACGGCTGTCCTACTGAATCATCTCAAGAATTTAACAGCCAAGATGATTTATTACCATAAAATAGGACTTGGAAACAAAGATATTTGAGGAGACTCAATAGCTATTAAATCATTGTGGAAAACATGATGCTAAAGGAATTGCAGATGCCTGACACATGTTCTACCGTTTTTTTCTCTTTTTTTTTAATATTGAGAGTCTATATAAAGCAACTCTGCAGAATTACTTAAAAACTTTTCTGACAGAAGAAATTAAAAATAAAGATACAGGTATAAATTTAAACGGCATCCATAAAAGTACAAAACAATTTTAACTAAAACACCCCACAAAGGCTGTCGGAAAAACTGGAGTCACCAATAATTTCAAAACCTATGCATTAAAAATACACTTCTCGCTTAGTAAACAAGCTGAGACGCATTTTGCAGAGTTATAGAAATTTTAGAGTTGAGTCAATACATAGAAAACCTCACATCATCTTATAATGAGTCCACTTGTTAGCTGGTGTGAAACCAGAGTCAGTAAAAGCACCTTGGGTTTTGTTATTACAGCTGCAGGGTAGATGTTGTTATCACACAGAACACGCTCTGGTCAAGACAGTTGGAAGCAGCTCTCTTTAAAATGCACTATTGAATATTACAACTGAATCACAAAGATGGTCTGTAAGGCTTGCTATGCAAAATACCACTGAAGAACATGCTGCTCTATTGACCAAAATGGAAAAACTCTTGTGCTAAACCTTCCACTAGACCAGGCTGCTCCATGCCCCACCAAACCAAGAACTCTTACAGTAACCAAGTGAAAATTTTAAATGTATTCCAAAATACAACATCTCCAAAGTAAGGTCCAAAGTTTTCTTACACCAGCTGATATTACAGACAATACTAACAACTTCTTGAGGCCAAAATCCCTTCCCAGCCCTTCCTGCCTTCAAACCTCTCTTCTTCACATCCCTGGATCACCACAGCTACAACAGCAATCATGAAGACACAACCTAGCCTTGACCTCCTTCGTGCCTTGACACAGTGATGACAAAGGCAAAGATCCATCTTGTGTCCCCCCTCCATTGAGCTCAAAACCAGGGAACCCAGACAGTTCTACAAACTGCACCCACAAACAAGGAAATGAGGAAAACTAACGGCCTTTATGATTAAATGGCTGTCTTATAGAAAAGCTGACCAACAGACTTACAAAATAGGAAAACGAGCACTCCTCTTTGACTTAATTTTGCATCGTCCTGGTTCACTTGTGCAACTCAGCCACTGTTTCTTTTTCTGCAACACAACAAAGAAAACAAATTCTGTTAAAAAAATTATTTGCTTGAACTGACGTTTCTCATTACATTGTTAAGTAATGCTTCAAGCTTACTGCTTGCTTTTAGTTAACACTGGAAAATATTTCCATCCTTCTTGACTGTTTCTCTGATTTTGATTGCCAGACTATTCCTGAAACTGCCCTATCAAGATGAACCTTGGAGACTCTGCTTGGTGATTTGAGCATAACACAGACAAACTAGAAATAAATTCCAAAACCTACTGCAGAGTTGACCAAAGAAATTCCTTGTAGCCACAGATAAAGCGAACAAACATTTTTTAAAAAGGATTTTATTGCTCAAATATATCTTTGTGGTGTCTTCTTAGATCTGTGAGTGCTCCTTGCTGGCCACCAGCACCTAATTCAGAGAGGTGATGACTTGCTCTTGGTTTGGGGTCATCCCTGGTACCCCTGTGTTCCAGGCACCCCAAGACACTTCAGTGGGAGCTGAATATCAGAAGGGTTATTCCTTACATCCTGCTCTGTGCTTTGGACCCAAATTTATAGAAATAGAAAAATTATATCCATACCTTACTGGGAATTGAAGCAAAAGAAGAGCAAGCAACCAGAAAAAACAAACAGAAAAATCTAACTAGAGTTATGAGAGTATTGTCCTGAAAAGGAATGCTCTGATGCTACATTCTCTATTTAACCACATAATTAGTAAACTTCCAGCAGAAGTAGCAAAAAAGAATTCCTCATTCCCTTACTAGGCTAAGTAGCGACCTGGAAGAACTGCTCAAACCTCCATGAAGAAGAACTGGATTGCTCCAGATAATGGAATAACTAAATAACTGGGGACAGAGTGGAAAATGAAGCCCAGAACATCTCATCGCTCAAGGTCAGGGCAGTTCTTGTTCTGCTGAAAATGGTAATTTGCAGGGAAAGGGAAAAAAAAAAAGTATTTGCAAAAAAAAAAAAAAAAAAAAAAAAAAAAAAAAAAAAAAAAAAAGAGAGATTGAGAGAGAGAGAGAGAGAGACATGGAAAGAGAAGGACACCAGTCAGACAGTCAGAAAGAATCCTGACTCTGGCTAAAGTTTGCTGCCAGGAAGGAATAACAAAGCAACGAGTAAATGCCAGCATGGATTTGTCAAACTGCTTCCCTTCCTTTTCCAAGAAGTTAGAAAGCCCCAGGATACAGAAATAATTCAGTGATCACCAGGATCACCTGAGCATGGACACTTTCATGCCATGTCATTCTCCCAAAATAATGAAGGATCATGGATTTGGAGAATAAAACTTAATTTTTCTCAAGTGATCACCAGGCCTTAGCACATGGCATCCAACCTTCAGCACCAGCAGAAGCCCAACACACACAGAAAGAAGCTGAGTATCTCATTAACTCCTCAGACAACTATGCACAATAAGTGTTTTCTTAATCTTAAATTCTAAAATCTCAATATGAAATAAATACATGTATCATTAGGGGGTATGAAATCATCAACTCATTTATAAGGGGCACAGTCAAACTTGAAGCTATTTAATTTAGCAGAACAATAGAGCTTTACGAAGTGTGTTTTCCACTAATGACCTGGACACTCTTTTTGTTATTTCTGCCTCTAAAATGCACAGCCAATATTTGTGGCTTTAAAAAAAAAAAAGGGCATTTCTTTCTTAAAATGTTGTTGAGCAGGAAAAAAAAACAATCAAAAAAATTAAACTCAGAGTACAATCAAATATACAAAGGAAAACCACACAAGTACAGATTTCATCATACTCCTCCAGATTTTAAATAGATCAACATATTTTGGAGATGGGTGTGATTTTATGCGAGCTGTGCCCCTTTAAAATTGGCAACTACATTTAATTCAGTGCTGCCTTATTCCAAGTTCCAAACTCCAGTTGAAAATAGACCTCACAATGGAATCCTACAGCTGAATATACTCTGGGAGAAAATGAATACTTTAATTTATTCCAAATTCATTTGCATGACAGTATATCATTAGTATATACAAAAAAAATATGTATTATACCAACAGAGGAAAAATTTTGTGCAAACAGTGAAAGAAACTCACATCCCACCAGTGAGATGGGCCTGAAACTTGAAGCAACAAAGCTGTTTTATTTCTCTAAGAAACAAACACATAAAAAATACCAAAAAGAGCTGTTGATAGTCTAGATTGTCATTTTAAAAAATACCGTATGACCTTAAAAAAACCCACAAAGCAAATGTGATTTCCCACACGCCAGGTATCTCCTAAATAGCTGAAAAGAGCCACATGGACAATCAAGTGCTGACTAAAAATAACTGATGTAACACAGCTCACCTACAAAGCAAGTTTTCCTACCTCACTGATTAACCAGTTGAAGAGGAAAGAAAACATGCATGCACTTTGTAACTCCATCAACCTTGTTGTCCTGGAAACAACTCTTCTACAAGAGAAGTACTTAACTGCCAAAACATCTTCTGCTACTACTTTTTGGGTTTTTTTTCTTCCCCTACTTCCCTCTCTGCTGTGCTCTCAATGTTTGAGAAGCAGCCAGCACCAAACCTAACCCATCAAATGGTACAGAAATTGGATCTCCTGCTCTTAAAAGGAAATACATAATTCCACTTGAGTGCGCAGCACGTAGGGAACACCAGGTTTGCACAAAGGCTATGGAACAGACTGCGTCACTTTCTTGTTGCTGCTGTTGTTAAAATCTCCTATTAACTGAACCTTTCATTGTAGGAAATGGCCTCGAGTTGTGCCAGGGGAGGTTAACATTAGATATCAGAAAGAATTTGTTCAAGGGAAGAGTGGTCAAGCACTGGAACAGGCTGCCCAAGGCAGTCGTGGAGACATTATCCCATAAGGGTTCAATATAGCAATTGAGGACATTGTGTGGTGGTCAACATGAGGGTGCTGGTAAGCTGGTGGTTGGATTTAAGTGACCTTAAAGGTCTTTTTCAACCCAAAGAACTCCACGATTCCGTATAAACCAGCAAACCTACAGGGTGAACTCGGCCTTCCTTATTCACGTGCCCAACTACCTTGGGGTGGAAGTCCTTTCTCTCCCACTCTGTGGGAGTGCAACGAGGTCATAAACCACAAAAAAAAATTATCTTTTTTAGGTTTTATGGTTACTGTCTGTGTTTAGAAGGGAACAGTACTTTCAAACCCAAGTCTTGGCAATTTCTGCCACATTGCTGGCCACAAATTCAAAAAATGCTTCCGTGTCCCAGTACTGGAAACATTTGTGCTCTCCCTTTCTGGGTTCAGAATCCTCTTTTGAAACAGGTCTGTGCTTTTACTAGAAGAGAAAACTTAATTTTAACCTCTGTATGAAATGAAAACTAAGTTTAGAAATTAGATTTATCTAGGAAACAGCAGGTTTGTTTCACACCACAACTTTACTGTCCACATCTCTCCACACATTGCTCTTCTTGCTAGGCAGCCTGCTTGGGTCAGACGCAGCACATTGGCCTTACCTAAATTGTCCAATCCACTGCATTAAATATACTTATTTAAACACTTGCAAATCCCTTATTTCTAAACTACCAGTGCTTTAAAAAACTTGGGATGCAAGCCTCTCAGTCAGCCTGCCCACACCTGTTTTTCCAGTGAAATGCCAGAGTCTGCACTGGTCTCAGATGGGAAAAATCACAATTCACTGTTTCCAAATGAAACCTGTTAATTACCAAAATTATTCCCACAGCAAGTCCGAAGGGATTTTGTTTCCTTCAGAAGATCCATGATTAAACACAGTTACACTCAGCAGTTTTATTCCGTGTGGCATCTCCGATTTATCATCTTCACTAAGGAGACCTGCGTTTTCCCTCTACTTCCTCCAATTTCCAATGTATTCACAAGGGTTTTTTCATGTTCATTAGCAATGCTGGTTATCCATCTTTCTGTACTTTAGATTTTCACATAAACCCTACCTAATTGTTACCCAGAGAAGCTGTGGCTGCCCCAGCCCTGGAAGTGCTCAAGGCAAGGCTGGACAGGGCTTGGAGCAAGCTGGGATGGTAGAAGATGTCCCTGCCCATGGCAGGGGGGTGGATCAAGATGGTCTTTAAGGTCTTTTCCAACCAAACCATTCTGTGCTTCTAATGTGCTTTTACATTGATTTTAAACTGTATCCTTGTATCTGCTTTTCCAATGACTTATCTTTAATATATTAGTGCGACTCACAGCTTTGTTTTTCCTTTTCTCCTGTGATTTTATTCTAGACATTGTAAACCTTCAATCTCTGTGCATCCCTTGTATTTCTTTTAAGCATCTTCTGGAGAGATCACAGAATCATAAATGGACTGAGTTGGAAGGGACCTCCAAGATCCTCTAGTTCTCACCCCTGCCATGGGGAGGGACACTTTCCACTAGACCAGGACCTTCCCTTAGATCAGGTCACATGTTTAGCTGGCAAAATTAGCTGAAATCCCAATTAATCAGGATCTGGAGTCGCTACCAATAAACAAGTACCACTAAGAGATCCAAAATCCCAACCTCACAGTCTTGAGCTGCCTCTGCAAAACGCCACAGTTAGGGATTAAAATTTCTCATCTCCACTACAGACCCAGCTGCTTCAGCAGCATTTTACTGCACAGGCTCAATAAACATTCCATGTGTCATCAAGCAGGCAGTGAACATCCACAGAAGTCTGTCTTAACACGTCAAAGATTCAGGGATTTTCAGCATCCCATCCCTCGTACCATGCATGAGAAAACCCAACAGCAGAGACAGAGAGGAGGGAGGTATTTGGAAACTTGGTACATACGAGCAAATTGAAAATTATGAAAATTGTGGTGCCTTACAGTAGCGGCGCTGTTACACGCGTTACAAACACTGAATTTTGTCAAACTATTTCCAGTAAATGCATTTTTTTCCCCACCTCAGCACTAGAAATTCCCAATGCATAGTACAAATCGTTATGTTCTGCACTTTCTAGCTCAAATGAGGACCAGGTTTTACCAGCCAGCTTTTAGATTTGTTTAGACCCTCCCTCTCTGGTACAGAAGCACACTGAGCTCAGGCTGGAAAAACTTATCTTATACTGATTTTCTCCTTATTTCAGGCAAAAATTCCAAACCATAGCAAAGCTTTTGCCTTCTGCTGCCACTGAATACCAGTTGCTGCGCAAGTAAAAGAGAAAAAGGCTGCAGTTATTTTAAAACAGCTACTTTTCTCTACTTAAGTATTTAGTTTTCAGTAGTTGACTATGTTATGGGTGGGAAATTACTGCCCAAAGTGATGCAAACACCAATAGCCCTGAGTAGGGCAGTAGCAACAAGTGAATGAAAAAAACTTGCAGGGTAATTTAAAAAAAACAGTATAGAGGGCTGAACAGCATTATTAACTGGTGAGAAAAACCCATAAAACAAACACAACAGAACAACACCCTCTGATGATTCTTTTTAGTCTCAGGCAGTATTGCTACAAAATACCTAATCAAGGTGACACAAAGAACTTCTAAACCATTTATTAATTACTTGAGGCTATTTTTCATTTTACTGCTTCACTGCAATTTCCATTAGCACGGGAAATTGTACCATTTTTTTCCAAAGAGATATTTCCAGTGAAGTCAGTGTGGATTCAACAAGACCAGGACCATCATATAAATAGAAATCAGAAAATAGTATTTCCATAAGAAACCGCTCAGATTTATTGGATTAACAGGCACTTACAAGTGACTCACGCTGACACAGCCTATAGTAATCCAATCTATTTGAGATAAGAATAAATTCAAAGGAAACCTTAAATTTAGAAAAATCACCTCTGTGTCTGCACACATAGTTGGCTTTATTACACGAAATCACATTAAGTGTTCCCTCCAAATGGGAGGACAAATAAATTAAAAGCTAAATTCTAGCTATTTTTTCTTCCATGAGTGCAGCATGTCCTTAACAGCAGTAGCCGCCACACTGAGCATAATTAGGGAGGGATAAGAGAGCCCTGTGTGGAAATGCCTTGTGGAACACAGCAGTTTTCCTGTCCTACAATCCCACAGGAATAGGCTGTGCTAGAGGAGTGAGAAGAAGAGCCATGAAGCCATTTCACTTTGTCTCAGGAGAATTAAGGCAGGTTGTTAAACCTGCAGTGGCAACCACCATTTTTCCTGCACGTACACTGATTTTCCTTTCTGTCTGGGATTTCTTGGGGAACTCTGACTTTCCTCTAGGGGATGTTACTAAATCCTAACAAACACTGAGGTGTTCTGGCTCAGCACACTGAAGCATCAGTGCTTTCCTGAAACCCTGAAGGATGCATTCACAGCTCTCACACCTCCTTTAAAACATGGCAGCAAGCAGGGAGCTGGGATGGAGCTTATTTCTATAAATACTCCTCCGCAGCAATAAAATAATTTTTACCTCTTGATATTGCCATGAATAGCAACAGTCTGGGGAAAAAAAAAAAAGTATTATTAAATATTACAGAGTCACAGAATGGCTTGGGTTGGAAAGGACTTTCAAGAATATTTAGTTCAGACTCCCTGCAAAGGACAAGGACACCTTTCACTATCCCAGGTTGCTCCAAGCCCTGTCCAACCTGGCCTTGGGTTCTTCCAAGGATGGAATACCCACAGCTAATTTGGGAAACCGGTGCCAGGGCCTCAGCACCATTAGAGGGAAGAGTTTCTTCCTAATATCCCATCTAAACCTGCTTTCTTTTCATATGTAAAGAAAAAAAAGCCAATATAAGGAAAGGTGACACTGGCCAGAGCAAGGGGTCATGCACTGAGGACAGCACTTTTATCTTTATCACCAATTACTCTAAGATATAATTAAATACCACCTGTGTGTAAGGATATTTGAAAGCCACGGGACAGCTGAAAGCCACGTATGCTCTGCCATCCATAAAGCAAAGACACTTCTCTGTATGCAGCGATGTAAATCACTGAGCACACAGATGAAAACTCATTTGTAAGAACCAGCTGCACACTACTGAGGCCAACAAAATCTTATCAAACGCAGACTTCAAGGCTGAAGTGACTTATTTAGAGAACTGCTGTGCTGCTCTCACCTGCAGTACCCAGTTAAGTTAGATCAAGGACAACAGCACACACCAACTACCATCATAAGCAGGAGGCTTTAATTTTTCATGCACACTTTCCTTCAGGCATACACACCCACCCTCATCAAATTCCCATTAATGGCCGTTCTAGAATCCTGAAAAGCAGTATGTTATAGCCTTGGGCTAACTAAATTAGAGCGAGCTATGCTGAAGCTGCAATCACAGTGCAGACCTGCTGTATGACTTTTACCACAATAAAGATACTCCCTCAGAGAGTCTCTTCACAGTGTAATGCTTTCAAAAAAACCTCACCATAGCCAGCACCTCCTGTGAATTTGGTCATGACAGCCTGGGGCCTTGCCCAAAGACACTCAGAAAAAAAGATCAAAAATTAACCAGTAGTCAAAAAACATTGATTATACCCAAGATTTTTAATGTGCTTCAAGTGGGGATGTGGATCTTGGCTTGAAGGACTGCAGAACAGATGAGAACTCAAATGGCAAAGTGCAAGGGGACAAGGCACAATTTGTTCTGATTGAAAGACAAGGTTAAAAAATCTCATTTTCTGTCACAATGAATTGGGTTTTCAAAGTGAGACCTCCCTGCCCTTGTGCTTTTTTCAGATTTGATTTTCAGAGAAATTCTGGCCTTTACATTACAGTAAAATGCTGTAAAATTTTCAAATAGCTAGATTTTGTGCTAACCCTAATTCATAATCATTCTGGCCTTGCAACCGTGGTGTGAAATTCACTGAGCTAGACAGCTGGGAAGGGGGGGGTGTGAAGAGTGGGGGTGGTGTTGTGTTTTTTTATTATTATTGCACTTCTGGTGCTCAACCCTTCTACTCCATACCAAATCCATATTCAGAAGTCTGTGAGCATGAAGATGCTTTTACATACAAGGATTTGGTCAGGCTCTAAAAGCATCTGCACCTTCGTTTGCAATGAATGAATGTCCCTTCAAATTTACTTGGGTGACCAAAATATGTGTTTCTAGCCTGTAGTCCTGACTTATGTAAAAGTGGTGCTGCTCAGAAAATTGTTTTGTCCATGTAATGCTCTCCAAACTAATTTTTACCCCTTCAAAACCCTCTAAAGGACACCTACTGAGAAAGGCTTTCCAATGAAACCTGAAGAAAACTGCCTGAGCTCACAGTGCTGGTACAGAACTAAACCTTAAATGAAGTTCTAGGAAAGAACCACCAGCTTTTCACGTAAACTTGTGGTGAGTTTTCACTGAAGCCCTCAACCCTGCCAACCCATGGCTAAATGTCACACTTCATTTCCTATCCTAAATCAGCCATAACAGGAAGACGGTTTTGCTCTGTCATTTTCAGACCTCATTAAAACCCAGCACTAAATGTAATTCTGGATAGTGGAACTTGGCTGTGGACTGAAAAAAAAAATCCCCAACATTTAGACAATCTAAGAAATTCAGCCTTTTTTTTTTTCTGTACCAGAATGGGCCTTGGGTACAGCTCTTCACCAAAGACGTGGTTTTATTTTTCCACATGCTCTTGATACATGCGGGATCAACATCATGAGGTGAGCAAATTTAAACACAATTACTTAGGTTGGAAAACCCTTTTAAGATCAGAGTCCAACCATTTACTCAGCACTGCCATGGCCATCATTAAACCATGTCCCCAAGTGCCACATCTTTTAAATCCCTCCAGGAACAGCAACTCCACCACTGCCATGGGCAGCGACAGGGTCTGACAACCCTTATGGTAAAGAAATTTTTATTAAAATCCACACTGAGCCTCTCCTGGTGCAACTTGAGGCCATTTCCTCCTGTCCTACCACCAGGAAAAGACAAGCACAACCTACCTACAGCTGCTTTGTAACACCATCACATCAGAAAGTCAAACTCTCGCTCAATTTCTTACGCAACTATCAGTCAACTCTTACTTATTTCCCCCACCAAAAAATCTTCTATTCTTAACAATTCTTTAAAGGCCACTTAAGGCACACCAAGAACTAAGAAAAGCAACACTGGGCTGCTTCATGGATCATCTCCCAAGGTATCACACTCAAAAGCACAAAACATCACTGTATTTCTGCCTCTGAAATAATCTCTTTAGGCAGCTACAAGTTGTCTCAGTGAGAAAACATTATCTTGTGCATGTCCTATTAAAAAAAAATTAATCTGTTCAACACCTGATGATTCACTCACCCACATGTTAGAAGTCCACACAAAAATGACTCATTCTGTCCGTAAGAATATTCACCTGGGATAACAAAGTCCTCTCATCTTTTCCAGAGCTGGTAACTGCTTTTTCTTGCAAAGGATGGAGGCTTCCCCATGAGAGCAATGGGTGACATGAAGGGGAAACAGACATGGGACTGGGCCCTGAAAATTTTATAAACCATCTATATAATAATAATAATAATGAAAAGACTTGAGAGTTAAGTTTGTGGATAACTGAAGAATCAGCAGAGGAAACAGAAAATACAGTGAGACAGCAGCTGAAGGCAACAACTGATTTTAATCCTGACAACTGATTTTAATCCAACAACTGATTTTAATCCTAAAAACTGATTTTAATCCTAAAAACTGATTTTAATCCTAAAAACTCAACGTCACCCAGATTTGAAGGAGGTCAGGCTACTCCTCTGTGACCTGGACACTTTCTCCCAGGAAAGGGCTCGGCAGCAGCCGTACTGAATCATCCTGGTAGGGACAGCCAGTGCAGGGCAAATCCACACGAAGGGCTTGGCTGATGACATCAGATTTGTTGTGTTCGTGCAACAAATCAAGCGGAGTTCTAGGCTAGAACTTCATGTCCAGTTCTGATACCCACGCTGCGGAGACGCCAAGGGACTGGCAAGCGTTCAGGGAAGAGTTTGGAAAATAGTGGGGCTGGCTGGGATACAGACTCTGTGAGGCCAGGCCAAACGTCTCCTGCATTAGGGAGATGAGTCCCTGACCTTGTTTTCATAGGTACTTTGTGAATGTGACAAGTAACAAACAGCTCTTCGATCCTTGGAGAAAAAGGCACAGCAAGATATTGCAGCTGGAAGGGAAACAAGCTTGAATTGGAAGTAACTTCTTGCTTTTTTAGCAACAGCAGTGCTAAATATTTAACATTCATTGGTGTTTTAGGATGGCAGAGCTTCCGACAGCACTCCAAGATGCACTTCTGAGGAAAAGTTCTTATCTTCTTTCACAGAGAACCACACAGGCTTGATACAGAGACATGAATCTAAAAATTCCATGGAATCACAGAATAATTTGAGATGTAAGGGACCCCGAAGACCATTCAATCTCAACCCTCTGCCACGGGCAGGGACACCTTTCATTATCTCAGGTTGCTCCAATCCCCATCCAACCTGGTCTTGAAAAATTCCAGGGGTGAGGCAGCCAGAGTTTCTCTGGGCAACCTCTACCAGGGCCTCCCTATCCTCCTAGCCCAGAATTTCTGCCTAATACCCAGTCTAAATCTACTCTCCTTCAGCTTTAATCCATTCCCTTGTCCTAACACTGCTCGCCTTTTACTAAAAAATAAAAACCCTGAAGCTAGTATTGAAGTTAATTTTCATGTTTAATTTTATTGTTACTGCTATGTAATGCTGTCTGAAGATCAACTGTGCTCCTTGGCCTTGAAAAAAGCATTTTATACATTGTTTTCCTCCTTGGTAAATTTATCTGCAAAAATACAGGCATGGAAAATACCTGATTTGTTATTTGTCTTGCACCTCATTACCTCAGGGAGTAACATGGAAAATTAAGAGAGAAAAAAAAAAAAGAGAATGTGTGACCTTAATTTGGGGGAAAGTAAATGGTAACTCTGATTGTGTATTATTAGAATATGATGAGAATTTATGCAAGAGGACACTGGTTTAGCCAGAAATGCACTTAACAGAAGTGACTAAAGACATGCTTGCTGCTGGCATGACACAGCTCTCTCTTTCCAGCCCTTCTATTATCCAAACACATTTTACTGCCACCCCTTCTGCAACTGCTGAATTTTTGACTCAAGTTTAGACAGTACTCGGAGGCACCAAAGTGCACAGCACACCCAGTTCAGTAATCCAGGAAAAGATAAGACTTTCAGATGTACTTGTTCTACCAACACCTTGCATTCCACGAGGAGAGAGGAACAAAGAGAACAAACTGGCCAACCCCACAAATGAGCCCTGAGAAATGAAAAACACAGAAAGAAATAATCTAATGAAGGAAGATCCTTTCCTGACACAAGAAATAAAGCATATAGATTCTGAACTCCTGATTATTTCTAATTTTGTAAGTAAAAAAAAATTAAAAATTAAACCAAGTAAGGCATAACTGACTCATTTTTAATTCTGAGTCATCCCAAAACAGTGGATTCCTGTGTCAGACTACCTGTGCCCTCAAGAAGGTAATGGAATATGGCAATTTCTAATCCATTTAAGAATCAGGAAATTCACACAGCAGGTGTGAACACTAACAAACCACTATTTTCACTTTATATTGAAAAAAAAATTCAATCAAGCCCTCTCTATGGAATATAACAAGAGTTCTGAAGAGAGTGGACAAGATAAGCCACGCTGTTTTACACAAAAAAAGTAGGGCAAGTCCTTTCCTGGCTTGTCCCACTAGAATTACAGACCTTGAACTTGGAGAAAAGAAATAAAAAACCTCCTGACAGCAGTGAGAGATCAGGGCAAGCTCCTTCACACTGCCCTGTGCCGGGGGCTGCACACACAAACCACATCCTGAAGAGCACCAGCTCTGCTCCTGATGCCACAAGGCAGCAGCTCCTCACCTTCCACTGTATCCCAATTTAATATTCTGCACAAGCAAACACGCTGGGTTTATGTAATAACTGCCAGTGTGTCACTCACTCCATGGGATTTGGAGTTTTAACTCCTTAAGGATGCAACCCTAGAAAAATTCATGCATTCCAGGAGGTTGGAATACTGGTATTTCTGGGGAATTTATCACAGAAGTATTTAGCACGGTGGTTTTAAATCTTCTAATTTTATGAGGAGATTTGAACTGCTCAGCATTTTTCTGAAAATTCTTGTTCCCA
Organism: Motacilla alba alba; assembly: GCF_015832195.1. Taxonomy (NCBI): domain Eukaryota; kingdom Metazoa; phylum Chordata; class Aves; order Passeriformes; family Motacillidae; genus Motacilla; species Motacilla alba. The sequence continues at coordinate 3,549,783 of NC_052031.1, read as the reverse complement.
GAATTACCAAGTTACATAAGAATCTTATATGCCAATAATGAAACATTTTCTAGTCTCCAAGGTAGCACAGAAACGCCAGAAATTTGTCTGACATTCCTCCCCCTTCCAAAAGAAACCCAGCAGGCATGTAAAAAGAACTCCAAGTGTTATTTATAAAGTCTCATTAATTATCAATTATTGAAATACTAGTAGCCCAACTGTTCCTGAATACTTGGTGAGGAATGTTGTTGATACTTTCCATGCATTCCTGTCAGGTCTTCTTTATCCAGGGAAAGAAAGAGAAGAAAGAAAAAAAAAAGAGACAAAAAAAGGAGAAAAAAGAAGATAAAAGAGAAGAGAACTAGTTTGCATCACAGTTTTTAGCCTTTTTAAGATTACAAATACCCAATATTTTTATTAAAATAAATATCTATGGCTTTAATAAAGCACATGAATTAAACTAAGATGTTTCCTCCCAGTATCACAGCATCAACCACTATGGGATCAGCATCTGGAATAAAATCAGCAGGAGCACTTCCCCGTCAATGACAGCAATATACAGCTCTGTTAATTTATTGCTCATTATTATTCATCATTACTCTGGCTCAAAACAACTTTCAGGAGAGGACTAGCTGGGAAACTTTGCATTTTTCCTTAGCAAGTATCTATGTAAAACATAAAAATGAGGCATCTAAACTATCTGTTCCCAATTACAAAGGCTGTTTATGTGGTCCACAAATTCTCCTACAGTACAAAAGCAGATTTTAAAAGATTAACACACACATTAAAAAGTCCCAATCCTAGCTAACACTTAAATATTGGCGTCTTAAAGCTATTTTAAGTAAAGAGCAGCAGTAGAGACGAGTGTGGAGCTATGGCTACAATTTTGGAAGCTCCCACGTATCTGATTAATTCCATGGAAAAGGACAGCTGGATATCCAGCGAGGTATTCAAGCTTTTTGAGCTGCTTACAAAATTCCCCTTATCTCTTTATTTGCTACAGGTGGCACAGTGGCATCATGTCACCTGTGCCTGCCCCTAGATCAAGACAAGAAAATTGGAAACATTCCTTCTCACTCCCTCTTAACCTCTTCATCCTCATTTCAGACCCAAAGCCTCCGAAATGTTTTGCACAGGCATGTTGTAAAACTAACTTTAGGTGTTTGGTGGAATGACAAAGGGAACCATTTTGGATCCCTCTGCAGAATTAATGCCTCAAACTGCAGTTCTGCTCATTTGTATTTGAATCCAGCTCGTGTGCTGGTATTCCAGCAGCATATGGCAGTGTGTATTTCAGTTGGAAGAGCTTCAAGGAGGAGCAGCAGCATCATTCTAAAAAACTGCTTATATACCAAATCAAGTCTTTTTTTTATTTTCAAGTGAGTTTCACTTAAATCTTTAGGATGCTCATGCTCTTCCACCAACAAAAAAAAACCCCTCCACATCTAGAACCAAGTTTCCTTTGCCCAATTATCTTTAGACTGTTACAGGCTTTTTATGGCAGAACACCCAGAAGTAACAACTATGAAGGGAGCTCAAGTTCCCTCTTTAGAACCATGATGATAAAAAGGAGATAAGATCTTACTACTTGCTGTCTGGAATTATCCCAGCAATTAGGAGACTCTGGATAAAGCTCATCTCACTTTAAAAATCAGATACGCAGGTGAGATTATTCTTAATCCAGTGGGATAACAGGGATGTCACTTTTCACAATGCTAGTTAGGTGAAACCCTCAGTTGCAGGGGAAGCAGAGCTCTGAAACCCTGCAGAAGAGATTGTATTTGCATCACAAATCTGAGCAGGAGTCACCATAAACCAGCCACATGTTGTACCACTGCCAGCGCCCCAGCAGAGTCCGAAATCCCACGTCGAGTGTCTAAAATAGACAACACCACAAACACCATTCCTGAAATAACCTTAGGACCTTACAGAAGGTGAAAACAGACAACTTGAAGGAAACAAACTCTCTGAGTAAACACCAAGGTGATTATTCACTGATCGGAGAAGCTTTTTCAGGCCTTGATACCAATAAAATCTCACCAGTGATTGCAGTAAGATTTCTGCCTGAGCAAGGACTGTGGGGTCTTTCCCTTGAGAAGGGCCCAACAGCTAACTACAAATTGATGTATCTAAAGAAGGTGAAGCATCCCCCTGCAAATTGTGCACGAACCTTGCTTCAAACCAGTTATCCCAAGTCCTCTGTACAGCCCCATCTGTGGAGCAGACAATTCCTCCAATGAGTATTGTCCCAAACCACAAGAATTTTGTGTTAATTTTCCTTAATTCTTGGCAAACATTAACTGAAAACGCCCCTCTCCGTCCTGACAGCATCCCTGAACATTTGCATTCAATCCACAATTATTTGATGGGAACAAATAAACACCGAGCTCTCAGCATCCTTCAGACCTCCAGAAAATCCTGCCTTTCCCCAAATTAACATAACAAAGAGATCAGCAAATGCCACGGCTGAAGCAAACACCTGCTCTCAGGTTTGGTGGGCAGAAGAGTTTTTCAAACCTGCTAGAAACTGAGATCAGCTAGCACTCAGCTGGAAGAAACCCCAGCCCTACATTATGTAATCTACATAGTTTTTAGACCAGTCTGCATTCTTGTAGAGCCCAAAACTGAGGAAGCTACAGACAGAACAAAAGAGAACAGAAAAAGTTCATCAATCTCAGCCCAGAGGCTGCTGAGGAGTCTGTATTTGCACACTGAGGCAGGACTGCCCACTCACCCACACAAACCTGAGCCCTGCAATCTCGTAATATCGAGGGTAAAGCACCACAAAATTTCCAGCGAGTCAGATCAGTCCTTTATTTGGATGAACAAGCACTAACAACTAATAAGTTAAAAGACCTGCTTCAGGGTTGGGTTTGGGTTTTCCTTTTTTTGGTAGCGTGTGAAGAAGTCCAGACACAAACTCATCTTAAAAACTCAGAAACAGCTCAACTGATGCTGCCACTGACCATACGGAACGAACAGAAAGTGGTGGCACACAAATTCAGTCTGACCTTTAAAGACAGATTAACCTCACCCAGTTTCTTTTGTTGAGTATGCTGGGGTTTTTTCCTCATTTCACAGAACTGCAGAATGGTTTCAGGAAGAAGAGACCTTAAAGCCCATCCAGTCCCACCTCCTGCCATGGACACAGACACCTTCCACTATCCCAGGCTGGACACTTCCAGAGATGGGGCAGGCACAGCTTCTCTGTGTGACCTGTGCCAGGGCCTCACCACCCCCACAGTAAAGAATTCATTCCCAATATCTCATCTAAAACTGCTATCTTTGAGTTCGAAGCCATTCCCCCTTTTCCTGTCACCCCATGCTTTTGTAGGTAGTCTCTGAAATGGAATATATACTGCTGGAAATACAGCATCTGAGTACATCTCTAAGTTGCTGACTTTTCACTTACTTATAAAAGAATGAAGAAAAACAGCTGAAACTATCAAGCACCCAAGTCAAACCAAGCTGTTCCTTGCAATCAACATTATTTTATAACACCTTTATATGTGATTTAAAATTCCACTCATATTTGGTATTTTTAGGTCACCCACAGACCTGTAACTTCTTTTCACCCAAGGAGACTTTGCAAGCCTTCTCCTTGCTTTTAATCAAGCATCAAACTGCTCTTTCTTAACCATCATGACTGAAAAAATGCTCTAAAAGTGAAAACACTGGCCACTTCACAACACTGAAATACCAGGGTGGGATTTCAAATACCTGTACTGGGGCTCTGAGGATTTTGGGTGTCTAAATCCCTCACTACAGCTCAAAACCTCTCCCTTCCAACAAAAGCACGGTAAGAAAGGACACAAAACCAAGTTCAGCAGCACAGAGAGACCTTCCAGTTCCAGACAACACTCCATGCCTGGAAGTGTCCAAAGCCAGGCTGAAGAGGGATTGGAGCAACCTGGAACAGTGGAAAGAGTCGCTGCCTATGTCAGGGGGTGGAACTGGATTGTCTTTAATGTCTATTCCAACTCAAACCATTCTGTGGTTCTGAAACTTCCCAGTCTCACAAAGGTACCTGACAGTTATCAGCATCAAATATCACATCTTGAAATTAAAGTGGCCCAGCTGCAGGATTTTGGAGGTGGATAAATTCTCAGTGTAGTCACTGTAACGTAAACATTGCATTTTTAGACACCATTAATTAGCACTTCTTCAAACAACTCCAAAAACCCACATCAGAGGCAGAACTTGACCCAGTCCTGATCTGTGTACAGGATCTTCACTGCTGAAGAGTGGCTGCATTGCTGATTACAAAGCACTCAAGTTCAGTACTTGAAACAGTAGTTTTCTCTATTTTTAGCTGTGCAACTAAAAAAAAAGTATCCCTGCTTGAGCATGAGGGTTGGACCAGGTGACCTTAGTCAGGTCCTCAATAAGCTCAGGCATTCTGTGATGAAAAAACAAGAAAACTGCTATAAAGAAAACTGAAATGAACAGGAAAAAAAAGGGGAAGGTATTAAGGGGATGACAGCTTGGTAAAGATCCCATATTGCATATGGAAGAATAAAGTGCAACTTAAAACATAATAAAGAACAATATTAAGAAAGTGTTCAAAAGAATGTCATTCAAAAAGAGAAGTCATACTGAGATTCCAGGAAAAAAATATTTTAACAAACTAAATGCAAAATTTTAAGCTGAAAAAAAATACTGAGAACTGATGTGTTAAGAGGAAATTTTATCAAATGCACTAGAAGGGTGAAGCTTATGAGAAAGCCTGCTGGGCCAGCAGGTGACAAAAGATAAAAGGCTCGACAGGACAAAGCTGTGGGGAAGGGGAAAAAACCTCAGAAATGCTTCTTTGCCACAAGAAAACCCAAATGAACTCAGTGTTCAGGACGGAACAGTTTAGGGAACTTCCAGCTCTGGCGCCTGCCTGCAGAGAGAAGCAGGAAAGAGGATCATCTCCAGGAAGCTGGGCATTGCTCACTGCCAAAGCCTACCAGGAATTACACAGCCAGGAGCACGTGGACACAGCCAGATTTCTAAGGAAACCAAATGATTAAAAATACCAACTGATGGACAGCAGTCTGCAGGTCACACACAGGAGGGCTCTGAAAGGGCTCCGTGGATATTGGGAGTCCCTAAAAATTACCAACTTCTCCACAAGATCTTGAAGAAAACTCAGCTCCAGAGGAGAGAGGAGGAAGGGTCTATTAATCAACAGTTAATTTACATGCAGAGAACATAAGCCCTTATAGACACACATAAAATCAGACTCTTGTACAGGTCTGGAGTTAGACCTCTCTTATTTAACTGAATAATAAATTATTCATATAATAATATATTCATATATTCATATAATTCAATATAAATATATATAATCAATATATTATATATAATATATATTATATATTATATAATATAAAATCAATATATTCATATAATAATAAATAATAATAATAAATTATGCTGAAAAGGACACACTGTGAGGTCACAGGTCTATTACAGATAAACCAGTAAATGCATCAAAGTAGTTATCCTCAGTCTTTTCTTCCAGCTAGTTATTATACAGCGTGACTGGGAGAGAAAACAGAAGATGAAACTCAAGTAGATTAATTCTAAGGCCCTGTATATAGAAAAAAGCAGCCAACTACACACTGAAAATGAGGGGTTCTAAATTAGTTTTTTTTCCTGATTAGGAAAGACCTTGAAGTCACTGCAGATAGCTTTGAGAAAATACAGTTTTCACAGTGGTTGACAACAGGAGCAGAGAAAAAGCAAACAGAATTTCAGGAGTAACTAGGAATGAACTGAGGTGGTAAGAGGAAGCAGCAGCGGGACACTGCACTCTTGTGCAGCACTTTCATGTCCTCAACTCTCTACTTCCCTAAGCTGCAGCTGCAGGACACCACTGGAAAAGTTATTTCATGCTACAGATCCTTTAAATCTGGCCCAGTTTTACAAATATTAGATGTTTGCTATGTTAATGTCGAAAAACAAGAGGAAGTGGCAGTTCTACTGCTCAGGCAATTTCCTACACCTCATCATCTAAAACAAGCATGTATTTATGATTGTGGAGGTTGATTCTGTTAACTGATTTCCCTTATTCAGTATTTACTGGCAATGCAGAGAGTGACAAACCAGCAGGTTCCAACCAAGTTGGTTTTGAGACTAAAAACTCAGACGATGAAAAATGCTGTGAACAAAGCAGGCATGGACCTCTTAAACATTTAACATCATCCGCAGTCATCCAAAAAGGTGAATCCCTTCTCCACCCTTATCTTTCAAAGATGAAATAACAAACAGCACCAGAACACTCAGCCCAGGGAAGTGGTGGAGTCAAAAAATGCATGGATATGGCACTTGAGGATATGGTTTAGTGGTGAATATGGTGGTACTTCAGGGCAGAACTTGGTGATCTCAGAGGTCTTTTCCAACCTTAATGATTCTGTGATGAAGAATGACATTATATCTTACATATTATTATCCATTCCTACAAAGTATTTTACAGTGACTCCATCTACAAGTGTACCAAAACAGCACAGGGATTTTACCACAAATTCAGCTGTGCCACGTGCAGAAGCGGGCAAACCCACTCTGCTTTTGGCAGGACTTGGTGCCATTTCAGCTCTTCTTTCCACAGGGATCTGAGCTGGGATCTGTTCCCAGCACTGTTCAATGAATTCATAAATGACATGAAAAGGGCTCAACAGTGAGATGACAACATCTGCTGATGATAGTAAAGTTATTCACAGTAGCAAAGGCAGTAAATAAGTAGGGAAAACCAAAAAGAAATGCGTGCAGATAACTCACAGGACATTAAAATCTTGAAATGAAATTCAGGAGTGAAATTAATGAGGACTCTCAATGAAATTAAGTGTGAAGTAGGATGAGTGGAAGTGGGGCAAGTGGCCCTATTTCATGTATATAGGTCAGCAGGCTTTGAACTGACTCAACACTTGCAGCAAGCTGAGCTCTAGAAAACTATGGTTGCAATGGAAATAGTTATGTATGAATTACTTAAGCCTCTTCCAGTGCAAGAAGTGGATTTTGAATGGAGTTCAGGCTCAAAAGTTAACAAAAGAAGATGGTTCCTCACTGAACAGGCTGATGTGTCAGTTAAGCTGGAGAGCCCCAGAGCTTTACACTTCCCACTACTTCTCACTAATGAATTCCAAAAGACAAGTCCAATAAACACTGCAAAAAAACCCCAAAATACATCCAGCTCAGTCAATCCCTGTCCTGCAGATGTCTGGACAGTGAAGGGTGTGCAGAAGCAGGATCCTATTCCCATTCTGTTGCTGTGCTCCTCGATAACCCACCAGTGGCCACTGCTGGAGACAAACCACTGCTCTAGGTCAGCACATGACAGCTGCTTTTCTCCTCCTACCTTCACTGCCTCTCTGCAAGTTGTCAAGACTTTTTTATTCTATTCTAGACTTCCTGTGTTGTCTGTCAGGGAAAATCATCTGAACTATGCTGGAAAAGCATATCCAAAATGCCCAGCAGGAGCAGCTGGAGGGGGGGAAGGGATCAGGTACCTAAGCATAAAGTCTGCCACCCTGTAGATAATTCTGTTTGCATTAAAGCTGCAATGCAGCTTTGCTCCCCATACAACATCCACCCACCAAAGTGCAGCAAAACAGTTCCCTCCTTCTCAAAGGAAAATCAAGCCTAAGTAAAAGGGTCCATTCATTATCTGAGTTCCCTTTTCCATAAAGGTGACTTGAGCGTATTGCTCTTTCCCCGAATTTCCCCTACATTTCCACTCTTGCTAGAAGAAAAAACTCCCTTTCAAAAATCACCTAGATTTCCAAGCAAGAAGATGAAAAGTCCTACCTGTTCCACGAAACAGTCCTAATTCATTTAATAAAATTAATGGGGATTTTAATGACACTTTTAGACTACCACAGTGTAACTCACTCCTGATACAGTTAACCTGATGGTATAAAAATAGGAAAATAGTAACCACTGTATCAAAATAATATTTTAAAGAGTTACCATATCACTATTTCCCATTTTTTTCCTCTCAAAAAGACACCAAGTTACTCCAACATGGAGCAAAACAAATCTTCTGTCACAGAAAGAGAATGCAAAAGAAAATTTTACTTTTCTGGGTGCACAGAGCATTAATTCTCCAAGGCTACAGAAACAACTTCTATGTCAACAGGTATTGAATCACTTTAAGAGATTAAAATTATTGAACAAATCACTGCCTCTAACCACCTACTCCCTCCCTTCAGTCTTGTAAAACCTCCCAGGGATAAAGACTGTTAAAACGTAACCTATATAAAAAACATCAGAAATCAATTTTGCCTGTTACTGTATTTTCTTTCACACAGCACAGCTGCCTAAATTTAGCATGGTTGTTTTTATTTCTCTTACAAACTATGTTAACAAACTCTGTGGGGCTCTTCACTACCCCTGACACTGAAGCACAGGCTTGCAGATGAAGGCTGGGAAAACTGACAGGGTCAAATATCCGAGTTGGGAAGAGAAGGATGAGTAAGGGGTTGAACCAGTGATCAAGTGCAACTCCACTCAGCTCTGGAAAGTCTGGAATAGGAGTGGAATATGACAGATTAAGTGATTTTATATACAAATATATCTAACTGCCAACTTGGAAGTTCCTGGAAGGTTTGCCACCTGGGCTAAATCATCTAAATCCAGGCAGAACTACCCATGGAAAAGATGGTTTCATTTCTACAGGTACCTTTTTAGAGACAAGTTATCCCCTTCAAGGGGGTCTGGAATAGGAACTGTCAGGAAGCTGTTCCCTGTGGCTTCAGCAGCACCTGGACACTTAAGCTTCATGAGAAAAACCTCACCCACAGCATTTGACGTGAAACAGAAAAATGGAAATATTTGTATGTGTTTGGGAAGTCTTGTAGAAGCATCCAAGCTGAAACTCCTCTGTGTACACTGCTGGGAATCCTGCATTACTGTGCCTGATTGCTACTACATCAGGGATCCACAAATACACTCGTGTGCTCCTTCACAAGCACCCAATTCCATCTTTGAGAGTTACTGATGCTGCTTGAAAGATCAAGGATCTGGATCCACACACACCAACCACCTTCATTCTACCCTACAGAGTGTCTCAATTCTGCATCGTCCTCACTCTGCCAGCACACTCCTTCCACATGTGAAAACAGGATTTGCCTGGAAAAACCACTTTCCTCAGCTCCATACTGAAAGGAATTAACAGGCTGAAGAATTACTGCAGAAAGAAAACCATTTTGGCATTTAAGACGTGGTGACAACCAACCAATGGACAGGAAATCAAGCATCAGGGTGGAAAACTGCAGCTGTACTCAGCTGGTACCTGCAAATATTTGCTGTTGAAATTAGGTAACATCTGTAAAAGGTGAAGAGTCATCACTAGATATATTCTATTTGTATTCCTTCAGATCACAGAGCTGCCATCACACAATTCTTATTTCTTCTTGGACCCACCATATCTAAAAAACAATGATCTTCTTGTGCTGTGGAAAGGGATGGAATGTGAAATCCCATCCACATCCCAACAGAATCCCACAAACATTTTGGCAGGAAAAATTTATTATGTAAAGCCCAGATGGCATCCCAAATATTTCTACTTCAAAATTTAGGACTCTTTTTTTTTCCCCCCTTAAAATAAATTACACAAAAGCATCACGCCTAAAATTAACTGTACAAGAGCATCAGGCAAGGTAACCAGACTTAACTGAGCAGTTATTTGGACTATGGGAAGAATGGGAATGTGGTTTTTCTCCATTTAACTCCATTGTCAGAAATGAATAATATTTTTCTATTCAACTATATTTGAATGACTGGCAGAGAAGGAAGATGTAATGAGCAAATACATCCAGTAACATATAATACTTGGAGAAGAATTTTTCCAGTTATCTGAAGTCTAACACCTTTGCCATCAACTTCTGAAGCAACGTTCCAAACTCTCAGAACTGAATTTGCCATTTTTTGTTATTCTGACAGGCTTCTTTTGCTTAATATTTGGTTTTTTCCCACCGTGCAATTTCAGCTCTGAACCTGGGAATATGTGACTTCAAAATGGTTTTAGCTGCTGCTTCACTGAAGCAGCTAAACCTGATTATCAGTTTGGTTCAGCACGGACTTACTCACTGCCCACCCTTTAAGCTCTGGGATGAAGATCAAGCTTTGATTCCGACTGTCATTTTGCAGTGAGCCCACTCCTAGATTCCTTTTATATCTAACACTGCACTGAATGCCAAAGAAATCTCAGTGTACTTGGCATGAAGGCTGCACTTCCTATATTTATGCTCCAACTAATGTATGCTCCATTTTAGTGCTTCCCAGCTTCAAATCATCCGAGGGAAGACGGCATGAAGTGCAAAACAGTCCATGCAAGTGTTTTACTAATACAAAATGCTGATCGCTGCCTTCCCATCACCACCTTTCTCGTGCATTTTCCATTTAAATCTACCCAAGATATTAACCCAGAAGGAACCATGGTCATTTCTGTATAACATACAGCCATATCAGGCTTGCTCCACCTCAAAACTTCCAGAAAAATAAACCATTACTTTTTAATTGTACTACCTTAACTTTGCTGGCAGAAGCACGTTTTGATTCTTCAAGACGGAAGAAAGTGAAATGCTCTCTCCAGGCAAGAATTCCTTATATGTGGCACGCTAACACTTCATCCTTTTTAATTATTCCACAGGTGGTTGCCTTGGAAACTGCCAAGTAGCTCTTGGATGTGAGGGACCCAGCATGAGACAGTGACAAGCCTTTGTAGCCACGGCATTCGGATCCACGTTGGCTGCAGCAGCAGCAGGAGGACGTGGAACAGTCACAGAAAACCTGGAAGAGATGGTTAAAATTAACAGGCATTAATTACATGGCTCAGTCCTTCAAACAGAAAACACAAGGAAGGCTGATAGCCCCTGAACAGTGGATGAAAACCACGTTTTAGAGGCATCTGCTCCTGCAGCTCCCCAGCACAGCCCCGGATTTCACCTTCGGAGGACGGCACTGAAACGGAGATGCCGGCAGAGCTCACGAGCTCAGCCCTCAAGATCCAGCAAGATGAGATTATTTTCCCCTCAGCTTCCAGAGAGACCTTCCTGAGTGTCTGGTCCAACTGCCTGAAATTCAGTGCTATTGTTTTGCTTTGAATAAAAATAGAGTAACTATAAATAGCTGCCATCGCGAATGCTGATTCACTGTATTCCGTATCATACAGCAAACTGCTCCCAACTTCACTCAGCCTGAAAAGCTAGGAAAATTCTCTTTACTTAAAACACAGCCAGAAGCCCAGCAAAGCATCCAATTCTGCATTCGTGTCACTGGTCTCAAAGTACATAAGGTTTTCCTTTTCCCTCTCTGATTTCTCATATCAAAAGCTGTTAATTTGCACATAAATATATAAATAAACCCACCAAAAACCAAACCAAGAAAAACCTTATTACGCTTTCTGCTCCTGGTCAAAACTGTAAATTTCAATTTTTCAAAAATCTTTTTTGTTTCCCCATTTTCATATTTTAAACAAAAAATACATTAACATAAGATTTAAAAAATAATTTTCATTAAAACTATCCATCATGATGGAAATTGTCCCTCCTGCACTTAGAGGCCTCCCTCTCTTTACTCATATGATTAGCATGTCCAAGTTAGTGATTTCTCACGACCTCACTCATATGTAAGAGCTTGGATTTGTGCTATCACAAATTGCCTGGCAGCACCTCAACAGTAAGAGGTGGATTTGCTTCCACCCTTCCATGATGAAGCACCCAAAAGACACAAGAGCATGTTTGTTAATTCCAGAGCTGAGTTTTACTAGAACCAACTAGATTAAATATACATTTATTGCACAGAAAAAAAACCTACAGTGAAGTAAGAGAATAAAACTGTTTCTGAGTGAACTCCCCAGTGCTCACTTTGCCCTTCCAGGGCAGGTCCCTCTCTCCTTCTTGCCTTCTTCAATAACTTGCTTGATTAAAAATTAGAATCTGAAACCCTCTTCTTTCTCCAAGTCACTGAATCCCACCAAGGACAAAGCAAATCCTGGTGGGTTCCACAGTTTTCCCTTTCTTGCTTCCCTCTCCACATCTCTTTCAGTCACCTCATTTTCCCATTTATGGACAAAGTTTCTGAAAAACTACATTAAAAGGCTGGCATTTTCTTTCCCTTGTTCCCAGCAGTTCCAGAAGTGAGACCTGTTTAATCCTGTCTGGATTCAATTTAGGATAAGCATGAGTTTCCCCAATTCCCTCATCCCACCAGCCCAGGGCACACTGGCCATCCAGCCATCCACCTCCACACTTTGGGAGGGGAAATATGCCTCCTTTTCAGCCCATCAGGTTTGGGACTTTTCCCTGCAGAAGTGGCATTCTAAAACACTGTGGAAAATGCAGAGCATTTTCTCTGTTCTCCTCTTCCCAGTTACAGCTATAACCTCCTGCATGTCCTGCTAATGCAGGAGAAAACCTTTCCTCTGCCCCAGTTCCCTCAAGTGTCTCTGGCAAACCAAGTCTCCAAAACCTCAGAATGACCCTTTTATCACAGATGGCTCTTTCCTCTGAGGAAAGGTGGATTTTTCATCCCTGCCTCAGGCATCTCACCAGTACTCTCAAGCACATCCTCACTCTGCACTCATGATCCCATTTTGTTTTTTTCTCACAGGGCAGACAGGTGAACTTTATCTCAGACCAAATCTGAGGCTTGACCAATTTCCCAGTGTTAGTTCCTTTCAACCCACCGAGATGTTCTGAAAACCAGGGCATCCAGTTCTCAACAGGCACCAATGCCTGTCATTTTCACTTGCCTCATTCTCAGAGCAGTATCATCCTGAGATTAAGTCAAAAGCAGTGTTGCAAGTCTTCTAACTTGATTTAAATCCTATACTTTTCTACAGGAATGCCTCAGCAGCTGATTTCTGAAGCCTTCATCTATAGGAGGTGATGCAACCACTGCATCTCTTCCCCATCCCACCATCTCAGACCAAGTAAGTAACTTTAAAGACTGTAAGAGAGCTCTTGCTAGCTTTTTTCCCTTTTTTTAGTATGTATTTTGGAAACTTCTAAACAAAGTATTAATGCTAAATATGCTCATTTTAACACACACTCTTCAGACATTCTGTTTCTGTGAGCGACCCCACCTGTGCATTGGTTTATCTCTGCCATGTTCCTCCTGCTCAAACTTCTTAATCCCAATTTCATCTCTGCCGGTCTGGTGATCTGTCTGGATTCTTGGGATCTTAGATTTCCTCTCTTTTCATATGAAGTAATGCATGGTAGCCATGGGATGAACTCAATGAAAGACTTAGATTTCTTTTATTTTCTGTAACATTCATCCATCTCACACCTGGATCAACATGGAGCTCCACCAGCTGAGTTTCTGACCAACCCCTGGAAGAAAGGGATGTCACACTCTGCAATTCTTTTCCAGACTTGTGTGGAAGAGTGCTACTAATTCTTCAAAATACAAACAAAACCTTCTGTCTCAGCCTTCAGAGGACACAGGTTTTGTTTCTTTCCAGCCTCCTGGCCTAGGGCTGCCTCAAGGTTCACATTTTGCCTCTCCCACCCCTGCTCTGGGACCCTGAGTCACTGAGTGATGGAGGAGCTCTGCTCCCTCCTTCAGAATGAGCATCATTAAACACTAGAAGCATCGTAAACTCCAGAGCTCCGAGTTATTAGTAAAATACATAAAACATGGGACTCGTGAATAGCAAAATTAAAAGCAAGATGAATAAAAGACTTTTAAGTAACTCCCCTGGTCCATTGTGGTTTTTCTTTTTTTTTTTTTTTTTTCCAAACTTGTTCTCAATCCATTAACAACCTAATTTCACAAATCCCTATGCATTCCTGAAATAAGTCTTTCTTTCTCTGTTTGAACATTTCCAGAGACTGCTGGTTTTGCCCTCCTCAGTCTCCATTCCTGTCAAAGGCTCCTTTCTGACCAGTCTCTATCCCATCCTCCACAAGGCTGCTTCCCAAAAATACCCTCAGATACTTTCAGGGAATGCTCCATCTCCTCCTACCAGAGACTGGCACCTGATGGCAAACACATCTTCCCCCCACTGTGGTCAGAAGAGACACAGGAAATTCCAACACCAGTCGTGATGCATCCCACACTGGAGTTTTCAAAAAGGTCCTAAAGGTCAGCTTTCCAAAACTTTAATTAACAAGATCCAAGTTCTTATTTCCCCTTTTTCTCTGCAGAATTTCCTGTTTGGTTCACGTCAGGTACATTTTAGCCACGACTTCTTAGTGCACTGCTCTTTGCCCTGTTCTTGGCTTCAGTCACAGCTCAATGAACACACAGATGACCATTACTTTAAGCTTTTGGTTTCTCTAGTTGAAGGGTTTGTTTGGTTTTTTTTAATTCTTCAGAATTGATGCACAGAAGTGATCCACAACCATCTTTTTTAGCCAACTAGAAAATTGATGTTTCCTTGATAACTCTAGTTTTACATCCCCAGAAGGCACCCAGACAGCTTGAACCAAGTACAAAAGTTCATTTTTATTCAATGTTTCTAATACTATATATGTATGTATACCAGTAGTAAGTCATAGCTACAACAGCAGATTGGAACTGCTTCGAGAGTGAGTCCCACTGCCTCCTTTGGAAAACTCCAAAGCCACTGCAGTAAGGTTCCAGAAGCAATTATTCATTTAAGATTCTTTCTAAAAACAAAACAAAACAAAAAACAAAACAAAAAAAAAACCCAACCAAAACAAAACAAAAAAAACCCCAAAAAACCCCCAAAAAAACCCCAAACAACTTCTATTTCAGCACTGTTGTCTGGTCTTCTAATACCCCTTATTCTCTACCTGAAAAGAAATTAAATGGTATTTTAGCAAAAGGTGTCAATCTTGGATATCTTTTTTTTTTCAAGCTTGTCAACAATTTTTTATGCTTTACAATTTGACACATAATAAGGAGAAAATAGGAGCAATCTTCTGAAAACTTTGAAGGCTGGCAAGAATCCCATCTCTTCAGAAAAAAAGAGGCCCTGCATTGTAAAGAAAATTATTTACTATTTGCTGTGATGGGTTTTTAAGGTTTACTTGCAAATGCTTGGTAAATAAAAAGGCACCTTCCTCCTACATTATTTTGTATAAACAACTAAAGCAGACCACAAAGCCTTCTTTAAACTATTCCACTTCCAGTGAAGATCAGCACATCTTGGCTACTTTACAGCTTCACCACAGTAATACACATCTGCACAATTAATACTGAAACTTTTTTTTTTTAAAAGAAACAAAAAAACCCCCCAAAAAAACAAAACAAAACCACACACACACAAAAAAAAAAACCACCAGAACAAAAAAACCCAAACCAAACCAAAAAAATAACCCAGAAAAGGTACCCTTTGCTGTCTTCAATAAAACCCTAAAGTAAGAATTTTAAATGAGAAATGTGGTAATTCCCCCATAAAAACTGCAGGTTACCAGAAAAATTTCAGCCAAGCAAGCTTTTCCAATGATTCAACTAGAAGATTTTCCAAAATACAGGTAAAAAGAATAATCAGGACACAAGGCACTTCCTGGGACAGGACTACTCAGGGTAAGATGCCAACCAGAAATGAAGTATAGAGGGAAGTAAAACAGGCAAGAAAGGCATCAAAGTTTGGAGGCTCAGTCAGTAGCAACAAGAACACCTGAAGAATGGAATCACAGAATTATTTAGGTTGGAAAAAGACCTGCAAGTCCAACTAGGAAGCCAACTCTGCCAAGGTACAGCACATCCTTGGGACAAGAGTTGCCAGGCAACTTTGATAAGTTTCAACTAAGGCAGCCCAAATTCAGATGGTCACTTTAAAAGATGTTTTTGAGCTGAATGAACGCTTGGTCAGATCTCAAGGGAAAGGGTTTCCACACGAGTCATGGCAACAGCTCTGATGACCAGGGCTGTCAGGAGCTCCTGGACAAAAATGGAAGGGGAAAGAAGACTCCTCTGCAAAACAAGCCTGTAAAGCTGAGTTCAGCAGTTCCCATGGTTAAAATGAGATTCCTACCAGCTGAAACTTGTGAAGGTGAACTCTTGCTGAAATAATTCACAAATTAGGCAAAACCAAATTCATCTGAAAATGGAATACTTTTCAGTCTTAAATACAAGGAAGTTCTGCTCTGTGCTACCAGGAGAGACATGGAATCAGGATGCTGAATGGTGACTCTGTGCTTCAAGCATTCAGCTCCATTACTTAAACAACACCGGAGTCTTTTGGCAAGAAAACACAGGCCAATTTTATATAACAACTTCCACTACTGTAAGAGTTACTGGTAAACTGAAGTGAAAACAACAAAAATTATTTTGACAGTACTAAAAAAAGCCACTATCAGTCAACACTTGCAGCAGTATCTGGAAAAAATCATTTTCCATCTACAGAGAACAACATCAGTATGTGACGCTCCAGGAGATGGGCATACTCTGAATTTCTAGTTTGTAACTCCACAGTGTTTGGTGGTGACAGACATTCCCTTGCTCAGCCTGCACAATCCTCTGTTGCTGGGGTTGACTTGTCCTTGGATCTTGGTCTTTACATTTCAGCTCTTTCTTCCTCTATCTCACAAAACCTCACCCTCCTCAGAATAGAGAAAGCACAATAAACTAAAACCATGTTAGTGTGATGTAAATCTCAGACTTATACAGGCTAAAGATGCTCTCCTCTTACTACAAACCAAGATAAAGTATTAAAAGCATGAGAGCTGGCACAGAGATTTCTCACCAAATGCTCTCCTCAGAAAAATAATCATTCTGTTGAGAGAACAAAACTATTTAGTTTGAAGGTCACCTGGTTTAGCACTAAATACTGTTCAACATCTGGTCTTAAGATAAATATCAATTTGCATCTTTAAAGCAGAGTTTATTTTTTGAAAAAATCTTTACTAAAAACAGCTATGACATACTGAGAATTTCCACATTCTACCTGCCAACACTCAGACTAATTTGCCTCATATAAGCCCTCCAGTAAATCCAAAGCCCTTTTCCCTTGTGTATAGTTACCAATTACTACAACACAGATACTAAAAACTCAACAACAAGGTAAACATTAATACCTGGATAACACTTGAACAGCTTTTGCTACATCAAGTAACTGTAATTTTTTTTCATTCCAGCATTCTGGCGCACACCTGGTTGCGAAGTTTTGGTGTTTAACGGCAAGAGGATGAACCCACAGACCCTGCTGGCTGCACAGCAACACAAAGCACCACTATTCCCATCAGGAAAGGGCCAAGAACCAACATCATTCCCACCAGAAAAGGGCCAAGAACCAACAGCTGACAGCAACTCCACGGCTTGACCACCTGCTGCTGAAGCCACCTTTACCCATAGCTCATCCCTGACTGTTCTTTCCCCTTCATGCAGCTGTGCCATGATCTAGATGTTGGTACTGACCCTGGAGAAATCTGATTTTGCTGCTTTTGTGGCTGGTTCTGCAGTGGATTCACCCATGGTTATAGGAGCACTAAGCCAGGTGCCAGCTGGGATCCAGGCAGGAACTGGGGGATGCTGATTGCTGGTTTGTGCCAGTTTAAAATCCCCATGAAACTACAGAGAATTAGGCATATCCAAGTTAGAAATGCAGCAAAACACAAAAAAGGAAAAAAAAAAAAGAGAAAGAAGCAAGCACACTGTCCCATAGAACAAACTACTAAGAGAGATAGTGAAATCCTCATTTCTAAGTAACTCCCAATTAAACCAGCCTGCCGTTCTGAAAAGCATTTTCAGCAGATGCCTGTAAATTTTTCAATTTTTCAGTCAAACATAAGCTACTGAGCTCAAAACAGGGAGTAACAGTTACATGTAATGACCTGCAACACCCTAAATGTCAGACTAAATTACCCAGCAGTTCCTTCTGCCTCCCATCTCTGAAACGCTGATATATTTTAGTTCCATCCCTAGCTGTGTCAGATCAGCAGGCTTTAACAGTTTCAAACACAAGAGTCAAATGTAATGATATCCCTGCTTGGAACAAATCCAGGGGTTGAATCTGATTTCTTCACGTAGAAACAAGCAGCTCTTAACATTTGATCTGGAATTCATACCTCGTTAGGAGGGAAGCAGCAGAAGTCTCACCCGTTCCTGGTTCCAAGCTGGTGATGACTGAGAAGGAATAGGAGAAGGAAAAGGAGAAGGAGCTGTGCTGTGCTAGAGCTGGTCACCAACCCCATCAAAACCTTCAGCTGTGAGTGCAAAGAAATGATAATTTTGCCTGCCACAAGCAGACAGCTTCTGTGAGCTGGGAATCTTCACGTTCAGGAGCTCTGAGGAGGAGGGTCAAATGAGAAACCTTGGCTTTCGGCATCCTTCTTCGTGCCTCAGTATGTTACGGGTGAAGGAAGATGCCTTCTCTCTGCCTCAGTAACTTGTGTAGTATTTCATCCTTTGCAAATTAAAAAAAAAAAAAAAAACCCTCTAAATTTACAAGACGTGTAGCACTTGGCAGGATTTCATAACTGCTGAGTGACTGAGATGAGCTCATTTAACACAATTTTGAAATAAATGTATTATTTTATATAGCTGAGCCTATACGTTCTGCAAGGCAATGGGAGGAGGGAGGGATGATACAGAGCATGGCCTGGAGAGGGTGGCCTGCTGCCAATGCCCACACACACTCATCCCTGTCTCTTCCAGCCTCTGTCACATACACACACCCCCTGGAAAGAAACAATCCGCTCAGGGCAAGTAGGAGCATTTTTCCAGTGCTGCCAACTTCTGCCAAAATCCTATTTTCACTTTAAAATAAAGACTGTGCTCGTTTAACTACAAGATCCTTGACATACATAGCAACACCTGTCAGAGAAGTAGAAATAAAACAAGCAGGGGGAAAAAAAAAAATCAGGATTTTTTTTCCAATTCTCTCCTGCTTTCAGTGTGACCAGGAAAGTGGAATTTGTCACCACCGTGGGCACACTGCACTTTTAAATCCAGCATGCAGAGACAGACTGTGGTTTGGGGAAGAGTGGTCAGGAACAGCCATGGATGCACAGGATGGGGATGCAGTGCTGGGAGAGCCAAGCCCATCACTTCTCACGCCTGATGCTTCTGGCTTTACACACCTTAAAAACCAAGTGTAAAGGAAGACACTGCACAGAAATATCTTCAGCCACAAGAGGCTCTGAAGTCCTTTTACACTTCCTGCAAATTCACAGCCTCTGTTTAGATCTGCTCCTTTAAGTAGCTCAGGTGTGGGATTTAAGCTCCTCAGCTGAGCGAGCTGCTTGTCACAGTCAGCATGAAAATCCACTGCTGGAGATTCCTCATCCTATAATTTGTATTAGTCAATAATATTAACTAGGTTTCACAAAAAACAAAGAAAAATTCAGTGTTGTTTCCAATTACCCAAAAAAAAAAAAAAAAAAAAAAGGATTTCAGTCTTTCAGAAAATTAATACCTTAAATTATCAGCTCCAGTACAAAACCACCCAGTTAAGAGATACCAGCAACCAAAGGATGACTGAGAAACAATTTTTTTTTCTGCAGTTTAAATCCAACACTGACTGCCAGACTGTCTAAGGAAGAGATTGAACAAGCCAGGGGGACAAGTGGCAGCCTACTCATGTACCAGGCAATTCAGCAAGGGCTGAGAAACAGGACAAATGAACCCATTTTCAGCTTGGAGTGATCTGGTTATATCACCAACCTGAGCTAAAACCAGCTTGGGAATCAGAGCAGAGACACTGCTGTCGCTGAGTAAGCACATAAAGGAGGCCAGAGGCATCAATCAAATTCAGGAGGGAACTGTGTAGGTAATAATCACATAAATATGTATGTTTAGGGATAATCCAAGCAAGGTTTGGTTTTTTTCGTGGGTTTTTGGGGTTTATTTTTTGGTGGTTTTTTTTTAATTTTAAATAGACATGTTTTTAAAAATGCAAGAATATCCCTTCTCTTTTTTAAAAGCTGTTCACTGTGGAAGGATCCCTGCATGATGAGTGCTGAAAACACTGAAATTCTGTCCCTGAATTACTGTGTTTATGGTCCAAGTAATGCAAAGGTCAAGAATGAACACACCCAGAACAAAAAAGACACCCACTCTTGCACATTAGAGAAATATTTACTTAATTAGTCATGAAGAAGTTCATTTACCCTTGGAATGACTGAAAATACCTTAAAATTGCATCAGTTTTCCCTTTGCTATAAAATAATTAAAGGCCTAAAGCAGCTCCACAAGAGAAACTCATTCCTGACCACAACTGAGGCATGAGCACTGCAAGATCTCCTCGTGGAAAAATAATTATATTGATTTAAATAAAACAATGAAATTATTGTTAGTAGTAGTAGCTGCAAGCTTGCAGGAATTTACTAGTTCAAGCAAAAATTACCAACATTTAAAAAAATTTCTAGCAAAATTCTATACAAAATCACTTGATTTGAAACAAATCAAGCCCTTTTGTGAGCACCACAGTAAGTTATACTCAACTATTACATGAGCATTAAGCTAACCCAGTTTTCTTTTATATAAGTTGCCAAGAGAATGCTCTTTCTCTTCATCCTTTCCTGATTTCCAGGAAAAAATGTCTTGAAAAACTGCTTCTGCTAGAATTACTGGAGTCTGAAGTACGACCAGTAATTTACAATCAGCAAAGGACATTACTTATCCCTAAAAATTTAGAGATAAAAATATTTTAAAATCGAAGCACAAAAATTAAAAAAAACACCAAAAACCACAGTAGTCATGACAACCCCATTCCCTTTCCTTCTGCTCACCCATGTCATCAATATGATACCTAAAATAATCCATGGTAATTAAACTATCTGCAAGAGACATCCACTTGTGCAGAAAATAACTGGAGAAGAATTTACACCACGAAGTGTTGTGGTTTAATGCCAGCCGGGAGCTAAGTTCCACACAGCCCCTTGCTCCCAGCACAGGGGGATGGGGAGAACTGGGAAAAGTTAAAAAGTGGGTTGGGATAAGAGCAGTTTAATAATTTAAATGAAGTCATCTATCATTATAATAATAGTATATAATATAATGAGAAGGGAGATAATAAAAAGAGAGAGAACAAGTGATGCACAAGTCACCAGTCAGTGACTTGATGCCCAGCACATCCCAAAATATCACTGACTCCTCCTGGGTAACATCCCCCAGTGTATACACAGGGCATGATGTCCCGTGGTATGGAATATCCCTTTGGCCACTTCAGGGCCACTGTCCCACTGATGTCTTCATCAGCAGAGCCTGGGAAATTGGAAAGCCCTTGACTTGGAATAATCACTCCTCAGCAGCAACCAAAAACATCAGTGTGTTATCAATGCTATTCTCACCCTGAATCCAAAACACAGCACTGTACCAGCTACTAGGGAAAATTACTCCATCCCAGCCAAAAACAGGACAAGATTTGTTAGTCTGACCTGAGCTCCTGGAAAAAATATGGAGAGGATTAGAATGGGTGCTGCTGAGGGTCTTTTGAAGAATATCTCTGTCAGACACCGTCAACACAAGGTTAATTAATTTGATAACCATCTGTGATAAGGTCTACTGCCCAGGGAATGAAGGGGAGGAAGGGGATTTGGTTATTCTGGATTTTAGTAAGGCTTTTGGCACTCCCAGCACCCATCTGGACAAGTTGTCCCCACTGTAAGATGAGCAAATTCAGGGTGCTCTGAGTGACAAACTGGCTGAAGGGCAGATCTCCAAGAGGTTCCAGCTAGCTGCCTGGGGACTGTCACCAGCAGTGCTCCTCAGGGATGAGCCCCAGGGCCAGTCCTGTTCAATGCAATTATCAATGACCTGGAAGCTTCAACCCCTTTAGCAAGCCCTGAGTTGTTCAGGCAGCTGGACTAGATGATCAATGCAGGTCCCTTCCAACTGAAATATTCTATTCCACGCTAACATTTACGCCTGGGTGTAAAGCAAGCACCAAGTGGGAAAAATCCTACCTAATCCTTCCAGCAGGGCACTTAGTGCCCACCTAAGCCTTCCAATAAAATCTCCAATTTCCACCAGTATGACTCAATTGTTACTTTTCCTCCCATTATTTGAACAGCAGGCGACACGTCCAGAGATGGTGAAATAATTTGGGACCATCAGAGCACAGCCCCGTAATTCTGCACCTCTTATTCAACCCATGCAAGTATTTTAAGACTACGGTCAACTGCACTGCAGAGTCTGATTACAAGAACAGAATAAAACTCATCAGGACTATTTCTGGGATTTTAATGACAAAGTGGCCAAGGTAGCACCATGGTGTCTATTATGTATCCACACCTGACAGACTGATTTTATTCTAACCCAGTACATTCCCCTCCAACTGCTTGACTCAATTCTTACAACTCAAGAAAGAGTCTAAATCAACACATATGTTAAAAAAGGAGAAGTGTAATGTTAATAATTTTCAACTGTGCCTTCAAAAGTGTATTTTGGCATATATTGTCTTCATTTTGAGAGACAAAAGACCTGGATTCTACAGATTTTCACAGAAAAACACCACATCTGTAATAAACCCTTATTTCTTACAAAGCACAGCAATCAAATCACAGAATATTGGGATTTATCTCAATCGTCCACACCAAGTAACAGCTGTACAGGTGTGTCCCTGTAGGTAAAAGAGGTCTTCTTAAACAAGCAGAGCTTAAATTATGATTAACTTCACTAAATCCAGTTCTCTCCACAAGAAAATGAGGAATCCCATCCTAAACTTCTTAAGGCAGCCCTCCACAGACTGTAAAGTCCAGAGTGACCTGCTCAGATCAGTCATTCCCTGACACTGCTGTTCCTGGAGTCAGCAGGGATTCATCTTGTTGGCAACTCTTGAGTTTCTTCTAGGTGGTTTCAAGGTAAAGCTCTTGTCCAAAAAAATTAAACACTTGGCAAAAGGAAGATTTGTACTTCTGGTATCAAAAATTATACACACAAGCCCAGAATATTAATTAAAGACACAGTGACCCCGTGGTCATCAGCGAAGGAAATGATGCTGAGGACAAAGACATTCTGCCCTCCTGGTGTGACCACAACCTCCCCCTGTTGACAAGATGAAATATCATCTTTCTATGAGAGAAATGAACCATCACATTCTGATTCTATTTCCTGAAACTGCTGAGTCTTTTATACCTGGAGAGGATACAACAGATAGACAAGAACCTTTTTGAAATAGACATGTTTTAAAAAACACAAGAAAATTCCTTTTCTTTTTTAAAAGCCAGGTCTGAGCTGTTCACTGCGGAAGGATCCCTGCTTGATCAATGCTAGCAACACATGGAGAGCACTGGAATGCTGTGAGTGGAGGAAACATAAATTAAATGGATGTAGCAAAGCACAATTTCTCTCTTTCACAGTATAGAGCAGCTCCCCTCACCTGATCTTTACATCAGTCAGTGACCTATGTCTTATAATTACACAATATTGTTACCCACATAACACAACATGCAAGATTGAAACAACTAATACTGCTTTAGTCAGCATTTGGATCAAAAACCAAAACAGAGCACAAAAAAAACCCAACAAAAAACCCAAAAAAACCCCCCAAAAAAACAAAACAAAAAAAAACCAAAAAACAAAACACACACAAAAAACCCAAAACAAACAAACAAACAAATAAATATTAATCAGCTCCTAAGTTTTCTAACCAAAAAACAAAATTACCTACTGCTGAGTCTTTGCCACACTGAGATCCAGAAAGGCTCCTGGGCTGTTTTAACATGCACTTCACTGATGTAGACCTGTTGTCAGCAAGGGATTTGATTCCTTAAGCCTGCACTATCAGGCCTGATCACTGCACTCCCTCCCAAGCTTCCTAGTTTGTCATTCCTGTTACTGATTCAACTGTATTCCACAGAAGAGAAAAACACCCTGAACAACACCAAGAATAACATCCTTCCTTTCCTGTTCAGATCCATTTATGTCAGTCATCTTCCTCTCCCAAGAAATTTCCAGGCATCTTCTGGAAACACAGAGCCATAATTCCATTGGAATTTATCAGTACTGTGGTTAAGCAAGCTGAGCAGGCTTCACCCTTAGTGGCCAACAGCTCTGAGATAACTGAGAATAAATGGAGTTGGGAAACTCTCTGCATATCAATTTCCACTGTTTCTGTTGGAAAGAAACCCACACTTGACCAGCCCTTGTGCACTGAGCAGACCCCAGCCACCATTTTCACAAAAGAATTTATTTCTTTATTTCTATTCTATTCACATTATACAGAGTGCATGCCTTCCTTCATTCTTCTCTGCTGTGCCACTCTCTGTTTCGATTCAAACTTGAAGAATATGTTATCAAATAACATCAAATATTGTTATCAAATAACATCAAATACTGTTATCAAATTCAACAAACCGACTGAAGCAAATGAAGGCAACAACCAAAGGCCCTGGAAATTGTGTCTGGAGAAACTGACTGCCAAATGGCCACGGACACACTCTGTACTTTTCCACTGTTTGGTTAAAAGCTGTTAAGACAGGTCACATGGAGAGATGGAAAAGCCTTATTTAATCCCATGTTGGTTCAATTACCTTTCATCTTCAATAAGCCAACTCCACTGGGCTGCAGCATCCATTTCCCGTAAGACAGCTAAAAAAACAAGTGTAAAAACACTCCCCTGCCATCCAAGGGACCCCTGCTGCACCCTGGATCCCCCCTCCTGCACCCTGCATCTCCATCAGAACTGCACAACAGATGGATTTGGGTAAAGCCCCTGAGAGCATGAACTTCTCTGCTGCAGCTCCCAGAACTATTTACATGACAATGCAGACACCAAAGGCACAGAAACTGCTTTCCTGTTAAAACAAATCCTTCAGGTCAAAACAAAAGATCATGTTCTAACATTGACAACTACACAATGCACAGTTCTTTGTCATTCCCAAGCTCACCCAGTATCCCAATACTGCTGCCACCTGTGGCACTTAAAATCAGAAAACCCACTTAGCAACTAAAGCCATTACTAGTTTTTAAAAGAAGGCTAAAGGGTGAAAACAAAAAGATTTTAATGTAAAGCAGGAGGGTAAAGAATTATCAGATATTGAGAACAGCAAAAAAGACACATTTACTACTGGAGAATAGTTGATATAACCCTTTGATTGTTTGTTATGATGGTAAAATCAATTCTAGAATTTCTGCTTTATCCTTAGAATTTTCAAAAAACCAAATGCAGATGATTTCTTGAAAATTTTGTTAGTTATGCAAAACTGGCTGCTTACTTTTAGGCTTATATTAGCAGAAATTGGCAATAATTACAGAGGAACTACAACAAATCACACTACAATAACAGGATCTGATTCTGTCCACCTTTGCTATGTAAAACATGCCAATCTTGGCAATATCGTGTTCCAAACAGTTTTTCACCAGCACTAATGCACTTCTACACCAAGGCAAACAAGTACCACATCTGATTATTCACTGAAACAACAGCTAAAATCCTGAGGAGTTGTGCAGACAAGGAAAGCCTTCCCCTTTAGCTGGGGATTTTTTTTTTTTTGTTGTTGGTCTTCTGATTAGAGCAAAGTGCTTCATGCTTGGTATATTCTGGAAACAAACCTACAACAACTTGGGAAAAGCACTGCAGTTCTGGCAACCAGCTGAGAAAAGCTGATCAATAGCAACCCTCTATTTCAGCACGTCAGAACTTCCTCAGCCCCTGTCTCTGTTCAGCAGCTCCTTCCCCCATCTCACATTATCAACCTGGGAAGGTGAAGGCAGAGAGCTGCTTCATTCATCCCTGATCTGCTCCTTGCAACACCTCACGGGGCTGCAAAACACCAAGTCTGGCAAATCTGTCGTAACAGAGCCTAAAGGCTGCAGGAATTGGGATTTCACGTGTGAGTACACTCCTAGAGGTAACTGCACACAGGATCCTCATGTGGCAGGCTGGAAATACCAACAGTCACAGCACCGGTGCCATCTGCACTGCTCCTTTTGAAGAGTCTGCCCCTCTGCTGTAACCTCCTGCCTCCCTCCATCCTGCCCTGCCCTGCTCCTGCTTCCCCAGCTGCCCATCTCTGAGTCTCCCAGCTGAGTTTATGAGGATTTAATTTGCTGCTACTCACGGAACAAGAAGTCAGTATTGATCTGTTTTCATTGCTCTCAAAATCTGAATGATTATCTTAATGCGCCGCCTTGAATGACTTCCACAGGACTCGCTTTTGGTCAAAGGTTAAGAATCTCTGCTGTAAAACAAAAAACCTGATCAAACTGATGTGTCTAATTGAACGTAACTTACAAAGCAATTTTTAATTTAAAGGGTCTGAATAATCAAAACTCTGCTTTGCTACAACACTGCAAATATTCTGTGTTACTATAGTTATTCTCTGTGTTAACACTGACAGCACCATCAACTGTTCCCCAGTATGAACAAGAAATGTACTTCAATATTTATTCATCCTGAGATCAACTTGTCTTATTCCAGTAATCTAGTGTAACTCCTCAGCACACAGCATTTCACCCAGCTTTTGGGGGAAACCCCCCCCCCCCACACAAAATCCAACCCTTATTTTTAACATCCTACAATTCAGAGTTACAGCCACATCCTCATTCTCCTCGTAAAATTAAAAACGATCCTCATCCATCTTTCCTCTAGGTAGTAATATGAGGTCTCATGTTCCCAAATTCAAATTAGATCATTCAGAAAACCAGCACAGACCTCTAATGACATCATACAGTGTTTCTGCTCATACATCAATTACTGTTTGCAGTATTCCAGGCTATTTTTAGGATGAGTGATTAAAAGGTCTTTTTAAAAATCATAAAGACAGACTGAGAAGCCTCAGTCATTAAAACTTCTGCAGGAAATAAAAAGAACTTCAACTACTTTGCCGAGTCAGGTCATACTCCAGACTTCTAGAAAGTTCTGCAAAATACAGAAAAATCTCTGCAAGGTCAGAAAATAAAACAGTGCCCTGACAAACCCTGTCAATTTAGCCCAAATGATGAAGAATTAATTGACTCAAGAGGCTGAAGCTCGAGACCTGCAGAGTGCCCAGTCCTGTCCACAGAGTCAGAACAGATCCTCAAGAGCTTGGAACCAGGCTGGATCCTTGTTTTCCAACAACTGAGGGCCTCATACAGAACACCAAGTTTTTGTTAGAAGGCAGAGACTGATTCCACGAAAAATAATGATAAAGTCAACTGAACTGATGGGAATACAGATGGATGGACAGGAACTGTAGCCTGCAGGAAAAGTAAACTGCAGGATTTGCTGCAAAGATGAAAGAAATGTGTGAAGAATTAAACTGTGTTAGACACAGACACTGGGGGGAAGGTGAACCAGGGTGTTCCCACACAGAAATTCTGACAAAGCAACAACGCAACAGTTCCAGACCAAGTGTTTTATCAAAGGGAGATTCAGTGGTTTGCTTTTTAGTCTGACAAAATGGAACTACAGAAACAAGTTTCAATATTGAGGAAAATGTCCCCCAGCAGTAGTTTATGAAGCCAGAGATATAAAATCACATTAATTCCAGAAACATTATTTTTCAGGAAGATACAGTTCAATCTTGACCATCAACCATGGCAAAACTATCAGTACATTTTCGAAAGTGACTTTGAACTGGCTTGTGCTACTTTTTGTAGCCTCAGGGACTATTACTTTGGAGGAGTGAAATGATGCATTTTCACTTTTACACATCACAGGGACTATAACCAAAGTAACAAGATTCATACACTGAAAGCCTGTAGGATTCTATTCTATACCACAGCAACACACCACACTTATTAATAATCTCTGTCTTAGTTTCTCTTTCTCTCCATCTGGTGTTATTTCCGTGCATCCTTCAGTAACTTCAAATTTGAAACCATTTTTCATTTTCTTGTGTCATTTTATTTGAAGCATATGCTTCAGTTATCATCTTTGTCTGCATGTGTGATATCAATAATGATTCTATACAGAAAGAGTCAGATTCCAAAGTCTTTATTAGGTAACAGCTTGCCTCAGCAACATGGGCAGTCTACAAACTATTTAAATCAATTAGACTAATTTCCATATTACTCAACCTGACACAGACACTGCACATCAGAATTTAAGTAAACACATATAGACAAGTAGAAGAAAAGCTATTTGCAAACACTGTGGAACACCAACAAACAGATTAAATGAAGATTACAGCCAACACCACATCAAATCCTAGCCACTGATCCACCTCACACAGTATCCTGACCAGCAGGAAACACCACAAACACTTCCCAGAAAGGTGTAAGGAATTCTCTGCAACACAAAGCTCTAAAGTAAATTGTAAAAAAAAAAGGGATCACTTCTACCTAAATGTCACCTATTTGTGGCGGACGATCGCCCTCGAGAATCCGTGTTCTGCTTCACCAACAAAGCAATCCCCAGGAGATTTTCTCATGTCATCACACTCCAGTTCTGTCCATTACACAACCCTCTCTTTTAATTTGCAGTAAAATCAAGTATCTTAATTAACATGTTACTATATGGCACCCATTCAAGACAGAATTTTTCAGTATCAAATCAGTTAATAGGAAAAGATAAACAATTAGTTCCTTAATATCACGGTCTGTGTGTCCTCCTAGTGATAACTATCTGAAACTGCACTGATCCGCCGCTGCGAGCTCCTGTCCTTGCTTTAACTCTTAATTTCCCTCATTTCGCTTTGATTTTGGGAAATTCCAGCTGTCAAGCCACATAACTGCTCACTGTTACTCACCCACATAAAGCTCCCACAAGCTCAGCACTAGGGGTTCACTGGGGATAAAATCAAGATGCACAGATAACCAGTAACTACTGCACAGCAAAGGGAAAACCAACAGAACAATTTAATGTTTCAGAAGAACACACAAAGTGCAAAGTACTTCGAAGTTTAGGATTTTAAGCAACATAGAAAAATAAGTGACTCCAACACAATTTCCAGCTAAGTCTACGTGCCAGTTTCACCCAAAGACAAAACTTTTACAATGAGAATAAACACGAATGTTCCTCCAGTGTGATCATCACTGATGATTCATGGACTTCATTTCTACAACGCAGCTGGACTACATCTCTGCAGGCCAAAGGCTTTAGGTCACTTTATCTGAACCCTTTTCTATCACAGGTTATTGCATTTCATCCAAAACAGGACTTTATCTGAGGTTTTTTTTCCCCTCTGTCAGGTGGTCATGCACTCACCCGAAAACTGACCAAAAAAAAAAACAATTAAAGAGATATTCCCAGATTATTTCAGATGAATGACAACACCAACCTACAGAGAAATGCAAAAACCATCAAGGGCTCTACCAGACTGAAAGTTCACCTGGACCTCAAGCCAGTACAACATTTTGGGATAGCCTGCAATTCTTATGACAACACAGCATCCTCCCCAAGACCCAGCATAAAAGAAAATACACACCAGAAGATGAGGATGGTGGTGCCACAGCTACAAGTTTAAAACCCAAACAATGAGAGGGGAAAAAAAATGTAATATTAACAGAACAGTGAACATGACCACATTGAGGGAGTTTAAACCCCTGGTTCTTCTCACAGGGGTGACAAAAGCCACAAAGCTAAATTTTAGGAATCTCACTGCTACACAGGCAGAAGAGGTTTGAGACATGTAAGGGTTATGACAGCCCAGCTATTGACAAATGCTAATTACCAATAAAATTACCATGGAAATTCACAGGAATGTTGCCAACTTTAGGTTGACAGGCAGCATGTCTTTCTGGAAAGAGAGTTTATAGCTGTTATAAAACAGCATGATGACTGGTTAAAACCACAGTATTGTTAGAAGTGCTCGTAAATTTAAGAACTATTTGTATTTAAGAATTTCCCATTGTTATTACTTCTGTGAAGTCTGTTAAGTTTCAGTATATTGTGCATGGTCATCAAACAAAATAACCTGATTTGAAATTAATGAGTGCATTACTAACCCCAGAAATCCACATTTATCTTCAACCTTCAGACAGGCACATGATGTTCAAACACTCATTTTCACAGCAGAATGGCTGTATTTTCATATACTGCAACACTTAGATAATTCGTAAATAAAAGCACTCCTTTAAAGGTGTTCTACCTAGTCCTTACTCTGCTAGGTTAGGTATTAGCCTTAGTAGTATTTTAGCTAATTACTATGAATAAAAAAAATCCCCACAAAACAGAAAAAATATTCAATTCAAATATTTCACCCAGGCATTTTAGGATTATACTGTTATTAAAAAAATACATACACTTTTGAAATATTTCAGTTCTTCTAATCTGGTTTAAAAAAATTTTAAATCAGACATAACTCTATTAAAACTACTTTAGAATTTTAATTCTTCCTTCAGACATGCTTTTCATCTTTCCTGGTTCCCCCACACATGCTGACCTGCCATAGTTAAGTTAATTTATATTGCTCTATGAGGACCATATTTCACTTCAAAGAATGCATTTTGGCTGGAATAATCTCTTTTACATTATAAATGTCATACAATGCAAAACTGTGTTCTATGTGATGAGTAATAAAGCTTGGCTGCCCGTTTCCTTTATCACACACACATATATATGCTTGGGGTTTTTTTTTATTATTGCCAAATCCTTCATGTCTTACAGAAATTTGATGGCTACTTTCATCTCCTGAGCAACAAGAGACAGGACAAGAAGAAACGGCTGCAATTTCCACCAGGGAAGGTTTAGATTGGATATTAATGGACAATTTCTTCACCATAAGGGTTGTTAAGCATTAGAACAGACAGCTAGAGTCCCCATCCATGCAGGGATTTAAAGGACATGAAGATGTGGCATTTGGGAGTATGTTTTTCTCCAGTGCTGAAGGAATGGTTGGGTTTCATGATCTTTTCCAAGCCTAATCATTCCATGATTCCCAAACATACAAGTTTAGAAGCCACCAACAGCATGAGAACTTTGCATTAAAAAAATTAAATCACTTAATTTCAACAGGTTTTGCAGGAAAACTAATTGCTCTTTACATACTTGAAACTCAACAAGAAAACAGGAACACGGAGCAATTTTGCTGATGCTGGTTTTACCTCGTTATTTCAAACCTGACTGCATCACTTGCCAAAGAATGACTCACAGTTTGCTAAAGCCTGAGAATATCAATACTTTCTACATGTCAGACTGTGTGCTTGTCCCCACGCTCCCACTGCCTGCTCTGGGCTTTGTCAACCCGATTTCTCTGTGGTACCTTCTCCAGCACATCCTGCGCCTCCTGCAGCATCACCCTCCATTCCAGGGGATCACTATCCTGCACTGCTACACAAGCTCTGGGGTAGAAACAAAAGTCAGGTGGTCAGGCAGCAGCACGAGAAGGAAAAACAAAAATCAGCTGAGTTTTTCTAAGAAGTACATTTTTAGATGTACCATGTAGAAGGTTTTCAGGAAGCGGCTCGTACCGGAAGCCAGTGACCTCACAGCTTCATGTAAACACCACACAATGACAACACGAAAAAGAGCAATATTTTGTCAGTGCCTCTTTCTTTTAGCATGTTCACTATTCTATTCACTCAGTGCTACCCAACAATGAAAACTGCAGATCAAAGGGATCAGGTTCTTACAGGTCTAAAAATAAAGATCAATGCAACACTCATGCCATATCCAAGCAGTGAAACACAATTAACTATCTGTAATAGCAGAACTTTTCAATGATTTTCTTACATTTTGAGTAAAAACTCCATTGTGCCAAGCCCCAACAGGCAGATGATGTGACCCCTCACAGCCACAGCACCAACCACCAAAAATCCAGAGATTCTCTACCAACCCACCCTTTTCCTTCCCTTCCAAAACTACCTGTCCCTATCTCTTAGCCACCTTCATGTCCATTAATTATCCTGCCTTTCCTCATCCTTACAAAGGATGGAAACAACTGTTAAATGCCATCACCTACAATGAGGGCTGTGCTTTCCCATTCTTTTTCTGATTTGAATTGACTGAAGACTACTTGAAATTTATTAATCATTGTGTGACATGTGTTAGAGTGGCTTTCAGGTTCTATTTATCTTCTCATCTTTTAAAGCAGGTTTAATCCTTTCTCCATTCTTTGTTTCTTCTTTAATGAACTTAGTCAAGTGTTTGGATTTGAAGCCTTCATTATTTCTACCCAAACAACACAAAAATGTAACCATTCTCTTATGAGCATTTATATCACTGATGGGAGGAACATCCCACATTTCTCCATCCATAAATCTGCAGGATCTCTGTCTGGTTTATCTCACTGAGCAGAGTATTTCCAAGTGAGCTGCAACATCTCCAAGAAGAACTGGACCTCACCATCCACTTTTTAAATCCACCCATATATCCTGGGACAGTTTTGAATCTTGCTAAAAGAGAACATGCAAAAACCCAAGTTTTTTCAGCACATGGGCTGCACTAAGTTCTTCACATGTAACTAGTCTTGGTCTTGGTTGGTGGATATGTTTAGATGCTAAGAATTATGCATTTGTCAGGTTGGGGTAAGTTCTGGTGGTATTTTTCCCCACTAGTAATCCTGGCTTTTGTTTATGGCTTTTGATAAAACTGAATTAGGAAAGAAGAATCAAGAGAATGTACAAAAAGAACTTTAAAAATAGACTTAAATAACAGAAGTGGGCTGAATTTCAAGAGCAGCAGATGTACAGTCATATACCTGGGTAAAATACATATTCCCACCAGGTGAACAGCTCCTTAATTTGGAAACTATGAAGGAAGAAAAATCCTAGCCCATTACTATGTGACCATAGATCATCAGAGTGACACGCCTGCTAAATAAAGCAACCATGACCCCAATTTATGGCTGCTTGGAAAATTCACCTAATTACTGTGCGTGCCCTGCTTAAGGGAACTGGATTCACACTGGAGCATGGAAAGAAAGGTGGTTTTAGGTAGCAGGAATGGCAGCAGATGCAAGGTCTGTGCTTGGCTGATTTACCTGGCCCATTTCACTGCAAGTTTAAGAGGACCAAAATAAAAAAAAAAAAAAAAAAGAGAAAAAAGGACATTGTTTGACCACTAGCCATAGCTTTAGACCCAGAACTCTGATTTCTCAGCCAAGATCAGTGTCAGAGTCACAGGACAGTGGCTGCTGGTTCTTGCTGCCTCTGAGAATTGAAGGAGGAGGATGGCAGAGCCTGGACAAGCTCCTGCTCTGCCATCCTCTGCTCCATCCATGGTTTGTGTTCAAGCATTCCATGCACGAATCAGCTGAGGGCAGAGAGGAAAAGCAGCACCTGCAGCCTCCACACTGGGAAACAACAGAGCAGCCCCAGCTCCAAAATGAAAGGCAGGACCATGAGGTTTGCGAGGCAGGAAATGGAGGGCGAGCCGAGCACTCATTTCGTGCAGCCTCAGCTGCAGCAAACAACAGCAACACGATTAGGAACAGTTCCTGAAATCATGTTTGTGCTTTGATGAACAATTCCAACTGCGTGACAGAGCCCAGCACAGCGAGCTGAACTCACCACAGACATTCTGGAGGAATACAGAGATCCTCAGGGAGGGACACTGTGTCCCATGCTGGTTTAACTGTTCTGGCTGCAGGCAAACCAAGGTGCAACGCCAGCGCTGAGCTGAGCCAAGAATGCAGAGCAGGCACAGTTTGGGAGAATGGAAAATTCAATACTGAATGTAGACTAGAGGCTTTGTTTGCTTACCTGACTGAGGAGGTAGTAACTGATATAGTTCCTGGTCATAAAAGCATTAGAATAATAAATGCAAGCAAAGAGGCATAAGGCAAACTCTGCAATTATCATTAAAAAGTGAGCATGAAACAGCTCTTCAAAACGTCAGGCTGGCAATTGGAAGACTTTTAAGATCCTAGATGCTCTGAAAATTGGAATCTTTCTTCTAATTCCAATAAAGGAAGCAAAAAAACCTGTCCTTAAGATGGAGTTTGATTACTCTAAAGTACAAATGATATAGCAATTATACAGCATCAGCCTTCCTATATCAAGTGACAAGACTTAGAATCCTTGGAAACCATTTCCAGTTCAATATTCTTACTAGCAGTTAGCATTAATTCTGCAGGAATATCACAAACACCATCAGCAGTAAGTGTCTTAAGACAGGAAACCAAGGTAAGGAAAGAGAATTATCCAATACTAAAGAAATAATGAACAAAACTGACCCAATCAAAAGTTCTGCTATTTAAAATAACCCCTTCAGCAATTAAAAAAAAATGAACAGGAACTGCAAGATCATCCTTCAGAAAGCAAACAAAAACAGACACTGTAATTCTCTGACTGAAAAAAAAAAAAGGTTTCCTCTTCTTAAGAATTCCTTCTCTTAAGAGAAACCAGAAGAAGATAAATAATAATTGCGCAGAGAAAGGGAACTGGTCACTAGCTATTAGTGGAATACCTTATTGAGAACAGGAATACAGGCACAATGCTTCTTCATGTTTTTTCAAGTCCCAATGACCAGTAATAACATCTGCCACAATAGTTCACTTGTTATTTCACCAGTACAAACACACACCACTGCTACTGAGCAAGTGAGAGCACTTCCAGCAGCTGAACTCCCCCAAACACATCAAAAGCAACACTTTTGACACCTTAAATAAGCTGTAAGATTCACACCTGCACTAGGGCAACACAACCTCACTGAAGATTTAATTTAGACTAACAGAGAAGTAATAAGGACTGCTAATTTTACAGGCAAGCAGCCTAAAACATTTATTTGGAAGCTGGTAGTCCCTGGAGGAATTTCTACGTTAGTAATCAGTCAAACCTGAATGCCCCAAAACATGATAATTAAAGGGCAGAACAAATCCTTTAAGAGAAAATAACCATAGTTACAAATACATGGTAATGAGTCATGTTAAAAGAAAAACAAAGTATTTCCAGTATGTCAGCCAGATGACTGCCGGACCACATCAGTTTATGGTAAAACACAAGAACAGATTTTTAAACATTTTAAGATAAGCTCTTCAAAAGACAGCATTATCCTGGGCCAACACATTCATCTAGTGCTAACACAAAGACATATCTTTCCATGAAATCTAAATTTAAGATCCATGCATTATTCCTGCACTAAATTCTGCACCACAGCTCCAGGCATTTGACATCCCTGAAGTTAATTCCTCCATCAATTCCAAGTTTCTTTCAATAAAAAGCACCAAACCCTTCTGTGTTTACACAACCAGGTTGAACGCTAGTACTCATTAGGAAGAGCAATAAGCAAATCAACAGGAAGCACAGCCAGTTGGAAGGATTATGGAAGCTCCCAGTAGAAATCCAACACGTAGGAAGATGAGACAGCAAAGTGGAAGCCTCAGAACTGCTGCCTTGTCGTGGAGCTGAGCACGAGGTGACATCTTCCCAGATGGATACACAGCTATCTTCCCCAGCAAGAGGTAGGTAATATAATATTATAATTATATAATAACTTAACACAGAGTTTATAAAAGTCAATTGGCAGGCTCCTAAAGTTAGCAAAAATTCCTAATAATATGTACTAAGAACATGAATTAGTAATAAGCAGATATAATATAGAGAAGTTCAATGAACTCTTCAAATTTGATTTTTGTGTACAGAGGAAACAGTTCTGTTTGACTTTTTATATGAAGCTGCGGACGTGGCAGCGCTGGGTTAATGGCTGGACTCCATCTTAAACGTCTTTTCCAATCTGAATGACTTTATGGGTAAGATTTAAAAGCCACTTGTCTCTTCTTCACAGTCTCCGACTTTTAAATCTTACCCTGTTGGGGTTTCTGTGCTTCTCCACTTTCAGAAATGATGCTCACAGACATCACAGATTGTCACAGAGAATCCCCTCCCGACCTCCTCTGCTGTGCCCTCAGTGCTGGCGACAGTGACCCACACACCCCAAATTCCCCAAAGAAATTTGGAGCAAAGGTGGCTGGGGATGCATCCCTGGACATCCCCTTTCCCTGCAGGACTGGACAACCCCAGTCCCTGCTGCCCAGGTCCCCTTCTCTACAGGGCCAGATCTTATTTACAACACTCCCAGGAGATGAGGGACTTAGCAGCAGAACTGCAAATACCAACAGCTTGAATTCCGAGCTACCAGTGAAGCTGGTTAACATAATGTAATACTTAAATATGCTCTTATAAACCACAGGAGGGATTCAGCAGTAGATGGTACTATTAATATAAATATTACTTAACAAAACCCTTGAGAGACACAGAATGTAGAAGTAGAGGGGTCAGCTGAGTAAGATTAGCTGAAAAAACATGTATTTATAATCTTCATCCATTTTAAACTAAATGCTAGCAGGGAAATTCATTCTGTAGTCAGTTATGCAAGAAAGGCTGCTAGAAAATCATTCTTAAAATCAAGTATGCTGAAAACCTTCATCCATCTAGCACACACAGTGGAGATACCAGGAAAACATAATTTACAACCACAGGATGGGAAATCACCTACTTAGAGGCCCTGGTCTAGAGAATAAAAAACCTGAAAGGATTATTTCATAGGAAGAGATTCTTCCCTGTGAGTGTGAGGAGGCCCTGGCACAGGGTGCCCAGAGAAGCTGTGGTGGCCCCTGGGTCCCTGGAAGTGTCCAAGGCCAGGCTGGATGGAGCTTGGAGCAGCCTGGGATAGTGGAAGGTGTCCCTGCCATGGCAGGGGATGGCACTGGATGATCTTTAATTTCCCTTCCAACCAAAACCATTCTATGACTCCACAATCCCATTCCTAACTCCAGAAACCTCTAAGTTATGAGCCACACTGCTGCAATCCATGGGAACATTGCTTTAAGCAGTGCTGAGAGCCCAGGATGGATTTTGCCCATCCCTGTGCTTTGGATACCTGGTAGCAGTGATGGGCAGAAGGGAACAGAACACTCATCAGGATGGAAAGCTGATTTTAGAAGTGTGACTGTGCCTGGATGAAGACAAAACCTTCCTACTGCTGTCCTTCCCTGCTGGAATTTCTGCTCTTGCAGATTCTTTCTTTGCATATCCAGAATCAACAAACCACAAAGATAACCCAGCACTCAGGAATGAGGCAAAGTCTCCTTCTGCTGCAGGAAAAGCAGAAAAACAACTGAAGGAAACAGACAAATCATGAATGCCACTTTCAGGGAAAGGACAGACTTAGTCACCTCATTTTTGTTTCATGCAAGGCAGCAGCAGCCTGAAAACAAGTCCTAGGATGGACACTGACTGCAGGCACAACCATGAAGGAACATTTCAAGGGAAAAGTCGTGAACTGGGAAAGAACCGCTGCAATCTCTTTCAAAAACATGATGCATATCTGTCCACATTACCAGAAAGGACAATGAACAGCTGAACAACACCGTTTAAGATCTTTAGAAGGATTTATATATCAAATATAAAAACTAAATAAGTCAAGCATAGTTTGCCCAGGAGAAATGTTGCAGGCCAGAAGATGTGTCACTTTATACGTAACATTAGAGCTATACAATAATTAATGTTGACACAGCTACCAAAGAGACTGCATCTGAAAGTCTCAGAAAACTGACTTACAGTTTTTATCTAGCCAGGGAGATTTTTCTGAAGCAGCAGAATTAGGAAAAAAAAAAACAAGTTACAATCCTTGTCTACCAGGAATTGTACGCACATCACAAACCTGTGCTCCAAAGCAGACTTCACGTTGGGTAAATACAATTTTTTTCATGGAAACTGATCTCGCAAGAAACTGCCAGAAGACCCATTAGCACTTTATCAGCCCATAGCATCTGGAAAGAATTAAACCTCTTCATGATATAGGAGTACTTTGTAATTGCAAAAGAGAACATCAACAAAACTGATAAATACAACCAGATATATCCTACAGAGAACTTGACCAACATGAGACATGATAAATTATGTTTATAGTATTTACCTGATCCAGGCAACCAGGAGAATAATCCTCCATAAACCTTCTCAGAGTAACTTTACCCACAGGAACACAAAATTTGCTTCACAGGAAAAGGCTACAAGGGCTTGTTTTTGAAACCAGCGGTCTTTAAACGACATGGGATTGCACTATATCCTGGAAAGGGGGAAGGGCACAAAAAAGCTAAAAACGGAGCAGGGAGAGCTCCAATTCGGAGCCTGAAATCTGCTGCAGGAATCACACTGCACATCTGCTTGCAGTAGTGAAGGGCTGGATCCTGCCATCCAGGCTGCACAATGAGGATCTATTTTCCATGCTTCTGTAATTGAAAGAGTGCTCTGACAGATGCTGCTCTCCCATCACAATGCTGGAGGCCTGGGTTAACCTATCAAACGTCCCTACCAGCATTTCCCCCCCCACTGTATTACACAATTTTGGGCTCCAGTACAAATTATTGCTGCTTATAGATGTGACTCATTCACTGCTGAAGTAATACTGCTTTTGAGGAATTCAGTTTTATTCAATAAACAAATAGCATTTCAGCTCACAATTCCTGGTTACTTCTCCACAGTCACCCTCTCTGCCTTTTTTGTCTCCAATAGTCAGAAAGGACTTCCCCGTGAATGCCAGCACTTCCATTAACAAGGAGAGGTCCCCACTCAAATCCCACTGAAATAGTACAGCTAAGCTCTGCCCTGCTTAACTCCTTTTAAAATCAACACCAGCAACACATGAAACCTGCAGTTTCTTGAAAAACAGTAAGAAGGCTTTTCCTAAATCACAAAAACACAAAGGAAAATAGAATTTCACCCCGCAAAAAAAAACCAATAAAAATTATCTTATTATTATTAATAAAAATAAACTAAATAAAACAAACCACAAAAAAAAACAAGAACAACAACAACAAAAAAAAACCCACAAAAAATGAACAAGAAAAAAAAAACAAACCAACAAAACAAAACCAAAATAAAGAAAACCCACAATATATAGTTGTGCTATAGTACAGGCTGATCAGAAGAGCAGATACAGTCAGTGTTAGTCCCACCTTATTATTGTTTCATATAATGTCAACACCAAACAAATTTAAACCAAATTTAGGTGCATTTACATTCAAAATACTGATTTTTAGATCAATATTGTTTTAAAACCTTCCGGATTACCAAAGGCAGACAGGGCAAACAACCCAAACGTTAAAGCTATTTTATGGGAAAGGTACACAACCCCCTGCCAGAATTAGTTGTGGCTCCGGGACAACAACCTTTGGAGAAGCAGCTGATCCCATAACGCTGGATCCAGTGTCTGGCTTTCAGTTTATCCAGACAACCACCGGCTTCCCTGAACAGATGCCCACGGACAGAGTCGAGGAGGGAGGGGCAGCAACGAGATGCTCTGCCTGGAACGGGGGCTCCAGGAGGAAAGGTGGGCTCTTGGAGCTGCCGAGGAAGCACCAGAGACTCCATGCAGGGAACCCACACAGCAATCCCTGGTCTCCTCCGGCAGAGGGCAACGCTGGAAAAATCGCCTGGGAAGGAGCGGAGTATTCCATGCAGGGAAGCGAGGCACCGCCGGCGCTGCCGCGGAGCACCCGCGGCTCCGGCGCTGCCCTGGCTTCTCCTCCCCACGGATCCCCCGTGCTGGCGTTTTACACAGCGAAAAATATACCTGCTGCTTTCCAACATTTGGGATCCTGCTCTCTACCAATGGCATCCACGCAATCCCGACCGCTCCAGGGTGCTGGAGCACCGCCACGAAGCCAGAGAAATTAGGATGTAAGGATCTCCCAAGAGCTACAGATGATCCATCAACAGCCAGCAGACGTTGACAGACGAACACTGAAGTTATGCTAAAATTTGGGGAAAAAAAAAAAAAAAAAGGGGGTGGGGAACGGCACTGCAGAATGATACAGCAACTACACCCTGCTCGGGAGCATTAAGAGCGCTTTCAGTTTACAAAACACATCCAGATAATAGCCAGAAATGTCCTTTTCCTCCTCCTGCTGGAAGTAAACACGGTGGCTGGAGGCTTCGCCTCCCTCCCAGGAGAGCTGACAGCTGCACACATGAGCTGCTGCGTAGCAAGAAATCTCCCAAGTTCCAATAATCCAAACACAAGGATCCCTCCTGCTTCAGACACGTCTCACCAGCACCTGATCGCCGGTAAACACCCTCCCTTGTGCTGATGTAAATAATCACCAGCATAAAAGGCAGGGAAATGCTTGTTTTCTTTCTGAACCTCAGTTTGATTTTGCCTTGTTTCCTCAGCACGCTGGAATTTATTCAAGGCCAGCACCTGCCTTCATTTTACAACTCTTATTTTTGCAGAAGCTCCTGGAGAAGCTACTACAGTTGGGTTAAAATTCAGCAACCTGAGCATAATGCAGGTATTATTCAAACCGGCACGTTTTAGGGGAATTCCACATACGATGCTATTAAATGAACACAAAAAAATATCACCTCGCTTTTCTGAAAAATCTGAAAGCTACTAAAAAATATAGCCAATGACAACAAAGATGAAAAAGAATTAGCCTGAGTTCAAGGTATATTTTCCAGAGAGATCCAAACATGCTCCACCTGTACCAGGAGAACTTCTGTGGACAACGTTCATTATAATCATTATAATGATGATAATAATACAATAATAATATGATCATTATATTTATATTATTATTTTGCTAGTAATCATTAGAAAAAACAAGGATTACTTCAGGCTCCACACTGAAACTGGTATATCTTGGTGTAGCTCACAGGTAAATTGGGGCAGAAATAGCTAAATTTTCTAACACTAGAAAATTATGTTTATCAGGTTTCCCTCTCCCCATCTTGTTCACCTCATGTTCTCACCCCCCAGACAACTAATTGCTGCTTCTGATAATTGGCAAGATGACACAAATGAAAAATAAAATAAAATAAATAATAATATCACGTCACTATTACTGGCAGGCTGACTTCACGAGTTTTTTGTTTAGATGAGACTACTGTTCAGCACTCTGCACATGTAAGCACACCACGGGCTTGGCTGCAAGAGAGCAAGGATTTGAAATATAGGACAGAAAAAACAGGATGACTGCTTCAGAATTTACCAACTCTGCTGATTTTCTACGCAATTGCACAATTTATGTTCCCTAATAGGACCTGCTCCTTACACAAGACACATTCAGAGGAGTATTTGTAAAATCAGGGCTTACAAGTGGTGTTATAAATGCCCTCTCAACCATTTGTTTCTCAATTTCCTTTGCTTATATTTGAGTAAGAAATTTCTATCACAGAACTAATTGGGGAAAAAAAGACCCCACTTATCATGGGCTCACTGATACTTCATAATTATGAAAAACTAATTCTCAGGTAACAGTACATTGAAATTCAGCCCACTGAGAGACAGAGTAGGACCATCTCTCTTCATCCAAATTACTTCCCTCAAGTCATAAACCACTGTCAAAAGAAAACTTCAATGCCCATATTGACCAAAATTATTTAAAACATGAATATTATTACAATAATCGCCTTTGTTTGTCCTGCCAATTAAATCAGTTTTATGTAAGAAACTTGGATTTTCAGCTTGACTGCTTTATTACCATCATGAATATTTCTGCCACGCAGACGTCACTGTTTCAGGCATTTCCAAACTTACGTTTGGGAACAAGCACAACACGGGGACATTTAAATTCCTTCCAGAGCTCCAAGAAGTTCATGAAAACTCCTAAATCAGGACCCAGTGCAAGTGTTAAATTCCCAGATCAGGAATCTACAGAAGGATGAAATCTCTGACCTTGGTAAGGGTAAAACTCAGCACAAACAACTCCCATTTCCAGCCTCGCTGTTAGACAACAACACTACGTCTGCTGGCTGAGGTGCAGCATCCTGAGGGACTGGAAAAGGACAGGGGATTTTTCACTGCATTTCACGGAATCCAAAGCCGAAAGAAAAATACTGTTTATGCTGAAATTCATGACAAAGAGTTGCAACCCCATTAATTCCATCTCCAGCCATTTAGAAACCCACGGGTCGGGATCCAAAATTACCATCAAACTGACTTGAAAGAACTGCTGGGGAGAGGCTGCTTTTTCTTTTTTTAACTTTGAATTTCAGCATGCCTGTTTGCAAGTGCTCTAACCCTTTATGTGACAGTATTTTCAAGCTCTTATTCTGGTGCCACTAATAATTCCAGGAGGAAGATGTTTATGGAAAAACACCATGCAAATATGGCATGAACTACAGCCAGTCATGCTGTAAACGAGGTCAAAAAACCATGATTCTGTGTTTTTATTTATAAATACAAAAGAAATATAGTAAACACGTGATTACAGCAATTAAAATCTAATTTGGACTAAAGAAATCCTCTTAATTTTAACAATATAGCAGCTTAATACTTTTAAAATGTGTCTGTTTATGCTGTAAGTTCATAATTTCCCTTTTTATTAAAACTGACGAAAGGTTTTACTACTTCCTACTGCAAAACCAATACAAACACTAATTTAAATATTTCCTTTTCAGTTGCATTTTGAATACCTATGAAGACTAAAACATCGACCTTTTTGCCACCGAAACTGACAAGGCATAAGACCCTAATAAGACACTTTTTGCACACCTGAGAGAAAAATGGGGATGGTTTCTATAAAAATTGGAGAGAACTGACACGATATCTATTTTTCATAGTCCTTTTTTTTTTTGTATACGTTGTATTTGTCACCAAAACAGCTCAGTGGAACACAGTGTGCAGCACACATTGTGCCTTGTCATGAGCTGACAGCAAATCAAGAGAAGGTGAACCAAATTACAAAACCAAAGTATTTCTTTCCCCCTTCTCGCCACCCGACAAGATAAATGATCTTAGTTTGTATTAAAGAGAAATGGGATGGGGGATCCAAAGGGCTCGTTTTACGTTAACTGCATCTCACCAACAAAAACAGAGAAAGCAATTTCCTGCTGCAATCAATTCCATGCCAGCACTTCCACGGACACTCCGGATTCCGAGGCGCTGGCACGCCGCGCACCTCCAGGTATCCTCACATCTCCAGCACGTCAGCTGCTCCCCAGCAATTTCCTCTACTAAGGCAGGGCTCTTTACCCCCCCCTCCAAAAAAAACCACAAAGATAACACGGATATGCCAGCACGAACCACCCCGGCTGAATAAACATCTTTCTGTAGGTAACGCCGTGTCGAATTACTCCTGTAACCAACACAAGCAGCGGCGCGCGCTCTCAGGACATGTGTCACCACCCCAGTTCTTTCACCACCACAGTGCCCCTCACTCCTCTCTGGAATTCCTTGTTATTTTAAGGCCAGATTTCCTTCCTCACCCAGAGTGGTCAGTATCTGGAAGTTCTCATCATTTCAGATTGCAAAAAAATTGTACTGAAAAAGTCAAGATGGAAGGGAAGTTGAAGGATGTGAAATATCATAAACCATTCCTGATCCTTTTACCGGACTAGAGCAGCATAAAACTGCAAACCTTATCTTTCTATCCTCCTTCTCATGTTCTGTATTTATAGGGTATTAAAAACCTCCTCCTCCTATAAGCAAAGACTCATTTCTAGTGCAACACCAAAGCAGTTTTAAATATCTGTGTATAGTCCTCACCATTATAAAACCCTCTCTTCCTCTTCTCAACCCAGCCTCGTTGATCTGCTGTTATTTAACTCTTGAAGGCTACTTGAGACTCACCACGTTACTAAAGGTTATGTAACTCTTAAAAATACACTGACTTTTACATTTTTTTTAAGCTGTACAATAGAAACATGCACAACAAAACACACAGTTGAGGGGTTTTTCCCCACCCCTCCTCCACTTATTCTAAACCAAAACATCTCAGTGATCTAGAATAGTGGATTTCCATTTTTTTTTTTTTCAGCTTGTCAGCCACAAAATCCAGTGCAGAAAACAGTATGAGCATAAGCCTACAGAAAACACAATGTTCTTTCCTCTGTGGCTTCCCACTGACCCTGAGTTGTCCACTGCCTGCAAAGCCGAAAGCTGCTGATCTAGAACCGAGTATCCTCTTACTGTTTGCTCTGCCACCCGAGAAGTTGCATTAAAATGGCATCACGTTCCTTAACTCCAAACTGACTCGCCTTTCTCCACATAACCTACTAACAACCCGTGCTCCAGAGCCTTCCATAAAACCCCACTGCCAGGAACAAGCACCCAAAACCAAAACACCATCGCTTCATACGCCTCGTTTTGCCACGGATTCGAGTGTGGAGCAAGTCCCTCACACGGAACACTGCCCAACCCACCTATAAATAGGCTGAAAGCTCCAGGCTCAGGAGACTGAGAGCTCCACATGATCCTTGCA
The DNA here is from genome assembly GCF_015832195.1 of Motacilla alba alba. Taxonomy (NCBI): domain Eukaryota; kingdom Metazoa; phylum Chordata; class Aves; order Passeriformes; family Motacillidae; genus Motacilla; species Motacilla alba. Next base: position 3,505,948 of record NC_052031.1, on the reverse strand, counting down.
GCGTTCCCCAGCTTCACCTACATAAGAGCCGTGCCATAACACTGCCGGGCTGGGCAGACACCGAGCTGCTGCTGTGGCTTACGCAGGAGAGCACGGAGGGAGGGGAAAGAAATAAAAAAAATAAAAAAATTTAAAAAAAAAAAAAATCACTGGGCATAAACAGCTCTCCTCGGGAGAGAAACACCTCCCTCTCCGGAGGCCAGAGCCAGCCACGGACAGGCTGTCACGGCTCGGCCATGACAGGAACGGCAGCCAGGGACAGGCCCTTCAGAGAAGGTTTAATGGGGCCAGGGCCGAATGGACGCTCATGGTGAGCAAGGGCCTAGGGGCAGTGGCAAGACAGTCCTGGCCACATTCCCTGGCCAGGAGGGATTCAGGCTACCTGGGCAGGTAGCCAGAGTCAGGTCAGTCAGACTCCTCTGGGCTAAGGGGCTTCAGGCTCCTCCCAAGCTGCAGCCAGTTCTGCTCCCCATCAGACCCCATAGACAAGACAGCCACAGACCCCCCTGTTCCCCATCAGATCCTATAGACAGGACAACTGCAGACCACCCTGTTCCCCATCAGATCCTATAGACAGGACAAATGCAGACCCTCCTGTTCCCTTTCAGACCCCATAGACAGGACAGCTGCAGACCACCCTGTTCCCTTTCAGACTCTCCCCTGGACAGGAGGGCTCCAGGCCCCCCAGTGTCACCCTGTCAGATCCCATAGCAGGACGTCTCCAGGTCTCCATCAGACACCCCCACCCTCAAGGACGGGAGATCTCCAGACCCCACGGTGCCCATCAGACCCCCAAGGGCAGGAGCGCTCCAGACCCCACGGTCCCGGTCAGACCCCCAAGGGCAGGAGCGCTCCAGACCCCACGGTCCCGGTCAGACCCCCAAGGGCAGGAGCGCTCCAGACCCCACGGTCCCGGTCAGACCCCCAAGGGCAGGAGCGCTCCAGACCCCACGGTCCCGGTCAGACCCCCAAGGGCAGGAGCGCTCCAGACCCCACGGTCCCGGTCAGACCCCCCGGCCCCGGGGGCCACGTGACCGACCCGAGGCGCCGGCACGTGGCCCCGACCGTAACAAACAGGCGGGTGGGCGAAGGGGGGGCGATGGAGGGGGGGCCGAGCTGCGCCGCGATTGGTCAGGAGGGCGCGGAGCGCGCCGGGGGGGGGCGTGTCCCCGCCGCGCCGCCCCGGCGATTGGCCGGCGGGGGGGCGCGGTGGGCGTGGCCGCCACCTCCCCCCCCCCGCGCCCCCCCTCCCGCCCCGCCGCCTTGGTGCAGTGCTGAGGAGGCGCCAGGCGGGGGCCGCGCGCGCTTTTCCCGCCCTCGGCGGGGCCACGGGACCCCCCTGAGGGCGCCGCTCCCTCACACCCGCCATGGCGGCACCGCCGTCACCCCCGCATCGCTCGCGGCGCCCGGAGCTGCGCCACTCAGCAACCCCCGGCTGCCGGGTCTTGTCCCCGCACCCTACTTCACTCTCAGCCCCGGCAGCGCCGCCCGCCGCGAGTCCGCGGAGTGCGGGACCGCTCTGGCGCTCCCCACACGAGCAGCGCTTCGGCCCCTCTCCATGCACGCACCCACCTGTGGGACGCCCTCGGCCGCCTCCATCATCGCCCCGCTTAAAGCGCTTAAATATCCCCGCGGCGGCACCGCCTGTGTGGCGGACCGGGGCTGCGAACGCCAGTGCGGCCCTCCCCGCCTCCCCCCCCCCCCCCCCCCGGCCCGCCCCGCTCCGCATCTTGTTTTCTCCATACGCACTTGGAAATGCGTATGGAGAAAAGCGCGATGGGGGGGGAAAGCGGGGGGGGTACCGCTGTTATTCCCGCTCTAATCGGGATACCCACACAACACGGAGGAAAACAACGCGGCGCAGCCCCGTTCTTTTCCCCCCCCACCACTCCGCGCTGTCACTTGGCTGCTTCCCCCATGTCGCGACGCACACACACACCCCCCCCCCCCGCCATGTCGCGACAGCGCCCCGCGCACCTGCCGCGCCGCGTCCCCCCCCCCCGCCCCCGACCCGCCGTGTCCTACCGGGGGTGCGGGGAAAGGGACGTTCCGTTCTCCCTCCCTGGGGGAAGCAGCGCGATGCCGGCGCTCCCCCAGGTGCGCGGGGGCTCCGCGGGTGCGGAGCGGAGGAAGTGGCGGGGAGGGGGCGGCAGGAGCCGGGATGGAGCCGGGATGGAGCGAGCCTCCCTCCCCCCCAGTTCCCCGTCCGCCCCCCCCCCCCCCGCCGCTTGTGTTTACCTCAAGTTTGAATTTTATCTGCGCAACATGAGCTGGAATGCGGACATGGAGGGCGGGAGGGCGCGCACACGCCCGGCGCTCCGCGGAGACACCGCGGACACTCCGCGCACACACACCCCGCACCCCCTCCGCGCACACACCGCGCCCGCAGCCCGCGCCCCCCGCCCCGGTCCCGCCGGTAACTTACCTCCGCCACCGGCTCGCCTCCTTCTCCTCCTCCTTCTCCTCCTCCCCGGGGGAAGGTGCCGCCCGCAGCCCCATCAGCGGGGCGGACACCGCGCTCCCGGCGCGCCGAGACAGGTGCAGCCGGGGCGGGCGGGTCGGGGGGCACCGCCACCTCCCCGACGCCTCCCCGGGCTCCCCCACTGCTTCCCTCCGTCCCTCCCCACGATGTTGTTTCGTTATATCATGTCCATCATGTGACACCCGGAGGCCTCTCTATGGAAACTTAAAGGGGACTTTCACGTCCGCCGCCGCCGGACCTGCCGGTACCCCCGGGGGGCTGCGAGCCCCGCCGCTGCCCGCTTGCCCTCCCTCCGCTACCTCCCTTCCGTCCCCGGGGGGCTGCGCTCCCTGCTCCTGCCGCCCTCTGCTTTAAGCAAGTTGCTGCGCTTGCTTCTTCTGTTATTATTTATTAGAGGTTGATTTGGTGTTTGGATTTTGTTCTTTTTTTTTTTTTCTTTTTCCCCTTCTGTTTTTTCAGAAAGGAATAACCGGGGAATAACCGGCCGGGCAGGCACCGTGCGGAAGGATGGACCCCGCTCCGGAGGCGGGATCCGGTGTTCGTCTGCGGCCGCGGCGGGTCTCTGGTGCTGGAAGAGGCAGAAAAACAACAACAAAAAATCCAAAACAACCAAAAGAAAAATAAAAATAAAGGAAATAAGGAGGAAAAAACCCTTGTTTGTGTCGGACTGAGGAGGAGCAGATGTGAGCGGTTCTGCCCGTGCGGGGTCGATGCGGTGGTCGCTACCGCCGCGTTTAACTCCGCCAGTCGGTAGCGAAGCGATTTCACCGTCCCGACCCGTCGCACCGCCGGCTCCCGACAGCCGGCTCTGTGCCGAGCTGCTGGAAGGAGCCGCTCCTGGGGATGTGCTCTGGCCGCTGCAACACTACCAGCAAGCAGCCAGCCCTCACGGAAAGGCAAAGGGAAGATGCCGACAATTCCCCGTGGTTCGGACAGCCCCCGGTTCCCCGCGCATCCCACTGCCCGGCCGCAGCCGCCCGGGGGTGCGGGGCCGGCCGGCGGCAGCGCCGCGTTCCTCCGGCTGCTGTTCCGCCTGCGGTGCTGAAGTGGGTTTTATTGCCTGCTCTCCAGCAGCCCCCAGGATTTGGGATCAGGGAGCTGAAGCCCACCCGCTCCACGGTCCCACCGCCGGGCGGACAACGTGCAGGGGGCTCTCGGGGTTTTCCCTCTGGAAGGTTCCTGTGGGAGGCCCCCAAATTCTGCTCCCAAACTGGTGGCATCATGTTAGTGTTGGTGATCAAGTGCAAGGCATTAGGGGCTGGATTGAGAAGGGAGACATTGAGTTGTTAAAAACTGAAGGAGGAAAAGCAGTCCCGCACTCACTTCTTCTTTACAGCTTCCAGCAGTCCCTCAGCAGATTTAAAAAACACTATCCACAGATGCAGTAAATTTCAAGTTGGGGATTTAATTTCTACAGTGTCCCACCACGTTTTCTTGAAGGGAGTCATATAAACGACTTTATTCTAACTGCTGGGTTGTTGCTGATGGCTGTCAGCCACGGGAGAGGACCAGAGCCACCCGGCCACCCGGCCCAGGCCCAATCCTGCAGTGACAGTGGATCATCTCCATCAGCTCTCCCGTTTGTGCTTTGGACTTGAAGTGCCTGTTCTCTGCCCCACTCATTTCCAGTGCCCAAGCAATGAGCTGTATATCTAACAGATCAGTGTTTCAGATAGCTCTACTATATTTTTTTTGTTTTGTTTTAGTTTTGTAAAAATTACTAATGATTTTAGCTGAAAAGAATTAACGAAGTGAGGAGCAGTTCATCCTCATTTCCTTACTTCTTCTCGAGAGTCTTCCCTTTGTCCACCCTCCACACTGTTTATATTTATCTCTCCTTGCCATCCAATTTTGGGGGAATTTAGTCTCTGAGCTCCTTTCTGCCATTTATCCAGGCTGTCCCACTGCTGTGGAGCCTAAGTACAATTTGCCTTGCTTCCCATATCTCCGGGCCTCATTTTCCCGCCTCATTAAGCCTCTTTTTATTCCGTACTCCCTTCTTCAGATCATGCTTAAAGGAGGAAGAGGCTGGAGCTGGGATTTAAAGAAGTCTTTTAGGAGTACTGCCAGAACTGATCTGTTTTACTTTGCTGCTGCTGCTGTTCTGCTGTGTCATGGGAAGAGTTTCCTCTCCACACCAACCCTTGGAAGCGGCACCTCGGGCAGAGCCGCTCGCTGCAAACCCCGGCCGTGTTTTACAAAGCCCCGGGTAAGTTTGTCTGGTGCAGGATTGAGACTGGAAGGGGAAGGCACTGCTGTCTTCCTGGGCTCTGACCTGGAGAGCTGTGCACGATTTTGGGAGATTTGCAGGAGGCAGAGTGGCGGCAGCAGCAGTGACAGCGCATCATCACTCAGCTTTATTTCATTTTCTCAAGCCAAGACACTTTAGGTTACAGCCCAGCAGAAAAGGAAAATAAAGCATTTCTGTCAAAAGAGAGCTATTTCCCAAATTTGCTTTAAATTATTGTAAGATCTTGCACTAAAAAAGAGCAGAGATTCAGTCTCCTCTTAAAAAATGTTGTTAGTTATAAAATCTTTACGATCTTGGCTCTCTCCCCTTCAGCCTGTCTCCTTCAAAAACTTGCTTTCAAAAACGTGAAGTTTAAAGATGACTCTTCTCTCTCTCTCTGTCCCCTCTCCCAAATTTATGTTCCTTGGAAAGGCCTGAAGAAGCCTGAGGCTGCGTCTGCCCATGAATAAACACCAGCGTGCACATACACGTGTGTATCCAGGCACACACATAGGATTTAAAGCATCCCATTGAAGTCCACATATAGGAAAATCCTTGATCATGTGATAGGCTTTAATATCTGCCTTAAAATTAATCCCTAACTGATGGACTCTGTGTGGTGGCAGATCACAGGAGGCTCAGTAGCTGGGGCTCCTGTGCAGGTTTTAAAAAACTGCCAGATAAAATCCCCTGTTTGCTGTTGTATTAATTTGTTCATTCACAGCAGCTACCTGGGAAATGTTCATCTAGTGAAACCAAGAAAACTTTATAGGGCTCTGATCTTGTTTTTCCACAGTAAAAAGAAAGACCTTCTCATGAGGTCGGGACAAGATCTGATGTTATTACACAAGGAAATGGCTGAAGTTGTCTGCAGAGTTCTTCAGGTGCTCTGTTGGAGATAGCACTCCTGGATTTTATTGGAGGGTGAGTTTTGAAGACAGTCCTGTTTAATTCTCAGAGTTGTCTTTGCTTCTTTTTTAGTCACTTTTGTTGTTGACACTGAGTTTTCTTGTTTCACTTCTCTTTCCTATTCATTTCACTCTTTAGTTCCCACGTGTTAGAAAGTGCAGTTTCATTTAGACTCTTGAGAGAAGAAAGTCTGATTCCAGAGAGCAATTTGCAGCAATATATTTTCCTTGCCACTCACACAAAAACATCACTACTCCAACAGATATAGGTATAAACAATGCTGACAGGCCCTCAAAACCAAAATCAGATTGTGAAATTGAGGCAAATAGCCCAGAGAACCCAAAGTGTTCTGGTTTCTAAAACGCTGTCTGCTGTCAAAAATGGGGTAAAGTAAAGCTTTGTTTACGTGTAGAGCAGAGTGTTTGTTGATCGAGTTTCTAAGGTGATGTAGCAGGAAATGCTGTTCTTGAGGAAAATGACATGAACAAAGCATGAAACTATAATTCAGCAGCTATTTGTCAACTGATAGCAGAAGAAAAAAAGCATATTTAGAAAGCAGTGAAAGGTTTGCACTGAACTTTTTCTCTCCTATACTGGCATATATGAAGGCAGCTTCTCACCTGCCCTGCTCCTGGATATAACTACTTGCAAGAGCAGAGCTAAATCATTTATCAGAAGGAATGTTTCCATCAGATCCAAATATCTACACTGGCTGCTGTTTCTACGTCATGTCACGGATGAGATTGATGCTCAAGCAAGGTTATAATGTACCTGCATTTTCTCCAGATTGGTGCCAAGCTTGCTGAGTCATTTTCCCTGTTCCCATTCTGCAGCCGGCTGCTCGCTCGCTATTCCCTGTTATTTGTGTGGGTCGTAAGCTCAGCAACAGATGAGAATAAATGCTAATATTTCTTTAGGCTGCCTCCCTAAGGAAATAAAGGTTCTGCTGTGCAGCTTTTCTGTGCAGGTACGTGTCCATCCCCCTCTCCCAAAAGTTTCTGAACCCATTAATGAATTCCAGATGAATTTGGGAAGAAACAGATACTTCAAACTGAGTTATATTTCTGCGAGGTGCACACGGGCAGGAGGGAGAGACTCGGATCAGGAATTGAAGCAGAACTCAGCCCTAACGCCTCCAGGCTGGCATCCACCTTCAAGCCACCAACCCACCCCTGGCAGGCAATTAATATCTGTGTGGTGACTCTGAGCCACAGCGCTGCCCTAGCCTGCCTGGTACAGTTTTCTCTGGCTGGCAAGGGATATCAGGGAGAAGCAGAAGAGCTGGGCTAACTCAGGGAATGAGCTGTTTTTAAGGCAAAATAATAGAGGAATTTAAGGAGTATCACTATGAGCAATGGCAAAGCTAATACCTGGGAATGGCTGTACATTGTTTGGGGGAATGATTTAGCTTTTGTGTCAGTCCCAAAACAAACCGTGGCAGAGGAGCGGGTTGGGCTGTTCCTAGAGCCAGCACAGCTGTCAGTCTGGTGCCGTGTTGCTCTTGGCACTAATGCTAAAGGCCAAGATCCCCCACCTGCACCTCTTCCAGAAGTGGATGTGTTTCCTCTGCAATGCCAACATCAGGTGAAGAGCAGCCTCAACCACAGGCTTTAGGCTACTGCAACTGACAGCCCTACTCTCCCATCTTCCTTTCTGACATAGCCTGGCTGCAGCTGAGGCTCAGAATTGGTTTGTGTTTGGGAAGAGCTGAGCCTGGGGTGTCTCCTCATGTGTGGTGCTGCATCTCTACCTTGGCTGGAGCCCCCCCAGCTGCCTAACGGAGATGGGAGAGCTCCAGCCCTGCATCTCTACCTCAGGGAATGCTGGTCAAGTTAGGACTGCAGACAGGATCAGATCCTTTCCCACCTGAGAGCAAAGGATTAATTTATGTGTCCTTTCTCCACCAGCTGATCTCGCTGGGAGCAGCCACCGGAGAGGGGACACCCTGGCGCTGCACGTACCATACACGCTCATCTCCATTGCAATTAGTTTGATGCAACAAACAGCTCCAGCGTGACAAACTCCAGGCTAAAAAAAGCCAGGACTTCGTCTGCATAAACTGGATGCACCAAGTAAGTATTGTGTGTCACTTCCCTTATGTCCCACATTTGTTCCTGCATCAAATGGCATATGCTCCAGCAATACCACGTGGTCCGAACGGACTCCTGGAAATACAGCAGGGATCTGACGCTGGTAGTCTTTGAAATTAAGACATTAGTTGTGATCCTGCTTATGGACCTCTTCTGGAAGGAAGGGGTTTGCATTTAAATTAAGATTCATTATCCTCTGATGAATAATCTATAAAATTGGAGCCAGCCTCCGCATCGATGACCAAGTTATTATTTTTGGTTTAGCTGTTAGACACCAGCTGAGACCAGGGGCCTCATTCTCCTGGCCACTGTGTAGTCCCACCCAAGGAGATAACCTCTGCCTTGAAGAGCTTACAAAGCAGAACAACAAAAGAGTGAGCAATATAACACTCAGGCAGAGCAAACACGGTGACCTTTTGCAAATGTCAAGTTAATACCATGATCTGGAAGTGGAAGGGGCTTATCAGAGGGTGGGTGGGTCAATGAGGATGGGACACACTTCAGGGGGGGTGGGAATGAGATGGAGGAAAAGCCACAGCAGAAGCAGTGTGGTGTGAGATGCAGAGGAAGTGCATGCAGAGCATTCTGTGATCAATTGGTGCATCCAGGGTAAAAAACAGGGGAAAGAATCTGATGACTCTGGCCACAGCTCACAGAATAACCAGCTCCCCAAAGTCTCACAGCCTGGAGAGGAGAGGTGGAGAGGGCAGGGGTGGACAGAGCAGTTCCTCCTGCGTGCTGGTTCCGCACAGGCAGCTGGAGGTGTGATAACCCTGTTTTTGGGCTGTTTCTCTCCGTGGCTCAGCCTCCTGCAGCTGTGTTTGCTGCAGCTGAGCCTCGGGGCTGGAGTGAGACGTAGTTCAGCTCTAAGCTGCTCTAAGTCCAGGACAGCACATAATTGAATATTAACAGGAACAGCTCTAGGAGCTGCTGGGACTCAGGAAGTCACAGTTCCTTCTCCACTGCTCCTTCGCCTTCGTGGGAGGTGATTGCTGGAGGCCTTAATGGATGTGAGATATAATATGTTTCCCTCACATTAGCCCCAGTTAGCAAACTGAGGCTTTAACCACATCCTACCCTCCCTGATCATTTCCTCATCCACCTCTTCAGCAGCGTGAGAAGTGCAGTAGCTGCAGCCACCCCAGCTGAGGAGCAGAGACCGTATGAACACTGATTTCACACCTCATCTCCCCAGTGAACAAAGGGGTCCCACCTTTAAGGAGCATCAAATTTGCCAAATATACATAATTGAATTCTTGGTCTCTGTATCATCCTCCTGGAAACAAGAATTATTTAGTTGCTGGACAGGAATCAGGATACAATCATGGCTGTGAGCATCATACAAGATCCATAAAGTGATATTTAAGTTGAAAACCTTTGGTACCATGCCTTTGTTAAATATTCAAGGTAAAATACAGCAGTAAATTCATAGGCACTAGGGTCTCTTCATGCTGCCTGACCAACTGACCTGATTAAAAATTTTTTGCCCTCTCTAAAAATATAGATAGATGTCTTTCCCTCCTCAAATTCATGCTGCGCATTTATACTGAGAAGTTCAGTCTTCAGTCATGCTACTTTTATGGAGGAAGCTAAGTACTTTGCAAGAAAAAAGATGCCCATAGAAACCCATCCCTGCCATCTGATCATTCAGAACTTGGTGCTAGTCTAAGAAACAAGAAGGCAACATGTTCAGAGTACCAGAAAATTCCCAAAGACCCTGACGGCTGTGCTGTGCATCAGTCAAAATCTAGAGCTCCTCCTCTTGTCTTTTTAGTCTCTTTTCCTTTTTTTTTTTTATTTTTTTCCTCTCTTTTTTCTCACTTTAAAATTCACAATATCCTTGACATATCATTTTCCTTCAGGTCTACCAGCACTTGTTCATTACATAATTGCTTTAAAAAAAAAAAATGCTCCTATATCTCCTTTTTTTTTCATTAGTTGAAGTACAATGGACTCTACCATGAGACTGCTCCTGGTTTTGTTTGATTTCTCTTTTCCTTTATCACTACCCAGAGACATCCAGCAGATTGTTTCATAATCTTCTTAGAGTTCAGAGAAAGTATATTTCTTCCAGATAGGAATATAGCCTGCAAACGTCCTCCTCCTTTTCCCTCACCACCTGCTCCTCTTGAACAACACTTCTGGCAAACTTTATCCATGTATTATTCCTTTATTCACAAATTAGATGTTCCTTTTTAGGGAAAAGTGAGGAACACACTGTTTCCCTGGCATGCAATGCGTGTTTTTGCACGGCTGCTTTGCTCTCCAGCACGCTCCCAAATTTTGGGAGCCCTCAGGAGCGAGGACCTCAACACCACATTCATCCCCAGCAGCCACACGCTGTCTGTGGGAGGTCTGCAGAAAAGGAGGCTCTTCATTCTGCTTGTGGTGCATTAGGGAAGAGAATTGGTGGAGCTCTGCAGTGCACAGGAGGAAGGATTGCTTTTGTTATTGGTCAGGGAAGCTCTGTGCTGCCTTTGGTATCAGCGGCTTCCTGCTGTTGTTGGATAATTAATTAACACCAACGGAGTGTTTGAAGCTGTGCTAAAGTGCAAACACAGGATTTGCGTCGATGTTTCACATTCTGGCCAGGCACGGGGAAGATGCAAGCACTGTCACACCTTGAAGAGAGAGTCATGGAACAGGGGAGATGGAGAAAGTCCACGAATTCTCCTCAGTGCCTTGAGCAGAATCCAAACATCCCTGAGAGAAGCTAATCAACTTCCAGAGAGGAATACTTACAAACCGATTTAGAAATTTTAAGTCATATAAATTTGCTTTGAATCAGAAAGCTTTTGGGTTTAATTTGTAGGGTTTTCTTCTTTCCCAGATATCCAGTAACAACAATCTTTGCTAATTTGTTTCTGTGGGACCCAGAACAATTGTCAATAACCTTTCTATAAGTCTCTGCTGCCTTAGAAGGCAGTTTTCATCTTCTCACATGTTTTTTCCCCTTCTGGAAAAAGCAAAGAAGATCCTCCAATTCTTTTGAACCACTCATAATTCTCATTGCTTTCCTGTAGCCCCTGTTCAATTTGTCTATGACATTTTTCTACCTTCTCCTAGCACAGCATCCAAACCCACACTTGGTATTTCCTTGTTAGAGTGGAATCATTGCTTCTGATGTTTCACTCTTATTCATATGCCCCAGAATCAGATTTGCCTTATTTTGCAACAGCTGTGTCCTCTCCAGTGCCTCTTTCACAGCTCTTTTCTGTTGAACACCTGCTTGACCAGAGTTTTGCCACTTTGCATTGACATATTTTGTTGCTTTTTACTTTACTGAACCAAATCTGGTTGATTTTATACTGTTACTCTGATTTCCCAGCCACATTTTGGAGCGCATCCTCTGGAGTATTTATATAGTCTTTATTTTGTCATCCAAATAACTAATGAAAATAATAGAATCAGGTCCAGGAGCAAACCCTGAGGGAACCCTTTTGGAAAACCTTCTAAATCCAAAGGAAAGGAATTAGTAACTCTTGTGTGAATACATTTATTTTCTGTTAAGTATGTCTTTGACCAGATAGTTCCTGGTCAGCTTATGGAAATGCCACATGAAATGGTGTTAAAAACCCTGCTTCTTTCAAAATACATGACATATGCTCCATCTTCCTTATTCCACAACACAGTTGTTGGGCTCAAAGATGGAATCTGGATGGTTTTAGCATCACTCCTCTATGACAAATCCAGTCTGACTGGCTGTATGTTTTTCTATTGTGAGTCAAATGCTCACAAAGAGATTGTTGCACAGTTTATTGTATTACAGTTTTTGCATTACACGCTGAACTGGCTGCTGTGTAATCCCCCAAGTCCTGCTTCTCCTTCTTTAAAGACAGGCACTGTGTTTGCCCTTCTCCCCTCCTCTGGGATCTCCCCCCTTCTCCATGAGCTCTCCCGGATAATTACTAATGAGTCAGATTGCTCTGGCCAGTGCCTGAAGTGCTCTAGGGGGAACTTCATCCAGTCCTGCTGACTTGAATTTGCCTAACTTCTCTGAATGATTTTAGTGGTGTTTATTTGCTAGCTTGGATTGTGCTACCCTCTGCAGTAAAAGTGGTCCTGATAAATACCAGTTCATAATCTTTTTTTAAAATATTTTATTTCCCTCCATAGCTGAAGCATAAAAACTAATGAATGCTCCAGTCTTTTCTCTATTGTTATTTCTGTTCTCTCATTTTCCATTAATTCAGTTATGTATAATTTCCACTGCCTTCCTCCTATTTCAATACCTTTGCAGAGCACCCTTTTATCGCCTTCCATATCTTTTCCTAATTGAAACTCATTTTGCCCCTGGTCTTTCTCATTTTAGTCCTCCATAGTCACACTATTCTTTTACACACATAATTTTCCTAGTCTTGTTTCCCACCTTTGTACAGCTTGATGTTCATCCTCCTTTTTCTGCTTCCCTCACTCCTTCCTTTCCTTGGAGGAAGATGTTCCATCATTTTCTTCTTTCTCTCAACTTAATTAACCCCCACCTTCCTGTCAGTCAGTCCAATCCCAGAGAGCTCCAATGTCCTTGTCCCACAGGAACTTTGCTCCATCCTTTGCACTTCTGTTGCCTCCAAACACAGCTTCACACCCTCCTGCTGGGCTTGCAAGGCAGTTTTTGTACACTCCATCTTTGCAGAGCACCCTTGGCTCATTTGCCAGATAGGACACCATTATTCATTTTACTCCATTATTGCAGACCTAATTAATAATGAGTTTGTCTCTTAAACCCCTGCTCACCTCTGCAGTATGCCAGTCCTTGCCCTGTCTTTTTTCTCCACCCAGAAGGATTGGAAGAGGACATTTCCCATCCCTTCATCTCTTTCGCTCTTTTTCCCAGGGCATGCATTTAGAGCTAGGAGGCTTTATTAAAACCTTTTTTAGGGTGGTAGATGAGGATGATGCTCCTGCAAGCCCTACAGAGATCACCTGCCTGCTGAAGCTGCCCTCTCCAGCTCAGTGTAAGACCAAACAGGATTTTAGGAAAGGGAATTAAGGGGCTGAGTGATGCACTGAAGCATCCCTTTCCCCTTTCAGATTTTATAGTGTCCAGCACAGAGATGTTTGTTTTGTTTTTTTTCCCACCAAAAATTGTGCTGCTATCTTTTAATAAATCAGACAACAAACCCAGGCCTATATGAGATGTATTAAATTAAGTCCCCAGCTCTCTGGGTCACTGTTCTTCATAAAATGATTACATCTCTAAACAAGGAAGAACACAAACCTGCAAGGTCACAGAGACCTGCAGTTCCATGTAGATCCACCTGCCCCTTCTTTCTCATTAACTGCACACAGCTGACTCTTGCTCAAGGCTTTCCTTTGGCTCTCCAGGCTCATGGGCACTCTGCACTGAGCAGGTCCAAGGAGTGAGGTAGCATTTAGGCTGGGTGAATATATCTGGGTGGATATGTCTTCTGTTTTGGCAGAGAGCATTAAACAAGCAGCTCTCAGAGGGGCTGCTGGTGAGGTTGGGCATTTCTCCACTCTGGAGACAGCCCTGGGCCCACAGAGAGCACTTGGTGGGACCCAGAAGAGTAGAGGTTATTAAGATAAAAAGGCTCATTGCTGTCATGACCTGCCTAAAGGAGATTATTGAAAAGACAACCCCAGATTTTGCTTGAAGTTGCACAGTGATAGGACGAGAGAAAACAAACCCAAGTGGCAGAAAAGGATGTTAAAACTAGATATTAGGAGGGGAAAAATACAACTAAAGTAGTTAACAACTAGAACAGGAGTCCAGAGGGCTTTTGGGATCTCTATCCTCCCTTTTCCCAGGAAAAGGCTCCAGGAAATCTGATGGAAGGGTGTGAGAGAGGAGCTTGGAGATCCCTGAAGGTCTTTCCCTCCCCAAATCTCTGTGATGCTGAAATCCTGTATGGGTGGGTCTGGGGCAGTCCTCTTGCTGTCCTGCTCATTCCAGCTGATTGCCAACAAAATTACAAAGCTGCCCCAGCGTGTTGGTTCTGTTTTGAATAAATTTGTAAGGATACTCTGTGCAGAATCCAAAGACTGCATAATAGGAAAATCCCGGGTAATTACAAATTCATTGGTTTAAACCTGATCCCAAACAGCATCAAAGAAAATCTGATACAGGCTGTGATTAGTAATGAATTAAAGGATGCAAACCTGATTGATATGCCTGAGCAGTTTTATGGAAAGTCTGTCGTGTCAAACAAATGAATGTTTTTTTAATGAGAACGTAAGTTTGGTTAATAAAGATAAGCCTGTTATAAATTACTTAGATTTCTGCAAGTTATTGAACAGTTCCTGAACACAGTCCCAATTAAAGGAAAACGGTACAAAACCTAATCTGGGATACTAAATGGATTAAAAACTATTTCAGCAAGAGATCTTATAATGCAATTTGAAATTCAATTAGACTAGAGATACTGAAGTCTTCCATTTATTTATTTTGGACCCTGGGTTGTTCAGTGTCTTTGGGATTGACCCAGAGGAAATGATAATAATCATCACTGATAAACTTGAAGATGACGTGGAAGTTCCAGACTCACGGCAGGAGAAAGCCAAGGAAATAAGGTGCATTTAAATACAACAAAGTGCAGTGTCACTGTTGTTAAATGTGTGGATTGTGTTGGCAAGAAGACAACAGCCCAGAGTGTGGGAACAAGGAAATAGCCCAAATAATCCACTGAATGGGAACATGCTGAGAAAATTTTGCAGTACCCCAACCCAACTAACAGCAACCAAAGTTGTTTTTTTTTTTTTCTCCCAAGGAAAGGACTTCAGGATGTTCTTGAAGATTGATTTGCAACTCAGGATAGCATTCAAAGAGCTGTTGCCAGGAGGTACATTCACTACCTTGCAGGGATTTATATCAAGACAGGAGGAGGATATTGCTGCTACCCACCTCCTTTGCACCTTGCAGGCTCTTGGGACACCACAGCCATGATCCAGGGTGCCAGCCAGCAGCTCCAGAAGGGAGCAAACCTCCACAGCATGCTCCAGATTTCTCCTCATCCTCCCCCTTCCTCACTGACCAGCACTGGGCACCGACTGGTTTGTTGGTACAAGAGAGGCTGCAGCCTCCTTCAGCTGTCACATCCTGAATCCCTGCCAGGTTTGTGTTGCAAGAACTGATGCCAGTGTTTTTAACCCAGAGTGTATTTGGCCCCTAGTGTTCTCCATGACATAGAATAAACATTAGGGAGGAGATTCAGGCTTCAATGAGAAATGCTTTCCCATGATACGTTTTCATTTTGGCATGCACACTGCTTATGATGAAAGGATCCTAAAATAATTGTATTAGATGAACCGTCTGTTCTTCTTGCTTTGAGGCCAGTACAGCATGACATTTCAGAGATAAAATGTTGTGGAACAGCCTCTGACTTACAGCCCAATGGAACTTTTCCGAAGCCATCCTTCTCTCTTTTTTATTTGCTTGAGGTTTATAACCTGAAAACGTCAAGCTTGCATCACACCGTTGCCAAAAGATCGTCCTGTGCATTAGCTAAATCTTAAATTATCACCAAATTAAATTTTTTTCTTCAGAAGTCTGATTCACAAGCAGTCAGCTCCCCTGTGGAAAAAACTCCACCCTTCCAATTCAAAGGAATTCCAGGATTCACAAGAAGTACTAGGTTTCCAAGAGGAGACTATCTGTCCTCAGAAGAACTTATTTCTTCCTGCAAGTTCAAGTGAGTCTACGGGACCTTAAATCAAAGGAGCCCAATGCCAGGTCAGTTGCTGAGTAACTGATCCTGATCGTCACATTTTGACCAGCTGGATGAATGACAGCAACAATTTCTTGGGATTGCGTCTGGAGTCTTCTGCATTTTCTTTCCTGCAATTAACTCAGGACTGCAACCTTAACGAGGGAAAATTATTTTAAGTTGCAGATGGGCGGGTTTGTGCCACGTCCTTCGCACAAAGGTATGTAATGACAAAACCTCTAACTCATTATGTGCATTGCTGAGATTATTGCAATTACAGGAAAGTGAGGGGAGCCCCTTGCCAACTGCTTTGAGAGCCACAGGTGAAAAGCACTAGCCGAAAGCCACATCATTCATGCCGGGCCAGATCCTGCCTGGCTCCCTTGGGAAGTGCTCTGCAGCTGGAAACCAAAGGGAGAAAGGTTCAGCAGCTCCTTGCTGCCCTTTTATAGAATATTTAGATTGGAAGGAGCTGTAAAGATCACCCAGTTCCAACCCCTTGCCATGGGCAGGGACACCTTCCACTATCCCAGATTGCTCCAAGCCCTATCCAAGCTGACCTTGAACATTTCCAGGGATGGGGCAGCCCCAGCCTGTTACAAACTCTACTTTGTGGAGAGAGCTGTGATCCCATCACGCTGTTCTTGCTGAATGGACATGGTGCTCCTTGAAGGAATTCAAGGCCGCCTCTCTACCCTCACCAGGCCACTCAACAGCAGCCCTGGGGGACACAAAGTGTCCCCAACACAGGGTGTGGCCTTTGATGCACCTGAGAGAAGTCTCCCCTGCATGTCTGCAGCTCTTTGGCTGTAGACCACGCAGGGCACAAGCTGAGCCTTCACCAGCACAACTATTTCTGTCACGTTCACTTGGGATAGTTGCTTCATAACTGAGATTTTTGAAAACTACTGAGGACAGTGACAAATGGAGGATGCTGGAAGTCTCAGCCTAAAACGTGACAACTCCTGGCTCTAGGAGCTTGGGACTGGCACTCCTGCCTGCACCTTAGCGAGGAAACGGGACAAGCGGAGCAAGGCATTTTTGTTGGATCATTTATTTATTGTTCTGTGCAAAGCACAGGGTGTAACTATCACCAGTCATTTTTGGCTATTGAGCTAGCACCAGACATCACTATGTTACTATTAGAGCAAAACATATTAGCTCATCATGAATTTACTTTTAGCCACGGTGACTGCACGGCTTTCCTGTTTTTGCGCAATGCTGCAGGACGTGAGACAGATCCCACAGTCACAAATTCCTCCTGGGTGGAGACTTGCTTGTTGCAAACAGCCCCGTGGGTGTGGGGGCATCGCAGGAGCTTGTCTGTGGGACTGCCTGGAGCTTGGTCTGATCCAACAGTGACATCTACGCCAGGATCAGGGCACAGGGACAAGCGCTGCCCACGTTATTAAACTTTTCGTGTGGTCCCTGGTCTAGTTTTGGCTAAGGCTAATGAATGCTCTCCCAAATCATGTGGGGGCATGAGTCTGAGCTCTTCTGCTGGGCAGTTGGACTATGAGGTCCCTGTTCTGGAGGGTGAAAGAGCTTATCCTGGTGGTCAGCTGCTGCCAGTTGGACTCAGAGCCAGAGAAGACAGCCAGTATTGCTGATACTCCTCAGCTCTTTCATAGCAGAGTACACCCTTACCCAGGTGTGCTCCAGGCCTTTGGTTTGTCACAGACTTTTAATGCAATTAGCACATGTATTTCCTAATGGCTTTAATACTTCATAGCTAATTTTCCCCAGAATATGTGGAAGTGCGTGAAATAGTCCTAAAAACCTCTTGCTCTTCAGTTCATCCTGTTTTTCCAGCATCTCTTTCTGCCCTCGTATGACTTCTCCAGATAAACACTTCAGAGAGAGGTGCTAGGAAATACTCAATAGTTGGGGTTGTCCCAAAGCAGAGCACTTGGCAGCACAGTCAGCACATACAAACTGTGGCTGGGACACTGCCCTGGGCACTTGCCTGCTCGTTCTTGGGGATTGTTCATGTGGTTTGCATGAGAACATCCAAAAATGTCCTTTAAGGCCCAGGAATAGGCATTACAGGTGTATATTCTGAACTGATCCCTGTATCTCTCAATCCACCATCTCTCATCCATGGGATGAGGCTCGGCCTGGGATGTTCTAAAAGGGACATTAGCAGTGCCCATACTGAGAAAACAGCTCCCTGGTTCCTGGGCCTGGGCCTTCTTTGTGTCCAGAGCTGGGCAACAGAGCTGGGGAAGGGTCTGGAGCCCCAGGAAAAGCTGAAGGAGCTGGGAAAGGGGTTCAGCCTGGGGTAAAGGAGGCTCGGGGGGGACCTTGTGGCTCTGCACAACTCCCTGACAGGAGGGGACAGCCAGGGGGATTGGGCTCTGCTCCCAGGGAGCAGGGACAGGAGGAGAGGAAATGGCATCAAGTTGCACCATGGGAAGTTTAGGTTGAATATCAGGAAAAATTTGTTCATGGAAAGAGTGGTCAAGCATTGGAACAATCTGCTCAGTGAAGTGGTGAAGTCCCCATCCCTGAAGGGATTTAAAAGAGGCGTGGATGTGGCAGCTGGGGACATGGATTAGTGATGGGTTTGGCAGGGTTGGGTTAGTGGTTGGACTAGATGACCTGAAAGGTTCTTTCCCAGCCTTAACGATTCTGTGATTCCATGGCCGCGTCCTAAATCTCTGTCCAAGAAAGACCAATGTGCACCAGCCTTCCTGTATGCCAAGGACATCCAAGCCCCCAGGAGAGCACCAGGCCCATACCACAAGCCCTGGAGCAAGAGGACCAGGGCTAGCACAGGGAGCCCCCTGAGGCAGCACCCATGGGACCCTCCCCATGCTCTCCTGCCTGGCCCTTCCCATGACTCCCAGGCTGGCTCCTTGCTCTTGAAGCCATCAATCACAGAATCCCAGAATGGTTTGGGTGGAAAGGGACATTCCAGACCATCCAGTTCCACCCCCTGCCATGGGCAGGGACACTTCCACTGGCCCAGATTGCTCCAAACCCTGTCCAACCTGGCCTTGGACACTTCTGTGGGGAAGGAGCTACTCAACCCTGCAGGTCTTTCCTGACCCATCCTGGAAGTCATGGGGCTGGGCAGCCTCACAGGGATGTTACACTTATTTATCTTCTGTTGACACTTCAGTTTTTGTTAATTTTGGGTAAACAGGCTCCCTCCAGCAGAATAAGCTGTCTTTTGCATTATGCTGACTTTTTTGCTGCTATAATATAAAAAGCACATGGGCTTCTGCTGACGCAGTTATTCCAGCAAAATGTTTAAGTATGAGTTTAGCCTAATTCTTTGACAATACTCCCAGATTTATTACATGCAATGAGCAAGCACAGAACAAGTATTTCACTGACAACCTCTGGATTGGAAACAGACACAAGGAAATCATTTCTCTTCTCTGCAACATCCTAATTGCCCCTTTTACTCTCTGATGATCTGAAAGATTGCCAGTTTCCTTCCAGGTTTCCTTACTCTGTCTCATGCATTTAAAAAAATCTGATTTTTTTCTAATGCCCTTCCTTGTTTGCAGTTTGATTCTCCCTTAGTCTTTTCAGTATCTAGAGGATACCAGACCTTCCAAGGTTTAAAGCCCACACTTCCAATATATTTTAAGTGATTTTAACATCACATTTCTTTTCATATGTATCTGTGGATATTTAATGTGATTTTTCTGCCATGCTACCATTTTTTTAGTACTATCAAGTTGTACATTTTAATAAATACTAAAAAAGCTGAAAGACAGTCCACTTGCAAGTGAAAGTCAACTGCAATTTTAATGTTACGTAATGTAGCTTTATGGGGGAAAAAATCTCGTAGAACTGGGTAAGGAAAGAAAGCAGTGGGAGTCAATAGAAATGTAACTCAGTTTTATAGAAGTTATTTTAAAATCTGCAGAGCTAAACAGAGAATAATTTAATTTTTACAGAGTTTTTAATAACCTCTAAAATTCTATTGCACTGATTTAATATCAGCTAAGAGCTTGACAGAGAAGTATAATTTCCTGCTAAATTCTATAGGATCTTAACATAGGTTTGTAACCTAAAAATAATTTTATGCCCAAGAGAGCATCGTCTCTAGCAGGAGACTGCCTCCCCCCAGCTGAATCTCTCTGTAAGATGTTTTACCTCCAGAACCCTTTGCTTGCATTTTTTTTTTCTAATACTTCATCTCTACGCTGTTGGGAGGAAAAGAAGAAAGAGGTTGCCTATTTCTTGTCTGCTTAGGTTGCCTATTTCTTGTCTGCCTAATAAACTCAACATCTTCCCCTGTTTGCCCGAATCTCTGCTTTTGGGAGCTCCATATCATGTCATAGATGCTAACTTGTTCGAACAAACAGGGATTTATTTACGGCGCTGAAAGAACTTTTTGTGCTCCCTGCCTCATTTGCAACATTATTCCCGATTGATTTCTGCCCTACCTATTATTGACTTGCCAGCAATATTCCAGAGTAAGGTTGGGTCTATGTCAGAAAAATGTGTTGCCTCACACTGAGCCTTTTTCAGCATCGGGTACTCAATATTGTTCCTCTACCCAGCTGCTGCTCCAATAAACCAAAACAGCTCGCTGTTGTCTGAAATGAAGAATAATTGGAAACACCGTGCCTGCTTCTTTCAGCACAAGTAACAATTCGGCCATTTAGGGCTCCTCTAACACTCCTGAGAGCTGAACAACTCAAGCCTTGGCTTCCTGCTAGCCAGGAATATTCAAACTCACAAACTCCTGGCAGCGTTTGCCTCTGTGCTGCACGAGGACGGAGCGCTCGGGGTGAAGCCACGCAAGGGATCTGAATCACCACGTGAAAAAGCTGATGGGCAGCAACTTACCTGAACCCTCCCCAGCCCAGGGCTTGCCTGGCACGTGGGAAGTAAGGAAGCCTTGAAAATGTTCTCCAGGAAAAAGCTGCAGTGGGTCTGCTGGCGAGCTCTTTGGGGTTCCCCTTGGTTGCCTGGGTTCACGCAGATCCCTTGTGATCCTCCTGGGCTCGCAGTGGGAGAATGGAGAAAACCACCCATGTTTCACCTGGGATGTTGAAGCTCTCAGAGAGACCTTGGAGGACACACAGGATACCAGAGGTAAGGCTGGGAGAGATCCCACCAGGGCTGGGTGGCAGCCTCCTGCTCCAGGTGCTTGGGTCCATTCCCCTGAGAGAATATGCCAAGACCTCACTGGGTGATTACACTGAACTATAAACCTGAGCAAGGCAGTCCTCTGCCTGAGACAGCAAAGGGGATGTAGACCCAGCACAAAGCACACCAGTGTTGTCTCCTTCCCAGCAGCTGGCTCTGACTCATCTCTTGGTTTCCCATCCTACCCATGACTTGTATCTGCAGGGTGATGCACCTGTGATGTCACCTTCTTCCTGACTTTGACCCCCCCATGACACATCTAGTGGAAAAATTGTCTCCCACACTTGTGCCTCTTTGAACTTCAAGCCCTCTCCTGTTGTCTCAGGATCACAGGCATGCTGTGTCAGATCTCTTTTGCTTAGGAAAACAAATTTCTGTCTTTAAATACAAATATCTCCTGGCTTTTCAGGAAGGCATGGGCATGACACGCTGACGAGGAACTGGCTCACCCTTGCTCATCCAGTGGAGAAGATGTAGGACACCCCACCATCCACTGATCTTTTCAGTCAAAGGTTGGACTTGATGGTCTTGGAGGTCTGTTCCAACCTTATGATTCTATGATTCTGTGTCTTGGAGGGATTTTCAACCACCACCAGTTTCACTGGGGAACCAAACCACCGAGAACCAATGGTTCTTTCCTACAGAGTCCATCTCAGCCCTTTGGCAATGAAGAGCTGTGAATCTTTCCTGGAAAAAAACCACTCCCAGCACAGTCTGAGCCCTGGTTGTGTTGCTTTTTTTGAAGGATCTAAACCCAAGGTCCAGGATGAGCATACAGCAATAGCGACTGGCATGATGAAAGTATCTAAAAAAAAATACATGAAGCTTGTACTTTACTTTTGGACCAGAAAATGTAGAGCAGGAGAACCCATGAGTTGTTCAGAGGATGGATGGATGGATGGATGGATGGATGGATGGATGGATGGATGGATGGATGGATCCCTATGTAACAACGACATAATGTTGGTCCAGCTCCCAGCCCAGGCATCCCACTGGGCTGGATTTCACCTGTGCCCAGGCAGGAAAGAGGAAACACCGGGAAAACCCACCTCTGATCCCATTATTCCTATTAATTTGCCACAGTTCAAAACCTGTAATGAGGGAGGATGGGGAGAGGGAGCAGAACTCCAACAACAAACCTCACATCTGGAGGCACAGCATGGCCTGGGAGCATGAATCTGCTCCTACCCTTCAGCACAGGCAGAAATTCAGGCAATAAAGAGAATAATGAGGTCATTTTGACCCTCCAAAAAGGTAATTCCCACCCACCATGCAAGAATGGGTGAGTTAAATTGCCCAACACCCCTACGAGTAAAACGGGCTCCTGTGTCCTTTGTATTGGTAACAGAAAAAAAAAAAAAAAAAAGAAGCTGGACATGGACACACAGCCCAGCAGAGCCAGCAGGAATCCTCAGGGGAGATGTCCTGGCTCTACTGAAATGGATGGAAATCCTGCCACCAGATTTTCTGGGATTTCAGCCCAGGACTTTTGGATACTTTCTGCACACTTCTCTTGCTGTCTCTGCATGATATAGTGAAGCTGCAAGAAGCATTAGATTGCATCATTGCTTGGGCATCCCATGAAAAAAGAGCCTTGGCAATGCATTTTTTGGGCTACTGGAGTAATTTTTGCCAACTCTTGTGGCAAATGTCTGACTCTGTTTTAAAAGTATAACTGGCTGCCACAAAGGCATCCTATGTTATATCACATTTATTTATTTATTAGTCCCTGGAAGTCCAGAGTGGTATGAGGAGAGCAGTAGGGCCCGTCTGGAAAATGTGTTGCAGTCCATAAAACACTGTCCTCTGAGTGTGAAAGGTTAGACTGATTTATTCGGCGATCTTTCCATTATTTAGAGGGGTTAATTCTGGGATTAAATTGGTGCATCCTCCACAGCGCTGGGTGGTGCCTCCAGTGAGACAACACACAACCTGTCTGAATGGGGCAGAGGGAAAATCCCCTTACCTTCACTGTGAGGATGAGGAGAAATTCCACCTGGGTGGCCAAGCATCCAAAGGATGCCTGATAAAAAATCTCAGAATGGTTTGGGATGGGAGGGACTTAGAGTTCCAACCCCCTGCCATGGGCAGAGACACCTCCCACTGTCCCAGGGTGCTTCAAGCCCTGTCCAGCCTGGCCTTGGACACTTCCAGGGATCCAGGGGCAGCCGCAGCTTCTCTGGGCACCCTGTGCCAGGGCCTCCCCATGCTCACAGAGAACGATTGTTGAGAAAATGAGCAGGTTCAGTCAAGAAGAAGATTGGGAAGAACAAGATCTTCTGTGGTGGTGCACGGTCAGGATATTTCTTTCCCACCTCATATGCAGGAGGCAGCTGGGGATCATTGTATTGCTCAGGTTATGGAATTGGGTTTTATAAACAAGGAAACTGAGGCACATGCAGAAAAATGATTGCACAGATTTGCTATCACCAAACAGGCTGGACATAGAACAGAGGGTGTTTCCTCCACGTGGCCAGGGCATGCCATGACCATCCTCTGCTCCATAAGATCCCACTCACACAGGCAAGGAGCATCACTGCTAGCTCACACACAGCCTTTCCTGGAGCACCTGCCTTTTCCTTGCAAGTCTCCTTCCCAAGCTGTAAGGAAGCCAAATCCCACTTTGAAAGATGCACCTGGTGAATCCACCATCTTCCAGCTATCTTGTTCTCCACGTGGTGGGGGACTTCTGGGAGAGGAGGTGTTTTTTGAGGCAGATCCCTGTGTAGAACATCTCCCTCCCCAGCCTGTGCCCAGGCCGTGGGTGGCACGGCTCATCCCTGCTGAGCTGAGCAGTCATGGGGAATGGCCTGGCTGGCAACAAGACCAGTGCCAGCAGCACCACTGGGGTGTCACCACCCCTGCCACAGGCTGCAAACCCCAAAATTCACTGCTGGTGTAGTCACTGTTCTCCATCCCAACTGCAGCAGCACAAAATGCTGCCAAACAGCTGCCGGTGCTGAAGTGTCTGCAGGGAAAGCAGCCGTGGGCATTCGGGGAAATATTGCGGCTGAAATCATCCGAGCTGGTGCAAGGAAAACTTCCAGCCCCTGAAATCACCATTGGGTACAGAGCAGTGGGTCAGGGAGGCAGATGGAGTCACGCACACACGGCACATCCCGCCGTGAGTCAGGGCTCTGTCACCGCCGTGTGACCGGCAGCAGGGACGTGATAAAAACCCCGAGTGCTGGAGCAAATCCCAGCAGTGAGTGGTGCACAGTTGGCTCAGAGGAGGCACTGCTGGCTCTGCAGGGCTCCTTCTTCTGACACAGAGCTCCCCTTGGAGGGGAGACGGGCTTGGCAAGAGCCAAGTGCTGAGAGCCACTGCCCCGGCCCGGGGAGCTCAAATCAGAGTCGTGAGTGGTGTGAGATCATCTGGTTGGGCCTTTCTGAGGTGATGAGCTGATGCATTTCCCTGGTTTGCCCAGCGTGGGGGTCCCTGCACATGCCCACGTGCTCCAGAAAAGCATCCCACAGGGAAGGAGCCACCACTCACTTCACCACTCTTTCCAGTGGTAGATCAGGTTTCCTGCTGTGGTCTTGAAGCTCTTCTCTTCTTTGAGCTTGTCTGGCTTCCACTTGGAGTCATTGGGTCTTGCTGTGACTGTTTGATGTTTAAAGAGCCCATGAGAGCCTAATCCCTCACATCCTGTGGGAGGGCAAACTTCTGCCCAGCTTATTAATTAAAAGCCAGAGTTTCCTGAGCATTCCCTCCGAAATTTGCCTCCAGCCCCCAAAGCATTGATCACAGAATCAGGGAATCATGACAGCTGGAAAAGCCCTCTAAGATCATCACATACAACCATTAACCCAGCACTGCCAAATTCCCCACTAAACCACATCCCCAGCTGATCTACTCACATGCCTTTTCAACACTTCCAAGGATGGGGACTCCACCACTTCCCTGGGAAGCCTGTGCCAGTGCTTGACAATATTTTCAGTGAAGATCTTTTCCCTACTATCCGATCTAAACATCCTCTGGTGCAACTTGATTTGTTTCCTCTCATCCTATTGCTGGTTTCTGGAGAGCAGAGCCCCATGCCCCCTGGCTGTCCCCTCCTGTCAGGGACTTGTGCAGAGCCACAAGGTCCCCCCTGAGCCTCCTTTTCTCCAGGCTAAGCCCCTTTCCCAGCTCCCTCAGCCTCTCCTGGGGCTCTAGACCCTTCCCCATCTCCATTCCTTACTCAGGATGTGATATTTCTCTCCTGATCCTTTTATCCCTTTTCCAACATCCTCTCACAACCACGAGCAGGACAGAGCTCCCCACCCTGCCCAGAAAGGAGGATGTGCTTCTTACCAAGGGTTTCCATCAACCATTTCAACCAGTCTCACACTGGGAGACCAGTTTGAGTTCCTTGTCTCCTGAATGATCCCATCTTTCAGAGTATGATCCTTCAGCAGACAGGGATGACCAGCCATCCTTCTCCCTTGGTGGGGAATTTGCCATTAGCAAGTATTTAAATGAGCAGAGTTTGCCTGGGGAGCCCGAGTCAATCTATTCATCCCACCACGTGTGATCAGAAAGAGGCACATCAGCAGCAGTGACTCTGTGTTTACCACCAGGCTCCTCATCCCTGTGACACCTCACCTTCCAAATTGCATTTGGTGCTAATTCCCAGCCAAAGCTGGAATTCGAGGTCTGCCAGGCAGACACTTTTTAATCCATTTTGCAAATAATAATTTGTGCTCATTTTCAGTGCCAGTTTTTTAATGGAAATATATCCCCAACGAGGGAGTATGGGGTGCAAGGACAAAGGTCTGAGCATTTTGTACTGTCATCATTGTCTCTATCAAACAAACCTGCAATTTCACTCAAGAATGCTAAGCCAAACTCAGTTAGAAATGCTGGTTTTCTATCAAAACTGACTTGATTGGTGCTGATTATATTCTTGTGATTTTATACCATATGGACTGAATTGTATGTCCACTGTTTTCATGGGACTGTTGTCATGCCTATGATTGCTTGTGCTGTCCTGCTTGCCTTGTCATCAATCAGCACTGGATGGGGCTCAGACCAACCTGGTCCAGGGGAAGCTGTTCCTGCCCATGGCAGAGGGGTGGGAGTAGATGCTTTTTAAGGTCCCATCCAACCCAAACCATTCTAGGATTTGATGATTCTATGATTATCCTTCTCCTGGCCTTCAGGAGCTCCTCCATATGCCAAGGCTTGCAGAAATATTAACGCAAGCATTCCAGAGGCCTATGGAAGCAGCTCCTGAGGACCACTTGATGCAAATTTCCTCGATGGCTAATCTAAAAATATTTGTCTGTAGTAGATATCCAATATCCTCCTTGGTTCTACCAACAGATGAGACTCATCTCACCTAATTTTAGCTGCCAAAACGTCAGGTGTTCGGTGTGAGCCAAGTCTGGCCTCCCCCTCTCTAGTCAATGGAGGGAAGCAGTTTTAGAACAACTCATCCCACCCATCTCTGGAGTGACTGAATCACTCTCCAGGAGAGGTGTCTCTCTCCATCAGCTGCTTAGAAAGGCAAAGCAGGCGGCTGCATCAGGCACTGAGCCTTGGTAGCCCTCTTCCCTTGTGGCAGTGATTTAACATCTCCACTGCAAGCATTCCCTTTGCTCCTCATTTGCCTTCAGTACTTCTCCTTATCCTCCTTGTGGCCCTCAGCACAACCATTCCTGTGTTGCCTCTCGCAGTTACAGCTCCCCTAATTAATTGCTGCGTGACACTTTCTGTCCAGTGTCTATATCCCCTTCCACCCCTGCTTTTTCCTGATTGTGTTCTGCTTTTTATTTCTTCTTGCTGCTTTCATCTTGCTATTCACCCAAGGTGAGCACCACACTGAACACTTGAGGTTTTTGGACATCCTAAAAAAAATCCTCTTCCTCTCAACCTTGCCTTTTCCACTCAAGGGGCTCTGTCTCACTGTTTTATCCCATTTCTCTCCACAGCTTTGGGAAACCTACTGTGCCACCAGCTGCTGTGTCTCTCTTTGGGTCTGTTCTCTCTTAGTTCATACCAAATGCTGTTGCAGGTGATGTTCACGAGGCTGTGAACAGCCACCAGCTTCCAGCCCTGTGATAAATATAATTTTATCTGTCATTATGAGGCTTGAACCAGTTGGCTCACATTTGGTGCAAGACCATTTGTGTCAGAAATTATCTCCTTTAATTTTGAGAAGGCTCGGCGATGTTTTTTAATGCTGGCTGCAGGAAACTTGTCTTATACCTGACTCATGCTGACGTTCCCTTAACAACAGTTGCATTTTCTGTAATGTGTTATGAAGATGAACTCGTAAAAAAGTTCATTTGACTTTGTTCTTCAACTCTGTGACCCATGTTGATTCTCAGATGCTACAAATACCTGCTCTTGAGCTTGACTACAATCAGCCTGGCTTGATTTTAAAACTGAGAGGGTGGAGAAGGTATATGAGCCTACAGGACCAAGCTTCTAATCATCTTTTACCAATAAATCAGAAAGAAACATTGAGACAAGCCCCTTTTCCTCTCCATTTCTCTGTCACTCTAAGGGAAACAACATCAACTCTGCTTTTTAAAGGGTCCTGAATTTCTTGGTTGGGAGAGGTTGCAGAAGTACAGGCAGTTACTACTGCAGACTCATGATTGTAAAAGGTGTTCTGGGTCTGGAGAACATTCAGATCTAGTTTCCCTTTTAAATAAAGAGACTCGCATGATTACCTCTGTAATGAGCTGGGACCTACAAAAAACAGGCTGTAAGTACCAGAGCTCAGAAGAAGCATTAGTACAAAAGAGCTCCTTTAAATGCCCCGGAGCCAGATTTACAAAGACAGATAAGACACGGCCTGTGAAAAATCAGACACTGAGTTCAAATCTCAATTCTCCTAGGACTCATATGTATTCATTTCTCCTCCCTCCCTCCCTCCCTTTCCTCCTTCCCCGCTGCTTTTGCCAAAGGAGATGAGCTGGTTACTGTTAATGGCATCATCCCGAGCCCTTCTCGTGTTGCAGCACCGAGACTTGTTAAGGAAAATCCCCGTGTAACGGCATTACTTGGCACTTTTGCACAGGACCTGCAGCTGGGAGCTCGACACCATCCACGAGCACAAACCGATTAAACCCCACTGTGCATCACCCCCTTTGCCAAACACCACGCCAGGGCTTGGTGGGCTTTGCTGGTCCCGTGGTGGAGTGGGAGAAGAAAGCAGGGGCTGGTTCTCCTGCCTCTCCGACTCCCTCCATCCACACCCTGGCTGGGAGCGGCCAGTGAAGCTTTTTTTGCAGCCTGTGCTGGTGGGGCACAGCTGCAAAGTGAGGGGTTTGTATGATCCCTTCTTGATTTGGCAGATTCCCTCCTCCACTCTCCTCCCAGTCCAGTGCTCTGAGAGGAGAAAGAAGTGATGATCCATTGGCAGAGAGAAGTTTTCTGTCTGTGCATCCCAGTGGTGGGAATTCAACTGTGCAACAGGTTGAGGGCTGGACAGCTCCAGCCAAGGCAAAGGTGACCAGACTCCCCTGGTCCCACCTCTGCACACCAGGTATGCCAGCATGAGGGAGAAGCATTTCCCAAAATCCTGACCCCGAGGTCCTTCCCAGCTACTGAGATCCTTCCCAGCTACTGAGATCCTTCCCTTCCACCCAGCAGCAGAGGAAATGCTCATGCCTCGTGCAGGAAATGGTGCAGCTGAGCAAATCCTCCCTGTCCCTCCCTTAAATTATTTAATGTCCTGCAGGAGCAGAAGATGACCCCTGCTAAGCAGACTGTCAGGAGAGCAGCAGCCTTTGATGCAGTAATTGGAAATTTCCATTCTTTGCTTGCAGCCCTGAAAAACAGAAGAGTCTAATATACTGGGAAATCTCCGTGCTGAGCTAGGAAATTTCCATGATGGAAATTTTTAATGTATTCTCCGTCTTTAGACTACACAGGTTGATGAGGCTTGGGGTGTTTGTTTTGTGTTTTGTATTGTATTTGGGGGTTGTGGTTTCGTTTGTTTCTCTTTCATGTGTTTGCTTTGCAATTTGCTGGAAAGAATCAATGAGTGGCTGTGGGGAGGGTTGGAAAAATCAGCCTGACCAGAGGAAAGTGATGCATTTGCAGGAGAAACACGTGCAGGACTGGCAAGGCACCTGTAACACTCCTGGCCGAGGCAGAGATAATGGGAACCTGTATTTTAACGAGACAGTCGCTGCCAGAGGACAGAGATGACTCCGCAAGAAGCTCTGCAGCACAGCTTGGAAAGGTTGGAGCTTTTGATGCTCTTTCCACAAAAAGCCCAGGAGCCCAGAGGGTGAATGTGTCTTTCCCTCAAATACTTTGCAGACTGCACAAGGAAAAAGCAGGTAAATAGTGGAGAAACAGCTCTTAGGGGGGAACCTGTGTCAGCCCTCGGTCTAAATACCTGGCAGTTCTTGCTGGTGCTTTGAACAGAGAGTTCTCAGGGACAGAAAATATGGGAGGGAATTGTCAGCTGTGCTGTAAAAATGATGATGAGGAGCTCGTAGGAGCTCGGGTGGGAGGACAGCAGAGGAAACACATTGGAAGCAGAGCTGCCGCCTTTCCTGACTGTAGCACTGGGACTCTGCACGGGCTCTGTTCTGCAGATCCCTCCCAGGCTGAGGCTCTGCCAGGGCTGGACCCAGCTCCCTGCTCCCTGTCCTGTCCCATATGGATGGTGGAGTGGCTCCTGTTGATGTCAAGCAGCAAAATTGCAAAGTGGCCCTGACATTTCAAAATAACAACATAAAAACAAAATCCTACCAAGCCCCAAGATCCCTCAGCAAGTGAAGCCCCCTCCATGCAGTGGGACAAACCAGCAGAAGTGGTTGGTTTTATTACCCACCGGACTATTTATTAAGCAGAAATTAGGGATTTATGGAGGTGGAGACATTGCAGCTTCATTTTGTCAGGCAGGTCCTTGTGAGCAGCACGGGTGGGGAGGAAGGGAGGGAGCCAGCCCCACACCAGGGGCTCTGGGTTTGGTCCACAGGAGCCCTGTGGGGCCAGTGCAGGCACAAAAACCTGCACAGAGCCAGCCTAATCCAAAGACAATGGGAGTTCTTGGCTGGCTTCTTTCTAATGCCCCAGAAGGTGTTTACTCCCTTCAGCCCCGTGCTCCCAAGTGCACTCAAGGTGTTCCTGCCAGTTCCCAGAGTGCAGGATCTCAAAGGAAACACTGAGCTGGGATGAATGGCTGGGTGAGCAGTCAGTTCTTCACGTCCAAGCACACAAAACCGAAAAGCAAACTCGTGGCACAGCAGGGAACTTCACCTCTCTTCCAGCTGGAACAGATCATTGCACCGAAATATCAAAGGCTTTATTTCACTGTGCTCCTACAGGGCTCTTTGAGCACAGAATCACACAATCACTGAGGCTGGAAAAGACCTCTGAGACCATCAAGTCTGTCCATTAACCCAGCACTGCCACGGCCAACGCTAAACCACTCCTCCAAGTGCCATATCTACGTATAGTTTAAATTCCTTTGGGGATTATGGTTCTACCACTGCCCTAAGCAGCCTTTTCCAGTGCTTGACAGCACTTTTGGTGGAGAAATTTTTCCTAAATTTTTCCTAGTCCGGGAGAAGATGTGTTCAGGTGCCAGTGAGTAAGAAGAGGTAGGACTGGTCTTTCTGAGCACAAATCCTGTTGCCATTGGGCCAAGTCATCAGAATGTCCTGAAGTTCTTTGTTTGCCCATCACTTGAGCCCTAAACACCAAGACACTAAAACAAGTTATCTCTAATGGGGCGAGAGCTGAACTGTTGAGTGTCTGCCTGGGATGTGTTGACTATAGATGACAAAGCAACAACTAAATCCTGCTCTGAATTTGCAATAAATGCAGAGAAATACAAACCCTTGGGGTACAATCCGTCTCCCCATAAATGAGACTCCACACTACACCATAAGCAGAATTACTGAGCTCAGAGTCTGGCTCCGCAGCACAAGTGGGTGGATCCAAGCCTCACAGACTACAAAAGTGGGTGACTTTGGCTAGACAGATGGCTTTGTCACTGAGATCTCATATTCATTTAAGTGTCCTTCAGTCTGAGTCCATCCGCTGTCTCCTGTGCCAAGCACAGGGGGTTGAAGGCATCGCTGGGGTGAGGAGAGTCCTTTGCTCTGGGTTTGTACTCCTTGCACAGCCCATCCTGGTCCACAGGTACAGGAAGAATCTGAACCATGTGCTGCTTCCCTCTGAGTCTGGTTGTTCACCTGGAGAAAAAAAAAAAATACCACAAAAACTCTGATGGATTTTCACTGTCCTTTGCTAACGATGGTATATTTTTATTTTCAAGGATTTCTTTATTATTTCCTCTTCACTGCTGCTGCTAAAGAGTCACTTGAGTCATTTCCTCCATCCTGGAGCTGAGCCAAGCTCAGGATCAGGTCTCCAAAATCAGGACCACGTCTTTGAGTGGGAGATGAGCCAGAGCCCAGGACCTGGTGTCCTGAGCCTGGCACACGGCTGGGCCACTGCTCCAGGATTGGGGCACTCGGGGTGTGATTTCAGGCTGCTGCTCGCTGGGTTTTTCCACTTTGCAAACTCAGCTTGACCTTAGAGCTCCATTCACCGCTGGCTGCCTGAACCCAAGCCAGGTTTGCCACCAAACAGGGTCACACCTGAACTTTTTGGGCTCAGGGAGTCATTCAGCCCAAGCAGGGAACACACCTCCAGGCTGGCTAATTGCTGCTTCTGGCTCCCTGCAGATGGAGAGGGCAGGAGGAGGGCTGATGGCTGCTGTCCGTGATGGCTCAGCAAGCAGTCTGACTTTTGGACCTCTCCCTCAGGGGCTTTACTCCTGAAAATGATTTATTAGGATGGTGTGTTTCATTTTGTACGATACGGATGTGCTTCATGGGTCACAGAACTGAAACCTGACAAAGAATCCTCAGCAAATGCTGCCAGTAGTGTTTTGCCTCTATTCCCTTCCATATTCCAGGAGATTTGCTCGATTTGAGTTTTGAGTGGGTGGGGTTTTTCAGCTCAATAACAGTTTTGCCAGTCTAGGTGAACTTTTACCGGCTTACAGAAAACTGTACATCAAATTTACAACTAAATATTCACAGCTGAGAGATTTACATCGAGGCCGAAGCTGTTGGAATAATCAATCAGTCAGGAGCAGCCATGCTTTCTGGCCAGCCAGAATGGTCCCATCCAAATGGAATCAGCTCCAGAGAGGCGCCGGTGCCTGGTCTGTGCGGGGTCACATGGCTGAACCGAGGGACTGCGAGCGCCGAACACCGTCAGGAGTCGTGATTCCTCCATGGATAATTCATGAGCATAATAAGGAGCCACATTTGTTAAAGAAGCTGGTGCTTATGAATGATGCACTTACCGCTCTGCTCTGGTTCTCAGAGCGCTTCTCCCAGCTGCTGGAACATTATCCACATTATACATTCAACAGGATTTGTTCCAGCCGTTTTCCAAGGAGAGTTTTTACTGTTCCCTGTTAGCTTGGGCTCCCCAGGAAGCAAGGCTGATGCGTGGGAGCACTGTTTATTTGGAGCCACACTTCCATACCTGCCTCTCCAGCACCTCTCAGAGCTGCTGAACTTGGTGAGCATCTTCATCAGAATTCAATAGATGGAGAAGTGAAAATTGCCCAGAGAAGCTGTGGCTGCCCCATCCCTGGAAGTGTCCAAGGCCAGGCTGGGTGGAGCTCTGATCAACCTGGTCCAGTGGGAGGTGTCCCTGTCCACGGCAGGGGGCTGGAACTGCGGGTGATCTTTAATGTCCCTTCTGACCCAAACCATTCTGCAATTCTGTGAACGTTTTTGGAAGTTTAATGAAAGCAAGCAAAGGGGAGCAGCAAGGAAAAGAAAGATTACAGGCTGACTGCAACTCCTCAGGGAATCCAGAGAGAAATGAACTCTTGTGAGACCTTTGCCTGCAAGCAAGGTGAGCCTCAACCCCGTGAGGCACAAAAGAATTCACACTCAAGAGGCATCCTTATCAGGAGCCTTGTCTGCTGCTACCATACCTACCTTAGGGAGTTTTAAAATTTATTTTAAAGTTGTTATTTTAAAGGAATAAGTACCTTGTGGTGCAGCATCAGAAGAAAAACACAGTGAGAGGCACCATTAGCAGGTGGAGCCGAGCAGAAACGCTGCCTCCCATTGTGATGCTGTGCGGGGCTGAGCAAGCCAGAAAGAAAATATTAAACAGAAACAGGCTGTGATATTGGCTGACAGCCTCAGCACAGGCCCGGGGGTTTGGAAATCCAGGATCAAATCATGTCTGCGATAACAACTCCTTTTATTGCCCGCACGGACTTGGGGGTTTGGCTACCTTAGTTAAAAGGAGTGGGGATGATGGAAGCTGTCTCACAGGATCGTTCCTGTCCAGCAATATGAAATCACTTGATGTGCTCAGAGGTTGAAAGCACCCCACAGTGAAATAAAAGGCACCAGCCATCACTCCTGTAGGCATTCTACGCTTCTCCCTACCTTTGACAGCTGCCACGCTACGGCAGAGATTGTTCTGCTCAGCCCCAGCTTCAGAATCCAAATTTAGAACGTGTCCTATGACAGGAATCATTTACATGACAAAATCTGCCTTTCTCCTGATTCCTCTAATTAAGTCCTGCCTCCCTCGCAGCTCTCACGCTGGTGGAGCGTTGCAGGGAAGGCGCCGTGGGAAAAGCAGCGTGTCTGTCTGCAGGATGCTCTCCCGAGCCCACCAGGGCGTAGCTGCTGCTGCACATCCATCTGTGGGATGCTCTCCTGAGCCCAACAGGATCTAGTTCAGGGCTGAGTATCTCAGGGTCAGCCCACACAGCCAGAAAAAGGGCTGAGGGCTCCTCATACTCCTGCACTGGCTGCAATCCCACCATCAAGCTGCAGATGTGGCAGGAGAAGGCTTCCCTTGGAAGAATTTTTAGGGCAGATTTGGATGTTTTTGTAAAGCCTGCTGTGGGTGCCTGATTAAGAACGGATGTTGGCAAATTTTTGGCATCACCTGGGTCTCCACTGAGTACCCGTGGAGGAAAGATCCACCGTGGTCAACGGCAGTTTCTGTCCTCCAAAGGATGTGCTGAGCTGCTAACGTGCCTGGCAGCTTTGAATCAAAGCTCCATGGCCACACAAATAGGAGGGTTTTAGGAAATCCCACATATCCTTCAACCTATTCTAGAAAATAAGAAAAGGTCCTTTCTTACTCATCCTGGGGTCACTGAGGATGTCTGAGCTACTTGCAGTAGAGTACAGTTTCAAAGACTTCCTCCTTGAATAACTGCTGTCTTCCCTACTGGGAAGATCTCAAGTGCACCCGGCAAAGGAGCTTCTTCCTCCCAGGGGAGGGATGTGCGTGGAGCCTTCGTGGCACTCCCCACCTCTGCAGCCCTCAGGAGGGTCAAACCTCCCTTCAGATCTGCCAAGATCCCTCAGCTGAGGCACCCAGAGAGCTGAGGCTCTCCCAAAGCTGGCTGGGCGTTGCTCGGTGTCCGCACGGCATCGCTGAGTTGGTGGCACAGATCAGAGGGCTCAAGGTGCCACCCAGGCTCGGGGCACAGGGACAGGGTGGCCACAGTCAGTGAAACACAAAGGAAGGAAGGGCGGCACTGGCAGCTCCAAGTGCTGCAGCTCATCTGGCTCCCAAAAGCCTCCCTGGGATGGGTCAGTGTTTGTTCTCCACTGGTGGCACTCGGCCATCCCTGCGAGCTCTGGGCGGGATTTGGTGTCGCCGATATTTCTCCAGACAAGGGCACGTAGGCAGCTGGAGCAACAGCAGCAGGAAGCTCCTGGAACCACAAGAGCATTTGCCAGTGATGCCAGTGGAGAAGCTCTTCCCACGGAGCAGCTCTTCCTCCTGCCTCCACGTGTCAGGACGGATCATTGCAGAGGAGTCACAGGCGCCGTGCCCTCAAACCCAGCGCCCGCTCCAGGAGTGACGCTCTCGTGCTCCTCTTGAGGACAGTGTGCTCCTCGCTGTCACCCAGCCAGGTGGTGACCTGAGTCCTTTGCCCTCCCCTTCATCCATCCCTCCATCAAATTCCAGCTGAGAGCCATGCAGTACTGCCATGGGAGAGAGCACACGGGATGTGCTGGCCACCAGCAGCACCAGGGACTCCGCCATTATTGGGAAAAGCCCTTGAACCTCCTTTCCATGAACCTGCAAAGCCCCCAGCAGCACCTTCTGATGCTGCCAGCAGCTCTTCCCTGCCTTTCCTCCACAGTTCAGCACTTGGGGCAGGTGCCTGAGCTTCCATGGACACAAAATTCCTGCCACAGGAGACCTGTTATCCCAAACAGGAGCACATCAATTCCACACCCTCTCCCTCTGCAGGAGAAGGGATCATTTCACTCAGTTATTCCAGCCAGATTCCACCAAAGCAATCACAATTCAGGGTCTGTGTCCGATGCCAGCCACATAATGCTCTTAATCTTGGTGATTGTAGTTTATTAAGGATCTTGGAAACTGGGAAAATGGCTTTCAGAGGAATAAAAAAAAATAAATTCCCAAATTCCAAATCAGGGAGGAAATTCCCTCAGAGGATCATGGCTGAAAACAAACATGTTTTTGTGCTTCCAGAAAATCAGCAAGACTAACAGTGCCATTGTTTGTGTAAGGGGGATTTCCACATTTCAGGGAACAGCTTGGAAGCCAACACAGCAGCTGCACTCAGGAGAGCAGGAATTGTGAACCAGCACCAGGAAAAATCACAGCAGGTTAAAAATCATGGCATTTTTTTTAAATGACCATCCAGATTTAGGCTGTGTTTTGGTTTTTCTTTCCTTTCTGTGCCTGCTTTCCAAACCTTTAGGGGGCATATTTTCCTGCTTCCCTCATAGCACGAGGAGCACAAATACACCAGACTATTTTTGCCCCTCATAAAAGCTCCTTGTCACAGAACCATGTGACTCCGGCCACCCTTGCGTCACCAATGGCAGGAAATATCACAAGATTTATAATAAAATTACATGAGTCAGCAGCGCTGAAACCGACCATGAGAAACAAGAATGCCATCCAGAGGGAGGGAAAAAAAAAGGATTTCTAAAATCCACGCTGGGCTGTGCATTAGGACAACCCACACTTGGTACCTAGGATTCCTTTCCAGATGAAGAACCCCATGGACACCCCCTCTGTACCACCCTGGAAGGGCCAGGAGACAGCAGCAGGATGATTCCACTTGCAGTGGTGAGACCAAAAAGGGACAGAGCGTGGTGGGAAAGGAGAGAGCCATGAGAAGAGCAGGAGGGGAAAGACAGGAGGTGAGGGAGAGAGCCTGAAGGAGCCAGAAATTTTTGTCTTGTCTTGATGGCCCTGATGATGAGAAAGTCACTGAGGGGCTGGAGCGTGTCCAGAGAAGGGAATGGAGCTGGGGAAGGGGCTGGAGCAGCAGGAGTGGATGAGGGAGCTGGGAAGGGGCTCAGCCTGGAGAAAAGGAGGCTCAGGGGGGACCCTGTGGCTCTGCACAAGTCCCTGCCAGGAGGGGACAGGCAGGGTGGTCTTTGCTCCCGGGGAACAGGGACAGGAGGAGAGGAAACAGCCTCAGATTGAACCAAGAGAGGTGTAGGTTGGATAGTATGAAAAATGTTTTCACTGAAACAGCTGTCCAGCACTGGAGCAGGGCTGTGGTGGAACCACCATTTCTGGAAGTGTTCAAAAGACTGTTTGCACTTGAGGACATGGTTTAGTGGTAAACACAGCAGTGCTGGGTTCATGATTGGGTTTCATTAGCCAAGAGGTCTTTTCCAGCCTAGATGATTGCATGATTTGATGATCTTAAGGACGTTTTCCAGCCTGAACGACTCTTTGGTTCCATGGGGATGGATGCTATCACCACAAACACTGTAGGGAGATATCCCAGCCTCAGCTGATTGCCCTGATAGCGTTTGGAGATTACCATATCCCTTGGCTGGGCTGCCTGCCAGGAAAACATGACTGAGAAGGCGATAAGAAGGGTGCTTTACGGGGAAGGCGATGGCGTCATGCTGACAGGGGTGTTACCTCATCCCCTCTGAGTAAGCACCGTGTGACCACCCTGAAACTGGAGCAGGGGAGGTGACACAGGGACCCTGCAGAGCGAGGGCAGGGTCACCTTACTCCTGCCACCACGGGTGGACCTGTGACAAATATTTGGTGGGACGGGGCAGGCGCTTGGGATGTGCTTCTGGAACATTTGTTCTGCCTTGGTGCCCACTGGGTGTAATGAGAGTGGTTGTTCCTGTGGGTGAAGGAGTGTGGCTCTTCTTGGGTCTGCCCTACATGGGGATGCAAGGTCCTCTTGGGGCATGGGAAAGGAGAAACCACTGCTCAATTTTAGTACTTTTTGTCACAGATGAAAATCTCAGCAGAAAAGACTCCAGGCATGTTCGTGGTGAGACAGCCTCACCAAGAAAAGATGAGCAAATGAAAGTTGGGAAGACCCTGGCTTAAAAATATCCCTGCAACCTGCAATGATCCCCCTTGTGTGGGTGAGTCCTGATGGCCCTTAATTGAGCTATTTTTTGCACTGAGCTGCTGCTTCATTTAGTGCTCAGGATGTGCTGTGCTCAGTTAATGAGCAGCTAATCAGTGTTGTTCTTCGGCTGCTCCAGGCTGAACCCCGCAGAGCTGATGGACCTGGCAGCGCTGATGGAACAGGGATACTCCTGCTCTGTCTCCAGGTGCAGGGAAGGCATCTGGTGGGCTTTGAGTGTGCTGGGATTTCAGCGGCTGTCACTGAACGCCGGCCAATGGCCATTTTTGAAGATGGTGGAATCCAAAGAACAATCCATCCCACTCCACAGCTGAAATCCACAGATATTTTCTTAAAAGGGAGAAACCTCTTACTCTTCCCTACTCCTGGTCTGAGAAATGGCTGCCTGGTTTTGGCTGAAGGCTGAGCATTAGTGCAAAACATTCAGCACAGAAAACTTCTGCCCGAATGTTCCAGAGTTCGGAGTGTTAAAAGCAAGGTAATACATCTTCTAGTGGGAAGCTCTGGGTGATTTACTAACCCATCCTGGAGTGCTACCTAGAAGTTAAAAATCATATGTCGCCATCACTCAGTGGAATTAACTGCTCCAGAGAGCAGCTTAGCTCAGCTGAGTGCCAGGCAGGAAGAGGAACAATTTGAAAGATCCAATTTCCAGATTAGACTCAGCCATGTTTTGCTTGTTCTTCCCCAAAAAAATCTTTTAAACAAACAAGCCATCAAAGATACCAGAAAATCCATTTAGTTTCCTTAGGGTTTCTGAAGAGTGGAGGAGACAAAAAACAATTATGGGACTAACAACAAATGGTAATCTCAGCTTGATGAGATGAAGGACAACGAGGAAATACTGAAATCAGAAATATCCATGATAAGCACAGAAACAAACATCTTGTGTCTTTCCACACCTCTTGCAAGCCCACCAGTGCAGGGTCTCTGTTTGGAGGGAGAAACTTCCATAAATGTTTTAACTAAGGAAAACACAACTGAACAAAAACGACACCTGAGGTGTTATAGATCGCCTGAATAAAGCCATTTTAGAGGGTACCAGAGCTCTAAAACCTGATAATAAAAACAATCATTTTTGTGTACTTCCCAGCACATCAGATGTGGCCCCTGAGAGTCCTGCAAGGTCTGCAATCCCCTTCCTCCCCATGTGATGTGGAAATGCAGGACCGACATCACTGCGACAGAGAGGATGCCTTGGCCAAATTGCGAGCT
This sequence comes from Motacilla alba alba, assembly GCF_015832195.1. Classification (NCBI taxonomy): domain Eukaryota; kingdom Metazoa; phylum Chordata; class Aves; order Passeriformes; family Motacillidae; genus Motacilla; species Motacilla alba. The sequence goes on along the minus strand of NC_052031.1, from coordinate 3,467,882 downwards.
GGCAGCAGAACATCTGCCAACAAAGCCATCTTCTGGGTGACTCCCCACTGCCCAGGGTTCCACTGTGCCAGAGGCAGAAAACAAAGCCCTGAAGGATATTCAAGATCTATAAGAAGTATTTGGAGCAAAATACTGAGACTGAGACCTTGAGATTTGGCTTGCACAGAGCTCTCTGGTGAGCCAGGGCAGGACTGCTCATGGACGTCCTGATTTGTGCTCCATATCCACAGATTTTGAGCTGACCATTGTCATAATAAATGAGAGAAGGTAATTCCCCAAGGAATGAAAAGCTTTTGCAGGGATTAACTTTGTACTATCCTGTGAACTCAACAGGAATGTGGTACCCTTTAAATGGATGCCAGGCTCTGACACATTAAAAGACCTGGACATGTTTGTAGGACAAATAGAACCATTTACATGAAAGGGCAGGTTTCATGGGTGACTGTGGAGTGTCTCACTGAAGCACCTTTATAACTCACAAGAAACAAAGATCATAACATTTCAAATGCCAATTGAAGCGGCAGGGGCTGATTTGCTTAATTTTAAGGTTGGCATCAAAAGTGACAGACCGGCCTCCAGGTGCAGCTGCGTCTCTCCTTAGCAGGTGACTGAAGGGAGCAAGGCTGATGAGAGTAGCAGAAGGCTCCTGTTTGCCCCCAAAATCAGGGAAGATGAGTGTTGTCCCTTTCCCTGGAGTCTGGCACAGTCCTGCTGGGACAAGGAAGGACAATCCTTCCTCACTGCGCAAAGGAAAGGGTCCAGCCCTCGGGCTGCAGCGGATGGCGCCCAACCGTGTCACCGCCAGCTCCCGCGCCAGGCTTGGTCCCCGCTGTCCCTGCCAAAACCCAGCCACTGCTGACTTGCAAAGACTGCCCAGAACGATCCTGTTTTGTTGCCAGTCACTCATGTCTGGACACTGAACCTTGTCCTGGACTAGCTGCAAAGACAGGGCAGGAGTAAAGTCCTCCCCTGCTCCGTGTGACTCCATCGCCTTGGGATCTCACCAAGGAATGGCCTTCACGTGACCACAAGGGAAGAGGCCACGAGGGACAGGGAGCAGTGACTCCACAGTGGAGCAGGAGCCTGGGAAACTGGGATCCCCCTCTGCTGTGCCATTGGCTGGAGAGGAGCTGACACATCACTCCAGAGTTGATACTGGCAATAGAATGACCTTTGGCCAACCTTGGGTCCCACCGGTTCGTCAGCTCAACACCTGGAACCTGTGCCTGGACACTTTGAGGCAAAAGCTGATGGATTTGGTACCTGCTTCTCCTGGATGAAGACCAAAGCTCAAAGCCTGGCAGTGGATCAAGTCACGCAGAACATCCAAGTGAAGAGCTGCTCTGTTGAGGGAAGGAGGAAGGATGTCTTTATCTCTGGGCAGGTGCTTGCTGGAGGTGCTGGAGAGCAATGCCCTTGATGGCCTTGCTGAGGGGGGCACGGGCTCACACAAGCTGTAAATTGGCATCAAATCCAGCAGTTGTAGACCTGCTATACATCACTGAGAGGAAGATGCTTCCCAAGTGACTCACAGGAGATCCAGGTATTTCATATAAGTTGCCAGCAGTGTTTTTCTGCAGTGCTGGAGTGTGGTTGGTTCATTGTGTGGAGTGGAGCACATTTCAGGATTTTGGAATATGGCAGGGTTGTGTAGGTGTTGGAGAAAGGATTCACATCCTAGCCCATGTGATATCAACTCACACTGCAGACAGCACCTGAAAATTCTCCGCTGAAATCTGGCCAGAACAGACCCAGCTCAGTCAAGAAATGGTGCTCCACATGGTGGCATCTCTCTCAAGCTGGCCACAGTCAGCGCCATTCTCTGCATCCTAAGGGATGTGCCAAGCTTTTGGCCAATTTTTGGGAAAGGACACTGTATCCCACCCAGTGGTGAAGCCATCCCACCCTGCAAGCTGTGGTTAAGGCTTTTGGTCTCTCTTTGCCTCAATTTTCCATGTACAAAACAGGTCTGGGTATTTTCCTATCCCTGCAGAGCTGCATGAGGGTGAGTATATTAAAAACTTGGCTGTTGTTCAGGTTCTGGAGTACTGGGAGTGACTTAGATGGATGGTTTAAAGCCAATTAAAGCAAAATCTTTGCTCTGACCATAGAGAGAGGGAAGATATGTCAGGTCACCCAGCCCTCATCCCTGCCAGTGTAGAGTTGTTCTATTTATTTTCTGATCTTCAGCCTTGTCCAAGTGTACATGCTGGAGGCAACTTACTGTATTTCCACCAGGAGAAAATTCAGCATTTAACCTAAACCCTCCCTCTGTTAATTTCACCCCTGTATTCCCATTTATTCCCTTGGCAATCCATCGTAAAGCTTGTTTCCAAGCTAATAACAGGAGTCACAGCAGCCACGAGATAATGTCACGTTAAAGGGATGAGTCTGTTTGGCCTGGGAGCATCATCTGGGTGAATTAAGTGCTCCCAGGTGCCTGAGATGATGCAGAATGGATTCCCTGCAACAGGTGCCCTCCTTGTTCACGCCTCTCTGGCACAAATGTAGGGTTTTCATCCATCATCAGAAAGGCCAGTCTCCTCCAGGTCGTGCTTGAAGGTGGAAAAAAGTGTGATAGATGTATGCAAAGGGTAAATGTTTGTTGAAACACTCACTGCCCTGAAGCCCATGGCAAAAACACGGTGCTGACTTCTCAAAGTCCAGCCCTCACCTCATCCCTTGGGCATAAATCGCTCTCAACCCCGATCTGTTTATTTTCATTTGCTTCCTTGTCTCATTTTTACTCTGGCTGTACAGACACAAACCCATTTGTATTTCACGTCCTTACAAGTGGTGTTTTATTCAAAGCTTTCAGAAGGTGTTTTTTGTCTGTGGTGTCCCCAGGGGGCAGCTGGGATGATGCTGTTCCAGCACCACGAGCTGCTGAGGGCTTGGCTGCATCACTTTTGTGCAGAAGATCCTTCACTTACACTTTAATTACAGGCATTTCGGACCAATGGTTGAAAACAAATAGGGTATTTTGGTAAGTTTTCACTCTTATAAAATTAAGAAGCTCCTCAGCACCACCCTAGGAAAGGATTAGCTCAAGATGCACAAGAAAATATGCACAGGCAAAACTTTTTGTTGCAGGGAACTTGAAACTAGAAACTTTTCTCCAAGCCCCCTGTGCACGTTCATGGAATCGTTGAATCCCAGAATGGTTTGGGTTGGAAGAGACCTTAAAGACCCTCTAGTTCCAATCCCCTGTCATGAGCAAGGACACCTTCCACTATCCCAGGTTGCTCCAAACTCCATCCAACCTGGCCTTGGACGCTTCCAGGGATGGGGCAGCCACAGCTTCTCTGGGCTTACTCAGTTACTACGTTATTTAAGCCCTGGGTAGGACTGTGACCAAAATGACCAAATCACTGCAGTCTACAGCTGTTGGAGGTCTTTGATCACAGCACAGGGGCACAGGAGCAGAGGTGGGGGCAAGATTTGAGCCTGTGGGATATGGCTGCTCCATGCTGTAGGCTGGATTCTCCTGTGTACCACTGATGATGTTGAGGAGGTGCATTTGCTCTGAGGATTCTTGGTGTGAGGAGCCTTATTCTGTCCACATGGATACCTTTTAACCATGCTTTTATTTGTAAACATCAATCAGTCATGGGATTGTTTTATTTTAATCTAAATCTTTTTCATGCCCTCTTTGTGCAGCCTGGGGAATGCTGACCCTCTGATTACCAGAAGGCATTATTTTGAGTCACTCTCCATCAGCAGGGCTTTTGAGAGAAATCCATGGCAGCCTTCAACCACTAGAGTGGAAATAATTTTTAAAAACAATGACTTGTCACCGTTTTCTTTGAACTCCCTGATGACTCCATCCATTTGTCTCTATTCAACCCACCCAATTCCTCACATCTTGAGAGGTGCTTCCAGCAGCTCTGGTGACAGCAGCAGGTCCAGCTCCTGGCAGTGACAGCATCCAGGGTTGCAGGAGGACCTCTTTGAGTTGGCTTTTCTAACAGTGCCAGTGCAGGGGATGCATTTGGGGCAGCCCAGCTCAGACATTCATTGCCAGGTTGCACATTTAGCTGTGAAATCCAAGAGGGTGGTAAAACACTGGTACGGGCTGCCCAGAGAGGTGACTCCACCTCTGGAAATACTCAAGGCCAGGCTGGGTGGGGCTCTGAGCTCTGATCTAGTTGAAGATGTCCCTGCTCATTCAACCTGACCTTGGATATTTCCAGGGATGGGGCATCCACGACCTCTCTGGGCAACCTGTGCCAATATTTCACCACTCTCATTGTAAAAAAATTCTTCCTTACGACTTACCTGAACCAACCCTCCTCCAGTTTAAAAGCATCAGCCCTCATGCCAGGAATTTTCTGTGCATCCCACTGTTTCCAGCCTGTCCCACAGGTCTTGGTGGCCACCGGGACAGTGGCCTGGCAAAGCAGAGTCAGTTTACGTGTGCAAAACGAGTGTGTGATTAATTAAGGCTTTCAAAGCATGTTAAGGACCATAAAAATTTCCAAAAGCAGTCAATTTAATATTTGCATGACATCCTTTCCCATTTCTCTTTTTCTCAGTTTCTCAGGATGTTTCTCCAGTGTAGCTGTTCAGGTGGTAACTCAGCTGGCCCAGGCTGAATCCAGTTGGGAAGGAAATAAAAGCCCATCCAAAAACGAAGTCCTGAGATCTCTAACAAAGTCCCTCAGCACTGCACCTGCCCCATGCCACACACACCCGTTCTGTGCTGTCTATAAGCTGCAGCTTTTTGTTTTCTGGACTGTAAAAGACCATGGGGAGAGAAGAACTTTTCCTCTCTTTTGCTCAGCATTGACACAGGGGTGCTCTAACAGGGATTTTGGGTACCCCCAAGCCAGCACCCTCAAGGAGCAGGAAGGTGATGGTTTTCCTGTCCTCATTTTCAGGATGGTTTGGAGCAGGACCCAAATTTACCACGGTATTTCTCTTCTTTGGGCGCAGTGGTAACAATGAGAGCATTGGAAGTAGGCTGATGCTTCCCAGTGATTAATTAGTGTTTTTTGAGGTCTGACCATCCCCTGTCCCTTCTCATCAGCGCTGGGTGGTGAAGGAAGGGCTGTTGTGTTTCATTTGCAAACAACTGTGCTTCACCCCAGAGAGGGGCTGAAAGGGCTGCAGAAGGGCTGCTGACTGCTGGAGGGAGCTGCGATGTGCCTGAATATCCACGGCCACTGTCCCAGCTTCCCCTCACTCATCCTGGGCCAAATCTGGGGCAAACGCCAGGTCACAACCAAGCCTCAGCCGCTGCTTTGCCCCTCTGCCCCTGTCAGCACTTACTGCTTTTAGCAACTCCCCATCCTCTGCCTTCTGCATCCCCACCAGCCCCGCTCCTTGCAGCGAGGGCTTTTATTTTCCAGCCTAACCTTTGTCTCGTTGAGCCAGTGACTCATCTCACTCATTAGCTGAACTTTGAATATCTCTTTATCCGCTGGATCCCTTTCAAGCTCGTTCCCTGGCAGCGGAAGCGCCTGCTCGCCTTCGCTCCGCTCTGGATTGCAGGGGAACCGCCTGCCTCGCTCTTGCAGCGGCATCTGCCTCCCCGGCAAGGCAGGAGAACAAACCCAGGCTGGGGCAGGGATGGACTCCAGCCCTTCCCACGGCCTGGGGGTTAATCGCAAGGACACAGCCCTCAGCGTTTAGGAAGCCACCTCGGTTTTTGGCTGGCACCCGCCGTTCCTCCCCCCGCGGTGTCGATGCTGCAGTTTGCAGAGCGCCAGGGATGCTCTGCAGCCGCTCCCGGGGCCAGCTGTGCTCAGCGCCAGAGCCAGCAGAGCCGACCGGAGCTGCCCCAAGGGCTGCTGTCCCTGTGATCCCCCCCAGACGATCCAAACCCTTCCTCAGTGCCCCCCCTTGCTCCGTGCACAGTGAGAGCAAAGGTGGCCACGGGGCAAGCAGAGGAAATTTCGGCTCTTGCGACTGAGCAATCCCCTGGGAAGAGCAGGGGAGGGGATGGGTCCGGTGTGATAGGGCGTGGATGACTCAACGGGGTTTGGAGAGCTTGGAGAGATGTAGGTGACCTCAAATCACTGCTCCCGACGTGCTCCCGCTGCCTCAGCCTTGAGGAGCCTCTCGCCTGATTAAAGAAGAGCACGGAGAGTGCTTGATTAAAGGGAGAAACCCCTTCCCTGTTGCTCCCTGGAAAGTGAACAGGAGGTGACTTTCTGTCGTGGAGAAGACCAGCAGCCTCCTCTGCGTGTCTGCTCCCTTTCACCCGGCTCATTTTCCCACTGAAAATTCAATTTTTAATTTTTTTTTTTCCTGGTTAGCAGCTCTAATCGCCTTCCCAAATTGCCGGGCACATGACCGAGGGCACCTCCGTCGGCATCTCCGCTCTCCCGCTCCTGTTTATGTGCTGCTCCCTGGTAATTTGTGTCTCTCCGAGCCGGGGAGCTGGAGAGCCCTTCCCCGCGAGGAGCTGATGATTCACAGAAAAGGGAATCAATAAAGGATGACTAAGGCAGCCCTACATCGGGATAGTGATTAGAGGCTGCCTCCGCAGCTTTGTCCAGAGTGGCAATTTGCAGATTGTCTTTACAATTTTTGTCTTGCGGGGTCTCCATCAGGCTCCCGGCAGCACTTTTTATTTATTCATTTATTTTTGACTCTGGTGTTTCACAAGGATTTGCTGCCTTGAGCTTTCTGGGGGTGAGAAGTTGTGCCAACCTACGAATTTCTCAGTGAGAACAGTAACTCAGGCTGCCCTAAACCAGCCCAAACAGAGAGATGGGTGCTATTAATCACTGCCCTGGGGCCTCTTGGGGATTGCTTGCCCACGAAAGCACTTTGGGACAGAAGAGTTCTTGAGAGCTTTTGATTTATGAACTCTCCACCCACTGCAGAGAACGCACAGACACGATAAGTGCACACTGGACAGGAAACTAATTACATACTATCAGCTGCTCAACATCCACAAGAAGGTAAAATAATGCTCAGCCATGAGACAGAGGATCTTTTACCCCTTTGCAGCCCAGCTGCCAAGAGTACACACAGGTACTCCAGGGTCTGGAGATCGGCTCTTGTTCCATGTTATTCCACCAATTCACTGTGTGCTGAAGCCTTCTAGGAGCAGCACAGGGCTGCTTCTCATGGAAGGTGTCCCTGCCCACGGCAGGGGGGTTGGAAGTAGGTGATCTTTAAGGTGCTTTCAAACTCAAACCATTCTGGGATTCTGTGGATGCAGGGATGTGCCAGCCTCACTCTTAAAGTACCCAGGAACGTTTCTCCAGCAGCCGTGCTGTCCAAGCAGGGCCTGGGGAGGGTTTTATTTGCAAGGTTATTCTGTGCCAGATCAGTTCCCCATCTGAGGTCGTCGTGCAGCCCCATGGCAGGGAGGAGAGGGATTTGGGGGCTCTGGGGCTGTTAAATACAGAATGGCAGCCTTGGTGACAGGTAATGTGAGGATGCTGGGGAAAACTGGCTGGTGCAGGAGACAACAGGGAGAAGTCTTGTGAGGAGGGGCTGCTTGAAGACCCTCCAAAGGGCGAACTCCTGGAAGGGGAGGGGCAGAGATGGCACTCATTGCCTGATAGCATTTCATTGGCATCCAGGCTCCAGCAATGACACAGGGAGCAGAGGCCCTGTGTTGGAGCAGTCCTCAAAGCCTGCCGAGGTGATGACAGGGAAGAGGAAGGCCAGGAAGGAAGAGGCATTTCCCCACACCCATGCCAGGAGGATGCAGCACATAATTCCTGGCACAGGGATGGCAGTTTCCACAGCAGTCCCCAAGGCTCAGCCTGACCTCCCTCACCACAGGGAGTTAAAACACCTCTGTGATCTTCCTGCTCGAAATTCCCATTAACTTTGAAGTGCCTAATGGGAGAAAGTGCTCTGGAATGGACAAGCATCTGTCCTGGGACATGCCTGGGCTTAGACACTGGATTTAAGTTCTGGCTCATCCCATCCCCAGTCCAGCATGGTCCCATCTATCCAAAAGAGCTGCTTCAACATCCCAAAAGTGCATATTTCTCCCCACAGCCCTTCAAAGGTGCTCAAATTTCTCCATCAGCTCATCCTCACACTTGTTGCTGCCAGCATAATTTTCATTGCCTCCATCCAAGTGCTTGGGGCCACCTCCAGGGGGCAAGCCAGGATGCCCAAAGTGGCTATAGGGAGTCTGTGGAGGTGACTTTGGTCTGTCCTGGAGCAATGAGGTGTCCACCAGGCAGACCCCAGGTGTCCCTGCTCCGCTCAGCCCACTGGAGCCCCTGGCTCCCTGGGTGAAAGCATCTCTCTACCCGAGCAGCTCCCACTGGGTGAATAAGGAAGCAAAGGAGGTACCAGCAGTGCTGAAGCACGTGGCTGATGGAGATCTGCTTACTCCCTGGCCTCAATCCCCCCACTCCCTCCTGTCCTCCTTCTAGTTTCACGGATGATGTCCCAAGAAAAAGGGAAATAAAAGCCAAATCCCAGCCAGGTGTCACAGGTGTGGGAGCACAGCTGTGCCCAGTGTTCCCCTTCCTGAGTGGGGAAACACTTTGGGTTAGAACCCCTGCTCCTGGCTCTGCATTGTGCAGGGGATTTTGATGCCATGGATCCCACCAGGAATGGTGGTGCCACGGGTAAGGGTCTCACTGGGGATGGTGAGAGTTCCACAGTGGAGGGGACAGTGATGAGTCCTGCTGGGGACCCCCAGCTCTGTCAATGCTGCTTCCTGCTTGGGTGCAGGTCCTTCTCTCAGCCTGCCAGCAAGGCTCCTGCTCCTGGTCGGTTCCCAAAAGCCAGTCAGATGACAGGGTTATTTACTAAGGCTGGCAGGAAGGAAAAGCCATAAATTCCCCAGATATAACGGCTGAGTCAGAGAACGAGGTGCCCGTGGCCAGTTCCAGCATGGCTCAGGAGAGCAGAGTGGAGGGAGGGGACAGGGTCAGCTGTGCTTTGTGTTGTCTCTGCTGGCTGGGAGGGACAAGGAGGTACCAGAGAACAGGTCCTACCAGCTTCTGGTAATCCCAGAGCTGCTTTCCCTGGGAAGGCCACCCTGCTTCCTGTGCTTGGAGGCAGAAATTTTCTTTGGTCCCCTGCCCTGCTCGAGGATCATGGCTTGGTTGGAGGGCCTTGCTGACAGCCTGCCCTCCCACCCTCGGGATTGCTGCTTCTCTGGCAGGAAAGCCAAAGGTTCAGCCTTTGGGGATGAAGACCATATATTATCTTTTGCAAGCCTCCCCCCTGCCCCTGGCTATTTTTTTTAAAAGAAAATAATTCCTAAAATTAGCCCTGACGTGCTGCAAACATAAAATCCACAAATTTCATTAAGAAAAATAAAGAAGGGAAAAAACCCCACACCATAAGGAGGCATTTGGATCCATTCACATGCATTTCTTTTCCCTCTTTTTGTTTGGTTGTTTGGGAGCAAATTATCCAGCGGCTTCAAACAGTCTCAAAGCAAACTGGATAAATATTGTCTCTCCAGAAAGTTTTACCCCACACTTCCTGCTCCTGCCCTGCGCAGGGTACAGCCTCCACAGCTGACCCAAGCAGACCCCAGCCCTGGTAATTTTTCTCATGGTCCCCTCATTAGTCACTCTACCCATTATTTCTCTTCAAGTTTCTTCCTCCTCCACCTCAGGGGCACTCAAGAATTCCAGTGGGTGATGATAGAGTTTGCAACCCCTACCTCCTGTTTAAAGTTTTATTAAAGCTCTGGAATTGCAAAATGCACCTCCTGAGGACCAGATCCTACCACACCCGCAGACCTGAGGGTGTCAATGTTTTATGTCCCTCCCTTCTTCAGACCTGCTGCTGCTGACGTGCTGCTGCTGTTTGAGACCACGGTGCTGCAGCCCCAAGGACAACTGCTCATGCTCTGACCAGGGCATCTGCCACAGGCAGAGACAGCCAGGAGAGAGAATAAGGTTTTGGGACCGTAGAAAATGTAGGTGAAAACCACTTCTCCTGCAATCCTCACCTCTTCCCTCTCTCCCTCCCCAGAAGGTTCTGAGAAGATTGACAGATGAAGGAGTCTCCTTCCCATAGTGACTCCTGGTTCCCTTGCTGAGGGTAACACTTTCTCTGATTCCCTTCCACCACTGAGCTTGTTCTGTGAGAAAAGACAAAAAAGCCATGAAATCCTCCCCAGGAACATCCTCCGTCATTCTAGCCTGCTTAGAGAGGACACAGATGCTACCAGGTCCCTGTCCCCTGCTGCTCCCTGTCTCCTGATGGCCCAGAGAGCTCGGCTCAGTGCTCCAGGGACCTGGATCAGGCCACTCCAGCGACTCACGGCTGTTGCTCAAGGCCTCACGGATGGAAAGGTCTTGAGCAACAGCCGTGAATCACCCAAATAGTGCAAAGAGGAGGCAGCCAGAGGAACATGAGGCCAGCACAGACCTCGAGGCAGCTGGGGGGACCAGTTAAAGCAACGCTGTGTCAAAGCACTGCAGGAGAAGCAGGGTGGGACACACATTTGAAGGCACAGTGCTCATCATCATCATCATCATCATCATCATCATCCTTTCCAGCAGTGTTCATTGCAGATGGGGAAAGGAGAATGAACCTGGAGAAGGCGGCTGTGTGTGCTGGGCTGCTTTGTTTGCTCCAGAAATGTCTCTCTAAATATCAGCCCAGGGTTGGGTCTGCAGCAAGACCTGGGAAATATGCCCATAAGTAAATTGGGAGGGTTAAAAAGAGACACTGAGTGGGCTAAGTGGTGAGTAATGGAGATGTCACTCAGCGAGAGGAGATGTTTCAGCGTGTTCAACACCACTTGATATTGGATGGAAATTTCCAGGTGTTTGCAAGAAAACCAACAACTCCTTGTTATTTACCAAACTGCTTCAAATTTACCATCCTCTGTGTATCTCATTTTATGCATTGCCCTTCCAGATCATTAGCAAAGATGTTAATGAAGCTTGATCTTTAGCCCTCACTCTTGTTCTGTCCTGGTAACTAGGCCTTGGTCTGTGTAGCCCCACTCCTGTTCAGGATTACTGACTGCATCCCAATGTGTTTTCAGTTTGTATAAACCACATTTCAGACCAAGGCTTTTTTTCCCTAATTTTTGTATTTCCTAAGACAAAGAAGCAAAATACGTTAGTCAAAATAAAAACACATGCTCATAAAAGGCTGCACTGCTTTCATCCTTTGGCCATGCCGTTCCCTAACAGCATTTCTCTTTGCACCAAAAAAAGCTGGAAAAGAAGAAAACTGGCTGTTTTCTGTGCCCATCATCCCTTGAGTCTGACTGTTGTCTCATGGTAATTTTATTCAGCATCTGGCTTCTGCAAATTTTCTCCCCATTGACACTATTGTGTGGACAGAATCAAGCTCTAAATATTTCATCATGATTTTTTAGAGAATATTTGTTCTGCTACTTTTATAGGCTGGTGATTGCCAGAATTATATTCTCCCCTTCTTTGTTTTAAATCACCACCTCGTTTCCTTTCTTCTGCCTCTCAGGATCACATTGTCCAAGGATTTTAAAATGCAACCACCCAAGGATCAATATGTTCATTAAAGAAACCTGTTGTTAGCAACTGAGAATGAATGCTGAATGTCTGCAACCCACACAGATTGGTTTCTTAAATATAAAGTTTCTCAAGAACGCCTTTTTCCTCTTTCTCCCTGCACTCAGAGAACAGCATTTTAAGGATGATTCAGAATATTGGCCCTTTCGGCTTGTCAATAATGTCTTTTTCTTCCTCACTTACCTTCCTACTTCCTTTTTGGGTGTAAATCCCCTCTTAATCCTTCAGTGAAGACCAACCTGTTTTGCTGCCTGGCTCACTGTCCTCCTCCCAGCAATTCTTAGCTGTCTCAAAAGGCTCCCACGTGGTTATATCCCTATATTTTCCATCCACGGGCAGATGTCCACCCTACAGAGGACTGTGCCAGCTGGAAACCTCACTGTGCCCTGGCTAATTGTTACCATCCCCAGCAGCACAGGACAGTCTGCACCACGGTGTCTGTGCAAGTATCATTCTGACCCCAAATCTGCCTCAACAGTGATGCTGCTCTGTGCTGAAAGGGCTGGAGCAGCTGGAGGTGGGGAGGAGAGGCTGGAGGAGGAGCATGTCCAGTGACATGGGAGTGCACATCTGTCCAGGGCTGAATCTGGGAGTGGATCTGGGAGTGCACATCTGTCCAGGGCTCCCCATCCCTGAGGAGCCTCTTGAGACTCAGCCTTGGACAACTTTTATGTTTGACAAACTCTTGGACTTCAGCCCTAGGTAGAGCCTTCCTTGGGATTTCCAGCCTTCTCCCTCACCTCTGGCTTTTACTGTCCCTTCAAGCAGAGACTTAAACCTCCCCAAATCCCTGTTTTATTTTTTCTTTCTTTATGCAATCCTCATGGCGGCCCATCTGAACTCCTTTCACAAGCTGTTTCCAAGGTTTCCCATCCATTTCCAGTCTGGAAGAAGCAGGGTTAGGAAGGTTTTCCAAAGTGTAACTCATCACATGAGTGCATACTTTGGATCCTTGCATTGGATCCTTACTTTGGGGTGAGCAGCTGAGTTGGAGAGAAGCAGGGACTGGGTGGAGGATTGGCTGGAAAAATGTAATAGCAAAGTGCAGCCTCAAAGCAGCAAGACAGAGCAATCCAGTAGTTTTTGGAAGGTTGGGGTGGTCCTTCAGCCTTACAAGAGGAGCCAATGAGCCATGGCAAAGCATCCAAGGAAGATTCAAGGCAACTCAAGCTCAGGGCAGGCAGCTGTAACCAGCTGTGACAGCTCTGGTGTCTCCTGCACTTGTGCTGCCTCCAGGCTCTGCCCCATCATGCCAGGAATTGGTCCTTGCTGGCAGCTTCCTCACCTTGGGCTGCCAGGAGCATGGGGCCCTGAGGAGAGACACTGGCAAGGGCTGTTCCCAAAATAGCAGAGAGGCTCCTGGCTTTGGGTAAAACATCCCCGGTGCTGGTCTTGGTGGGGGGACATGTTTTGTGCCAGTGTTTCTGCACTCATCACCCAGGGCTTCTGTGGAAGAGGAAAGGATGAGAGTTCCAACTGCAGAAGCATTTTGAGGGATGCCTATCTCTGCCTGAAATACCGCCCCTGCTACACAGAAAGCACAAAAAATGGGAAAAAAAAATCCCACTCCAATCACTGTGATGATTAAACTGAGATTTCAGTATCAGATTTCAGCCCTGCCATGGGGAATAATTGCTAAGTCACACGGACTTGGTGGTCATCGCCTCACTGGGCCAACAGGAGCAGTGATGTCAGCCTGCAGACTGCATTTCCCTATGGACTGGCTCTCTCCAGGTTGTTCTCCTTCCCCAGAGCCCGGCTGTTGATGGATTTCACTGAAAGTGACTCAGTACCCGGGTGTGATTCTGGCTGCGTGCACCAAGCAGATCCCAGCCCGCGGCGTCCACGAGTTAACGCAAAGCCCTTGAAGGTCTCACTAATTTATCTGCTTATTGTGAGGTTGGAGGAGACCAGCAGTGAGGGAAGGTCTCAGGTTTACGGGATCCTGGGGCTGGCAGGGACCAGCCTGGAGGTTCACTCACCAGAAGCCACCCTCATGAGGAATCGCCAGGAATCGCCCAGGGAAGGATCTCTACAGCCTTTTTCTCCTGAACAGAGGAGTCATTTCCCCATGGGAGTACCCCAGACACCCCCAAATACCTCATTCCTTCTCCTTACACCCTCAGCCATGGCAGGGATGCTCTATTACCTATCAAATCACAGTGACTTGTCTTTTCTCTCCCAACTCCATGACAATGGTTGGTCTTTACAGGGCATTTTTCCTACCTTAACCCCATGCCAAGGAGTGCTGTTTGTAGAAGGAAACTTGAGCAGAAAGACAAAGAAAATGCATGTTTCAGACCTAGATCTCTCACAAGATGCAGTGCCTCTTGACCTTCTCCCTTGCCAGCCTGCCAGGGCCAAAATCACTAGGAAACAGGGATTTTTGGGCAGAATTTAAGGGGAAGGAGGGTAAGTTTAGATTACAAATTAGGAAGAAATTCTTTACTATAAGGGTGGTGAGGCCCCGGCACAAACTGCCTGGAGAAGGTGTGGATGCCCCATCTCTGGAAGTGTTCAAGGCCAGGCTGGACAGAGCTTGGAGGAACGTGGGATAGTGGAAGGTGTCCCTGACCATGGCAGGGGTATGGAGCAAGATGATCTTTAAGGTCCCTTCCAACCCAGACCATTTATGATTCTGTGAGAGCTTTCCCCAAAAGTGCAGTAAATCCTCATCCTACCTCCAAAGTCTTTCCTGCTGCCCTGTGCAAGCTGGTGTCTCTTTGTGAGTCAGAAATGCTGACACCTTGTCACTGAGCAGCGTGAGGGTGCAGGAAGGAGAATATTGCTTAGCAGCACTAAATCAAACCCCACTCCTATTATTGCTGGATTTCTGAACCTGCTTCTCCTTTGCCCACTTTGTCAACTTATTCACAGTTGCTGTTTATGCGGGAATTATTTAGCAGCAAAAGCTTTTCTAGTGGTATTTTGACATCCACCTCTTCTCCAAGAGGTTGCATCTGAGATGCAGATGTGCCAGCTCCAGCTGGCTGCCTGCTGCCCTGGAATTATTGGAGGAGGTTCAGATGGAGCAGCGTTGATCTGTAGAGCCCTAGGGCCCAGTGTACCCCACCTGTATTACCCAGGCTGGAACAACACAATTATTTGTACTGAAATCAGCAGTAAAGTTTTCATCCACTCTCACTACGCTGAATCAAGACCCTTGGATGGCGCCGAGCCGAAACATGATTAATGGTTTTCCAAGTGCAAGCCAAAAGTGGGTGGAAAATACATCTTGGAAACCAGCTTGGTAGCACTTTGATGCCTTCTGAAGCCTTACCAGGATGTGAAAATGTACCTGGCATTTTGCAGCTGTAAATATGGGCTTCACAGCCACATACGGCACTTCCAGCTGCACAGATGCTACTTATTTTTGTGTTCTCCTGGAACAAAACCTTGCTTTATTTTTCTCACTTCCAAAACAAACTTCCTTTTCTGCGCTCCCACAGAGAATCACCACCAGGAAGAAAAGCTGTGCAGAGTTCTCTATCCAGCAGATTGCCTCTCTGTTCCCTCCACCCCGAGAACCTGAAAGCAGAGCTGGGCTACTGTTTACAGAAATCTGAAGTGAATTCAAAGATGTCTTGTTTCTAAATCCATCCATTTCTGATTGAAAGAAGCTGAGCTAGTCACATTCGAGGAGCTCATTAAAATGTAAACAGCATTGCTTTTAATTGCCAGCGCTAAAAATTGTCATTATTTATTTTAAATGTCGAGGTGCATAAGAATATGTGTTTAATTGCAAAAAGAAGGAGGAGGTGAATTTCAAATGCACTTTGGAGATGCTGCAGCTTGAGCTCTGGCTGGGTGTTTCCATGAGGAATTGCAGTCAGCTGTTTCACCCTGCAATTCCTTCCATGCAGACATACTTTTCATACAATTTTTTTTTCTCTTTTAATACATCTGTTTGTTTGGCCTTTCTTTTTCAAAACCCTATTTCTCACCTTCTGCAAGTTTTCATTCTTGAAGAAATCTGGAAATCAGTCCAAGGCTTCCAGATCAGTCATTACTGGATGTTTTTCTGCTCACGCTGGTAAATGGTTCGAATGTGTGTAATTAGTTAAAGATGTGAAGTGCCGACTGAGTGCTAAGAATGCACTTATGTTACATAAGTGCAATGTATGGCAGACACAGTGTGCCATGAAAGCCATGGCACTGTTCTGCACTGAGCCAGCACCTTTCCCCCAGGTTGGCAGAGCTCCTCGCTGTTGCTGCCGAAGGTTGTCAGCACTCGACAAATTAGCAAATTGTTTTAATACACATTTACAGCTGAGAAAACTGAGGCACAGAACAGTGAAGTGCCTCAACAGCAAAGCCAGGCATCCCAAATTCCACTGCTAGTTCCAGTTAGGGGTGACACTCCATAACGCCTGGCTGCACGGATGCTGCCCACACTGTTGGCAAAACCCTGGGGTCACAGCCCAGGGATCAGCTGGGAGCAGAGGAGAAGGATGTTTTGGATGGGATCTGGAGATGCTGCAGCCCACTGGAGTTAGGGGAAAGGCCCACAGAGATGGTGCACAGCCACAGGGATGGGTTCTAGGTGTGCTGACACGAACAGTTTGAGTCCTCAGAAAGGCTCCCATCCTACTGAAGGATGGAGACCCCATCTCTTCCCTTTCCACAGTCAAGTTCTTCTGAAAAAGATCAATTTCCTTGGAAAGTGGCAGGGTTCTGCTTCCCACAATGCATTTTTGTAGGGCTTGCTACACTGAGGAGGGAGAGGAAGAGCAGCTTCATCTCCTGCTGCCCAGCTCATGAAATTTCCCATCTCCTGCCCATCTCATGGATACATGATGCACTCACTGACTCAAGGACTTTTTCCCTGTGAAACCCAAGCAGCCTTGTGGTGAGTATGGACAGCTGGGACATAGCTGAGCCACAACAGGCCACTGCTCTGTGCCTCAAGTCACCAGCCAGGAGCTGGGACATGCCACATCCACGGGATGCAGACCCAGACATGTTGTCCCTGGAGGGCCTTGGACAGGATATGCATCATCCTTGCTGCCTGGCACCTCGGCTCCGTCCTTCTTCAGCAGCATCACTATGTTTCCCCCACTTCCTCCTCCTTGCAGCCTCTCCCTCCTTCTCCAAAGTGTTTTTCTTCAATTGCTTTTATAACTGTGCTCTCTTTGGATTTGCAGTGTCCTCTGGAAAATCTGATTTCACACCATATTTGTATGTTTAACAAAAATAATTCCAAACACCAAAAACAAGCCGTGCCCTGACTGGCGTTACGTAGCGTTTGTGATAATTGGATTCTCAGAAAGCCAAGCACTTTCTGGGTTTTAATGAGATTCAGACTTTAATTACTGCGGCCCTTTCCCAGGCATGCAGTGGAAGCAGGGAGGAAAATGACCATAATCAGGACTTGGGCATGTTGCAAGAGACAGCCTTGATGGATCGTGTTTTGGTTCCTTAATGAGGGACCATTCTTGCCACACAGTTGGAAAGCCACTTTCTCTTGCAGTGTGGCCTATATTTACACCCCGTAGGATTTTGGCCACAAACCACTGCTGCAGCCTCTCTGAAGACGCTTCTTCCCGGATGGAAAACCAGCAGAGATGGCTTCTGGCCCTGCAGGAGAAGAGAGGGAGACAAGGAAATGGTGGTGACTGGCACATGGTTTTGCTGAGTTCTGCATGCACCACAGGAAGGACATGGACTTGTTGGAGCAAGTCCAGAGGAGGAACACTAAGCTGATTAGAGGGATGAAGGTCTTCTCCCATGAGGAAAGGCTGAGAGGGTTGGGATTGTTCAGCCTGGAAAAGAGAAGGCTTTGGGGTCCGCTAATTGTGTCCTTCCAGTACCTGAAGGAGCCAATGAGAAAGATGGAGAGAGACTGTTTACAACGACCTGGAGTGACAGGGCAAGAGGGTGTGGATTCAAATTGTCAGGGAGTGGATTTAAATTGGATATTAGAAATAAATTCTTTCCTGTGAAGGTAGGGAGGCTCTAGCACAGGTTGCCCAGAGTAAATGTGGCCACCCAGTTGCTGGAAGTGTTCAAGGCCAGGCTGGATGGAGCTGTAAGCAACCTGGGATAGTGGAAGGTGTCCCTGTCCACAGCAGCAGGGTTGGAACTAGATGATCTTTAAGGTCCCTTCCAACACAAGCCATTCTATGATTCCATGATTAGTTCTATGATTTTTGTTGATGATGATGATGATGCTAGCACAGAGTGGTCCTTGGGAAGAGTCCAGGATTCCTGCAGGACCAGCACCAGCTTCCTGCAAGCCCCTAGCACAGCTCTTTGCCTCCTGCACAGCACAGATCCCAGGCAACTCCTGCCCGTAAGGCTGGGATGAGTCACTCGCTGGCTTTCTCGCTTCCCGCCTCCATCCTGCAGGATGCGGTGTTTTGTCGAGTCTTATCTGCACTGAGGTTGGAGGAAGCAGATGAATGCAGTGGTTTCATGTCTGCAGAGCGCCGGCCTCAGCGGAGGGGTGGGATCTTTAACAGAAACACGCAAACTTTATCTGTGAGGAATCAAAGTTACACATTGGCCATCCGAGAGGACCTTCAGATTGCAATGTTCAGCCTGCATGAGGATGTTCAGATGCAAGCCAAGAGAAATTAATTAATTAATTATAAATAAATAAATAAATAAATAAATAAATAAATAATGTTAGATGCCACATCAAACTTTTCAGTGATGAGTTGATTTATTGCCTTACGGTGTTCCCACACCCACTAATTTTACAAAATGATAAGAAATCTCTCCATTTCTGCGTTCTCAATAGCCCTACTCCTTAACTTTTGTTATCCCATCATCCTTTCAACAGCCCTGCTTCAGAGATTGATGTCACCCCCTGCCTTCCCCCTCGCTGCATTCAGGACTGAAGTCAAAATTGCCAGGTAAAAATTTCCAAGATTGCTCTTCTTTCCGTTTCCTTTTCCAAGTCCCCAGCTATCTGCCTGGTTTTCCATCACTTCTAAAAGGTCACTCTCTCAGCAGTCTGGAGTACACATTGTCCTTGCTTACCACACACAAGCATATTCTTGGAATTACCTTCTTTTTAACCACTCACTGCTTCCGCATTCAGCCACACACTCTGGATGCCCACGCAGCCGTGACTGCTGCTCGCTGGCAGCAGAGGAAGCCGAGGTCTAAGAGGGCAGCAGCAGTGGGTGGCTTGAATGACTCTTGACATGAGGTGCTTCAGCACCCACAACGGGCAGGTTTGGCACCTCCATTCTGCCCAGCTGGGATCTTCACCATCGCATGGGACAGGGCAGCACTGAAGGACACACGTAGGAGCTGGGGAGGAGCTCGGTGGGGCTGGTGCTGTGAGGGGAAAGCTTTGCCCAGGGCTCAGAGCATGCCTGGGAGTGTGGTTTTTGTGGCCATCCCCTCCAGCACTACTGAGGCAATGTGACAGAGCAGGGGCACATCTGCCAGTCCTTGTCCTCCAGAGGCAGACCCGTGTCTCTGGTACTTCTTGATCCTCAATCCCCCCTAACTGCTCTGTAGGATCAGCCCCCAGCTCAGAATTGTCTTGTTGCTCATCCCCCACCTTCCCTTTTCTCCAGAAAACCTGCTTGCTTTGCCCTTTTCCATGTCCAGATCTGTTATTTTTACCCTCGGAGCTGTGTATTCCCAGGGGGGCCATGTCTGCTGCTGCTGTCTTGCTGGAGGAAGCAGGGCTGTTCTGCCTTTCCAGGGCTCATTTTCAGGGCTCTTCAGCTCTCATGGGTGGCAGGTGCTCCCAAGACAACCAGGACAAACAGCAAGCTGGGAATCACAAATCTGTAGGTTTAGGGTATGCATAGGGACATACTCCATGAGGTTACAACACACTCTTGAGCTTCCTTCAGTTTTGCATGGAGCCAAATTTCTCATCCTTGCCAAAGATGACTGGATTCAAGGCCAAGGGCAGATCTAAGGTTCTCAGGGAAGATAAAGAGGGTGAACTAGAGGGCTCCCATGGGATCAGGGCCTCACCTTGCAGAAGGACACAGCCAGACTTAGGCCACATTGAGACAAATCCCAGGAACAAGGTGTGTCTGCACAAAGGCTCTTAACCTGGGGCTTATGCAGAGCAAACTCCTTCAACCCCTGCAGGGACCAAGGAGCTTGAATTTCCACACCTAAACCTGGGCAAACAGGAATACACCAGCAGGTGATGTGGAATGACCTGTGCAGGAAGAGGAATCTCTTGCTAAGTGCCAAGACTGAAGAAGGGAAAGCTGCCATTTGGTGTTCCTCCTGTTACATCAGAACCAGGAGAAACTGGGATTTGCCTGGCTTGCAGTGTGCAGAACCACTTCAGGACACAACTTGAATGTTGGTCAGTGTCCCAGTCTAAACCAGCAAGGGAAAACCTGTGCTGGATGGGGTTAGGAGGAACTTGTTTTATTCCAGCACATGTTTGGGCTGATACTCCCTGGACTGTGCTTTTCCAGGTGCTCATGTTGAAGGATGTGGTGATTTGGGTCATACTCCTGTCTCTCTTCTCTGACTTTGTGTTGTGTATTCTTCTCTTCTGGCATCTCTGTAGAGGGAGTCCTTCTTCTCAGCAATGTGGGGAGGCCCCTGAGCCCCACAGTCAATCCATGGATGTGGGGGCAGGTCAGGAAAGTAGCAGGGATGGCACTCCCACATCCCACAAACCTCTGAGCTCCACCTGCCAAGCCCACACAGATGATGCCTGTAAGCAGGAGTCCATCCCAAGCCTCCAGCAGTCACAGGACCGTTGCCTCCCTCCTTTTCCCAGGCAGCAGATTGCAAACCTGCGTAGCCGCAGGGACCAGCAGAGCATGGAGGGCTCAGGCATCAGTCCCACCCGTCTGTGGCTCCTGAGAAATTGCTTCTGATGAGGCAGGAGAAGCTGAGCCTGGGAAAAAACAAGCCTCCTGCTGGGTATGTGGCTCTCCTCTCTTCCTGAGAAAATGGAAGCACTGTCCTGCAATGGACTGAGAGCTTCTGGATCTGTAGATAAAAACAGTCCTGGACCATGTGTCACACCAGTTCCTCCCAAAAAGCCTTTTGGTGGGGGTGGGGTTGGGCTCTGGACAGAACAGAGGAGTCTGTTTGGGTGGATTTGCTGCTGGGGCAACAGTAAAATGCAGCTTGAGATCCCTGAATGACCTGTACTGAGTGAAAATGCTTATTCCTCCATAGAATATTATTTCTCTCTTAAGTGGAAGAAAAATTCATCTCTCTTCATGGGAGCAGTATGTTCCCCTTGTTTTCCACTTGTGCCTGAGTGCTAAAGAGGATCTTAAGTGGAGCATCTATGGCCATGGAGGGTGACCTTGGTGAACAGGCATATCCTTCCCCAAGCCCTGCCCTTCCCAGAACTGCTGCCAGTATTTCCACCTACAAAACTAGGAACAGACACAACAGGAAGCAATGCTCTGGAATAAAGCAGCTTTTCAGAGACTGGAGACTGGGCACAACCTCTCCCCAGGAAGTGCTGGGATGGGTTGGTGGGTTTGGCATGTGGATGTTTCATGTGCGTGGCCTTATAATTGCATTTTGTCAGGCCTGGGAAGTGAAAGGATGCTTTCCTTTTCCAGAGGTCAGGCGTTGCTGCTCCTTATGGATCTCTGTGCGGAAGATCAGAGAACACCCGCAGTGGAGAGGATCAGTTCCAGGTTATCCGTGGTTTTTCGTCTCCCTGTTCCTGGCTGTGGAGATTCCAAGTGAGAAGTCTGTACAGGATGCAGAGCAGTTGGCAGAAGCTGCTGAGATGGTCTGCAGCTGGCTAAGCCACTCCAGGGAAAAGGGATGGGAGCTGGCATCATCTCCACGTGGCCTGTGGCTGGACACTCCACAGGAAACAGGGAGAGCCCAACAGCCTCACTGGAAAAGTCATCTTCTGCACAGATCAAAGCATGAGACTGTCCTCAAAGAGAGTGAGAAACCTTGGGCTGTTTGGAAGAGAGGCAGAGGGAGAATGTGCCTCCCTGGATTGGCCTGGAAAGAGTCAGGCTTGCAGAGGTGGGACAGAACATCCTAGGAGAGCACTGGGAGAGCACTGAATTTTATAATTTTCATATGAAATCAGAACAGGTTAAAAACCTTTGTTTGCAAATCCAGAGCATAATTAGCAGTGAGTCATGGAAAGTGTTGTTCCAGCTACTGTAAAAAAACAAGCTGGCACTGAAGGGTCTGCTGGTCATTTGAAAGCACCGAGAGCTCCAGCCCAAGATTCCTCCTTCCTTAATTGCACCACTCTTGGCCACTCGCTCTAAATTAAGCAGACAGGAGCACAAGAGAACTAATGCACTGTTCTGAAAGGCAAACTGTTAACCAAAGTGTCTCTCAGATGTTTAACTTCAAGGAGGTGCGATTGAAATCTCATCAATTATGATCAGCAGACATGAGGAGGGCTTGAAGTTCATCCATAACGTAATTTTCACAGTAATAAAAATTAAAGATGTGAAATCTCTGCTGTGCTGAGTCTGCTTCAGTCTGCAGGGTGAGTTAGATGGGTCCTTGTACCATAATTCCCACTGTGTTGCCTGTGTGCATTAAGTGCAGTGCAAGAGAAGTTTCTCTGATGCACTTTTGATACTCAGAGGATGTTGCTGTTGAATATTTACACCACACTTATAAATGTAAGGATTTTCTGTGCAGTTTCAGGCATATTTCCTGCTTTTGGCCTCATTGGCAGTTTTCTCTTTTCAAAAGTCACCCAGTTTTTCTGACTGTTCTTCTGGACCACAAACAGCTCTCCGTTCTCCCCTCGCATCCTCTTCCTTTAAACACTTTGCCCAAGTTCCCTGCCCTCAGCAAACCAAACAGGAACAATGGACTTAGGGGAGACCGTGACATTCCCGGCTGAAAAACAAGATTGAGTCCTTCACTTTCCCACTGTGCTGCTGACAGAACACTACTTAGCACTCCTACCCTATGACACATTACCCAAACATTAGTTAATTATCCTGCCTGACTCCTTAGAAAGTAGGCAATTAAGTACTTAGCTTCGTTCTTCTCCCAAAGAAAACCAGGCACAAAAAGAGGTTAATAGGGGACAGACCAATCCTGTCCTACACAGTGGAGAACATCCCTGTGCCTTTATCAGAGAATGGTTTGGGTTGGAAGAGATCCTGAAGATCATCTCATTCCAGCTCCCCTGCCATGGGCAGGGACACCTTCTACTGGGTTGCTCCAAGCCCTGTCCAGCCTCTTCTTGAACACTTATAGGGATGGGCAGCCATAGCTTCTCTGAGCAACCTGTGCCAGGGCCTCCCCTCCCTCATAAGGAAGAATTTATTCCCAATATCCCACCTAACCCTGCCTGCTGGCAGTGTGAAGCAATTCCCCCTTGTTCTGTCACCCCAAGCTTTTGTCCCTATTCCCTCTCCAGCTCTCCTGGAGCCCTTTTATGCTTTGGAAGGAGATCTAATGTCTCCCCACAGCCTCGTCTCCTTCAGATGAACACTGCCAGCTCTCCCAGCCTGGCTCCAGAGCAGAGTTGCTCCAGCCCTTGGAGCATCTTTATGGCCTCCTCTGGACTTGCTCCAACAGCTCCATGTTCTTCCTATGTTGGGGGCTCCAGAGATGAACATAGTACCTTAGGTGGGGTGTGACCTTCCAGTCAATTCCAATTGAATTCCTCCAGTTTACAGGAGTAATGCAGAGCATGGGGCTTGTCTTACCCATCTCAGCCACCTGCAATAAAGCTGAGCCCTTCTAGAATGTGCTTAGACAGACCAGCACCTCAGGAGAGTGATTCAGCTTCATGCAAGACATGTCTGACTATGGTGGGCTGAATAATCTTCTGGGAAGAGGGAAGAGCACCCAAGGAGTCCACCTTCTCTGTAAGCCCCCAGAGGAAGGTGTGGATGCCCCAAGGAGACAAACCACAGACAGCAGTGTTGCCAGGACCAGTGCTCAAGAGTTCCTGGATCCTGGGAAATGTTTTGCTGCTGTCATTTGAGCTGACTTTGGTGAGCATTGTGGAGCACCACAGACAGAAAGAGGGCTGCAAGCTCGCTACTATCAATTTGATGACCAGTGCTCCATGAATTTGGTATTTGGGATATTTTTGAAGGGAGAAAACACTGCAATACACTATTTCTAATGCAGAGAGAAAACATTTCGCAAAAAGAGGAGCTTTTTAGCAACAGAAGGAGCTCAAGTCTAGTAACAAGAGCTCTAGCCATTGTGACTAAGTACGCCATAAAATGTGTAATTAGGCACTATAGCAACTATTGAATTCCACGGCACATTTTGCATCTGAAACATAGGACAGAGCTCTCTTTGGGTGATTCAGAGGAATCATCACAACACCCCAGCGCTCTGCAGTGTACAATGAGCAGTGAGTGCTTGCTGTGGAAGAGCATCCCTGTGGGAGCAGTCCTGCCTGGGATGAACACACCTGCCTAGGGGGGAAGAGATGAGTAAATATTTTTAGCCTGAGGCACAGCTGGGAGTGTCTAGTCTGCTTCCTACGAGTGCTGAATTGAGGAGCGGAGCTGAGCGTGGTGGTGCGTCACACAGGTGGGCACAGAGGGAGTGGCACGGGGGTGATGTCGGAAAACTGCATTTTCTAAAAAAGAAAGACACGGTATTGTTTGAGCAAAGTCCACAAAGGAGGGCCACAAAGTTGCCAAGAAGACAGGAACATCTCCCTCACGAAGACAGGCTGAAGAAGTTCGGGCTGTTCAGAGAAGAGAAGGTTGTGTGGGGATCTCATAGCAATCTTTCAGTATCCAAGTGGGGCCTACAGGAAAGTTAGAGAGGGATTCTTCATCAGGAACTGCAGGGATAGGACAAGGAGTAATGGGTACAAAGTGAAAGGGAAAATTTAGGCCAGATATTAGGAAAAAAATTCTTTACTGTGAGGGTGGTGAGGCACTGTAGCACCAGTGGGAGGATGTGCGTGACCCAACCCTGGCAGTGTCCAAGGCCAAGCTGGAGCAATGTGACCTAGTGGAAGGCATCCCTGTTCATGGCAGGTGAGGTTGGGACGAGATGATTTTAAGGTCCCTTCCAACCCAAACCATTCTGTGATTTTACCAAAGGATGGAGAGTGTGAGTGTGATTTGTGACACCATTCCCATCTCGCTGTCTTTCCCTGCCCTCGGGTGCCCTATTTCAGTTCAGATAGGGTTGAGCATGCCAGGATACCAAGGAGATCTTCTTTCCCCAGTGTGGCTCAGAGCCACTTGCATCCCTTAAAAGGCATCTTCTGACTCAGATACACTTTCCTCCATTGTCTGGGGCATGTTGTTTTGCAGCTGGAGACTAGTGAATGAAGCTGAGTTACTGACCTTGATTCGAAAAAAATGCACACTTGTGCTTTGCAAAACAAGCCTTTTAAAGCTGGCTTTTATGCAGAGAATTATGCCAATGTGTGCATGGAGGCGCTGGCATTTCAGGCTCCTTTCAATCTTCTGGATTGTCAGCGAGGTCTTTCACTGATTTAAGCCTTCTACCAAAGGACGGATGCTGCAAGAGGCAGTGAAGAGGACTCAAGCAGGTATTGGAGTGTTCAGCCCAGGAGCAGATGCTTGGATCAGGGCCTAGATCAGAAGAGGTATTTTATTATGCTGAAGGAGGTATTGTTTTACTGCATTGTAAGGAGGCACAGATGATCCCTCTCTCTAAGGGGAGAAATAAAACATCATCTGGTTTTAAGGCTTGTTCTCATCCCTTTGAGGTGTGGATGTGCATGGCAGCCCCACAGGAAATGGGTCTCAATGAGCTTTGCCACTTTTTTCCATCATGTCATCAAAATGAGAGATGAAGATGAGTGAGGCCAGTTTGAGGAGTTGTTGGAATTCCCTCTGGTCCTGTTCCAGCCTTGCCCACAGGTTAGAAACATTTTTCTTTGAAGGCGCTACGGGAGGCAGCAGGGGTTTGGCTTGGGAGGAAGCTCTTAGCCTGGATTTGGTGCAGGCAGGAGGTTTTATTCCCTTTGCACCATGTCTGAGTTAAACGAGGCCCTGGCCTTGCAGGAGGAGCTTGGTTAGGTGAGTACCGCCAAAATCTGGTAGGACAATACCCCGCCGGGCCAGCGCTCCGCTTCCGCTCCCTAAACAATGGGAGTTTACACAACTGCAGCCCACTTGAGGTTTCTGCCTTGCTTCATGGCTGAGCAACGAGACCCCAAATGTTACAGCTCTGCCTAATGTCCTTGGCTCTGTCCTGCTTTGGAAGGAAACATGCAGCGGCCTGTGCTGCCAGTGCTATTTCCTCTCTCGCTTGTCTTTAAAGGTCTCTTTTTCCAACAGCTGATCGGCTCCGCAGCTCCGGGGAGGACGTGAGATCCGGCTGGCCCACGAGCTGGCTGGTATGGCTGCGTGCCATGTTGTTGTTTGTATTGCTTTCATTTTTCTGGCGTTACTTGGCTCTTCCACGAAACTTGTTTTCATCCTGAACTATGTGCTCATTACATATCCAAACGCCCACGCGAGGTTTTGCATGAGGAAACTCGAAACACACGCGCAGTAGAGAAGCAAGTTTCTGATGTGGGGGGGGGGATGAGATATTTGTCTCGAGGCTGACAAACAATTGTAAAATTCCCAAGTTTCCTGCAGTTGGGGTTCCAGCTCGCTGATGACAAGCATGTGAACACTGTGTGCATCCTCCTGGCAAAGAGACATGGGGAACAACTCTTGTGGTCACCTTGGCCTTTCCCAGCAACTCCAGCTACTGTCCAAGGCACACGTCCAGGGACCTCCGAGCTCTCTGGCAGGCTGGTCCCTGAACGCCAAAGGGACCCTCTGCTGCTAGGAAAGCTCTCGCTTCCCCTCTGCGGCCCCATCCTCAGAGAGCAGCCAGCCACAGGCAGCACGGATCCACCCAGCCAGCTCTGGGCTGAGAGGCACCAAAACGTGCTGGAGGGTTTCAGTGAGGTCCCAAGTGAAGGGGGCAGAAGCAGGAAAACTCTGCACAGGGGTTGCTTCATAAGGACAAGGAAGCTTGTGAAGGGCCTGGAGGACAAGTCTGATGAGAAGCAGCTGGGGGGAGCTGGAGGGGATCAGC
Organism: Motacilla alba alba; assembly: GCF_015832195.1. Taxonomy (NCBI): domain Eukaryota; kingdom Metazoa; phylum Chordata; class Aves; order Passeriformes; family Motacillidae; genus Motacilla; species Motacilla alba. The sequence continues at coordinate 3,441,486 of NC_052031.1, read as the reverse complement.
CTGGAGAAAAGGAGACTCAGGGGAGAACTTCTCACTCTCTACGACTCCCTGACAGAAGGGTGCAGCCAGGTGAGGGCCCATGTCTGCTCCTAGCAATGGGATGAGAGGAAATGTCCTCAAGTTGTCCCAGGGGAGCTTTAAATCGGACATGACAGAAAATTTCTTCACTGAAAGTATTGTCAAGCACTAAAACAGGCTGTTCTGGGTAGTAGTGAAATCACCATAAGTATTCAAAACTCATGTAGATGTGGCACTTGGGGACATAGTTTGGTGGTGGGTTTGGCACTGCTGGGTTAATGGTTAGACTTGATAATTTTAGAGGTCTTTTCCAACATTAATGATTCTGTGATTCTATGTGTAAGTGCCCTCTTTGCAGTACTTTTCTGAAGCAATGGGTCCCGGTCACTGCTGGTGGTAGGATGAGGCATGTTGGTGCCATTGGGCTCCCCACATTCCTCAGATCCAGTGTTACATTAGCAGAGCAAGCACAGCACAGGCCTGGAACAGCACAGTGGGGTTCAGATACTCGTGTTTTCCGACTTTTCTCCCCCTCTTCTATGGCCCCGTCACCAGCTGGGCTCCAGCAGCTGCCCTGCTTGGGATACAGAGAGCTCATCTGGAGGCTGCAGGCCATCCAGATCTGCAGCACAACACTGCCCTGCACATCATGCTCCTCCCCACCATGCTCTGTCCACTCAGAGCGTGCAAAATTCCTCTTCTCCAGCAGCCACTGGTAACTGCACAGGACTGGGCAGGCTGTGCTGGAGGGACCAGAGGGCTCGGTTTGCAGCTTTGGATTGCTCTGCTTCCTCACAGCCTTCCCTGCTGCCTGTGCTGCAGATGAATAAAGATTTTCCAGGGCTGTCAGTACTGCGTATTTCACCAGCATTCCCTTCACTTTAAGTCCAAAATGTGCTAAAAATACGCTGGCTTGGCACCCAGGTCTTGATTCAAGTGGTAACAGGATATTGGGCAGAGAAATCCTGGGGTGGTTTCACTGTGCAGCAGTGAGCTGCTGGCTCTTCCTCCTTTTCCTCCTCCTCCTGGCTGCTGCAGGGTTGTTATCCCCACTCTCAATCCCCTAAATTTCATATTCAGAGGTCACAGGTTTCACATGGCATCGCTCCCCTTGGGGGGGCTGTTAGCAAGGCTCCGAACACTGAGGTGACATCTCTTCCCCTCTGGGGTTGGGAGTATATTATCAGCAAAGTATTTGTTTTATTAGTCCTGTGGTAATTTTGGGAGGGGGATGCCTGCAGGCAGGAGCTGGGATAAGTAAAGTTTGAAATGCCACGGGAAGGCCACAAACTTCAAAAGGCTCGTTAGTGAAGCAGCAGGAGGAGATGTGGATGTTTGTGCCTCATCCATGGATTTTGTTGTGCTGTTGCTGAGCCGTGTGGCTTTGATACCAGTGAAAATACAGCAAACCCCCTCTGGGAAGGGGTCTTGAGATGAAGTGCTTTCTGCTCCCCCTCACTTTTGAAACACCCAGTTGATGTTCAGCCTTCAAGGCTGCTGAGCGAGTTTTTCATCCGCAGGCAGATTTTACTGCCACATTCTCACTCACTTTCCTAAAATAAAGGGGAAAAAAAAATAAAAGAATCCTTGTGCTAATTTAATCTAGCCAGGCATCCTGCTGTCCTGCCTCATAATATCTCTCCAATCTGTCATTTCCAACAGACAGTGGTTTATTGGTTTGGCTTTTTTTTTATTTTTCCTCCCCCTGGTCTTGAAATATCTCCCCTTCTTTCTCAAGTAGCCCAGAGCTCCCCCAGGGGTGTCCCAACTTTCCCCCTTGCTTTGGTGGGAGCTCTGGCTGAAACATCTCCCTTCTCCAGGAAAAACCCTACAACAACCTCAGACAGAGAAAAGCTTAAAGAATGCCCAGCTTATGTGCTGGTCCTGTTGGTGCTGCATTGATGGTGGGACTCAATGGTCTTAAAGGTCTTTTCCAACCTTAACAATTTTTATAATTCCAGGAGCTGGTGCAGGATCAAACCTCACTGGGTTTCTCTTGATCCCTTTCCCAATCATCCACCCGCGTGGGGCCAGGGAAGGAGCATTTGGTAACTAACACTCCTCAGCCCCCTTGAGCCCCATGGGGCACCCCCTGCACCCCTCATCCCCACAGTGCATCCATGATGCACAGTGCATCCATGGGGCATCCTCTGAGTCCCTCACAGGGCATCCCCTCAGCTCCACAGCCTCTCTGAGCCCCTCAGGCCACCTCAGCTCCATGGGGCATCCTCTGAGTCCCTCAGGGCATCCCCTCAGACTCACAGCCCCTCTGAGCCCCTCAGGCTACCTCAGCTCCATGGGCATCCCTTCAGGCTCACAGCCCCTCTGAGCCCCTCAGGCCACCTCAGCTCCATGGGGCATCCCTCAGACTCACAGCCCCTCTGAGCCCCTCAGGCCACCTCAGCTCCATGGGGCATCCCTCAGACTCACAGCCCCTCTGAGCCCCTCAGGCCACCTCAGCTCCATGGGCATCCCTTCAGGCTCACAGCCCCTCTGAGCTCCTCAGCTCCATCGGGCATCCTCTGAGTCCCTCAAGGCATTCCCTCAGCTCCACAGCCTGTCTGAGCTCTTCAGGCCACCTCAGCTCCATGGGGCATTCTCTGAGTCCCTCAGGGCATTCCCTCAGACCTACAGCCCCTCTGAGCCCCTCAGGCCACCTCAGCTCCACGGGGCATCCTCTGAGTCCCTCAGGGTATCCCCTCAGACCCACAGCCCCTCAGCTCCATGGGGCATGCTCTGAATCCCTCAGGGTATCCCTTCAGCCCCTCGGAGCCCCACGGGGCACCCCCTGAACGCCTCACGGCCCCTCAGCCGCAAGGGGCAGCGTCTGAATCCCTCATCCCTACGGAGCACCCCGTCAGCCGCCCCCGAGCCCCCTCAGACCGTCCCCACCCCCGCCGGCGCGGCCCCTTTAAGAGCGCGGCCCCTTTAAGAGCTTGGCCCCGCCCCCCGCGGTCGCTGCCGGGGCCGCTGCTGACAACAAGATGGCGGCGGCGGCGGGTCCGGCGGGCGCTGAGAGTCGCGTGTTGGGCTACAGCCTGCACCGCTGGAGCAGCTTCTCCTCCACCTACCTGCCCGAGTGAGTGCCGAGCCCGGCACCGCGCCTGGAACGCGCTCCGGACTCGGGTCTGGGGGTGGCCGGGCGGCTGGGCCTGTGTGCGGCCTGCGCGGGCCCCGCGCTGAGGCCCGCGCGGGGAGGCCGCGGCGGGGGGAGTGGGAGCGGAGCTGTGTGTGAGCAGCGTTCTGTGTGTCGGAGGGCTCTGTGCAGCAGATTTTGGGGGTCCGTGTGTTACCAGAGTTTCTAAGGGAGAGTTTGGGGTGGCTGTGTATGAGAGGGTTCTCTACAGCAGGGTTTGGGGGGCTGCGTTTGGCGGAGATCTGTAGTGCGGGGCTTGGGGGTGTGAGTGGGGCAGGAAGTGCTCAGCAGGGCTGGAGGTTCAGGGACAGGGTGCCATCACTTGGGGCTGTGTCTGGAGCAGCGGTTCATCAGGAGATTTGGGAGGAGTTGCGTGGGGCAGAGGGTCTGGGCTTGTAGGTTTGGGGTGGTGAGTTAAATGGGGAGGGCCTGGAGAGTCAGTTTTGGGGGTAGCTTTAGCACGAGATATGGGCCAAGGAAAGTTGCAGCTAAAAACGAAAAGCTGACCCCAGATTTGGGAGAAGAACAGGTGCCGGTGTGGGAGAGGCTGGTCAGTTACTGGGTGAAACGAGGAGAGGGGTCAGTGCCCCACCTGCCCTGCCCTGCCTCTGTCAGGTGTTTGTGGGCTCTGTGTTTTTTGGCAGCTGGGCGTCCTGTCCTGCCCCTGACCTCTGGAATGCTGGGCTGTGTCCCCTGTTTTGTGTGGCTTTAGGGGAAAGGGGTCACCTGCTGCCCTCATCGCCTGCCTCTAGGAATTTGGGGGTTGGCAGGAGCTGTACAGCCATCGGGTTGTGCTGCTGTACCGAGTGATCCCATCCTCTCTTGGCCATATGGCATCCAGCTGCAGCCTGTGGAATCCCTCGTGTCGCTGACAGTCAAGTTTGGAGTGACCACAGAGTGCTTTAGGGGTGATGTTTTTGGGACTCCTTTTGGATATGCCATCCTTGGTGCTGGAATTCGGGAGGACTGCTGGGGTCACAGCACAACGAGGTCATTATGGGCTGTCGAGACTCATCCCATCATCGATTGTGCTGCATTTGCTGACCTTTGATTGATGTATCCCCAACTCACCCGCTATCAACAAGTGACAGAGTTGCCTTAGTTGTTAATTATTAATATCCTCAATTATCTCCACTTTGCAAAATGAAGCAAACCTCTAAAACCAGGTTTTTAACTGAACTCTGAATTGGTTTGTTTTTCTGTATATTTTCTGTGTTAGGTGTGAAAGAGAGCTGTTTTCTTTTCTAATTGGTAATCTTTGATGGTAATTAAGCCATGCCTTTATCTTTCCTGTTAAAACAGCTTGCCCTTAGGGTGCCTCTTTCAGGTCTCTGATGGTCTTGTGGTTATTTCTACTGGCATTTATTTTAAATGTTATTTCAAAGTAGTTATTTCTACTGGTATACTTTTAAAATCTTGTTAAAGTGTTGGTCCCTGAGGAGAGGGTGACAGTCCATTATTGATCTCAGTGATGCGATACAAACACAGAGTGTTGTCTTTGTCCTTGATATTCCTTTGCAAGGCTCCCATTAGTCCCTTTTGCTACAAACTCGTGTCAGGAATTAAGTTTCACGTGGCATCTGCAATGCTGCCTAAAGTCCTTAATGCCTTCCCTGATACAAATTCCCTGTATTTTACAAAAGTGTGACCTTGCATTTGGCTGGTTTAAGATGTTTAAAAGTGCTTGTCATCAGTGAAAACAATTTTATCTGCTTTTAAGCACTGTAATCCCAGCAGTGGGCTTGTTCTCTGGTGTGCTGACCTTGGTCTGAGGGATTCTGGTCTTGCTATGGAAGTTTTCATTTTTACTTGCTGCCTTTTTATTCCCGTGATGTGGGAGAGAGCTGGAATACAACCTGAATTGGAAAGGAGAGGCTTTGACCTGTGATTTAAGGTCAGCCTCTCAAAAAGAGAAAGTTTAACAAGAAATAGATGGGAGGGTGGGTTTTTGGGGATGGACTGAAGATGGAAATCTTGAAAATTGCTGGGACAAGACCACAACACCCTGTGGGATGAACATGCACATGGAGCTAAAGGTTCTCTTAGTGTTTAATATGTAGAACAAAATGATGCTTGTCTGGAAGAACTTGATCTTAGAAGATGTTTTCTAACCTGCATGATTCTATGACATTGGGAATTCTGGTTGTGCTGTAGTTTAAATAAATTTGCTGGCATAGCTGGAAAGAAACCACTTTACCCTTTAAGCAGAAAAGAGGCTCTGCCCTCATGTATGTAGGAGTGAGTATACAACTTATTAAGTATTATTGATTGTTGTTGGGAGTTGTGGTATTGCAGGCAGAGTGCTCAGGGAGGAGCAGCAGAGGAGTTAAGCATGATTTAAACACATGCCTTACGTAGTTGTATGGTTTTAAATGTAAAACAAAGTTCTGGAATGTGAAATTTTCATCACTGCTGACCAGGAAAGAAATTTGATATCTGGTGACATCTCACCTGCTTATGTGATGCTGAACTGACATTGAAACTTTTCAGAACACAAATCATCTGATAACCTCTCTTTTAATTAAAAAAGCCTAAACAAAACGGAACAAAAAGTGTTTTTCAAAGGCCTTTCTGGTCATGCTCTAGTTGAGGATCAGTAGTCTATTGAGAAGCGCTCATTTTCTTTCAGTGACAGAGAAGCTTCCTCTGCTGAGTGCCAGTGACTTTCCTATTGCATTTGCTGGTGGTACTGGAGGATTAGTTAGTGCTGGATCCAGTTTCTGGCAGTTCTACCAGTGCTGCAGCTACCTGCATGCTTGCAAGGACCTTTCCAGACATTAAATGAGGACTGTCTTAATGGAAAGAAATACTTCTCCTGTTTTTCAAGTCCCTGGAGTTGTCTATTGGTTTGTACCAGCAAGAAGACTGACTTGGATATTTATTTTAGAAACTGTGGGTAGACATCAAAGAATTGGTCTGGTAATAGTGGCTTGCTCAGTCTGATGTTGTGCCTTTGGGAAGAGAATTGATCCAAGAGGAAATTTGGTGCTGAAACATCTGGTGTTTCCAGAGGTGCTCTGCCTGTGCAGAGGCACCGGTGCATTGAGAGGCTTCAGCTTACCCAACCTGGAGAATGAGCAGCCCAGCCCATTGCCTGAGGCTGCTCTGTCAGATCCATTCCTTGCCTCTCCAAGGTTCCTCCCCGGACGAGTGGAGCCTCAGGGGAGGCTGCTCCCTGGTGCCTCTCGTGGGGCTGGCCTAGGGATTGCCCCAGCACGGCAGGGGCTTCACTCCAGTGACACAAACGAGTGCTGGTGTCTTTAGACATGCACAGAGCCAGGGAGATGGACTCATTCCTCTCCCTTCTCTGCCCTGCTGCAGGAAGTGATGAGCTCAGTCACTTTCTTTCTGGACAAGGAGGGAATAAAGAGTTATGGAAGGTAATGCAGGCCTTGCTCCAAATTTTTTTTTTCTTGTTTTGTTTTATATGGAATAGAACCAGAAGCTCTTGCTCTTCACTGAGAGAAGCACTTCATATCCTGACTTTTTTAGTGGCTTGTTTTTGTACCTGCTCCAGTTTGAACTTCCTCCTGAGGTAAATGGGAGGTGAAGTGCTGTGCTCTGTGTGATGGGAGCCATGTACTCTTTTATTGCCAGATTACTGCATCCTGGGGCTGTGGGTTCTAGTGGCTGCATCAGCCTTATGACTGATGACATTTTGTATTTGATAATGCACTCAGGTCCTTCTGCCACTGTTTTATATGGCTGAAATCCCACTTCAGAGACTAGCAAGGGCTTTTTGCTGTGTTCCTCTATTCATATACTTTAGTGAGGAACATTCATCCTGTTTCTGTCGCTCAAATTTTCAGTTCTTCAAGTTTTCCTGCATGGAATCTCTGTAAAGGGAGATCAGTACATTTCCTGTGTTTGACTCCAGGATTTTTAATTAGTGCTTTGTTTATTTCTTGTGCTAAGGTTGTTATTAAGAATATAAATTAAGATTGGTTTCTCAGCTGATAATTAAATACCATTAACAACCTCTTAGTTGGTGTCACTTTTTCACTGCAATTCACTTTTATCTATTTAATGGTCAGCTTCAGTTGTTCAGAGAATTCCAGTCTTCTCCAGTTTGATGCCTTGAGTGGTGTCACAGGCTGAAGGCTGAATAACTCTGTTGTCCCTTTCCTCGGAAGTTTCTAGTTGATTTGTTAAAATACACTCAGTTTTATTTTTTCATCAGTTTTCTGTATTTCCATCAAACTAGGGGAAGAAAACTCAGTGAAAGATACTTTGATAGTAAAATATGAGTGACTCATAGGCTTTTAAAGTGAGAATGCAAATTTAACTTTTGCTTTCTAGTGCTGCTGTAGTGGTCTACTTTGAAAGAAGTGTACTCTAATGTTTTCAAATCTTGCAAAACCTTATCCAGAAGGTGAAGAGAACACATGCAGCAAACTTTTTGGGGTAAAGTCCATAAGGTTTAAAAACAACAGACCTAAACAAACAAACAAAAAGCCCCAAGGGAAAAATAACCTGAATTCCAGCTCCTGTGCTCGCTGCGATTTTTGTAACAGGAAAAAAACATATGTTTGTGGCCAGTGAAATGTGGTTCTCAGTTTCTCCTCCAACCACATGAAACTGATGACTCAGATCTGTACCATAGAGGTTCATAAATCTCCTTGTAGATGCACCCAGCTCTTGAAGAATCTCCTGTTCAAGCTGAGAGCAGTCATGAGGAATGAAAAGGTTTATTTTTAATGTTATGTTCCCTGAGCCCAAGCTCTGTTCCCTTTACAAGGCAAGGATACCTTCTGCTGAGGTCTCAGCACTTTAAAGCCATCTAAACCAGACCCAAATGGTGGAAGAGTTGTAGAATTGTAACTATGAAAGTTTTTTGCACTAATAATAACCATTAATGTACTTTTTTCAGCTTAAGTTGTCAGCATTTCTAGCTTTGCTTCAATATTTTGACACAGCCGATTCACTTGCCTTGTAATTGCTGTGCCTTTAGAGAGGGGAAGGCGAGCAGGCACAGGGGTGGCTCTGAAACTGCTGGTGAATTTCAAAATTGATCAATACTTGCAGCATTTCTTAAAATGAGCAGGGGATGCAAACCCTGCCTAACCAGTGAGCTGACCCACTCTGCCTCTCAGCTGAGCCCTGTGTACAGAAATGCTCTCAGTTCTGCTTTTCAGCCTTTCCAGTGATCAGTAGAAAACATTTTTTCCTCTCTGCTTGTTTCTGTGGACTTTCTGGATGTTTCTAGACAGCCTCATGTTCTGACAGGCATTTTCCCTCTTGTTTACATCACTTCTGTAGCCTAGGATTTTTCTGTGAGTGCTGAAATTCAGTACTTCCAGAGCAAAATATTTCTGTAGAAAATAAGGTTGCCTACAGATCGAATACATAACTATATAATGCTTCTTTGGTGTCTGATAAAGTTAATTAGTGAGAAAGAAAACTGTCAGAGGTGGAGGGAGTGAAAAAAAATCACAAAATTATGAAGTTATGAGGAATTATGAGTTGTGATATCTCTTGCTCCCCAGGTAAAAGCACAAGTGCTGTAATATCAGGAGAAACCTCTTTAGGCGCCAGTTAAAATATAGACATTATTTAAGAGATTAGACAGGTTTATTCACTGGCAGAAGGAGGAAGGTGAAATGCTAATTGCTCAGGTTCCCTGGTGTGCCCAACCTGGCAGAACCTGTAGTGCTCTGATGTTCAGCTTATTCTGGGATGGCATTTTACAGAACATTAAGAATGTAAAATTTTCATGGGAGGTGTTAACATCATCAGATTGTGGATAATTTGCTGTGTCTGTAGCTGTATAGCCTGTGAGTTTAATGAAAGTTTTCCAGCCTTTAATTACTAATTACTGGTTTAAAGACTAACTAGTTATTAAAACAGAGTTTTCCTTGGGATAAATGTTATTGCTCAGACATCACGTACAGTCTGCTTGATTTTTTTTTTTTTTCATGGCAAGGAATATAATATGGTTTTCAATTCTGTGCATTCATTTTGTTTTTATCAGATTGCTGGTAGAATGGTCTGGTTTATCACCACCACTGATTTTGTGATCTGATCCTGATTTTTTTTCTGAGATTAAGTGGTGTGGGTAGGACTGATTCCATCACTTACATAGACGGTGACTTGTTCCAAAGCAAGCCAGTACTTGACTTTTTTGCATTTACAGATGTAATTTTGCTTTTTTTGCCTGTTGAATTTTGTGGGAAAAGTGAGCTGTAAGTTCACTGGGTTTGAATTCCATAATACACCAGTTACTGGAAGGGGAGGAGGATCACTGAAGATGTAGAGTGGTTTGTTGCTTTAGGTAGTTGCTATTTCAGTCCTTACTTCCAACTCAGTGTGCATAATCCTTGAGAAATTATTTCCTGAATCAATTTAAATCAAGGAGCACAACCATCTATTTAACTTGAGGACAGCAGCCTGCATGTCTGAATTTAAACTGCAGGAGCAGTCTGGCTGATAGCACTTGCTCTTCCTTTGCTGGCACCTTCTGCTGTTCCTGGAAAAGGACAGGATCTTCATCATGGAGGAAAACTGGGCTCTGGTCAGTTTGAATTTGGTGGTGTTTTCCTTGGTCTTCCCTGCCTTTCCTCCTGAGACTGGCTGGGTTCATAATGTCATGCTCAAGCTCTGGGAAGGTGCCTGAAAAAATATTGAAACTCTCTTTAGGACATGACCTGTATTTTTCTGGAATCCTTTTCTGTCAGTGCATAGTTGAAAAAGCATTTGGCTGTTATGGTAATTATATTTAAACAGCAATTTCCCAGCCTGTTCTGCACTTGAAAGTTTTATTAGTAAAGAGATGCTCTTAACACAGAGTGTTAAATTGGAGGTAAAAATTCGGGTTAGGTAAATTGACCCGTGAATAAGGAATTGATGAATGAGTTCCCACTCCACTTCTCTGTGACAGTGCACTATTGCTAAGTTTCAATTTTGTCTTTTAAAAATCCTCATTTCTGCTGCAGGGTTTGGAAACTGCCAAATGTGGAAGTAATTTTGGCCTGGGAACTTCTGTATCCTTTAGCATGAATTATGTATATTGATCCAAAATAAGGAATTATTCCCTAATGTAATCCAGGGTTAAATGTTTGACCTGTACTGCGTTTCTCCACATAACCAGCACTTAACAGGCTGAAACTTCCTTATCTTTCCAGATCAGTATTTTGTCTTCTGCATTCCCTGAGTTGCATTGTCAGTGAGAGAAGCATAATGTTGAAAGCGAAACTGTGAAAGTTTTCCCACCTGGAACCAGGAGGCATTTTCCATAGAGTTTTGGTGGAAAAATTTCCAAATCTGACATCAGCTTGGGCATGAGGGCGCTTCAGTCTGTTTTGTTGAACGTAGTCTGCTTTAAATTCTTTTACAGGCATCAGTTTTTTTGGGTGAACTTTTACTGGGTGTGAGGTTACCGTGCTGATGAGTATTAAAGATGTGTTTATGGCCTACATTAGCAATGTATATCTTTACATATCATCACTCAGTCTGGCTTTGTGGCTTCCCCTGAGTGGAATTATTGCAGATATTGTGGAATATAAGAGCATCTTTGCACTGTTGTGAAATTGTGGAAGGCCTTGATCTACTTCCTGGCCTTCGTTAAATGTTTTCATATGTGCATTAGTCAAACAGAAATACTCTGCTGAGGTTGTGATGTTTCCAAAATACAGCACAGGGAATTTACATAGATGTGTGCTAGACCTTGCTTTCCTCTAATCTACTTAAAAAGGATCTGTCCCATCCCAAGAAAATGCTTTCAGAAATGAGAAGTGAGCAGTGCTGGAGTGGGCTGCTCCACCAGACCTGTGGAAGATTTGGGAAGTCCAAGTTTTTGTGGTGATTGCTGGCAGTAGAAATCCCTATGTTCCTACACGATCCAAACTATTTTCAAGCTAGATATGAGATTTTCTCAAAATGAAAACTGAATGTTGTTATCCAGTGGTTGTGGGTGGTAATGTTTTAAACTCTGGAGGATTTTACTCCAGTATTTTATCTATTGGCTACAAATTCAGTCAACTGAAGAGTGTAATCTCTTCATCTTTATCCTTGAGTCTTGAAGGGCAGAATTCATGCTATTCTTGGTCTTTTTATTAAGCCAGGGATTTATTTCTACTCAGGGAGTCTTCTGGTATCTTACCTGAGCTTGGTTAAAAGGCAGGAATTCAGATATCCTTGTGTGCTCGAATATCCTCACTGAGGATAATAATATGTACCAGTGGACATGTGTAATATGTGTACATGTAATAATATGTGCTGGTGAGCACAGAGTATGAAATGAGTAAAGGAAACTGCATCAGATGATCTTATAATCACTGAGTTCACTAATATCACTGGCATTTTAAGTTATTTTCTTATAAAAAACCAGATGGACATTAATCAAACTACATAGAAAAGATCTGTTTTAGTGATCTAACCATTCTCAAATTTAAACCCATAGTTAGTGCAAGGAGAGAACGAACCTTGGTAATTTTTCAAGCTTAGAAGATTCTCAGCATCACTTAGCAGTGAAATTGCATCTAAACTATAATCCCTAAATGTTGGGACAATTAGGCTGGTAATCATCTGTGATGCGTGAAGTTACTGTGGGTACCAACTTAAGTAAATAAGCCTGACTTTATTTTTTCTCCTGTTTGTTTTTCCTCTGTGCTAATACTGATGTTCCCAGCCTGGAGCTGGGAGCTCTTGCCACCAAGGATTCGAATCTCGCAGTGATACAGTCAAAAGTTTAATCCGTGATTTAGGGTTGTTGAGTGTCGCTGAAATAGAAGTTATTTTCTGGACTCTGGAAACTTGGAAATGACCTGAAGTTGTGCCAGGGGAGGGTTAGATGGGATGTCAGGAAGGAATTCTTTACCAAAAGGGTGCCCAGCTCTGGCTCAGCTGCCCAGAGCTGTGGTCGACTCACCGTTCCTGGAGGGATACACGTGGATGTGGCACCTGGGACGTGGTTTAGTGGTGGCTTTGGCAGTGCTGGATTAATGGTTGGACTTGGTGATCATAGGGCTTTCCCAACCCCAAGTGATTCTGTAACTTTCCGCTCTACACTGCTGCAGTTTTAGTCACTATTGTTACTATTAAATTCCTGTCGTGTCTCCAGGAAGAACTGATGAATCAAAAAGTCTCGTTTTAAAGTCTGAACCAGGTGGGGGGAGTGATAACAAAGTACTTCCTAACTTGCCTTACTGGAAATGTCTGCGACAGGGTCGTTTAGCATTTAAGAAGCACTTAGGCTGGTCTGGCAGTGATGATAGACAGCTTAAAAAACAAAAGAAACTTTCCATTGAAAAAATTGAGAACCTGATTTTAATTGGGCTGTTTCTAGGCCAGAGCTAAGAATCCCAGGTTTGTTGACCAGTATAGTCAGCTGTGGTCTGATGAATATATTTCTGTAAGATTTCTATATTCTTCAGGGTTTTTTTGTAATGCTATATTTACTAAGCTATTTCATTTTTTTTATAGAAATAGGTTTATAATATACTGGATGACAGTGTGAGACTGCTGAGGACATGAAGCAAAATTGAGCAGAAAGTTGACCAGTCTCGTGACATTATAATATTTAAACCTGTGCTCCTGTGCATGACCTATTCAAACTTTGTTTTGCTATGCAAGAGGTTAAGAAATCCTAGATTGTAAAAAAGCAACCCCAAAACCCTCACTTTTTTTCCTGAACAGATCTGTATAATAACTTCTCATTTTTACTGTTTTTCAATCAAGATGTTTCCATGTCTTTACATCCTTCTGCTACTCTGAACAGAGAACTTTTCCAGTGAGAAGGAGAGAAACTGTAGCAGAACCTAAAGAGCATTTTTTGACTTGCTTTAGGGGACAGCTATAGGTACATGCAGGTTTTCAAACATTGTAGCCAGGTGGTTTGAAACCAGCATGGCTTGTAGTGAGTTATGGGAGTTGCAGGAGAAAAAAAAACAACCTGTATTTCTTTCCTGATCCATTGGGTTTTTAGGTGGTAAGTAGTTTTTTTATCTCCCTGTTTTTCTTGGTTAAGGCTGTGTGTACATTCCAGTGTCTAGGCTGGGCAGGATTATCTGTGGATGCTTTCTGCTGGCTGCTGTGAGGGTTCTGCATGTTTGGAATAGTTCGGTCCACCACGTCTTACAGCGGACTTAGTGGAAATTCTAGTCTTTGTGTTCCAGCTGCTCTATTCTTCCCAATCTCTTTTGGGATGGTTGTAGGAAAAACTGAAAGAATCATCACGTGGACAACCCTGGAGCAAGTATTTAGCCCATTTCTAGCCAGTCTGTGTTTTCCTAGCACTCCAAGGGCCTTTTTGCAGTGTAATGGCGTGGTAGTTCTGTGGTTTTGAAGAAGAGTCTGAGTTCCACGTCCTCTTAGTAAAGCCTGTGCCCTTTCCTGCACAGCTGCTCTCTGAAGAACCATATGAATGTGCCAAGCAAAGAGAGTGTTTGGGATTTGTTTATTCTTAAAGACTTGTTCCTAAAGTCGTGGATATTCCTAATAGCAGCTCCATGAAAATATTTAGGTTAGATGCAAATTGTAGCATCCTTAAACCTAATTTGCAGCATATTCTGCAAAGTCATCTTATTTCTCCCTTTCCCACTGGAGCAAAGGAAAACTCTCCCTTAGTGACTGCTGTGCCTGAACCCACAGAGCTCTTTGCACAGAGAAGTCCTCAGGCATGGGGACATCTCTGTCATTCCAGCAGAGATCAGCCAACAGTTGTCACAAAGGATATGACAGTTTCTGTGTTGGTAAAAGGAAAATTTATCTCCTTCCAGCAGTTGTGAGGCCAGTGTCTGCCTGGGTAATGAAAGGAAACTTGCACCGTGCTCTGCCAAGAGCTTTCTGCGTGGAGCCATCCACTCTTTAGTGTTGGGAATGCTTGCAGTGAGGCTGAGCTGCTGGGAGCTGTGCAGGCAGCCAGGTTAGGAAATAAGGCACACCAGGGCTGCCTCTGGAATTGCTTGTGATGTTAATAAAATGGCCTCTCCTGCTTTGCTTTTCTTAGCAGAGGGTCTAAAATTCTAAAAGCAGAGGGTTTAAAATTCTCAGCATCCGGAGTTCCAACATCATGTCATCTCAGTTTTTAGTAGTTTCTTTGCAGTGGGAAGGGGGGATTGGGAGTTCACTCCAGTGGGAACCCCTTGTCCCAATCCAGTTGCTCATCTTTTAGTCTCAGTTTGTGCTGGTGCTGGTATGAGCTGAGCTGGAGAACTGATCTGAGGAAAGAAGTTATTTATGCAAATCTTTATTATAGCTGCTGGTGTAGGGAGGGGGAGGATTCTTTTCGAGTGGGTGAGGTGGTCCCTTTGGCAGTGTTGTAAATTCGTGCTAGACTTGATCTTGTACCCACAGCTGATGATGAGAAGTTATCTCAAACCACGTTTAATGGGTTGCTTTTTTCACAGGAAAAGCTTGCGTAAAACCATTGGTACTTGTGGTAGCTCGAGGGCTTACAAATACCTTTTTTAATGTCTTGTGAAAATTACATGGAAAGTCGTTGTGTTAATGGAATTTTCACTTCTGAAGTTTCTCAGATTTTAATCTAGGTGTCATATCTGCAAAGCCTCCCTCTGGGTACTGTGTAGGAGTTTTGTGATGTCCAGAGAAAGGGCTTTACATGGAAAATGGCATCTGCTGTTAGGACATGCATTTGTTTGTTTCTTATTGCCTCACGGCTGCTGCAGTGCTTGAATTCCTCCAAGTCCATAAATTTTCCTAAACTGCTACGGTAAATTGGCTTTGTACACATGGACTTCTGTCTTCAGTGTTTGTTTAATCTTAATAAATTAATAACCCATGTATTTTAAACATTTCTAACTCCATTGATACGGCTATCTTTATCTTTCACATTTCTTTTTAGCCTTTATTTTGTGTGAGCTGCCTGTCCCTTTTCTCTCTGTGGAAGGGTTTTTATCTGGTCTAGCTGTACTGATTGAGATCTTCCTTGGTTGTGGCAAAACTGATCTTTGACCTGGAGAAGCAAACAAATCTGCTTCTAAAAATATGATATTTGGGATCTGTCCCAGGTACAAAATGCCTCTTTCCAGCTGGGCATTATCTGACCATGCAGCAGTGCCAATTCCTGCGAGTGTTGCTCAGTGTATGAAGAGTTTATTGTCTAATGTTTAAACAAATGTAATGGAATCATAAATAAAATTTATTCCGTAGGGTAACTTGTCTTCTTGTGTTCCAGGATTAGGATAAAGTTCCATAAAGGAGAAAAGCCATACAGCATTATCTAGTTTTATCTGCCTTTGTATCCCTAAAGTATTTAATATGAGATGCATATCTTTAAGTTTAGCTTTTTTTTTTTCTCCAGATGCTAAGAGGTATTAAGAATGTATTAAATACTATGTCTTGCCTGTGGCATGGTACAGGAGACTGCAGGTGATTCTTCTCAAAAGCATCTTGTGGTTTCTAATGGGGACTTAGCTTTCAGACTGGCAGCTTTTGTTAGAAATTCGTATCTCAGTTCCCAAATTATTCCCTTTGCTGAGATTGGTTTGTTTTGTCCCTGTTGTTATTAAAGCCACAGCCAGGTTTTCTCTTGTAATTGAGCCTCTTTGCAGCGCAGATGATATTGTTAGCTGGATGTTGAATTATGTAGAGCCATGTTTTTGATGTTTGATGGGGTTGGAGCAGAGGGCAGTGCTGTTCCATTGCATTTTCCCAAGGGGGATGGGTAAATAAAGCAACCACAGACCTGGATCGGTGCTGGCATCGCTGTGTTAATAAACGCCATGCTATGATGGGAATCAGCTGAAGGGAGGGGGAACTTCAGTTTTATTCCTGCACTGTGTGAAAATCTGGAGGTGTTCTCCAAGCCTATGGATAGACACAGCCACTTGGCCAGCTCTCAAAAGTGTTCAGATTTAAGAGGCCACCCTGGCGTGGCTCCTGGCCGTGTCCCTTGTCCCATCATGGGACTGCCTGGATACCGTTGCTACTGCGGTGATTTTGGGCTGCCCAGTGTGGAAAGAGCCAGCTGATTTCTGTCTGGTAATGCTCAACCTCTGACTTAACCTCTTTCCCTTCGGAGCTTTCATTGGAGTGCTTTTTCCTCCAGCCCTTTGTAGTAATCCAGATGCTCGTGTTCTTTTCCTCCTACACAGCAGATGGAGATGGCAGAAGCCTTTTGATGACTGTTTCCTTCTTTTTACATAAGTTTTATGAGCTGACGAGTTTGTTAGTTGGAAGTGGTGGAGCTCACAAGCCCTGTCCAGCAGGTGGTGCATTGTCACCTTGCCAATAATTATATATATTTTAGGGATTTTTAGTTTGTTTTTTTTTTAGTTTAATCTGGGGCGCGAGCTTTATTGTGTGGTTATAGAAGAGAAAGCAGATGTGTCATGTAACTGTCATGATAAATCTCTTTTCCTTTTTGCCAAAAATTAACTATTTTGAATTTATTAAATACCTAAGTATTGTAGTATTTCTAAGTGAAGAAAACAACTCAATTTTGCTGGTTGAAGAGCTGAACTTCTACGTTTTTGTGTGTTGTTCTGGGCTTGTAGATAGTGAAAAATACTTGTTAAAATTTGGCATGGCTCTGGTGGTCATCTTTCTATGCTCCAGGAGAGCTTAAGTGGGTTAGCAGCCCCTTTCTCTCCCTTCCAGTACTTCCTGTCTACTAAAGGAGAGTTTTGGCTTACTAACCCTCCAACTGCTCATCATTTTAACCTTATTGAAAAGTTCTTACCTACTGAGGTGTGTAAGCCCATTTTTTTCCACTTCATTACAGACTTCGGCCTATGTAAATTCATCTGTTTTACATTTATTTCACAATTTGATTTTTTTTTATTATTTCGCAACTTGGAGCTCTGTTTCACAACCACAAAGCTCGAAGGTGTATTTTGATGGGTCCTGTAAAATAGCAATAAAAATATTTAGTAAAAAAGGGAGAGAACCTGGGTCTGTACCTAATGATTTAGGTAGTTGCATGAGAATGTTACTGATCTGAATGTACAACACATTTATTGGAGATGTAAAAGATGCAGCTGTTACTTAAATTACTTTTGGCTTCTTGTTTCTTAGGAATATCTTGGTGGATAGACCAAATGATCAGTCCTCGAGATGGTCTTCAGAAAGCAATTATCCTCCCCAGGTAAGCTCCTGAATCTGTCCTGCTCTATGTAATGAATGCTGGGTTTTTATTTTAAATATGAGCTGCTGCTATTGACATGGACATATTTATAAGCCTCCTTCTCTGAGTAAAATGCAGGTTGTTGGGACATGAGAGATTTATATTTCTAGCAATTTGGGATCCTTCTAGAAGTGCTTCCTTGCGGGGGAAGTTTCAGGTTTCCTCCTTGGCAGTCGTGGACATGCTGGAAATAATCAAACCTTATGGTGAGATTAAGCTGCTAATGAGGCGTGCAGGTCCCCCTTTGTCAGCACTACTGGAGGCTGTTGTAGGTTCTTGGCCTTGAATCCCACATCTAAGGAGCTGGTATTTGTTTCTCCTTATAGCACGTTCAGAAATGTGGCCTCTGGTTAGAGACACAAATGTCACCTCTTCTGCTGGTTAAGCACCTTATTAAAATAAGATTTGTATTGATTTTAGCATCTAATTTGCTTTCTTGCTATTATTAAGGTTCTTAGATTATCCAGAATAGTCTTTTCCACTTTTTTTTCCTCCAGTGAATATTCTCCTTCTCTCTGTGTTAGATCTGTACCTTATTACTCTGGCATGTTTGATCAGCTTCTATGTCTCTTATGCTTGTTTCCAGTTCTTTGTTTAAAGCACTGATACACAGCACAGTGACTTGCACAGTGTCCCTCTCATGCAAAGTTCTGCTTATCTACTTCTTTAATCCAAGTATTCCTCATGATAAAAATCTCACAGGGTCTTTCTCCAGGTAAATCTTGCTGCTTTGTCTTGGAGTTGTGTTGAAGATGCAGAGTCTCCACTGGTGGCTACCCAGAGCAGCAGGTCATCTGCTGCCACTGAAGAGCTTTCACCTGGATTTTTTGATCAATCCTCCTATGTCATTGTGTCTGTAAAATTAGGTTTTTGGGGTTTTTAGAGGAGAAGGAAAGGTACCCTTTGTATTCCTTAAACCTGATTGTGAAGACTGATATTGATCCTCTAGATGCCTTTGTGCATCTACTGCTCTTTGAATTTGATTATTTTACTTATTTATATTTTGATAAACAATGCAGGATTTTAATCCATAGCCTGAAGCAGTTTAGTCTATCTAGGAACTATGGATTGCAGAGTAATGAGTATTGAGCATGGATTGTATCCCAGCCTGTGCCATCCTTTACTTTCTTTTATGCAGAAAGCACATGTTTTTCTTGGGGTGCTTTTGTTCCCAAGGCAAGGTTGGCTCATGGTGTGTCTTTGGACTGGGTTTTTCATCTGAAATGTGCTCTTAGTTGATGCTTAAATTCACTCATTAATTTTCTGAGCCATCCTGAATATTCAGTCCTTTAAAAAATCTGATTCTGGAATGGAAACACACCTCCTGTAAGTGGATGAATATTTAGAATATTCCCAGTTTATACTTAAGGCTGACAAGGAGTGATGCAGGTTATACTCAGACATGTAGATGAAGCAGGGATTAATTAGAGTGGCAGACTTCTGTACAAACCACATGAGCTTGTTAAAGAGATGTCTTCCAAAAATTTCATGTGTACGAGTCGTGACCTGAATGGAGATACTATTGCAGAATGACTTGACTCCAGCCCTGGAGAGTTGGGCACTGCTCTGCATGCTAAGCAAGGCATTTAATCCAAACTTCTTGGTAGGAAAGAAATGAATGAACACTGGCATTATCTACCTGTGTGTCACATCAAGACATATATTAGGTATCCAGAATTAAGGCCTGGCTTGCAAAAAAAAAGTCTTCATGTGGCCACTGAGATTGGCAAGACAGTATTTGAGTTTTATTCTCTTACCTAAAGACAAAACTAACAGAAAACCTAGCTGCCTGGCTGGAAAAGACCATGTTGCTGTATCCTCTTGCTTGAATTTTTGTATCTAATAATGAGAATATAAAGTACTGTGTTCAGAATAATATAAAGCTCATGTGTTCAGCAAGCCCAATCCTGAGCACTGTGTAAGAGAGACGATGTATTTGCAGTGCCTTGATGCTATGTAAAGTACTATATACTGCAGCTAATTCTCATGTTTCTAATCTGAGTGTTTAATTATTCATGTAAAGCATTTTTTATGGTTTAATTTTCTGTTGAAAAATCAGCTGGAAAGAGGAAGTGGGGAATTAAATCTGCAGCAGAGTCCTGTGTGCAAAGAGTGCAGTTTTTGGTATTTCTGTGTATATAGAAGCAGTTCCCATGTGTTGTCTCATATTTGACAGATGAAAGAACTCCAGATTTGGTTGTGTTTTGATCAAAATAGTTCTTGCACCTTGTCCATTGAAAGACTGCCAAATTAAATGCAGGAAAAACATTTATATAGGTGTTCTGCTTCCTTGTTTTTTCCCCAGTGGCTGAAGCTCTTAGAGCAGAATCTTAGCTTGCAAAACTTTAGTTGAAACAGTGGATGACTGAATTATAAGTGTGGTGAGGAGAGAATTTGGGGAAAAATCAAGTTGAATAGTTCATATTCCGAAAGATGTTGATTTATACACATGACTTTTAATCTCTGGAATAAACATCATGGTTCCTGTAGGAAATGAAGCTGAAAAGCATTTATAGGTGTTGTGTTGGCAGCTGTCCTTTTAAAAACTGGTCACTCGTGCGGTGACGCACTTGCTCAAGTGTGTGGGTGGCCATAATGGTCTGGACAGGAAAAGAACTAAAACTCAGGGAAATAAAGCTCTCCTTGTTCCCAGCTTTATTAGCTGAAACCAGGGCTTAGGCACAGCACAAGAACTGATGTCCAGCATGCTCAATGTGAGATATTTTAATAAGCTCTGCAGCCCTGATTGCTCGTGTTTGTCTCCTCAGTGGCTCACCCTAATGCCAGGGTTTAGTAATTCCCTGCTGAGGTGATGATGCTGTGCTGGCTTAAGGGTAAAAATATGAGTGAGTCCCTAAACATTGGTTTATTCCCTTCCCTCACTGACTGAAACAAAACCTTTCCAGACACCTTTTCTTTCAGAGCATGAATCAGAAGAACATAGGCAAAAACATCAAGATGTGTTCAGAAGCTCAGTGAAAATGCAGTAAATGTACCAAACCTTTTTAAAAGGAGAAAGAAAATGAAAGTGGAAGTGTAGGCACTTGAAATGCTGCCACGTGACTATATTTAGTAAAGGGCTTTCCTGGCTTCATGGCTATGGTAGAGTTAAATAGTTCTCGTGGCCATGAAAGCCATCAGTTGGTTATGAATGAGTGCCAGTGAAAGGAAATACATCTGACAGCTGTTTTTCTGTTTATTAAACTAGATATCTTTCTGGAGTCTTGAAATAGATGACCCAGAAATTGTATATTTAATAACAAACCTGTTATGTAGTAACCTATTCAGGCAGGAGAGGGCTGATGGTTCTATTTTTAATGCTGTTCTCGGCTTACATTGGAAGTGTGAAGCAATGAGGCTGGTGATGCTGAAGACCATGGCCTTGTCAGAAAGACTCATCCTGATGATTCCAGTGATGGTCTGATGTGGAAGACTGTGCAGGAGCACTTAATTCCCCTGAGTGGCTTGATTAATAACATGTAGAACAAGTGCATAAATTTTTATTTAGTCACCAACTTAATTGCAAGAGCAGTCGAGATATTTGTGTTGTGGACAAGGGCAGCCCTTGTTATTTTGTTATTCTGTGGATTTTATTTTTAAATACAATGCAAGTTTCACTGTTCCCTAATCAAAAATTATGCTCGAGCAGAACTGGTTAAAGAGAAAGAAATTGGTAGAAGATGGTGTGACTCTAATTGTATAGGCAGCTTGTGTAGTGCAGTTTGGAATCTAGTTCAGCATATTTGGTCATAGACTCAATTAGTTTGGAATAGACCTCTAAGATCAGAGTCCAACCCTTTACCAATCACCACCTTCTCAGTGCTGGGGTCCAGTTAAATGCCACATCCACTTGTTTCTTAGACACCTCCATGGATGGTGACTCTGCCACCTGCTCCCTGAAGCTGATTCCAGTCTTGTGGAATTGTGAATTTTGAACAGTTGAAGATCATATGCATAAAGTTAGTGGCATTGTCCAAACAATTGGTTTCAGTTTTGCATCTGAAGAGCAGCCATGCTGCTTTGTAGATTGTATCAGGAATTAATTTAAAGTACATTAATAAAATTTTCACTCCGTTGTGTGATGCAGCAGCCTGCATATGGCTGTCATTAAATGGTAGCACAGACCAGAGCTTCAAAAAAATTTGGAATTTGCTGCAGCTCCCAGTGTGACAAGGCTGGACTTGCTTTTTTTGGGGGGTACACTGTAAGCAGCTGTTGGGGTGCTGAAGTGCCATATGTGGCTTACTCTGCTCTTTGTGCATATTTACTTACAAACGTGTTGAATCAGAAACCAGAAGTTTTCCTCTTGTGGTGTTTTGTAGCATCTTTTTTGTTAGTGTTGTGATCTGAGCCCTAACAACTGGGCTGAGGTTTTTGCTCAGTCATGCCAATTAGTATCTGTGTGCCATGTTCTAATGGACAAACACTTCAGTTATAATTTGGATTTCTGGAATACTGCATGAATACGTGGACATTAAACGTACTGCTGTTACTCACAGCAATAAAATGGAAAAGTGTCAAATATCTTGATGTATTTGCCTGAAATCTCATAGACTTGTTCTCTCTCCAGGTTGGATAAATCACTTGATCCTACAGACACTTCTGTCACATCTTTTAGAGCTACAGAGAATAGTCTGTCACAGCTAAAATCCTGGTAGCAGTCCAAAAATATCCATGCAGCCAGCTGTTAGCAGCTCTTGAGGCTGTGTGTTTTTTCAAAATCAGTGAGGTTCATAGCTGGTACCCACGCAGTGGCAGTGGTGTGTGTTTGTATAGAGACCCAAAAAGTACATCTCTCTATTTTTGCATTTATCATTGAATTACAGAATAGTTTGTGTTAGAAGGGTCCTTAAACATCTCATTCCAAGACCCCTGCCATGGGCAGAGATACCTTCCACTAGACCACATTGCTCCAAGATCATCATTCATCTAACCTGGCCTTGGACACTTCCAGGGATGAAGAATCCACAGAGTCTCACCACCCTCACAGTTAAGAATTTATTCCTAATAGCTGATCTAAAGGTATTGTTTAGTTTGAAAGTCTTTCAGTTTGATGTGTTTGTGTATGCATTATAAACCAGAAAAACATATCTGGGTACAGGGTTTTGTAGCAGATCTGTCCTTTGTTTCCATATCAGTCAGCAGATAATTCACACAAAAAGGTTGAGTTTAGCTTTTGTGCTTCTATTTTCTGTAAGGTCTGCATGACTCAGCAGGTGGTGGGATGTGTGGAAGTGGGAAGGAGGCTGGCAGAGTTCCCTCTCTATCTGTAGGGTTAAGAAATCACTGCTGACCATGAAGAGTAATTGCTGTGCCTTGCTCCCTTCCAGGCATAAAGGATTTAACTGCAGTCCTGGTTTTCTCTCCCTTAATTTAGGGTAAGAATTGAATAATGCAGGATGACGTTTGTGCCAAGTTTTTGCAAATCTTGTGTGGTACTTGAGAAAGTATGTGTTCATGGCCCAGGCATTAGGTTTGAGATTCCAGTAGGATTAAGAATTGCAATTGCTGGTAGTGCTGGCTTCACTTTTCCAGCTTTGGGAGAAATCTGCAGCGAAGATATGATGGTGTAGGAGGAGTTCTTAGACATTGTGTACTGTCTGTTCTGTATGGGAATTTTGGCAGCGGGCTGTGCCATGTATCAAGTGCTGCCTTGCTCGTTAAAGGACCGTCCTTTTGCTCATCCTTTCCTTTATTCTCTTTAGAAAATCAGTTTTCCCTATAGAATTTTAGTGGGGTTTTTTCCCCCTGAAGTTTGGGAAGTACTTTGAGACAACAGCATGGCTTGCTGCTGCATAAACAGTGGGTTCTGACATTTAGGTGAATGGTGTTCTTCCCAAAAGTAGAAATTTGTTATTAAAAATATTTGGAAAAGCACTAAAGCGCTCTCCTGTTGTACCCTCACAGTGCTGCTACTGGTTTACTTTCTTAATTTTGAAAAAATTTGAGATGTTGGAAGCATCTTCAACAGTAAATCTGCTGTTAGTACTGATCCAGTCTGCATCCTTGTCTGTAACTGCTCTGTGTACCAGTATTTCTCTGAATCTAAGCTTTTGTAGGTATAGTAGGAACAGCCATTGAGGTCAAACCTTTATCCTGGTGCTCTCCAGAACAATATCAGTACTGCTACAAGATAGAGAATTATTTGCTTTATAGGGCTGAGAGGAAAAAAAAGAAGACTGAGGACTAAATGGTTGAGCAATTTTTTTTCTGCTGCTCTCTCAAAAGTTACCTTTCTAAGAGTAAGATTGACCTACTGATGGACTTGTCTAGGAGAGCAGGTACTCTCCTAAGATGTTTAGCATAGGAGATACTACTCAGGATCTACAGAAAGCAGCCACACAGATGCAAATGTCTCTACTTGATGCTGATGAAAGACCAAAACTCGGGCATCACGTCTGGCTTGGCAGTGCTGCTGCTTGGAGGACAGGGCCACCAGCAGAGCCTGCGGTGGGAGGTGTCCTACAACGTGCTGATCTGCTTGTGCTGGAGTCCTGATGACAGGGCTTTGTAACAAAATCCAGCACGATGAGTAATTGTCATTTTGTGCTTTGCCTCTGTGGTGCACTGCTTATTTCTGAGAAATCAGGGAAGAGAGTGAAACACATTGTTTTCAGATAGAAAATTTGATGTATTCTGCAAGGTGATAGAAACCAAGGTGTCTCCAGACTCCCCCCAAGATCTCTTTGGTAGGGGAAGGTGCTTGGTGGTCCCTGATGAATGGAGCAAGTGCTTCCCTGCTCCTGCTTTTCCATAGGAACAGACCTCTTCCTCCAGCAGTGCTGGTGAAGCTGGTAGCTGTGGCCTGAGTATAAATAATTTGATTACTTATACACGGATTGTGTCCACCCAGTGTGAGAGGGGAGCAAATGTTCACCAGGGAGAACATTTTCATCATTTTCCATGTAAAGCTCCTTTTCTGTAATTAAGTGGCTCAGTTTTATTTGGGATGGTTAATAAGCAGTTGGTTCCTCTGTTTGCCACACACCAAAATTTGTGTTCAGTGGTTAAACAGCATCAGCCCAGAGAGGAAAAGTAATTTGATGTTCTCTTAGCATGTGGAACATACTGTATTTATCTAATTGTGTATTCAGTTTAGGTTTCATTTCTGGCTGTAGTGGGCGTTTGAATCTTCACTCTCTGTAGTTTGATCCTATTTGCCAGATTTCAGGAAGTCTTGAGTCCAACTTAAAGGAATGTATGTAAGCTCTGAATAGAATTGCTTGGCATAAGTAGTTCAGCCAGATCTTTTTCCCAGGTAAACTGATTTAAAAATAGTATTTTTTTAGAACCTTTCCTTCATTCCAGGTCCAAATGAAAAACTACCATAATGGGGAGGTTTCATCTTCACTTTTGTTCTCTGGCTTTGTAAACTGAGTATTTGGAGGCTGTAATGCTTCTCCCTTAGCGTGTTTTGCAGCCTTGGCTTTAATATTCAAACTCACTGTTTTCTCTTCCACAGTATTTGATTCTGAAGCTTGAAAGACCTGCCATAGTCCAGAGCATCACATTTGGCAAATATGAGAAAACACATGTCTGCAATTTAAAGAAGTTTAAAGTCTTTGGTGGGATGAATGAGGAGAATATGACAGATCTCTTATCCAGGTAAGACATGATTCCATCAGCTCTGGGAATCATAAAGGCTGGACCAAAATGCTCTTCCTTTCCTCCCCCTTGGTTCCCCAGCAGACACATGGCCAGCAGTGGGGCAGAGCTGTTGTGACCCTGCCATTGGCTGCCCTCATGTTTGTGGCCAGGTCAGAGAGCAGCAATCCCAACACTCACTCCGGGAGCCTTCCTTATCCTGCTCTAACCACAGAGAGTTTGTGGAGAGCAAGCTCTTGGGGATTTGGAAGAGCTGAGTGCTGAGTGCAGCGTTGCTGGATTGCAGTTCCTTCCTTCCATGTGCTTGAGACATGGAAGAAATTATTCCCCAGGTGTAGGGGACTTTGAAGTTTTTAAAAACTTCAACTTTTAAAAACTTCAACTTTTAAAACTTCAACTTCTAAAAACTTTTACTTTTAAAAGCCCGAGTAACTTCCCCATGTCAAAACCCTTGTTGCAGCCTTGAAGATCTGAGCTAGTCAGCTGATCTGCCTTTTCCACATGGGTAAATAAATCAAACAGGCAAATGGAAACCTGCATTTTCCTTTGTTTAGGTGGATTTCGTAGAGTTGTACTGATAGGGACTAAAAAAAGAGCCTTTTGGCTATTCAGGCTATCCAGAACTTCTGAGTAGTTGCTAATGTAAATTTGCAAGGGCCTTTTAAGGAGTGTGCTGCTTCAGAAAGGGAAATGAGAGTTAAAATCCAGGAGTACAAGAGAAAAAAGTAGCAAGAACCAGTGTATTTTGGTGGGCCTACAGAAGAGAAGTCCATCTCCAGGGGTACATCATCTGTAGTCAAGCAGAGTAGCCATGGACCAACATGGGAAATTCTATGTTGCAGGTATCATTCAAGACCATATAGAATCTATCCACATCCCTTCCCACACATTCACCCTGTTTAGATAGATCAGTCTTGAAATTTGCCTTTATTACTGTTACAATTGTGGGGGAAGTGTTTTAGTATCACAGTAATTATTGGTATTTAATATTGTTTCACTTCTGCTGAAGTTTAATGAAAATGCTCATTTTGGGACCTGTACTTTGTATTTTCAGTAAATATGGACTTAAGATTTTTTGATAAATTATACTAAATATTTGATATTTAAAAAGCAGTGCCCATAAATGAATCACAAAACACTTTGTCAGGGTGATAATTTTGAGATCTGATCCATCTCCCTCTTGAGACTGGATGAGTGCAGTTCAGCACATCAGGAGCTGAAGTCTCAGGCTTCCAGGTGCAGAGGAGCAGCACTGATCCAAAGCCAATTCCCTCCCAAAATCCCAGTGCTGCCTCCCAGGGAGGCACAGGTAGGTGGAGAGCAGCCCAGGCCTCGGTCCAGCACGTGTACTGATGGTTCAGAGTGGTGTGAAACAAGCTGCGTGTTTCAGGCGTGACCTAGATTGCATTTATTAGCTAGTCCTTAAATACAAGGTAAGATTTAGTAACCTTATTTATTTTTTCCCACAGTGGCTTAAAGAATGATTATAACAAAGAAACATTCACCTTGAAGCATAAAATTGATGAACAGATGTTCCCCTGTCGATTCATTAAGATAGGTAAATGCATTTTTTCAGCATTCTGAGTAGAAAATAATCTCTTCTGATACTTGTGCCTGTCTTGGCACTTGTGACTTCATTGTACTCAGGCACAGTATCCACAATAGCTGTTCCATTTCATCATCTTTTAGGCTGGTTAGATTGGAACACAGTGAAGTCCTGTTAATAAGAAATAGTAGCTTCATAATTTAGATCCTGGGGAGTGAAAGCAAAATAGAGCAATTTTCAGAAATACAGCTGTTGAGTCAACTAATTGCGGGAGAAGCTGCTTACTGTCCTCCTATGAATTGCTGTATAGAGCTTTAAATGAATAACTAAGCTAAATACCAGTAAAAGTTTCCATATTGACAACCCTCGAGTGTAAAAAAGCTTGAGAAGTTTCATTCTCAAACACAGTTGCAACACATAAAGTAACAGCAGGAGCCTCTTTTGTTCTCTCCCTGCTGCTCTTACCACAATGTCTCACTCACCTCTGGCTAAGGATGACACCAAGGGGCAGGGAGGGGTTGTACCCCCTGATGTCTGGTTTGCCTGGGGCAGGGGTTGGGTGCTCCCCAAGGCCAGGTACTGGGACATGTGGTGGGAGCAGGTAAGGATATCTCTTCCTTGCTTTCTGCAGGCCAGAGAGAACAAGAGCCTTAGAGAGCTGTTGGGTTTAATCCAAGGATTTGGAGCCTTTCAGCTGCTCAGTAAATTTATCTTTCCCTTCCTACCTACTGAGATAGTACAAGAATGACTGGGTTTAAACTAGCTGTTTAAAGTTAAAAATAGAGCAAGGAGGTAGTTGCTAAAAATTGAGATAAGATCCTGTTGGCTAATTTAGATGAATTTAGGAGTGTTTTGATGTGTTGGGTAATTCCTTTGCCAAGACTCTGATGATAGTGGCTGTGTAGGTGCTCCCCTCTGAGCCCTTTGCTCCATCGTGTTCTTTCTGAATCTCCTCATGTTTGTCAGGAACTGAAAGCTTCAGGCTGGGAATGCAGTAATCATTTGTGGGGTTTCCTGTTCTTAGAGAAGCAGAGGGTTTGGTTGTTCACTGGGCTGGTTTCTGGCTGCTACTTTTGGAAGCAACTGTAGTGCTTGGCTTTAGGAAACCTCAAGAGTAGCAGAGGAATCAAGTTAAAGGTTGACTACATCAGGGAAGTTAAATGAATTTTTAAAAGCTTTATTTTTTTATTTTTATTCTGAAGCTTCCAACATTAAGTTTTTGGAAAATGTTATTTTTCAGTGGCTAAAAACTAGCAAGTAGTTCCTGGAGGGCTAAAGGGCCCAATGGAAAGATTTCTGGCTGCTTCTTTGGATGTGTAAATTGTATTCCAGGAAAGCGTGTTCTGATGAAATGAAGTGTAGCTGTGAGTTGAAACTTGTTATGAAAGTGAAATGCTGATTAATTCCCATTACCAGGACGTTTTGCTCTGAAATTATATCAGTACCTTGTTTTCTTGGGATGGGATCTTCATGTAGCACTTTTCTCAAGGGCATGTACTGATAGGACAAGAGGAAACAGCCTTATCTGAAGGAGAGTAGATTTAGATTAGATATTAGCAGGAAATTCCTGATTGTGAGGGTGGGGAGGCCCTGGCACAGGGTGTCCAGAGAAGCTGTGGCTGCCCCTGGATCCCTGGAAGTGTCCAAGACCAGGTTGGATGGGGCTTGGAGCAGCCTGGGATAGTGAAAGGTGTCCTTGCCCATGTCAGGGGGATGAAGTTGAGTGCTCTTTCAGTTGCCTTGCAACCCAAACCATTCCATGAATAAACATTATTATCTGCATTAATATTGGGTTTGCATTGAGCTGCCACTTCCACTGGTTATGGTTTGAGATGAGATTTCCCTTATCTAGCCTTTCATTTCCTGAAGCTGTCTTTCATGAAGAAATTCCTGTGCTAAGACAGAACTGGAAATGGTCTTTTCACCTAAACCTATGAAAGCCTCTGGTTGATGGCTGATGTCATTTTGTTGATGAAGTTGTGAGAGCATTTTTTGCTGTGAAACAACTGCAAAACACTGTTACGAAATTCTGTTATTTTTCAGATTCACAGCTTGAAAATGTTTTGAGTTTGTTAAAATTTCCAAGCTGCTAGCCAAAGTAACTCAAAATTTCAAGCACCGTGCTGTGTTCCTTGTAACAGTGCCAGGAAACAAGGCCAAAATCTGCCCTTTTGGACTCTCGGGGACTGACACGGCGAAATCCCACTATCACTGAGGTCTGGGTTTGGGGCTTCACAGCACTTGCATCAGGAATGGGCTTTATGATTCCACAGATCAGCACAGGGACCTACAACAGCACTGTCAGCAGCACAGCAGTGGGGTTTATATGGGGGCATGGGGCAGGAGGAACCATGGGCAGATGTGGGAGAGGGGAAAGTTCCTGCTCCAGCCTCTGTTGCTCACATAGCAGAGGAATTTTCAGGCTCATAAAACGCAGAAAGAATAACCTCTCTCCTTTGGTCAAAGAAAGCCTTGCACTTCTGTTAGTTTAATTACTTCAACTGCAGTTCCTGAGCGCTGAAATGCCCAGTTGTGCTGGCTTTTTGACTTACTTGACAGGTAATTTTTACATTTCATGTAGTACCTCATTAAAGAACCAGAGAGAGAGAAGAAGGTATTTATCTGGACAAAATATTGAAGAATAATCTTTTTCATGTCTGTGAGCTTTGTTTCTGGCTCTATTCTCATGATTCCTCCAAGCTGAGATTTTTCTTTGCTGTGTCCTTGAAAGCAGAAGGTGTAAAGACTGATTGCCATGAAAGAACTTGAAAAATGCCAGGTGTAATTCTCATTGCAGTTTGTTACTAAAGTGAGATTTGGTAACTAAGCTTCAAGATTTTTAGGCTTTGATGGAACAAAAATGAGGGATACTTTTTTAATGGATATTTTCTTCATTTTGCAAGTGTACCTGTTTGTATGTCTGCCTGTAGATGAGTGACACAGAAATTAGCTTGAGAGGTATTTAAAACTACTGTGTTTAATGCCTTTGCTATTAGCTTTGACACTATAGCGTTGCAGTCCTTGTCTAGGCATAGCTATTATTGAGAAGTATCCCCTAAAATCATCCTTGTATGGATTAAGAAGTATTTAAGTGACTCAAATACATTCTGTTTCTCAGAAAAATATTGATTTTTAAATTTTTTTTCCCTCTGCTGAACTCCTCTCACTGTGGAGTGACAATTCAACTGTTCTGAGCAGTTACACCTTTAAGGATGGATTGCTGTGGTACCTGCAGGAAAAAAACATAGTGAGGTGACTTTTTGATAAAAAGTGGAGGAATTATATATCTTTATGCCTTCAATGTCTTTGATTGTAGTACATTTCCATCTCAAAGGTGTGCAGAAAAAAGTGCTTCCATGCTGCACTTAGTGCCTCCTCTTTCCAGGTATAAGTCAGATTGTGGGTGCTCTAAAAGGAGATTTTTCTGAAGATCTGAGCACTCCTGTGGAGGCCTCAAAAAGAGAGAGGGCAGAAGAAAGGGTGAGAGGTGTCTCCTGGGAGTCAGGAAAGAAGTTCAAAAATGGGGAGATGATCCAGCAGAACACTTCAACTTGCCTAACTGGAACAGAAATCACATTTCAGTCTCAGCCTCCAGCTGTGTTTCTTTTCCTGCTCCTATGGAGTCAGGTTCAGTTTGCTCTGCCTATGCAGTGCTGGGGAAGTGTTTTCCTTCCCTTCCCTGTACACCTTAATGTGCTTTCCTTAGAAAAAATGGTTGCACCATGAAAATCTTGCTGTCAAAAAATCTTCATTTCTGGTGTTTTGTTTTTTCCTTTTGGTAAAAAAGGCTGTTGGAAGCTCTGAGTTAACTGTGGGGAGGACAAATGTCAGCAAGTTGATGGCTTTGCTTTTTCTTGTGGTGGGAGCTGCCCCAGATTCTTGTGTACATCCCAATAACTTCTTAGGGGTTGTAGTTAGCATCAAAGAGAGGAGGGTGAATTGTTAATTTGTTTTCTGAGAGAAGCGCATAGAAGTTTTGAGGAGAATTGCTGAAAAGAAATAGAGGTGGAGAGAGGAGGTGGTAATAATACTTCAGTTTGGAAGCTGGCCTCAGGTTTACCATCAGGAAATGTATGGTCTTGGCCCATTTGAGGTGGTCTGTGGTTTAGTTGAGCGTTTCAGTTCAGTGAGCTGTTGGATAGACTTTGATGTTTATAGCTGACCAAATACCAAATTTAACCTCAGTTTGGTCTGGTCTGTGTGTTCAGGTCTGAGGACAGACCAAAGGTGCTGCCCTTAGATGTGGTATTTTGCCAGACTGCTGCACTAATGGGTAGGATATCCGGGACCCAACTTGAATTTAGCAGCAGTCATGGTTTATGGTGTTAAGTTACCCTATTGGCAGCACTCAGCCTGTGCAGGGGATGAGAGTCAGCAAGAGGGAAATTTCCTGGGCAGAGAGTGTGGAATGTGGATGGGAGACAAGTGACTCTTGGTTTTTCTGACCACCTCACTTCTCTCTTCTCTCCACAAACATGCACCTACAAGGAACTGCTCTGAAGGCATCACGCTGTGTGCTTAATAATCAAGTTGAAAAAAAAACTGTTTGAAAAGATGTTTTGAGAGCTGTAAAGTACCTTCTGAGGGAAATTAAAATCAGTTAAGAGTTGCATATACGAAGTCTCTCTGCATCTTGGCTGTTCCCAGAAGTTATTGTGTGTCTTTAGCAATAGGTTTGTGTATACACCCTCTAAAACTTAGAAAATCATGTGTTTGAACATGTGCCTCGTGCCCAAACACATTGCACACAATCATAGATGTAGCTTGTTTGAGGTATAAGTACTTAAGAACTTGTAAGAGCTCAGGAACAGCTTTATGATGAGTTTGGGGTTTTTATTTCCTCAAGGAGTAGCTCAGAAAAACGTGAGTTCAGCAGGTTAATCTCAGTGGTATTTCATGGTGCCTGTTTCAACAGGCAATTTCTTACTGGCAAAAATAGTGGAAGGGAGGAGGTAGTGGACTCCTTGCTGTTGCTGGTAACTGCTCATTCAACTTCAATACTGTCTTTTCCTGTTTATCAGTTACAGTCAAATAAAAAGGAAACAAAAGTATTTGAAATGAAACCACTCAATTTCACTGCAGTTTTAATGAGTCAGAGTTCACACACAAGTTTTCTGGGGGTTGGAGTTGCTTCAAAAAGCAGAACCAGGTCCTAACCTGCAGATTAACCACAAAATCAGTGCAAGGCCACAGATACTAACCCAGAGTGGTAGAAAAGCCATAGGTGAGAGGCTGTAGTTTGTTTCATGGTCTTTTAGTATTTCAAGTCCATTTGTTCCAATATTCACATAAAATAGTACCAGCAGAAAAACTGCACAGATTAAATAAAGCTTTAAAAAAATAGAGTTTTTAAGTTAGAAACTGACAGTTATCCCTCCCTCGCTCCTCCACAACTTACAGATGTTACTAATTTTGTAAAATTTAAAATACCCGAGCTTCTTGTCTTCACCATTAGGGAAAATAATTGTTGCTGACAAATGGGGAAATAAATGTACTATGAGGAGCAAATACTGTCGCTAGTATGCTCGTGATTCCCATCCTTGTCAAAGCTTGTTGCCTCTTGGAGCTGTTTTTAATGATAGTGTTTTTGCTCTTCTGCTTAAAGCAAGCTTCTGCTTTGTAATGATCTGCTGTGTTAATGTTGCTCAGCACAGGTTGCTTTAAATGACAGTCTTGAACATGATGTATTTGGTAATTTTCCTAAGCTAAGTTAAATGAGCTAGAACTTAAGTCAGAAACACTGAATTTTGTGTAAACTTTAAAATCATTCTGTTGCAGTAATGATTGTTTGATGTTTATGCATAGTTTTTCTCCTTTTCCTTTCTTCTCCAGTTCCACTCTTATCGTGGGGACCTAGCTTCAATTTTAGTATCTGGTATGTTGAACTAAATGGCATTGATGATCCAGATGTGGTCCAGCCGTGCCTCAACTGGTACAGCAAGGTAGGCCTGCATTTTAGATGCCTGTTTGTTTGAAGATTCCCAGTCTCAGAATCTTGTGAAACTTCTCTTACTGGAGCGATGTGACCTTTTCATTCCTTGAACATCAGCTATTAAAACAGCAAACATGCATAGTTGGAACCACGTGGCTGACTTTGACCCTAAGGGAAACTTTCTGAATTTTATCTGTTTGTTCTCTTTGAAAAACCAATAAAGAAAGCCCCAAGAAACCCCAAAACCACCAGCATCACCCAAAAAACCTGATAGGTAGACATCACAAGAAGCCATAAAAGAAGGGAACATTGAGCCAAAGGGGACAATATTTGTAAAGTATTAGTATTTGTATTGGAAGGGAAATGAATCTTTCCAAAACCAGATTCTGTTTCTCCCTCTTCTTGCTTTCTGATTCTTTTAACTCCAGTCCATGGAGTCCAGAACCTTTTGGGTTACAGATGCACCTTTTGTTACAGGGTATAAAAATGTCATTTTTTTAAAGAGAATCCTGTTGGTGTCTTGCACTTTAGATATTTCCCTCTAACTGTCTTTTTGCTGAATGTCCTGGAACAGAGTGGGGCTGGTGCCACTGGACTGTGAGATGAGATGATTTATGTCATTTGTCATTTTGTAGACAGAAAGTTCAAGGGGTTCCAAACTTTATTTTTATAACTTGTATTTAATTAAGTATTAGAGATGCCTGTCCTGTGGGAGGGAAGTGCGCACACACAACCAGAACACATTTTGTTGGTACATTTTGTGCTTTGGATCCTCTGGAACAATTAATGAAACTCATATTGTGTTGCAGAGAAGACATCCTTCCCAGCTGAGTAGGACTGAGTAGTGGGGCAGCGTATCTCTGCTTCCAGAAGGAAGAACTTAAAAGGGGATAGAGATTGTGTGTGATTAGTTCACGGTGCTGCCAGAGTGGTGAAGAAGCTGTGTGTGACTGTGGTGTCTGGCTCGTGCCCATTTCCACCAACATCATGAGCTGCTTTGTGGAGGATTTAAATAACTAGCACAGTGGAAGTTGTCTGGAGCTGCTCTATGGTCCAAGTGGCGTTGTGGTCATGAGTCAGCTGATGATGGAAGTCCAGTTGACAGAAGCTGCTGGTGGTTTTCCTTTTGCTGGCTCTGCACGTGGTGGTGTGTCTGGCAGTTTGGACCAGTTGCTGCAAGCAGGAAGCTCTGATTTTTATTTTCTTTTTTGGTCAGGAGTCATGCAGTGATGATGTCTGCATCTGTTTTGTTCCATCTTCTCCCAT
The DNA here is from genome assembly GCF_015832195.1 of Motacilla alba alba. NCBI lineage: Eukaryota > Metazoa > Chordata > Aves > Passeriformes > Motacillidae > Motacilla > Motacilla alba. The sequence goes on along the minus strand of NC_052031.1, from coordinate 3,407,900 downwards.
GGAATCGGCACTTTTCCTGGTCAGCATTGTGTGTAGGGACAGCTTCTTCAAGGGGTGCCAGTATTGTTCTCCAAAAGCTTGGAGCCCCACAGCAGCAGTGCAGAGACTGAGTCACGGTGGTGTGAGCTCTGCTAGGATCCACTGCCAAGTTTTTGGTGATGAGTGCATGTGCCACTGATGTTCTCTGTCACAGAAGAGAGGCCACTGTTGCTGGATCTGTGGAGAGGGATGTGCTGTCCCATATTTAGGGAAAGGCAGAAAGGTTGACCTGTGTCTTCCAGTTCTTTGAGATGGTGGGAATATTTTCACGTGTGTTTTTGGAAATCTCAGAGTCTTTGAAGTGTAATAATTCTTCACTGCCTGCAATATCAGATGAGAGGAAGGTTCTATACCACATTGCCTTTCCTTTTTGTTTTGTGCCAACAAAACCTCCCTCTCCTGTGGGGAGTGGAGCTGTGGGTAATGGATAAGGACTGAAACGTTCCTCAGGGCTTTCTCCTTGCTGTCCAGCTCAGCCTACTGCCTCCAAGCAGCCTTACCCCCCTTTCCTGAGGAGTGGACATACTTCAGCACCTAAGAAGGGGTACTTCATCACTGGGTACCACTTCTGATGATCAGCACATAAGTATTTTTAATTCTATGAATGTATTTGACAGTGTTGATTTCTTAGTCTCATGCTCTTGTTACGTTTTTAACCATAGGAATTATTTACAGCTTCAGATCAAAGCTATTATTTGGGTTGTCGTCTCTTTAAACCTGTATGACAGCATTTAAAAAGGAGCTGTTTATATACTTTTTATACACTTTTTTTACTTAAAGCAGGTTTTTACATTTGACTTTTGACGTACTACTATGGTGTCACTTGAATGTAAACTTTTATATTGCATCAAGTGACCAGACTCCATCCAGATAATTCCTGGCTATCTAAGCCAGGTCTATCAGTCATGAGAGGCTCAGTGAAAGAGAGGAGGTACCTTCTGTCTCAAGTCTGCATTTGTCTGATTTCTAAACTGGAGGACCTAAAAATGCAGAAGCTGGTAGTTACTGGTGTGCAACTCTCCTTTTGCTTGCTATCTCTTTGAACAAAAAAGTCTAATTTGGTTTTGGCCTTGACTCATGCAAGTGAAGATTTGCTTAGAGAGTGTCTTAGGCATCTCTTGGAAAGAAAAAAGAGGAGTTGTTTTTTGCCAGTTGTGCTGTAAAACTGTTTTAGCTTTAATAATTCTTTGCTGCAGCCTTGCATTCTTATCGGTACGTGTCCTTGGCCTTTATGTGGGCTGGGAACTGGTTTTCTAAAAATGCATAGTTCTGGCTATTTGCAGCTGTGAAATACTGATGGATTAAGAACTAAAAATACAGCACATGGCCGTGTTTCTTTTCAGCCACTTCAGTTTATGAGATTCTTGCAATCGAGCCATTCTTTCGAGAGCACTAAATTTTGTTGAATGTCAATGTTAGTTCCAGGTTTTCAGAAAGATTCTGTTCATTTAAATACTATAAACTTCTCTTTTAGCATTAGCGTCCGTTTAGGAGTAAAATCTTTTGTCTATAATTTGATCAGTCTTATAGATACTTAAAGTTACATTTGCTTTTTACCACAGTAGTTGTATGTTAAAGATGGAAATGGAGATTTTTTTTTTCTTTAATGCCTTAGAATTTAGCCTTGAAAAGTCTATTTTAAATAAGTGTTTCTGCTGCTTATCAACCTAAAAATCTGTGTTTCTTAAACATCTTGTTAGCAGCTTTGAGAATTGTAGCTCTTACTCAGAGTTTACTACTCCCTCGTGTGTCTGTGCCAGGATGTTTGACCCAGCGTGGGTTTTCTTTCACCTTTCTCACCCCTTCCCACAGCTGAGTGGGAGATGGGCAGCTGTGGCTCCATCCGTGGTGTGAAAGCAGAGGTTCTGCTTCAAGATGCAGGAGAATATTTAAAAGTTAAAACTTTGGTGTGCGCAGAAATCCTTGGTGCTGAGATCACAAACCCTCACAAACCCACAGGATTTGGGGTCAGCCTTCTGCCTTTCCGTGGCAGGACTGCTGGTCATTGCAAGTATTCCCATTCTCACAGCTTTTTTTTTTTTTTTTCTCCTTCTGCTTCTAGAAAAGCTGTGACCTACTTACTCTTCTAAATTATTTTGTTATGTAAGAGTCATACAATCAAATTATGTAACGCTGATAGCGAAGGCTTTTTCCTGCTCTGTGCTACGTGTAGGCCTCAAACAGCAGGGCCAAGCAGATGGGGGGGAAATAATGGTCACCCCAGAGATCTGGGACACCATGCACTCTCTTTCTTGTATGCTTATTAAATTGGATGATACCAAATCGTATAATTTCTATACTGTTGGAAAGTAAATGCCTGCACAGCTTGTAATGTCTCTCACACAGCCTTCCTCCGCGAGCTCGCGAGCCCTTTGTGCGGCGTGGATAAGAGATCCTGTCTCTGGGCAGGTTCACAGGTAGTTGCCAGCAGTGCTGGTCAGAGGAAAAATCTCCATGTCTCAGAGGTTTTCTTGTGTTCCAGTAGTACCGTGAACAGGAAGCCATTCGCCTTTGCCTAAAGCATTTTCGGCAGCACAACTACACCGAGGCTTTCGAGTCGCTGCAGAAGAAAACCAAGATTGCTCTGGAGCACCCCATGTTGACAGACCTGCACGACAAGCTGGTGTTGAAGGGGGACTTCGATGCTTGTGAAGAACTGATAGAAAAAGCTGTGAATGGTAAGAGAATTGGAGGAAGTGATTCATTAGTTTGGAAAAAAGTGCATTGAAATATTACCTTCTTTTGAATGTTAGTGTGCTTAGTAGTAGAGTTGGCAGGTCCATGTGTTGTTTCATTTCTGGTGTGCTGTCAGCTTTTGGACTTGTGAGTGTGTGTGTGATGAAGGATAAAAATTCATGAAATCTCTTACCACTGCTACTTTTGGAGTCTCTTTCCCCCAGAGATGACAAGGCGGTGCACTTGAGTGGGTAAAGACAAGTTCTTCATGTAAGTGTTGGCAAGCTGAGAGTGGGCTTAAACTGTCAGGAAAGTCACTGGAATGGTGAGCAGGGAAGCAGAAGACTGGTGTTCTCAGTGGTGATCTGGATCATGGTTTCTGCTTGGAGCTCACCACTGAGTTGGTGTTCAGGCAGAAGTTTTCAGCTATGTTTGGATGAGGATGCTCTCCTTGCTTATAGGGAAAATAATGCTTGGACAATTGTGTGGAAGTCAGTGACTGGAGGCAGAGCCTGTTTTCCTTTGCAGAGTGGGACCTTGGCAGGGCAGTCAGTTTCATTGGAACTGCTGTTAATTTTTTACTTGAAAGCTTTCTGCTTAAAAACACCGTGTATAAACAGCTCTCAACTCTTAAAAGGAGGGAGATGCTGTATCTCTTGATCAAATGGGATACAGAAAGAGTGGGGCTGATGCTCTGAAGTGACTCTCAAGACCTTGCAGCAGTTTTGGATTGCAGTCTGATAAAACAGAAGTGCTCTTGGCTGTGGGTGTAGAGCTTTTTGACTTTGTGTGCAGTCACTCACCATGGGAGACTTGTACTGGTGTAAGAGGAAAACTTTGTGTCTGATGCCAGTAGAGTTAGGGACTTAGTGAACCAATTTCATGGATAGCTGGCACCAGAGATGTTATTCTTTAATTCTGGGCAGTCAATTTGTAATACCTTTGGAAAGACGCCGGTGTAACTGCTTGACTCCCATCAGTGTGGTTTGTACCACTGAAGCTGGAAGTGTTTCTCAGAATGTGATAGAAATGATAGCTTGGAAATCAAGGGTTGTCTTCCATGAAAACCCACCATCTTTTTGTGACTAAGCTGTTCAACTGAGCACAGATCTAAGGAGCTTATTGCAACATGTCTTGCAAAACTGTAGTAAGTAATTTTCTGTGGGTTTGGCTCAAGGTTTCTCTTCAGACAGAGCAGTCTGAGGAGACCTGCCCTGTGCTGAGCTCCATGAGCAGCACAGTGTTGAGACTGAGAATTGCCATGTTCATCCTCACCCTCCCAAGACAGCGGAGTGTTGGCTGGGCTGGGAGTGTGAACAACTTCCTGCAGTGCAGGGGCATTTTGCAACTGGCAGCTTCCTCCTGAACCATAAGGGCAAGGGAGGATTGCAGGCTGGAAAAGCAGCAGGGAGCTGTTTCTGTGTATCTCAGAGACATGAGTGCCTGGAGGGAGCTGATGAGCCCACCATGATGCTGCAGCAGCCAGAGGAGTGCTGCGTGCTGTTGGTGATGATTTTATCATTGCCTCGCTCTGCTGCCTTGGCCATGGCTTAATCTCAGTGCCTGGAGGCTGTCCTCTTTCCACTTCATTGCAGGCTGGAGTGGAAATGATTTCTTGAATGGAATTTCACTCAAAGTCTTAGAATGTGCTGAAAAAGTACTCTCAAAAATGGAATTTTTTTCTTGGGCACTAATCAAGTGAATGTTTGTAGCCTCATTTTTTGAGCTCTTATATCTTAATTTCTTTTTCTGCTTAACATTTGCTGAGGGTGGGGCTGCTGTCAGCAGTGCTCTGCTTTTCCAGGTGTGGAAGTACAGGCAAAGGACTGACCTGGTAGGTCTTGCATTGTTCTGTCTGACAGACACTCGTTTCTTGTCAGATTTGATGTGGATAATCCTCCTTCCCTGGTTTTTGTAATCACATCCCTTTTTGGAGGCTGAGGAGCTCGGCATCACTTAGGTGAGCTGAAGGAATATGCTGCAGCTTGTTTTATCAGCCTTTTTTTATTCCAGCAAGTATAAGAAGCAAGTCTTGGTAGTAACAGACGGTGGATAATTTAGCAGGAGAGTCTTCAAGAGCATCATTAGCTTTTGTCACTGCTTCTGAGGGACAGAAGAATATGCATGGGGATGTTTATTTTGCTTCATTTTAATCCAGCACCTGGCTAGCTGAAGTTAAATGTCAGTGTGTGCATCTCCCATCGCTCTGTTGGTCATCCTTAATGATTTTGCTTGTCTTGGAATACATTAACCTTCCTTTCCCCATCCTCCTGCCATTCTTTATGCTGTCTTCAGCTTTAAATGTACCCATTTAAAGCTCTATCGCCTCCCAGCAGTCTTTGGAGAGAAGTGCTATCTATCCCGAGACACCGAGGCTGCATCCCATATTTGCTTTAAGCTGACACGACTGCGGGTTTTCACTAACTGGGTCAATCCTGCCCTTGCTCAGGACACTGTGTCCCTGGCACTGGTGCTCGTGCTGCCACATGGCCAACCAAGACAGGGAGCTGATCAGGCTGGGCTGGGGGAGAGGGCAGGACAAACCTCTTCTGATAGCCACAAAACCCTCCAAACCTGCAGCTGGAACAATTTGTCTGAAGTTGCGGCAGTCAAGGTGCTGATTATTAATGGTGCTTAACAGCTGGATTCTTCTTGGTAGGATGGGAATAGAGGTTTTAAGCCTTCAGCGTGTTCTCCTGCAGTATTCCTACTACCTGCTCCCTGTGATCTTCCACAGTTACCTGTCCTTACTCTGTTCTGCATCTGTCAAGCTCCCTGGCATTTTCTGAGCAGCCTGGTCTGGTGAAAGGTGTCCCTGTCTCCCTGGCATGGGGGTTAGAACTAGATTATTTTTCAGGTCCCTTCCAACCCAGGCCATTCTGTGATGATTTTTTTGTCATTTTACTTTCCTAGCAGCTCTGTTGTGAAGTCTCAGTAGCTTGCTGCTTAGTCTCTAAGGTGTGGGTGTTCTTACCGCTGAACTCCTGTCTGATGTGTTGTTTTTCCAAATAAAAGAGGATTAACTTTAGTCCTGTGTCTGTGTAGTGTAGCTGAAGTGTAGAGTTAATTGAGACATACAGATCCTTAAATTATCCCTGAAATCGTTCAAAGAGCAACTGTTCTGTTGCAGACTGGGCATGAATATGTGAACTCCTGACCGCTTGCTGATCTGGGAGTTCATTGCCTTAAAGGCACAAACAGAAGTGCAGCGAGGTTGACAGAGATACTGCACACTCAGTTCAGCCTAAAATGTCTTCTGGAGAGGCTGATATTTGCAGTGGTGGGTATTGACAAAGTACAACGCTCCGCATCTCTCGCGGGCTATTTCCATAGGCTTAGTCATGTAGAAAAAGAGTAGGTGGTCAAGAATTAGTGCTGGCAGAGCTAACTCTTGTTCTTTTGCATTGCTAATGATGAACGCTGTCTTCCACCTCACATCACCAGATGATTTCTTTTGAGAGCTCGGTGGCAGGCAGCCACACTTTTCCCACTGATTCTTTTGACTTGTGCGTTACACTTAGAAAATGGGCAAATGGAAACTCTGGCAGCTGCCTGACTTCATCTCAAAAAGAAAAGGTTCCTTAAATCTCAGCTGGTTCACAGATTGGGTTCAAATGCTTCACATTTGGATCCATTCCTATGGCTTTCGGGCCTATATTATTGAAGGAAAAAAATCTGCTTAATATTCCTACAGAGAGTATGTGGAGCGCAAATTGCTTGGTTGAACTGCTCGCAGCTTCTGTAGACGTGGAAAGCTGCTTGGAATGGTGGAAGAACTGCTTGTTTCCCATTAGTATTCCAGGGACTGAGGTGTTCCTTCTGGCACCGCTCGTGTCAGTATGTGACATGTGTTTATCTGGTGACAAGTCAGTCCTGTGCGACGAACAAGAAGTTGTGATGCGCAGCCTGCAGGCTCCAGTGTCTCCCAGAACTCATGATTCACAGGAACAGGAGGCACAGGAACAATTGTATTCCCCTGGAAACTCTAGACAGACACGTCTTCCTCAATTTTACCATTTAATATTGTTTGGATTTAGTTCTGAGAAAGCTGTTCTGTATTCTGGGATATATGGAAGGGAGAGGATGGCTAGGGATCCAGAGCCTCTGGGAAGTAAATGGTAGGGGTTTGTGTAGAAGAAGGATAACTTACATGGATTTGAAAGCAAACCTTGTTTCATTTTTATGAAGAACAAAGTGCAAGAAAATATTACAGCTCTGAGGCTGGAAAAAAAATGGTACGTTTCCTTGATTCTCCCAAGTCTTGAGGAAATTGTCAAGTAATATCTGGATTTTTATCTGGTAGAACCTTTCTCTCCTTCAGGTTTTCTTTTGAAGGTAGTTTGTGACTCAACCTCAAACTGTTTAAATATTTTGGCTACTTTTCTTTGGTTTGAGAAAAGTCTTAAAACCTCAAACCCTAGCTCTCAGAAATTATGGGCTAAGTGTCACTCGGAAGGTTTTTGAGCCGTTGGCAGTGAACAGATTTCAGCAACCCTACCTGGAGACGTGTGTTGTCTAAAAAGCCCCAAACTTTGTATAACTTGCTCCTGATTGGCTTCAGCAAGTTAAATATTTTTGTCCACAACGTTTGTCGTAATCCTTTCTGGGTAACGTGCAATTGGCTGGCAAAAGAAAGACTTGGGTTATCAGGAAGGCAGAATTTACCAGGCTTTAATCACGGTGAACTTCGTGTTGTTACATCCAAAATGCGTCATGGCTTACTGCAAAGGGCTTGAAAATAGTACAAAGTTGTTTTTTTGGCTGTAATTTTAGTAAACATGGACATTGAAGTGAGAGGTCTCCGGAGCGAAAGAAAACACTTCATTTAAAAACTTCCACTCAGCTTTTTTTTTTTTTTTTTTCCTGACAAGAAGTCTTGAAATTTATTTTAAACTCCTGTTTCATTGGGAACAGCTGACAGACCTGAGCAGGCCTAGATGTGAGCCTCAGTGCCCCTTTTGGTCAGCAGTGCTCTCCTGACAAGGAACATAAGGAGTGCGCTGGCGTAGGTCTGGCATCGGGTACAGAATCCACCTAGAAATCCTCCTTTTTTTTCCCTGGTGGTGTCAGACAGGTGGTGATTCAGCTTCCAAAACAAGCTGCTGCTGGTTTGCAATGCAAGTAGAGTGAATGTGGAACTGCTTCCAGCAGAAGGAAACATTTCTGGGAAGCAAGCTGGATTTTTTCCAAACCGATGTCCCATGGAAGACGAGAAGCATTATTAAAAGAGGCCGAAGGCACAGTAGGGGAGAAGTGTCATATCTTGACAAGTGCAGCCTGTGGGTGTAGAGCATGGGAGAGAGGTTAAATCACCCTTTCAGATCCTATGTGGTGTAATTCATCCTTTTGAGCTATTTATGTCCAATTATCTATTGGCTGCCATAGGGATAAATACGGTTTTGGTTTCTGTCTTGCTGTAAGGCTGTAACGATAACCAAAAAGCTGCGTTTCTGTCTGGGTGTGTGGCTGAGTCACTGTGGGATTTCTTACAGCACACGCATTTGTTCTATTAGGCCTGGCTTTTCTGAATCACAATTTATGGTTCTCAAGCTTCAAGCCTCTTGTGTGTTGTCCCAGCTTCATAAATGCTGAAGAAGTGGGAGTTAAGAACCCTGCTATTAAACCCAAAATAAACCACTTTCCCTTCTACATACGTTGAGCAAACTTCTGGCTTTCCTCGATTACCTAATGTGGGGGGGAGAGCTGCTGGTTTTGCTGCTGAGGTGAAAGTAAAATCTGCCCTGTTTTCAGAGTATTTATTTGAAAAAACTTGCACAGCTGAGTTTATGGAAGTTTTATATTTTCAGACCAAACTCATCACTTTTCAGGAGCTCTTGAGTGCCCTTGTTTTCCTGTTAGATGGTCTCTAAATAGAGCTTTCATCTTCTCCCAGGAAATACTTGCTGGCTTGGATTTTAATTAAAACCTGGATTTCAGTCACGACAAACTACAGGATGCCAGGAAACACTTGAAAATTTTCTCTGAGCCTTGTGTTGTGCTTAACAAAGATGTTTTACCTTTTTCTAAATAAATAGGGATGTGTTCAGTAAGGATCATTCTTTCTTGCCTATATACCTACAAAAGGCTTTTGTATAAATAAGCAGAGGCGTTCATCATTATTAAATTCCTATTGTTTTTCTTCCAGGTAGTGCATTAATACATTAATAGAGCAGAAACATTTGTCAGGAAGAGCTTGTGTGTTGAGATGGTGGGTGATGGGTGGGATGTAGCCAGGCAAACAGTGCTCAGGTGCTCTCATAGTTTGTTGTGCTACAGAAGGTAAGGTAGGTGTTTCCGAGAAGACACCTGAAGAACAAAAGCACCAAGTTCCCACACGCCAAGCCCTTCCCAGACTGGAGAGCAGTCCCAGAGAGTGTGGGTGTTACAAGTCTCCTTTACAGAAAATTGGTGTTTATGTGGTGGACTGCTAACATCTGAGCAGGATTAGGAACTGTCCTCTGGATGCTGAAGAGGTGGAGGGCACAAGGGGAGTGTGGATAAAGTGCTGGAGCTGGTGCTGCTCCCAGAAATGCTTTACTTGGCACATCTGGCCCAGGATCTAACGCCTCCTCTGTCGCTCTTCTTGCTTAACTCTCTGAACAGAATGTAAACTCTTGTTTTGTTTTTCATCCAGCACTTGGTTGTCCCGTATCACAGCATTTAAACAATCTGCTCTGCTTCCCTTCTCATCTCAGATGAAGCTCCAGAGATGCTGTCTGACCTAGTTTTAACTTAACATGCACCAAAATGGTTGAATTTTATATGCACTGGCAACTTTACTTTTGCTTAAATAAGGGGGAGGGATTCTATTCTTAATTAAATGCACCACACTGGAGATTTATAGACACTTGGCACGACCTGGCAGGCAAACTGGATAATTCCTGATTGATCTAGTAGCAAGTATTCTTTTTATTTTAGTGCTCACACATTTATTTCATTAACAAACTAACAAAAGTTTAACAAACTAACAAAAGTTTAACAAACTAACTGACACATAATGGAGAACTCACTGAAAATGTAGGCTTTGGAGTGGCATACTGGATTGAGTTAGGCTGAAGTTACATTAATAGCGATTTTGCTAAAATGGAAGGATAAATGTTTTATCCAGCAAAATTTTTGTTTTGCAGATGGCTTGTTCAATCAGTATATCAGTCAGCAAGAGTACAAACCTCGCTGGGGGCAGATTATCCCCAAAAGCACCAAAGGTAAGGACATTTCTTAAGATAGAACTCATGTACTGCCAGTTCTGTGTTGTTCCTTTGAGAATATGGAGCAAGAGAATGATGCAAGAAAGTCTCCTCTAGGAGAGTTCTGGGGAATGGTTTCTTCTCTGAAAAAGTTGCATTTGTCTGCAAATTCAGTGAAATTCAGCCTGGTCTCTGGTTGAGAAAGGAACACTGTAGGAATACTAGTTGTAACTTTAAGGATAGATCATCAGTTTAGCAACAAATCCCAGAATATGGGTTAAACATGAGAACAGCTATCTGTGTTACTGGATTTAGCACATGGAATTGATGTAACTTAAACTGAGGAGCTGGCAAATAAATACATTATCTCAACAGGGAGTATTTTAAATGAGGTGGATCTTTTGAAGTCCTGATCTGTTACACAGCAAATCCAAACTGCAGAATCTTTTCCATTCCTGTCTGCCTTGAGAGGAGACTTGTAGCAGCGTCCTTAACTGCAGAGTACAAAAATCACTGTCACAGAGCAAATGTAGGATGCAAGGTGACAATTGCCAAGTGTAGAGCACTGTCCCCAAGCCCCTTGGGATGGGTTATCTGTGTCACCTGTCCTTAATGCTTAAGATGCATAAAGTGGTTGGAAAGCTGCTTTAATTGGACAGTTGGAATTCCCTTAGATGTGAGAATAGCTGGTGCAAAGCTGGCTGTGCTCTATGCCTGCATCACCTCCTGCTCCCATCCCAGGGGTTCATCTCCCTGTCATTTGAGTATCTGTTCTCACAGCTCAGCCCTCAGGCAGCTCTCAGGTGTGGAGAGATGGAAGGGGAGCCAAAGGGTGGCTGTGTCATCCCTTCTGGAGAGCTGCAAGGACAGCTCAGAGCTCTTTTGTGTGCACCCAGTGTGTCAGGAACGTTGGAGCTCCTTTCCAAGGCACTGAGAGTTGCAGTATTCACTTCTGCTCTCTGTACTGTCAGTCCCCAGATAATTCAGTATAAAACTTTGTACAGTTTTATAATGCACAAAAAATATTACCTGGAAAAAGTGATGTGCTAGTGTTTAAGGAAGGGTGAGTTAGTCATTTCCTCTGCTTCCATGTTGAGGCTGTATCTTTCTTTGGTTTAAAAATCTTAAAATGGAAAATTCTCCCTTCCCTCTTTTTCTGAAGGTGATGGGGAGGACAGTCGGCCAGGGATGAGAGGTGGCCATCAGATGGTGATAGATGTGCAGACAGGTGAGTAGTTGTTACATTTCTTAACTAAATTATTTAATCAGTTATTTTCCGGATTAATATGCAAATGTGTTTTTCTTCAGACACTGTGTTGGCTTCAGGTTTTGAGGAAAAAAATTGCACTTTCTAATAGTTGGATTAAATGTTCTGCTTCTTCTCTGGATCTATATTGCAGCTGCCTTTCTCCTCCTTCTCTCATAATTCTGTGTTATGCCTTAGCCATTGTCTTGTCTTAACTAAGAAAGCAAGAGCAGTTGGTTTTAATTTTTTGTTCCTCCTACCATCTTACAGCAGGAGTTCAAAGAAGAGAAATTAGGGAAAATAATTTCCCTTATCTGCTACAGGCTGTGCTCAAGCAATAGATCTGATGTGTTGAAACATTCCTTGTATTTTGGTTGGAGTGGCTTCTAATTCCCACAGCATGCAAGAAACTCCTGTTAAATATAATTCTTTAGACATCTTTTGCAGAAATGTTTCCTGTAGCATTTTAAGGAATGGCTCAGCCTCTGTTTCAGAGAACGTACAGAGAAAAGAAAGTGGGGTGGTGTATCAGGAACAGTTCCAGTGATTGTTGTTCTGCATAATTTTTTATATCTTTGTCTGTTACTTAATCAGATTTCTGTGCTACGTCAGTCCTTACTAAAATAAGGAAAGCATCTGCCCGAGTCTTTGCTGTGTGAGTGAAAGGATTGTTCTTGGGAAGGGAGAAACAAGATCAGGGCATGGGTATTGGGCAGGAATACAGGGTGGCATTGAAGGAGCTGGCAAAAAAAATGCCCATGGCCATATCTGTTGTGGTCACAGGACGGGGACAGAGCATGTGACAGGATAGGACCTTCCAGAGTAATTTGCTAAGTCATGGTGAACCAGCAAAAATCCAGCAGTAGCTGCAGCCTCTGGCTTTTGCTCAGAGTAGTTACTGCACTGGAGGAAGTGCTCAAGTTATTTGGTGTAGGAGAGTAAACTTCTTTCATTTGGAGGGAGAGGTTTGAGATTGATTAGAGCAAAACACTGCTGGAGGATTTGCTGGTGTTTGTCTATGCAGAGGCTGGGGACGCTCCCTAGTGGCCTCAGGAATTAGTAGTGAGTGTTTCACAAGAGCGTGGAAGAAACATGATCCTTGTCAACTTGGAAATGATAGTCCTGCACACCTCCTGAAAATAAAATATCCATGGTAGCGTGAGCCTTCCTTTCCATTGCTCTTGCTTTTCTTAAGTCCCAGTAAGGTTGTCAGCTCTGCCTTTGACTTCAGTTTCACTCTGCTTTAACAAGGCAGTGAAACTCATCCATGTATTTTTCATATTTCTTGATACATTTTATATGTATTATAGATACTTTGGATACATGTATGTATTTCATATATAATAATATTTATATTATTTATGGAAATACATGTATAATGCATTATATAAATTATATATATTCTATTATAAATGTATATATATTGTACATTATAATATAAATGTATCAAATATATACAATTTATTTTATTTTAATTGTTTTACTTGCACGAAAGTGCTGGGCAGTACTCACAGAGGTGGAGTCCTGGATCTCTGTCCCTCATGGTGGTCCTTTCTTGCTGTAGCTCTGTTTATAGGTCGTGGGATACCTTCCCAAAGTTTCCCTGTGGGCTGTTTGTGAAGTTGCTCTCAGTTTTGCATCCAGGTCCACTGAGGCTTGTAAAAGCTGAAATGTTTTTGAGATGATCAGTTTTGCCATTTAATTTAGCTCGTGACAGGCCAGGAGAAGTTCTTGGGGCTGTTTCCCATTGCTGGAGTTTTCCTTTTGAGTATAGGTGGAGTTTAATGAGCTGGTGGGAATGTAGCCAGTTATGTCAGGATGTGTTTTACAGACTGGAGCTGGAAAGCTCCCTGGCTAACCTTGGACAGATCCAGTGCTAGTGCAAAAGGGAGCAGTGGTGTACTCTTCCCTTCAAAGACATCCTCCCTCCTTACTCACTTGCTGAGTGGGTTTTTTTCAGAAGACTTTGGCAACTGAAGAAAAATCATCTCACTCTGCACTCCTTGTTAGAGGAGTTAGGTTCTTCTCAAAAATCAGTATTTTCTTCAACTTGAATCTTTTGGAGTGAAACAGCAAAATCATACTTAGAAGGAGATTCTGAAGTTTCCTATCATGTAGAATTAAGTATTGGAAGCAAATTTTCATCTCTGATGTTCAGACCTGCCGTAGCTATAAATGAACTATAAATGGCTCAGTAATTTGATTAACCTCAAAAAATATTTTAACCACTTATTACTGACTAGAAAAATAATTCTAATTTAGTAGTACCAAGCCTGCTGGATTCAGATGCTGGTGTCAAGGTAGAGGGCATAGGTTGGTGAGTAGCTGAACTAGATCTTAAGTTGCTGCTAGTGCCTGAGTCACTGAGCCTTTGTTTGTCAGTTTTGGGTGGAACATGGATTAGCTTGGCCTAAACTGCCTTTTAGCATGGTTTATCTTTCACTTAGAGTAGGCTGAAAGTAACTGAAAGAGAATTTAACATCTCTGCTGGCAGCCAGTAACTTGTGCTGGAGCTCATTTCCATCTGGTACTCGTGTTCTTAATACCTGCCACAGCTGACTGAGTAAGTGCAGTGTTCCTGATGCTTTGGAAATCTCTTAAAGCAGTTTGAAATGGAACTGCAGGCATTGTGGGATGTAGAACTGAGAATGCAGCCTGATGTCTTCCTATATATGAAAAAAAGAGAAATTAAAAATGGGAAGTTAGTGATTGCCACTATATCCTCCATCATTTTAATCACATTATCACTGAGACTGGAATGACTCTGGATGGGAGAATTAGGAAGTTGGATTTGGTATACATAACAGAATATACCTTGCAGAAACATAAACTAAGAGAAATTCACAGTTGCAGCTGAAACCACTGTTAGGTACTTTAAAGCTTTAGGCTGCAGATGAAAACAGAAAGCTCCTGTTATTCCTGCTTTTCCCTGCAAGGTGCATTTCTCTGGCAGCTCTCCATGTGGGAGGCTAGAGGGTTCTCTCTGCTTTTCTACGAGGAAGGAGAAGTATTTGAGTAGTTGCAACCCAGGTACATAGATTAAAACAAAATTGTCCCCCAAACAACCCCAAAAGTACACAAGAACAGTGTTGTGTGCTGCATGTTAGGCGTGAGGAGCTGTTTGTGTAGGCCCTGGGGAAATACTGGGGCAGTAACACTCAGGCTCGTGTGCAGAACTGTGTTCCCAGGGAATTGAACCCTAATGCAGTTTTGGATGAAGGTGTCAGCATCTGGCACTGGTTCCTTATTAACTGCTCTTTGAGTCTGCCCTCCCTGGCCTCCTTATGGGTCAGATATGCCACATGTTTCAAAATTCCAGTGCTTATTCTGGAAGAGGGAATGGGTAAGTGAATTGCCAAAAGCAAGTTTTAAGGAGTAATGTTGGTACTTAGGACCAGTATGTGTGTTGTGCTTTGGAGATGTGGTTTATAATTCCGTAGGCAAGGTGGAATTGATCTCTTTTGCCCTTACAGGGCAGACACAGTGAATGACAGTGCAGTCCATAAAGCCATGTAATTGTTTTGGTAACAATAGAAATAGGGACCGTGTAGAAATCATTCTATTAAAAAAAAAGATATTTGGTGTTATATCAGGCTTTCTTAAATGTTGAAGTGTTCCTATGAGCCTGCTTTAGAAATAACAGCAAAGCAACCAGGATGATTTTTCTTCTGTCTCCATTTCTCTTCTCTTTGGCAAGTGAAACAATTTTTTGAGGGAAAGCATTAGTGAAACAGTCTTTATTGATGTGGTACCTCTGCTCTCTCACTGAAGTGCAACTGCTGTGTAATTTTGCTTCTACATCATTTTGCTTTTCCTTTAGTCCGAAGGAATTCTGTTTGCTTCCTTCCATTAGATAAATGAGGACAAATCTGTAGGTTGGGAACAGAGGGAGATTCAGAGCACTGGGCCCAGCGTGCCCATTGTGTACGTGGGCAGCACAGCAGAAATGACAAGGCTCCTTCAAAAGCAGCATGGAAAGATGAAAAAGATGAAGAGAGAGCAGCAGACATGAAGGATGCTGTTTTGCCTGAGGAAAACACTGCTATCCATAAGATATTTAAAGACAAGACTTGTGTACAGGATGAAGGGATCTCAGAAACAAAACACAGATGGCTTCTAAGCTCTGAAACACAAACAGCTGCTGAATCCTGGAGGTTACTCAACTTCATGGGGCTTTCACATTTGAGACTGTATGCCTATCCTTAAAAAAACCTCCTTGTATTCAGCCAACTTGTATCCAGCTGAACTGTGGCTCAGAAACCAGGGAGTGTGATACTGCAAGAAGATTTAAGGCTGGTTTTGTATTTATGCTCTTAAATGCTCCTCGCAAAGTGGGCAGTGCTGCTGGCACGTAACTAAAGGTGTGGGTGCTACTTGGAGAAGTGACATCCTTTTGTAGAAGGCTTTTGAGAGATCTTACACCTTGGTTTGGTATTTCTGAGAGGAATCTTTCTTAATTGTAGAGACGGTGATGCTCCAGTAAAGTCCCAGCAAGCCTGTCCTGGCAGCTGACTGGGAGGGCAGTGGCTGATGAAATGGGGAACAGGACCATGAGTCCAGGGGGGCTGCAGGAGAGTATTGTGAGGTTCTCATCCTGCCCCTGTGACAGCTGTGCAGGAGGACAGGCTGGGGACTGACTGCATGGAAGGATTTGCAAGGCACTGGAAAGCTGAGTGTGCATCAACAACATGTCCTTGTGACACTGAAGGCTGGCCTGTCCTGCTGGGCTGTACCAGCACAAGCACGGCCAGCAGGGAGAGGGGAGGGTGATGTTCCTCTTCTGGGTGCTTGGGGACACATCTGGAGTGCTGTGCGTGGTTTGGGCTCTCTGGGACAATAAGGATTGTGTCAAACTGAACTGACCAAGGTGGTCAGGGCTGGAGTGTGTGATGTGTGAGGAGATGCTCAGGGAGCTGGTTTTGTTCATCTGGTAGAAAAAAGGTTCATGGGAAGATCCTAGAGCTGTCTTCAGCTACTGGTGGGAGCATGGAGATAGCCAGGCTCATTTTGTGGGGAGCAGAGGGATAGGATACAGGACAGGAAGGGAATATCCTGTTAGATATTAGGGGGGGAAATTGTAATGAAGTTAATTAGTCATTGCAGCAGGGAGCCAGTCTGAAATGTCCCTCTTTGGACAAAGTACAACTGAATAATTCCCTGGGCAATGTGGTCTCTGCTGAAGTTAGCCCTCCTGTGAGGGATCTGGGGGATGACTGATGCACCTTGCAGAAGTACTGTAGATCCACAATTCTTTTATATTCCATAGATAACTGTTCTTGCAGAGACATGGAAGTACTACTTGACTAAAGAATGTAGGTAAATATGTCACCAGGACTGGAATGTACTCACTGAGGAAGACCTGTACCAAAATCCCACCAAGGATTTCACCACATGAAGAAAACAGAGTTAACAGGGGTTAGAGAACTGTCCCTGAGAATGTGTCTGAATCTGGGCTGAAAGCACCCCAAAAATTTTGATATTTAGAGGGTTTGGAGAAGGCTGCTTTGCTGCTTTTCTGAGAAATTGAAATTAAGGAGGGATTGACAGGAAATGTGTGGATTGTTGGGAATGTACGTCCTCTAATTTGAGCACTTCTCTGGCACCTTTTAATCATCTAGAGAGTAAGGGAAGAAAAGAACTCAGACATTACAGAAAAAATTTTGACTGAGCAAGCAGTTTAGAAATACTCACAGAACATATTTAATTCAAAGTGTTGAATTTCTATTCAGAAAAAATGTAGAGGAAATAAGCTGAGGATGCTGGAGGAGAAATTTGACTTCCTAAACGTAGCTGGTAAAAGCTTTGGGTAAATATAATTGCTTTCATGTTTTTTTCTTGTTGCCTTGAAGCTAGGTTTGAAAATTCTCCTGCTCTGCTCCTAAAGCTGAATAGAGACTTGCTTTAATAAAGCAGCATCAATTTGCTGTGTTCCATATTGCTTGGATGCAGAGGGAAGATCCTTTCCTCCTTGAGTTCCCCAGTGCTACCAGAGTTACATTGGTGTGAGACTGCTGGGCTCCCCTCGAGCTGCCCCACTGCTGCTGCCTGGGGTTTGTGGCCTCTGTCCTCTTCTTGGAACATTGGGCTTTGGTACCTGTCCTGGTTGGGTGAAAAAAACCCTCCCATAAAATCTGAATTACCAGCTAGAATACAAGCAGTGATACTGGTTGGGAAATAGAGTGAAGCTTGACTTCAAAAAAAACTTTAAAATCCCCAAAAAACTCAAACCCAACCAAACCAAAACAATCAAACCCAACCCCAAGTAAATAAGAACAATCCCACAAACCACCAAACAACTATTTTTTTGCTTCATACCATGGGAAAACAATTACAAATTTTAGGAGAACTAGAAAAAATTATTTACTTGACATTACCAGTACAAGATGCATTTATGCATTAAGAAATATTCCTTTTAAAACATGGAACCTTCCTGTAAAATATGTATACACTTCTGCAATAAGGCAATAAACAAAAAATTATTTTCATTGGGTCTAGATAATGATGGAGCCTTTCTTTCATGGGAACTACAGTTTTACTTCATGATGAAAAATGAGTCTGGCACGGAATTTGTGTCCAGTTGTGTTCAGGGTGTTGCTCTGGGGATGCTCAGCACCAGCTGGGTGCTCATGCTCCTCTCTCAGTGCTCACGTTTAATTCTGTCAGCCCGGGTTAGGTAACTTCCAAAATCTGAGTTTTCATCGGAGTCATTCAGGTTTGCTATTAAATTTCATGTGAGCCAACAAAGCCTTTCCAGGCAGGCCTGACATTTTGGCAAGGCCCCAGTAGGATTTTTAGCTGGTGCCAAATCTTTTATTTTTCTCGGCTATCAATGAAGCTGTTGTGGTAATGTGGGTTTTGTGAGCTGTGAGAATTTATGCGCACAAAGGGACCTGCTCTTTGCAGGGAACACTGGGAGCCCTGAGTCCAGGAGGAAGGGTAATTAAAGTTAATGAACCAGGGTAACCTTTCCATGGTGATGACCACTATCCTGATGGTAGGTAAGGGTCAGGGACTAGTCCCATTTTATAATCGCGCTCTAACTCCGCGCTTTAATTGGCGTTGGATTAAAAATTGGCCATTACCTCCATAATAGAAGTGGTTTGTGGATTTTAAAGGAGTTTTTCAAAGCTCTGCAAGTCTTGAGGAGCTTGTTCTTCTTGGGCTTGGCTTTGTGTTCTGTTTTAATGCACTCTAAAAATGAAGTATTTTTAGAATTTGAGACCAGATAGTGCTGTTTCTATAATGGGAGCAGTTTGGTTATCTCTCCGTGGCAGAACAGAAACTCCTTTCTTAAATGCTTCCCCTTTTCAAAGGCTTCATCTGGTTTTATCAGTGAGTCTGGGAAGCCTTAGAACTTGCCGTACACAGAGCAGTTGTGGGTTTGAGGTGACAGCCCTGAAACACTGACTTAAATTTGTGATTTTTGTACTCATTGGCTTTTGTGGCATCAGGTAAGTTACTTTACGCAAGACGTTTCCCTTGAAGAGGATTTTGTACTTGATTTTTCTATCTAAGGGCTGGACTAAACAGAAAAACTTTGCTGCTCCTATCTCTGAAATCTTGTTGATGTATAAATCCTGCACCAAACAGGGCACAGGCTGAGATGTCACTGATAGACTACATGCACAGGATCCAAAATGTTAAATATTGTTCATTTGTCTGTCTGGAATTTCAATCAGAAGGCTGTGGGTTTGATTGCCTCTTATGTAAATGTGGAAATAGAAAATGACTCTGAGAATTGGCTGTCTATCAATCCTAAAATCTTCCATTACTAAACCAAACCACATTTTTGTCTTGATGACTAGTTCCATTCAAAGAGCAGTGGTGTTTTAAGTAAGAAAAAGAGTTTAAATTTATCTTCTGATAGTTTTTGTCACAGATGTTCTGTAGGCATTAGCCTGTTTAAACACATTCTCTTTTTAAAATAAAATTAACTTTTTTTTTTTTTCATAGAAACTGTTTATTTGTTTGGTGGCTGGGATGGAACTCAGGATCTGGCTGACTTCTGGGCATACAGTGTGAAGGAAAACCAGTGGACCTGTATATCCAGGGATACTGAGAAAGAGGTAAGTCCTGCAAACATCCATATTTTTAAAAATACATCAATGGTTGCCCTCAAAAGTGCCGCTCTTAAAGTACTTGTGTTGAAGTGCAGTATAAGGGTGAGAGCCACAGAGTTCAGACCTTCAAGTTCTGAAGACTTTTGAAATGCTTACGTGGGGAAAATATGAGCTGGAGGTGGCTTTGAAGTGCTAAGATTCCTGGAGGGGAAAGGTTTATTTCTCAAAAGCAGAAATGATCGGCCAAAAAATCAGCTCAGCAAGTAGAGCGTGAGTTAAATAATTTTGTGTGGCTGAACAACCAGACTTATCACAGAATCACAGTATTTTGGGTTGGAAGGGACCTTAAAGATCATCCAGTTCCAGCCCTGCTGCCATGGGCAGGGACACCTCCCACTGGAAGGTTCCAAGAACTTGCTAATGAACATTTCAGACCTGATCCTGGTGTTTGAGCTTCAAAAACCAATTGTTTATTTTTTTCGCTTCTGTCAAAAATGAATAGACATGGACAACTACCAGATGGAAATCTAGAGGACAGGGGTTACTGCCAAAGGCTACACAACCCCGAGAGCTTTCGTGGAATTCATTTGAACAATTTCCTTGGCCTGCTTTGCTCAGTATTTGACGTATGAAACCTGAAATGAACGTTGTTTGGGTTATAGGACCAGACAAAAAAAGTCCAAGACCTTTGCCTTCTGTAATTCATTTCACTGTACACTGAAATCTTCAAGTTTTGTGTGGTTATTGTATTTTGTGTTCATTACTTTGTCAGAGGAAAATTCATGCCACCTTTTCTTGGACGTATGAAAAGTTTGAGATCCCACCACTTTTTGACAAATTCAGGAGTTGATTTCCTCAGCTATTTGAAAACAGTATAAAAACATCTTGTTTCTCATTTGTATTTCTCAGTTTCTTGTCACAGCTAATTTCATGAGCTTCCTTACCAGATTAAATAACACTTTAATATTCTCTTTTTTTTTTTTCATAGCAAAGGTTTTTTAGAGGTTGTGATCAAGTAGGACAAATAGCCTGAGCTGAAAAAAAAATAATAAAATCTCACAGGCATTTCCTGTAGCCCTCGAATCTCTGTGTCATGTACTTACTGATTGGAACATCCTTTACAAAATGGGCAATAACAAAACTCAACGTGATACTCTGGTTTCTGTCATAACAGAGCTGTGGAGAGGTAAAATTGTTCTATTTATGTACTGTTTAGTCAAAAAGGGGCTGCTGTGTTTTCTTCCAGCACAAACCAGTGTGGGTCAGTCTGGTGTTTAAGGTACTCATTCCCTTCTTGCTGGGGTTGTGCCACATCCAGCTGAGTTTCTCTAAAGCTTAGGAGGCCTGGCTGGGATGGGAGAAAGGAGGAATGCACAAAAGGAGAGCTGTGGAGGAGACACAGTAGAAGAGTTGTGGGTTGATGTGATTAAATTATTATAAAGGGATTTTGGAGGGAAAAATGTTAGCAGAGTGTTGTGGAAGCTTGGGAAATTCAGATGGAAGATGGGAAGGGTCTAGTGAGGAGAGGAAGAGGAATTTTTAAAAAGTGGAGACTTGCTGAATGTGTGAGGAGTTTTGAAGAAGGAATGTACTTAATAAAGAGAAGTGTGGAGAAACATGGCTTTGGAAAGGGAATTCTGGAAGGACTCTGCATGACAAATTTGTGAGGTGGGGCCCCTGTGAGCCTTGTGGAGTTTAACAAGGTCGAGTGCAAGGTCCTGCACAAGGATTGGGGCCATTCCAAGAGCAGATAGAGGCCAAGCAGAGAATGGATCCAAGAGCAGCCCTGAGGAGGAGGAGGAGCAGGGCTTGGGATGCTGGTGGATGAGAAGCTGGACCGGCCTCGATGATGTGGACTTGAGCACTTCTGCTCTGGAGCCAGGCTGGCAGAGCCGGGGCTGTTCACCTGGAGAAGACTCCAGGGAGAGCTCAGAGCCCCTTCCAGTGCCTAAAAGGGCTTCAGGAGAGCTGGAGAGGGACTTGGGACAAAGGCATGGTGTGCCCCGACAAGGGGGTATTGCTTCCCAGTGCCAGAGGGCAGGGTTAAATGGGATATTGGGAAGCAATTCCTGGCTGGGAGGTGTCATAAGGTGCCCAGAGCAGCTGTGGCTGCCCCTGGATCCCTGGAAGTGTCCAAGGCCAGGTTGGACAGGGCTTGGAACTACCTGGGATGGTGGAAGGTGTCCCTGCCCACAGCAGAGCGTGGCACTGGATGGTCTTCAAAATCCCTTCCCACCCAAAGCATTACATGATTCTGTGATACATGCAGCAGCGTTCAGGAGGCCTCCTGAAGTGTAGTTCAGGGTTTTTGGTGACTTTCTGAGGTACAGTGAGCTGGCAGCTGCTGGACTTGGAAACCAGCAATGGGTTGTGGCTTTTTTTCCAAAGAGTCTGGATGAAACCTGATTTAGAATTGGAAAGGTCACTGTCAAATGTTGAGAAGTATATTCAAAAACAAAGACTCCAGATGTTTCTCTAATAGGGACATCAACTGCACACAGACAATTTGCAAAAAGGAAATGTCTGTTGACATGGAATTTTAAAAAATATTCAGAGTAGATTCCAGTGGAGCTTAATCTTGTTTTGTTGTATTGTGCTAGTTCTGCTTCTGGCTTTTTATTCTAATTAATCAGTGACAGTGGTTAAATTAGCCACTCAATAATTAAACTTGGATAAGAGTGAAATATGGTGAAAGTTGCATCCTGTCCAGTGTTATTGTAGGGATAATGCAGAGTAATGCTTTTGGGATAAGGGTACTGGGAGCTTCTGTTGCAGTGCATTAGGAGAACCTTGTGTGACCTTTTTAGAAAATGGTTTTGCTGCTGTTTTTCAACATTTTCCAGTGAGATGTCTGTCACCTGAAGTTGTATTTGTCTTTTTTAACAATTAGACCACCAAAGCTGATTTTTCATAGCTCTTTTTCATAGAATCATTGAATAGTTCAGTTGGAAAAGCCCTCTAAGATCAACTCCAGCAGTTTCTCCCAGCACTGCCAAGACCACCACTAAACCATGTCCCCAGGTCTCACATCCACATGGCTTTTGAATCCCTTGAGGGATGGGGACTCCATCACTGCCTTGGGCAGCCTGTTTCAGGGATGGACAACCCTTTCAGTGAAGAAATTTTTCCAAATATCCAAGCTCAACCTCTCCTCCTGTCCCTGTTGAGGCCATTCCCTCTCCTCCTGTCCCTGTTCCCTGGGAGCAGAGCCCGACCCCCCCGGGTGTCCCCTCCTGTCAGGGACTTGTGCAGAGCCACAGGGTCCCCCCTGAGCCTCCTTTTCTCCAGGCTGAGCCCCTTCCCAGCTCCCTCAGCTCCTCCTGCTGCTCCAGACCTTTCCCCAGCTCTGTTCTATTTCCTGGATATGCTCCAGCTCCTTATGTCTGTCTTGTGTGTCTGGACAAAATGCTCAGGGCACTGCTGGAGTAGCTGATCACCTGCAGCATGAGAACAGGGTCTGCAGGACCTGCTGGTGAGCACACCACCACTGCTGATGGACAGACAGACCCCACCATCCATCCCTTCAGAGCACGGATCCAGCAGGGCTCCTGCTGTGCTTGTCAAATCCTCTTCCTCAAGCCTGAATCCTTCCAGGGAGATGCTCCATGGAGCAGCTCAGGACCTCTCAGTTTACCCACAGCTTCTGTCTCTGGAGTGTGTGACAGCCCTGTGAATCAGCTGGCACAGGGCACAGCCAAAATGGATTTCATTTAAGAGCCTTTAAAAGTTTCTACCCTAAATCAAGTGGAATGTTCTGACAAATGCTGTTGTCTTCAGGGTTTTTTAGAGGCTGTAGACCTCTTCAGGATTAGGGAATAAATAGTTTTAAAAAAACAAACCTTGTCATTCCTTGGACATTTTTACTCTTGCCACTGTCAGTTAACAGGGAAATTTCATGTGTGTGTTTTGATGTCTATTTCTAGTTTCCAAGCAGCAGCTTTCTCTTTTGATGGGTAATTTAGTTAAAATCAGTGCAGGAGGACAGTTTTAAATGTAGGAAAGACCTCATTTGGTGTAAATTGATAGTCAGGGGATTTTGAAATAGGATCAAAATGCTGAGGGGTGTTGATGCCTCTGGAGATCAGATAAATGAGGATCAAGCAGCATGATAGTTGGCATATTTTGTGTGTCTCTGGTATTCCTGTACCTTGTTCTAGTATTTCCTAGAGACAAGAGACGGGGGGATCTCCCTTCAAACAGTGTCATTGCACTGATTGGTACCTTCTGTGCTACTTCTTGGAAAATGCATTGACTCATCCTCATTCTGGCTTCTTCAGAGGAAAATCCTGCTCACAAATCAGCTCTGTGAAGGATGTGGAAATTGTGTAAATGGGTAGGTTTAGGTGACACTGTGTTTCTCTCAAAAATTGTTGAAGTATTTCCTTACCAAAGTTAGAAGTGAAGGTCTTGTCATGGTTTAACTGCTTGAGAGGATGAATCTTTGCTCACAATGAAGGAAAGTGTAGGTCAACAAGTGCCTCCTGTTCAGTAGGTTCAAAATGATGTAGAAAATGGGTATATTGTGAGGTGACAGTTTGCTGTGAACAGAAAGTGCTTTTCCAGGATGCTGAAAGTAAAAGCTGACAAGTGTAGAAAGATCTCCTAATGGTGAGAGCCAGGGGGATTTTCAGCTGCTATTGTATTTCCAGTTAAATTTTCTCCAGTCTCTGCATGCATTTCTTTGCATTTGTTGACACGGATGAATTTACCCAAATCTTTCAGTGTCATGTTACCACAGAAGCATTTTTTCCTAGGAGTTTGTGACACCTCTGATTGTTTTTTTTTTTGGGGGTGTGATGCAAAAGTACATGAGCTTATCAGTGTAAAGCTTTTACCCTGTGCTGTTTGAAGTGTAGGAACCGAACCAGTCTCAAATATTGACTTCTTCCCACAGATGGTGGTACGGTTTGGAAGACACATCAAGTGACTTGAGGGGCTTTTTTTGTTGCAAATATTGTGATGTTTACGGGCTTGAGATCTAATACAGCGAGTGTGCCATGTCCTACTGCGGAGCAGTTCCAGTGGTACAGATGCTCAGTTGTAGGAGATTCCTGGTGCTGCAAAAGCACATAGGGAGAAGGCAGCTGTCCCTGAAAGAAACTTGGATACTGCAGACGTACCTCGGAGCCAACTCCCTAAATAGTGCAAATGCCTACAAAAGTAGGGACAAAGACAGCAGATGCTGGAGTGAACCAAATGAAAAGTATCCTAGGCTGATCCTAAATATCACAGGCTAATGGGTTATTTTCCTTCCTATTTAGTAGCATAATGGTTTAAAATGTTCTAAGAAAGTATTCTTTCACCAGAATGTTTGAGAGAGACTTTCACATATGCCTAACTGACATCCCCGGTGATTTCCACTCAGGCAGCCTAAAGCAAAAAAAACCCAAAAAACAAAAAAACGCTGTTGAGGGAGTAACACCTCAGCTTTTAAAATAATTTATTTTTAAATAAACTTTTTGGAAAAGGTTTTCACCTTTTAAAACTAACTTATGTGCTTATGCTATCTTGTGTGCCTCAAGAGGTCTGTCCTCTTAATCCTGGTTTATTTGTCTTTTTTTTTTTTAACTTTGACATTTTTTTAAGGAAAAGATCATCCATATTTGAAAACAGCTTCGGGTCTTAAGTTATTCAGTTCCCTCACTAGGTGCCTGTATTTCTTGCTTCCAGCAGGAAAAAAAGCCCAGAAAAGCAGCCAAACTTCAGTTATTCCTCACACCAGGTGTTTGAATGTGTGGAGGTCCTTTTCCTCCACACGCTGCTGTTCAAGTCAGTCTCATGGAGAAAGGAGCATTAAATAAATGCCTTGTGCCCAATGTTCTGGAGGCTGCACAATTTTGGCAGCCCTGGAGCTTGTGTGTGCCAGTCTTCAGGTTATGCTGAATATCCAAGTCATCATAAAGCTTTCAGTTGCAAAGTAAAACTACTTTTAGTCCTTGAAGGAATGCATCAGGCAGAGTTGATTTGTGGCGTTTATGTTCCGATAAAAATCACCACTTCAGCTGCAGCTTATGATGGGTTTAATGCTCTGATCTCTGGTCTGGAATGGAACTTTATTTTACTTACATGGCTTTATTAGGATATTATTGCATCATCCTAATGCATTTTGCAATTCCCTGTAAATTGTAGACGAGGCACTGTAGAGCCATTCTTGGGTGGCTGTGGATGCATCCTGGGGGAAAACGACATTACAGGATTTTCAGGTAAAGATTTAGTGAAGAGATGGATGTTGGTACAAGGAATTCTGATTTATATCCTTTTGGCTTTTAAAGACACAGAACTATGCACCTGTGAGATGAGCCAGCTGGAATGCCAGGACCCCAGCATTTCACACTGAAGGGATTAAAAGAAAAGGATTTTAAAGAAATAGGAGAATATGTAGAGGTGGAAGGAAAACTTAACTCTTTTGCCGGTGAGTGAAAGTAGCTTCACACACCAGTCAGCTTTGCCTTGGGAGTAAATGTCTTATTTCAGCTACACTGAGAGACTTGTTACATTAATGTTACATTAACATTGCTCAGTCTGTACAAATACAGAAATCCCTAAAGAAATATCAGTTATCCCAAGGTGGTAACATAGGGGAAGCAGTCTCAAGTAGTATCACAGACAAATCCGTAGCTAAATTGTCTGGATAATTACGTGCTTGAAAATGTAGTAAGTTTTTGTGGACCTTGCTACCGAGGTATTTCAGCAACTGGGTTTTGGAGGTAATTGGGAATTGAGCTTCCTGGAGTGTCTCAAGAGGACTTACTGGCACAACAGCTGGGGCAATGATGTGTTGAATTCAGATCTATCTGAAAGAGCTTAGTGTGTTTAATAGGGCTTAATCCTTGAATTTTCCAGGGCTTGCATGTGATGGAGATGTTACTGATACTGGGCTCTAGGAAATTAAACAGCCACTTTTACAACTTGCCAACACCTTCAGGTGCAAACTGCTCTTTTGTCACAGCTCAAAACTGTCTTCACTTTCTCAGAAACATCTGAAAGCATGTGGCTGTCAAGGGATTTAGACTTAGAATTTCATGTTTGTCTATCACCAGCATCTCAAGGACAATTAATTACAAAAAAAACCAACAAAAAACAACTTCCAAAAGTGTAGCCTTGCTTGTAACCTTTGTGGCTAAGCAGTTTATAAGCAACCAGTTAAACTTCTTCAGCCTTTTGGTCTTCAAGTGGGGCTGTAGCTCAGCCGAGTAGTTTGTGTCTATGGAAAAATCTCTCTTGGCTGGACCTTTGCTGGCCATTGTTACTGGTAATGAGAGGACAGAGTGAACTTGTGATGCATGCAAAAATGACCTCATTCAACATCCTGCAATTGTTAATGGGGTTAGTTAAATTCGGCACACGAGGGACGTTGTCCTGAGAGCCCATCTTGGAGCTGGTGAAAGCTCTGGTTCTCTGGTGGGTTGTCTGTTACATTTCATCAGCCTTGCTGAAAGCAGAGCTGAGCAGTGGATGTGGAACAAACTGACAATTTACTTGGTAGAATTTAAGAAGTTGAAACTTTTTTCACATTTCAGCAGTGTGAGCAGCGCTTTGTTTGCAGGTGAATTGTGCCTTTTGTTAGAAATAGCACAGAACTGATGTCCTTTTGCTGCAAGGTCGCCATGTACTGGGGTATTCCTTCAGTGCTTCTCTTGTTTGCATTTGTAAGCTGAATCACAAAGGTTGGATGACTTTTAGTTTTGACTGTAAACTAAAGCCTGCACAAGACCTTCATACACATTCCTGCAACCTTCTTCAAATAAATTAAAGAATTACAGAATGGTTTGGGTTGGAAGAGACCTTAAAGATCAACTCATTCCACCCCCTGCTATGCACTGGGACACCTTCCGCTAACCCAGGTGGCTCCAAGCCCCATCCAGCCTAACCTTGAGCACTTCCAGGGATCCAGGGGCAGCCACAGCTTCTCTGGGCACCCTGTGCCCGGGCTTCACCACCCTCCTGAGCAGAGAATTTCCTTCTAACAGCTGATTTAAATGTCTTCTCTTTCAGTTTAAAACTGAAAAGAGAAGACATTTAAATCAGCTGTTAGAAGGAAATTCCACCTTGTCCTGCCTGTGTAAAAAGTCCCCCTTCATCTTTTTTTCTAACCCCATTTTAAATACTGAGAGGCCACAGATTATTTCCCACTATTTGCATGCTTGAAGATGTGGGAGCTTTTTCCCCTTTCCACTGGCTTTTAAGATGTTCTACTACAACATAAGATCCATGGTGTTATGCGCTGCTGGAAGGCCTTGATGATACCTTGGTGTGAGAGCAGAGAGCTCAGGACATCCAGGAATGTGGCTCCTGCACTGTCAATTCCTCTGGTAGTGGCTGCCAAAGCTGTTTCTGCACTGTGGGAAAACTCAGGCAGCACAGCTGTCAAAGCACAGCGTTGGTGCTTTGGAAAGTTCAGCTGTGAGGACACCCTTGGTCTTCAGAGGTGCCTTGCTCAGGGCACATCAGAAGCCAGAAGATTGTGTATTAATTCATTCCTTTATGAAAATACTCTCAATTTAGTTATTTCTACAAGCAGGCTGGCAGGGAGGCTAATAAATAATAATTTCATGAGAATAGAGCATTATCTTTTTGTTTTCATAGCAATGCTCATGGGCTGCACTGATAAACCTGTGCTGATCCCTGAAGGATGGAGCAAAGACTTGGAGTCAAGTTCGTGTCGGACTGGAAGGGTTGAGCTGTCAAGGGTCATCAAACCAGCCCACTGCTGTCATAAGGATTGTGTTGTATGATCTCTGAGCCTGATCATTTGACTTATAAGCTCATTGAACCATCTTTCAAAAATAGAACATCAGGCCATTTATTTTTTTAATTCTAATTTAAGCAGGGAAAGTCTCTTTGTGGCAGGCTCAGCTCAAGGCCGCGCAGCATCAGCAGTAGGAAATTAAGACTGTCCCAAATGTGCACATGTTTTTGGAAAGGGGAAAAAGAAAGCTTCATCCTGTTTAATTTCATTGTTTTCCCACCTTGAAGAGATGTGCAAACAAATCTGTGTGCTAAAAGCTGCCTCTGACTTTAATCTGCTTCATCATGTCTGAGTCAGATGCCCAGAAAGGACTTTGCTGTAAATCTATCCCGTGGCATCGCTGTAGGAGGGCATCAGTAAGCAGATTAGCCATAGCTCAGATTCTGTGTCAACTGCCTGACCAAGGGTGTCTTCCTGTCTTGGCTGTGCCTGGACTTATTAATAGTTAATTATAACTTTTTAATATCCAAGCCTAATATTTATCATAAGGCATTTAACTCTCTTATGTGAAAAATTGTGTAAATTCATGGCTTTCTAGTACTGGTCCTGAGGAGTTTTCAGCATGAGGATTCTTAGATAGATTCTGGTCTATTTCTTAGGCTTCCCAAAATATTTTTGGCAGAACATATTTAATTTATATGTAACAGTTTTCTAGAGAAGCTGTGGCTGCCATGTCCCTGGAAGTGTCCAGTCCCAAGGGCTTGGAGCAGCCTGGGATAGTGGAAGGCAGGGGAGTGGGACTGGATGAGCTTTAAGGTCCCTTCCAACCCAAACCATTCTGTGGCTGATGAACTTGCATGTTCTCAGAAATATTCTTTATAACTGGTAAAGCAGCCTTAAAATTAAGTTGGAATATCTGTTACTTTTATAAATAGTGGCAAGAATCGTGGAATGTTAAAGGTTTGAAGGGACCTGAGAGATCATCTAGTCCCAAACCCTTGCCATGGGCAGGGACATCTTCTTACTAGACCAGGTTGCTCCAAGCGCCATCCAACCTGGCCTTGAACACTTCCAGGGATTATTTGCAGAGTAATTTAAAGAATGGAGTATACCTAGAGTATCTAAAAAACTCTTTTTTGAGGTAAATCCCCCTTTTATAATCCTAGAAATATTCAGTCCTTTGCTGCGTCTACCCTGTGTGACATCCAAAGGTTTTTAATTCTAGCGTTGGAACTGTCTAGTCTTGGATATCAAATGACATGGGTGACACTGGTTTCTGTCATCATACAGAGTAGGAAATTGGGATGTGCTGTTTGAGGGAGGGTCTTTCATGCTGAAGAAACCCTAACAGGGGGCTCTGAGCCCGTGCCATGTGCCTGTGCTGGGCAGCTGTGGCCTTGAGCACGGTTGTGATGCTCCTGTTGTGTGACTGGACATGCAGGACCCTCCCTCTGGTGATTTGGTGCTCCTGGCACATCATCAGTGATTTTATGGGTGATAGGAACAATACAATAGCTCCCAGCTCCTGTTTTGTGTTGAGGGATCATACAAATCCTCCATACTACCTTAAAAAAAAAAAGAATAGATTAAATTATTTTCTTATGTTTCTGGCACCTTTAGGTTATGATAAACTTAAAATGCCGTCTGTGAGTAACCTGTATGGGATGAAAGTGTTTTATTTTGTTGTATGGCTGCAGTTCTTTCTCTTGCTGAATTTAGTGCTCATCTAGAGCAAAGCAAATCTTTGCTGTGGCTCAGATTAAATATTTTGGGAGCGCATTAGCTGTAGACTGGCATTGATAAAGCACTAACAAGCTCTAATCTTAAAGCACATGGACTTGAATTAATGCCAGGAATAATATGCATTTCCTTTCATTTTCAAGTTTGTGAAGAACTTTCCCCCCCTTTTTTTTTTTTTTTTTTTTTGGTTTTTTTGGGGGGGTGGAGGAGGAAACGAATTATAGTCCAAAACTGGGAAACGAGAGCAATTAATCTCTGCAGTTGTGTGTAGGCAGGAGGGACTATTTGTTGCCTGACAGGCTGCTCTCAGGACTGGAAACAAACTAGGTTGTTTGTGTCTTTTTATGTCCTCGTCCTAGTTTGCTTTAGGACAAGAGCATTTACCTCATGACGCTTATTTTTGAACTTCATACTGGAGGCAGTGTTCACATTCCGCTCAGTCTTTTACAGGACCAAGAACGGAGAATTAGTCAGCTGTTCTTTGTTTTTATTTCCCTGACTCTTGAACAGGATCCAGGCTTGCTCCTGAGGTTTTTCATCTGGATTGGTCTGAATAAAACAGATTTTTCTTGCAACTGAAACCCCTTTATTTGCAAAAGGTTATGATAACCAGAAGAAGCCAGGCTCCCCCAGTTTTTGTTTGGGATGGGCAGTGGAACCGGCTTCCTGCGGTCATGTTCTCATTAAAGGAGGTTCATAGGACATTTATTTAAAAACAAACCAAAAAATGAAAGCTATCATGTTTGTGCCTTAATGTAGCATTCCAGGATGCTGTTGCTAAGATGATGCCTGCTGATTTTGGCATAAATAGTGATTTGAGCAGACCCTACCCTAAGGAGTTGAGTCCCAATCCTTTCTCCCCTGTATAGGAACAAATCAATTATTCTAAGGAGGCGGTGTTGTCTCTCAGGGCTGTTGTGTTTCTTTTTGAAAACGTTTTGTAAGTTAGTCCTTAAGTGGGATAATTGCTTTCAGCATTTGCAAGTTAAATGAAGAAAGCTCTAATTAGATTTTATAAAGTGGCTTAGCATGTTGAGAAGGCTTTTCATAAAGTATACTGTGTATTCACTTGGCATTGCACAATTGAATTTGGTGTAGCACTGACGAAACCTAAAAATCCTATTTGGCCCTGGGTGCTTAAAGGATTGAAAGCCTTTCTTAAGTGCTCCTGGCCATACAGCCTCTCTTCCTTTCCCCACCATCCCACCCTCACCAGGGCGTTTATCTGTGCTGTAGAGACCGGAGGAGTTGCATCAACACCAGCCTGTTTAAAGAAGAGCCTTGGAGCTGGGCATAAAGCTTGGTATTTTGTAGCACTTCCAAACAGGACCCTGCACATGCTGTTTAATCTGTTTTAGCTGTTATTGTGCTGTGCTGATTGTATGGTGGGGCTGGGTGGCACAGAGCCACTTTGTTCAGGTCAGTCCTGGCTCTGTGCGGGCACTTACTGAGTCCCACACAAACCCAACAGTGCCTGTGCTTCGTAGTTTTTGGTATTGTTTGGTGTCCTGTAGGTTAGAAATGTGATATGCTAATGCTTTCCTCTTGCCATCACAGCCTTGGCAGCAGCTGAGGCACTGGCCAAAGCTGCCTGACACACTTCTTGCCATCTGAATAAGGACTTAGCCCAGTCACAAGCCCCTTTCACGTGTGGTTTCTGCAGTGTGTGTGCCAGGAGCTTTCTGATGAGGATTGGAAGGAGTCCCCAGAGGCAGTGTTTGTTCAGGTCGTTTGGGTGCTGTTGCTGGATGTGACTATCAGAGTCTTATGGAAGATGGGCTCTGTTTGGGAAGTGACACCTCTGCTACCTCAGGTCATGAAGCTTCATCTGCAAAAATGTGGATTCCACATGTAACAACTTAGAAGAAACCAGATCTAAAGTAAAGTACTTAATTATAAAATCACAGAATGGTTTAGGTTGGGATGGGCCTTAAAGACCCTCTGGTTTCACCCCTCTGCCATGGGTGAGGACACCTAGGCCAGGCTGCTGAGGGTCCCTTCCACTGGCCCTGAACACTTCCAGAGATGAGGAGTTTTGCACACGTTTGTTATGAGTTCAGACAGTCACAGAAGCAACTTGTCAAAACTGACTTGGTGATAAGGCCTGAATTTGAAGAAGGGCATAGAGATCTCCGGTAAGATCCACTCAGCCTGGGACATTAATTAAATTAATGCCAGCCTACATCCTGGCAGGGCGACAGAAGGTTGCTCTTTTGCCCTCTAGCCATGCTTGATCTCTTCAACCTTGGGTTAGAGAGTCGTCTCTGTCACGATCAGTGTTTCTCACTTAGTGCTTTTAAAGGGTCAGATTCTTTGAATGCTTGTGGAATCAACAAACTTTCCTGTTTGACTTTACTGGATTGCTGTGTCCATGACAAGCTGTGGCAGAGTGTTCCTCGTGTGAACAACAGGCTGCTGTTGTAACCACATGGAGCACATGGCTTTGGATGAGCATTAGCAGCCACCCACGGGCACTTGATTCATCACATGTGCCTTGAAACGTTTTACTCTTTTGTAGTGACTCTGTAAATGGACTTTGTGTCCCTCTTTGAAGTGCATTTGAGATACAAGGGCTGCCATGGTCAAGCTGATCTCAGAAGTGAACACAGATTTGGACCTTTCCTCTTTTCTGCCTTAAATGTCAAACCAGCATGTATCACTGTTAATGGAGTTACTTACTCATTTTGGTAAACATGTAGGCTAAGGAGGAAACTTTGGCAGGTTCCTTGTGATCTTGTGAGTGGTGTGCATGCAGAACTCCACAGTTTTCTTGGAGAGCAGGTTTCAAACTGGATGAAGTTTCCTGTATTACAAGAGATAGTTCATTTTATGGCAGGCTCTGCAGTTTGGTGGAGCTGAAGTTCTTGCATGGACTTGAGGTGATGAAGATTCTGTGTTTGTAGAGATGAAATGTTAACCTTAGGAGCTCTTTAAGAAAACAGATATTACTGTGTGAGATGTGGCCATGACATAATTAAGAAGAAAAAGTATTTTTCCTAAATTCTTTTCTCATTTTAAAACAGTCTTAGGTAATCTGTATGTTGCATATTTAGTGTAGCAACTGTGGTTTTGGTGCCATTGCCTTGAAATGGGTATTGAGCTGTGAAGTGTCTCAGCCTTGTGTCTGTGCTCAGACAAATTTTGGTTGATGATGTAGCTTTTCATGGCAAGGCAGATCTGGAAATTGCTAAATTGGAGATTTACTCCTGAAAGTGCCAAAGACATTATTTGAACAAGTTTGGGAGGATTTAATTTAGTCCGCGTAGAGGTGAGAGAGTAGGAGAATGGTTCTTAAATTGTCCAATTCCATTAAAAAACTGCAGTGACCTGCCGGAGGGGAGGGTCAGAAAGCACAGGTGGGTCCTCACGTCTCACCCACAAGGCAGCTGTGCCAAGGCAAATAGGTGCTCATGGGCAGGGGACTGGTGCCATATCCCTCAGTGTCCCCGCTCCATGGTTGGGATGGACTTTGTGCACTGGGGTGATTTATTTGTGAACCAGGGGCTGCCTTTGTGAGTGCACAGATTGGTGCTTCTCATGCAAAGGAACTCCCTCGTGTGTTTGGAACAAGGTCCTCTGCAAGATGCTGTTCTTGTATTTTCTAGGATCAAAGACAATTGTGTTGTTGCCTTCTATGTCATCTTCCTTCATGACCAAAGGCAATCAGTGAGTTTTTGCTGCATTTCAGGATTTTATGCTAATATTTCATTGCTATCAGTACTTTTATTTTCAGAAAATAAAATTATCCTAATTACCATGAAGTAACTAATCCTCAAAGCTGTAATCATTGCCGACAGAATGCTTCATAGTTACACAATATGAACAATTCAGTTCACCTCTTCACATGGTCTTTTGAGTTACTGTAAACAGTTTCCTGGAACCATTGCTTAATCAAGAAATTGAATTCTGTAACAGGAATATAAAGGCTTTTGACAACAAAGATGAAATGATTCCTTTCTTGTTTTATCCAATTTAGTGATGTGCATTCCATTAATGCACTTTAAATTTCAAAAGAATTTAAGTGAAAGAGTACGATTATGAAGATTTTTTCGTAAGGCAATGCACATAAGGTTGTACACAGAGCAACTTTTGTGCTGATTATTTGGTGTGATATGGCTACTCTTCTTTAAGTCTTCAATAATATTTTTAAAGATTTGCTATATCCTTGCCTGTTTGCCTAATCTTTACTCTTCAATAGTTTCTAATAGATTTTTTTTTTTTTATAGAATCTCAGAGTGGTTTGGGTTGGAAGGGCCCTAAAGATCATCCCATTCCAATCCCTACCATGGGCAGGGGCACTTTCCACCATCCCAGGTTGCTCCAGGCCCTGTCCAGCCTGGCCTTGGACACTTCCAGGGATCCAGGGACAGCTTCTCTGGGCACCCTGTGCCAGGGCCTGCCCACCCTCACAGGGAAGAATTCCTTCCCCATATCTAATTTAAACCTGCCCTCTCTCAGTGGGGAGCCATTCTCTTTGTCCTGGCACCCAACTGAGCCAAAATAAACTACAGAATTGATCTGTACTCATGATATGATGTTTTTCGTCTGATATTTTGCGTGTAAGGCTTTGCAAACCTTGATTTCTAATGTTTTGGTGTACCAGAACATCACTCTCATGCTTCAAGAAGTGTATGAAGGGCCTTAAAAAGAGATTTGGGAAGCAGAAAGAAACTGCCCAGGACTGTGTAATCATCATCATAATATCATTAAATAAATTACTCCGTGATTTAACTTGAGCACTCCTGGATGGATTAAGCTCATAATTATTTGACATGGGGCACTCTGTGTGTTTCTGTTGAAGATCATAACTCAGGGCAGTTCTGCTTACCGTGGGAAACTTTCTTTCAGCTGGAGGCTGGGAGGGCCATATCTATTTGTGAAGGACAGGGAGTGCTTTTGTTACCTTCCCAGAGCCATTACGGGATATGATTGCTTGGGGGAGTGGCTGCTTATGATCTGTTAGAAAACAGCCTATTAATAAAACAGAGGCTCTTGTAATAGAGCACTTCTTAATCTTCTTCCTGTGTAGTTATTTATAGGCTGTGACATCTTAATTTGCCTCTCATGTGCATCGACTTCTGTTATTTTAAAAGATCAAGTAGTTTTCACACGCCTCTGAGAATCACTTCTGGGAGAAACTGTCTGTTTTCTAAGGAATCTGACAGAAAAGGTTCAAATCATAAGTTTGTTGTGACAAATGCATTAAGGTTTTTGCTGGTGTCTTTCTAAAGGACAGAAGTTATGGGTTATATTAATCCTGTATTTGATTACAAGCAGATTTTCCTGAGTTCCCCAAGGATTTCTAGCTGCTGCTAATACTTATTTCCCCTTAGCAACCTACCTGGAGCAATATTAAATCCATTATTCTCTTCATTTTTGTGGTCCTTTGCTTTCTCAGAGCGGTCCCAGTGCCAGGTCCTGTCACAAGATGTGCATCGACATCCAGCGGCGGCAGATCTACACCCTGGGGCGGTACCTGGATTCCTCTGTGAGGAACAGCAAGTCCCTGAAAAGTGACTTCTACCGCTACGACATCGACACCAACACCTGGATGCTGCTGAGCGAGGACACTGCAGCAGATGGAGGCCCCAAGCTGGTGTTTGATCATCAGGTCAGCCACATTTCTCTTCACAGGGAAAAGCAAGGCACACTTCTTCCCAAGAAT
Source organism: Motacilla alba alba (assembly GCF_015832195.1). Taxonomy (NCBI): domain Eukaryota; kingdom Metazoa; phylum Chordata; class Aves; order Passeriformes; family Motacillidae; genus Motacilla; species Motacilla alba. The sequence goes on along the minus strand of NC_052031.1, from coordinate 3,372,598 downwards.
ATTTCTGGGTTTCACGTTCTCTGAACCTCAGAGAAAGGAAAAAACAATTCTTACCATTTGCTGTCCCTGTGTTTGTTCCAAAGTGGAATGCAACATGGAGATTGCTTACCCAGAGTGATGGTGTTTTGGTTCCTTGGCCTGTCAGGGCCAAGTGTGTGTTTGTGTCAGGACTGTCGGGGGGCAGTCACGAGTTGAGTGCAGTTGTGTGCAGAGTTGAGTGCTTGGCAGATTCAGTTTAGATGTAATGTAGTGTAATATAGTGTAGAATAATATAGTATAATAAAGTAATTAATTAGCCTTCTGGTATCAATGGAGTCCTCCCCATCATTTCTCCCTGCCACAGGGCTCATCCTGTTTCAATATGCTCATCCTCCTGCTGCAGGTTCTCAGTGTTTAAAAGTCAGTTTTGATTGTAGTCTCTGTGATTTCGAGGTGCTGTAGCAGGTAACAGAGCAGGGATGAGAGGGTGTGATCTGCACTCAATTAAATCCTAATAGCATTGCTGCTCAACACCACAGGCTGCTGGTGCTCTAATCAAACCGAGTCAGAAGAATCATAAAAACCTTTGCAAACAAATGCATTTTATTAAGACACGTTTTATTAAAGCCCAAAGCACAGTTCATCTGGTTTTAATCAGTCTCCTTGAGCTGGGTTTGCAGATATGCCTTGCCTGGAGGACCTTGGGGAGCAACTTGTAAAACTGTGTATGGTACCTTTGGAAGAATACTCCAAGCAAGCTGCTGGACTGAGGCCAGCACAGGAGCAAGATTCTTTCCAAATTGGTTACCTTTAAAAATTGTAGAATGTGCTTTCTTTATAGAGCTTAAAACACTTTTGAGGAATGGCTACTAATCCTTTAAAAATCACACCTGTCCACGTGTTCAAATTGAAAACTTCTTTACTTAAGTTGTGTTCAGTGGCTTTTGTCTACTTGAAAAAGGTAGTTTGTTCTCAATTGATTTTTTTATTTTTTTTTATGAAGCATCGCCAAGAAACAGCACATCAGGACTCATTTTCAAAGCAGCCCAAGATCAGCTTTTATTGGTACTGGCTGTTTTGTAACCAAAGCTGTTGTTTGCCAGCACAATGTGCCTTTCTGCTGACACCGAAAATTAAAGATACGCCATGTCTGCAGAACAAAAGCCAATCAGTCTTTCTGTTCTATTAATAACCAGTGCCAGTCTCCCAGGTGTTGGGGAAGAGGCACAAGGAAATTGTCAGCTGGCAAGGCTACTCTGGGTACCTTGCTTGCCTCTTGAAATGATTCCTTTTTTCCCTGTTCTGTCTCTCAGGGAAGAAGGGCCTCACAGACTTCTGTCAGTCTGCAGCTCTCCCTCTTCTCTCCCTCAGCTCCTACTGCAATAGCAGTTTTTATTTAACCTTCAGAAATGTGCTGCACTAGAAGTGTTTTGTGTAGGTTTTGCTGAGTAGCATCCCTATCTTACTGTAATCTTGTCTGTTTGTTGGTTTGCTTTTTTTCCCCTCTCTGGTATTTTATAACCCTCTGCTTTGCACTTTGTCTCAAAACATCACCTGGAGTCAGGGGGTTTAGTTTGATTTGTGCTGCAGTGCTTCTCATGTGTGCCATAACCTCAGTTTAGGTTTGGAGATTAAACATGTTTCTGCTGCACTCCCATGAGGAATCTTTGGCCGAGTTAAGCCCCCACTTTGTGTTCCAGTAATGGGGGTAACCATAAATGTGCACTGGGGATGGAATCTCAGTAACAAATCACAGGTTGATTTTTGCATCAGTTGATTGGTGGGCAGTGAATTAGCAGTGATTTTGAATTTCTGCCTTGCACAGCCATTGCCAAAGGTGATACTCTGTTAACTCTGGCTATAAGGACATAGCTTGAAAAGATCCCCATGGATCTTTTCTGTGGAATCTGTGGAAAAGAGCCCTGTGAATCCTTGTGAAAGACACTCAAGTACTTTTCCCTGAAATCAGCAGGTTTTGTAGGTGATGAAGGGTACATTTAGTTTTTTCTTTTGCATATTAAATGGCATATAGATATTAGACTTGTGTTTTAAATTTCTTTTATGAGATTAAGACTTGACAACCATGAAAATGTGTCCTTTTTTGTTTGTTGGAGGCTCAGGAGATGTGCAGACCACTGCCTTATCTTAGTAGGCATTGCTTGCAGGAGAGGGGTGTTTAATATTAGATCTCGGAGTGTTCAGGTCTTATCTGCTTATAACATTTTCCCTGCTTCTTGCAGATGTGCATGGATTCTGAAAAACACATGATCTACACCTTTGGAGGCCGAATCCTGACCTGCAATGGCAGTGTGGATGACAGCAGAGCCAGTGAGCCCCAGTTCAGTGGCTTGTTTGCTTTTGACTGCCAGTGCCAGACGTGGAAACTTCTGAGGGAGGATTCCTGCAACGCCGGACCCGAGGATATCCAGTCCCGGATAGGACACTGCATGTTGTTCCATTCTGTGAGTATCCACACCCTACTTTGATTTATGATGTCTGGCTTTAAGGAGAACATCTGGTTTTGGTTTTTCTTGCAAATTTTGAGCTCTTTAATCTCCTGAGTGATGTGCTGTCTCAGTTAATTCCGTGTTTGCTGACATTCTGATGCTGCTTTGGTAAGTGCAGGAGGTGCTAATTCAAGTTTCGGAGCTTTCAGGACTCCAACTGAATAAAATTTCAAGTAAAAATCAAGGTGAATTTTAAAGAGTTAATTTTAATATAATAATAGTAAATAGAAACGAAGACTGTGGTTCATTTTGACCTAAAAATGTATTCTTTTTAAGACAGAAGAGCAATTTAGAAGCTTCTAGTCTGGCAGATACTCTGTGTTGTTGCTGGGATGGGACTTAATGGGTGTGCATTGAGTTGCACAGGCCTCAGAGCCTTTGGTGCTGGAGCATCCAGCTGCTGTTTGTTGTCCTGAGCAGCTGCAAACAGCTGTAAACAGCTGGGATTGTGGCCAATTCATCCAGAGCCTCATCGAGAAGCAGAAGGGTGGGGGAGAGGTGTGTATAGCATTTTACTCTACGTTGGGTAGTAAAAACCACCTTCTAGTTGTGTTCATCAACCATATGTCTATTTAAGAGAAGAGAACTGAAGAGAATTAAAATTAATGTTGTGACATTTAAATATTTACTGGTGCCATCAACTCAAACCCCACCAATTTGAAGAAATTGCTGTTTTTATTTCTCTTGCCCTTTCAAGTGAAAGATCAGAATTTATACAGTGAATACTGGGCTTTCTGAGCTTTTAATTTTATTTCTGTTTTGAATGGTTCTTTAAAATCTGGTGCAAAAACATACTGCCCCACAAAATCCTGCACAAGGACTTGAGGATCTTTCAAATAGGTGTCCGTGGTAAATGTAAGAATACTGGTTTCTGTAAGTACAGCTCATGGAAGTTTAAGTCCTTTTCTGTTTTCTCAACCATTTGAAAGAAAAATAATCTGCCTCTTACGGACTTTCCACTTGGCAGAGTTGAAAGAAGCAATAAACCTGTTATTCTTGGCTTGCTCCGTGCCATTTGCCTGTACTGAATTTAGTAATGTGCTGGTACTTGCATGGTTTCTCCTACAGTCTGTCTTTTGTTCCTGTTGTGTTTTTAACAGTGATTTTATGATGGACTTTAGAGATGGGGCCTGTTAATTCTTTAATAATAAACTTGAAAGATGAGCTGCTGCCTTAATGTTCTGAAGTTATAGCTGGATGAGGCAGGACTGCATCAGTTACCTGAGCACAATGATGTTGAACTTAGAAGAGACATCTCTATTCCTTTTTGATTCATTAATGGCTGCCCCTGAATCCCTGGAAATGTTCCAGGCCGGGCTGGATGGGACTCGGAGCAGCCTGGGATAGTGGAAGGGGATTGGAACTGGATGGGCTTTAATGTCCCTTCCAACCCAAACCACTTACGATACTATGATAAATATTGCTGTTAATGATCACAGTTGACCAACATACTGTCTTGAACTTGTAAAGATTTTTTTTTCCCCCCCCCTTTTCCAGAAAAATCGCTGCTTATATGTATTTGGTGGCCAGAGATCAAAGACTTATTTGAACGACTTCTTCAGTTATGATGTGGACAGTGACCACGTGGACATTATCTCAGATGGCACGAAGAAAGATTCAGGGATGGGTAAGAGGATAACTACATAATCATTTCATTCCCTTGGTACAAATGAGAAATATACTGGGAAAGATGAAATATTGTAAAAGGAGAAATATGGAGGCGAAAGGCTAGGTTCAACCTGTGAGATCAGGTTGGCATCCTTAACTAACCCTCCATACCCAGGTAAACTCCACGGTGTACAGGTTAAACTTCTGCCAGCTCTCCTGTTCTTTGTGTCATTTGACACTCTCCGTCTCGAGCACAATACAAATAATTGATGCATGAAACCACATAGCACCTCAAAAGAAAAAAAAAACCAGCAAAATAAGAACAAATACCTCTTCTGGAAACTCTTTGTTTAACAAAGACAAAAAAAGAAGCTGAAAAAAGAAGTCTTTAGGCCTGGAAAGGAGAAAGTAAATTCTAATCTTTCTAGTTTTCTCTAAGTGGAAATTGCCATAAGATAAAGATAGTATGCAGGAAGGCCAGTAGGGTGCTCAGAGGCAGAGAATTGGAGTAGAGGGACAGAAGATATTTTCACCAGAAAGATGAGACCAAGCTGTTGTCCTGTTATATTTGTAATAAATATCAGAAAAGGGTGAAAAAAAGGATGAGGAGGGAGCAGGGCTTCAGTTCTGTGTGATTCATAGCACTGGAGCTGCATATCCTGTGTGTAGTTCTGTATGACAGAAGTGTTTAAAAACACCCAGAAGGCCTGTAACATAACCATGAAGAACTGATTTCATGCCTTTTCTCCTCAAATGACAGAGAAAAATGTTCCTTTCTTCCCGAAAAGCCTTTCTGCATGTATAAGTACATCATTTTCCTGTTACAAATACCCTGATCTTCATCCTGCCAGTCAGAATTTGAAATCTGAGTTGCACTGTGTACCACTGTGGGACAGAAGTTATGAGTATTTCTCATATTTTGTATATTCAGTCCCAGTCTTCTCTTCCAGTTACTAAAAACCCCAGGAAGGTAATTAATCTTGAATTTAGGCTGCCCTCCTTCTTTTGATCAGGCTTAACTTTTAGCAAGTAATTTTGCTGAAATTTTCAAGTCAATTATTGGTGGTGACGAGTTATTGTTTGCTCATTAATTTAGTTATGCCAATAAGGGAGAAAAGTACCCAAACTCTAAATCTCTGGAGTCATTTATTTACTCAAGTGCTTCCAAGAAAGAACCAGCTCATATTGTTGACAGTCTCCTTTATTCAGGTGCACGTTGTCTGGTGCTGCTCTGTACAAACCCACGCTCCCTTTGTTGTCCTTAGAGCTTTTAAAGAATAGGGTTTTTTTCCTCCAGGAAATTAGTAACATTCTGCCATTTTGATCTTTTCAAGCTACATGTCTTCATAGCCAGAAGCTTGAAAATACATGGCATTAAGCTGACACCTTTGTCTACTTCAGATTTAAAGATACTGAGTTTGTCAGGACACTGAGCTCTGCTTTTCATACGTGAACTTCAGTGTTCAGTAAAGTAAATGAGAAATGAAGAAAATTTTTAGCCCTTCTCCCCATTCCCACAGGCTCTGAAGTGATGAATAGAAGATCTTGTATTTTTTTTTAATAAGAAAATGACTCACTGGAAATAATTCACAAGTAGATTTTTTTGGTTTACTGTTCTCCTGTGTGTGGAAAGTAAACAAAGAGATTTGAACGTTTCCATTGCTTTTGAAAGAAAACGCTGGGATAATTTGCATTTTAACAGGAAGAGAACAAAATGCTTATTACATTCAGATGGCAAATGTTGACAACACTATTTTCACCCCAAAAAAGCAAGTCTTTATTGTGCTCTTGTTAGGTAGTGATATACCATTTTGATCTGTCTGAACAAAGTGATTGCCTGCCTGGTCGCTGTGAAGTTTTAAGCTGCTCAGTGTGATGAGTCAAGTTGAGGATGCCTGACCTAGATGTTCCTATAAAGTCCCATGATTACATTTTGTTCCTGGCTCGCATGTGGCATTCAGTTCTATTCTTAGTTGAGCTATTTTGATTTTTACCCTTTCTAAAAGAACTTAATTGTGCATTTGTTTAAATATCTCGTGGAGTAGGGAGATTTTTTTAAAAAGTAGTGAAATGGATAATAAGGATTATCAGTAACACAGAGTTGTTGCAATGCTATAAAACCATGGTAATGATATGTTGATTTTGCTGCTCTCATCTTCTGAGATATTCGTGCTGTTCAGCGTTTCTTTGCTTTTGTTTGTGCCTCTGATGTTGATCCTGTGACCAGCCCCTTGGGTGGCTGGTGTGTTTGGGAACGATGGGTGATAAGTATCACTTAAATTTTCTTAATTTGAAGTAAAACACATAATTCTAACAAATTTAGACATGCAGCTGTGGTGATGTGTTGGATGTGAAGGAAGACAGCAGAGAGGCAAATTAGAGGTGTTTTAGTACGGTTGAATGGAGTTTGTGTTTGGAGGAGAGACGGAAATGTTTGTGTTGATGGACACTCTTTTAGAGAAGTTTTATATTTTAATTGCTTTAAAAAGCATATAAACAGCACTCAAGCAACAAAAACCACCCCAGCAAACAAAAATTGTCTATATGTGAAACATAGAGGTGATCTGGAGATGCCACCAGTCCCAGGTGTCCCTAAGGGCTGGACTGGGAGCTTTCCTGAGTCCCTTAGTCCCATGACTCATTGTGGGCAGTCATTTCAGCTCTGAGGGAGCTCATGGTAGCATTTGTGGTTGAGGTTTCTGTGACAATCCCCTCTGGCCCTGACTCAGGTGGTGTGTCAGAGTTCCTGCTCAGAGGGAGAATTCCTTCTGCAAGAGGATGGGCAGAGCATCTTCTATTCCTTGGCATCAAGTAACTTCCAAAGTTAAATGTGAGCAAGCCTTAAAAGTTCTTGTGGCTCATTGTAGGGGTGAAGTGGTTCTTAAGGGCAGCCTACAGATTTTAAAGCTAAGCCTGGTTTTTAAGCTACCAGGGAAGCTCACAGGTCTCTTTTTGGGCAGGTGCTCATTTCACATACACAACTGTGCACCTGATGGATGGGGAATTTCATGGTTAAGTACCACGGACAGAGGCGACACAGCCCAGCCCAGGAAACAAGGCAAAGTCAGAAAAACATGAATCAAAATAGATAGGACAGCTGGCTCAGCATGGCTGGGATCCAGCTCAGACAGGCAGCCTCAGTGAGTCATTTTTATCACCTCTTAGTGACATCTGGCATGTTGTGCCTGTGTTCAGGTAAGGTCTTGCCAGTGGCCAGCACATCCCTTGCCATGGAAGCGTTTTGTTTTGTGAAGGACCTTATGTGCTTTTTGTCTTGTGAGGTGCTTCTCAGAACTAATCCCCAAGTCCTTTTCTCTACCTGTGAAGGTGAGGAGGGTGGCAGGCAGTCACCCAATCCTAGAGATGCCTTGCAGAGCTGCCATGGCTCAGAATTCCATTCAGATTTACCGACTGATTGTTTTTTTCCAAAATCTCAGAGACACCCAAGCACTGGACATTGGATTGGTGCTTTGTCAACATGACAACCAAACTGTTCAGATGGTCTCCTTAGCTGCTCCTTGGCAGACTGCCAGATGCAGTCTCATCAGGAAAGATCCAAGAGGATGATCATTATCTTGCTGTGTCAACAGCTGGCCTGGTGCTATCACTCACCATGACTTGCTCCATTAAAGTCTAGGGGAGGTGCTGCTTCCGCTTTATAGGAACTACAAGGAGTGGCTTGGAATCATTTGCACCTACCACTTTTTAAAAATTAATCCACTGGGAGGTGCCAGGTCCTGGTGAGCATCAGAATCCCTGTGATGAAGTTTTCTCCCGATTTTGTAATCACGAGGCATCACAAGGAGGGAGGGTACTTGTGAATGGCTTGCAGTGGGACTGGCAGTCACATGTTCTGAGGGTTTCATAACTCAGGTGGCACTAAATCCCTGTCAGTGAACTTGCTTCCCTTATTTATCCTTCATGAATCCTTCAGGCATGGTCTGTAGACTAGAAATATATAGAATTGTTTTGTCATTGTTTTGTTTCAAAGCGTGTAGAAAAATTTGCTGTAGTGTTCCCTCAAATGTAAAAGATGAGATTTAATTTCCAAAATACTGTCCAGTACTATAAGAACCACATCTGTGTAACCATAAACTGGACTTCAGGTTGCCCAGAGGACAGGGGCTACCCCTGGATCCCTGGAAAGGTCCAAGGCCAGGTTGGATGGGAGTTGGAGCAAACTGGAATAGTGGAACGTGTCAGGTGTCCCTGCCCGTGGTAGGGGATGATCTTTAAGGTCCCTTCAAACCCAAACCACCCTAGAATTCCATGAATTTAAATATCCTCCTTTGCAAGCTCTCTCTCTGTGTTAAGGCTGTTTTCTTGCTTTGATACTGGCAGCAGCCAAGGTTCTGCTTGAAACAACTGTAGCTGTTTGCATGCACACACCAAAAAATATTCAGCTGGCTGAAATGATCACTGTGATCCCATAAACTCCTGTAAGCAGGGACTGTGGTGGTGGGAACGTTGGCTGTTCCATGATTAGGTGTCACTTTCAGAGAAAAGCTTTTCCCGTGTGTTGTATTTAAATGGAAATTACACTGTACAGAGCTCCACAGCATCTCCTCGGAGCTTGCTCAGGAATTATTGCTTGCTTATGGAACTGGCTGCAAACTCCAGGCCTGTGTGGCTGAATATTATATTTAAATATTGAGGCCACAAGCTTTTAATTTTTGCTATGTAAAAATGAATGAAAATATGAAGTTCCTGAGCAAGGATTCAGACCTCTTATTTTCAGGTAGTTACTGCCTTTCTACCATAGGGTGATCAATGAGATTAAGGGGGAGGAAAACATTCAGTAGCACAGGAAAAGCATTCACCATCTTCTGGACTTTTTAGGATTGTGTGGTGTTCAGTGATTTCTCTCTACAGCTTTTCCTCTTCAATAACTGATGTATTGTCATAGGAGCCAAGTTAATACCATGTAGGCACAGGCCAGTGTTCAAAACACCCAGGGCTAAGTCCTCAGTCACTGCTTTGTCCTTGGAGCTGGCTGCCTACAGCTGACCCAAGAGGTGCCTGAAAGGTGTGGAATGGGTGAGGATTTGCTCCAAAGCTCATCTTACATCTCTGTGAAGAAGCACAAGTGAGGGAACTTACATGGAGCCTTTCTTACCACTTCATTCACCCCTTGGATCTGGTACATTGCAAGTAACAGATGTGGAAGTGCTCTGGTTCTCACCCCTTGTTATTTGACCTTTTTTTCCCCAAGTCCTAAAATTTAAAAAGATATGTCCTAAGCAATCAATTATTGTCACTTTTATAGACCCATGTTTACAGGTTCAATTTTGTTGCCTGTGCACAATTAGATTTCCTTCCCAGTGTACATTTTGTTACCTAAATGTCACAAGTATTTTTCTGACGTTTCCAGCCCGGGTCCCTCTCTAATACTCCAACCACTCTCGTTTGAATTCTGTCCAACATTTCCTGCCAGTCTGCTGCACTTGCAGATGATGAACCTCTCTTACCCCCTAGTGGAAGTATTTCAGTCCTGAGGTTTTTATGGAGCCCTTTTGCTCTGACAAGGATCAGACTTCTTTGGAAAATATCTTTTTGACATTTCTGTTGGGTTTAAAGCATCACAGCTTTTCCTACCTGCTGTGTAGTATCTTGTTTTACTGTCTATTTATTTTCAGGGACTTGTTTATCAAATTTGTGTTATGGGGTTTTTTTTAATGACACTGCATCCACCTTTCTCATTTTGTCCTCCTCTGCAAAAGACCATATGTCAACTCTTTCTTGCCTAAGGCACTACTTAAATACAGTTTCTACCCTGTTGCTTAGATGGGTCACAGAGTTTCTGTAAGTTACTCCTTGTCTCTGGCCCTTAGTAAATGTGGGGATTTATATTTCTGATACTTTTCTAGGCATTCTACATTTCAAACAGTCTCAAGAAGAGATTGATTTACAGCTGAGGGAAGCCTGAAATTACTTGACTTGAATCTCGGTTTGATTGCAGTTGCTGCAGATGAATTCTATTCTTAAAATCAAAAGGAAAAACCACCAGCGCTGAACTTTGGCAGCTTTTCCCTCCTTCATTATTTAAATAATAATTTCAGCTTCGGGAAATTGAGCATAAGCGAGATACAAAATTAATTTATTTAACAACATTTCAGGAGGAGGGATGGGACTTCCATAGACAAGTTTCAGATGCTTTGAGTATCAATAGTAAGAGAGCAGAGTTCCTCCTGATTATAATAATTTTCATTTCAATGAGGTATTAGTGCTCTGAAGATTTGCACAGGGCTTTTTTTTTCTGTCATAGTTCTCGGCTTGGTCTCAAATGTTCAAAGCAGCAGATAGGGTTGCAAAGACATTTTCCATGTGCATTAGCATTGCTGATCAAATTTAGATGGCTCTCCTGCCAGAAATGTCTCAAACAGGCCTTGAATTTAATCCTTTTGGGTCAGCAAATTAGTCCCTGACTGTGCAAGCAAACATATTCCACGATTCTTTTCAAAATTTAGCAATTTTTAGTCTATAGTCATCTTTCTGTTCTCAATTTCCTTATGGGACGACTTTCACAGTCCTCATTTGCCATATTTAAAAACTGAGTTGTTTGTGGTTTGCAGATAAAACAAGGTGTGTAGTCATTGTTGTGTCAGTGTTATTCCCTTATTTTTTTCTCTTTTCTACCACCCGTTTGCTTATAAACTGCATTCATTTTCCTTTAAAACTTTGTGGCAAAATTGGAGGCCAAACTAGACAGGTTTATGCTGATGAGGGCTCCAAAGCTTCTTGCTCCTGTAAAATCATAAAGAAGGATTTTGTCAAAGGGAGTCTGAGAATGAGTTATCCAAACATATTCCAGTTTCTATTTGAATTTACATGAGAATTAAGCATTTAATTTTTTTTTTTTTTAAGAAATGCTTAGGTTTTGTGGTGTTGTTAAATTCTTCAGTAGGGGCTAGAATTGTAGAGAACCAAATTCTACTCAGAATTTTTTTAATCCTGTATTGCTTTCCCGGCCTAACAAATGAAAAGAGTGAAGCCTGAGAATGAAACCAGTTACAGAATGGGTTTCCAAAATACCATTTTGTGTATTCCCCAACGGCAATATTAAATATTTTATTAACATGGGACTCCTTTTCTAGGCCGTGGGGGCAGTTCAGTTAATTGCAAGGAAGAATTTGCAAAATACAAGAGTTCTGAGAATTTTTCATGCCAAAATCTTGACTGAAGGCCAGGAACCTTTACCAGCCTTTGTAAACTGACCCAGAAAGAGTAAGGAGACAAACAGGATCTGTAAACAAAGATCACGTGCCCTTCACAAATACATTTTGGAAGGATGGTTGCCTAGGGAAACAGGAAACGGGGAATTACACAACAAACAAAAAGGACTGCCAAACAAATTTGCTGACCTTTTTTTCGGGGAATTATGGTGAAAACTATTGGAATCCGTGGGATTTCACCATATTTCTAAATCTGAAGGTGGGACAGAAGAATAGTTTGGTGATTACGCCACAACTCTTCAGAAAGTACAAAAAGCTTCTTTGATATCTTTGTTCTGCAGGGTTGTGAGCTACAGAATTGAGAGGTCATCTTGAATTTTTTGGAGTTTCCCAGCTTTTGCAATTAAGCTTTCTGGAATCAATGCTTCCTTTTACAGATGAGATAATAACAAAATCACTCCATTCATATTTGTAAGGGTCATCTGGTCATTCAGCTCTATATTAGGCAGCTGATCCTCATTTCTGAGCTGGTCATCTCCCAAATGGCTCTATCCATATCTTTTCCTAGGAAACAGCAGCTCTCAGAATGGTTTGTTTTTTCTTGCAAGAGTCAAGAGATAGGAAGAGAAGAAAAGAATTTTCATTGGACTTGGCTTTAACAGGGAAGAAGTTGGCCTCTGCATGGTGATCTGCTGAATTGCAGAGAGAAGGAAACTCATTTGCCTGATGTTTGGATCCCTTCCTGCATCCTCCGTTGTTTCCAGAGTGTAACTTTTATTTTCTTTTCTCAGTTCCAATGACAGGTTTCACTCAAAGGGCCACCATTGATCCTGAACTGAATGAAATCCACGTCTTGTCAGGGCTCAGTAAAGACAAGGAGAAGCGGGAAGAGAACGTGAGGAATTCTTTCTGGATTTATGACATTGTGAGGAACAGCTGGTAAGTCCTAAGTTCTCACTTCCCCACTGACTTGATTTAGACAGCAATCCTGTCTCCATAAGGCAGCTCTGTAACCTCTATTAACTGTGGAATTGTTGAAAGTTGTGAAAGACAGCTGAGTTCCCTTTAGGCAACTCTTTTTCCCATTGTCTTTAGAAGTCATGATGGCAATAATCCAAATGAGGGAGGGAAATCATGTGAACATCTTTATTGGAGCCAGGTGGAGGGGATGAGGGGAAGTGAGCAGTTAAAAAAGGCTTTTCCTGCAGGAAGGGTTCAGGGCCAGGATTCAGGTCCAGTGCAGCAAATTCAGTCCAGTGTAAGTTGTTAATAGCAGGGTAGATGGCTCTAGTTCTTAGAAACTGAGGAAACTGGTGCAAGTGAATGAATGGTGATGGAGAACTCTCTGTGCCAGATGGGATATTCTGAGAAAATATCTCCTGGTTTTGTGCTTAGTAGCTCGCTGCCACTGCTCCTTTCCAGAGCTGGTAGAGATTTTTTGTTCAAGGCCTCTTCTAAAGTGGGGTCAATCACTTCAAAAGGTGTGAGTGTTCTTTTTTAAAAGTGAATTCTCAGCTATAATTTAAGTCTACTTGGAAATCACTGACTAAAATACCACCTCTACTATAATATTGGTCTAAAGCTCTGCTGGGTCCAAGATGTTTTCTTCCATAATAAAAAATACTTCATGTTGACATCTCTGTAGGCAAATAATGTAACGTCTGAAGAGCTCCCCAAAGCTCATGACAAATAATTTTCTAGAATTTTTTCCTGTTTGGCTTGTGCTTGAGGACTGTTTTCAGCCAAGATGACCTCTGATTGCTGGCTGGGTTCTTTGTAGAGCTAAGGATGGGATGGGACAATAGAGGACAACATAAAGAGAAGTAAGAAAATCTTTGGTGTTTTACATCATTTGTACCTTCCAGCCTTTCAGCAACTTTTCATGCTTCCTGTAGGTTCATCTAACAATTCTTTACTGCTTTGAATTTCAGGTCTTGTGTCTACAAGAATGACCAAGCAGCAAAAGAGAATCCAGGTAAAAGCCTTCAGGAAGAGGAGCCCTGCCCAAGATTTGCCCATCAGCTGGTGTACGATGAGTTGCACAAGGTAAAAAGTGATTTTTTTTTTTTAGTCTTTTTGCTCTGAAGATGTAGCTATTTCCTTAAAGATGGCACAATAAATGTACTTTTTGAATGTTTGGATTAATATGGTGAATAACTCTCACTTCCTATATTTTGAGATAAGGTGCTAAACTACTTTTAATGCCAATCTGAAGTAAACATGAGATCTGTTCTCACACTTCAGAGCACACAAAGCTTCATTCATTATCCTCCGGGATTTAATCTCACCTGTTGGTAAATAAATGAGAACAGATAGTTACCAGAATTTCTAGGAAAATATGTGTTTAGATGAACTAATCACAGTTAAAAATCCTCTGAACCAGAGGATTTGCCCTGCATGTCAGAAGCATATGTCATTCTTTAGCACTGTCAGCCTCCAGTGGACACATTTATACTTAAATAGACTTCAAATTTGGTTTTGTGTACATGACAGCTCAGTAAACGTAAAGCTTTGTACATTTTAACCAGTAAAGCACAAACCCACAGATTAGCTTCATAAACTCACGAATTTAAATTACTGTGACACGTTTACCGATCCTTTCATGGATTTTTCTAAAAATTCTCCCTAGTCTGAAACAGTTTGAGTTAAAGAAAAACGTATTTTAGTCTTGCATTCTGTGGGATGTTAATCAAATTTGGGAAACGCAGGTGGCTCAAAACTTGAGGGATTTTAAGGAGGCATGGGTGCAGATTCTGTGTGGAGAAATCACATTGCTTGTTGTCTTCACTGTATTGATATAGTAAATAAGTAAATACTGTTCTGCTTTTACTTCTGAGTGTAAGGCACCATGAGAGAGTAGTATTTTCTGAGTTACTCTGAAGATTGCTAAATCATCACAGTTGCCCAGCTTTATCTGAGGAGCTGTTTGATGTGCTTGTTTTGAAGAGTCTTATTTTTAGAAACCTCTGTTCCAATGACCTTTCTAAACTCCTCTGATATAAATAAGGAGAGCCTTCAGCAGTGGGATGCAGAATACATTGTTTTGAGTGATTATTTTTAAAGCAATGGGGAAAGGTAGGCTGTTGGACTTGTTACAACTTCACTATTTGAAGGTCCTTTGTAGCATGTTTAATATCAACAGTTCAGAGTCTGAAATTACCACACGATGGGAAGAAAAATGTAGCGAAGAAATAAACGGTCCTTTTGTGACACTTCCACTCTTCTGGAAATTTGCCTGTCTCTAAGTCGAGATTGTGCTGGACTGGGCTTGCTCTCACTTTACTTTGGATGTCTTCAGGACTTCCAACTCACTTTGTCAGTGCTTAAGGATTTATCATTCTCATAGGCTTTTCCTAAAGAAAGAGTTTGCATGATTTTTGGATGTTCATTTATAAATATCTCAGATATCTGCTAAAGAGATGTTCTTACAGTAGAACTCTTTTATTATCTTGAAATGTAAATTGTTTAGCAGAACTTTCTTCATCTCTACGGGGACAAAGTGAGGCTGATAATAAGATGGAGCAACTTGTCTAAAAGGCAGAGTTTATCCCTCCAGAAGAAACCTCTGCAAAGCTGCTGCCATAGTAAATTGTCTTTGTTCAGTGGATTTACACAATCAATTTTTTGATGTGCCTCTCATTTCCTTAGGTTCATTACTTATTTGGAGGGAATCCTGGTAAATCCTGCTCTCCAAAGATGAGATTAGATGATTTCTGGTCTCTGAAGCTCTGTCGACCTTCAAAGGAATATCTGCTAAGGCACTGCAAATACCTCATCAGAAAGCACAGGTATAGAAACAAAGGTGGTTTGCAATTTCCTTTTCCAGGTGTCTATTTGTTTTTCAAGTTGCTAAGACTCAAATCTCTCATAAACAGTTTTATGAAATGTTATTTTGTTGGTTATATGGAACTAGATGATCTTCAAGGTCTCTTCTAAACCATCTGCATATTTCTTGATTATTTTTAAAAATTATTTTAATAAAAAGCGGTGGGCCAGGGCTAAACTGCAAAATTAACTTGATTCATTTTGCCCATGCTATTCTAAAACTAGAAAAATCTGGTTATTGTGTGGGGAGTCGTGGGGAATTTTTAGATTCCCTCTTCACTGTGCTGCTCATCAACATGTGTTTTGGTGCTGTCACCTCCCAAGGAAATGGAGTATGTTTTGGAAACACTGTGCTTGGAGATAGTAACAGCCTGCAAGGATGCTAATGAAGTCTGGGGGCTGGATGCCTTTGCACATCTGAGACTCAACTGTGGTGAGGTCATCAGAGTTTCTCATTCAGAAACTCCTGAAAGAGCTCACTTAGGCAGAATTCAGTGAAGAACACTGCAGTGCTTCTTGCACTCTGGATGCTTCAGAGCTGCCTTATATTTGCTATTAAGGGCAACAGCTTTTCAAAATCAAGCTTATGGTGTTGCCTTAGTCAAGAAATTGCAGCAGTGAGAGAGCCTTTCAGGACCTAGCAAATCATTTGAAAGCAGTAAATAGCTCTCCCTGCATTCTGGGGGAGAATACTTTGTTATCAGGCTCTGCCAAGAGTTAGAAGGTCAGGTTAAAATACCTGATGGTATTTTATTTCTGAGGCAGCAAGCAAATTGCTGTACTCAGCTCACAGCCACTCAGGCTGGGTGAGACACTGAGATTAGCCACACAGTAGATGTGAATACCTGCAAGAATGAATAAGGGCCTTGCCCACTTATCTGGGAAGCTTATTAAACCCAGATGTGGTGGTATGGAAATGCAGCTGTGCAGCCTCCAAAGACAGCTCTGAATTATTTGTTTCTACTTGCTTAAATTGCACTTGAAGGAAATGTTGCTGTGTGTTATCTGGCAGAAGCTTGGGGTTTATGCACCATGCTCCCATTTTTGGGGTCTGTGTGAGGGAGCCAAACCTGAGCAGCCAGGGATGGTGGGATGGGTGCCTGGCTGGAGCTGAATTGCTGTGGATTCACTGGCTGCCCTTTACCTGCACTGCCCCAAACTCTAGGTAGCAGAGCAGGTATTGGCCTTGCATCCACAGCAAACCCACAGCATCAGCCTGGGTCCTGTTTTTGCTATGAACTTGTTCAGTACCAGTCAGCCAGGCTGGGCAGGTGGGAAAGAGCAAGGTGCCAGTGGTTCCCACTCATTTAAAGCACTTCAGCTCTCAGGACCATGGTGATGTCATCTGAGAAAATCTATGGCAGTGTTTGAAACCACGTGTAGTGACCACACTGTCAGATGCATCAGGTGACAGACAAGGTCTTTGTGCTCCCTGTGCTGCTCAATCACTGACATCTTTAGGCAGTTTCAAAATTCAGGCTACACATGTCCACTGTGGTATAAACAGCCAGGTAGATGACCCAAATAAAGAAATAACAATAAGGTAAGATGACAAACAGTGTGATGCTGCACTCAGGGGTAGGTGAGAGGAGGAAAAAGATGATTTTGAACCTCATCCTTTCTAGGCTTATGCAACCAGCTCAGTGCTGCAGGGAAGCAGCTCTGCTCACTGAGTATGCTGAGCCCAGAGTCATATCCTGAGGGCTCTGTTCACTTCTTGAGGGAATTCACAGAAGTTGCAGTTCCTGTTCATTAAAAGACAATGAGGAAATAGTGGTGGTGGTGCACAGGATTTTTATGGAGCTGTGCTCTTTCTGAAGGTGGGATGTTAATATCCCAGGGAATGAAGTGCTCAAGGCTTGCCTGTGTCTGCTCTGTGAGATGCTACTCGCATCTTACTTCATTTGTGGAAGACAAGCTGTACTCAAGATTTTATATTTATATATTGAGAAGTTTCTATGCATATGCTTTTGAATATTTTTAGTAGGAATGTAATACTTTACCCATTTAACTCCTTTACACCCCAAAAAGCCCTCTTCCATGTTCCAGTCTGGCTTGAAATTCCAACAAACATGAGGCTCAGCTGCCATGAACGTGATTTTCTTGGGAAAAACTGGGTTTGTTAGATGGCTTTTGCTCTCTGTTGAACCAGTAGTACTTAGTCCTGAAGGATATGGCTGTGCTCAAGTTTTATGTCTCTTCTCTGCAGGTTTGAGGAGAAAGCTCAGACTGACCCTCTTAGTGCACTGAAGTACCTGCAGAATGATTTATATGTAACCGTGGATCACTCGGACCCTGAGGAGACAAAGGAGGTGAGGATCAATGAACCTTGTCCTAAAGAAATTTAAACTGCATTCTCATTGAAAGTTTTGGGTCTCTTAAACCTGGGGTTTATTCAGTTTGTAAAAGCTCCGCAGGTGCCAGACACTTTGCTGTATCCTGTATTTCTCTGCACTTAAGTCACATTGTTTTGGAAACAGTCATGTAACAACTGCAGGTCCAGATAAAATAGCTTTTGTACTCCTAAGAGTGAAGGCTAAGCCTTGTTTTAATTCCAGTGTGCTCGTGTGTATTTTGGGAGCTTTAATTGAAATGTAAACTCTGAAATGTCACCGGTCTGTAGTTGGTTATGCAGTAGAAAGGGAGTAGAAACTTACTTGTGCTCAGGCTTCTCAATATTCAGCATCTCTGGGGAGGGAAAGCTTTTCCAAAGATGATCAATATTTCTTGAAGTAGTTTATACCTATACACTGCTTGCTACCCTAAAAATCTTATGTCCTTTGCCTTTTGAATATTATCCAGTAGGCATGTTCTTTATTTATTCCAGGAATTTGTTCCCATTTCCTGTTTTGATTCCAGTACTGCAGTGTGTGTCACTTTACGAAACAGATTAAAGAAATAGTGAGAAGTGTCAGATAAGGTGGTTGATTTGACTCTGGCATTAATTTCCACATGGAGTTTGGGGCAGCCAGCTGAGATGTGCCAGCATTCAGCTCCTGATGGGTAGATAAGGAGGAGTCTGGGGTTCTTGCTGTCTTCTTTCCTTGATGACTTGGGAAGGGATTTGACAGCTCCTTTTATAAAATCATGATAGGAGGAGGGGCAGTTCTAGTCCCATGCTGAGTCCCTGGATTAAATCTCCTAATCTGGTGGCTTTAACTTGCTACTTTAGCTAAAGAAAAGATTATACAGACACTGAAAAGTCTTGGGGGAGAATATAAGAATATTCTTGCATGTGCACAGGATGGAATTGTAGGGTTAGAATTAGGAAAAAAGCTTACTCTTATCAGGATCTTGGAAATGATCACATTTGTCATAAATTCTAATCAGCGTTTATAAACATGTGATTCAACAAAATATTTAAATGCTGTGACTCTCTGTTCTCTGTAAATGGTTTCTTGTTCAAATTGTTCCGTATCAAGTAGTTTCACATCCTTTCTAGTCATTCCTAGCATAGGAAAGACAGCAGATGATATCCTGCTTTTCTTAAAGTAGGAAAGGAGATTTTTTTCCCCCCCCAGTATGTGTCATCTTGCCAGTGTGGTAACACTTGCAGAGTCTTTGAGGTTGGAAAAGACCTTTAAGGTCATCAAGTGCAACCATTGCCTCAGCACTGCCAAGGCCACCACTAAGCCATGTCCCCAGGTGCCACATCATCTATATGGCTTTTAAATACCTCCAAGGATGGGGATTACACTTCCCCAGGCAGCTTGTGCCAGAGTTGGACAACCCTTCTGATTTTTTCCTGATACCCAGTGTTAATTTGAGGCCATTTCCTCTCGTCCTGTGTTTTACTACTTGAGAGTGACCCTGCCCTGACTGCCCCCTCCTGTCAGGGAGTTGTGCAGAGCCAGAGGGGTCCCCCCTGAGCCTCCTTTTCTCCAGGCTGAGCCCCTTTCCAGCTCCCTTGGCCTCAGACCCTGCCCCAGCTCAGTTCCCCTCCCTGGACATACTCCATCCCCTCAGTGACTTTCTTGTTGTGAGGTGCCCTAAACTGAACCCAGAATTCAAGGTTTCTTCTTCCTGTTTGAGCCTGTACTAACCCATACAGTACAAGCCGTCATCCTGATGCTCTCTTTTCCCTTCTGCTCCCTCCTACTCCTAAAAGATGTGTCCTGTGTTCTCTGATCTCCTTTTTTCTCCATGTCACACCTGTGTGCTGCTAGCCTGTCTCTCCTCAGCCAGTTATTCCTAAGGAGATCTTGCATCTCATGGCTGGCTGGGCCTTTTCATTATTCCCTGAATAGCAAACATCTGTGGTGTGATGAGCAAGCTCCTCTCCTAGTTCCTGCTGCCTCCTGTCGCCCACAGACCGAGGGAGCTGCTGCAGAAGCTGCGTGTTGGGCACATCTGGCACAGAAAACCCTTTAATATCCTCCTTTTCCTTTTCCCAGCTCAATGTTCAACTTGTCCACCGTGTAGGAATGGAGAATTTACATGCCTGGATGGCTCCTCTGAGATTTTGGGGGAATGTAGAAGCTGTATCATACCAGTAGAAGTAGAATAAAATGAAAGAAAGAATTACCCCTTTTCAGAGAGCAAACTGGTGTTCTGAACATTAATGATCCAGCGAATGAGCTTACATAGCTCAGTCCAGCTGAGTGAATATATTGTGGATTCTTTCTCTGCAGGCCTAATGTCTGATCCAAACAAAATCCAATAGCTTCTGTCTGTCGTGCTGGGCTGTCAGATCAGCACACACCATTCAGCAGAATTAAAGCTTCCATCCATTCCAGCCATCTCCAAAAATCATCTAACAATTTCTGGGATGCTTTTTTTGTTTGGGTTTTGGTGTTTTGTTTTCTGTTTGGTTTTTCTTTTCATAATTATTATTCATTGTGCTGGTCATAAAGCTTTAACTTCCAAAGCTTTTTTTTTTTTTACACTGGGACAGATCTGCCAGGGCTGTGGCACAGAGCCAGCTGCTGGGCTGGTACTGACTGGGTGCATTTCCAGTTGACGTCAATTTACCTTCCGGTTATCACATCGAGTTGGCTTTTTGCTCTGGCATTGCATCTTCAAATAGCTTTCCAAAGGACTGACGCAGGCATTTTGGATTCCATATCGAATTTCAAGCACCAGTTTGATTGTGTCTCTCAGCCCAGACACCTCCATTCCCTGCCTTTATTTGATTTGTATCTCAATTAATAGCGAAGGTGATAGATGTGATTGGCTGCAGCCGTTGAAGGCTGTAAGGCATCTTAGAACTTTAGGGAATCAATTCCTGCATGTTTTCCCTCTTTCCAGGGCAATTGTTAAATTTGGGAAGGGCCATGCTGAATAGTTTCATCCCCAACTTCGTGCAATAATTCTGGAGACTGGTCTGTATGGCTTCATGTTTTATGGATGGAGATGTGGGTGGTGTTATATACCATTACAAGCAGAATTTCCCCTTGTGGTGAGGCTTGCTTGCTTTGTAATAGAAGTAATTCCTTCTGACTTAGTTAGGCAAGTCTGTTCAGCTGTTTGCAGTTGGATGCCAAAGAAAACAAACAGACTGTTCTTGAAACTTACTTTGGCCTTAGTAACCGATTTTGTTTAAAGTAGCATGAATGATTGATAGTAAGAACATACCCCAAGATTTTCATTCTGTTGCTGTGAATTTTAGGGATGCTAAGAGGACTTTTTTTCCCCCTTTTTTATTACTCTGAAATGAAGTAGATGCCTGCAAGTAACAGGTATTGGATGCGTGCTTGGTTTAGTAGCCACAGGCTGTGTGCCAGCAGCTTCTCTGCCCACAAATGCAGATCCAGTCGTTAACTGTGATTCTGCTTGACATCACTGAAACCTCCTCAGTCAGTTCAGTGTTCCCAAATTGTTGGATCTTTTTAGTGGCTGTGGGTTAATAGCCCTGACACAATAGGAAAAGGAGGGTAAATTTCTAGAAAATGGGGGATTTTGCCCGTGATTTAACAGATTAAAAGTTGTATAAATGGGTCATTTGCTGGTGTAAAATTTTCTGCTGGCGTGGCTGTTCTTCTCTGTCATGCACAGATATGAATTTGGTGGAAGATTACGACAGCATGCTTTTAAAGATAAAAGGATGGTCAAAATAAATATCAAATTGAATTCCAAATTTTGTACTTAGAGAAAAACAGGTGTTGTTAAATCATAGAAACATCAGTAGTTCGTGTATAAAAGCTAAAGATGCTCCTTGAACACTGCAGTAGTCATATACAGAACTTTACTGCTGTTAAATGGGCTGCAGTAGAAATCAAGATGACACAAAAAAATGCCCAGTGCTTTCCAAGTATGAGAGAGCAGGATGATTTTGTACATGGAGATTCAACAACTGATGAAGCTCAATCCCATGATTGTTGTAAAACAGATACAAAGCACAAGGAAAACTCACAGTATGTTTTTCTTGGAGCATGGTGGGAGAAAGAGCAAGGACCTGGAGGCCAATCTGAGGCCTGACTTGCTTGTAGACTGAGGCTGGAGGCCCCTGTTCAAGGCTGCTTCATACTTTCCATTCTTAAGACCTTGTCTTTAATAAATTTGACAGATAAAGCCAGCAGGGCCCTAAAGTATTGTTTGAATCTGCATTAGACTGGTATTTCTGGGAAAATTGAAGCCCAAATGGGAAAAATAGTTCTAGGAAGGAGCTAAGAAAAGCCTGTTTCTCCTCTTTGTGTCCTGCTGTGATTCTTTGTAAAGCCTCAGAGCCTGAGTGCTGCAGGAGCAGAGGCTCTGGAGCCAAGGAGCCTTTACAAAAACAGCGTTCAGCCTTCCCAATTTCAGCGACAGCTCCATCCTCAAAGGGTTTGAGCTTCTCTTTGCCTCTTTGAGCCTGTGCTGGGAGTCACCAGCCCCAGAGAGCTGGTCAAAGCTAAGGAGCTGGTTTGCACTGTGATCTGAGCACTCACCCACAGGCATTACAGAGGAGGAGGAGGAATTGTGTCTGATTCATACAGCTGGCCAGGTATCCCAAACGAGAGTTACTCGTTCCCCCTTAATCATTTTGTTTGTGCAAAGGCAGAGGTGTGCAGCAAATATATAAAAATAGACATAGTATATAACCTTCTGTTAGTTAACTAGATCTGTTTATCTCCAAGGAACCCCTGCCTCTGTTCAGGAGGTTGGTTGGATCTCCAAGAGAGAAGTTAATTGTGTAACAAAGGGAATTGCTGTCTTTTGAGTGGAGGCTTAATTTGGAATGGATAAAGCCAGTGAGCCAGAGGGATTGTCAGAAGAAAATGGGTGGTGGTGTGATTAAAGTAGTTGGATGCTTCTGCTGGATAATTGAATTCTGCTCTTGTCTCCATAACAGAGTTGCTGTGTGATATTAAGCAAATTGTTTTTCCTAGATGGTCATTAATTGGGTGTTTCATTCTGGTGCCTGATGGGAGAGATCTGAGGTGTGATTTGCTTGAGGGCCATGCTTTTCTGTGAATTCAGAAGCTGTTGCATAACACTACATATTTTGAAAAATCAGATACTGTTAGTTTCAAATAGACCCAAAATTAATCAGAATTTGAAGTGCCATCTGTTAGAATAACAATTAATATGATAAGAAAATTGATGAAGAAATCATTTCCTTCTTTAGAGCAGAGCTTGTACTTTGTGAAGAAAATAGTACATTGGATATCTGCTGGGAATGGTCTGTAGGAGACCTGGTATTGAGTGAGCAGTAACTGTCCTACACTTTGGAAGAACATATGGATCCTTTGGGAAAACATTGTTGGGTTTGGGATTGTAATACAAATGCAGAACGGACCAGCTTAAGTTCATTCAGCACTGTCCTTTACTGATGTTCTTAACTCACATGCTTGACTTTTCTGTCAGAAAGTGCTTTTCAAGTGTGAGCTGATACACAAATTAAATATCAAACCAAACAAACAACGGCCCTCAAGGTTAACTCAAGTGTGGTGCCATCAGTGGAGAAGGGAACAAGATCTTCCTGCCCCACAAAGCCTGCAAAGAAACTCGTAGCCGTGAAAATCCATCATGCCTGGTGCAGATGAGGCTGGAAACTTGGCAGAGGCCATTTTCAGCGGGGTTTTGGTCTCAGCTCAGCGAGTTCTTGGCTGAACCCTGCTCATCTGGCCTCTTAGTCGGGCACCTGAGCCCCAGTGTGGCTTTGTGCTCCCAGCAGGGCGTTGCTGCAGGAGCATGGGAACCCCTGGGAGCACGTGGCACCTGCTTTATCCCAGCTCGGTGTGCCACCAGGCAGCTGGCAGCGGGCCCGTCAGGCCATCGTGTGGGAGGGAGGGATGGCCAGAGCGTGGCATTTGCTCTCAGAAGCTGCACGGATTTAGCCACGGGTTTTATTGGAACTTTTGGAGCTATTTATGCTGGGCAGCTGTTTAAGCACGGTGCTGCTGGGAAGCCAAGCTGCTCTCACAAATGAGGCTCACGGTGGAATCCACGTGTGGCATTGCAGTGATTTAGTGTGACCAGGCCTTGCACCCGGGGGGGCACTTTACACCCCCTTCCCCTCATCTCCAGTTTCTCAATCCTGTCTTTTTTCACCATACCCTCCCCAAAGGATGCAGACTTACCCCAGACACTACAGTCCTTATTTTAGCCTGATTTTTCCTTTAATGTCACATTGAAACTGATCTTACTGAAGTGTTTTTGTACCTTCTTGCACTTGGTTGTAGATCTACTTTCTGTAGCAATTTTTCTACTTCTTTTTCTATTTTTTTTCTACTTTTTGCATCTGTGACTTCTGGCAGTTTTGTGTTTGGCCATTGTTCTCTGCAGCCCTCACTCCTTTGAGCTTTCTTTGTAGAACTTGCTTTTCAGAACACTTAATTATTTTTTCTAGTGCTTTCCTCATATGTTGCTAGCTGATACAGGGCATCCCAAAATGGGCTCCTTATTGTAGAGGAGACTTTAAAACCTTGATATAACAGCAAGAGTATTTTATTTAAAGATTCTGCTCCTTTTCATGCCTTTGTCAGTTTTATAATAAAGTGATACAGATCTGTTGTAGTGCCTAAGTGCATTTGCAGAGCCTCTGCACCTGTTCTGTATTGCTGATTTTTCCTGTTTATGTTGATTTGCACTTGGCCCTGGTGAAATGCACCTCAATCCATCATTATAATTTGGATTAAGTGGAAAAACAGTTGGAAGGCTGTCTGTTCCATGCTGGCAGTCAGTCTGAGTGTGGTGTAAGGTCTGGTGATCCTGCCCTGTTCCGCCAAGCAGGTTATCACTGAAAACCCAGGGTGATGCTGACCCTGGGGCACAGATGAATCACTCCTGATTCAAGGCTCCATTTTGATGTCAAACCATTGATGGCCACCCACAGAAAAGTTATTTGACCTGTTTGCCTTTCCCTGTTGGCTTAATCTAAGTGATGCCTTGACAGTGTGCCTTAAATATCATAGAAAAGTGTTAGAATTCCTGTGAAAGTCAGAATGGACAAGGTCCATTGCCAAGTCCCATCCCTAGGGCCTTCTGCCTCATAGGAGAAATCAGATTGATGTGCTACAATTTGTTGTTGCCAAATTCACATTGGCTGCTACTCATCACCTTCTCCACTCCTACATGCCTACAAACTGTCTGTGTTCCCATTTTTTATTGAAATTGAAATTAAACTGATGGATATGTAATGCCTGGCTGTTCTTTCCACTCCTTCCCTGAACATATTTGCTTCTCTTCTGGATTTTTTTTCCTCCCTTCTTTTCCTTCAGGCTGTGTGCTGAAAAGACATACAGGCAGGAGACACAAGATTTCAAGGCTTTAAGGAATCAACTCTTCCTTTGCAGGAGCATGACAAAGCACTAAGCTTTTCTGTTCCTTGCATTCCTGGAAACAGCAGTCAGGGGCAGAGGAAGACACTGTGGTCACTGTCTCTCAGTGAGACATGAAAGGAGAATAAAACCATGAATGTGTTAAGTAAAATGTTTTTATTCATGGTCTCGATGTTCCCAAACAAAGAACTTTTATTTTTAGTTAAGAAGATATTGCCTTAAATTTGTGATGTGAGATCTCTGGCAGTTCAGAAGGGTTGCTATTAGAATCATAGAATGTTTTGGGTTGGATGGGACGTTAAGGATCGTTGAGTTCCGAACCCACTGCCATGGGCTGGGATGCCACCCATTAGATCAGGTTGCTCAGTCCCATCTGGCCTTGAACACTGCCAGGGTTGGGGCATCCACAGCTTCTCTGGGCAGAGCTTTCTCTGTTTTCAAGAAGTTCATGCTCACTCCAGCAGTTACCCTGTTTTTGTGCCATCTAATCCCTGGCTGCTGAGCCCGTACCATGTTAATCCCTGGGAATGTTATTGTGTGGAAGGGACTTAACCTTCTGGCAAAGAGGCAAAAAATTATATGTAAAAAAATGAGATTTTTGGAGCTCTCAGTCAGATACCTTTCATTGCATCAACACTGCTCTAATTCTAGGAAAAACCACTAACTTGTGCCAAGGTGACAAATTGTAGTGCTCATGCGAAAGTGCCTGCTGCTGTTATTCATGTGTATGGCACAGGAGTTAGGAGGATTGTGTAGAGAAACACATCAACTCTAAAGCTACTTGTACTTCTATGAGTCCCTTGGGGTTCTTGCCTTTGTGGTTAATAACACTTTTTTCTTTCTTTGTCCCTTTGCCTCTTCTTCTGCAGTTTCAGCTTCTTGCCTCAGCATTATTTAAGTCTGGCTCGGATTTCACGACTCTCGGTGAGTATTGTGTGTCAGAGGAATTACATGATGTTCTCTTTGATAATTACTCTTAGTTTCTGCTGGTTTTTATATTAAATGTTATAGTTCCTATCAACATTGCAGGCTCTTTTCAATATGCAAAGTGCCACTACCCAGCCATTTGAGAGGTTATTTATAATGACCAGTGTCCAATACCTCAAGCCCATATTTAAAACATCTGTCAACATCAGTGGTTTTAAACCAATGCCTCCAGGGATCATTTTGTGTCTCTTATTACATCTGATCCTTCACTGTTACCCAAGTAAACAGAAGCTTTGGTCAGAATAAAGCACCTCCTGTCATGTCACTTTGGAATCTCACAGCATGGCTACGGCTCTGTTTGCTGTGATAACTGCAATTCCTGGAGTAGTTTGGTTCGCTCTGTTCTCTGCAGAACGAGTTCTTTGGGCAGGGTGTCAAGAGTGGAGAAAACAGTGGCGTGAAGGGCTGGAAACAGGAGGGCTGAGCCAAAGCCATGATTTGTCTCACTGCTCTGTCCAGTTAACTCTTTGAGAGATCTCAGACACTCATCCTGTTCAAGCTGTAGGAAAGGTACAGGCAGAAATTACATCCTTGTACTGCTGGTACATCCTCAAGTCACTGAGCTCTCTCTCTGAGAATGGATGACTTCAGTTTTTGATGGAGGTATAATTCCCAATCTGAGAAACTGAGGGAAGGTTAAAGCCCACTGCAGTTCTGCCCTGCTGGATGAGGAAGCTCTGTTGAGTTCCTGTGGTTTGGAAGACATCAAGTTGACCGACAGGATCAAACTTCTTTTAAAGAAAGAAATCCCAAGTTTCAAAAAAGTTAGATTTTTCATAGACTCATGGAATGGTTTGGGCTGGAAGGATATTCAAAAATATCTCATTCCAACCCCCTCTGCTGTGGGCAGGGATGCCTTCCACTATCCCAGGTTGCTCCGAGCCCCATCCATCCTGGCCTTGAACACTTCAGGTATGGGACATTCACAGCTTCTCTGGGCAGCCTGTGCCAGTGCTTCACCACCCTCAAAACTTTTCCCTAGTTTTAAGCATTTTAAAAGATGAATTAGTTCTTTACTCGGTACAATACTTTATCCAGATTTTGGATTTACAGATAGGAGGATGTCTACATCAAGAGCTGCTTTGAAAATAAAAACCCCAGCCCTCCTTGATTCTATTAACTTGGTTGACTTTGATTAACTGAGGAGTGAGTTCACTGAATTAAAAAGCATTCCTTTGAGATAGCAGCAATGGATGTAATCCAAAGTGGAGGAGATCATTGTGTGCCTGCCCTATTGTTCTTGCTGATGGTTTTAGTGTAGGATTTGGATAAACAATGCAAACCAAACCTTGCCGTGTTGGGAGGCAGCACTCCAGAAACCAGTTTGCAAAGCTCCTGTGTGCCAAGATGCTGCCAGGTGCAAGTCCAGTGAGCAAATACCAACTCTGAGTTGGGACTCCTGCTGTCAGCACAGCTTATCTCAAGGAAAACTCCAAGCAATCCAAGGAGCAGTTCTGGTTACGGCAGTGAAGATAATGAAGAAAGCCCGAGGACAGAAGAAATGAGGCACCAAATAAAAATAGCTGCATGGATTTTGTTTTCTGGGACATCAGAGCAGTCCCCTGAGAACTCCTGCTTCCCCTGTTTCTTCAGGGCTGTCAGTGAGCTTGACAGGCATTTGTTTATTACTTTTTATGGCATCTTGATGGCAATGCTGGCTTGGGGTGACATAATCTCTGTATATGTGCTCACAGTAGTGGGATGGAGAGCTGGCAGCCTTATTAGTGGAGGCAGAGGGAGCTATTATCCCAAATGGACAATTCCACAGCTAAATGGAGTGTTTGGGATTGGGAGGAGTGACTTACTTTCCCCTTTCCTTCCTCCCCCAGGATTTTCAGATGTTGACCACACGTATGCCCAGAGAACTCAGCTGTTTGACACGTTAGTCAACTTCTTCCCAGACAACATGACCCCTCCTAAAGGCAACCTGGTGGACCTCATCACGCTGTAACGGAGCAATCACTGGACACATGGAAGAGGGGAAAAGCATCCATTTTCAGTATTTTAATTTTTTTACTGCATTGATTGACTGCTGGGATGAAGTTAATATAGTAACCCCTAGGTGTTTGAAAGGGGTTTTATACTTGTATGGTGAATCCCTGGAGCTTTTCCCTTGGAGTAGGTTAATAAAATGTAACTGACGTACTTCTGACTAAATATATATATTTTTTCTGACTTTGGATTTTGAGTTAGCAAATGTAAAATGAAAAGGTGGGAGAAAAAGAAAAAGAAATAAAACCCAGTCATGCAGTGATCTTTTTGCCTATGGGGGAAAATTTGAGATTTGTGAGTTGTCTGGGATTAAAGATGATGGGTTTTATTTTGTGTTTCCCGAGGAAGAGGGGGAAGAGGTTTTTCTTTCCTCGTTTGTAACTAGTCATGATGTATTGCTTTATCCTACGACTCCATCCTCAGCAGCTGAATAACTTGGTGGCAGGACAGTGGCAGGTGTTGAGATGATGTAATTTATGTCCTGAATCTTGTACTCACGGTGTGTCGCGGGAAGGCGAGCGTGTGTTCCGAACACCCTCTGTCCCCTTCCCAGAGCTGTGCTGACAGTCATGTCTAATTGCTTCTGAGACTCCATCTAAACTGATGACCTACATCCCTATCTCCTGTTCTCTGGAGCCTTCCACTTAAGCCTGGCAGGCAAGAGGGAACCTGAGATACAGCTGGAAAACGGGAGTGCGGTCACCTCCCACACGGGCCCCTTTTCAGGGACTGATCTCTTTGCTGCTGTGCTCATCCACTGAGAAACCTTGTGGGTCCTCAGCGAGCCTGGCAGAACTGGGTCTTCCACCACACACATCCCCAACCTCTGGAAACCTGACCCCAGGTTGGGTGTAGGATTTCTGATGCAGATTGTCTTCATTTCCATGTGATTCTGTGTGCATTTGTCCATGTGTACATGTACAGGGCGTTGCTCCCAACAGCTTGTCTCCTTCCCATGTAAGTGCAGCTCCCTTGTCAATGCATTTTAGACCTAGATCTGAATGTGAGGGAGGCCTTCTTAGCATAAATCTCTGAAAATGAGCTGATGCATATGTATAGAAAATGTATTCTTCCTTTTGCTGAAAGCCTTCTTTATAAACACTGTAAGGGCTTGGTGCTGCACTGTGAGGTTGAATGAAGGACATGCATACCCAGCATTAGAAGCTCTGCATTCAGTGTCCGTGAGCATTCAGTACACACTGGCAGATGTAAATATTTATATGAAACTGCAAAACTTTCTGTCCAGCAGTGTTCACGCCAGTCAGGTATCGTTGCTGCACCCGCTGTGGCTCCTGTTGAACTTGGTGGAAGTCCTGTGCGTGCAAAGATGATTTGGACTCTTGAAATAAAGAGTTAGTCAAGTGTCTTTTTCAGAGCTCGAGTGTCTGCTTGCTTTGATTGTATTGCCTCTTTATCATGTTCTTTGTGTAACTTTTGTAGTCCTGGTGCATTAGAAATAAATTTCAAAACCTCATGCTAGTGTTTAATCACTTAGAAAGGAACAGTATGTCAGAGGCCAGGCTTGTCTTCAGGGAGGACTGTACAAATGAAGTGTTTTTAACCTGTCACTTGAGACTGTTCAGACACTGTGCACTTCAGTGGATGGAAATGAGATGTCTGCAGAAGAATCCACTCGGTGTGGGAAATGAAATCTGATGAAATTGTTTCTTTGGAACGTGGCAGGTTTTTTTCCCATTAACAAAGAAAGTTTTACATCACTGCTGGGCTTTGTGGTGTGCTACCTGTGCTGAGGCTTTGTTAAGTAACGTAGAGTTTATACAGTACAAATGTAGATACTGGGGGAATATTCCAGCTGAGCTGTTGCTTCCATTGAGATTGAAATGAGCACTTCTAATACAACCAGCCAAAATTCTGCAATCTTTTAGTACTTAAATTTACTGCTGCTGTGCTCCTTTACCACTTGGTCTCATTGCTTGTGTATCCTCAGCTTCAGTCAGATGATTAAATACTCTTTGTGACAGTTCTCTAATTAACCAGGCTCTTTATAAACTGTTGTGTGTTCACCTTGGATGGATGAAAGAACCCAAAAGATACACCTTGGTGGAGAAGCCCTGGTGAGCAGGCAGGGGAAGTTCAGGAACATCCAGAGCTGTGAATGGCGTTGCTGGTGAGCAGTGCATCGTGTCAGGTCGGATTTGTGTGACAGGAATTCGATCCTAACTCATTGTCCTCTGCGCCAGGGGTGCGCGCGGAGCCCGGCAGCCTCGGCTCTGTGTTCTGTAGCATCGTGCAAATCAATGATTTGTTTGAGCCAGAGGAACGTGGCTTCTGCAGGACTGACAGTCCCAGCTAACGAGAGCACTTCAGGATGATCAAATATTGACCTGCCTTTGTCCCGAGCAGATCGATGCCGCTCGCACCAGCACAGTTCATGGATTACAGCTGGTGATTAACCAGCAGAAACTTCGCTCAGCTCTGCAGTATTTGTTGAGCAGCAGAGGCACCATGTGGCCAGAGAGGTTAATCCAAAGGGAAGGCTTCTTGAGGCTTTGCCAAGGATCTTCCCTTCTTTTTGTCCTTAAAGCTAGGAGTCAAATGATCTCTTTGCATTGATGTATGCTACATTACCTGCTTTAAATTCTAACCAAAAATTCTGAGCAGTGAAGTATGAATTTCCTTTTAAAATCAGCCACTTGTTGTCAGGCAGTGACACAAGTAGTCTGAATTTCATTGCATGCTGATCTTTAAAGACACTGATGATATTCCAGGAAATCATCTGATGTGCTCATTACAGAAAGCCCGAAATACAAACAGTCAAGAAACCCACTGGATCAGAAAACAACCACCTGAAAACGTTTCACAGCCCAGTGCATGCGAGGTTATAAATATCCGAGCTGTGCGTGAGAAGTCTTTGAACCTCACCATCATTGCTTGTAGGCTGTGTCTGAGGCTGCTCTTTAGCTTAGACAAGACAAACATACTCTATTTGCCTTTACTTTAGATTATAAGGTGACTTTGTGTATGAACTTGACACCACATAATCTTTGCACTACAGTGAGTAGTTCTATCTGTAAATTCTGTGTTAACTTGTAAATAAGGTATTGCGAAGGAAAGCATCGTTCCTTGTCAGAGAGGGACTCATTCATCATGTTTTGGGTCTTTAAAGCCAAAGTTACAAGGTTCTGGTATGTCTTTTAAAGCTAGAGGAAGTCAGGATGGGGTAAACTTGATACAGACATCCAGACTTCAGTCTTGATTTAGCTTTTAAAAAATATCCTTTGAAATCCCTGTGTTTGGTTCTTCACTGACTCTGACCCTTACAATACTCTTTAGTGGATCATCTCCTTGGAAAACAAGAAATTATTCTTTATGTTTTTACTATCAAGTGATGCATTTTCTTAGAGAAATAGAGCCCTTCAGAATTAATTTCTTTGGTCACTTGGATTGGGTAGAATTAAGTGAGTTTGTTAATGTTCGTCTTACACAACCCCTCATAGTAGGCATGAGGTAGAACTTGTTAAGAGTTCTCCCAAAATTACTTCTCCAAGCATGTTCTGCTCTTGCAGTGTGACCCAAAATGTTGTCATGTGGCAGAAGGACTTTGTTACATGTTGTTAAATGAGATTATAACCACTTTAGTCACCTTTTTGTCTCTCTTCTTTTGAGGATTCCATTAGTTAGTATTGGTCCTGGGAAGGCCTGAAGGGTGATGCAAAATGTTCATTGAAATTAATTGTAGTTGTTATCTTCTGACTCTTTATATTTGTCATGTGTTTATTCTTATAATCTCTTCCTTTTGCTGAGCATAATGAGGAAGGAGAACTTTGTCTTGGAAAAGTTCAGTTTGCCCTTTCCCTGGGTGGCATCTTGCATGGGTAGTTAAGGTAGTTGTACCCAGTTGTGTAAATAAACCTCTGGAATTTGGTTTTTGTTTGCCTGGGCACCTGGCTCTGGGTGTACACGGGTACACGCTGGCTCAGGGATCGTGCTGGAGCTTCCTACCAGAACTTCACTTAGCAAAGTCTTGTTTTGGAAAATCAGTCTGGGAACACCCAGTTGGAAAAGCTTTTCTAAGGCGTTGCTTTGTGCAGTGGCAACTGGAGTGAAATTAGAAATTTTCCTAAAGAGCACAGAAAAGCTTCCCTTTGTGGAGGAACAAAGTTAAATGAAATTGCTGAAAGTTTTTGGTCACTGATAATAATTACCCAGCCTGAAAATTAAATGATTAATGATTACAGTTTAAAGATTGAGGAGTCAGTAAGCAAATTACCTGCACCCACCTATTTGCAGGAGGGTGGCAGAGATGTGGGGCTGGTGGGCAGGGATTGCAACAGCTCATCTATGTTTCGTTAACTGGCAGTCAAAAGTGTCCAGGGCTCCATGAGCTATTCCTTCTTCCAGAAGAAACTCCTTCCAAAGCTGAGTAATGACTCTGGAAGAGTGTTTTCCACAGGGCTTTGTGGAACAGCTGTTTGCTGAACCATTTTCCTGATGTGTGCAGATTTTTTGAAGGGAGTTTTCTCAGTCACAGAGTTTTGTGCTGACCTGGCCATGCTGTGCCAACCTGCACTGGTGAGTGATGGGTTCAGAGCAGGGTCCTGAGGAATGCTGCAAACTTGTTTGCTGCTCTTACTGTGAGGAAGATGAGCATTAATGCTGCTTGTGTCAAGTGCAGGAGGGTGGTAGGTACCTGTAACACAAATGCTATCGGCTCTCTTGCTGGCTCCTGCATTTCAGAATCCAGAAATAAGTACTTCTGTAAAGTTTATTGAGTGAACTTTAAGTTCTAATAACTTGTGTACAGCCTCCATCTCTGTACAGGCAGTAATTCTGCTGATGTAATGCTGTGCCACTTCTGGGGAAAATGGCAAAAATTAGTAGATACGTTTCCATTCGGTCCCTTTGTTTTTAAAAGTGGAAAAATGTCTTGTGAAACTTTGAAGTCCCCGTGTATGCTTTGAATTTTAGCTTATTAGTTGGCTCAGAGTTAAGGAATGTTTGGCTATTGTCAAGTGAAGTCCTGACAGTAAAAGCAGTTCATGTATGTCTCTGGAAGTGCTTGTGTTGTTTTATAGCTGTACTTATTACAGAAACAGAGGTGGACCCAGTTGAAAAATTAAAATTATTGGTGTTTTAATTTAGGGGGAAGATTATAGAAACTCTGAGCTTGGCCTATTTTAATAAGTACATGTGTTAATTTGGAGATGGGTCTTATTTTGTGAGAGGAGAGTTTGAGAACAGCTATATGACTTGTTCTTGCTGTAGATTGCTAGTAATATATAAGCTGTAAATACTGTTGAAATGTAAATGTGCTGTCAGAAGCTTGGTAGTGTATCTAAATGCCCGTGGGAATGAGAGACCCAATCATATCCTGTCATGGAAAAGGTTATACTGGAGATTATTCAAGTTGTGGTAATGGCTTATAGGCAAAATCCCTCTTTTGCTGAAAGTTTCTAGTACAATGAAAAATTGGAGTGCAGAAAGTAGGTTTACTGTACTGGAACCAGGATTAGAGTCCATGGCTCAGTGCTTGGATAAATTGACTCCAGATGCTTTTGTCCATAGGCAATGGATCCAAACGTGGTTTTGGAGTGGAAGCCAGTTAATGACCTGCTTATTGCTGCTGGAGAGTCCTGCAGGAGAGCCTCCTGGGGATGCCAGCAGGTATCCCTTTGGCATTCCAGGCAGAAGTCACAGAGCTGGCTGGAGTTCGGGGTTATCCACGTGTGCTTTGGTTGTATCCTAAACCTCCGAGGGGGGTGCGGTGGCTGCGTGGGTTGTGTGTAATTCCAGCTGCGTGGGTTGTGTGTAATTCCAGC
The DNA here is from genome assembly GCF_015832195.1 of Motacilla alba alba. NCBI lineage: Eukaryota > Metazoa > Chordata > Aves > Passeriformes > Motacillidae > Motacilla > Motacilla alba. The sequence continues at coordinate 3,339,047 of NC_052031.1, read as the reverse complement.
TGCGTGGCTGAGGTGTGGAGCTCTGCAGGGCAGCACCTTCCCCAAGCACAGATCCTGAGGATAACACATTGCTGCTGTCTGCTTTGCTTTCATGGGCTTGGTTTGATAGGGATGAACTCCAGGTACTGCTGTGACTCAAATTCAGTGCTCTGCTTCCAGTGGAGCTGCTATCAGTGCATCACCTTGGTACCCTGAAATCTCAATTTATACTTGGTGCAGACACAGCTCTGTGTTGCCTTGGCTTCCAGCTGTTCACTGTAAGTCAGCACAGCTTTTACTGATGACCTGGAGAGTGTGAGTGCTGTTAGAACTCACTCGACTGTTCAGCTCCAGCGTGGAATTGCAGTTCATTCCTGGAAACAGGAATGTGAGTGAACAGCTCAAAACTGGCTCTGTCAGGTGAGATGTTTGGGTTTGCTACTAATTTTGAAAGGAAAATCTTATCACTAGCAGGTATGATGGTTAAAGCACGACCCCTTGGTTATTCCCCCATTTATTCTGAATTTTCTTTCTCTGTGTAGCTGTTCACTCCTGTTAAAATGCTTCAGACTTCCCTGAGTTTAATGGATACCTACAGAGGAATTAAAGGTTAGAGCTGCATAGTGAGTGTTGAGACATCAGTTTCTCCACATCATACTCCAGTTGTTTCCTTTGCAAAACTCCTGCTGCCTCTGAAACAGTCAGGAAGGATCCTTGTGATTTACATTGTTCTTTCCAAGGCTGTTTCTCATCCTGGGTAAGGACAGGGAAGCCTGGGAGATGATTTCCCACTGCAGCACACGCTTACTTACTTGTGCCCTTCCATGGCCTCACATTCAGTGCTGTGTTGCTCCTTGCCTCCATCTCAGGTTCTATTTTGTGTGGCCTCAAGAAGATAAAGGTGATGATACCAACCCTTAAGTTGTCCTAGGTTCCTGCACCTACTCTAATCATCCCAAAACTTTCATGGGTGTTGGGTGTTCGGCTTATTTCTGCAGGGTAGGAGTGAGAAGAGAAATAGTCTTGGGGTTAATACAGGGGTGCTGATGTGAGTAGGTGTGTAAGGTGTGGTCTGTCTTTGTGGAAGGGCTTCAAAGGACTCTCCTAACAGTAGCTTTGCTATTTAGAGCTGATTTTACAATGTGAGCTGGATTCTCTGGCTCTTTTTCAGAGAGAAATGATGCAATATTAAGATCTTCTAGTCCTTGAGCTTCACCTCAGCTTCAGCCCCTTTCCACCCCAGACACCAGAGAGAATAATACAAATTCTGTTCTCTCCACAGCAATTGTGAGGAAGCCAGTTGGGCTTAACCCTGCTCAAACAGGCTGGAAGTGGTGCAGCCCCGTTGGCTTTTGGATCAGGTCTGGCTGCCCTAAGGGACTGTTAAAACCTAAAAATGTTTTGAGCTTTCTGATGAAATCTGCCAGTTTGATTAGGGGAAATTAGGTGCTTTTTAATTAATATGATGGTGGGGAGGCTAGACCATAACAGTGGCTCTAGTGGTTGCAGTCATCTCCACATCCCAAATAGCAGTGGATAGGTTTTACTCCTCAGTGACAGGAAAATATTCTCTAAATATCCTGACTTAGTAACCAAGGGATTCAATCAATTACTCAGTGTTTCACTAAATAGAGAAGTGCTGCGGTGTGTGAACAGGGTCTGTTCATTAAAAAAGCCACTTCAAGGCTGAAAAGTGATTTTTTTTTTTTTTTGAGGTTTTGACAAAAACTCAGCTCTTAAAAGTGGAAAATGGAGGAGAACTACTGTGCTGCTGACTTGTTTTCCCCTCCTGTCTGCTGCGGTCATGGGGAATGCAAACTAGCAGTGCAGGGTGAATATTGCCTTCATCTCTCCCTCCTCATTCCAGTCCCTCCCGTTGATGTTTTGATGTGCAGAACACCCTTCACTTCAGACGCTGCTGTGCGGGGTAGTGGAAAGGAAAACAAACCCCTCTTTATTAGTAGCTGTTGCCATTTGCTAAAAGCTGTATTTTCTGCTGCTTTCCAGCACTCCCTCCTCCACAGCAGGAAATGAGGGGGTGCTGGGGAGACCATAAGCCAGAGAAAAGAGCTTAATTATACAAACAAATGTGTTCGTGGGAGTCTTGCGAGTTGGAGGGCCCGAACCACGCAGACCACTTTGCTGAGGGACAGAAATGGAAAGTCTGTAGGCTCATTCCCAGATTATTGGAGGTGACATTCCCGTCCTTGTGGGCTGGTGGTGTTGTGCACGTTGTGCATTCAGATGCTGAGACGCAGCGTGTCTCATTTTGGGAGTATTGAGCCTCGTTAAATGTTTGCCCTTTGAGACTGCTGCAGTTGCCCCTCTTAGGGGAGTTGGTGGCATGGACAGGACCTGGGTAGCTTGGGGTCAAACACCAGTGAGCTGGCTGGGTACCATCACCTGGCTGGGGTGGGGTTTTGAGCTGTTTGTTGAGCTGTAGCCTCTACTCTGATGGTATCACTGTAGTGTGTGATGGTTTGTTTGTCTGGACCTTCAGTGTTCATTATCTTGTCCTCTACACCCCAGTGTGGTCCCCAAAAGCTGGCTCTCCCTCCCTAGTGCTGGAAGTGTGAGTGTCCACCCCCTCTCCACAATTTGGCCTCTCTGTTCTGTTCTGGCACTCAGCTAGAAGCGTTTGCATCTCCCCAGCAATCCTGCAGGCTCTGGTGTCCGTCTGGATTCCCTTTGATGTCTGTCCTGCAGTTCTTGTCTAGGACACCTGAGCACAGGAGAGCTGAGCTGAGAGGTGTGGACAGCCCTGGGCTGGAAAGAAGCATCTGTGGGGTGATGAAAGCTGTGAACTGCTCCTGTGTTTTAGTAGGCAGATCAAATATTGACTGCTCCTGTGCTGAGCCCATGATGGTTACAGGCATCTTCCCTGGACTCTGGTGATTCCCCTTGCCACCCTTTTCTTTATGGATGATCTTTGTTCAGCCTGGAGTGTTAATTTTCTTCCTTGGCATAAATCATCTTTGATGATTTCTGGGTTGGTGTGTGAGCCCCATGCTGTACATAAATGAATGAATGACACAAGGAATATCTACAAATGTAGTTACGTTGTATGTAATGTACATAAGGAGAGAATGTATTTTGTTCATTTTTTTCTTAATAAAAATGTATATGCTAGCAAGGGTGTTGATTTAAGATCTGTTTGTTCTCACATCGCTTCAGAGAGTGGAAAAATGCCTGTGAAGATCTTTTTGTGGTGGAGAAATTGTGGAACCAGTGGTGCATTACACCTGGCCCTGTTGCCTGACCTCACTGGTGAGCTCAGTCAGTATCCCATAAATCCAGCACATATTCCACACTTCCACAGGAACTTTTTCTGGGGAGGAGCCTGGAGTTAGAGCATAGGCTGCAGCAAACCACTGATTTTTAATATCTGACTTCAACAAATTACTTTTTTTTTTTCTTTTACATAAGCAGAAACTTGACCTGGAGCAAAATGTTTTATGTTGGGTGCTTGAAGGCCAGTGGAGTTGCTGAACTGCCCACGCTGCTGCTGCCCCTCTGCTACCCTTGGGTGATGCCTCTCTCCTGCTTTATGTGTGAGGTTTGATTCCCTCCTCCACAGCCTGACCTGAGTGCGAGGAGGGGCTGCAGACCAGAGTGAGTTAGGATGAAATGCAGAAATAAGGGTGAAATGCAGAAATAAGGGTGCCTTTTCCTCTGAGAGCCTGAAGACACCAAGAGCTCAAACAAGTGCTCAGGCTGTTGTGGAGGTGCCCTCACATCACCCCAGCTTTCTACCCCTCTGAGTCCTCTGGCTTTTAAATTTAATAGGTTTTCCACCACTATAATACTTCCTCTGCACAGGAAAAATACAGACTTTTCCATGGCTGGCTACCTTGAAGGTCTGGGCTGGTTTTGTTCCAGCTGCTCCAGTGTTTTCCCATGGAGCCTCTCCAGAGCAGGAAGTTGTGGCCCTGGAACCTGTCCTCTGACCTGCCCACCCCTCCTCACTCATCCAACGACACGAGTCTTTTACATAAGAATGTTTATTGACAGAAATACATGATACTCTCAAAATATATTTGTAGGAAAATGCAAGAATAATCTCTTACAATCCAGTTCCTCAGTAAATTCCAGTGTAAATCAGACTCCTGTCCCCGTGAGAGGTGCTGCTACACACAGTATGTAAGAGCTCTACTATATGTGCAAGGTTCAACAGGTAACCACCTGGGGCATTAGGTTTTCCTTCTGCAGTCCCTCATGGATTATGAGTTCTGTGTGTCTTCTGTAGGCAGCAGTCACAGTATCAACCTCATCAGCTGGGTCACGGCACTGTGAGCGGGAGATAAAATGCTCCTAAAGTATTTACACGTTTCCTCTTGAATCTGAAAATAGAAAAGTCTCTTGCAAGGACATCTGAGCTGCTTGTAAAGCTCTGGCCGAAAGGTAAGAGCAGGAATCTCTTTGTACAATGTGTGGGATGTTAAAGCTGTTTTGGGGCAGAGAAGAGGAGCACAGGGAAGGGAGGAGGGGCAGGGAGGAAGGAAATGCTTCGGTAAATCTTATTTTTTTTTTATTTATTATTTTTGGTCTAACAATTATGGCTACAGTCTGCGAAGGCAAGGGTTAAGGCCAAAGATGCTCATTGCTGCATTTCCTACCTGATTTTTTTTTTCCAAAAAAAGAATGTCCTCAACATTAAAAAAACAAAAAGTACTGTTTTCTTTTCCTGTGGAAATAATTCTTTTAAATAGGGGAAGGAAAATCTACTATAAAATATTAGTGGTTTAAAAATATGGTGTCTGGAAAAATAAATAAATGTACAATTCCTATTCAAATATAAATCACTATAAGCACTTGCTGAGCAGTTAATATCCTCACTGGTCTCTGTTTGAAAAGATTAAAGGTTACTTGATCTCAAGCCTCTGTAGGATTCTTTTGGAAAGTCTTTGGACCTGACTCATTAAAGCACTTTGGCATCTCTTTGCTGGGAAGGGGGAATCTTTAGGCACATGCCAGAGCCTGGAGATGCCCTGCCAGGGGTGTCCTCGTGGCAACTCAGCCTGGTGGCCACAGCATCGCTGCTGCCCTGTGTTTGTTTTCTGGGAAGGACAGAAATGTGAGGTCATGGACCTGCTGCTTGTCTGTCAGGGCAGCCGGGAGGCCACACTGCTCACAAGAGCAGTTGTGGATGCCGAGGCCCATTCTCTGAGACTCGTGGCTGTGGTGAAGAGCTGAACTTGATGCTGCCAGAACAGAGGCAAAGCTGTGGCACAAAGTTACCTGGGCAAGAGGTGTTTTTCTGCTTCATGTCAAATTTTTATCTCCTACCAGGCTGGCCTTTAGCTTTTTCTTTTCTTTTTTTTTTTTTATTTTTTAAGATTTTAAATTTTTTTAAAATTTATTTTATTTGTTATTTCCCCTCCCCTCCAAAATTACTTCCCCATAGTGCAGTGCACAGGTAAGTGAAGTGTGCAGAATACATTGCTAATGAATAGCAGGAATATTTACATACAAAAATAGAAAGGTTTGAACACTTCAGACTCTGCCCTTCAGTGCAAGACAGAAGGGGGAAGAGCCACTTGTGTCTTCTGCCAGTGCCTGTCCTGGGGCTGAGCAAAACACCCCAATCCCCTCCTTCCTGAGTACTCCCAACTCCACCAGGGTTTCTCCAAGCTTCCCATTGCTTGGCTCTGCTTTTCCCCTCATTCAGGGCAGCCATGGGAGCAGATCCCAGTTGAGTTGACTTTTGGCAGAGCCCAGAGGAACTCTCCCCATTGTGCCTTGGTTTATGGCAAGCAGAGGAGAAGGGCTGTGCGTGGGCATCGCTCTGATCTGCAGCTCCTCTGGTTTGCAGAGGGTTTGGGACAAGCACTGTCCTCACTCTGGGAGAGGGACTCAGCCAAGTCACCTTCTGGTCCTCGTGTGCTGGAGGATGGACCCCAGCTGGAGGATGATCCCTGCCTCTGCCAGGACTGAGCTGCTTCACCAGAGCAAAGGCATGAAACTCTCCCCAGCCTTTTAGAGCCATTTAGGAGCTGTTGTGGGGAGTCAAAATCCAGAAATGGCATCAGTCCAGCCATGTTTTTCTTCTCCCCTTTAAAGGCTTCAGCAAAGGGAGACCTGGGTGACAGACCAAGGGCTGCAGGACAAAGCTCAGTCCCAGCTTCACTGCTGAGCTGGAAGTTGCTTTGCAGGTCTCTGTTGTTTTAGTGGCTTGTGAAGAAGAGCTTGAGGCTGAGCTTTCAAACCTTGAGGGCGTGAATCACCAAGGCCACCTGAATGCCACGGATCTCCCTGGCTCACGTTCTGCTGCTCATCTACCTCTTCTGCTGCTCATGCAGGAAAATGAGCCCTCAAAAGTCACAAACCATCGTGGTGTGTGTGTCCCACAGTCTCGTGGAGGATGGATGAGGGCTGTCAGATGCTGCTGTGTAATTCCTGGAAGGCAAGTGATCCTTCCAGAGGGAAATGCAGCACCAGAGCTGGGCTCCTGCACCGCAAAACCCCCATCATCACGCCTGGGCTAGAGACCAGGCATCGCTCTTGCTCTCCACACCCTTCCTAAAGAGGATGAACTCAAGGAATTCCTCCTTTTCCTCTCCCTTCATCTCATCCTTTTAAAACAAGAAGCTGCTGCACCTCTCTCAGTCTCCAGGTGGGTGCAGGACCTGTTCCTCAGCCCTTGGCAAGGGGGCTGAGCATCACTTGGCACTGCTGCATCCCTGCCATCCCACTGGCTCCAGATGCATCCATTTGCTTATGGCACAATGAGGGGCTCTTGTGCGCTTCAGCTCTGAGGAGAGGCTGGAAACTGGATTAAAAAGGAACAGGCTGTTGCATCTTTTTTCATTCACTACCTGGGTGTCAGGGAGGGCAGGGTGATGACTAAACAGCGTGGGCCAGAGGATTTGTCGAGCTGTAATTGCCAGGTGCTGCTTTGCTGTCAGATGCACTCCATCTCCCGTCCTATTTATTTTATTTCTCTTGATTTTTTTTGTCGCTCGGTAGCTGGAGGATGGGGTTGGCGTGGTCAGATGTGGGATGGGAGGGGACATGCTTGGAGGAGACACCAGCAGCTCTTCAGGAGCAAAGCCACCCTGTTTGCCCATGGCTGGTCAGGTCTGGCGTGGGAGGTGATGGGAGTTGGAGGATGCTTGGCCAGATGTGGCCACCAAAGTGGCTTATGTTGTTGTGCCCCAGAGGTGTCTTCTCATGTCCTTTCCTCTTCCATCCTGCACCCCATGTGGTGCCACAAGGGGCCATGATTAGTTCATTAAAGGATTTTCTGCTTTTTGGGGGGGAATTTTGCCTTATTTTGGAGCTCTGTGTGCGTGTGTGTAGGGTTTGTGGGGTTTTTTTTGGGGGGGAAGTGGTTGTTTTTCTCTTGATCAAGTTCTGCATCCTATAAATGCGTGTCCTCCTCTTCCTCCAGGTCCTCCTTCATGAGGGTGTCCAGAGGAACGATCCAGCTGTCCCCCAGCTCCCCGTTGAGGTTCACCTTCTTCTCCTGCATTTCGGAGGAGGTCTCCATCACCTCCAGCGTGGGGTTGTCGTGGTAGCCATTCTCCATGGTCTGCATCTCCTCGGTCAGGCGCTGCTATGAGGAAAGAAAACCATAAACCCCACTGAACAACACCTTGGCCATGCTGCAAGTGTCACCTCAGGGCTGTCAGCTCCCAGCCAGCTGTGACAGCTGCCCCCTACAGATTTATATAGCTACATATAGAGACTTTCATGGTGAGGTTGAGGCAGGGGGCAGCGAGGGGATAGCATGGAGCTGGCAAGAGGAAGACTCTGCTGATGATGGGAAGGAGGAAAGAGCAGCCAGAGACATGTGGAAAACCTCCAGGAGCAGCTGCCAGCTTCAGTTTGTTCCATCCAGGACCTTGGCATGAGGTTGAGCAACACTACATCCCAACTCCTGCCTCCCTACCTCAAATCTCTCTTCCCTTCCCCTTTCTATCCACCCCTGTCCTTTTTCTAGTTGCTTTATTATTCTTCTCCTTTACTCAGAGGCAGCTCCCATGTGCTAGATCTTGAGCATTATCCTTCCTCATTCTGGAACTCTCAGTGGAAACCAGGCAGGGAAAGATGGAATCAGACACTTTATCACCCTGGTCCTTTGGTGCGATGTGCTTCAGGCTCCAGCTCAGCCCTTCATCCCTCGGCAGAACCCCAGCCTGTCCTAATTTTGACTTCACTTGGGCTCCTGCATCCCCATCCTTCCCTGGAAGGATTCAGTGGGGAGCTGCAGTCCTTGCTCAGCCCTTTTTGGGGAGCCCTGTTAATATCTGCCTGGATTCACAGCTTGCTCTATTACAGCGCTCCTATAAATGTCAGGAGACAGGCGTGGGAGGGAATCCATGGAGAAGGAGAGGGATGGAGAAGCAAAACTGCAGGGCTTGGCACTGGCAGAGGGGCTGCAAAGGCGCTGCTGGGAGTCCCCTGTGCCACTCCCCTGTGGCAGGGTGGGGATGGTGGGATGCTCCAAAGCAGAGGACACACCTGGGCTGTCCCGAGGGCTGCTTCCCTGTGGGATTGCTGGTCTCCCACCATGGCAAGGCACCTTCCAGCCATGCAGCGAGGGGAAAGGGGCTGTAAAGCTGGGCTTTAGTCCTGTTAAAAGCTACTGGGCCCTACCAAGCACCAGAGGTGAGAGCTGGGGGTGTTACGGATGCGGCGCCCGCCCCTCCGATCCCTGTGTTGGAACTCACATTAAAGATCAGGGCCACATGTCCATCATCAAACCCGGGGACATCAGGGTGGATGTTCTGGGTATTTCCAAGGTAAAACAACAGGGAGGGAAGTGGGGGGCGAGGAGGGTTGGAGAAAAAGAAATAAAATAGAAGAAAAAAAAAAAAAAACTTTCAAGTCATTTTTGGAAATGAAACAGGAGGAGAACAAAAGAAACCACCCAAAAACAAAGCCAGGAAGGAGGAATGTGTTTGATTTTCGGAAATGGTATCCCTTGCTTTGGTTTTGCTATTTTACCCTGTGTCTGGCGGGAATTTACCTCTGGAACATCCAAGTTGGACTGGTAGCTATTCCTCTGCACCAGGTTATTTTAGGGACATGTGTTCCCATCACTAAAAATACCCTATTTCTACCTGTTTTCTGAACAACATGGGCCGTGTTATGCTGCTGTCTGTCCCTGGTGGGTTGTTTATCACGCCAGCCAGGGAGATTTCATGCAAGGGATGATGAAACCCTGGAAGCTCCAAGGGGACCACAGTGCAGGTCAAGTATTTATTGGGGTCTTGCCTCTTCCCCTATTTCTTCCCAAAAAAACCAAACCTGGTAAGTACAAACAAGTCTGACCGGGGCATTGGTTCGCTCTTCCCTCCCTCCTGTGTTCACCTACCTGGCACTGTAAATATTTAAAGCTTTATCCCTTGTTTTCCCATGGGACAGATGTTGGGATCATTGAGAAAGGATGAGCTGGTCCAGGGGAAAGTGATTTGAAGTAGGAGTGAAGTAGGTTTGCTTCTCCATCAGGAGCCTAGTTTACCCTGATTGCATAATCTGATTTCATAATTATTTTCCTTTTCTATTTCTGTCTGTCCTAGAGCTAAATCCTCAGGAACAGCACCTGGGACCAGTGCAAACCTCAGTGCCCCAGGATGTGGGAATGGCCAGTCCTTGCAGGTGGATGCTGCACTAAAATCACCTAGGATTGTTTCCTGAGATAAAAATCACATTATTTTCTCTTTCTGTGTTGGTTCTTCCTTAAACCCTGCTGCTGCTGCTCTGAAATTTGGCCCTGACCCAGCTCTTGCAAAGGCTGAGCCCTACAGAGTTGGTGCCCCTCCTGCTGACACCCTCCTTCTTCCCTGCACGCAGTCTGGGGCTCCCTGGCACCCAACCCAACTCCACTACTTGTAAAAGTATTTCAAGAAATTATTTTGAGGGGTACAGCTTGTTTTTGGAATGGGGTTTTGGATTGAGAAAGCCTTTCTTGTCAAAATTACAACCCAGGGTGGTGCCCACTGGGCAAACCAGGAGGTGTCCACCAGCAGCGACAGCAACGCTGATGATCCTCATCTCCTGAAGATGCTTCTGGGATGCAAAAGATCTTGGGATACCTGTCCCACCCCCCTGCCACCTAACCTGGTCCTTCTTTTGGGAGAAGCGCTGGTGGCAGCCGTAGATGGCCGCGACGAGCAGCAGGGACCCGGCCAGGGTGATGATGGTGATGATCAGGGGCGTGCTGAACTCGTCGTTGATGGTCATGTCCTCCACCATTTTGTCAGAGGTGATGTTGACGATGCCGAGCTGCCACAGAAGGGACAGGTCAGGCTCCTGTGCCACCGACCAGTGGGGAACATCCCTGGGGCAGCTGTGCCGTGAGCAGGGACCCTCTTACCTCCTCTAAGCTGTCCTTCTTCTCCTTCAGCTCCATGAGGACTTCTCCTGAGTCCAAGGGAACTGGGGGAAGAAAAAGGCTTCAGTGAGCACAAGGTGTGGACAGGAGACAGGTTGTGCCACTATACCCTTGTCAGAGGGGTGACCCAGTTTCTGGGGGAGGTAGATGAAGATGTGTGGGGATGAAGCCAACCCTTGTAGGTGCTTCACAGCCAGACCAGGAGCCAGGATCTCTTCTGGAAAGGGGACAGCCCCAGAGCCCCCAGGCCCCACCATCTATCTCCAGTGGGTGATTTACAAGCAAACCCAGTATCTGGCTCCTCAAGGCTTCGTCCTCAGTGCCTGGGTGATTTCCCTGAGGTTGGATGTGGAGTTTGGATCACCCACCCAGGTCCTGCTCTGATGATGGGTAAGAGCAAATGGAGCCCAGGCCTTCTTCCCCCTCAAGCTAGGGCAGCAGGATGTCTCCACCTCCCAGGCACCCTGATCCTAAAGCAATGTTTGGGCACACCTAGGCTGAGCTGGGTGTCCCAGCAGGGCTCTGACATGGGTGACAACCTCCTCTCTGTGGTCTTTGGGGAAGGATTTGAACTGGGCACCCAGTTTTAACCACCTGGGAGGAATTCTTCCTCCTGGAGACTGAGGAACATGGACTGGCCATGACTGACCATGGCAGAGGGAGCTGGTGCATTCCTTGGGGCGCAGAGCTCATTTCTGGGATCGTTCCTCTCCCAGACCACTGGTACGGGGCAAAACAGAGTCCTTTGGCCAAGCTCTAGTAGACCTGAGGGCTCTGCCAGGCCTCCAGCTCTGGGATCCCCAGTGCCACCCTGTGCCCCTGCAGCAGGAGGGTGGGATCATACTCACGGTGCAGGATCACGCGCACAGCCCAGTGGTGGGATGGGCTCTCGCTGGCCGTCAGCATCACCGTGCACCAGTCCCTGCTGGCATCAAACACGTGCTGGGCCGTGGAGCAGAAACTCTCAAAGAAGGAGTTGTTCTTGCTGGCAGCCTTCCACTTATCCTGCGATGACAGCGAGGGTCAGCACTGCTCCCCCACCCAGGGACTGCCCGGGATCATCCCGCCCCATCGCTAGGGGTGCAGGATGTCCCAGCCTTACAGAATGACCCCTTTAAGACTGGATGTTCCACTGTGTGCCATGGTTTGGTGGACAAGGTGGTGTTGGGTCATAGGTTGGACTCGGTGATCTCAGAGGTCTTTTCCAACCGAATGGATTCTGTGATTCTCCCTCCTCCCTGTGCACTGCCCGGCTGCCGCCGGCCCTCCCGGGGAACAGGAAAAGTTTAAAAGTAGTTTCTTTACAAGGAGCCGAGCTCTTGGCTGCCGTTCCTCACCGGGGCCCTGCACCAGCCTTATCTGTGAGCCGCAGCTTTCGGTGTTCCAGGAATAGCAGGTCCCTGAGGGAAGCGGGGCGGGGGGGCTGGGGAGGCCAGGGGGCCACAGCAGGAGCAGGGCAGGGCTGTGCAGCCCCACAGTTCCCCCACAGGCATCTCCAGCCTTTCTACCCTCTGTCCCCACCAACACAGGTCCCTGTCCTGCCTAAACTTCCCCACAGCTCTGCAGGGAAGAGCAAGAGAGCGTGTCTTGCTTTTAGATAGAATCACAGAATGAATCACGGAGTGGTTTGGGGTAGAAGGGACCCAAAACATCATCCAGTTCCACTCCCTGCCATGGGCAGGGACACCTTCCATAGACCAGATTGCTCTAAGCCCCTCCAACCTGGCCTTCAACACGTCCAGGGATGGGAAACCACAGCTTCTCTGGGCAAACCAAAGCATCCCTGGAGAGTTGGGAGAGGGGTGGATGGAGCCCACACTCCCCCTGGGGTGTTTCTGAGGTTTTTTTGCTCGATGCTAATCTGGGAGCTCACTGAAGCAATCACCCTCCTGCCTGCACAGATCCTGCACGTGTGGATGTGGCACTTGGGGACACAGGTTAGCGATGGATTTGGCAGTGCTGGGTTAATGGTTGAACTTGTTGACCTTAGCAGGCTTTTCCAACCTAAATCCTTCCATGGTTCTGTGCACAGACCTGGCCCTCACAGGTCCTGTGTGAGAGGTGCTGTATATACAGCTGCTATGTGCACAAGTCTTCCGTGTGCAGGTGATCCTGTGTGTAAAAGTCCTTGATCCCTGCTGAAATGAGGTGCCTGGCTGGGAAAGGCTCTGCTCCACCACCCCAAACCTTCCCCTCCAATCCCAACACCACTGATGGCTGGCAGCACCCGCTTGCTGCACCGCAGGGATGGGAGCTGCCGGGCCCCGGGACGCACCTAATCTCACCCCATCTTATCTAAATATTTGGGAAGCAGCAGTGGAGGGAGACAGGATGCACTTGCCGGGGCGGAAGGCTGGCCCCGGGTACAGAGCTCAGCATCGGGAGGCCCCGGCTGTCCCTGGGAACGGCCACTGTCCCTTGCCTGTCCTTTCGCTTTGCACAGGGACAGCTTCCCCGGGGCCCCTCGGTGGGCTTGTAGCATCCCTGGGAAAAGAGCTGGGTGGGAAATCTGCCCCAGCCCGAGGGCAGCGTTCCCTGCAAAGCTGGTTCCCAGCAGGACAGGGAGGAGGGGGCTGTAGCTCGGTGGTTTTATCACGTCTGGACGCTGGGTTGTGCTCCTACACTTGGAATGTCTTGAGATTTTCCAGTCCCTGTCTGTACAGCATTTCGCTTGGCAGAGGAAGGGAAAGCCTCTGATGCCTCCCTGCATCCTCCTTCCCCTGGTTTTGCCGCAGCTCAGCTTTCCCCCAGCCCTCAATAATCTGTTTCTTCCCCTACCACCCCATTTGGGGGGGGGGGGGGGGGGGAAGACCCTTTTTTGGGGTGGGGAGGGAAATGGGATGCGAGGCTAAAACTCGCTGAGACCACTTCAGTGGCAGCTGGTGAGCAGCGCCTGAAGCCCTTCAGAGGGTGAACTAGAGGGATCTGGAGGGAAACTGCAATTTCCAGGGCAGGAGAGGGGCAGGGTGAGGCCGCTGGGCCGGCGGGGATGCCCCTGGCAGCTCCCCCTCCGCCGCCGGAGCCGCTCGCATTCCTTGGCCGGAGTTGACAGGCGCTGCCGAGCAGCTCGGATCCGGTTCCCACACTGGCGGGGACCTAAAACCAACATCCCCGAATGAGGTAACAGCACTTGAGTCAACAAACCACCCCCGCCAGCTGCACGGGGTGAGGGGGGACCACGACCCTGCTCGGTGAGGGAGTCCCTCCGCCTGCTCCAGGGACTGTCCTGTGTCCCTGGACCAGTGGGTGTCACACAGCAATTCCAGGGGGTCCGAGTGGTCCTGCTGTGGTTTTTGCATCCCCCACTGCAGCAGGTTCTGGTGCTCCCCAGCATCCACTGACTCGGCTCCTTGGACACATCTGTGTCCAGGTGAGGGGCACGATGGAGGAGGAACACCCGGGAGATGGAACACACGGGGTTGTGTGGCTGAACCACAGCTCAGGCTACACCAACCACCTCTGTCACCGTCTCTTCTTGCTTCACCTAACTCATTTTGGGGTTAGGGTGAGAAGCATCCATCCATCCCTCCACCATCCATCCATCCATCCATCCATCCATCCATCCATCCATCCTCCACCCATCCCTTCCAAAGCAGGAGAAACCCAACTGTAAATGCATTTGCGAGCCAGACCTTGGAAGAAGTCATCCTCTAGAATGTAAAGTATTGAGCTAATAAGCCTTACTAAAAACTCCTTAAGATCCTGCTGTTATCAAAGGAAGGAGAAGGAGGAGGTGGGGGAACATGGACCAACCTGTTCAGCATTGGTTCAAAGCATCACCTGAAGAGGAAGGATGCAGGGAACCAACCAGCCTGTGAAACACCTACAGTCCACAAAGTGGTACCAGCTGTATATTTGGCTTTTTTTTTTTAGGATTTCTAGTTTGAGTTCCTTGTTTTCTGGAGAAAGTGAGGTGTGGTGGGGTGAAAGGTCTGCAATTCCTGGGTTCAGTCCCACCTGTTTGCTGGGGTACCCCCATCACTGGTGCTGTGAATGGGGTGGGTGGCTCTGCACTGTCCTCTCCCCTGCCCTGTGTGATCCAGTCATGTCCCCCAGCACTGGTCCCCCCCCACAGCCCTGGCTTCTTGGTGGATCTGAATTTTCAGTACAATGCCACCCTGCCTCTGCCTTGTTCTGGGAGCAGGGTTGGAGCTGTTTCTGGAACACTTCTTATAGCACACACTTTCCTGTTTTCCCACGGGCTGTGAAACGCAGAGGATTTTTTCACTTTGCTGTCAGGATTTGGCTACAGACGTGTTTACCAGGCCTACAAAGCAGGGAAACCAGATAGTGCCATTTCTCTGTTATCTGCTCGGCTTGGGAGGCACAGAATGGGCTGCAGTTTTCAGGAACGCGAGTGGAAAGTTAAGGGTGAGCGGGGGGAAGGTGCTTTGGCAGCTGAGGAGGGCGATGGGACGGGAGGATGCACCCTTGCCAGCCCTGCAGCCTTTCTGGGGCTGTTTTGGAGTGTAATTGGCATTTTGTGCTAACAATGCTCTGGCTCATTATTACATCCAGAAGAATCAAAGGGAAGCAGGCCGGGAGACTCGCTGGCTCGCCAGCTCCAATGCTCCATGGCCCTGGAGCAGGCTGTGATGCCAAGATGTGGTGTCTGCCCATCCCTCAGCTTGCTGGTGCTTCCCAGCCTCACCATCCCTGCTTCCAAAAGCCTCCCAGGACAACTCCACGGGAAGGACAGCAGCTCTGGAACATCACTGTGCCCAGAAGGAGGGGGGAAGCTTCAAACACCAGCCCGGTCCTAAGTCCCTTTAGGCTCCAAAACTGGATTTTGTCAATCTGATTGAATATTTTTATGTATTCAGTACAAAATTTGATGAGAAGATTTTCCAGCATGAGCCTGCAGCTGTGTCCAGACATTACATGGGGGAAGGGGTGGTCTCAGGAGAGACCATCCTGCTGGGGCTTCATGGAAATAAGGCCCCTCCTTGGAATCATCCTCAGCATTCAGAGCATCACTAAAGGGCATCACCACCACTGCAGGTGTGTGGGCAAGGAGCATTTACACCCAGCAGCAGCCAGAGCAGGGAGGTGACAACAGACAGCAGGCAGCTGCTTTCCCTCCTCCAGGAGCACAGTGGATGATACTGGGAGGTCCAAGCCCTGTCCAGGGCTGCCAGGCAGGGCCATCACCCGGGCACAGGGAATTCAAGAGCTGCTGTGGTCAGGAGTTGCATTCACAATGTGTCTGGAGGGGTTTTGTGAACACAGTGTGGCTTCACTTGGAGAGTCCCAGCTCGGCTGATTTTGTGATTCACTTAGGACATGGAGTGACAGGACAAAGGGGAGCAGTTTTAAATTAAAAGAGGAGAGATTTAGATTAGATATTAGTAAGAAATTCATTACTGTGAGGATGGTGAGACACTGGAGCAGGTTGTCCAGAGAAGCTGAGGCTGCCCCATCCCTGGCAGTGTCCAAGGCCAGGCTGGACAGAGCTTGGAGCAATCTGGTCTGATGGAAGGTGTCCCTGCCCATGGCACAGGCTGTGAGAAGGTCCCTGAAGTGCCAATTTTCCACTGCTCACACTGCCAGAAACCAGAGCATTATCATGCCAAACCCCACCCCTGAGCCCTGCCCACAGTTGCTCTGTCAGGACCTCACCAGCCATTTACTGGTGTCTCTTCCTCTTTACCACCAGCTTAAAACTTCTTCCTATTTGGAACTTGTCAGCATAGTGCATCTTCCCTATTGCAGGAAGCTCCGAGTTTCCACCAGAACCATTCTGAAGGTGGCAATCCCTCAGGAACACCAGCAGACAGTGCCCACCCACCAGAAAGGGTCTTGGTGTGTGGTCCTGAGTTGGGCTTGCCTGCCCCCAGCCTTCCCACCACATTTTACTGCTCTCTGGTCTTGCAGAGGGTCTGAAACCATGAAATGGAGTTTTCCCCCTCTCACTTAAGGGTTCTATGAGGGCATTGAGGAGCACAGTGAGTCCCAAACTCCAGGCTCCTCTGCCTCCCAGCTGCTCTGTAGTTGGATGCCACCCCAGCCCAGTGTGAGGTACAAGATCTCACAAGTGCACAATAACTGTAGAGGAACACTTCAATTTTTTCTTGGGTTTTGGGACAAATTTCAGCCCCTCAGTTTAGGCAAAAAGCTTTCCTGCTCGCATAGGGAAAGATTTACTGTTTAAAATTTTCCATTGGTCTTTCTGTAAGACCTGGGTGGGCTCACCTGGTCCTTCTACTTGGAGAAGACAGCACTGGCCTCTTGTCTTCCTGCCACATCCCCCACTGGTGACACTGCTGAACATGGGTTTGCATTCACCATTTTACGTTGGTTGCATCTTTGATGAAATTCCCTCATTTCTGAGCATTTTCTCACATGCTCAGAGCACCACAGGCTAAAATCTGAACCTCCAACAGCTGCTAATTCTCCATGGAAGTCAAAAAGGTGATACTTACACATGTTCTGGGTTCTTTCAGGTGAATGGTGGGCCTGGTATGTTGCACCCTTTCACAACAGATGAGCTGGAAAGGCAGAATAAAAGCAGCTCTCAGTGGTGGACAAAGGTTGGAAGGACAGTTGGTCACCAATCCAACAGCCCATCATTTTTTTTTTCCTGGGAAAAGAGCCTGCCCCCCTCCTGGCTGCATTCTTCTGGGAGTTGTGCAGAGCCAGAAGGTCCCCCCGAGCCTCCTTTTCCCCAGGCTGAGCCCTCCCAGCTCCCTCAGTTGCTCCAGACCCCTCCCCTGGACACACTGCCCTTCACCTCCATCCTCATTGTCCCCTCTCTGGAAAGCTCCAGGAGAAAAGGATGGGAGTAACTGACCTCTAAAGGTCCTTGCCACCCCAAACAGTTCTGTGATTCTACAACCCGGAATTCCTTTGCTGGAAGATTTTTTTTTTACTCTCTCTGACACAGAAGCAGTGAGAAGAGCTGCAGACCCCACCTGCACGTGGGATGGCAGCTGAATTGACACCACTGAGAGGTGCCCACCTTCACCTTTGGTGCCATTACCTCACTGTCGGAAGAAATGTTGGGGTGTGTCTGGCCAGAAGTGCAGCTCCCTGCCTGGTCTGTCTGGTTCCCCGGGGCTGGAGGGTGGGCACCGTCAGGGCTCTGGGAGGCACTGGCAGGTTTGGATGATGTGGATCCAACGTCCTGGGTACTCTGGTCTGGCTCCCCAGTATGCACCAAAAAACAAGCAGACAGACACTGACACAGTATAGAGGATACAGATGGCACAGGCCTGTCAGGGATCACCTCAGAATCACTTTTCATCTCTAGGTCTACCTTGAAGCTCATTCTGCTGGAGAGGCTTTAGATTGGTTATTTAATTTTATATCTTTTTTGGCTTTACTTTGATATGGAAAAAATCTGATTACTGGTTTTATTTTCTGCTGCTGAAACTCATCAGAGAGGAACAAAAGGCCATGGGATGGCTGTGTGTGGGTAGCTGGGTAATCACTGAGAAGTGTGGGGTGACCCTCCTTTCCCTTTATCTGGGGTGACTCCCATGGAGATTTCCTCAACAGATCCTGGCTGCCCAGGATCTCCCACTGTCGGGAGGGGATGTAATGCCATAACCTCTGCTGACTGCACCTCCATGGAAAAATTCCAGGATGACAAGCTTGGAAGTAGCGCCTGGTTCTACAGGAGACAGCCTGTGGTGTCCTGCCTGGTATTCCAGGAGGGCACAGGTCCCAAATCTGCCAGTCCTATTCTCTGACACCTGAGGTCACCTCTGAGGACTTGGTTAAGTTCTGTATCATCTTAGAATTGTTTGTGCAGCGGGAGTAGGGCAAGGAGCACAGCAGCCTCCTGCCTCCCCAGATCCCTTTGAAGACATGGATCTTCATCCCTGGCTTACTAATTGATCCTTAAGTGGTGACAAAGAGAATTAAAATGCCACAGGATGTTCACAGCCTGATTGCTCTCGGGACTCCTACCTCTTCCACAGAAAAGATGAGGGATATTTTTCTCCCAGACACATTCTGAAGGCTCCAGGAGAGAATTAATTCCAAAGCCATCTGTTTCTCATGAATTCTGCCAGCTATTTATTAAATATAAAGGGTTTTTTAGACCTCTTCAGGCTTAATGCTTGAGGCCCAATTTGAATTAACATAATTTTATATATGATCCTTCAGTGGAGAACAGTCCTGTGGAGCAGGAGGGGAAGGAAAGGTAAGAGAAACATCCTTCATGGATATTTTCACCTCATTCCTGCCCACATATGACCTGGGGGAAGCCAGTGAAGATGGTCTTGCAATAAAACCTTGGCCCATTCAGTGGTGCCAACAGCTGAGAGGCTGAGGGGGATAGAGATGGTTTTCAAGTGGCTTCTGTATTCCAGGTAACTGGAAATTGGGTCAGGAAGAGCATTTTCCAGGGGAAGATAATGAAGGGCTCCAGTGTGATCACAGCTTTTACTCAGAGCCAGATGTGAGCTGAACCCACAATTCCAGCCAAGTCTGGAAGGCTCCATGGAGCCCTCACAGTCCCACAGGGTCTCTGAATTCCCTGTGAATGCTACCAGACAAAATGCCAGTTTGGAGGGTTGAACTGTGCCTCACCAGGACACCCAGGAGCTAACAGGACTGTAAAACTCCAGAGGTCAGAGAAAACACCTTACTGGTGTTCAGCAAGGTCCTAAACATCATGTGGACACTCCTAATGTTGCCTAGGCAGCAGCCAGCAACCAAAGCCCTCCCGCAGCACTGCTGAACGTCCTACCAAAGTCAGACTCCTCAGGGGTTGTAAACTCAGAGTTTAGCCACAAAATCTCCTTAGTCATCTAAAGCTCATTTTCTGTGCATGCCCAGACAGCCTTCCCTAAGCTGTCAGCTGCACCAGGGATCTCCCAGGGGCAGCATTCCGGGGGCTGTCACGCTGCTTCCCCAGCTCTCCTGCCTCAGTCCCCAGCCCATCGCCGCTGCTCCCGTTCGCCGCCACTGAAGATCGAGCCTCTGCAGTTGATGGTGCTCCAGGCACCCTTTGGTCCATCTAAAAGCCAATGCCTGCACTTTGCCAGTTGATTCATTCCTTGAATTTCACCGACTGCATTGACTCGACCTCCACCGAGGACAACAGGGACTTAAACACGTGCTTGTCACACTGACAACTGCCCTGGGAAGTCCTAAAATGAGACAAGGTGGTGACAGCCCATAATGGCAGGAGGGGCTTAGGTAGCCAGAGCAAGAGAAAACACAAAAAAGGCCTCCCCAGCACATGAAACCAAGATTCCTGCCCCCTGTTACCTGCCCCAGAAGCTGTCGTGGTGGCTGCCTCTGGGACTGTGTCTTTGCTGCCAGCTTTTGACATCGGAGTGGTGGCGAGGGACGAGGATCCAGTCGGAGAGGCAACAGAACTTTTGGTGCTTCCAGGACTGGTGGAAGGGATTGATCCCTGGGCTGGAGAACTGGAAGAAGAAGGAGGCTCTTTGGTGGCATTTTGTGAAGAAGAGACAACATACTCCTTGGAGCTTTGGGAAGGGTCAATACTCGGCACTGTGGTGCTCTCACTGGTGTTAGGCAAATGAGCCAAAGGTGGCTTTCCCTGAGGCTCTGTGGAGGGAGAGGATGTGTCAACAGCCCCTACAGCTCCTGGAGGACTGGTAGCATTAGTGATGGCAGATTTTGCAGCAGCAGTGGTGCCCGAGCTTCCCGAACTAGCTGTAGTATCGGTCTGCTGTGAAGCACTGGGGCTTTCAGCAGAGGCGGTTTTGGGGTCGGGGGTGCTGTGTGAGGAGCTGTCCTGCCCAGACGTCTGGGATGGGGCGGTGGTGGAAGGCGACGTGGCCTCCGATGTTGCCAGAGTGGACCCTGCCTCTGTGGGAGGTGACGCGGTACTGGGGGACAGAGGTGTCCCCGGGTTGGTTGTGGTGGGGATGCTTTGAGCAGGGCTGGGTGCTGCCCCAGTGGTCTGAGCCGTGGTGATGGTGTTGGCTTGCACTGTGGTAGATGATGGTGCAGAGGTGGTTGGTGAGGTCTCTCTAGCGCTTGCAGGTGGGGTCGACGAGGAGGCTTCTGTGCTTGTGGTGGCCGGGGCTTGTTCTGGGGCTGTATCATCCTGAGAGCTGACACCTGGGGAAAAGCGAAAACAACAGCTAAGGAAGCTGCCCTTGGTTTTCCCTCAGAACGTGTATCTGTAGAAGTAAACGCAGGTATAAACCACGAGTCATTCCCTCGGGGCTTGCCTTGTGCTCTCCAAAGTCGTATCAAATTCCATGTTCTGGTATCACTGTGTCCAGCAGAGGAGGACAAGAGGAACCTCCTAACGTCGTCAAACTAACAGGGCTTTAGAGCAAGAGCGGGAGGACAAGGCCTGCTGGGTCTCAGGACACAGGTCTCCCTCAGATGGGAGGCCCACCAGCTTCCATGAAAAGCCCTGCAAATGGTCCCCAAAACAAAGCAGAGCCAGCCCTTGTAAGGGGACAGCCAAGGGATGCACTGACTGCAAATGTCCATCCCGGCTATGAGGGTCTCCCCCACCCCTGAAGGGATGAGGTGACACAGAATCACAGAATCATTAAGGCTGGAAAACACCTCCAAGATCATTAAGCCCAAACAATGACCCCACATTATCACACGCAAAGAGATCTGTGTTTGGTTTCTGAAGAATACTTTAAACTTTTAAATGATGAAGCTGTTCCTCAGTTGGGGATGCAGCTGAAGGACAACTCACCTGACAAGAGAGAACTCTCCCACTGCAGAGAGCTCTGCAATGTGCTGTGATGCCAAAATGGGGCATTTTCACTGCTAAACCAGTATAAAAATCTATTTAAAAATAGATAAATAGAAATCTATTTAAAAATCTATCTATAAAAGTCTATTCTTCTGTTTGTCATCACTGCAGGAGCTCCACCAATGGCCACAGAGAATTTCCCTATGTGGCAATCACCAGTTCTGGGCTCTTGCTCAAATTTACCCCTGGTAAAGTTTGACCAATTTTTCACCTTTCAGGAAACCTGGGCTGAGCCACTTTATCCATGGATCCCTCTGGAATCAAAGCAATGACCTGATTTGGGGAGAAGGTTCTTCCATTTGGTGACTGTGCAGAAGAACTGCTTTAATTTTTTCCCCCCATGAAGCATTCATATGTTATTTCCAACCCTCCAAAACAGGAGTCACACTTCCAAAGATCAATTTTTAGCCTAATTTTTCTCTCCAAAGACCTGCTTTGCTCCTCCATGCTGGCACACAGGCAAAGTATCTTCTCTTACAGAGCCTGTCTATTGACACTGATAGTGCATCAAAGATTGGGTGAAGCTCAAGTTTCTGGTGGGAAAATTTAACTCCATCATGCCAGCATCTGGCTTGAGAAGGACCTGGGGAGTGGGATTTGGGATGAGGGGGCTGCAACAAGTTTGGGTTCCTGTGGGAACTGCCTGGGGACAGAGTGGGTTTGGAGGAGGCAGAGGAGCCACAGCTGGGCCTTGCTTAGGCATCCAAACAGGGAATGGAAAGGAAAGGAATGGAATGGAATATGGAATATTTCAGTTGGAATGGACCTACACTGATCAGCTCATCCAACTGCCTGACCATTTCAGGGGGATCACAGTACCACTGACTGATTTGGCTTGGAAGGGACCTCAAAGATCATCTCATTCCAACCCCTCCTGCCATGGGCAAGGACACCTTCCACTATCCCAGGGTGCTTCAAGCCTCATCCAGCCTGGCCTTGAATGTTTCCAGGGATGGGGCAACCACAGCTTCTCTGGGCAACCTGTGCCAGGGCCTCCCCACCCTCCCAGACAAGAATTTCTCCCCAATATCCCATCTAACCCTGCTCTCTGTCACTTTAAAGCCATCGCCCCTTGTCGTGTCACTCCGTGCCTTTGTAAAAGTTCAGATCTCCTCCCAAAACATGGTTTCCTCACCAGCCACCAAGAGCAGCCACTCCTGGAAACACAATCAAGATGTGAGTGTAACTGAAAGTAGCAGCATGAATTATTTTAGGAAACACTTGGCTTGTGAGAAAACATTTCCATTACATCTGCAGGAAAAGGGCTTTTGTGGAGATAAGTCATATTTCCTATTGGCTGACCACTGTCTGCAGGAGACGAAGAGGTAAAGAAGTAAAACACCATCACAGGGTCCTGACAGATAAACCCCAGGTGCCGAAGATAGGAGGGAGTTTTGATCTACCACCTCCTTAGTTGTGTTATCAGTTCGTGTGGCTTGAATTGTCAGTGATGCTTGCACCAAGCTGGGGAGAGACCAGGCATCCAGTGAGCCACAAAACGGGTCTGTCCCATAAATAGGGTGTAAAAGTTTGACAGAGGGTCTGAAAACAAAAGAGGCACAAAATAAATCCCCTAAAGGTAGAAACAATACAAAAGAGATGTCAAGAAAGAAAGGGTTGAAAGGAAGGAAGGAGGAAATCCCCCACTGCTCTCATTTCCTCTTCATGCCCCAGGCTCATCCCAGAGGGGCAGAAATTAAAGGTTTCCAACAGAGGTCAAAAAGACAATTCAATTCAACTCAGTCCAAGAGAAGGGGACAGGACCATGCTTTGGCTCTAGGCCAGTCCTGGTGGCCAGTTGGGACCACCCTGTGATCCAAGGAACCAGGATCCTTGCCCCAGCTCTTTCCTGTCCCACCCTGGGGAGATACAGATAGGATTTTACCACTTTTAGCAAAAAAACTGAGAGCAAAAGCCCAAAGCAAAGGGCTGTTCTGCTAGTGGAGAGATCTGGTGACATCCCCCAGGTTTGTTGTGGCTGGGGTGGTAGAAGGGTCTCTTTTGAGACACAGAGTGACACAGTCCCCCACAAAATGACTGGGAGAAGAACCAAGACTCAAGTTGGTGCCCAAAAATCTCATTAGTATTCTATCTTTCTGTATCTCTGCATCCACTTCTAGTGTTCCTCTTCACTAAGCTCAAGAGACATTAAAAATCCATTTATTCTTCCTCATTAAGCCAGGACCAGTGATTTAAGTGGGATCAAGCATCATGGGCTGCACCTAAAACACACCAGTGGAGAGGGGCTGTGGCTAGAGCTGGGTGAGATCCTCTCCCACAGAGGAGCAGCAACATCTATCTCCACACCCCTCCTGCAGGTTTTGGGGCACCTTTCTGTCAGCAAAATTTACCTTTTCTATCCTGCTGCATTAAACTAAACTGTTTTCTCACTGCTGCTGCACCAGGTGCTGCTGCAGTCACGGGGTTCAATACCTTCCTGCAGCTTTATTGCTCTGAGCTTAATGTTGCTATTTGTCCAGGAACTCTGTCTCACTGCAGCTTTAGGAAAAAATGCATTTCATTTAGAAAAATTGCTTTTTTGTTTTTGTTTTCTTGCAGGATCACCACCCACAGAAGACCTGACATAGGCAAACCCATTGCAGACCTAATTCCGAAGCAGAAGCAGCTACAGAGCAAGCACTACAGTCCCAGGAGTCACTGCTTTCCTTCCACATGTACTGTATCTCTTTAAAATGACAGAAAATGTTTTTTTTTTTTCAATCTCTTTCTCCCTCGCTGGCCACCTGTGCCAAATTTCAGTGGTGGACTCAAGGGTAATAACTGGTAATGAGCCCCTGTTTGCCTGGGCTGGTGGCCAGTATTGCCTGACAACTGTCCCCAACAGAAGAAATGAAAAGGATCTGGTTGAAGGAGGAGAAAACCCCTGGTAAGAACAGCCAGACAGGACAGGATTATGTCTGGGGCCCCTTCAGCATGAAAATCACTCACAAAAGATACAGTAAGCCCTTTTGCAGGGGACAAGTGATCCCTTCATGCCGTCAGCCCAGAGATAAAAGGATTTAAGACATCTATGAGAGGAGAAGGAGGAGGAGGATGGAGCATGGAGATCCTCCAAGTTATCACTCTCCTTACCCAGAGGAGACACTTCCCAAAAGAAAATCCACTTGAATTTCAGCCAGAGTCTCTCACCCTCTTTTCCAGAAGGCAGAACAAAACCACCTGCCCCTGACCTTCCTGGCTGCATTTTGGCACGCCAAGGCCGCTTTTTTGATTTCACTTTTCTGGACCGTCACCAATTCCCCATTTTACAGAAGATGAGAGCAATTTAGCAGCTACTGGGAGTATTTTGACCTGGCTGCAGCGAGTCTAAAGGTTGGTCTGCGCTTCTCTTTTTGTGTCCCTCAGAAAACCCAAACCTCTGGCGCTGGGTGTGGGGTAGATGTGTGGGAGGAGGGCGCGAGCCCTGCACGCATCCGCGGGCTCGGCGGCCAAACGGGAGGAAATGAGTGCGCTGCAAAAACATGATTTCATGTCCGGATATGTGTATCCCATGGCCAGGCTTGTGATACGGTGTGCCTGGGATGGGGGACACCCAGGAGGGGAGACAACTTTCCCTTACTGCTAATTACCCAGACGGGCTTGTTGGGCCCATTTGTGAGGCTGGGAGTGCCCCTGTGGGTGTGGATGGGGATGGTGTGGGAGTTCTCTGGTCAGGGGCTGGTGGGATGTGAAAAGTCACCCAAAATGTTAAAGGAATGGTGAGCTGCTTTGTGCCAGCACAGCTCCTCGCAACAGCAGTTACAGACACGACTTTGAGCTGCTGTGCACCACCTCTAACTCATGGAATCACAGAATGGTTTGGGTTGAACGGGACCTTCTCTAATCCAACCCTCTGCCATGGGCAGGGACACCTTTCACCATCCCAGGATGCTCCAAGCCTTGGCCTTGAACACTTTCAGGGATGGAGCAGACACAGCTCTGAGGGCATCATCACCCTCACAGGAAGAAATTTCCTACTAATTTCCAACTAATATCTAATCTCAAGTGCCTCTCTTCCAGTTCAACCATGCCACGGAGTGATGCTCGGGGTGTTACCTCAGTGCAGTGAGTACGTGGAATCTTGCAGGGGAAGGCACTCAGGGGAGAAGCTTTTTTGGTAAGATCAAGCCCAAAAAGAGAATCAAACAGGCTCAAAATGCAAAGTGAAAGGACATGTCCCGTTCATCCTCCCAGAGCCCACCCAAAGCCAGCAATTAATTCCCTCTCCACGCAGCTCCTGATCAATTCCCTCCCCAACAGCTTCCCGCTTCCTATTTTGGTAACGCCTCCCCCTGCCTGCCCCCCATCCACCTTGTTGAAACAGCTCAGATATTGGCTGAAATTCTATTAATAGTGAGAAAAGGAAACTCAAAAGAATAACTTAGGAAATGGTGGGTGACACACCCCAGGCCAGCGGGCTGAGCCCGGCTCGGAGCCTTACGCCAGCCAGCTCCTGCTCCTCCCAAGGCGGGATGAGAAAGCCAAGGAGCCTGAGCAGCCCAGGGAAGGGGAAGGGATGTAAGCCAGGCCCGGAGGAAGTTCCTATTTTCCTCCCCTTTTGTGCAGCCTTTCCTGATTGAACAGGGGCAGCGGGTTGAGTTCATCAAAGGCAAAGCAGGGGCTGAGGCTCCGGGGGTGGCCTTTCCTAGGGGACAGCATTTGCCAAAGGGAGTGAGGAAGCTCCTGGACTTTTCTTTGCATTGCAAGAAGCTCTTGGGAGAAAGGAGGGTTTTATCCACCCGCTGCATTGCACCCATATCTGAGGTGCAGCAGGGCCCAGTCACTGCAGAGGACAGGAAATCTGTCACCTCCTTTTGAAACTGTGAGAGGGATCAGATTGGCAGAATATCACAGAGCAGTGTTATTTATCCTGGAATCAGGCTGGGCTACCAGAGCAAGTGGTTACTTCACAGGGTTTTTAATTTTGCCTGTGCAGAGGCTCTTTCCCTTCCATTGGCTTAGGGACAGATGAGATCCAAACAGGGTCTTCCTGAGCTGCCTGCAGAGATTTTAGTGAGGGAAGTGGTGCAAGGACGTTTTACACACCACCCTGGCACTCTCCATGTCTTAAGATGCTTTCCTAATGAGCATCACTCAACCCCTTTGCTGCCAGCCTCACCATCAGCTTTATGAAATGGCTTCACCCAGGCCAAAGACCAACTTGGCTTCCTGGGTTAGAGAATGGGGACAGGTCCAACAGCAGCTGCCAGAGCATTTGCCTCTAATTCATCAGTCCAATCATCCAGTGCAGACATATCCTCTCCAAACCCCTGCCAGAATTAAAAACTGCTGCAGAACAGTTTTGATAGAATTGCTCTGCAAAATGCTAAAGATGAGACCTAATGGCTGGGTCTAATTAGTGCTGCAATAACACTTGGGGAGGGGCTGCATCAAAGAAGTGTGGGCAGCAGGTCAAGGGGAGGGATTCTTGCCTGTGAGGGGGATGAGACCCTGGCACAGGGTGCCCAGAGCAGCTGTGGCTGCTCCTGCATCCCTGGAAGTGTCCCAGGCCAGGTTGGACAGGGTTTGGAGCAGCCTGGGATAGTGGAAGGTGTCCCTGCCCATGGCAGGGGGGTGGAATGAGATCATCTTTAAGGTCCTTTCTAAACCAAACCATTCTATGGTTCTATAAAATGAGTGTGCCTGGACTCTGATTAAAAGCCACTGGGTTTATTGTCAGCAGGGAACCTCCTTTGCCCCGCTGTGAATAGATTCTGTTAAAAAAAGCTCTTCAAATTGCTGCTGTTTAGATCGTGCGTGGAAGTGACAGTGAGATCGAGGCAATGATGCTGACAATGCCCTCTTCTCTGCTGTCAAACTGAAGGAATCTGCAGCCACTGCCTCTGCCCTGAAAACCCTTCCCAACAGACACTTACTGTCTGGACTTGGAGCAGGGAAGGGGGAAGAAATGGATCTCCTTCAAGCTCCAAGGAGTTTTGCCTCATCTCCAGAGGCAGTGGAGCATCCAGGGCTTCCTACTCCACTGCCAGCCTGGAGATACCCCTCAGCAGGAGATCTGGGGCACGTCCTCACAGCATTTTAGCATCATCTTGAGGACTCTAAGTCTGCATCATTTTGCAGTGAATCACATCCCTACAGTAGCCAAAAGGCCACCCTGGTTCCAGAAATGGGAAAAATTCAAGTTTTCCTTATTTTTACCAAGTACAAGTAACACTGAAGCCCAAAGAGCAGGACTTGAAGCAAACCTCACGTGAGTTTTGTCTGCTTCATCCTCTCTGTTAGATCTGCCTGGCTTTATTTTGTTCACTAAACAGCCTTTAAAGCTCCTTGGTTTCAACTAAGAAACCCACCCGCAGCCTGATACACTTTTCCTGCCAGGACTGCAACACATGTCCCCAGAACCCAGGTTTTGATGAACCAGCATTTTCTGATGACAAACTTGCTTCATTAACAAATTCCCCATCAGCTCTTTCTGCAAGTGTTTGAGCCAGCTCAGCTTGTCTGCTGTTTCATTTGGAAGTGTGACAAATATTAAAAATAATCATCCCAAGGCACACCTCCCCACACTCCTCTTTTCCTGCAGCCCTGCCTCGTCTCCTCTTCACACTCCCTTGGTCCCTCTAAACAGCACATTTGGGGAGGCAGGAATAGGTTCATTTGCTGCACAAATTAATGACCAGACAGTGGGTTTGAGGGAGCAGCAATATCTCAGTGTTCCTCACTCCCACCTTCTCAAAAACACTGTTGTTGAATTGTCCTTCATGCCACGCTTGGAACTCTTCCGAATTTCTCCTCACATTCTGGGGTTTGCCTGAAATTTGTGATCAGTGGCATTTTTCACTCAAGTGGACCCAGCTGGTCCATCCCAGGCTGCTCTGCATCCCATGGCCAGCTCCAGCCAGAGGTGAGGAATGCCAGCAGTGGGAAGTCCAGCCTCTCTTCGGGATAAACATAGGACATCCTATTTAGGATTGTGTCTCCACCACTCTTCCCATGGAAAATCTGTGGCTATCCAAAAAGTTAAAGGGGAAAGATGAAAAACCCATCAGAAGGAGACAGGAAGACCACTGTGGAAAATGAAAGCTCCGAAATCCTTCACGGGAGGTTGTCAAGGAATCAAACCAACACAAACACACATTCCCACCTCTATCCATGCAACCCACAGGCATTTTTCACCACTAAGCCTGGAAATAATCCCCTTTCCATCAGGGGAAAGAGGATATTCCCATCCCAACCATGATGGGATTTTTTAAGGGACCTGTCTCCAGCCCTGCACCCTTCCCAGGCTGCAGAGTGAACTGGGGTCTCTGCAGCCAGAAACACCTCATCGTGTAGGAAATGGCACCAGAGCTGCTGGAGAAATGTGGGGAGCATGAGCCAAAAATGCCTCATGTCCCAGCCTGACCAGGCCCTCCAAAACACAGAGCGTGGCCACGCTCCTGTCCTCTCCTGAATCCTTTGTACCATTGGAGTGGAGCTACCCCATAATGATCTTGCTGCTTTGAAGGAGGATTTGTGGCCTGTATCCAGACAGCATCAATTACCCATCGCCGAAGGACACGGTGTCTGGTACATTTAGCCCCGAGACCCCTCTATTTCTGCAGAAGTCACACAGGACTTTGGAAGAAACTCAAGGTTTACACCGAGTAATGGGCCAGAAAGTCTCTCTGGACCAAGGTAAAGCACAGGTGCTTCTGTCCCAAAGCAGTGGTTGTGAGTCAACACAACACTGAAAACCTCAGGAGAGTTGTAAGAATACAGAACTTTGTTATACACTGAATATCCGGGGTTTTTCTTCAATGTCATAAGTCTTTAAGAAGGTCTTTCATGATTTTGTCTGCGGACATGAGCACTAAAAAATCTTTTTTTTTTTCCTAAGAAGAGGCAAATAGGTTAAAAGTCTAGATTTTTCTGAATTTGGGCAAGAATCTCAGGTGCATGAGAAGAACCTGAAGACTGGGGCTGCCAGATTGGGAATTCCATCTTGACCACATGAGGATCCCGTCCAGCTTCACCACCTCTCTCCAGGGTGGAAGAAGGGTTTGAGGAACTTCACCACCTCTCCCCAGGGTTGAGAACTGGGCCACGAGTTGATTCCAGCACTAAGGAGCTGTGAAGCTGTCAAGGTGGTGGGAAGGAGCCCTTTGGAGAAGCCAACACCATGAACTGCTGGGTCAAAGCATCAAGCTCTGCTCTCGAGGGCTGAGCTGTCACATCCCAGCAGCTCCTCCTGGGGACCTGACCTCCTTTCTCCAGTCCTGCCACTCAGCAACAAGGGTGCCTGGGGGCAGAAATTTACTTTTTAAGACAGAAAAAAAGTTCCTCCCTCTGCTTTTCACCCCAGAAAGATGAATCATCCCTTGCTGGCTTTTCTTGGACGACTTCAGACAGCTTGGGAAGGAGTGAGGATGTGAGCCCGCGAGACGGGAACTGATCTTTATCCAGCCTGATGGCTTGTCTACACAGGGGTACTCAGAAAAAATTAATCTAAAATTAAAAGGAGGTATGGTTTCAGAGTGGATTAGTCAAAGTGCACACAACCCACCAGGTGGCCACTCTTGTTCGGCTTTAAATCAGCCTTTATTTAATTCAGCCCAAATGAAGTAAGTTAAATCAAACTCTCCTCAGCTCTTAAACATGATGAGGGGGAGCGGATGCACTTTAGGAGAGTTAATTCAGGAGAAATTTGGTGACGGTCCCCAGAAAACAAGCTCCTAAATGTTGCACTGGCCAAACATCAGGGATGGGGCAGACCTTCTTCCTCAGCTGAGGTTGGTCCTTCCTAATCCCTGGGCATGGAAAGCTTTGTTTGATGTCAGATTTGATGTCACATCATAGAATCATAGGTTAGTTTGGGTTGGAACATGTGTTCTTGGGTTGGAACAGGTGATCTTCAACTAGATCAGGTTGCTCAGAGTCCCGTCCAACTTGGTCTTGAACATTTCCAGGGATGGGGCATCCACAGCTTCACAAAATGTGCCAGCATCTCAGCACCCTTATCAAAAATCTCTGCCTTGTATCTAATCTAAATTGAACCTTGCTCAGTTTAAAACCATCATCCCTGTCCTATTGCAACAGACACTATTAAAATGTTTGTCCCCATCTTTCTTATAAGCCCCCTTAACTACAGAAAGGCCACAATCGGGTCCCCCTGGAACTCAGTTTTTCTCAATTTTTGCCATGGAGAAAGGCAGGACCAAAGAAGGCAGTGGAGAGAGCACCCTACAAGTTGTTGGGTGGCACGGGGGGATGAAATTCTTCGCCTTGCTCTCCTCTCCAGCTGGCTGGGTCCATATTTGGGTTCGTGCTGAGCAAGGCAGGGATGGAGCTGGCCCTGAGCTACTCATCCTGCCAGCTGAACCTCTGCCAGCTGGCTAGCACCGGGGAAGAGTTGTCACATCCAACATCACTCAAGTTGGGTGCTGTGCATCAGCGACGTGTCCAGACTTTATCCATGGGCAATGAGGGCCACAAGGCTCTCGTGGAGCAGAGCTCCTGTGGGTTGGTTGTGCAGCCAAAACTCCCCTCACTTTTTGTGAGTGTCACTCTAATTTTTGCCGTGGGAAGAGGAAGGGAGGAAATATTCCCTTTTTTTCTGGCAGGGGCTCTTCCTAAAGCAAAAGGATCAACCCCAAGCTCAAGGACAGGCTTCTCTGGGACCTCACAGCCTGACAAAGCCAGACCACAGAGAGGTGTTCAAGCTGGTATTAGCAGTAGGGATCTAATGCCCAAACTTGTGCCATCAAAACCGATGATGCCATCCTCAGCTGGAGGCTGAAGCTGCAGGTCCAGCACACAGGAGGTCCAAGCTGCAGCCCTAAGGGGCAGAAAACAAGAGGAGCGACCCTAAACCCAAAAGAATAAGGAGACCTCAGCCTGGTCACAGGCTGCTCTTGTACAAGAGAAAAAATGGAGATGGGTGAGGGGGAGGTGAGATTGTGCTGGCACACAGTGCTGCTGTGGTACTGCCACACGTGGTCCCCTGCTTCTTGCACCTCCCTTTCCTCTCCACCTCCCCTGGAGATTTACAGCAGGAATCGCCCTCAGGCAGCAGCTCTGCCTACTCCTGCCACCACTGTGGGTTGTGTGGGGAGGTTGCCAGTGCCCAGGGTCATGCTCAGGGCAGGACTCGGACATTGCCTGCCTATCCCGAGGACAGAATGGACCAGCGGAAAAGAGATGGTGGGGACAGGATAAGGTCCAGAGCCTCACCCTCCTTTGTGCGCCCAGCACCTCTGATGAGTCACAAATCAGCCCAAATTTACGCTCTCCAGCCAGCAAATTTACTTTTCTGGGTGGCAAGTCACGTTGCCTCCGCCAGCCCATCTTGCACACCACCCACCACCAGGCCAAAGAGAATGACCTGAAATATCTTGAACTGGATAATCCTTGTGGGTCCCTTCCAGCTGGAGATACTCTGTGATTCTGAAGTCTTTGGTTTATTGACACTCTAAAGTGATGTGAAAGACACAAGTGATGCCAAGTGACATAGAAGCCACCTCCAAGAGGTTCTGGTGATGCCCTCAAGCATCCCAGCTTCTCTAAGTAAAATTTTGTGTGATTCCTGGTTGAATATCCTGCCCAGTTCTGTCTATTTTGCTTCTCTTTCAGGCTATGCTGGAGACAGATTCCTCTGCAGGCATATCTGGGACACCTGCAAATCCTCACTGACATAAAAGCTTCCACCTCACACCACTCATCCCAGGATTTTTGCAGAAGATGGATGTCACAGTCAGTCCCCCATGACCCTGGCTAGCTGGGGTTACTGAACCAGCAGCCCAGAGATTTCCTGTCAATGCCGTGAGGAGAGCTCCGCATTTCCTTGGCATCCTTTGTGTGTCGGCGCTATTTTGGGTCCTACCTTTTTTTTTTTTCTTTTCCTCCAGTTCCACACCCACACCTCCCTCAGGGTGGGGTCTTCCCAGATGATTGGGAAGCTCTATATATACACATTGCATGCATGAGCACCTACATATATTTATATACTGGGCCTGTGAGTGGAGCCTTCGGGCACCGACTGGACACGCTGGACTTGGCAGGAGGCTCGGTGCTATTCTTTAGGTGGGGAGAGCCTCGGAAGGGAAGGACACAGCCAACCCTCCCTCTTATTCAAAACTATTTAAAGACTGTCTGGCACTGAGTTTCTTTCCCACCAAATGGCTCCAGCGAAGATCTGGCTTTGCAGGCCCCTGGTTTTACAGGCCCGTGTAATCTGATCGGCTTCTATTGTTGGCAAATTCGTAATTGCCTCATTATTTAACTCTCCTGAAACTTTACAGAAAGAGAAATCCATTTTAGCTTTTTGTTTTGTTGTTTGTTTGTTTGCTTTGTTTTGTTTTTCAGGAGAAGTGGGACTCAGTTTCCATTTGAAGCACTTGTTCCTTGCTAGCTCCTGCTCCTCCTCTCCTTAAAATAATATATATGATCACAGAAATCACTTATTAAAGGCACAAACAGTGAGAAACTACCTTTTGCATTGCTGTCGCAGGGCAGGGCCCTCCAGCACAGCATATTTGTTACTCAATGGCCTCTTAGGTGGAACTGGAAGCAGCACAAGTAGAGCAAGTGTCCAAGGCCAGGTTGGATGGGATTTGAGCAACCTGATCCAGAGGAAGGTATCCTTGCCCATGGCAGGGGGGTGGAACGAGATGGTCATTAAAATCCTTTCCCACCCTAACCATTTTGCAGTTCCATGTTCTGGGATTCACCCCCAGAGAGGAAGGATGCTCCTGTAAGCACTGTGTGCTGGCTCACCTCCTTGCTGAGCCACAGCTCTCTAAAACAGCCCTCGTTACACTTGCCAGCCTCTTCCTGCCTCAGTTTCCCCATCTCTACCGGCAAGAATGGACAGATTTTGGACAGAAGAGGCGTCTTCATCTACAGGCTGATCCAGCACCTTGCTAACCGGGGCCCCAACCTTGGTGAGGTGCCAGAGCAATACAAATAATTACTAATAGTAAATCCCATGGGAGTCTATTACATTATGGTTCAACTTCCTCCCAAACAATTGCTCCTCTTCCTTGCTTTGTGTGTTCTTCAAAAGAAGAGGCTGCTGTGCTTTAGGGCTGGGACACCGGCCCTGGTAAACACACACCCAGCGTTCCTGCTCAGCAGGGCCTGGGCAGCAAAAAGGAGATAAATCTGATTTGAGACAATCACCCTGCAGGCTGAAAAAACCCTGGGGGTTTAACAGAAATGGCAAGGTAGCTGCACAAAACAGCATTTGTCCTGTGGAGTCCCTCAGGGCACATTTATTCTCTGGTTTTGGGATGGTATTACTCAGAGGGGCAATGAGAGCAAGAAATGCAAAGAGCAGAAGTGGCCACTGGTCTCAGGGCTCAAAACATCTTCATTCAGAGAGTGGTGAGGGTCCTGGCAGTGCAGGAACACACAGCTGAGGGAAGCAAGGATTTGCTGTGGGCACATCTCTTGCCAGTGCTTGGACATGTCCCTGCTTTCCACCTGCACTGCACCACCCAAAAAGTACATAAAGGGAAAGATGGCCCAGAAATGGGAAGAAAAATGCCCTTGGCCCACAGCCAGTGGATCAAATTGTCCTTCTAAGGCCTGCAGGGTATGGGAGCACCCCAGTGCCATAGGTTTAGGTGCAATATCATACTCCTACAGGAGCTGGGAACCCAAATCAAGTGTCCGACAAAAGGTGTGATGTTAATGCAGAGAGGCCATCCCAAAGTGGCTTGAGTGGGCTTTGGGTGAGCTTTTTGAGGTCCTTGGGGCCTCAGTCAAACAGCTTGCTCTGCAACACATGGTGAGATATCTCTGAGGAGGTTTTCCCATTGCCAGGACCAGGAATTAAGGCCTGCACAGCAAGTGGCAAAGTGGAGAAGGAAGAAAGGTCTTGCTTCTTAATCAGCCAACTGGCCTGACTTAATGCTGACAAAGAACAATGTCTATTTTGGTCATCCCTTCCAAGATGGAGCCTGCAAAAGCTTTAATTAGTCAATTAAAAGTGGCTTTGTCATAGGAGATGAGACACAACCGGGATCAGCCAGCTGGGTTCTTGGCTGCTGAATGACATTGTCTTTCCAGCCCAATGACCTCATTGTTAATGACTCAATAGGGAACAATGTTGTCCACCCAGCAGCCCAGCAAGGAGTGGGATTCCCGCGTGGTTGCAGCTGAGCAGAAGAGCATGGGAAGTTGTGGGATGTCACTGGGTTGGGGATGCAATGCTTTGCACTCAGTGGGTTTCAATGGCGTGGTTGCGTGCTGAGAAACTCCAGCCAAAAAAAATGTAATATATGAAAAAAAAAAAATACAGCACACAACAAGGGTCATACTCAGGTCCCCAAAACTCCCATGACAGGTAGTGAGTTTGAGCACAAAGAGATTTGCCAGTCAGGGAGGAAAAACCTGAATGGTATCTAGAGGTAAACAAAGCTTACAGCACCTACATCCAGGTGGTCTGGATGGAACAGACCCTGTCCATGTCACCTTTTGAGCTCAGGGCTTTGCTGATATCTCCCTGCCACCAAAACATCTCCCTGCCATCAAATCCTTCCCTCCAGGGCAGTGCCTGGAGGCTGTGCCACAGGGAAGGCAGTGGCAGGGCAAGGGAAGGGAGCAAAGGAAGCAGGAAGGAAGAAGGAGCTGCATCTCCTCCCTGCTGCTAATCATCCTCCTCTTCCTCCTAAGAGAGGCCATCAGGTCTGCAAATACCAGGTTGAGTTCTCACCTCGGAGGGGATCCACAGCTCTGGGTACAGGAGGGAGCCGTGGGGCTGGGCTTGATGGTAATATCCCAATTCCTCTGCTCCTGGGGTGACAGACACCAGGTCCTGCTTTGGGCTCAGCAGGGAAAATCTGACGTGTCAGCTTGGGCATTTCCTTTAGGAAACTGAGCTGGACTCATGGTGGGGTTGGAGATGGGAGGAGAGGGCAGGGACATGATGGGACCCACAGAAAGCCACCAGCAGAGCAGAGGAGAGAGGGGTACTGAACTGGGATTCAGTGGGTGCTGCTGGTTGTAATCCTGGAGCTGGGCAGTGGAGATGGAGCCCCTGCTCTGGTGAGGGCTGCAGCTGCATGAACATTCCTGGCATGTCTGCAAGAGATCCCTGGCCAAATCTAAGCCTGGCTTTGCTGCCAAAACTACCTGAAAACAGCATCCCTGATTGCAGCCAGGCAGAATAGAGCAGAAAAATCCCCACACGCATTTCAAATGCGCATTTGGAGAAGCACAATCAGCTGTGCAAAAATGCCCTCTCACTGCCCTGAGCCCCACCTCCTCCTGACATCTCTGGAAATTGTAATTGGATAAAATGCTGCTGGACACCACTCAGAAATCAAGCCCTGAGCCTGCTGACCATGGAGGCAAGAAAGAGCTGAGCCATCAAAAACAAATGACAACTTCTAGCAGTGCTCATTGGTAATTTTCAGTAATTGATTGTTGTTTGCTTTAAATTCTTAGCAACTGATTGCTTTCAATAATTAATAACCTTCAAGCCTATGTACTGCAGACACTGCTCCGTGGTGCAGGCATGCTCCTGGCCCTGGTGGCTGGCACAGAATCACCACAGAATCACAGAATGGTTTGGATTGGAAGGGACCTTGAAGATCATCTCATTCCAGACCTCCTGCCATGGGCAGGGACACCTCCCACTAGACCAGAGCTCCACTCAACCTGGCCTGGAACTGCTCTGCTTCTCCATCACCAGTCCCTCCCCGTACCCAGTCCTCTCAATGTGGGCCACAGAGTCACTGATGAGAGGCTGAAATGCTCAAATGATGCAAACCAACAGCACCAGGTCCTTTGCCCAGGAAGTTTCTGCACAGCAGAGCAGCCAAATAAATAGAATATGTACTGAAATCCAGGCACTGCATTTTGACACTAAGGATGATGCAGCAGATGGCCAAGTCCCGTGCTGCTGCAGGATTCAAATCAGCTCTCCCAAACAGGAGCAGGAACAGTGTTGGAGGAAAGCAAGGTGTGGAGCAAATCCCCTTCTTGCAAACCCAAACCCTAACCCTGATGCTTGGAGGGCAGCCCAAACGTGTGATGGAGATGAGGTACAGCATCAGGAGGTTTGGATGCTGGGCCCTCACCCCTGGGAAGAGAGCTCAAATCCAAATCCAAGCAGATCCAAAAGCTGATCCTTATTACTACAGAACAAATTCCTTATTCCTAATCTAGTTTATCAAGCAGAGGGCTCCTTCTTTCCCCACTCTTGGCAGTTTCATGGCAACAGCCATAGCTTGAACTGACTGGGAAAATTTGCAACTCTTTGGCTTTGGGGAGTCCTGAGAGATGCAGGAGGCACCAAGTTCCTGTAACAAGCCATTTTTTGCCTTTTGTGAGAAAAAAATGGGAAATCTGCCCACAGGCACAACTGTCCATCTCAGCAAGGAATAGTCTTGGTGCTTAAAACAGTGGCTGAGAGATCAGAGGGTCTCAGAAATAAACATTTCCTCCAATATTTCCTTTATTTCCTTTCTAAAAATTTCCAGTAAGAAATAAATTCCTGAGGCAGGAATGCTTCTTATTTCTTCAGACATAGGCTGTGAGCATCATCTGATCTTGTCAGATTTGAGCAGAGACAAAATCTTAGCCCCCTTTCTCTCTCCTGTCCCTCTGTGGGGTGAGTGCCCCTGCTCAGACCGAGTCGAAATCCTTGCAGGAACATCTCATGGGCTGCACTTATTTTATCCTCCCCATAACTGTGATGAGTGACAGCCTTCAGGACAGGAGTAAATAAATAAATAGATAGATAGATAAGTAAAGTGGGATCCCAAAATCCAGCTGCAAAGGCAGACCCCCCGCAGAGGTTTCTCTGCTGCTCCTCCTCACCCATCCACTTTATCAACACTCCTCTTCCAGCACCT
Organism: Motacilla alba alba; assembly: GCF_015832195.1. NCBI lineage: Eukaryota > Metazoa > Chordata > Aves > Passeriformes > Motacillidae > Motacilla > Motacilla alba. The sequence continues at coordinate 3,302,221 of NC_052031.1, read as the reverse complement.
CGGGGTACCGATCTGACCAGCCAAGACACAGATAAACCCCTGCCCCAAAACTGCTTCTGAGCTGGATTAGAAGGGAACCCTCCCTAAAGGGCCAGCTGGGCTCGGGGCATCCCCTGGCTGCTGCTCCCAGGGAAAGCAGCTTTACATCCATCTCCCATCGCTGCTGCTGCCCCACAGCCAGCCCCCTCCTAATCAGATTGGAGCCATCCTGCCAGACACGCAAAAGGCTCTCACGGCAGAAAAAGCGTGGAGCTGCAACCCTCCTCCTCCTCCTCCTCCTCCTCCTCCTCCTCCTGCTGCCTCTCAAACACAAACACAGCCCAAAATAGCCGGCATTCCTTCGGCGTAGCTGTCCCCCCAGTGCTCCCCATCAACCCCCCAAGGCACACAAAGCTTCTTTTGGTGGTTTCCTGACTTCTTTTATTTTTTTTTTCCCCTTGCAGTATTTTATCAGGATTGGCAGTGGGATTTTTTCGGCGTGAGAGCACAGCGGGGATAACGGAGAGCTGTAACGTAGTGGGACCACTCCAGAGCTTGGCTTTGGGTTTGGGCCAAAATAACCCACTCTCCACAGCACCCCCATGAATTTCTCATCGTGCTGGGGCTCTGCACCCATCCAGAGTCTCTCCAATTATCCATGGCATGTCCTGCAGTGCTGAAAGCCTCTGTGCTGGCCAGGATTAAGTACAGAGACTCCTGCAGGAGCTTCTGGTGGGGCCAGGTCTCTTTGCTTCCATCAAGGATGCTGACAAAATGCTGGAATTTTCATTTCTAACATGATCAGGGAGGAAGAGTGCTGCTCTCCTGGGGTTTTCCTGTGACACCCAAACTCCTTTAAATCCCCAAAATTTTACCAGGTGCAGCTAACAGGTGCAGTAATAGGAACACACAAACACACAGGTGGATTTTTTTTTTTTTTAAACAGAAAACCATCTTTTTGCTTTCTCAACCCATCACTTTGGACTCCTGTGTTTCCCTCCCCAACCCTCTGTAAAGGGCGTTCATAAATGCACACACTGATCATGACATCCCCTGCTTCTCTTGCCACCAACCCAACCCCACATTTCTACTTTTCACCACCCTCCCACCACTCCACCCTGCTTGAACCGCTTCCTTTGCCACAATAAAAGCTTTTTTTTACCCCCACCTCCCAGACCGGCTGCCCCAAATCACCCCCAGCAACTGAAGCTGTGATTTGGAGAAACCTGGAATGGGGAGCATGGACAGTGATGGGTGGCAGGTTTTGTCCTTCATGGGCAGCCAACAGTGGGGGCTCTATTGCCCATCCTTGTCCTCATCAGGAATTCCTCAACACCTCCCCCTCCACTACTGACCTTCTCCTGGCTGGAAAACTCCCCAGAAAATAATGTCTGGGGATGAGATGGTGAAGGTAAGCTCTCACCGTGGAAGAACTTCTCAGGAGCATGGCCATTGTGGGATGCTCCCCTCCAAAGAGCCCAGGAGGGATCTGGACTAAGGAAATGCAGAGTGAGAGCTGCAGGAACCTGCCCAGGGTCTGTTAGTGCATCCTCACCTTGAGCTGGGTCAAACTGCAGCTTTTCAGGGACCTTTATCAGCCTAAACTGATGTGTTGCAGCAGAAGCAGATGTGTCCTCTCACTGGAATGGCTTTGTGAAAAGAGTGATGGCAGGAGTGGCAACCACAATCAGATTATTTTATTTTCCTTCTTTTTCTCCCCTCTGTGCCTTAAACAGCAAAGTTTTATCTGCCAAGCTTGCTGGAGAAAACGCTCTCATGTTGGATCAGCAAGGGGACACATCAGAACAAGGTGGATGAGGGGAAAGGGCCACAATCCACCAAGCCCAAATCTCTTCCTAACTTTTGGGAGACCTGGTTTTATCACCCAGCACCAAAAAGAATATTAAATACATTGCAGTGAGACCACACCCAACCAGGACACCCATGGCACTTGGGGAACTCATCTTTCCCAGCACTAAGTGGGGCTGGATTTGGATGTGAGACAGGGTGGTCAATTAAAGGAGGTCTTGTTAATTTTTGCTTCTCTTTAGTTGCTTTCTGCCTACTCTATGGGCAGATGTCCAGGGTATCCAGACATAAGATAGTCAGTTAGTCAGAAGTTATTTGCATCAACCTCAGCTATCCATTGAAATTCCCTCTCCAAGACAAGGAGAAACACATTCAGCTGCTACACCAACAGTTAATTCCAAGCTGCGAAAACGACTGGAAACTGGCAGCTGAAAAATAAAATTGTTTCCTCTCCCATTTTAAATAGTAAAAGTGAATTTTAAGAGAATGACTCCTGTTTATTTGAAACCCTTGAGGAACACAGAACAATTAATTTCAGTCACCAACTCCATCACAGATTGACACTGGAGATTTGCTCAGTGAATTGCTTAGCACTAAACTGAAAAGTTTGTTGAAAAGTTTATTGCATGAGGTACCCAGGTCCTCAGTTATTTGATGTATCTTAAAGGAATTGTAAATGCTCTTTTGCATTTGTCAGTTTAACAGAAATTTCCTCTACAAGCAAAGAGTGATTTCCACCAATAAAGCCTAAATTAGTTTTATTCATCATTACCAAGGACGACTCCAGAGATGCATAAATTAGAGATCAAAATAGAGAGGTCTCAGGCTATAAAATTCCTTCCACAAATATGTTCAGAGTGTGCCAGCCTGGTTAGAAAACACAGTTGAAAGGCAAGAGTGGGCTGTAAATCTCCAAGTTTTACAATGAGGAGAATCAGCTTAAGGGATATAGCTATGAATTGTAAATGAAAAACATGATAAAAATCAAATCATTCAAATTATGACTTTCTCCTTCTGTATTTTAAGTCATGATTAAAATTCATAATTTAAGCCACATCAATTTGAATCAAAGCACCCTGCCATAAAATGAGGTTTTGAACCCTTTGTGAAGCTTTAATGAGGAAAAAAAGATCATTCTCCTGTTAAATGCAGTTAATAGGGATTTATTGGTGCCATTCGTGGGCAGGAACTGTCTTAGAAGCCCACAAAATCACATGGACTGAGAGCCTTGAGGGCTTTTTTTAGCCAGATGGGGAAATTTAAAGGAAACAAAATAATTGTCTATAATAGGGTGTTGCATTAATCTCCAAACGTTCTTTTTCTGCAGCATTCCATGTATTGTACAGGACAGGAAAATTTATTCTTGATGTCAAAGAGATCAGCATCTCTCCTTGACTTTTTGATATTGGAATGACCCTGAGCCTTGGGAAAGTGGAAGTGATGAGGAGATTAACTCCTGCACGCTTGAAATTTGGGCTCAAGGCTGTGAATTTTGCTCTCTGGCTTCACAGCTGACACAATGCCCCGTCCCATTTTGCTTCTCTTTTGTCCTGGCTGTCTCTCAGTTGGATCAGGATTTCTGGGAGCCCCAGAATTGCTGGTTCCTCCCATTTGCAGCACAGGTTATCACAGCTTTTCTTTGCCACACAGAATTTTGGGGTGTTCATGGCAATGCTGTGATTTGCTATAAATTTATGTGCTTTTAGAATGAGGCAGTGGAGAGCACAAACACTTCTTGGCATTTGTCAAACCAGATCAGGGTGCTGATCCATCTGAAAATGAGACCAATGTTAGAAGAAAAAAGCCAACAGAAAAGAAAATAAAACAGGAGGAGGCTGTTTGCTGCTTTTACTGCGTGTTGCTACTTTCTCCTCTTTGCCAAGAGAAACCCACAGGAACAAATTCTTGTTTGTTTATTTGTTGTTTTTATTCCTTCGGGCTCCAAAACCGAACCAGGTCGCCAGCAGAGAGTGATGGCTGCATAAAATGCATGATGAGAATACTAATTTGGAGTTCTGCAATCACAACCTGCTTTGAGGCTGCTCCTTATCAACTGACTCAGTACATGGTAAAAAAAATTGCTTCCCTTACCTGTGCTTTAAACATTTCTTCTGCTTCTTGATTAATTAGAAATGTCCAATGAGGACAACTTTATTGCTTATTTAATGTGGATATAGATATAGATTCATATAGATATAGATTAGATACAGATATTAGATATATCTCAAGGACCTTGGTTACTTGATGTTGTTCCAGTATAACCACTGCTAACCAGATCCGTGCTGGCACAGAGCATCTCTTAAATTACTCTGCTTTTTCTCACAGTCAGGGCTCACAGTATTTTGATAAGCAGCACATAATAGTCACCCTGAGAGCTCTCCACTTTCCACAGCCTGCAGCAGTCTCATTTAAACTTTTCTCTTTTTTTTTTTTTTTCCCCATTTGCCTACGTGGTGGAATGTCTTATCTTGCCCTCCTGCCTTTAGACTCCAGGGAGGAGGGGGAGGAAAAAAAGTGGTCTTTGCTATTAGGTTTCAAAGAAGCACTTTCTCAAACAGAGTTTCTCCAAACCTTTCTGAAGAGCCTTTCAAGTCCCCTTTGTCCAAGTTAGAAATTGGGTATTTTTCTCTTTGCCTGTAGCCAGCAGAAGCCACTTAGAATAAAAGTCTAACAAGGCTGTCTCCTCATTTCTCCACAATAGATCTAATATATATTTAAGTATTAGGGCTTAATTTCTAAGCCAATTTCTACCTCCTCCTCCAGTTAAATTTGCCAAAATCAATTAAGGCTGAGAGAGAAAATTTCAGCCTTTGCCATTAATAACTGAGGCCTTATTCCTCCACTGCAAAATGACCTTCCTTCCCCTTTCGCCACCCTCATCAGCCATGTGGCCTAAGACCAAAGCTCTCTGCACACAGAGCCTGTGAAACAGAGAAAAAGCCACTGGATTAATCCAATTTTATTCAGGATGATAAGAATGTGAACCAGACCTCAAAGCAACATCTAAAACGGGACCGACTCAGAAAGAAAAAAAATTACCTTTTCAGTTTTGGAGGAGCTTTTAGCACAGATCCCATCTCTGCCTATTTCTAAGGATCTGTCCTGCACCTGACAACAAGCACAGATTTGGTTTTTGAACTCAAGGACCATGTTCTTCTTATTTGCTTGTTCATTTTGCAGCCTTTAGGGTGCACTCCGGACCCACCAGCAAGAAGTTAGTCCAAATTCCAACCCTATTTTTTTTTTTTTTTACATTTTTGAGCAGATACAGAGAGTGTTACACAACATGAGTGTTTCCAGGGACAGGTCCTGGATATTTTTGGTGCAACATCAGACCATGTTGGGGAGCATTTATGGAAACAAGCATCTCTAGTGGACAAATCATCCCAAGACCCATCTGAATTGCCTTCAGAAGACACAGCTGGATTCAAGGATAATTCAACTTCAACCTTAAACACCTTAGTTAAATATCTGAACCTCCATGGCCTTACCTTGGGTCCCTCAGTGGGAGGAAAAGGCAGAAGAGTCACACTGTGACTCCCAATTTTCCCTTCCTCCTCAAGTCCAGTCATCCCAGTTTGTCCAAACTGGAACCCATCCCCTTCCTGCTGCCCCCAGCCCCAAGACACAGAACCTTGGACGTTATTCACAAGTGGAGCCTTGCTGAAAGCCAAATCTCAGCCTGTCCTGTTCCCTTCCCTCTGCTGTTCATTTTGGATGCGCATCCGAAAGCAGATGTTCCAGCAGCGCTGGAATTCCCATTGCCCAAAATAAAGGTTCACCCCTATTCCTTCCTCCTCCCGCTCCCTGCTGGGTGCTGAGACACCACACTGAGTCGATTTTAATAAGTTGTTTGAATTCTCCTTGTGTCCTTGCAATGCTTTGTCACCAAAGTGTCACCGGTGTCCGCTGAGAGCGCCTGGCCCGCGGCCAAGCGAGGCGTGAGACTCACGTTTTTTACGGGGCAGAAAAGGTGCCTGCAACGTGCAGAGCTGCAGGGAGGCAAAGATTTGCTAAGCAGGCACATCTGGTGGTGAGAGAACTTCCATCAGCAAGACCCGGGACCCAACAGGCAGATGAGTAATGAAGGATGTTGGTGCTTTTGGAGTTTGAGCGGCTTCGCTTTGATGCATCACATTTTAGCTTTTATATTTTTCACATTCTGTGCTGCTTCAGTGTGTGGGTCTGAGCTTCATATTATGGGATGGTGAGCTCTCTGCACAGAGCAGGGAGACAAAACAATCCCTGCTCCAGCTGGGACCAAGGACAAATGACCCAGACCTCAGGCCAGGAGCACAAAGAGCGTGGGCTGCAGAGAGACAAACAAGCAGGGTGGGAGTGCCTGGGCTAAAGCTGGAACGGGACAATGAACTGCAAGGTGCAAATGGAGCAGAGCTGAGCCAAGGGAGAGACCCCGGGAGCGCTCGTGCATTTTGGGACCATTTGGGTTCCTCTTGGCTGCAGCCCTGGCTGGGCTCTTGTGCTGCCCAAGGTGGATCCATGGAGGAGATCCTTGGAATAAATCCCTGCTTTATTCTTTAGCTCCATCTAGTCTCTGTTCTAGGTCAGCCTTCTCAAGGCATCAGTTTCACCTCTTGAAGGAGAGAGGGATTTTTTTCTCTTTAGTTTATCCTGGCATTTGCTGGTTCCCAAAGGATTTCAGCAAAAGGCTGGCTCTAAGACACACAACAGCTCAAATCAAGTGTATATGGGCAGATGACCCTCAAAATGTCACCCTAAATAAGCCACCATGGGGCTCTACACTCCCCAAAGGCATGAAAGGTACTATTGGCATTTTCCAAGATTCTCACCAATAATCACTATTTCCAGCATTAGTTGCAATTCAAAGCCAGCAGGTAAGTTGAAACAGGTTTATTCATCTTTGAAGGAACCTCAGCTTTTCTGTGAGGGTGGGGAGGCCCTGGCACAGGGTGCCCAGAGAAGCTGTGGCTGCCCCTGGATCCCTGGAAGTGTCCAAGGCCAGGTTGGATGGGGCTTGGAGCACCCTGGGATAGTGGTGTCCCTGCCCATGGAATAATTAGAATCATTAGAATCATTAGTAGGAAAAGACCTCTAGGAACATTAAGCCCATTAAGCTAACATGCCAGGTCCCCCACTAAACCATGTTCCTAAGCACCACATCTGCACTTTTGACCACTTCTCGATGCTATTTGTACCACAGCAGCCCCAGCTGAGAGCATCCCCTCCATCCCTGACCATTCACTGCACAGTTTGGCCACCAAACACTTGAAAATAGAGAGAGGAACTCCACCACAGCCAGTTCTTTAAACAGCATTTCACCTCTTCCGTTTATAGCTGAAAAAAAATCTTTTATGATTTTTGTCCAGCAGCAAGGAAGATTATCTGTTTCTCCCCAGCTCTGTCCACATTCCCAGACAGGGCTTTTTAGCACAAAAATTAGCATGTTTTTCGATAGCCCCAATGGCTGAGCACCTCTGGAGCTGTGATTTGGGCAGAGCACATCCCTCCTGCCTGTTTGCAGTGGATCTGTGTATTCCTGAAGGATCCCCAGAGCAAAACACTGCAAGGCTTCAGCCCAGCACAACAACAAATAGATAATTAGAGCACTTAAAACCTAATGAGGCTCAGACAAACTGTACCCAAACCTCCCAAATAACAAAGCACTGGAGGAAGCACCCTCTCTCTGAGGTGTGGGACACCGTCCCACCAGGCAGTTCAGGGAGAAAAATAAAGATTTTTAATTTTTTTTTTATTAAGCCCCAATGCCAACAGAGAGGTTTCTGGGGGAGATGGGTGCCACATCCCCAAAGGATCTGCATGGAGAATCAGGGCGGCCTCACAAACTTCAGGTGAAACACTTCATGGATTTGTTTGGCAATTCCAAACTAAAGGAACTGCTCTCTGACACGTGGAGGATTTGGCAAAGCCCTGGGGGTGGCAGTGGACTGAGCACAGGTAGCTGGAGAACAAGAAACGCCAGATGACTTTGTGTGTGAGTTGCTTAGAGAGCGGGAAAAGAAAAGAAAAGAAAAGAAAAAAAAAGCAGCAAGGTTTGCTCAGGATCTCTGTGTGAAGGAAAGGGCAGGCATTGCAAGAATTCAGAAACAACATCCTTAGGTGGAGATGGGCCAGTAGTGGAAGGGGCTGAGCACGTAAACAGGCTCAGGAGCAGGAAGCTGGCAGGAGCGTGTGAAAGCTCTGGAGAGGCTGCTGAGATTTCACATGCCTGCACACGGGGAATGGACCCAACCGGGCCACCCGGATTCCTGCAGGGTTCAAACCCTCCCGTGCTGCTCTGGGCAGAGCTGGGGGTGGGTCCCGGTCGTGCAGGGGTGGTGTCAGGCTGGGGACAACACTGGAGGTCAGGTGCACACTCAGGCTCACAGCCTGCGTGTTTCTGATGTCACTCCCCACCAGCTCAGCAGTGGAGGGAGGAATTCCTGCACATCCACAGGTGGGTCTGCTACAGGCATCCTTCTGCCTGGACCAGCTGGAGATGAAGCTGCTGAAGGCACCTGAGCTTGGGGTTTGAGCCCCTGTAGCACAGGCAGATGTTACAGCAGGACCTCACCTCCTCCCTGTAAGGATAAAACCCCACTCACCCCATCCCCGGCTCTGCAGGGCTTCAGGGGGCTCTCAGTGGTATTTAAAGGTGGAATTTAAAGGTGGTTTTTGCCTAATTTGCTGCATCTCTTGTACACACTGGCTGCTCTAATGCCAACATATAAGCATCTCATATAAGCAACATATATGCATCTGATTTGAAGGATTTAATCAATTAATTTTTGAGAAAAATGCAATAGGATCACTTCAGATTGTTAGAGAAACAGGTCCCCACTCCCACTACAAGCCTGCTTTGTCCCAGTCCCTGTGTATTTATCACCTCATTTTGGAAAACAGGACAAAACCTTCTCAGAAGGCAAAGTCAGCTAAACTCACCTAAATTCTGGCCAGCACAAGAAAAATTGCATGAACAGCTCCTACTTTATGCCAGTATTAATGATGCTCAGGGCTTCCTGAGTCTTAACGGGAAGAGAAGTCTCTTTTAAAGCCCATGTTGGCATCAGGGACAGATGGGGGTTTACACCTGCCTGCCACCAAACCCCGAGAGTCCCAAGAGGAGCAGGAAAAAACAAGGAGCAGGCAGAGATTTCAGCCAGAGCCCTGGGAATTCACCCCAGAGTTAAATCCCCAGGGCCCTGCCTCCACTTGTGCTTTTGCCACTGGTGTGGAGGGTCCTTGGGAACACAGCAAAAGGGCCATGCAGAGGAGCATCAGGGATAAAGGGGCAAAATTTAGGGTACCTAAACCCCAAGAGCTCCTCTCTGCTCTCACAGAGCAATCAAGCCCCCAGGATAATGGGGGCACAGCACAGCCAGAGGAATCCTCACTGGCTGTAAATTACCTCCCCCAGTTCCAAAAAACACCCCAGAACTCGTGCTGGTGGGTTTAGACCTTATAGAGGTGCAGATGGGGAGACAAAATACATGGTTTATAGTGAAAACAATAATCAAAGCGCTACCCCAGCCTCCCTGCAAATGCTGAGAGCAGATACTTCCAGCCACCAGCGTGAATGATCACCCTGGTCACAAGCCTATAGAGCGACTCCCTGGAATTAAATCAGTATACTGCACGGTTCCAGTTCCTTTCATCCAGGAATCTTCAAGTGATTTACAAACAATTCCTTTAATTAAGCCTCCCAAACAGCCCCCGGGGTAGTGTTACTGTGTCTGTGCGGGGAATGAAGGCTTTGCCCGGCTAAAATGGCAAAAAGCTTGCAAAAGTCTCATCAAAACTCCTCCCAGACAAAATATCTTAGAAGAGTCTCTCTGCTTTGATGCTGATTCTAAACCCCGCTGGTTAAACAGTTTTTTCCCCTCCTGGGGAAGTGGCCCCAATTGCCTGCTCCTGGCCGTGTCAGGATTAGCATTCAATGGATAAAATGTTTGTTTTTCAAATGCACATCTCTGACAGCTCATCCCAGTACCAGGGAACTCTCAGTACTGGGGAGGTAGCCTGGGAATTCAGCTTTGGGAATGAAAAGCGGTGTTTTGGCAACAAGGGTTTCAAACCCATCAATCTGTGGTTTGCTCTGAGCCCGGTGCTTGATCTCTGCTAAAAACCCTTCCTGCCCTTTTTTTTTTGCCCCCAGGACAGGTTTGAGCTGTGGCTCTTTTGAATCCCCTGAGAATAAAAAGTATTTTTTGTTTCTTCCTGATGCAGTTTTGCTATCAGACTGCCGGTGGGGATAAAAGATGCAATGTGGAGAAAGAATAAATAAAATGAAATACCCCATGAAGATGCTGTGATGGGTAACTCTGAGCCCCTCCCTGGCTGGTGGAATTTAAAGATGTTTTCTGCCTAATGCTATATTTGCTGCATCTCTTGTACACACTGGCTGTGCCTTGTCTAAAGCTGATTTTCTTCTGATTTAAGCAAGGATATAAAGAGGAATCTCTGCAAAATCAGGGGATTGGGATGTACAAGCCTGGAAGTCAGTATTTCTAAGGAAATTGCTGTACCCCAGAGAGCCGCTTTTAAAAACTTCATCAGCCTTGGGCAGGTTCTGCTCTGCCCCACACACAGAAGTTGTCACCTTGCAGAAACCAGCTCCGAAATCCCTAACTCTCATTCCACATCCCATTTAAACGCAGCAAATCATGCAGGCTCCATCCCAGCCGTTATTTCCTGAGATACCCAAAATGTTACAGCTCCACTTATAAACCAAATTTCTTCTGTTTGAGGAGTAAAGGGGGAAAAAAGATGAATTTTAGGCTTTGAGGAACTCAGATGACCACAGCAGATTCCAGTTTTGGAGTTAAGCACTGCTGGGACTCTGAGCCCAAACACTCAGCAAACAGGGATGCCTGTCTTGGCCCCTAAGGAAGAAAATCCTGGTTCCAGTACCCAGGGAGCAACATAAAAGCATCCCTAAGGAGCTTATTTCAAAATTTAAGAGCAGCAAAGAATGGCAGAAAATGCTGTTTTGAAGGATTTAATCAATTATTTTTTGAGAAAAATGCAATAGGATCACTTCAGACTGTTAGAGAAACAGGTCCCCACTCCCACTACAAGCCTGTTTCGTCCCAGTCCCTGTGTATTTATCACCTCATTTTGGAAAACAGGACAAAACCTTCTCAGAAGGCAAAGTCAGCTAAACTCACCTAAATTCTGGCTAGCACAAGAAAAATTGCGTGAACAGCTCCTACTTTGTGCCAGTATTAATGATGCTCAGGGCTTCCTGAGTGTTAACGGGAAGAGAAGTCTCTTTCAAAGCCCATGTTGGCATCAGGGACAGATGGGGGTTTACACCTGCCTGCCACCAAACCCCGAGAGTCCCAAGAGGAGCAGGAAAAAACAAGGAGCAGGCAGAGATTTCAGCCAGACCCCTGGGAATTCACCCCAGAGTTAAATCCCCAGGGCCCTGCCTCCACTTGTGCTTTTACCTCCGGAGCATCCCTCAGCTTTTGTTACCTTGAATAAAAGCACATTCAGCTCTGCAGAGGCTCTTCTGGGAGCCGTGAGTTGGAGTGGGATTTTATTTTTATTATTTTATTTTATTTTATTTTATTTTATTTTTTTAATTTTTAAATGTTATTTTATTTTATTATTTTATTTTCACAACTCCCTCGCCTTCCCTGATTACAAGGAAGAAATGCCCCACTCCTCCCTATCTTTACTCACTCTGGAAAGCATCAGTGCATTTCCTTTCCCTGCTACTCTTCCATGTGGTTTATGGCCACTTATCCACAAAACACCCCACCAGAGCACCACAACTCCCACTCCATCACCCCGAACCTCACCCTGAACCCCAACACTACCGCAGGAGCTGATTCCACTCCCGAACCTCCCCAGGAATCTCCAGTTTCACCTTTTCCCAACTCCACCATCAAGTCCCACCCGGGAATCTCTGTCTCCAGCAGCATTCCCCGCTCCTCTCCCGCGCCATCTCAGCCTCGCGTTCCGCGGGAGCAGCACCTGGACCGCTGCAAGAACTGCCCCGCCACGCCGAGCCGAGAGCCCCCCCGGCTCCATGGGGACCCCAAAAGCGGGGTGAGCTCCGCACATGGCTCTGCCCAGAGCCCGAGCCCCGAGCGGGGGCTGGTGGAGCGGGATGCGGGCGGGCAGAGCTGAGGCTCGGGCTCATCCCTCCGCAGAACGAGGCGGCACTGCGGCTCCCGCGCCCCAAGTTGCGCTGCCGCGGAGGGCTGGATGCGCCCCGGCTGCGCTCAGAGCCGCGACAAAGCCGCGACAAAGCCGCGACAAAGCCGCATCCAGGCGGCGGGTGGGCGCCCGGCGTCCCCCAGCTGCTTTTCCGCCAAACTCGCCAATAGCACCGGGAAAAGCGGAGCGCGGCCACCAGGCGAGGGATGCTTGAAGCGGGGAAGAAGGCACGGGAAGCGGAGGGGCGGCACTCACCGAGCAGCAGCAGCGGCAGCAGCGGCAGCAGCCCCGCAGCCCGCATGGTGCCTCGGCGCGGCCGTCCCGGCGCGGCTCCCGGCGCTCTCTCCCGGCGGGGCGGGCGGGCGATGCCCTCCCTCCCCCGGCCCCGGCCCCGGCCACGGCCCCGGCCAGGGCCCCCCCTTCTGCCGCCGCCGGGGGAGGCGCAGCACGGCCCCGGACCGCCCCCGCCTCCGCCCCCGGCGCGGGAGGAGAGAGCGCCGGGATGGGGATGGGAATGGGGATGGGTATGGGAATGGGGATGGGAATGGGAATGGGGATGGGGATGGGGATGGGGATGGGAATGGGAATGGGGATGGGGATGGGGATGGGGTTAGAGATGGATGGGGATGGGGTTAGGGGGGGTGGGGATGGGGATGGATGGGGATGGGGTTAGGGATGGATGGGGATGGGGATGGGGATGGGGATGGGGATGGGGATGGGGATGGGGATGGGGATGGGGATGGGGATGGATGGGGACGGGGATGGATGGGGAAGGGTTTGGGGATGGGGATGGGGATGGATGGGGATGGGGATGGGGATGGGGATGTGGATGGGGATGGATGGGGATGGGGATGGGGATGGATGGGGATGGGGATGGGGATGATGATGGGGATGGGGATGTGTGGGGATGGGGATGGGGATGGGGATTGACAGGTATGGATGAGGATGATGATGGGGATGGGGATGTGTGGGGATGGGGATGGGGATGGGGATTGACAGGTATGGATGAGGATGGGGATGGGGATGGGGATGGGGATGGGGATGGGGATGGATGGGGATGTGTGGGGATGGGGATGGAGATAGGGATGGGGGTGGGGAAGGGGATGGGATGGGGATGGATAGGGATGGGGATGGATGGGGATGGGGATGGGAATGGGGATGGGATGGAGTGGGCAGCGAGGAGCGGAGGCTGCACCTGTGGAGGGATGGGAGGTCTGGGGGAGATTTGGGCTTCTCAACTTCATGGAGGAATTTGGGGGGGGTTCACTGGAGGTGGGAGGTTGGAGAGGGTTTAAGGGAGGTTGGAGAGGGTTTAAGGGATTCGTCAGTGTGGGGATCTGGGGGAGATTTGGACTTCTCAAGTTCATGGAGGGATTTGTGGGGTTTCATTGGAATTGGGAGGCTGGAGAGGACTTAGGGTTCTTTAGGATAGGGTATGGGGGGATTTGGGATTCTCAACTGCATGGAAGGATTTGAGAGTTTCGTTGGGGTTGGAAGTTTGGAGAAGGTTAGGGGTTTTTATTGGTATTTGGGGTTCTCAATTGCATGGAGGGATTTGGGGGTTTTGTTTGAGTTGGGAGGTTGGAAAGGGGTTTAGGGGTTTAGTTGAAGAGGGGCTTCAGGAGGATTTGGGTTTTTATTTGGAAATACGAGGTTGGAGAGGGTTGAGGGGTTTTGTTTGGATTGGGATTTGGGGTTGTCAGCTGCATGGGGAAGTTTGAGGATTTCACTGGGATGGGGATGTGGGGTTGGGATTTGGGGTTCTCAACTGCATGGGGGTATTCAGGGGTTTTGTTGGAGTTGGAGCGTTGGGGAGGATTTTGGGGTTTCATTGAGGTGTGAATTTGGGATTCTCAACTACCTGGGGAGATTTGGGGGTTACACGTGATTTAGGAGTTCATGTGGGATTTCCATTGGGATGGGGACTTAGCGGGTGGTGGGATTCCTGCCTACATGGAGGGAGTTTGGAATATTCATCAGGATGAAGACTTTGGAAAGAGTTGGCTTTTTTTGTCAGGGTGGGCTGTTTGAGGGGGGATTTGTCATTCCCATCTATGTGGGAGGGTTTGGGTTTTCATTGGATTTGGGATGTTGGGGAGGACTTGGGATTTTTATTGGAATGAGAGGATGATTTTGTATTTCAATATACATAGGAATTATTTGGGGGGTTTCACTGGAGCCAAGGGTGGATTTTGGGTTTTTATCATGGTGAAAACTTGTGGGGGATTGGGAGTTTTAATCTGGATGGTGGTTTGTAAATTGATTTTGGATTCCCACCCACATGAACAAGGATTTAGGATTTTTGTTTGGATGCTGACTTGGGGATCTCTTTGGGATTCCTTCCTGCATGGCAAAAATGTGTGGGTTTTACCAGGATGAGCAGATGGGGTGGATTTGGGATTTTCATCTGGATAGGGCTTTGGGGCTTGATTTCAGATTCACATCCAGGTGTGGGTTACTTGAAGATTTTCATCCATATTGGGTTTGTTTGGGGATTCTCAGCAGGGCTGGGGGTTTATTTGGAGTTTTCATCTGGAGGTGGGATTAATTTGGGGTCACCTTCTGCACACAAACACTGACCCCTCCCCTTCTCCCCCAGAGATTTGCACAGGATGCTTTCTGGGGAAAATTTCCACTTGTCTGAGATTGTCTCAACGGAAACCATGCACCCAAAGCACGGAGGACAAAATTATGACCAAATCTTGGCATAGTTTTGTGTTGAGGCACTGAAAATTGTTTTGTGGTGTTCAGGCAAGGAGTGCTCACTGCAGCTGGGAGGAGACTCAAAATAAGCTCAGGGCTTTGCACTGAATCCTCCTCTGGGCTCTGCTGGATCCAGCCAAACCAGGAACCTTCCTGCCTGGACCCAGAGAGGGTAAAGGCAACCTTCATTCCAAAAGGAACTTTTCAAACATGGTTCTCTTTTTCCCTTCCGTTAAAGGTGGACTTTATTCCTGTTGCAAGGTCACCTTCAGAAGATGAGGACATGCTTGGGTTTGCTGGCTCAGCCCTCCCTGCTTTGCATGTTGTCCCCATAAAAGGTTTCTTGTCCTGATTTAACTTCTGGGTCAGTTAATAATTTTTTTTTAATACAAATAGAGAAAAGAAATATAAAAATAAAAAAAATCTTCACAAACTAAAAAAATATAATTTACAACTTTTAAAATAATCTTTAAAAATCTAAAAATTAAAAATATCTAAATTAATATAAAAACAAAATACACAAACAATAAACAAAAACCCATAAACTTATATTTATGATTATGAGAGACTTTCAGGTGCCTCACCTCTTCTTGCTATAACTGTGCACTACACAGCACCCAAAACTGTGAAACTTGAGTTGCAATAAATGAATGAAAGGGTTGGTACACATTATTAATCCTGCCAGTAGCAGAGTGGCAGTTCCTTCTCCCCCTGAGGAGTATTTTTAATAACAGATCCCATTCACACACACACACACTCTCCCAATTTTTGGGGTTAACTGCAAAGCCAAGACAGCCCAGGGAAAAACCTGGGCTGCTTCAGTAGAACAGACTCTGGGGTAGAGAGGAGGGAGGTGATGCTGAGCTCCTCAAACTCTCTGTTTATGGCACCAATGCCCATAAAACAGTGCAAAAATCTCCTGTGGCTCATTGCCTGGGAGATGGGGCTTCCCCCACGTGTGTTGGGTCGCCTCTCTAACTGAGAGATGTGGGAATAACAGATAAGAACAGAGCTCCCTTGGCAGCAACCTAAGGAAAACAGAACAGAATAGTCTGAAACCCACTTAAAAGTCAGGCTGGATTTGGTTTTATTGTGTGATGTTTGTAGCTAATGAGAGTTAGGAGAAGAACTCTGGTTGGTCCCATCAGCAGATCTGGGCTGTGCTGGTCCTTTGGCCTTGGGCAAAGAGGAGGGAGCCTCACCCCCTGAGCATCTGAGTCCTTCTAGATTGCTGATTTGGGATGTAGGTTTTCTCTTAATTACCACAAAAGGCACCCTGGCACTCACACAGGGAATTTTGTGACTTCTCAGCAGACCTGTTGGATGTAACTCTCTTTTGCTCCCTCAGACCTTGGCCGCTGGCAATTACCATGGTAGCTGAAACAACAGCATGGCCTCCCCCTCTTGGAAACAGGGATTCATCCAGAAACATGGAGCTGAGCCTCCTTTTGCAGGAGGGCAGCAGGAAGGTCTCCCATTATTCCCTGCTGCTTTGCAGGGTACAGGCGCCTTCCCACTCCAAATCTGCCTCTGCTGGAAAGGGGATCATTACTGAGGGTGTCAGATCAAGGCTATGAATCATGAGCAGCTGATGGCAAAAAGAAAGGGATATTTAGCATGACTGCTTCAAAAGCTGGGTGTCTGATAAAGGACATCCCAACCATGAAAAAACCTGAATTTGGGGAGCTGGGCACTTTCTGGGGGTTGTCAAAAAGGCATTGGTGGTTGTCAGCCTTTGACACCCCAAGACATGCAGCATTGCTGACTGTGAGCTTTCTCACCAGCAGCCCAGCTCTGGAGGTTTTCCTAAATACCAAAACCACAGAGCCAGGACATTATGCAGAGGCTTCGCTTCCAACTCCAAACATGAATATCTCAGAGGTGAAGGGAAACCCTTTGGAGAATGGCCTGCACATCTGTCTGAGGAGTGGGAGCCAAAAATAAGAATTTCCTTTAAAAAGTATTACTGACATTATGATTATTTAAAATCTCATGGGCTTAAGTGAGTCAAGTGTGTTTTTTAATTCTGACACTGATGTGGCTGCACACAGGTTCACATTTACCTGGGTCTGTTTGTTCCAGCCAAATATTTATGCAAGGCTTTGAAAGAAGAGCACAGGGAGTCCGTGGTTTCAAGGAATGCAAGTCAGCTGGGCTGAAACCCTCTCAGGAAGAGGAAGACTCCACATGACACAAGATTTCCTTGTTGGGGAAGTCTCAAAATGTGTTTGTGATTCCCCAAATGTACAAATACCCAATTTTTTTTTCTGCAGATTAGAAGTAAACTGGACAAAGGAGAGGGAAACATAAAAAGGTGAGGAAAACATAAAGTAGGAGTTGTTCTTGTGATTCACAGCGCTGGGATAAATTCCCCAAGACAGTTTTATCTTTTCTGCACCTTGTAATTCCTTCTGGGCTGCGTTCAGATTTGTCACAACGTTTGACTGACGTCTCCAGGCAGCCTGGCAATATTTACCCTGGAAATATTTGCCTCTTCTCACAGAAAATGACCGAGGGAAGCCTGCACAGCTTGAAAATCCTCAGGCTGAGATCCAGCTTGGGATCATTTAACTTGCCAGTAATCTGATTTTATTGAACGTCGTCACTTATCTCCTTGTGCGACTGGGCAAGAAGCAATAAGGTTTGGAATTCAGATTTGAGGTTGAGATGGGGAAGAGGAAGGGCTGAAACCTCTGATGTGAGCAACAGTGTGAGCAACAGCCTGTGGACTCCTGGGATGAACATCACCAGAGGCTATTTCAGGAAGGAAAGGAAAAAATAAAAACCACCAAAGCCAAACTACCCTCCTTTCATCAAGAGACAAAAATACCTGTGGTCTGATGTTTGTATTTGTATTTCAGAAGATGGGGAATCAGAAGTGTCACGTGGGAGTCTGTTCCTTAGCCTGGACCTGACCCAGAAGAAGGAAACAAAATGCAGCTTGCCTCAGGAGCAGGAATTGTCTTGAGAAAGCCAAGAACAGCCCAGGATACTGCTCACAATGCCAGCTGTCTTTTCCTGAACTTCTGTGAGTGAAGAGGCAAAAATCCTGTTGGTTTTAGACAAAGATTTGTAAAATCCAGGTTCAGCTCTGAAATAATCTTCTGATCTCAGCTGTGATTTTATTTTGAAGACTTCTGTTCTTCCACTTTTCTCTGCACTTGATCACTCAAACAGGTGCAATTTCTGATTTTCTTGGGTTTAACTTCCCAAGAGGAAAAGCAAGGACTCATTTTCAGCAAGCTGCCAACGTTGCTGCGAGGGAATCTCCTGCAGCATTTAACTGCCCTCTTGGTAAAGAAATGCTTCCTCATGTCCAGTCTGAGCCTCTCCTGGCACAGTTTGGAACCATTCCAACACGTCCTGTCAGTGGATATCAGGGAGTAGAGCTCAGCATCTGCCTCCCCAATTCCTCTCCTCAGGAAGGTGCAGGGAACAATTCAGACAACTCTTTTTCCGAAGCCACAGTGAGTGGATGACTCCTGCTCCAAAATCCCTCATGTTAATCCTCCCCCAAACTCCTGCAGAGGTGAAGGAGCAGTGGAACACCTCTAGAAGAAATTTGGGATGGATTGCACCATTTTGCTGGACAAGGGATCAGCCATAAATGGAGCAGGGAAAGTCCTTGAAGTCCCAGTCTGGATTCAGTGGGAATTTCCCAAGATGACCCTTGGGTGCAGCACACCTCTGCAACCTAAATATCTTCTGCCACTTGGGCACACACTGCTCTCCAAACTCCAACTCCACATTTCTTTGGAGTGCCCTTGCCTCCACCTCTTCCCTCTGACAAGGATCTGCCCCCAAAAATGCCTGGAAGTTACCAGGGTGACCTGCAAAGATCCAGCAGCTTGGATCATTGTTTAGGGCTGCAGCAGCCCTGAGGAATTCACTATTTGTTTTACAGATAAAAGCTGCAACTTCCACACATTCTTCTTCAATTTCACTCTCCATTAAGTGCATTGCCCTGTCATAACAAAGCTCGTTGAATTATTAGAGATGAGGGGAATTTTTTGGAGCCTGGAGTGGGGAAAGGGATGGGAGGCAGCTTGTGGTTTGCCTTCGTGGATCCCCTCCATGGATTTAGGAGGTGGCTGGGGCCTTGTGAAGGTGCCTGGGGGACAGTGAGGGCTGGGAGTGAGGGCCAGAGGGTTGGGGTGGGTCAGGTAGCCTTGGGCAAACCCCTGTTTGTTTGTCTCTCTGTCCCTGTCCTGGACTGTGTTTCAGTTGCTGTCCTCCCACTTTCCCTGGTGCTTTTTTAGACATGGATACAAATTAAAGAGGAAAGAAGGGGTCAAATGAAAGCCTCATGTCCCAGAGCAGTGGTTGACCCCTCCAGTTCCTCCAGCACTATCAAAAATCTTATTTCCTCTTCCCCACTCCGGTGTCCACTATTGGACCCTGGTGCTCCCAGCTGCCTTGTGAGCAGTTTCCTTCATGCCTGGTGCAAGCCATGGGCTGCTGAGACAGGAATCACCTCAGATGGCTTCCTTCCACCCCCAAAACCCCTCCCTGGATATCAGCATGGCGGAGTTGTGAATTCTGGGTCACCCCAGCGCCCTCAATCCTTATGCTGGTGTTCGCTTGTGGTAAATTAAGGTGAGAAAGGTGCTTTTGGAAAGGGGAATTCAAGCTAGGCCAGATGAGTCACTTCTTGCCATCAGATGAGGTGAACCCCACTCCTAAGTCTCATTTCTAATGCTCACTCAGGTTGGTTTAGTTTTTAAAATGCCATTTTCCCTTTCAGTTCCTCAGTTTCTCAGCACAAGCTCTGAGTTACATCCTGCATCTCAACGAGATTAACAAGATGGCCATGGGCTGGCTCTATGAAAGGTTTTGACATTTACAGACAGAACATGCAGTGGAAATAATAAATGTTATTATTTCCACAAACTAAAGCTCGGTACAGATAAACACATTTTCTCTTTTTCTTCCTCAACTGCGAGGGGTTTTTAAACATTTTATGTGGAGCTCTCCTATTTAAAGACAAGGCTGAAAACAAACTGGGAGCTAATTGAAACACTGCTTCCCTTTTATTTCCCTGCTTCCATGTTTCAGGGAAGACTAATTGAAGGGACATTCACCCAGTTAGTGGAAATGCATCACTCTCATCAGCAAAAATGGGAATTACAGAAGGAAATTGGTTGCAGGGTTGACAAGGATGGAGCTCAATTTCCCTGCTGGAGAAGTGCAGAGACAGGAGAATTCCTGCTTGCACCGAAACCTGTGGACAAAGGACTCTTCAGGAGAGGTCAGCTGCAGCTCTCTCCCCCTCCAGCTTCAAAAGAATAGCAATTAATAGCCAGGGGAAAAAGATAGATGCAGAGAGGCAGCAGGGGAAAATCTCCATGCAGCCAGTTCCTCACCACTCCTGCAGGTCTGGGCAGGTGCCCACACCAGCAGCACCCCCAGCACGACAATTTTTGTGCGGTGTTTGAAAAGAAAAGACAGCTCAGAGCTTTCCAAGCAGCTGGGAAAGGAACGATTATGAAGGTGTGAGATCCTGTCATCGTCTCCCCTCTGCTGGTGCTGGGACTCCCAGCAAACTGCTGACCTTGGGGAAGGTTTATGGTGGTTTCCCTGCTGCAGTTGGGTGCTGGTGAACTGTGGTGGCTTTAACTTCTTCTCTGGCACTCAGATGTAGGATTAGTTAGGCAGGAGTTATTAACCCAAATCATCCCAGAGGTGGAGTCACTGTTGATTTGGCTTAAGCCAAACCTACCGCCCAGGCACTGGGAAATTGTAGCCAGGAGACCTCGTGCAAACACTTCACCACCTTGAGATCAAGCCAGCCTGGAGGCAGAATGCCTGCAGCCCCTACCAGAAAAAAGAAATTCTCCTTTCAGCCTGGGACACTGGCAATGAGATGGGGTTATTAGAGCTAAGGAATATTATTGCTCTGTCTTGTGTTTCAGATTGATCCAAGAAAGCTCAAATGGATTCAAAAGCTGCCTGTTGCTGAGTGCTGTGCAAACAGGCATGGAGAGCATTCCAGTCCCAGCACAGCACAAAGCCACATCCTCTTGGCTGTGTTAAGGATGTTAATGAGGTACCTGGGGAGCTGACATTTAGTGAAGGACAATTAGCAGCATTCACAACCCTCCACCTTGGTATTCTACATCAGATGCAGCCCTGCTTCGTGCCTCGGCTCTCTGCTACCTGCAAGAGGGGGGGTTCAGCTCACAGATGCACGAGGTGATGGCAGGGGAGTTGCTTTGTCCTAAAAATGTCAGTTTTGGCTCTCAGGTCGAGCTATCCTGAAGGAGGGAGATCTGCAAGGGCACTCTGGCATTCTGCAGTGTGATGGGCTGCAACTCTACCAAGATAATAATAAAAATAAGAGAGTTAAAAGCCAGAGTGGAGAGAAAAAGAAGAAAATTAATAAATGAATCCCCAGCAATCTGTGGTTTGTGGCCTCGTCTCCTCTCTTTAGGGGGGCTGGTGGGAGTGTCCAGGAGAACGCTCCAGATGTGGTCTGTGTTTCACTCTGCTGAGATTAACAATAAAAGGAAATTCTGGGAAGAACAGGGGGCTGGGCTGGACCTGCTCCTGTAAGAAACATGGTAGGAAGGCCCTCGTTTTGGGGAGAGCTTTGCTGAATTTCTGGGACTGAAGGAAGTTGTCATTATGTTGTGCATCCTGTGTGTGAGGGACAACTGAGGAGAACATCTGCAAAAGATGCAAAAGGATCATAGAAGGCTTTGACCTCTCTCTCCAGATTGAACCTGATTGGTTTTCCTGCTAGCAAATGGCAAATCCACTCAGAGAAAACCTGCAATTCCTTTCCCAACTTGCAAACAGCTAGAGCTCAACACACCACCAGCAGTGACCATGCTGGAGAGGTCCCATGGCTCTGATGATGGGTTTTTGGGTTTGGGTTTGGCCAATCAGGCAGCAGGGGAGGAAAAGGCTGTGCTTTCCATGCTTTGCCTGATGGACCTACTCCAGGATCAGAGCTGGATCCCAAAGCTGCCAAGAGCAGGGTGGAACTGGAATCCAGACTATTGATCCCTATTTGTGCTCTTGGTCTCTATCTAGTTTATCTTGGTCTGAATCAGGGGGAAGGCTTAGTCTCAATCCACACCCAATCAGCAAATGCTCCATATCCACTGTAAAGTTCCTATGGCTCCTGGGTCACCAGCAGCTGGACTTTTTCAAGGCTTTCTCTCCTTTTAGGGTCTCTCCAGTCACTGGAGAGGATGGAGATGTTTTCCTCCATTGCCCTGGGTGGGATGAACAGAAAGAGATTAACATGGATGTTCACTTTTTTTTCTCTGGGAGATGTGAGATGAGGCACAGCTGCCCCCTCACAACACAGAAGGCAGTGCTATAATAACTTCCTTCCTACTTGGAAATATTTAGGATCCCGAGTCAACAAGGAAAATGTGAAATCTGTAATATTTCTGTATTTGTAAGCCTCTGGACAGTGGGGTCCAGCATTGAGGTGACCAGGGAAGGCAGGGCTGCCCATCCATGCTGATGATGCCCTGGAGCACCCAGGGTGGAAGGAGCAGGGTGGGCTCACAAAGGTGATAAGGGAGCTGCAGCACTGGGGAGAGCCAGGTCACCTTGGAAGAACTCCCAGCCCTTTTGTCTCCAAGGTGCTGAGAACAAAATTAATTCCTACCCAGACTTTAGAACATGGCTATTTAATGTATAAGGCTTCATCTGGATCAATGCAAGCTTCCTGCTTCAGAAGGTGGAAAAACCTCTCTGGAACAAGGACTGTGAACACAACTGCTGTCCCATGAGAATCTTCCCTGCAGGAAGAGCCTCACCTCCTTCAAGGCTGCTGAATTCACAGGGCAGATGACAAACCCAGATGTTGACTCCTAATGCTGCTTTTCAAGATGCTGGACTAAAGAACAGGTTGATGTTGTAACATTGCAGTTCACACACTGGATTACAGGGAAAAAAACCCCATTTTCTCCAAAAAGAGTCTGTTTGTCCTCCTCAAACTGTTTTCTTTTCTCTTTCAGCTGTCTGCATGTGATGGCATTACAGAACATCATTTAGTCCTGCACACAGGAGGGCAAACATGGAAAACAGGAAATATTATGGCCATTTTCTACAGATAACAACCCCAAATATAGTAGGCCCGACCTCACCCTCAAAACCCTCCCAACTTGGTTGTCCTTTTTGAGGACTGAACCTCAGATGAGTGAGAACCAGAGCCAAACTGCAGCGACCAGCCCAGGCTGGGATCTCTTTCCCTATTTTGATGTGACATCACTGAGTTTTCCTGATGTGCTTCCCCAGCTCCTATGGCACCAGGCAGGGTTGGACTGCTCATTTTTCATTAAAAAGCACAGGATAATCACAGGAAACAGTGAGAAACAAAATGGAAGCCTGAAACCTCCTCTGGTGTATTAGTCACGGAGAGTTTCCTCTCCAGCGTGCAGTGGGTTCGATATGAGACATTTATTTGTCAATGAAAGAGAGAGATTCTCACTACAGGGGGCTTGTGCATGTTCTGAGAATGGTAAACAGAGAAATCCAAAGCAGAAAGAAGAGTAGGGAAGGAGAGGAGCAGGAGGTGGTGAAGAGCTCCCTGTTTCCCTGAGGTCACTCCTGGCGGGGCACAGAGGTACACGACAGCACGTATCCAGGAATAAATGAACTTCTTCCTCTTTGACTGTTGTCATCTCTCATTTACTGGCCAAAGGCCACTCTCCTGGCACAGCACATGTCCCACCACGCCTCCCTGTGCTAAAGAACAGCTCTCCCTATATTTAGCATTCCCCATCTCCCATTGTTCAGCTGCAAACACCTCCCACCCGTGCTCCATGGGCACGCCAAGGTGGGGCTTGGTGATTCCTGGTGGACACTCCCTATTTTTAGCTATCAGATGATGTGTGGATGTTTGTCAGCTCCTCGCAATTCTTTCCAGGAAGCAGATCTGGACACAGTTTGTAGCTCCCCATGATGTAAAATCCTGCACATTTTCTCCTCCTGATGCCAGCGGGATGGAGGAGGACAGAAGGGTTTGAGATGTGTCCTGCAGGTGGGCTGGGTGGGGTAAGGTGAGATGATTCCCCCAGGGAAAATCAATCCAGGCAGAGCTCTGGGGACTCAGTGAGAAGAGAAGGCTCTGGGGAGACCTTGTGTCCTTTCAATACTGAAAAAAGATGGAGACAAACTTTTCAGCAGGGCCTGTTTTGATAAGACAAGGGGTGATGGTTTTAAACAAAAAGGGTCGATTCAGATTAGCTCTAAGGAAGAATTTTTTTACAATAAGGGTGAAAAAATATTGGCACAGGCTGCCCAGAGAGGTGGTAGATGCCCCATCCCTGGAAACTTTCAAGGTCAGGCTTGGAGGAACCTGGTCTAGTGGAAGGTGTCCCTGCTTATTGCAGAGGGCTTTTAAGGGTCCCTTCCAACCCAAAGTATTCTCTGATTCTATGATTTAATGCTTGAACCTCATACTATTAGGCACATTCATCTTCTCACAGGGTGATGTGGACTACAGGAAAGCCTCTTGTGGGAATTCTTCCTGACAGCCACCAAGAAGCAGCAGTTTGAACCTCAGGAGTGAGGCCATCCTGCCACTGGGCACTTTCTTTTGCTGGACCCTGTCAAAAACATGGGTGAGTTGGCACATGGGCAGAATGTGATCTGATGGGACTGATCCAATTCCTGGAGTGACTCTCCTACTGTCCTTATTCAGAGGCTGCAGTGGAGTAATTAAATGTCTAAAGCCGGGGAACAAAGGACAGGAATGCGTGGCTGATTTTCCCAGAAGAGTCGCGATGCTGGTCCTGTTCTGCTCACACTGATCTGGCAAAGGGGGTGAGAAACCAGCAGAGATGTACACTACTGAAAACTCACCAGGAAAACCTGCTGAAGGATATTCTTCCTAGTCTGCAGGAAGTGAGCAGGAAAAGGGACAGCCTATATTTGATGTTGAAAAGTGAAAAAGATTGCACATGAAAAAAAAAAAAAAAAAAGGCAGCCTGAGCACACAGAAGCCCCAAATTAACCATTCCCAGGGTGTCATCCTTGGAAAGAGTGAAATGTCATCACTGCACTCAGCCAGAGTCAAAAAGGTCCAATTGGAGTTTAGAGTTTGCATGAGAAGAATATTGTTTAAAAACCCCACCTGGGCTCTGACCCCTTGTGTGCTGGGTACAATGCTGATCCCCCACCTCAGGGGGATACAATGGTGCTGGGAAAGGTAAAAGCACCAGGAACAATTCCAAGCCCTGAATGGCTTCTGTGTAAGAATAGACCGGGTCCCCATTGTCTGCAGCAGAGAAAGCTGAGCAGGAGAGCAGCCCCTGGGTCACAGCATCCAGGGTGAGGGGGAGGAGGCAGGAGCATTTGCTCCTTCCTTCAGCTCCAACACCTGGGCAGCATCCCTCAGCCAAGCAACAGCCAGGAAGAGCTCAGTCGTGGCTCTTGCTGCCTCACCATGCTGTGGAGAGCAGAAGCATGAAAAAAAGCTGGAAAAAAAATCGTGGAGGACATGAAATTCTGGTGACATAAATCCTGGTGGCTGATGAACGCGATGCTCTGGGCCACCACCCTTGTGCTGGAGCTCCTGGGGAGATCTCCTGTTGCTGCAATTCTCATTCTGCTCTCTAGGAATATTCCTCCATTCCAACTCTTCCCCTTTTATCCTCCCCCTGGTTATTTTGGGGACCTGCTGGTGGCTCAGACCAGGCTTTGCTGAGCTCCGGGGTGGTGGCTGTTATTCCCTGAGGAATGTGACCTGACACATCTGACAGTGAAAAGAAGCACAGTAGAATTGTGTCAAAAGAAGAGCCAGGGGAGTCCTATCAAACAGCAATTATGAAGTGAAACTAGCCCAAAAAATGAAGGGCTTGAGCCCCCAGGGGTGTACAAAGATCTGCTTTCCTTTCAGGGATCAAAAGGAGTCAGGGATACCCAATGAGACAGCAGGGAGAACCCAGAGTTCCCTTGAGAGCGATTTGTCCCTCAAAACCCCAACGAATTTGTAGGGTTTTTTTTTTTTCTTGGAAGCCTTCTAAGGAAGGGGATAAAGAGGCTCTCAGTTCTGGGAGCGCAATCCCTTCTCTGCTGGAGGGGGCAGGAGGCTTAATGCAGCCCGGCATCCCTCCCTTTCAGTTCAGACACAAAGGCAGAAAAATGCCAGGAATTTCCCAGCGCCCTCTCCAGACCTGCTCCCATCTCCTTTCCTCCCCTCGCCACCTCCTCCGGCCAGGAGGGAGGAATACTAATAACAAAATAGGGATGTTAAATAGGCCCCTTCCCTCGTCACTTTGGGATTGAATGCTGAAAGGGATGGACGTGACCAACCATAAGGAATGAAGCTTCTTCAAGTCCCGTTTCTTGATTTTTCTGCTTTTGGTTTTGTTTCTTTTTTTTTTTTTTTTTCTCTTCCCCAATTTCTCCCCCCTTTCTACTTTTTTTCAGCGCTGAAAAAAAATCCCCCTCGGCCCCTCGCCTCCGTTCCTTTCCCTTGGAGTCAGGCTGCGGCTCTAATCACTGCGGGGTGATTAGCATGTGAAGGGAGAGAGGAAAACAAAATCTTTGTTGCTGGCTGGTGGAGCCGGAGCAGCTGTCTGGATGGATGCTGGCTCCTGTGGGATCCTCCCCACCGCCTCTGATCCCTTCCATTGTGGATGCTTTCCCGTAAGAACAGGCAGCTCACCAAGGAAGGGCACAAAACGGGATGGGGACCAAAGTCAGAGCAGGTGGGCTGTGTTTCGTGGGGAAAAAAAAAACCAGAATGTAATTTTTGTTTTCAGCTTTGAACTTGGGAAGGGTAGGGGGGGGACAGGGACTTGAGTGCTGTGCCGAATGAAAGGATAATTTGTCGTGCCGACCTCAGTGGGAGAGGGAGGCACAACACAGAGCCCTTTGATGAGTCCAGGCCGGGGATGGAGGAGGTGGATGGAGCTGGAGGCTGGGAAGGGAGAAAAGGCAAATGCCATGAGTTAGGTGGTGCTGGGTGTCAAAAATAGGTTAGGAACTGTTGTAAAATAGTTGATAGATCATTCAGCATGCACTGTTAGTTTGGTTATTATATTGTAAAAGGGGTTAAAAGGGTAGTTATAAGAAATACGGTACTCAGCGAACCATAACACACCTAAGCAAAGCACACCACCCTGTCACAGGTGGTGACAGATTTTATGAAATATTTTTTATTTTATGAAAATCCTTTTCCCAGGATTTTCTTCTCTTGAGAAGCTGAGGAGCCTCCGGAAACAAATGTAAACAAGAACTATTTATTGTTGTAGAATGCAACAGGTGCTTCGTTGATTGGTCCATGTGAGGTGCTTCTACTTAATAACCAATCAAGGATGCAGCTGGGTCAGACTCTCTGAGAGTCATGAGCCTTTGTTATTCATTCCTTTCTGCTCCTGTCCAGCCTTCTGATGAATCCTTTCTCTCTGTTCTTTTAGTATAGTTTTAATATAGCATTTTTAATATAATATATATCATAATATGATAAATCAGCCTCCTAAAACACGGAGTCAAGATTCTCGTCTCTTCCCTCATCCTGGGACCCCTGCAAATCCCACAACACCCCCAGCAAAACGAGCCAGCCTGGACAGAACTGTAATGGGCCAATCGAGCGCCTTAAACCTTCACGCAGATGAAGGATCCGAAAAGAAACCAATCCAAAGGGACAAAAAACAGGACAAAAAGGGGCTTCTGACCCACTGAATCATGGCTGCTGAAAAGAAAACCCGGTGCTGGTGCTGCAGCATCCTCGGCGGGATGGCTCCTGCTCAGCCTGAGGGCCCCCTCGCTTCAGGCTGTCACAATTAGGTTGGACGTGACATACACACACGTGATCAGGGTCCAAGAAGAAAAACTGTTTTTATTCTGCGTGTTTTCCAGCTTATATACTCTTAACAAAGCGTGATCTTAAGTCATTAACTGCATCACAATAACTTATTCTATTCATTGGTGCAAAGCAATTAACATCAATATAATTGGCAAAAGTTTTACAGAAATTTAATAAGGCACGTATACACATCTATTTATGCACGTAGTCTGGCTTACAAAGATTTTCATGCATCTTTTCTAATCTGTTTCCATGCTGACAGCCTTGTCATCCTTGCTATGGATATACTCAAAAATCATCAATTATTTCTTCTATTAACTCGGCTTTACTTGCAGGACAGCTGTCAAGCCCCTCCATACTTCCCCATTTTTGTATTTGAGCTACAAACATAGCTGACAAGGATTTTTGCAGGGCTTGGTGCAAAAATCCAAGCAGACAAGGGAGACCAGAGCAATAATTACAATCACCAATAACATTAAAAATCTAGTCTTCAACAAGGCCTTAAACTACTCAGTGATGCCCTAGATCTTGAAAAAACTATTCAGCCATGTTAGGCCTTTCTTTTTTTATAATAAATGCTGAAATCACTTTAGTACCAGGAGCCTGCTCTCGCTTTTAACACTGGGGACAGTGGCATGGGGATCCAACCTGTGCAAGACACCCCTGTGCCCTGTGAGGGGAATCCTGGCCAGCAGAAGATGATGAAGGGCTGGCAGGTGGACAGGATGTTTTTTGCTCATCCTCCCCAATGCCTCCATGAGCGATGGATCCGTGAGGAGCCTGCAGCAGCCTGGAGCAGCAATTACAGCCCGAGGTTGGACAGTGGCTCCGAAGGGACGTGCTGGTGGAGTGGAAAACAGTATCTGGTATTTGTTAGGAGGCAGTGATGGGAACGCCACTGCCTCTGGGGCGGGTATTCCCTTGCAAGCTCCAGAGCTGGCTGTGCTCAGCCCCTCCTCCCCTCGCTCCAGGTGTTTCCTCTTCTGAGCTCGATAATGAAATCTGTGAGCCCGAGCCAGTTTATATTTAGTTTCCACCATTGCTGGCAGGGGTCTGCTGGTGCCTAACAAACAGCAGCAAAACACCTCTGGTGGGTTTCCAGTCCCTGAGGCTTAGGAGCTGCCTCTGTGGGGCAGGAGATGGGTTTGAGGGATGGGAAAAGGGGCAGCACACAGCTGGTTGTGCCACTAGCCACTGCTTTGGACCAGCCCCCCACAGAGCGATGAGATCCAGAGCAGTTTTGTTTTGGGAACTGTCTCTGGCTGTGCAAACTAATCCCATAAAATGTCTGGTATTCCTGACCTGTCTCTGCTCCCTTAGTGAAGAAGCTCTTACTGAGTGCAGGTATCCTCCACATTCCACGTCACTCGTTCCTCAAGCTGAGCTTTACTTTGGTCTCCTGACCATGCCATGCACAGTAGGTGGGACTCAGCTGCCTGATCATGGGTTTATTGGATCATCTGGGCTGTCTTGTCAGGTGTCTGATACATCTGTAAGCTTTCTATATCCCACAGAGAGGACTCTTAGGCACAGGGTGGGGCTCCTGGGGTGTCCTGTGCAGGGCCAGGAGTTGG
This sequence comes from Motacilla alba alba, assembly GCF_015832195.1. Taxonomy (NCBI): domain Eukaryota; kingdom Metazoa; phylum Chordata; class Aves; order Passeriformes; family Motacillidae; genus Motacilla; species Motacilla alba. The sequence goes on along the minus strand of NC_052031.1, from coordinate 3,273,235 downwards.
ACTTGGACGGTCCTAGGGGATCCCTTCCATCTCAGGATATTCTGTGACATCCTAGAGCACCTCAGCTGGTGTCACAGCTCAGCTGAGTTGAGCCCTCAGTCTCTGCTGGCTTCCATGGGAGTTTAAACACCAAACTCAAAAGGATGGAATCACAGAATGAATCACAGAGGGTTTGGGTTAGAAGGGAGCCTGAACATCACCCAATTCCACCCCCCCTGCCATGGGCAGGGACACCTTCCACTGCCCCAGGTTGCTCCAAACTCCATCCAACCTGCTCTTGGACACTTCCAGGGATCCAGGGGCAGCCACAGCTTCTCTGGGCACCCTGTGCCAGGGCCTCATCACCCTCACAGGGAAGAATTCCTTCCTAATATCCAATCTAAACCTGTCCTCTGTCAGTTTAACTAAGACATTGCCCCAAACATATTTTGTGGCATGGGCAGAATTTTAGGGTATATTTTGATTCCAGTCACAGGAAGCACTTATCTCCTGGCATCCTGTTGGATATCTTGAACTCACCAGCCAGGCAGACAGAGAGGAAACTTTTGACAACTCGATCGTTGCATCTGCTCTTAAATCATCTCCTTGTGGAGGCTGGGTAACACACTGTCATTGAGGACTTTCTCCCTAGGCTTAAATTAGAAACATCACTGAAATTAATGGACACCAGACAAGGAAATCTTGATATTCCCAGAGTATTTGTGGCACTGAAAGTCATTTGAGTGATGGAGATGAACTGTGGCAAATAAGGTTAATTTTCAAATTCTCCTGCTGAGGAAAGTCAATGCCTCACAGAGTTTCGTCATTGTGGATCCTAAACCAAAAGGCTGTTGTGTCAGGAAGTTGGTCACTGCTGATTAGATCACAGCAGCAATGTGCTTCAAAACTCATTCAGCGCGTGTTTGGTGCAATGAGGGTGTGATACCTGTTATTGATGTGATGTCTATTTATTCACAGAAAGAAAATTCCAGTCATGGGGGCAAAAGTTCCATGTTTTGCCACGCCTATCTACAAAACTGTGCACTTGCACTGGACAGTTATTTTAATAGAATCACAAAATCATGGAATGGTTTGAGTTGGAAAGATCATCCAGCTCCACTCCCTGCCATGGGCAGGGACACCTTCCACTGGATCAGGTTGCTCCAAGCCCCATCCAACCTGGTCTTGGACACTTTCAGGGATTGGGCATCCAAAATTTCCCTGGACAGCCTGTTCTTGTGTCTCACCACTCTCACAATAAATATTTTTTCATCATTTATAATCTGAACTCACTCTCTTTCTGTTGGAAGCCATTCCCCCTTGTCCTGTTTCTTCATGCTTTTGGAAAAGTCCCTTTCCATGACTGGAATTTTTTTTTTCTGTGAATAAATCTTTTTTCTAGGCTGCCTTCAGCTACTTAAGGGTCACATTCCAGTCCATCTGAGCACCTAAATGACACCATGTTTGGTTTTCAGGGCCAAACAGAACATTGCATTTTGGATTCTGAACTGCTTGCAAGCAAAACTATCACCCCCAAAATTTCAGACCTGTCAAAACACATCCAACCAACCTTGGGAATTATAAATCAAAGAGTTTGGGTAATAAATTCCATATTCCTGGCTAGGAAGAACTTCCCAGGTTAGAGCTGAGGCAGCCCTATTTGTGCAGTGGGACTGCAGAGATCAGTGACCCACTGGGGACACCTCCCTGAGCATTCATCCCCAAAAGGTCCTGCTGTGCAGACAGAAGTCAGTACAAAATGTCACAGCAGGCAGCCTCCTGAACCTGCAGTGGGGAGAGAGCCCAGGCATAATTCTGAAATTACACTGGAATTGAGATATTTTATCTGGTAACAAGTTCCAGCACATCAATTATTTCGAGTTCTTGGGATCTTTGATTTTTTCCTTCAGCCAGAGCTAACAGCTCCTGTGTCACCATCTGTCCTGCAGCCTGGAAGTGCAGTGGAGTCATTGTTTACCCTCAAGGAGCTTTCTGTGGGTTTGAGGCCATCATACAATGCCAGTTGAGATGTATTTTTGGCAGGAGCAGTGACGTTTGACGGAACATCCTTCTTGACAATTTCTATAGATATTTCCATTTAAAATAAACTTCTGTTTAGCCAAGATTTTGATAATATGCTCCCATGCTCTTGAGAGTTAAAGAACATAAGGAAATGCATTGTTAAGTGAAACCTTTGTTTTAGTGGAGCTACTTGAAAGGAGTTTCAAACTAAGAGGTAGTTGCTGGAGTTTTCTTTTTGAACAAATTGAAAAATTGCCTTTCTTAGGACTAGAGTATGTGAAAATTAAAGGGACACACTGATCACTGAGACAGGGTCTACACTTCCACAAATTCCTATTCAAGAAATCAAAGAAAATTCACTTTATGAGAAGTAAACAACCGATACCCTCTTATCTAAAGCCACCTTTGCAAGGAGAACCTCTTGAGAGATTCAGAAGCAAGGACACAAAGCCAGAATGAACTTTGCACAGTCAATGTGGCCAAAAAGTGGGGGTCAAAAGAGGAGTTTTGGGGTAGGCTGATGAAATAACAATCACAGCAGCATGGCAAATAAAGCCAAGTGAGTTCAAAATTCAGAGGAATAGAGGCATAATGTATTCCACACACTCCCACAGTTCCACACTGCGCATTAATGGCTGAGGGAAACATCCAGAGGGGTCCACAAAGATTTCTTTAGGCCAAAAGGTGATGGTGGGAAGTCTTGCAAGGAATATTGTTGGCTGATGTGGAGCTGAGGAGCTTGATGAGCTCAGCTCTCCTGCTGTGGTGGGACTGGGGCAGGGCACGTGCCCACCCCAGCCCTCCTTTTTCTGTAAGTTTGCAATGGTGACATTCAGTCTTCAGGGGACCAGAATCCTTCCCAAATTGCTGAACTGGAGCTGCAGAAGCACAGCAAAACTGCCAGGGTACCCCTGCCCACTGCAGGGGGCTTGGAACCAGAGAGTCTTTGATTTCCCTTCCCACCCAAATCAGTCCATGGCTCTAAGTGAAGGAAACAGAGGGTTTGAGGGCAAAAATTCAAGCCTGGCTGAAGGAGCTGCTGTGCTGCCCTGGCACAGGGAAGCTGACTTTGTGCCAGCAGCTGCAGGAAGCTCTGAGGGTGTGATCAGCACCACATTCCTGTGCCAAGCATTGTTGGCAAGCGCTGCAGTGACCTGGCTGTCTGCTGGAACAGACTGTGAGCCCTCAGATGGAGAAAGCTGAGCGCAAGGGCCTTGGGTATTTCTTTGTGACCATCCTAAAGCATGTCCCACCTTGCTATCTCTGTGCTAAAGCATGAGGCAGGGATTGGGTCTGCACTGTGTGCAAGGTGGATGCAAAAAGTGAACGAGAATCAGAGCAAGAATCTACATTTTTGTTTGCAAAGAGGTAAGGCAAATAGTCACTGGTGTTGTGCTTCCTCCAGGCAAATAGCACAATATCTCTGTGCCTCTCCTCTGCACCAGTCAGAGCTGACACCATCTTTTCATAGAACCAGAGAATGTTTTGGGTTGGAAGGGACCCTAAAAATCATCTTGTAGACCTTAAAGATCATCTAATAATATTTTTCAAAATATCTGATTGTATCTTCCCCCTGTAGCTCTGCAGACTGTTTTTCCTCCACAAGGGGTAAATATTTTAAAGTAGTAATTCAGACTGTTCTGTTTTCAAAAGGCACCGAGGCAGACTTGACCAGGATTATTATCATTCAGGGATTGGGCCCCTGGGTTGGTGACACCACCATGCCATTCCTGCTCTTCAGACAGATTTGCAATGTAAAATTTAAACAGATTCCTAACTTTGACCCCAGAGCTCTGGCTCAGCTGCTTAAAAATGAGTGGCACAAACTTATTTTGGTGAACCTGGTTTTCTTTCTGAGGCATTGCCTGAAAATCACTTCACCTTTGCAGCTGAGTTGGGATGTGAGAGTTGGTCCAACTTTCCTCTCGGAGAGCAGAGCAGACATGGAAAACAGCTTTTAAGCACTTGCACAATTCCCAGTGCATCTTCAGGGCATGAAGGGAGTCAGCTTAGGAAACTTGCTGGTTAGAAATAAATAAATAGAGTCAGATGGAAAATAAATTTGAAAGAAAGGAGGATATCTGCTCTTTGGGTGCTCAGTCAGGCTTTTTCGTTGGGTCCAAGGCTCATCTTCATTTTCAAGGTCCTTCCCTAGGTGCAGGTGTGTCCAAAGAGGGTCATTTACAGCAGACTGAGCAGAAGGGGATGTTTCAGGAACTTAGGAGAGATTTCTGCTTTTGCTCTTGATACAGGGAATTGAAGTTTCCTGTTTTCATATATATTTGCCAGAAATACCTATCCAAATGTAGGTGACCTCCATAAGAACACAGAAAGTATCTGGTGGTTATCAGCTGCTTCACAGAGTCAGAACGAGTGTTACATCTTCATCTGGGAGATTTTTTTGGCTCAGAAGCTCTTCTCAGAAAATATAGTCAGTGAAAAATCAAAATCTGAATATTGGTTGAACCAAAATGATTTTTTTAAATTTTTTTCCCCTTTTTTTTTTTCCCTTCACAAAAATAGAAAAGCAGGCAAAAATCGTATCAGGTTGAGTCATCACTTTGGGTTTGTCTTGAAATGAAACATTTCAAATCAGGTGGCTTTTTCTGTTTATCCCTGCAAGCTCTTGAGAAAGGTCAACTTAAATCACAGCAAAGTTTGCAATTTAGCACTTCAACTTTTCAGTTTGAAAGCAAGGAAAAAAAGTGTTTTTTCAACAACTCTGAGTTATTTATTTATTCATTTATAGGTTTTTTTCCCTATTTGACAGTGTTTCTCTGGGCAGTTCATAGGCAGATCTGTGGCACACTCCAGCAGGACCCTCGTCTGGAGGAGGATGTTTCTTCTTGATTAGATTGGACCCTCTTGACCTGCCAGCCTTGAGAAAAACCTATAATAAGCACATTTTTGACCCCTCTAAGCCTCCCTTGGGCAACTAGAAAAAAGGAATCTGTCAGTACTCAAAGCTCAAGGAAAAAAGGAGGGGGAAAAAAGAAGATACATGCAGAAGATTTTTGGACATTATTGTAGCAGAATAAAAAAGGTGAAGGAAAACAGCCAATTAAATCTCCTGTCACTTGTTGGTGAACCTCAAAATATTGCTTTTGGAAGCAAAAAATGGTTAATTTAGACCATCCAATGGGGTTTTTGGGGATGGGGAAGTGCCCAGCTGCGAAATGCAAAGCAGAAGCAAACCAGGGAAGGAGATCACCCCTCAGAGGTGTGACCTGGCTCAGAGAGGTGCTGGGGAGGCACCAAGTCCCTGTCCAGCTGATAAGGCTCACACCCTTTGCCAGGCTGAGCACTTGGCGTACAGAGCACTAAATGTTCTTATTCCTTTTGCCCTGGCAGCCTGCTGGGCTGGGAGGAATGTGATTCTCCTCCCTCCTTCCTTTTAGCAGTGCACCGTTCCTCCGTGGATTTGTAACTGTCTCGGATTTTGCCTTCGTAATCCTGACGCAAACCCGTCGGATCTGCAGAGTGAATTATTACTCATTTTGGGACCCTTCTCCTGCCTCTCCAACAAGCTGATTCCAGTTATGGCAACAAGAGGAACATATGTTTGGGGGGAAAAAAAAGCTGCAGTCCTCTCTGTGGTGATGTCTATCTGTGTTGGCAGGGTCTCTCACAGTGTTATTCCGACCCGTCTCAGCCGCTCACTCGAGAGATGAGGCAGCTCAAAAACAGTCACAGAGAAAAATCTGCAACACTCATCAGCAGAAATGGATGCGTGGTTCTGGGGCAGAGAGGATGGAATGGCCTCAAGTTGCACCAGGGAAGGTTCAGGTGGGATATTCTGAAAAGTTTCTTCGCTGGAAAATTGATTAGGCATCGTAACAAGGGATGTGGAAGAATCCTTTTGCAAAAAAAAAAAACAAACACCTGGCCCTTTGTGATATGTAGTGAAAGACAAGGGGGAGTGGTTTAAGCAGAAAGAAGAGAGATTTAGGTGGGATATTAGGAATAAATTCTTCCCTGTGAGAGTGGTGAAATACTGGAAGTGGTTGCCCAGAGAAGCTGTGGCTGCCCCATCCCTGGAACGTTCAACACTTTTTCTCCTAATGAGTACAATTTGGGGTTTTCAAGACTGAGCTGCTAAGAAGATTTCTATTAAATCTGTACATCACACCTTTGTGCACTGCAAACAGGTTATCCAGTCACCTGAGGCACACACAGACATGCAGAAAGTGAGAGTCTCTCACAGGCAGGCACCGGGGAGGAATGCCATGAGAGGGAGCTGGAGAAATTACCTGCGTGCCACGGGGCTGAGTCACTCTGGGACTGAGTCGACTTATCAGGGGGAAATGGTACACGGTGGAACATTGTTTAAATGTGAAATCCCATTTGTGTCAGTGAAAGGGCAGAAGGTAAATTACAGGCAGCAGAGGGAGGGGAGGGAAGCTGGCATGTGGGAAAGGCAGAGAAATGAAAGGCAGGTTTCAGTGTGAGTTCAGACCAGAGCCACAACAAGAGAGGGCTGGATTTAAGGAAGGATCAGCGAGGCAAGGGGAAAGGAAAGAGCTTGGCAGTGTGGAAAGAGGAACAGATTAAAAATGTACCGGTGTTCTAACTAGCAGTGGAGCCCAGGAGCTCCAGTCATGGTTCTCTGAGCAAGGAGGTGTCAGCCCAACCTCCCCCTGTGCAAACTCAGAGCTGGACCCTGCTTTGGGCTGCAAGACAAATCAGGAGCAAGGACTGAGCTAGACCTCTTGGAATGCCAGCCTCTCTGAGTTCCTCAGAGAGAAAGATGAATGCAGGGGTTGAATTAAAGCCTTTAGAGAAATTTAAGATATATTAAGGCACACAGATATGAAGTGGAAGTGTAGGTTTAAGTTTTAAGTAAGTGGAAGTTATGGTTTTAAGTAAGTAGAAATATATTTTAAGTCCCTTAAGAAACTGTGCTAGCTAGTAAAGGCCCCAAAGCCTGGTTTAAGAGTTCAGAAACTTAGCTCCAAACATAACAAAAACATAGCAGAACTTTGCTTACATCTCTAGAACAGATAGAACTATATGTGTAAATAGATAAAACTATTCATGTAAATAGATAAACTTACTCACGTGAATTTTAAGTAAGAGAATAGTATATTTGCATAAATAGATAATATTATATGTGTAGTCTTAGGTAAGAACTGACACTACTTTCATACCACTTTTGCACATTAGAATCAAGTTCAGATTGGTTTAGAAAGAATGTTTTACAATTGTGTTTTTAGCTGATTGGATGATTTATGAATAAAATGCCCTGTAATGGGGGGGCAAGAAACAACAACCACAACAACAAGAAGAGAAGGAAGGAAGAGCAACAAAAAGAAGAAAGAAGAGAAAAGGGCTGTGGTCCCTGCTGCTGCTGCTGGGGACATTGGACTCTACTCCAGGGAACAATTGCTGCTGCTGCTGCTGCTGCTGCTGCATGGAACCTGGCACTCCACACCCAAGAGCAGCCCTGCAGCCCTGCAGCCCTGCAGCCCTGCAGCTGCTGCTCCAGCTTGGGACTCTGTGCCAGAAAGCTTTAGCAGGGACTTTAACACCCTGAACTCTTTGCCTTCAAGACTGATGTATTCATGCAATAAACAGCTTTATAGCAACCAACAACTGCTCGTGTCTCTTTGAAGACCTGAGGCCCAACTAAAGCTCGACACACACCAAAGGCAGAACCTGATCTTACAAAAACAATGAACAGGATGGGCTGCAGCAACTCTCCTTCCTCTTCTCTTGCAGCCCAGCTTTGCGGGCAATGTGTGGTTGTTGTGCATTTGGATTTTAATCCTGTGGGTTAGTGGTAACTGGTGGATGACTCCTTGTCCTGCAGCAGTGATGAAGAGGATCCTCTTCCTCCTGCCCCCCACTCAGCAGTGGTTGGTAGGGCTGTGTAATCCCAGCTCTGCTGAAATTCAGCATCTGTGGGAAGGGTTAGCAGTTACTGAGCCTTGTACAGCAGGTGGAGAAAAACAACTTTAGCTCCAAAACAAGCAGCTGATATCATCATCAGGTATCCCATAGCTCTGTTCTGATGATGATGACATTGCACAGAAAAGCCACCCCTAAAATTGTGTCTCTGATTGAAAAAGGTCACAGAGGCAGCTGCTTTCTCTGCTGCAGCAAAACTGTGTAGGATGCTTTATCAGGAAATAACCAAGTGCTTTCTTAGCTTAAGTATTTACTGGAGACTTCTCCAAACTTCCCAGATCTGCCTGCTTTGTGGCAGGAGAAGAAAGACTCGACTCAGAATGGAGGAGGATTAAATAATTTGTAGACAATTACAAGTCCACAGGCCAGCAGAGGACAGGAGATTGAGGGTGCTGGCCAATGTCTGAACGACTGTGGCAACTCCTGGAGTTTGCTGATGGAAAAAAGGCACACATCCCATTCAGAGTCAAAGAGGCAGGTGAAAGGATCCAAGGAACTTAAACCTGGTCGACTTTTCTTCAGACCTTTGGAAAATAATGGGACAAGTCCCCCTGTGAGCTGTTTATAGGAACGGGAGTTAAAAAAAAAGGGATTATGAACATGATTTACTGAGGACAGGGTGTGTTTGGACAACTTTGACTCCTGGGATGAGCTGACAGGCAAGAGCAGCTGGTGTCTCCTACCTGTACCTAAGCAGCACTTCTGACATGGTCTCACGTGTCTGTGCACAGACTGGGGAGATGGGGACTGGGTGGGCAGACTGTGAGGCTGCAGCAGGAGATGGACTTTGCTCAGTGAAGACAAAGGTGAACAGTGAGATAGCAAGAGAAAAGTAAAAAAAAAAAAAAAATTCAGAAAAAGAAATTCTGTCTGGTTTTGAGGTGCAATTCTTCACCATGGGCTTGACTGATTATTGAAACAGCTTCAGAATATCCTTGGCGAGGTTAAAAGTTGGACTAGATGAGACCTGGTACAACAGAATCTAACTTTGAAATTAACCCTGATGATAGTCAGGCTATGATTAAATGATGTGTGATCCTCAGTGCACTCTCACCTCTCAGAGGCCAGCTTTTTCTGCTCTCTACCAAAGGTATGAAAGTGGTTAAAAAAAAACTATTCAAAGAATGACATGATACAGGAGGAATCACCAGATTTTATTTCCTTGTTCCTGAAGCCTGGGAATTCCAGCAGCCTCCAAACCTATGCTTTGACACTGAACATAATGTACATAAACTCAAATATTTACAAGGGAGGAAAAGGTAAAAAAGTCCACTAATGAAACCTTATGCCCAAAAAGGAGTTGAACTTAATCAAAAAGGGGGAAACTTTCAAAAAGAAACTATAAGAAATGGCAAAGATTACAAAATTCTTATATATGGTAGAATAAATACTTTGCAGGCAACAAACTCGATGCTCAGAGGATAAATAAATATCATGTATTAAAAAGATCTTTAAAAAAGACTAAATCTAGATAAATAAGTGGTTAGTAAAAGACTAAAAGTGATTGAAGCAAAACAAAATCTTTAATAAGATCTATATGACAAATGAGGCATAGAAGAAACTCAATATCTGGAAGTTTAACATAAAACATCAATAAATTATGCCAACAAGATCTGAAGAAGCATTTTACTAAAGGAATGAAATGCCAATAAAACCTTGCTCCAGTTTATTGGTACAAGAATCTGCCAGGGACTTTTAAGTGGAGGAAAGGAGATGAAAGGGAGAAAGAGATGGTCACTGTGTGCAGCAGAAAGGTTTGGTGAATTCTTCCAGTCCTGTTAAATGTGGAGTGGATTCTGATGGTTCCTACACCACCATTGATCTTGGGGAAGAAGAGGGAGAGAGTCAATCACGGGAATGATCCCTCACGGAAGGGTCAGTAAAATAAATTATAAAAAAACCAACGAAAAGAAAGGAAACATGATTCAAGAAGGAATGGAGATACAAAACTACTGTATTATTAATCGTGGTGTGAAGCTTGTCACTTCAATCAGACTTAGCTGCAGGGAATATTAAACAGCAATTGTGCTGGGAATTCTTGAGAAGGGCACCATGAGGACCTGGGAAATTAATGCTGACAGCTGAATTAAACTCACTGGTGGGGTCTACAAGGAGGAGCAGCATCCACAGTCCCAGGGCTGAATGCAACACGTTGGAGAAAAGGCAGCACCTCTTTTAGAGGAATGAATCCCCACAAATCAAACTGTTTGGAAGGAGTTTGTGAACATGTGATAAAATCACCCAGCTGGTGTAGTGGAAATGAGGAGTTGTCAGCATGGTCTTTCAACAGAGCAGTCAAAAAATAAAGTTGTGGGATTAATTATTCTTGTAGATTATTAATTTATTAAAAGGTAAGAAACAAAGAATTGATTGGTTTTGATGATGGGGAACATTGCCAGGAGAGTCCTGCAGGGTTTTCCACTGGGAACTGTGCTCTTGAACGCACTTGTAAATTATTTGGAGAAGACTGACAACAAAAGAGTGATGAAATTTGCTGATGACACAGAATTATTCATGGTAATTGAAACTAATATTCCCATCAGGAGTTGTAGGATCAGCTCAGCACCGGGCAACAAAGAGACAGGTGAAACTGAGTGTTAGTAAATGCAAAGTAATGCACATGTGGGAAATGCAGCTCTAAATATTTATACACAGTGATGGTCTCTGGGGTAGCTATTTCCACTCACAAAAGAGATCTTGGCATCAGAGCCCGGGGGTACTGAATGTTAGGAATTACTGGAAGGGTATAGTGAGCAAAACAGAGAGTAACAGAATGGAGCTGCTTAAATCTGCAGTGTAGCCTTGTCTTTTGTGTGGATTCATTCTAATTTATTTTCTAAAATCACATTTTAGAGCTATGAAAGGTGGGGAAGAATGGAGAAGGTGAGTAGGATGTGGTTACTCACTATTATTCATAACACAGGAACCAAGATGCATCCAGTGAAATGACCAGGAGTGAGACTGGAAGAGAAATGAAAGGAAATACTTCATCACACATGCCTGTATGACTGCAATTCCTTCTCTCTGAGTCACCAGGGTGGGATTCATCTGACTGAGCTTCAAGAGTGGATTCACCCCATTTGAACTGGGCATCTTTTGTGCCAGAGGCCACTCCTGAGCTGGGGACAGGCTCCACAGAGAGGCAGGATTGGTAGGAATGTGATTCACCTCACCCACTGGAGAGCTTTCTGTTCGCAGTGGTTGTGTAACACCTCGTTGGCCACTGGCTGTATTGTCCATCTCCCTGCACACAAAACCATGGAATCAGAGCATGATGGGCTGGGGAAGGGACCTTAAGATCATCCAGTGCCACTCCTGCCATGGGCAGGGACACCTTCCACTGTTCCACGGTGCTCCAAGCCCTGTCCAACCTGGCCTTGGACACTTCCAGGGATCCAGGGGCAGCCACAGCTGCTCTGGGCACCCTGTGCCAGGGCCTCACCACCTCACAGCCAGGAATTTCTTCCTTATATTCAATCAAAATCTACACTTAGTTTAAAACTCTTTTCTCTTTTCTTTTTCATGTCCTTGTAAAAAGCCTCATTCCATCTCTTAGCCCCCTTCATGTATTGGAAGGCTCCATTAAGGTCTCCCCAAAGCCTTCTCTTCTCCAGAATTCTTCACTGCAGAGGTGCTGCAGCCCTCTGAGCATCTTTGTGGCCTCCTCTGGGTTTGCTCTGAGCAAATGGAGCTCAAACATCGGGGATAAGAGCTCCAAGAGGAACACAAAAAGCAGGCACAGGTCCCATTTCCCAGGGATTGCCATGATGACAGGCATGTCCAGCACACCCGAGCTGCTAGGAAAAAAAACCAAAGCTTAAAAATCCTGCTACTTCTCCTTTTTTTTTTTTTCCCCCCTTCTTTTTCAACAGGTTGACCTTAAAGGGCAACATGCTCCACACTCTGTCTGGTTTACAGGCAGATAAGAGCCACATCCTGACTCTGGGTGGATGAAGGGGAAGATAAGTTGCTTTCATGGATGTGTCTGGGAAAGGGATAAATGATCTCCTTGATGGGCTCTTTGTTGCTCCTTGCTGGATTTGGGGCTGTCTCTTTGGCAGAGCAAACAGGTCACAGAGGGAGATGCAGTTCATCACCCAGGGCCATTGCTCTGTCACTGGGCTGCACACTCTGTGCCCACAGCAAATGGCAGGGCAAAATGGATGGGGATGGGAAGCACAGAGAAAGAACATCAGTGCCTTTCTGCTGCTTTTGATTCTGCTGGTAGAAGGGGACATGAATAATTAGGCTCAGAGTACAGGAGCATCAACGAGATAAGGAAATCTGCTGCCCCTGCAAACACGTATCCTTCCTAAAAATCACATCTGCCTGGTTTTGCCATGTGCCAGTCCTTTCCTTCCTCCAGCTTTTGATTCTTTCAGTCAGAGGGGGCAAGGGGACAAAGCAGCAGGCTGCCAGCATACCTGGGTTCATCTCCTACCTACTTCTATTTACTCCTGGGTGTGTCATTGTTTTCTCTTTCATCCTTTTTCTGTCTTCTCAAATATGAACAAGGTTTTTTTCTAAGTCTCTAAAGCTCTCTGGGAGCAAGCTTTGCTTTTATTGTGCTTTCATATGCAATGAAAACAGGCTCTCTCTTGGGCTACTACACATTCCAGCCTTATGAGTTGTGTTAGACAAGAAATGCACAGTAAATAGCAAAGCTCAGGTCAGATGGCTCCCAGAGGGTTTTTTTTTTCTCAGACTTGCTCAGTCTGAAACCTAAATCTCCTTTTCCCAGAGCCTCCCTTTCACCTCCTGTGTTCCTGGATGAGGCAGAGGATCACTGGTTTCTGTAAGTCAGAACTCAGCAGCCTTTTCTCAACTCAGCAGTGACAGAAAAATTGCCAGCCTTGGACTCCTCTCTGAGAGTCTCTTCTAAGCTCACAGCCTCATGGTGCTGAAGGATTATTGATCAGTATCAGCACATCCCAGGTGGTCTCTCCCACCTGGAGAAATGAAGGAGTGGCCTGAGCCAGCCCTTCACTTTGGCAATCCCCAAGTTTTCAGATCACAAATATGAGTATTTAGTTACTGCAGATCAGATGATGGGTTAATGAAAAAGTTTTTACTCATTTATAACATCAGAGGTTGTGACTCCACCCTTCCTTGTACTTTTTTTTAATGGCTTCCTCCAAGAATAAAGCATTCCTGAACACAGGTCCTCCCAGCAGCCCTGGGAAGGATGTGTCCCTATTACAGCAGATGGTGATTCACCCCACTGAAGGCTTTTTGTCCTTTACAGGATTCTTTCTGAGCCCTAAAAGTGCTTTTAACCAGCTCCTGACAAGGTGTCAGCTGCGAATGAGAGCGATTTATACCAATGGACTTGTGACTTGACCTCCACAACTGCTGAAAAAAGCACATTTGTAACAGCAACTGGCATAAAGTTGCTTGTTCTTAAAAACACCAAAAAAATCCCAAAAACCAAACCTGAAAAAATCTTCTGACAGCTATTCCCAGGGACAAGACACTTGCGTGTTCCGGGGAGGCAAAAGAGCTTTTACTTTTGGCAGGACAAAGGTAAAGGGTTTACTTTCACTAAATTCAGATTCCTCCACGTGACCAGCTCATTTTTGCTGCCTGGATATTTAAAGGTGAGGAACAGACACCTGTAGGGATTTGCTCACCCACACAAGCTTGGCTGTCTGGTGTAGAAGGAGAAGAATTGCATCCTGGAGTTGCCTGATTTTCTCTGTGCCGGCAGCTTAGAGGATTGCCTTATTGTCCAGGTAAAATTCCAAAAAATCTGTTTAAGGGCAATATTGGGAGAAGTAGATCAGTCACAGTTTGATCCTGGCTGGAGTTTTGGTAGGAGCCAGCTCCCAGGGTCACACTCTAAGGCTTGGAAGGGACCTCAGGGACTCTGTCTGATCCCTGTGCCATTATCAGCTTTAAATGTTCCTTATAAAATAGAAGCAGTGCAAGTGGCTGAGCTTCCTGGAAAAGGACCACCTGGAATTTAGTGTGTTAAGTACAAAGACAGCAAAGATTGGCCTGCAGTGCCACCACTTTCTTTGAAGGTGATCTTGATGTTTGTCAATGACCAGCAAGAGAAACACTCCCACCACCAGGAGGGTCTGACTTTAGAAGAATTATAGAACTAGTAAGATTTAATAAAGCTCTAAGATCATCAAGTCCAAGTGTTAATCAGTACCACCAATATAAGACAACACATCGCCTACACAGAAGATAAAAAGGAGGTCCACTGGTGTGTTTTATCCAATGTTTTCTGAGGAATATTCTCACTGGAGCCAATGGGAGCCAAGGGCTGATGTTCCTGGGAAGAGTTTGGAACAGTTCTGTGAGCTGTCTCTCTGGATTTCCCCAGGAACTCCTGGTCAGTTAGCCAAGCACAGATATTCCTCAAGAGGAGATGCTGACAGCTTTGCCCACACTTGGAGAAACAGACTTTGTCTACACAGCAATGGAAAACGGCTTGAACATATGAAACTCCATGGGTCAGAGTGGAGGTCACTCAGCTCAGTCCAGGGAGGAGCACAAACACCCTGAGGAGAGCAGTGTGCTCATTTCAGAGACTGCTGATATCTCTGCTGAGCTCCTTTGTACCTCTGAGCCACAGAGGGGGATTAGGAGGGTTTCTATCCAAGCCACAAGTAATTTTATCTGCCAGCTAAAGTGGTTCTCAGGGACAACAGCCTCCAGGAGGAGGAAGATGTGGAATGCTGGCAACGACACCTGAGTCAGCACCGTGTTGTGAGCAGGGGCAGAAGGAGCTGAGACGTTCCAGCTGTGCCTGCTGCCCAAAGAGCTGCCCCAGGAAAAGTTGCCAAGGCAGGTTTAAAAATCTGTCCACCTGCAGGCATGGGTCCAGCTTGTGAGTCTGTGTTGGTGTGTGTGCAGACCACTCTGAATGACCTTAAGGTCTTCTACACCCTGGGAACTGCTGAGCTAAGCCCTTCCAGTGGCCCCTGTCCTTGGAATATCCATACAGCTGCCAAGGAGAATCAATGGAAAGAGCTGAGTGGTGGAGCCAGGCTTCTGACTGAAAACGGTCTTTTGCCACTGGGACTTGAGGCTGAAAAAAAGGCTTTAAGTATTTATGTATCGTGACAAGAATTCTGTCTTCAGGAGGGGCTTCTTTCTCAGAGCCTGAGTCCATTTCCTCTGGGTATTTGTCCTTTAATGAGTCCCCCTGATCAGAGAGACTCTGTCTGGGAGCTCTCAGGCACCTTCTGGTCTGCTCTGTCCCACTGGAGGAGGAGCTGTGATCCATAGGATGGAGTTTGGTCTCTATGCAGCAGGGATGGAATCCATTATTTCCTCTGAAAGTGATGACTCTGCCTTTGGGTTGGCATTGAAATTGGACTGTCCCTGACTTCAAAAGACAGAGAAGATCTCTTATCAAACATCTTCAAAAACTGTGAAAGGAAGACTGGGAAATGCCAGCCAATTTCCTCTGTTTTTGTAGGAACTTGTTTATGTTTTCCAAGTTCTAACTCTGAAAAAATAAGTTGGCTTGAATTAATATACAGCATGTTTGGTTTTTGCTCTTTGTGTGTATGTGCACTTTATTTGATTCCCAGAGGTTGCCTCTGCCTTGTTTTCTCAGAAAGGATTGGAATATTTCTTTTGCTGGTTTTCAACATTTCTCTGCATGTCTGGTGCAAATTCTCATTTCTTTCTTTGCTGCAGATGCGTGCTTGATAATAAATAATTTTAAAAAAGCAAACCCACCCCTTCTATTTCCTATTTTGAAGAAAAGCTACAGAAATGACTCAGAATTGAGGGGAAAACTGAGAATGGCTGTGATATCACAGGGTAGGGGATGGAGGAGGGGAGTTGTGTAGACTCAATGTCTCTGTTGTGTTGTAAGGGAGGAGTTGTAAGGAATATTGTCACCCCACAACCCTTTGCATCATGTCAGTCCTACGTTTTGGGGATGAAAAAGAGGGCCCAGCCACAGAACTGAGTCCCACAGCTCCCCCATGGAACTGCTCCATCCAATTTCTTCCAATTTCAAACAGGCCCAGGGGATAGAGAAGGGAATCCTCCAAGAGCATTGCTTGAGTTTCCTTCATAGAATCATGGAATCCTAAAATGGTTTGGGTTGGAAGGGAACTTCAAAGTTCACCTCATGCCACCTCCTGCCATTGGAAGGGACACCTTTCACTGGACCAGGTTGCTCCAAGCCCTGTCCAAGCTGGCCTTGGACACGTCCAGGGATGGGACATCATCTACCACCTTTCTAAACAACCTGTGCCAGTGTTTCTGCACTCTTACCATGAAAAGTTTCTTCTTTATGTGTAGTTTGAATCTACACTCATTTAGTTTGAAACCATTTCTCTTTGTTCTATCACTACGGGTTCTTGTAATAAATCTGTCCCCATCTTTGCAGGCAAACACTTCACCACAGCTTTCTAATTATTAACTTCTAATTTTTCAAACTCACCACCTTCCTCCCTCAAAAGAAAAACCTCTCTAAATCTTTCAGATAGAGGGTTCAGCCTTTTTGGTGAAAACCATGTTTTGTTGGTTTGTTTTTCCCACTTCTAGGGCTTTCACAAAACAAACAATCAAGCAAACAAACACACACAGAAAAGCCACTATAGGAAAACACTTCCACCCACAAAACAAACAAAAATTTGGTCACTTGAAAAAAAGCATCCACTCAAAACACTTGGTTTGTTTTCCACAAAATTTTAGGAGGAATTTAAAAGCCAATCCCTGACTTGTGCTGTCCTAAGCTCAAAGTACAAGAGGTTGAATGCCAACAGGAACCCTTCAGAGGTAAAGGTCACCCAGACCTCCCATGCAGGGAATCACATTTCAGGTAGGGGTAAGATTTATGTTGCTCTGCAATCTTCCAAGGATTTAGTTAATGTCCTTCTCAGTTTGCTCTGTAGCTTACACAGATTTTATATCCTACATTCCCACCCCATTTTCAAACTCTTAACTTAAATTGCACTTCCTGGGATTGGTAGTGAAGGAATTATTTAATTTCCCTGGTAAAACATTTCTGCAGGGGATGAGAATGGGATTTGCTCATGGACACCCCACCACCAAGCCACACCAGTTAAACTCATGGAAACACAAGTGTAAGGGCTGCTTAATTTGTTTTTCTTCCAGTCATTTCAAGGACAGCTTTTTGATTTCCAAGAGAGGACAGAGACTTTCTGATACCTGAGAATGAGCAATGCTGCTCCAATACATCACTTTTTAAACACAATGAGGCAGTAAGGGCTGCAGTGAGAAAAATATGGGTGGGGGTAGATGCTGGGGGTCTGCTGAGGCACAGGGGTTTTGAGGAGCAAAGTTGAGAACAGGGGCTGAGAGAGGGAATTGCTGTCAAAATAGGGCAGAGTGATGCATCTGACCAAAATGGTTTTGAGGGTACCCTCACAGCCAGGGAGTAAAACCATTCCAGCCTTCCAGGCTGCCAGTACTTAAAGAGGGTTGTAAAAAAAGAGGGAGAGTGGGTTTTTACAGAGACAGAGAGTGATAGGAAGAGGAGGAACAATTTTAAACTAAAGGAGGAGAGATTTAGATGAGATATTAGGAAGGAATTGCTCCCTGTGAGGGTGGGGAGGCCCTGGCACAGGTTGCCCAGAGAAGCTGTGGCTGCCCCACCCCTGGAAGTTTCCAAGGCCAGGTTGGACAGGGCTTGGAGCAGCCTGGGATAGTGGAAGGTGTCCCTTCCCATGGCAGGGGGTGGCACTGGGTGATCTTTAAGGTCCCTTCCAATCCAAACCACCCCATGATTCCATGGCTGTCTGTATTAGTTACCACTGGGCTGTGTGAGTGAAGTCCCAGCTATATTCCATCACCTTTCTGCATTAACCACAGCCAGCCTGAGAACAACCTAGAGGATGCTTATCTTGGGAAAAGTGTTCCTGCAGGGCACGGGAGTGTTGTCACAAGATGGTTTGCAGCATCCTCTGGCCCATGTCCTTCCTGCAGTGCAGAAATGAGCAGCCACCCTTCCACAGCTTCTTGTTGAGGAACTGGTTGCTCTTTCCCTTCATCTTTCTATTTATACCTTCCTCCTCCAAGGCCTCAGCAAACAACAGGACCTCCTTGGCAAGGGAGCAAACCAGGGTGGGAGAGAGGCACCAGGGACAGTTTCTCTTCCCTTGTCCAGCCAGGACTCCTCCCAGAGCACCATTTGGCAGCCTACCAGCTCCTGGGCTTGAAACATTTTTTTTTTTTTCAGATTTTCCCCATCTCCCTTTCGTTTTTCCTCTTCTTAGAGAGGTGTGTTTGGCTTTGGTAGGACAGGCTAACCCTGTCTGTAACAGGAAAGGCAACAGAAGTGTGGCTGCAAGCAGACCCCAGGGGAAAGGTCCAAACAGGGCAAGCACATGTAATATCCCCGTTCAGATATTTTCCAGCTTCCAGTTATTTTCAGAAGTTTGTCTCGCTGGGAGCCCCCAAGGGATCTCTCTTTTCAATACTTGCCTTCTGCAGCCTGAGACCAGACGTCTCAATTGGAGACACAGCCTCTTAAGCATTCATATTTAATAACACTTATTTTTTAACTCCATTAAGACATGCTGGGAGGTGGATTCTCTTCACCAAACAGGAGGGAAGTGGGTTTTTTTCAGGGCAGGCTCCGGGAGGGTGGCTGCTAGGCAGAGATCTGAGCTGTGTTGACATGTGTATGTTACAGCTTCATCTTTAACCTCTGTCCTCATGGAGCCAGCTGGGAGATGAGGCTGGAATTAACCTTTCCCCACTGAAGGACGCCCACAGCTCTTTGCTTACAGGAAAGTTTTGTCTTTTCCCTTTTTTTAATTATAGTGATTCCGTGCAGCTGTCGGCATCTTCCTGCTCCTCCTGTTAACACGAGATTGGTAAGGAGGGTCTCTTCTCAGGAAGGCAGCTGGTTTTTGTCATTCCTTCACTTAATTAGGATGTAAGCTTCTTCTACAATCAGAAATCACTTTGGGCTCCTTGTTGAGGACTCATCTGAGTCAGAGTTCCACAAGGGAAAGTGATGCTCAGGCCCTGCTCGCAGTCAGGGTTTGCATGGTGCAGCCAGCTAATATTTGTTGGATCTGGTAGCAGTTTGTCACACACAGAGATGTGGTTTTGACAGCTTTTCTGCATTCCCAGAGCTGGCTGCCACCTCATCTTTGGCATTTACCAAACTTGGAGGGAGCACCGAAACCAAGAGCTGGATCTGGCCACCCTCATGGATGTGATCAACAGCTGAGCATGAACCAGGAGCAATGGGCACTGAGAACAGACAAATAGAGCTATGAAATTAAATTCTTTCTCCATTTTGAATTTGTGTAAACTCCTCTTATTCTCTTCTGCCTTAGTGACTGGGGTGCTGCAGCTCTCCAGAGCTTAGGACCCTGTTTGTATGAGAGCACCAACAAGGAAAATCATCCCTTCAAGGCTGCTAATTTCACAGCTAATTGGAAAATGCCAGCACAGGGCTGCTGCAGAGGCAATGTTTGGACCATATTTTAGATTCAAAATGTACCCTGAGCTCATGAAAGATTCACCTGGTGTTGCTTATTGGGGCAAACAGAGGCAGAACATGCTCCATGCCTCCTGGTAGTTAAAGGTCAGGAACTTCAGATTATGTATCCTGAAAGCTGGGAAAGGGAGAAATGAGGTAGCAATCCCATGTTTTCAGCAACTTTTATCGTGCTTTGTTCATGTTTATTGTTCATCCTCAGCCACTGAGACTGCTGTATGAGATTCTTGGGTTTTGTCAGTAAAGAACTGAGAATTTCTAGGAAAACGATTGAAGCATTATATTATCAATAATGTTAAATGCAACATTAGATTCTAAATCCCACTGAAGTCAAAGTTTTCCTTATTTCACATGCTGACTATTCTGAGCATAAAACACTGGTGAATTTTCAACATTCAGTTGTTTCAGAAATATCTGGACTTTTCCTTGTTGTAGCAAAACTGTGGAAAAGGAGCTGCCCTGAGCAGCTTTTCACCACGAAGACCCAGGAAGGAAGGTGAGAGGTCTCTGTACACCTCTCAACTCACCGGTGCTCCATCTCTGTTGGTGGAAAAGGCTTTGCTGGGAAGGGAAGCACATTTCCCTAGGGAACAATCAAAGGATGATTAGATAATGCCTAATGATGGGCAGGCAAGCTCAGGGTCATGGTTTGGGGAGGTCCTCAGTGTGGACCCAGACTACAAACACCCTGAGGGCAGAGAGTCACTCCAGTGACAGCATTCCCTGGGGAACAGTGTGGAATGTCAAGCTCAGGACCTCTTTCATGGTCTACTTGATGCAAAGGTTTGGACTTGTGAGGCTTGAAGACCATCCCTGCAAAGGCAATTTATGTGGATTTTTCCTTGCAGGCCATTTTGCAGAAATGTGCTCCCACACTCTTCAGGGCCCTCCAGGTCACGGAAATTGTAGAGTCATGGAATGGTTTGGGTTACAAGGGACCCTTAAAGGTCACTTAGTCCAACCTCCTGCAATGAGAAGGGACATCTTCCACTGCACCAGGTTGTTCAGAGCCCTGTTTGACCTGTCAGGGGTGCTGAAGGACGGGAGCTGGATAATCAGGGATTTCCTTGGATGGGTGTCAGAGGCCACCTCTGGGACAGCTGCTGCCTCTACTTTGCTCAGCAGAAGTTCAAGGCCTCCTTCCTCTCCAGGTCCCCAGACAAACTTCCCAAACTGCCAAAATCAAGGACCAAATATCCTGGCTTCTAGAGGAGAACTGTGGGAATGATTCACACCATTTAATAGATGACAAGAAGGTCTCTGCCACTGTGCAATGCAGATAATGTGCCATGGAACCAGGGCAGGACAGATCCAGAGGTTTCCTTCTCTGCATGGCTTCTGGCACCTTTATCAGGGCTGACACAAGCATGAATATCCCCAGAGGATGGTTTGGAAGCTGGCACCATCCCTTTAGCACTTGCTCAAGAGGCTATAACCACAAACTCCTCCAGATCTCCCTTTTTAATGCAATCAGTTTTCAAAAGCTCTCCTCCTCATCACCCAGCCTGACGGGGTTAAACACCTCGGAGGAGGCTGGAATGTTTTTAATCCCACTGATTTATTAAAATTGTCTAAAGATAGCCAGCTGCAACAGATAAAACTGCTGCCCTCTGCACTTCAGAAAGGCCCTCCCTGAGCCAGCTCTGCACGGATAGCATTGGCAGTGGCTGGGTGACTTCTGGAACGTGGTGGTGCCTGTCCTGGCCAAATCCATCCCTGGCCAGATTTCCAGCTGGGCTGCCTTCTGCCAGCTCTGGCATCTTCCTTGCTCAGAGGATTCATGGACAGAGGTGTTGTGGTGGCAGTGGAGGTGGGCATCAAGCTGCTCCCAAAAGGATTTCAAGTTATAGGAACAAGAGTAGAAACTAACAAACAAAAAAATTATGGCAAAGTGAGACAGAGGGATTTTTATTTATCCCTGAAGGGGAAATTTTGGGAATTTGCAGAAACTCCTTTGGGGTCTCTACCTGATGATCTGGAAGATAAAAAGGGTGTTCACTAATGTTTTACTGCCCCTCAAATCCCTGCTGTGATAAGATCTTAGTGGTGCTTTGCTCTTCCCCTCCCAGCTGCACTCCCTGGACCACCAAAAGAGCTCTGGTCGATGCAGTGCTGCAAAACCTCACCTTTCAAGATCAGTGCTTGAGGCTGGGGAAAGAGGCAAAAAAGGCATCCAAATTTCTACCCTGCACATTTTCTGCCTGTAATAAATGGTTGCACAAGGCAGAGTTCAGAGATCTCTGCACTCCAGGCCAAACCAGGGCTCTGCAGGACGTGACAGCTTTGATTTGTGCCTGTCCAGAGCCCACCAGAGACAAAAGACAGTGTCAGGAGCAATGGAATGAGTGTGGCAGGCAGACCCAGCAGTGCTCTTATCAGCTGGGGGAGGCAGAGCAGATCCCAGGAGCAGAGCAGAGCAGGTACCAGGAACCAGATCTTAAGGTTGCATTCCTCACATACGTGGGATTGCCTGAGATCCCCCCTCAGTTTTCTTTGCAAATTGAAAACCTAAAACCTGCAAGGGGAAAAAAAAATGTCTTAGTGAATAAAAGGTAATTAATTTTCTGCACTGTATTAATCTATAAAGTAATACAGCACGAAGAAATCCTCAGCCCAGCTTGGAGGGAGTGTATTGTTTAAACCCCAGGAAGTGAAATGTTTAATTTAGTTTCACAGGTAGCTATTTTGCAAAGCCTCTGAGGGAGGAAACTGCCAATACCACCACTCCAAGAATTTGACACAATATAATTTATGTTGCCTTTGTACTGAGAGACCTCAGAATGTTGCACACACATGTGGGCACCCACAGACGCCCACAGAGAAACCCTCCTGTGAACTTCCAATGCAACAACACAAAAGGAAGCGGGGGGGAAATGGAAAAGAGCAGTGGAGTTGGCCAAAGTCTCAACACAAGCCTGTGCTGAGCCAGGAGAGGGATTTCTGGTATCCCATGACCCTGTGCTGGCTCTTCCCTTGGGATCACATTGCTCTCCTGCCTGCCTTTATTTTTGCAAGGATTAGGACACAATTAATGTCTGCAGGAATGATGTTTTCTAGAATCACAGAATGTCCTGAGCTGGAAGAGACCCCCAAGCATCATCAGTGCAGCTCCTGGCCCTGCACAGACACCCCAACAACCCCACCCTGAGCATCCCTGGGAGCATTGTCCAAATGCTCCTGAAGCTTTCACAGCCTTGGGAATGTGACCATTCCCTGGAGAGCCACCATCCTCTGGGGGAAGAATCTTTCCCGATATCCAGCCTAACCCTCCCCCAACCCAGCTCTATGCCATTTTTTGCCATTCTTGGTGGCCTGTCAGAACGGCACAACCATGCCAAGGCTGCACAGCCTGTTCCCAGTGCTGATGCCAGCAGAAGTCACTGCTCTGCAGGGTAAGAGAGGGCACCTCCACACACCATTCGCTCTCATTTCACTTTCCCATCCATTCCAAACCTGAGGGAGTTTGCTGTGAACAGTGAGGGGTTTCAGTTTGCATGGACAGAAAGCACTAATAATGTCACAGGCAGCCTAAAACTTTAATCCAAGCCCCAAGGGCTGTGATGGTTCAGTGCCTTCTGGCAGAAGTTTCATTTCATTAACTCCTCTGGGGCTTGATTTACCCTTATCTTAAAATGGGAAGAGCCTTTTTTCCCATGTTATTCCCATCAGGCAGTGATCAGACCTGCCAAAAGATGGGACATGTGGTGCTTAGGGACGTGGTTTAGTGGTGACTTGGCTGTGCTGTGTCCCTGGTTGGACTCAGGGATCTTGGAGGTCTTTTCCAACAAAATGATTCTATGATTCCATGATCTCTTGCACGAGGGGTGGTGGAACTTCAGAGTTTGTTTTCCTCCTTCTCTCCTGCTGTAACTGCTTGTCTTTTCCTCCAAAATCCCCACCAGCCAGACTCAGCTGGGGTGAGCTCTGACTTCCAGCCTGTTT
Source organism: Motacilla alba alba (assembly GCF_015832195.1). NCBI lineage: Eukaryota > Metazoa > Chordata > Aves > Passeriformes > Motacillidae > Motacilla > Motacilla alba. The sequence goes on along the minus strand of NC_052031.1, from coordinate 3,249,936 downwards.
GCATGTTGACCTCATGGAATCATGGAATTGTTTGGGTTGGAAAGAACCTACAGATCATCCAGCTCCAACCTGCTCTGCCGTGGGCAAGGACACCTCCCACTATCCCAGGTGGTTCCAAACGCTGTCCAGCTTGTCCTTGGACACATCCAGGGATCCAGGGGCAGCCACAACTTCTCTGGGCACCCTGTGCCAGGGCCTCACCACCCTCTGAGTGAAAAATCTTTCCCTAACATGTAAATTTCTCCTCTTTTAGTTTAAAATTGCTCCCCCTCATGCTGTCATGATCTGCTCTGTAAAAGTCCCTCTCCACCTCTTTCATAAACTCCTTTCAAGTACTGGAAGTCCACAATAAAATCTCCCTAGACCCTTTTCTCCTCTGGGCTGAACAACCCCAACTTCCTCATTCTGTCTCCACAGCAGAGGTGCTCCAGCCCTGGAATTATCCTGGTGACCTCCTCTGGACCTGCTCTGGCAGATCCCACATCTGACTGAGAAGGGGTGACACTAAAGCACCCCATGATGTGCCAGGCTCAGGAAAAGGCACAGGAAAGCCTCAGGAAAAGACACATTTCTCAGGCCCAAGCTGATCCTGCAGCCCGGGGTCTGCAGAGCAGACGCTGCCCTCCCATTACATCCCCATGATGTGATTTTCATGAAGTTTTCACAGGAGTTTCTTGCCAAGGTCCGCGCTCTGATCCCGCTGGCCAAGTTGTGTCAGGGTGGGACAGCACAGCCCACATCAGTCCCTCTGCTGGAGAAAGGACTCAAGGGACTGGGGGTTATGTCCCAGGGGCATCCACTTAGCTCCTCTAATCCCTTTTCATTCCACAGCTGTCCCATGGCACTTTGCCACCCGTGAGCTTGTTGAGTGTGAAAGTCTCTTGCTTCACAGCTAGCTTTGCAAAATCTACGCTGTCCCTGCTCCAAGATAAACACAGAAACCCAAGCAGCCTGTGAGAGCAGTCTCCTGATGGGAGAGACCTGAGAGGGCAGATTAGAAAAGAAAAGGAGCAAGAAATGTGTAAGTGCTGGCCAAATTATGACTAAGGCGAAGATAGGATAATGGCTTTCGGTTCTTTGAAGAGCGTAAACACCACGATGGGGGAGCAGATACGGTGAGGTGGAGGAGGCTGAGCAGAGAAAAACATTTGCAGTGGGTTAGGAGATGATTTGAGGCCATGAAGGAGGCTCAGAGGATGCCAGAAGGAGCCCTGTGGCTGTTGTCCATCCCTCACGGACAAGCCCATGTGTGTGGGGAGCACTCCTGGAAGGCGTGGCAGTGGCAGGCTGACCTGGAATCAGATGGGAGAAGGCAGGGAAAGGAGGGAGCTGCTCCTGTGGTTTCTGGGAGCAGGGCTGGGTTTGCTCATTCCACCCAGGGAACGCCGTGTCCAGGGTTGCATCACACCTGGCAGCAGGTCCAGGGAGGGGAATTTCCCTCTCTGCTCTGCTCAGGTGAGACCTAACCTGCAGAGCTGCCTCCAGCCCTGGGGTGCCTGACATCAGAAGGATGGGGAGGTGTTGGAGTGAGACCAAAGGAGGCCACAAAGATGCTCCCAGGGCTGGAGCCTCTCTGCTCTGAAGCCAGACTGGAAGAGCTGGAGGTCTTCACCTGGAGAAGGCCCCAGGTAAACCCAAGAGTCCCTTCCAGGGCTAAAAGGGCCCTATAAGAGAGAGTGGCAGACTTTTAGCAGGGCTGTACTGATTAGACAAGGAGCAATGGTTTTAAACTGAAAGAGGTTCCACTTATGTAAAAAATATGACATTTTTTACAATGCGAATGGTAAAACACTGGCACAGGTTGCCCAGAATGGTGGTGGATGCCCCACAAGTGGAAAGATTTGTGGACAGATTGGACAGGGCTTGGACCAGCCTGGTCTGGAGAAAGATGTCCCTGCCCAACACAGGGGGTTGGACTAGAGGGCTTTGGAAGGTCCCTTCCAACCCAAACTGCTCCAAAATTCTCTGATTTAACTAAGCACAGCTTGCAGCTTTCCTGCCACATCTGGGACACAAACTGTGCCTTTCCTGCCACATCTGGGATACAAACTGTGCCTTTCCTGCCACATCTGGTGTACAAACCATGCCGCAGGGCTGAGGGATGAAGAAGTGGTATAAAACCCCTTCTGTAAAATAAATACATCTACCTTTAAAAGAACCTGGCCCCAGATGCCTGAGACCCCTGAATGCCCAGGGTGTAACTCGTGCAGCCAGCCCTGGCAGAGCACCAGTCCCTGCAAAACAGTGATTATGTTACAAAATAATCCCCAAACTTTAATCAGTTCTTAATTAAGACGTGCCTCAGAACTAAAAGAGCACATAGCATTTAAATCCCTTGGTGCATTGCACCAAGAAATCATCCTCCTGTCTGCAATCCCTGGAAGCCACAGCTTTCCAAGGGGGCAGATGAGTGAGTATTTCTCAAGCAGTTCTGAGGCCAGCGTGACAGCACATTTAAATAACATTTACATAGTGCTGCTGAGAGATCTAGTTATTGCTTTTCAGCCTACCAAATCAAATAAAGTGAACTTGACACAGAAAAGAAAAACCCTCCAGGATTTCCAAGCTCTGTAGAAAATCACCAGGAGCATTTTGGGAAACCTGGCTTCAGAGCCAAATCTGCAGCCTAAGCTCAGGCATCTGGGAGCAGTTTCGCTGGTAGGACACTGCAGTGAAAATTGTTTCAGTGAGAAAGTCAATGTAATACCAGAGGAAATAGAAGAATTGGTGTTGCTAAGCCTTTCAATTTGATCACATGTGTGTTTTGGATGCAAAGCCCCAGCTGCTGCAGTAATGGTGTGTCTTGGAGTTTCTAGAATTACACTGCAGTTGCAGCACACTTGACTGCAGAGAAAAATGGCAAAATAGGACAACTTCCCCATCAGAAGGCAAATAAGTGTCTTGGGCAGGGTTTCAGCAGTGTCTTTAAAATAGGCAGGGACAAAACTTGAACAGGGGGAAGAGGAGATGCTGCCCTTGAGCAGCACATGGGGATCAACTCTGAGATACCAAAGGGTCAGCTCTCACCTTGGATAGAAGTTTTAACACCAGATGTCAGTTTGGGCATAAATATTTGCTTTCCACCTGCCAGCTTCTTTAATTTAGAGGAAAAATGATGCATGATGGAAGGAGAGAGGATGAGAACTCTGAGGTGTTTTGGAAGTGGGACCTTTGCTGTGCAAAGCCCACTTGCACCCGCGGGCTCTGCAGGAACTCAGAGTAGAGCTGCCAGTGCCCTTTCATAGGGGTTTGAGGAGAGAAGTGGAGGCAAAACTCATTGAAGCAGAAGATTTTGGGAGACCACAGTGGGACAAAGTGTGTGGAACAAGGCACCTGAGCAAGCATCATCCCAGAACAGCCTGGGGTAGGGACAGAAAAGGAGTAAGATTTTATTCACACTCCTTACCATGAGATTGCAGGGAATCTCCATCTGCAAGAGCTGGGAGCACTTCTGCTGCCAGGCAGATCCTGGCAGAGCCACATCCTCTCCCAGGTGCTGACAGGGCTGTGAGTTAGGAGCTCTGTGTTGATGTGAGGCAAAGACGGCCTGGGATGGATTGTTATTTTTTTTTCCACACTGCAAAGGTATCAGCAAATTGTTTCTACTCATTCAGTCTGGGAAAAGAGCCGCAGCTGAGAGCAGAGGGGTTCTCTGGAGCTCGGGGGGATGCAGTGTAATCCAGGCAGCGTGGGAAAATCCTGGGAGTGACCCTGAAGAGAGGAGGAGGAGGAGGTGGCTGGGGGCAGGACGTGGCTTTCCTTTACAGGAGGTCTCCGAGGGCAGGTTACACAAACATCTGCCGGGGGGCTAGAGGAGAGCTGATCCTGCCTTGGGGGATGTCATGGGCTGGGTGACCTTTCCAGACCCCTTCCCACCCTCGGAGGCTGCGGGCAGGGGGGGCTGTGTGCAATAAACCCCTTCTGGCTGAAGGGAAGGGGGTGTGTGGGACAGTCCTTTCCTGGGTACAGGCAGCACCACCACGAGTCCCACAGCTGGCTGAGACCTGATTTGGGTGAACAAATTGGGGATTCGTTGGTGTCTGCAGCTCTGCTCAGCTGCATTTGGTGCTTCTTGGCTGCACTACCCATGGGTTTCGACCTGGAGAGGCTGGGCTGAGACTTCCAAAGAGGGAGAACTGAGGTGAGGATGTCTTAACGTGCAAACATAAAATAAACTGGAGACCACTGCAGCTTCCCTGGAGCTGTGATCTCTGCTACCTCCCAAGGATGGAAATCAAGGGCTCCCAAGGATGGGCTGGGAATCACCTCTGGATGACTTTGTGTGAACTGACAGCCAAAGCAGGACCAGGACACAAAGCAGAGCATGAAATTGGGAAAAGTTTGGGTGCTGCCACCAAGGCTGAGTGACTTGACCAAGGTCATGCAGAGTCATGATGCAATCCTGGAAAAGCAGTGTCTGCCCCTGGATTCCTGGAAGTGTCCAAGGCCAGGTTGGAATGAGGCTTGGAGTAAACTGGGATAGTGGAAGGCATACCTGCCCATGGCAGGGGTTGGAACTGGATGATCTTTAAGGTCTCTTCCAACCCAAATCATTCCGTGGTTCCATAGTTGTGATCAAGCAGACCTTTTTTAGGAGCCCCCAAACACTACAAAAGCCCTGATCAAAAATTGCCAAGGGTCTTAGGAACCCTTGAAACCTGTAGCAGCCACAAGAGAAACTTCTGCTGACTTCTCCAAATGGAAACATCCTCTTATTGCAGCGCTGGCTGCGAGCAGCAGCATCTCCTCTACATCAGCTGGGAGCACCCCTCAAACCCCACAGAGCAGCCAGCTGAGGGTGTCCCCTCGGATGGAGGATGGATCTGGGTTGTGCGTGTGCCCTCAGAGGGAAGGAACTCAGGGTGGAGCCCAGGGAAACAATCCTGGCTTCGTAGTGGTGATTAAAGGGGACGTTAGATTAGAGCACCGGATCAGGTCAGATTAAACAATGAGGTCAGATGACGGAAAGAAGCCATCTGTGCCTTGTGGAAGCCTGGGGCTGCTCCAGGGATGGAGTGTGACCCGACATCCCACAGCCAGTCGCTGTCACCGGGGCCACCACTCCCTCCTGGCTGCGGCAGACAGCTCCCTCCTGCAAGGAATGCTGTGGGAAGCAGAGCTCTGCCCAAATCTTATCAGCTCCTGATAGGGAAATACCCCCCACTGTGAGAGGGGAGGGCATGTCCACAGTCCCCTTCCCTGTCTCTGCTTCATCTGTCACCTGTGGAAGTCAGGGATGTGAGGAATGATGGAATGGAGCTTCCTCAGGCCACTGGGCTGGAGGGGTGGGAATGCCACCATGGCCAGGGCATGTAGGAACAGACAGCAGGGGCTTTGGGCATGTAGGAACGGACAGGAGGGGCTTTGGGCATGTAGGAACAGACAGGAAGGGCTTTGGGCATGTAGGAATGGACAGCAGGGGCTTTGGGCATGTAGGAATGGACAGCAGGGGCTTTGGAGGGTCCATCCTCCTGTGTTCACTGTGAGAATGGGGGGCACAAAGAGTTGCAGAGGTGGGAGAAACACCTTCTTAAGGAACTTGTGCAGTTCCAGCTGCACTTCTCACCTTGATTTACATAATGAGATGTTCCTTGAAGTCATGAGGTCTTTTCTTTTCCCTCCCCCAGCCCTGAGCTCACAGCCTGGAGAGAGATGCTTGATTTTAGAGAATTTTTGCTGCTTCTTCCTTCTGGCCTCCTGCATCCCCAGGCTCAGCCCTGGTGGGCAGTGGGAAGATGCTTCATGGAGCAGGGGGACTCTTTGCTCTGGATCTCCTTCCAATTAACTCTGCTTGGATTTATTTCTGTGTTTATCTGTCTTCCCTGGTCCTTTCCATTTCACAGAATCATTTAGGTTGGAAAAGACCTCTAAGATCATCAAGTCCAACCATCAACACATCACCGCCACCGTGTTCACCACTAAGCCATGTCCTCAAGTGCCCCATCCACATGGTTTTGTAACACTTCCAGGGATGAGGACACCACCACTTTCCTGGGCAGGTTGTTCCAATCCTTTCCATGATTTTTTTTTCCCAATATCTAACCTAAACCTTCCCTGGTGCACCTTGAGGCCATTTCCTCTCATCCTATCAGTTGGTACCTGGGTGACATTTGTTGTCTTTCACTTGGTTCTCTGGTGTTTTTGTCCCAGGAAGAACTGCAGGGACTTGACCAAGCTACCTGAACACAACTGATGTCACTGGAGATGTCCCAGAGCACCTTCAGTGTCCACACAGGAGAGGCAGATGTGGCACAAGACCATGGGAGACCTGCATCCTTTGAGTGGCACTTTGGTATATGGCAGGACTCTGAGGATCTCTGATGACAAGAAGCATGACTTAAAAAGGGAAATATTTTAAATTATTTATGCAATTGTTCTGATATTAAAATAATTATTTTAATGACTTTTTAAAAGTTTATTTTCAGGGTGGATCTAGGCCACCCCTGGAGGAACTGTGGAGAGAGTGAGAAGCTGCAGATATTGTACAACCGTCGTCTTCTTCCCCCATCCTTCCCACGGCCTAACGTTGATTTTTAAATGTTGGTGACAACTTAATTCCTTGTGCCTGCCGTTGACAGTTTTCTACTGCCATTAATCATAACGACCCTTGGCTGCTGGCAAGAGCTGATAGAGTCAGGCTGGAGTTTCCCAGGAAGCATCAGGGGGCTTCCAAAAACTCTGAATTAACAAAGACAGCAAAAATGCTTCTCCAGAGGAAGGTGTGTAGAGAGGATCAGTCAGGACCTTCCCTTGGTGTCAGCAAAGTTAATCATGAGCTGTCCCCTGCCCTGTCCCTCTGCCCCTCTGCTCTCTCCCATTTTCTGCAGGGGAACACGTGTGGCTGTTTGCAGCCTGGCGCTCTGTTGCTGTGGGAATTATCGACCATGAGGTGCACTGGAAAAAGCCCTAATCTCCTTCCTGCCAAACTTTGTGCTTATCTGCAAACCAAAAAGGCCATGTTGGGTTCTTGCCTTTTTTTTTTTTCCCCTTCTTTTTTAGGACTTTGGTGATTTACGAGTTTACAGAGTTACAGCTTTTTTCTCTCTTCAATTGCCACCTCCTTTGGCACTGAGTGTGAGCCAGCTTCTCCTAAAAGGAGGAGATCTCTTTTGAGGCCTGTGTGGCCTCAATGTGTCTTTGAGATGATTGGAAGAGGTTTTAGATGCTTCCTAAGCAGTACAGCTCCAGAGGCCTTCTCCTCACAGCCTTCACCTGGCCAAGGAGCCAGTGTGGGGAAGAGAAGGATTTGGGTATAGAAGCAGAAAAATGAACAGCTCTCCTTTGGTGTCAGGAGATGAAGGAAAATAGAAACCTTGGCTTGCTTGTTGCTCAGAGAAGCTGTGGATTCCCATCCCTGGAAGTATCCAAGGCCAGGTTGGATGGGGCTTGGAGCAGCCTGGGACAGTGGAAGGTGTCCCTGACCATGGCAGGGAGTGGAGCTGGATGATCTTTAGGCCCTTTCCAACCAAGCCATTCTGTGATTCCATAAAAAAAACATGGAGATGTTTGAGTCCCCATCCTTCAGCATCCTTCAGGCATGAGAAGGCAGATCAGGGAATGGCTGCAGTGCACCAGAGAACAGAGTGTGACCCTTCAGGGCCCTGTCCAACACCACCATCAGCAGCATCCTCCAGATACCCTTCCTCAGGCAGTGGGAGTGTCTGGGGAATGCCCATGCCACACGTGCCATAGAATCCTTATGGTTGGGAAAGGCCTCTGAGAGCACTGGGCCATTCCCCCTTGCCCTATCCATCCAGGCCGTTGTCCAAATCCCTCTCCAGCTCTCCTGGAGCCCCTTTAGGCACTGGAAGGAACTCCAAGGTCTCCCTGGAGCCTTCTCCAGGCTGAACACACCCAACTGTCTCAGCTTGTCTGAGAAAGGTGGATGGAATTTTTTCAAGATCATTATTCGGAACTGGAAAAACCAAACCAGCTCGTTGCCAATCCCCTCTGCCATGCCCTCTACTTTCCAAGGCATCACATCTCAGCAGCTGCTCTATACCTGGCCATCCCTGCCTGTCCCTTATCTTACAAGCCCTGAAGGCAGGAGGAAACTCCTGGCCAGGCAGGAGCAGCTCAGACCTCCCAGATCACCGTGAGCTGAGGGGAAGCTCTGACTCCCGGGGCAGCTTGGTTTGAACTTTGCTGGTGTCCTGTCCAACTCAGTTCTGCTCTTTCAAAGCACCTGGTGCTGCAGAAGCTCTGAGACCCCTTTCATCAGAGCCCTCGTGCTGCTTGCCACCCCTGCAGGAAGAACATTAACCTCTAAACCAGCTTTGGGTTATTTTATCCCCTAAATCAAAAGGGTAGCACAGAGAGCTGCTGTGGCAGAATCCTGCGTCCTCTTTGTCAGAGGACACTTCTGCATTGACCCTCACAGAAATTTCCTGTCACAGCACTGTAGGTTCAAAGCAGTCCTCAGTGGGGTCTCAGACTTGAAGGGGCATCAGAAAAAAAAGGCCAGAGGAATAAAGATATCTAGCAGCTGCTCTGCTGGGCAGGCTGATGAATTGTCCTCCATGTCCTTCACGATGGTGATATAATAACCCATCAATTCACTTTTTTCCCCCTATCACTCCAAATTTACCTGCTCTATCCTAACTTGCAGAACCCATTCAATGTCATGCAGCACCTGTGAACACAGATAGGTCTTAGGTAGAAAATATTTCTTAAGTAGAAGGGTTTTTTTTTAGTATAAACAAAGGTGCAATGTTTATCTTGACAGGCTGAGAGAAGTGGGCTTGTTGAACATGGAGAAGAGAGAGGGCTTTGAGGAGACCTCAGTGTGGCCTTCTTGTACTTATAAAGGGGGGTTATGGAAAGGAGACTGAATTTGCACAGGCAGATAGTGATAGGACAAGAGGGAACATTTTTAAACTAAAAGAGGAGAGATTAAGATGAGATATCAGGAAGGAATTCTTCCCTGTGAGGGTGGTGAGGCCCTGGCACAGGGTGCCCAGAAAAGCTGTGGCTGCCCCTGGATCCCTGGAAGTGCCCAAGGCCAGGCTGGACAAGGTTTGGAGCAACCTGGGATAGTGGAAGGTGGCCCTGCCCATGGCAGGGAGTGGGACTGGATGATCTTTAAGGCCTCTTCCAACCCAAACCATTCTGTGATTCAGGCTGATAAATGTCCTCCCACACAGATGAAGAGCAGGTAAGGTGGAAATCAAGGTGTCACCTCTCTCATTTGAGGTTCCAGACTGGATCAAAGGCAATGCCAGTATTCAGCTTTCCATCACCCAGCCCTTCCTCCCACCCTGGAAATCTCTCCATGCCCTGGTCCCCTCTGGTTGAGCCATGAGGGTGTCAAGTAGGAGAGGTTTTCACAGCTCTTCTTTCATCCTGAGCAAGCCTTTCCTGGGGTGTCCTGAGCTAACCTGCTTTTATCTCATCCCACATTTTCCCTCACTGTGGTGCCAGGATAAGAGGATGGATTTCTCTGCAATAAACGGCCAGTTCTTCTTTTGCATGTTTATCTGTTTGTGCCAGTTGCCTGACAATTTATTTTTTATTTGGAAGGGTTGGCACCACAACAAACCACACCCAGTTATCTTTGGGTTTGCAGAGAATGGATGCTCCCCTTTTCCCCCTCCTTCTTGCCAACGAATTAAAAGCACACCATCTTCTGATGCACAAATTGCTCTGTCAGATATAATGATTTTTACCCCAGCTCTTAATTTGCTTAATATGTTAAGGCTGGTGCCAAATTCACTCCTGCTCCGATAGTCAATTGCTCATGTTCAAGCAAAGTGGGTGTAAATTGATAATCTTCCTGATTAACTTGCTGGGACAGTCTGCAGAGCTGAGGCATTGGGGAATCAAGCTCAAGGCTTCAATTTCTGCACAAATTCAGCTTGCACAGGCTGTCAAGAGATGCTGTGATGGTTCATCAGGGTGGGCTCTGGTCTTTTCAGCCAACCTGCTATGTTTGGGTTGTGGCAAGCCCAGGAGGATGCTGAGTGCTCTCCTAGATGAAGGCTCAGTCCATGGGAAAACCCCATTTCTGTCTGGAGAGGGGAAGGACGAATTCTTCCAGAGGTTAATCCTATGCACAGAGTTTAAGCATAACATATCATAAAATTCTTTAAAGGCACTTCAGGGAGAAATCTGGGAGCAGTCCTTCAGGAGTGATCACAGAAACAAGCTCACTTCATGATGGTCACTGCTATTCCTCCTCTTCAGAGATTCTGACTGCAAGGCTGGCATCCACACCCAGGGCTGCCAGCCTGGAGACAGCAGGGTTTTAAGAGTGCTGCAGCCACAGGAAGAAACCACTCTGGCTCTTCCTGCTGCTCTCTGCTCTGGGAAAGCAGGTCCTTTGCCTCCACTGGGTTGTGAGTGCACAAATCAAGAGGAGGACGCAACCCAGGGCAAAATATATGTGTAATTCAGTGCCTTTGGTGGGATGTTCTCTCCCCACGCAGCAGTGACTCCAGCAAACAGCAGCTGATAAATCTGCTGCTGCCGCCTCTGGGTTGCAAAAATCAGCTTTTATTTATCTGCTGTACGTGGTGGCTCTTGATGTAAGAGCCAGAAGAATGAGGTTTGTGCCTGTTGGAGATGACTTGGCCAGGAATTCAGTGTTACTCACACAGGACTCATCAGTCATTACAGTTATTTCATTTGTTTTAACCCCGTGCTTTCAGTGGCCACAGTTTGAGGTGTGGGAGTACTTTCAACTCTGTCCTTAAGCAATGTTCCTGTAGCTCCAGGCATCCTTTTCAAAAGCCCTGTGATGATTTTGATTTTTTTAAAAAATATAATAGAACAGTATTTCATGGAATAACAGAATCATTTAGGTTGGAAAGCATCCTTAAGATCAGCAAGTCCAGCTGTTTGTACATCTCTCGTTGAAAATCATCCAGCAGCCGGTGTCACCACAGCAATATTACCATCAAGGGACTTCAAACAAACTAAAGAGCCTTTTATCCTGGGTTTGGGAAGATTTTTAACACGGGAAGGTGGAAGAGGCTGCCCTCGCGTGGTGGAATTGGCAAAACATCTCTTTCTAACATCTGGTTTTCCCAAGTTTAGGGGATTCCCTGGGAAAGAGAATCTCCGGAGGGGCATTCCCTGGGTCACATCTGCATTCCAGCCAGAGACACTGGGGATTGAAAAGGTGGGTGGAGGAATAGCCCTCTCCCAAAGTTAATCTAGGAAAGAAACACTCTGAATCAGTGATGGTCAAATTAAAACCAAAGAAAAATCCAACACAAAAAGAACACCAAACCACAAACAAAAACATCAAAGAAGTTTCCCAAAGCAAAGCAAGATCACATCTCAGTAGGTGCTGTGATGAAGAAACAGGTTTGGGGTTTTTTTTCCCCAAAGGTATTGAAACTTCTGTGCAACCTCTGCCTTTGCTGTTACCTTGCTGTGTCCTGCTGTATCCTTGAAAACAGACATGGAATTAACCTCCAAGAACCACAGAACCACAGAACAGTTTGGGTTGGATGGGACCTTAAAGAATCTAGTTCCAAGGGGCACATTCAAAACTCCATATTGAAGCCCTCTCCAACATGATCTTGGACACTTCCAAGGATTATGGGGCAGCTACAACTTCTCTGGGCACCCAGTACCAGGGCCTCATCACCCTCACAGGGTAGAAAATGCAGCATTTGTTTGGAGAAAATTAGGCTGTGTCCCCCGCAGGAAGATGCTCATGGCATCCCCAGGCAGTTTATTTGCTTATCAAGGTGGAGCAGCTTCTGTTCCTCTCCTCAGCACCCCTCTCCTTCTACCCAAGCACATCTTCACATTTTCTCCCTTCACTGCCAGCTGTGAGATCTCCAGAAGAGCAGGAGGTGGTGTCAGAGAAGATCAGGGACACAGCTGTAGGAAAAGAGGTGGCAGCCACTCCTGCCTACAACCCCTGGCTCCTTCTGTACTGGTGGACACTGTCTTCTCCTCTCCTTGGTGACAATCCTGGATTGGGAAGCTGTAGGGAGGGATTTCAGCTGCTTCTTACACAGCAACGTTCCTGTTCCTGTACCCATGCAGACATGCCTGGTGGGGGTAGATGGGATGAAGAAACAGCACAGCTGAATGCAGGGACCCTTCTGTGTCATACTCTGCTGTGGCTGATCCAGCTGAGGCATTTGTAGGAGGAAAAGGCATCAGCTCTCCTCTGCAGAAATGAGGAATCAGCCAGGGATGAGCCTCTAGCCATTGCACATCTGCAGAAAGTATGAAAGTTCTGAAAAATGGCAGAGCCAGGCCAGGTCTCCACTGGTTACCCTGGTGTGCTTGTAAGAGAAGAGAGCATCTTCATTTCACAGGTGAGGGAAACTGAGGCACGGGGGAAAGGCTTGCCCCACGATCTGTGAGGAAAACAAATGAGCCCTGAGGAGCTTGTTTGAAGATGTTGTAATCATGGATTTTTGACTCCGTTGAGTTCACAGTGTTCCTTCCACTACACAACCCACACAAAGATTTACTGCAGAAACATAAATTGGCAAGTTTCCTAAAAAACCCAACATGGCAAAACCCACCTGATGACACTTCCATTTTCCTGGGAGTCTGCTCCAAAAAACTTCAAGACACTTTATAATCATTAAACTAATTTCCATGTGGACCCGCAAGCAGCCAGGAGGGTACACCGTGTCCTCTCAGTCCCATGACATCATGGTGACATTAAATAAGAGCATTGCTGCTAATTCAGTCATGGTCTGAGTGATGCTGCCTGAGGCAATGGCTGGAGCTGGGCCAGAGGAGGTTCAGGATGGATATCAGGAAAAGTTTCTTCTTCCAGAGGGTGGTGGGGCACTGGCCAGACATCCCAGGGAACAGGCACAGCCCCGAGGCTGCCAGAGCTCCAGGAATGTTTGGGCAACATTCCCAGGGATGCACAGGGTGGGATTGCTGGGATGTCTGTGCAGGGCCAGGAGCTGGACTGGATGATGATTGTAAGTCTCCAACTCAGGATATTCCGTGATTTTATGGTTGCAATGCCAGAGTTACTGACCTCATTAAATATCCTGTTTTGTGGAAGGAATTTTTTCCCCTTCCTCTTGCCCAGGAGCTGATCCCACCCAGTTTAGCGCCCTGTGTTCTGGGAGCTCACTACTCACCCCTTATCAAGGGTAAATCCCTCTTTCCCTGTCTACCACCAGCATTTTACAAATCAGACCTCTAATTCTTCCCACATTTCCAGTGCTTTCCCTGCTAGCCGTGACACCGCAATCAGGAGTTAACACATCCCATCATGGAAAGCTCAGCTTTGCTCCGCTCTGATGCTCCCAGCTCGGGTTGTGTCTCTTCATTGGAGAGAGGGGCAGCATCAAACGGTGCTTGAATGATGCTGAAGTGAATTCTCCTCTTCTTCCTGACTTGGAGGTGGCTGGGATTTTGGAAACCGAGCACTTTGCACTGCGGAGAGCAGCCAGCTGAGGGCAGGAGAAGCCCGTGCATCGGCGCTGGGTGTTCACTCAGCCTGACTGAGGAGAGGAGGAGGAGGAGATGGGGGAAGGAATAAAGCAGCGCTGCCTTCAGCGTGCCTCCTGCACCGATTGCCCCTATTTTATATCTCCACAACTCAGGCTGGTCCAGAGGGCCTGGAGGGAGGCTGGGATGGGAGGTGGTGGTGTTGAGCACCACAGAGCTGGAGTGATGAAGAGAAGGAGCACTAGGAGCGCAGTCACCATGGGAAAATGGACTGGTTTGGGTTGGAAGGGACCTTAAAAATCATCTCATTCCAACCCCTGCCATGGGCAGGGACACCTTCCACTATCCCAGGCTGCTCCAAGCCCTGTCCAGCCTGGCCTTGGACACTTCCAGGGATCCAGGACAGCTTCTCTGGGCACGCTGTGCCAGGGCATCCCCACCCTCAAGCACAAAGAGAAGTCCCCAGGAGCCTCAGGGGTCACTCTCCAAAGACACTGGGATGGAGCAGCCCTGCCTGGGGACTCAGGCTGGTGCTGGGACTATGCCACCCCAGCAGCTGGTGGATAATGAGCTCCAGGCAGGCAGGTGGAACATGATATTATTGCATCTCCTATCCTTGAGGAAGGATGCTGGGCGGGCAATGAGTAAAGTTTTTGTGATGGGAACAATTGTGAGTAGTGGTCCTTCTGTATTGCTTTCCTGTCCCAAGATGATGTACAAGAAAGATGCTTAAAATTTGCTCTTGTACCCTCAATTTTAAGCCTGACTTTTAAAGGGTTTTTTGTTTTTATCAGTATCTTCCTCTCAGATTAATCTTTGGTCTTCAAAATTGCTTTGCCAATCCACATTTTCCTTTAGGTTTGTCCCAGAAAGTTCGCATGAGTCTCATAGCTACTTTCTGTGAGTATTTTCACCTTAGCAGGAAGGAACAGAATTTTGAATCTCTGGCAAAAAATGGTCTTTCTCCCAAGCCTGATGCTGGGAGAATTAATTTGTGTTAATTAAGATATCATCCCAAATGAAAGGGGTTTAAATTGTTTGGCCCCTTTTTGCAATGACTGTTCACGATTCACCTTCTGTACTCTTAGTAAAAGCACATTCTCTCAGAAAGATCATATTTTCAGTGCTTCAACCAGCATCCATCTTCTCTAATTTTACTCATCTAAAAGTTAAGCAGCTAAATTTTAACTGATTACAAAATTTCCTTCCGAGGGTAGATTGAATTTTGCATTGACTGGGGCACATCAGCCTTTCCATTACATTGAAATGTTGAAATGACATTTGATATTGGCTGCAAAAAAAAAAAAAAAACAACCAAAAAAACCCCCACAACCAAAAAAACCCCACCACAATTGTGATATCTCTATATTAGAAAACTGGTTATGTAGGAAGAACTCATTTCGGGTTTGAATCAAATACAAAGGGAAACTGCAATCCTAATATAACCATAGCAACGCAATAATATGTGCTTGAAATGATCTGTGTGGTCAAAAAGAGCAGAATATCTGAATGTCTCAGCTAGAAGGGCTAGGAAACGAGTATGGAAAAATAAGATTTGAAGAAGCATGTTTAAAGAGAGGTGGCTGTTGGGAACTTTCTGGGGTGAATGTTTCTGAACGCCCCCGAGGATAAAACCTTGATGGGAAATAACTCCACGTATTCTAAGCCTGGATTTGAACAGAGATTTTCTGTGGTGAATTGAAGCCTGATTGACCTGAGCTGGAACAAGATGTGCTGATCAGATCCTTTTAATGTTTTCTTGTGCCTGATGGACATCAACTTTTGGGCTTTCCTCAGCACTCCGACTGGGAAACCTCCCCACATTCTACAACAGAGGGGTTTTTGCCCCAAACCATAGAAACAGAGAATCACAGAATGTTTTGGGTTGGAAGGCAAATGAAAGCCGTCCAGTGCCAGCCCTGCCATGGCAGGGACACTTCCCACTGTCCCAGGTGCTCCAAGCCCATTCCAGCCTGGCCTTGGCACAGCTGCTCTGGGTAACCTGTGCCAGAGCCTCCCCACCCTCACAGGGAAGAATTGCTTCCTGATATCCAATCTAAATCTACCCTTTAAATATCTAAAATCTCTTTGGTTTTGCCCACCAACACCAGAGTTTCAAGGTACACCCCACCAGGGCTCTGCCCAAATGATCTCAGGAACAGCACGTGGAAGTAACACAGACCCAAACACCTATGAAAAATACCCAAAGCAGAGCTTTTTGCCATCACTTCAAGCATGCCTTGCACCCAGCCTGCATCCCTGGGGACGCACAGACAGAGGAAAGGACATCTGCACCTTCTGACTGTGCTTGATTAGTTAAATCACCTCTAGGAAATGATTTGCCTTCTCTGTTAGTACAACAGAGCCAATTCTCTTCTCCTTGCCCCAGGGAGGCAGCAGCAATGTCTGTCAGTGCTACAGGGCTGGTGGCCAGACCTGGAAATCCTGTGCTTCAGTAAAGGATTCAGCCTAATCACTGCAGAATGGTGTAAAAAGCCACTGCATTCCTCTCTGTAAGTCCTTTTGAGGGTGCAGGGGGTGATTTCTTAGAGCAGAGAGCTCAACCATTCAGCCAGTAAAAGATCCATGCAGCTGGCATCCATGGCAAGGGGAAAATCATTTTGTGAGTGTTTAAAACTGGGGAAATTACACTTTTAAAACATTGTACTGATGGAGGGCAGAGGAGAAAAAGATAATAGGCACCAGGTGGATTGTCCTCTAAGGAAAGAAAACCTGGATATCTCTTTTTCACAGACCCTCTTGTCCCAGCCCAGGCTCTGGATTTAACACCAGGATGCTCAAGGCAAAGCCACGGGGATGTGGGAGGTCAGGGAGCAAGGTCAGAATATGGGTTGGGGTTTGAGGGCACAGCCTGCAGGCAAAGGGCAAACTGCTCAGGTTAGAAACAAAGGCAGCATTTGTTTTCCTTCTTAGGATTCACTTGAAAAAAAATTGAATTAAAAAGAGAAATAGAAGAACAAAAGAGCGAGGAAAGAACGCCTGAAATACAACATGCAAGTCTGCCTCTGTTTAGGGCCTGGCTGGAGATGAAACCTGAATGTTCCTGAATTAGAATAAAAACAACAAAGTGAAGGACATTGTGTTTTGATGGGTTTCATTTTATCCTTTGATAATTTTTCATTTGTATCCCGCAATGGCATTTCATTTGGGTCTCTGCCTGACTGCACATTTTATTCTGGAGCTTGATTTCACTCTATTACTGCATACATCAGTGGCTCCCCAGATTCAGTAACTTGGTCCTGCTCCTTAGCAAATAGACATGTCTGTGCTGTGCTTTGCTGTAGATACTTTTACAAGCCATTTCCCCATTGTGCAGGCTCATAAATATTCCTCTGGCATGGCCTTTTCTTCTGTAGGGAAAAAAAAAAAAAGCCCACGGCAGTGAAACTGAGAGTCAGTAAAAACTAACCAATTTGTCAGTGGCATCTTTGGACAATTAAGAAACCTTGTGTCTCTCCTTGCTTTTTTTCTATCCTTCAGAAGAATAGAGAAATACAGAAGTGAGAGGAAGTGCACCTGCTGCTCATTTAACTAAATTAAAATCCAGGAATAAGGGGAAAATGCAGATGAATTGGATTCTTTTAATACTGGATCTTCTAAAACCAATAAACAACTGATATTAGGAATAGCTGGGAATAACAGAGACATAGAGGTCTTGGCTTTGAGCAGAGGGGAGGGTTTAGAAAATCTCCAAGTCCCTTCAAGCTCTGTTTGCTGATCCCCTTCGATGCTGAGATTTGGAGAGAAGCTGTGTCAGAACACGAGTTCAGTGCTCTGTGTCTCAGTCAACCCACCAGAAAAACAAAAGTGCTCCTTCTTTGTGGCACAGGCAGCTAGTCAGGGTTCAAAACCCTGTTCCCTCCTCCTGAGAGGAGATGCTGAAGTGGCCTGCACTGGTTGTGCAGTCAGTGTGCATGAGAAGAGGTGAAGATTTGCAAATGTTTTCTGCTTTCCCAAGCTTCTCTTTCTCTCTGACACATCAGGATTCAGAGGTATCTCTGCATCCAGCTCTTGGGTCTCAGTACAAGAAGGGCTTGGAGCTGTTGGAACAACTCCAGAGAAAACCACTAAGTTGATCACACGGCTGGAGAACTTTGTTATAAAACAGGCTGAGAGACTTGGAGATTTCAGCCTGGAGGAGAGAAGGCTCCAGGGAGAGCTTAGAGCCTCTTCCAGTACCTAAGGGGGCTCCAGGAGTGCTGAAGACAGACTTGGGACAAGGGCCTGGAGGGACAGGACAAATGGGAATGGCTTCAAGCTGACAGAGGGTAGGTTTGGGTTAGATATCGGGTAGAAATTCTTCCCTGTGTGAAAGGTGAGGGCCTGGCACAGAGGAGCTGTGGCTGCCCCTGGACCCCTGGGAGTATCCAAGGCCAGGTTGGACAGGGCTTGGAGCAATCTGGGACAGTGGAAGGTGTCCCTGCCCACAGCAGGGGGTTGGAACTGGATGGGCTTTGAGGTCCCTCCAACCCAAAACATTCTGTGATTCTTGGTCTTCAACTTCTCTGGCCTTTCCTACGATACAGAGACGGAGGTTGTGGATCCATCAACAATCTCCAAGGCCCAGCCCAAGAGAGATGCCATCCTGAGGCCCAGCATGCTGCAAATTCCACTTCTGAGGGATGTGGAGGGTTGTGAATATCCCTGGGGACATCTCTCTGCATCGTGTCTGCTGTGTCACAGCATTCAAAGCCAAGGAGGGAGAAAATGTTACTGGGAGAGGAGCAGAGCAGGTAAATAACACTTGGAAAAGAGCTGAACCTCCCAGCTAATGCAAATATTCTCTTTACCACGTCCTACAGCATTTGGCCTCCCCAAAGTTGAGAAAATATCTCCAGGAGCAGCTGCTTCCAGCATTTCCCTTTGAAAACAGTCAAATATCCAAAAGTCTGTTTAGGGAGCTTTTCCCAGCCATATTTTAACTCCACAGTCCTGCCCATTAACCTGTTAATGCCTTTCATGTTTTCCTAAGCAATCCCACTTCCTCTGTCCTACCCACACCCATCTCATGCTCAGCTTGGTTCACTTGGTCGTTTCTATTTGGCCAAAATTGTTTGGTTCTGCAGGGATGGAAAGCTGACCTAAAGTCAGGATTTTAGCTTCAATTTCCCTTTTCTACCAAAAACAGATCCCTACTGAATCTTTCCTTGAGCTCATAATTTCTGTTTCAGACTTGAAGAGCAGAGTTTGTGCTCCAAATCCTTTAGATACCAGGAGTGTGCTCCCTCAGAAAAGAGCCCTTCCTACAAATAGTTCAGCCACCCCAGTTACAAACAGTGTGATCACAATGCCAAAAAGTGAAATTTCTTTTGAAATGATAAAGAATGGTGGGTTTGGGGCCAGGGAATGGTGTTTTATGCTCTTGTAGTTCATGCTGCTCATTGTGGCTGTGATTTACAGCCTGTTGATGGACACCTGGGGTTGTACTCTCCCTAAAAAAAGGCAATCTGAGTCCCAAAAATGTGGCCTTCTAAACTGAGCAGCCAGACTGGAAAAAGGAGAGTAGTTTACCCATTTTGTGTAAATTAATCCCCTGGAGTTCTGTAATTAATAGATGCAAAATACACGGTGAGCCTGTAGCCAGGTGAGGCCCTGAGCCCAGATCTCTGCCCAGCAATCACAAACCCTTCCCTCCTCTATTCACAGTGCATTAAGAAAAGGTCTCTGTGACCCAGAAAGATCATTCAGTGACTCACTTTTCAATCTTTCAGCGTCCTCTTGGAAGGGAGGAGGGATGGGGAGAGAGGCAGAGCTTTGGTTATTGTTGTTTTCCATCTTTTTAATTTGCAGCTACATTGCTTGTTAGTCTAAAAGCAAATTGAGACAAGGCTGAAGTAACCATCTCAGCAATAAAAGCTCTCTGCCGAGACAGACCAAACACTCCAGGAAAGTGCAAGCAAGAGGGAAAAATTGGCTGCTGGAGCTAAACAGCTGCTCAGGTTGACTTTCAAAGGCAGTTGAATCTCATGCCCTGCAGGGGACACCGCTTGATGTCCCCTCCCCACTCTTCCCACCTACATTTAGAGCCCCTTTCCTGCTCTGGAGCTGTGTGGGACCCAGCTGGGGGAGCAGATCCGTGTTGTCCTAACAGGGATATTTTGCCAGGTGTTTTGTAAGGTGGGAGAAGGTTGCTGGGCTGCTGTGATTAAAGAAGTCCTAATGCTTCCAGGCAGGCAAATTCCATGTAATTCCTTATCATTCCTTGAGGAAATATCTTGGCCAGGAACCCCTTTGGTGGCAGGGAACCTCAAGTCTCAGGTGTGGGAGGGAAGGAACCAAGTGTCACACTGGGAGCAGCCACTCAGCAGGAAGACTGGCCAAAGGAGAGCAACATCCTCTCATCTGGAACCCCAAAACTATCACTTCTCAATAACTTCACCTTTGCCTACACAAATATTGAAATTCCCAGCCTTTCACCCCAGCTTGAAGGGGTCTATGGAATGGAGGGAGAGGGAGCTTGTGTGATGGGAAGATAGTCATAGGACAAGGGGCAATGGTTTCAAACTGAAGGAAGGCAGGTTTAAGCTAGATATTAGGAATAAATTCTGTATTCGAAGGGTGGTGAAACACTGTCACAAGTTGCCCAGAGCAGCTGTGGCTGCCCCATCCCTGGAAGTGTCCAAGACCAGGTTGGACAGGGTTTGGAGCATCCTGGGACAGTGGAAGGTGTCCCTGCCCATGGCAGGGGGTTGGAACAGGATTATCTTTAAGATCCTTTCCAACCAAACACATTCTGGGATTCTACAACCACAAGTGCAAAAACTGGAAGAGAAATAAAAAAAAAAAATCTGATAGTCTGAAAATATTCACATAACTCTGGAAGCAGAGGCTTCCAGAAAGCCACAAGAGTCATCAGCCATCAGACTGGTGGCTTTGTCTTTAATCCCAAGTTCCTCAGGAAATGTGATCCCAGACATGATTCTCTGGTAGGAGCCAGAGTGGTGCTTTACTTGGAGATTTCCATGGGTAAATGCAGAGTATTCAAGGAAGAGGGTGAAAGAAAGACCTTCTGAATGCTTTCACAGCTCAGCAGGGAATATTCACTTCCCTGCAGAGCCAGGGGATGGTACCAGCCCCACTTCTGTGCTGGAGCCAGGATCTGCTCTTTGGTTTGAGGCTTTTCCTCAGCAGCTGCCTCTTAAACAGGGGCTGCATGTCATGAATGCATGTGAGCTTTTCTAGATTTATCTGTTCTGAACCTCTCAAGGCTCCCTCACTAAACCCCTTCTGTCTAATGAAGTAATTGGATTAATAGGCAAACAGCAAATCAGTGTGCTTAATTGAAGTTCCCAGGTAAATCAGCACAGGTAGTGCTTGTGTTTAAGGGCTGTTCCTGAAGGAAAAACACAACTGAAATAAATCGGTTTTTTGCTGCTTTCTTATGATGCCTGAGACTGATGTGAAAGGTTATGATTTTCTCCCCATTTGATTTTTGCATTAGGAATAATTTTGGTCTCTCCTGTCCTGTTTCTGTGTGCCTCAGACTCCTGAAAGGTACCATGGGTGACTGGAAAACTGATGGGGCTGCAATATTGAATGCTGAGAAGTGTGAAGGGACTAATATTTAGGGATGGAGAATTTTTTTTTTCCTAGCCCTGGTTTAATTTGCACTCTTCATTTACCAGCATGTAGCTGAAATGCCTGTGGGATGCTTGAGAGGAAAAGCACTTTTGCTACAAACCAAACACCCTGGCTCCTTGTTAGGGGCTGTGCAGGAATCAGGAGCTTCTGCCTTTGACCTCCCAAAGGAACATTCCCCCAAAGCGGGAAAATCTCCATGGCACCCTGCTCTTCCTCAGGATTGAAAAAGTAAGGAAAAGAATTCACCTATGTTGAAATAATGCTGTTAAAAGCAGAAACAAATATTCCAGGATTTTCTGATGCCCTTTCCAGCTCCCTGTCACAGACAGAGCACTGCTGCTGCAGTTCCAAAGGCCTTTTAAATCAGGGGAATTCAGGATGTAATATAAAATATCCTAAATTATAAATAATCAGGAATTCAGGGTGAAATATAAAATATCCTAAATGAACTATATAATACTTATATCCCAAATCTTCTGTTCTATTTATGCTAAATAATAAGTTTTACACCTTTAAGACGAGTTCCAAGAACAAAGTGGGGGGACAGAAGAAGCACAGAGTTTCAGAAACTACACTCACTCCTCCACATTCCAACTCCTTGATTTGGTTTTTCAGAAACTCTGGACTCCACTGCAGTAGCTGGATCCCTGTGCTCCACCACAGAGTCTGTCACCAGAGAGAGGGACAATGATGAGCAGGAGGGGACAGGGGACAAGAGATGGCCTGGAGGAACTGGTTTAGGAGCTGAGGTCAGAGGGACGGGAAGGTTTGAGGCAGCTTTTCCTCACAGGGATTTCTCCCTGCCCCAGAACAGGGCAAAACTGTTTGGAGAAACTGTGGGATACCAGAAATGTCTCCCCAGAGGTTTGTTCTGAATGGTGGGACAGCCTCTGCTGCTCCTTGGGGCATTTAAACCAGGTCAGGGTGGCTCAGGAAAACAGGCAAAACCCTTCCTGCATCCTCTGCATTTACAGCAAAGCTTTTCTTGTAGCCCTTCACCTCAGGAGTGAAGTGAAAGGAGTCCCTGCTCTGAGGAGTTATTTTGAAGTTCTCACAGCTGTCCTGGAGCCTCTGTTCCCTGTGAACAGTCCATGGCTCTGGGCTCACGATGGCAGCAACGCGCTGTGGCAGAGCACAGCCAGGCACCAGGTGCTGCCTTCCCCCACCCAGAAATTCACCCTCCTCCTGAAACATCCTGGCCTTTCCCTAGGGCTGGAAACACCCAGAGGGCAGCTGAACCTGTCCCTAGGCCCTGGGGTGAGGAGAAGCCAGGCTGGACAGAAGCTGGGACCTTGCTTCCTTGCCACAAAAGCTCCATCAAAAGGAGCTTTTTGCAGCTGAATTCTCCCCTTTTTCAGGATGGACCCAAGGGGTTCCTGTTGCTCAGCCCCTGCTGCTTTTCCCCAGCTGCTTTTCCCCAGCTGCTAAGCTAAGGCAGTGGTGGCTTTGTGTGGAGCAGACCTTGGAGAAATGTCACTTTTGGGAGCTTCAGAGTGAAGGGGCACGGGTGTCTGTGACCGAGACCCTGCTCCACCTTGGCTTTGGTGAGGAGGAAAGTGGCTGCTTGGTCCAGCAGGAGAGGGCAGCAGCACCCTCTGTGCTCGGTGTAACTGTATTTTGTCCCAAATTTGGCACAGGTGCCTCAAGGTTTGTGCCTTGCAGAGCCCATGGGTCTCTCACTGCTCTCTCTTGGGCAGCAGCTCCGGGCCAGGCCCCACAGAGCATCTCCTGCCACCATCGAGCACCTTCCTCTGTCATCCTCCTGCACCTTCCTCCACCTCCTCCTGGCCTTGCGAGGAGAACAAGGATGGTGGGGCACAGGAGATTTCTTTTCTGGTCCTGCTTTTACCATTAGCTTCTTACCTGTACATGCGTGGGCTGTCAAACCCTTCCCAGTGTGACCTGGGAGGGCTGTGAGCTCCCTCTGGGAGCTGGGACTGGAGTTTGGGAAGTGCTCAGGTGGGATTCTGCACAAGGCAGGAGGAGCTGCGTGAGGAGTCCAGGCAGCACTGGGACAGAACAACAATAGATAATTTTTTTAAAAGGGTCAGCAGATTTACTTCCTTCTGAGCTGGTGTGGATGCTTACCTGGACCTCTGCTGGAGCAATTCAAGACATTAATCTGCCAAAAACCCAATATTTTTTTCAGTTGGGTTTATTTTATTCCTCTTTAAAGTGCTGGACTGTCACACTGAGGTGTTGTGCAAGAACCAAAGTGTCACCAAAGATGGCCTGAGTGAGGAAGGGGCAAGCTCAGAGGATTTTTAGACCAGTCCTGCTGGTGTAGTGAAGCAACACTTTTGCAGGGCCATGATGCTGCTGCCTGGGGTCAGATCCAATGATTTGCTCATCCCTGGATACTCGAGTGCAAAGACAACCCCACAAGTGAGCTGCTTGGTGGAAAGCCAGCCTTTCCCCTAGAAATAATGGTGTCACAAGCCATCAGTGACCTCCCATGCACCAGACCTCTCCCCCAGAAGTCATGCAGAGGTTTCCCAACTCCTCCTTGTGAAGGAGCCTTAAATCACAGCCAGCAGTTCTCACAAACTTCCCATTGATTTCTGGCAGCTCGTGAATACAGCAAGTGGCACGGAGTTGATACTGCAGATCCATAATTAATGCTTTGTGATCCCAGATCTGAAGGCCCTTTCACAGACAGAGGGACTGTTAAACTGCCCCTGAAGATGAGGGATAGAGTCGTGGAAGGGATTAACAGCCAAGCCAGTAATGAGCTCAGGAAAAAAAAAAAAAACCACAAGCATGGGAGATGAAAAAAAAAATAATCTGTGAGTGAAAAACATCCATTTATGAAGTGCTCTTTTGCAGAAGGCGATTGCTGCTGAAGCCACCTAAAGTGCAGATACTCTCATTGCCTCTGGAAGCCTGAGTCAGACAGTTTGGAGCCTAGAATTCCCAGGATGTGGTTCAGACCTAGCTGGGAGGAGGTTTGAGGGCTGATGTGCTCAGTGCAGAGCAGAGCAGTGACACAGCTCTCCAGGCTAGGGGATCCATCCCTGGGATTCTCTTTTTAGGAATGTCCCAGTGTTTTTTCTTATGTTTTTTTCCACAATTGCATGGGTGGCTTTGGCTGGACAGTGGAGGAAGAGAGTAAAAGGAACTGGTGCAATGAGCTGAGTGAGGACCCAGCACTTGGAATAGCAGGAAGGACCCTCATCCAACCCCTTCATCCCAAAAAATCCATGTCCAGCAGAGAACCTGTTTATTGGGAACGTCTGTGTAGAAGAGCTTTTCCCTGTTTCATCCTGCTCTGTTCTAAAATGCTGAACCCAGAGCCCACCTTGTGGTGTTGGCACCCACTCTGAGCTCACCCACTGTGGGGCTGGTGACATTCAAGTGGCAGATGGGTCATTTGAGGTGTCCTCTCCTCACCAGAAATGATAGAGCCTGGTCTTGTCAGGCTTGGTGATGGACAGTCACTAAAACTTAAACAAAAAAAAGAAAATATATATATATATAAATAAACACATAAATAGAATAATCATAATTACATAAAAATTATTTACAGGCAACAATTCCAATATTTTCATACGGGTTGTGGAAAAAAAGAAAGAAAAACAGACAGCAGAGAGGTTTTGAGGACAGATGCAGGCAGTCTCCCTCTTAGGAATATTGTCTACACATCTTGAAAAAGGAGGGATTTATATCAGCTGGAACCAATAGGTAGATAAAGAGCCCACTTCAACAGGAAAAAGAAGCCATTATCCATTGCCTAGTTAGCTTATGGGAATGAAAAAAGAGCATTTGGAGAAAATATCTGCCCATTAAATATGGAGTTAAGAGCTTGGCTTAGGCTCAGAAGGGGAAAAAAAGGCTTTTGATTAACCAATAAAGCCAATGGTGATGTTGAGATTATTCAGCGTTTATTGCTTTTATGAAAAGGGGGGAAAAAAAAGGAAAAAAAATGAAAAAAAAAAAAAAAGAAGGAAAGAAAGCCAGTCTGTTTTACATTTGTTGGGACTGCAGTAGATTGCTCTTGCCAGGGTAATAAACAGTAGCTTGGATGCATCATGCAAGGCTGGTTATGAAGATGAAAACATGCAGCTCTTTGGGTTTTAAAATGCTTGGAGGCATTTCAGCTGACAGTTCCCCCTGCTGATGCCTCTGTGGAGGGAAGATTGACTGCAATGGCCTTGTTGTGGTTACTTAATCTCGGTGCAATTCTTCTCCTTGATGGATCAATGCGAGGCCTTCAGCTCGGCTATGACATTTAGATGGACCCATTAGAAAAAATCAAGAGGAGAGAGATCCCAGGGCTCCCTGTCCATGGGGAAAGGTGGGAGGATGAGGAATGTTTCATCCACTGAGATGGGGGCATGAGAGGCACCACCTCTCAAGCTGCAGAAGACCAGCACAGAGGGAAAGGAAGGTGCTCCTCTCCATGGGATAAGTCAGTGCCTTGGTTTGAAAAGCCAGGTGTCTGCTGAGGAAGGAAAGAGCCTTCCTTGAAATGGAAAATGCAAACCCCCTCACCCTGAGTTATTATAAATTTGAAATTTAGGGGCTCTCAGGCAAAGATATGGGAATAGCAATAACAGTTCTTTACTAGGAAAATTAAAATACAAATGCAACAGTACAAAAAAAAAGAAAAAAAAAACACTGCCAGAGTGAGAGCATGAGCTGAGCCCTGTGGCTCAGGCTGGTGGCAGCAGTGCCATTCCATGGTGGCTCAGCCCTCCTGCAGTGCCAGCTGTGCTTCTGCTGGAGCAGGGATCCTGCACAAGGCTGGAGTTTTCCTCTGCAGCTCCA
This sequence comes from Motacilla alba alba, assembly GCF_015832195.1. NCBI lineage: Eukaryota > Metazoa > Chordata > Aves > Passeriformes > Motacillidae > Motacilla > Motacilla alba. The sequence goes on along the minus strand of NC_052031.1, from coordinate 3,224,184 downwards.
GGGCTGCTGGAGATGGGCCTGCTCTCCCTCTGGCAATGCAGGGCAGCAGAAAGCTGCTCCTCTGGGAATGCAGGGGGCAAAGGCTGCTGTGTTGCTGCCAGGCTCAGATTGGATCCAGGCAGGAATGCTTGGCTCCTGCCCTGGGCAGAGCATCTCCCATGGGTGATGGAATTTGATCAGCCATGCAGGGACACTCAGTGGCCATGGACAGCAGAGATCTCCTGGAGGGAGGATTGGCTGTGGGAGAGATAAAGAAACCTGCCCCATGGACAGAGAGAACTGCCCCAGCTCTGACAGATGGGGATGAAACACACACCCTCAGTCACATCTTGTAACCTAAGACAGGAAACTCTACAGCTCTACAACAAAATCAGGGAAGGCTCAAATAATGACCTGAGAGTCATTTCCTAAGGGGACACTGGAGATGGTCTGGGAGGGACTGGAGGAATCTCACAGCAGATTAGAGGCACATCAGCCTGGAAGTGCCCAGGCTTGGCACTGCATGGTAACACAGCTCAAGGTTCCTCCAAGACTTCACTATCAAAAAAGCTTTGGATGGCATAAAATGTGGAAAAGCTTGCCTTTAAATGGACTAACGAGCCGGATACAACAACACTGCTCAGGCCTCTCTTACAGCAAAGCATAGTTGCTGCTACCTGGAAAGTGAACATTATCAAATACAAGTGATAAACAGAGGTAAATGATCTTAAAAACTAATTTTGATGTTAACTGTTGGAATAACCTGCCAAAGGAGCCACTGCATTCCTCTCCCCAAAGGGAGAGTGGATTGTCCCCTAGTCAAAATGTGAAGTAAGTGTTTTGGAGAGATCAGCATGGTTTATACAACAAGCACTGACTGATTTCCTGCTGTGGGCATTGTAGGAGCTCAGAGTTCTCTGAGAGGTCCTTTTTAGCCTGGAGTTATTCCCTGTTCCACTGAGTCTATCAGCTCTTGTGTCCCCTCAGCCCGGGGCTCTCCTCATTTTGAAGACATCAGTCACACAGAACTGGACTCTGGCCATGCCCTCTTTGCAGGCAGGACTTGACACCCAGAGCAGTCAGAGTCTCTTACAAAGAAAGATTCCCTTCTCTGGTCCTGACAGCTGAAATCCCATCAGGTTTCAGCCCAAGTTCCCTCATTTCAGCACTTTTTCTGGTCTGAGTCTGGAAAGGCATTAGGACTCTTCTGAAGTAACTGTGAGCATCCTATGGGGCCCCAGTAGGGTTTTAATTAAAGCTTTAGGAACCAGAACAGATTAAAGAAGAAACAATCACTGCAGAAATCCAGTTTGGCTTTGCTGAATAATAGGAAAGAAAAAAAGGAAAGAAAGTGGCCCCTTTTTTTTGTTTGTTTTTGTTGATGTTTTTCTTTTTTTTTTTTTTTTTTTTTTTTTTTTTTTTTTTTTTGCTTTTCACCTGTCAGAAGACAATTGCCCAAGAGAAGATCCTGGCTGTTTCTCCCAGTGCTCCATATTACATGTGACCCTGGGTGTTTTGAAGGTCCATGTTGTTCCTGAAAACAGACACATTATTTCCATAGGAAAGTTCTCACAGGAGACCATAAAATATGGTCTCCCATTGCTCAGCTCAGTCCTCCTGGCTCCCTATAGAATTGTAGAGACATTTGAGTTGGAAAAGACTTTTGAGGCCATCAAGCCAAACCCAGCACTGCCAAGGCCACCAGTGACCCATGTCCCCCAGTGCCACATCCACATGGCTTTAAATCCCTCCAGGGATGGGGACTCCACCACTGCCTTGGGCAGCTGTGCCAGGGCTGGACAATCCTTTCAGTGAATAAAGTTTTCTGAATATTCCATCTAAATCTCCTCACAACTTGTGGCCATTTTCTCAGTTATGGTTGATCTTAGAAGGCTTTTCCAACCTTAATGATTATATTGGTCTCATCCTATCCCCTTTTCCCTGGGAGCAGAGCCCAAACTCCCCTGGATGCACTCTCCTGTCAGGAGCTGTGCAGAGCCAGAAGGTCCCCCTTGAGCCTCCTTTTCTCCAGGTTGAGCCCCTTTCCCAGCTCCCTCAGCCACTCCTGGTGCTCCAGACCCTTCCCCAGCTCTGTTCCCTTCCCTGGACAAGCTCCAGCCCCTCAGTGTCCTTCTTTGCCATGAGATGCCCAAAGCCAAACTCAGAATTTGAGGTGGGGCCACAATGCTCCCAGCCTGGAGCATTTGAGAGCCTCCATTTAGTGGTGAATGACCAGCAGGGTGTGGGACTGACACACAATCCTGCAGCCACCATCAAATCACCATCCAGCACCCCGTGGGAGGAGCTCACCACCCTTTAGCGAGCAACCAGGACCTCCAGGCAGATCGTAGCAGACCCAGGGCATCCCTGCTGTTCCCAGCATGGCTCCAGTGCCAAGCCTCCACTCATGGTGCAGGGATTTCAGGCTTGACCTCCTGGGCTGGGTCCTGCATCCCACTCCCTCTGCCCACAGTCTGTCTCTAATCTCTGCCTGCCTTCCCCGTGGTTCCCTGCAGCCATCAGCAGAAGCAGGGGCTGTGTGTGCTGCCAGGATAATTAGAGTGCTGCAGGGTGCTTAGTATGCAGGCAACGGCTGTGCTATTGCTGGGGAAAAAAAATAAAAAAGAAAAAGAAAGGGGGGAAAAAAAAGCAACTGAAAAAAAGCCCATTTGCCCAAGCTAAAGAAAAACACTTTTTACCACTTGTTTCTCTGCTTCCCCAGGAAAGCCAAAGCTCTGCACAGAGGCACTTCTGGCTGCCACAGGAGGCTGTCTGTGCAAGGATTACCAGGCATTTTTTTGCCCCAAAACATGGCAATGCTTTTTGCTGATGGCTGAACAGGGTATGGCTGTGTCCCTCTCTTTCTGCCATGGAGAAGCCTGAGATGGAGCAGGGCAGTGCAGGTTCTGTGCTCCCTTCAATAGCAAGGGCTGTACTGGGGTCTGATGGAGCTGAGATGTTCCAGGTTTTTGTGTTTAGGGCCAGTTGTGCAATGCAGACACGATGCCCTCTTGGTGTCCTTCATCCTACACATGATGGGAACCAGCTTGGATGTCCCTGGTGTGGGAGTAGAACTGGAGCAGAATCCAGACACAGCCCCAGGAGGGAGTGAGGGGGCATCTTCTACCAAGGGCCTCGTTCTTCTTCAGGAATTAACAAGGGAAATCACCTCTGGTTCCGTCTGCCCCATGATGAGAGGGGAGAAAGCAGGAGAGGCCACTCATCCAGGAGCATTTCCACAGCAGATGGTAAGCAGGAGGCTGGAAACCGTCTGGTTGCTGTGTTTGGGAAGGGAATGAAACAGAGACCTGATGCTTGGCCAGCACAGAGCAATTACCACCTGCCTGCCACCAACCTTCAGTTTGCCGTGCCCAAGGTCCTCCCCTCTTCCCATCAGGCACTCCACCACAAACCCTGCAACTTTCCACTAGAACTGGTGGCTTTTCAGGGGGAAGTGGAAGGGTTAAACTTCTTCAATCATCTAAACCACAGGCACAAGGCAGTGATTGTAACAGCAGAGATTGCAGCAACACCTCAGAGTCTCAGACACCTGGCAGACAAAGGCAGCAGGAAGCATCACCCACCTATGAATTCCAGGTGGAAACAAGGGAGGAGAATGAAAAAAGGGACATTCTCCTTTCTGTTTCCCATGGAAGGACCTGAGGTCAGAGGGGATCAGTGCCATGAGCTGGCTGTGGGATCTCAGCATTCATCAAGAAACCAGAGCTTACAGATAACACAGACTGGGAAAAGACATTATCCCCCCTCCCCGTACCCTGCACCCACCAGAGCTGTACCCAAACCACCTCCTGTCCCTGTTTCTGTGGTGAAAACATTACTACTCAGGATCTTTTCCCATTTTGGGTAGCTCCACATTCTTGTGGCCATCCACCAGACCAGGCAGAGCAGCTGGCCAGTGTCCAGCAATCCCAAGGAATGTCACTGTCACTCCATGGGATTGCCTGTACCCGTGGTGAGATCCATGGAATTGCTGTCTGTGCAGATGTGAACAGGCAGAATAACCTGTCCCAGTACAAAAGATGTTGCTGCTTTCTCTCCCCAGGAGCCTCCTCCAGTGTTTCACAGCCTGGGTGTGAAGACAATTTTCCTCATGTCAGCAACCCTTGCTGGAAATTAAGCAAACTAAGCAACTTGGCTTTCTTGGAGAGCTCCAGGGACAAATGAAAGGAATTGTCCTCCTATCTGCCTGAAGTACAGAAATACTCAGTGTTCTCCTTTGTACCTCCCAAAATGAATTTGCTTTCAACCTCCGAGTGTTCTCCATTCATGTCCCTAATTCTCTGTTCCAAATTTCTGCCTATCCCATCATTTCCCTTTTTTCAGTCATATCCAATTCTCTTTCATAAGTTCAGCCACTTGCACTGGCAACAAGGGGCAAAAATTTGGTTTTCCTGGATGAAGAAAGGACACACAGGAACATTCCTGCAGTGCTGGTGCTTTTTGCCTCTTGTTTTCGGTCCTCATCTCCCTGGGCAGATTCAAAGCAGGTAGGTGTGAGGGAGGGGAAATGCCTTTTCTTCAACCAAATAAACGACATTTTCTTCAACCAAACATCTTAAAGTGTCTGGAAATGTTGACTCAGAATCCAGCCAGATTTGCCTGACTGGAGATGGAGCAGTGGGCAGCGTGTGTTTCAGAATTACAGATGGATGATGCAAACAGCTCTTTCTCTTGCACATTTACTGATACCTGATATCCTGATGCAAAAAGTTCTTCTGATGGACCGGGAACTTTGTGAAAAAAGACTCCCTTGGCTTCACTTGTGATGGTCTGACTTTTTCACTGGGAACCTCTCAGCCCTTGCATGGTGGGGTCAAATTAATTTCAATCCACCCCAGCAGACAAGCCTTTAGAAACCCTCAGGTGTTTCTTTCCTCCACTGGAGAGCCCTGTGCTGCACAAACCAGATCAATTCACCCCCCTGCCAGACCTTCTCTCTGTGCAGCTGTAGCTGATTTTTAACCTGTTTCCAGCAGTTTATCTCAGTTTTGTTTTCTCACAACAAGGTGTTGCTTTGGGCTGTAGACTTGCTTTCCAGCAGTCCTTGATCTTGGGGCAGGAGAAACCTTCCCAATGTAGCAACAACTCCAGACCCCTCATAAATACTCCCTTAACAGCAACCAGCTTTTCCCAGGCTTTGATGCAGAAATTGGCTTAATTCACACTGGCAGCTGAGGGATTGATTTTGGGTGTCTGTCTCTGTCCCAGAGAAGGGCAGGTTAACCCCTTCTCTGTGGAGAGCCCCAAGCACACTGCCACAGGCCTGGTGGGAGGCATTGGAAGGGAGAGGGGCTGTTTGCCATGGCAAGGGAGTACCGCTGCCTTAAATTTTGGCTTTTCTATTTTCCAGCTCCTGTCCTGCATCAGTGTGTAGCTCTGAACTCCACACAGTGTTTGTGAGCTCTCTGCACAGTCTGGGCACACAGAACAATCCCTCTGCCCTGAGAACCAGGGACACCTCACAGCCTCAGGCCCAAAAAGTACAAACAAAAGTGAACTGGGAGGAGCAAATTGGGGGAATGGGACTTCATCACCTGAAGCTGCAATTGGACAATTAACCCCTGATATGCAAACAGACCAAAATTGTATCTGCCCCAAAAAATCGTGACACACTGTCCACCCAGGGTGTAGCCTCTGCCAGGCTCTTGCACTGCCCAGGGTGTACCTATTGAAGGCCTTTAATAAATCCCCACTTTAGCTCTGTCCAGCCTCTGTTCAAGGCAGCCAGTCCAAAGCATCAGTACAGGCTGCTGGAGAGGATGGGCTGGCAAAGCCAACCTGGATTGCAGTTGTGGATAATCTGAGGTGCCTTGGCCTCCTCCTCAAGATCCACATGGACAAGAGGGAAAGTGAAGCACAAGGTTCCTGTTTTGCCCAAGCCAGCCAGGATGTCCTGGGCTATGGGGACTAGCAGCCACCAACTCTGGAGAGAAACCAGGAGATGTTTCTCCACATTGGTTACACCTGGATGATGAGTTCCTTGGTACAACTCCTGATATCGGTGTGTCCCAGGGCTGGGCAGGGAGGGATGCACCACCACACCAGGTAATATGGTGTATTAGGGAAAAGTTCTTCACCCAGCAGGTGGCTGGGCACTGGGACAGCCCCTTCAGCAAAGTGGAAATGGCATCAAGTCTTAGAGAGTTCAAGGAACAATTTGGAAAATGCTCTGAGGCACACAATGGGATTTTGGGGGCGTCCAGCCCAGAATATTCTCTGATTCTATGAAGCAAGCTGGACTCAGACTGGTTCAGATCCCACTGTTTCTGATGTAAGCAATCTCTGGGCTCTCTCAAGGAGGATCAGGGGCTTTTTTCTCTGTAGACAGTAAGAAATCACTGCAAGATGCCTTGGAGAGGGCTTCCTGCCAAGCCTCAAATGAGTGGGACCAGGGAGCATCCAAAGGTTCAAAATTCCCTTGAAAGCTCCATCACCCCCTGGAAGCTGGATGTCCCCAGAGACTCCCCAGAGTTTCCAGAGGAGACTCGTGCAGGAGAGTGTGTTCTCATGCCCTGCACAGCCCCAGCCCATGAGATGTGCTGACACCAGGGCTTGTGCTGGTTTGGTACTGGCGGCTTTGGGGAAACCTGATGGAGAGGAAATCCTGAGGGACTCCAGGGAGGAATGTGAAATACCTGTTCAAGGAGCCAAGGACAGCTGGGCCAGCAGCTCCTGTGCTGGAGTGATTCCCAAGCACATCCTTGCTCAGGCAAGGGGAGCACAGGCAGACTGATCCCACCCTGCAGCTGACTGGCAAGAGTGATTGCCAAACTTTTCCCATCGAATTTTCTTCCCTTTCCTTCTCTGCACCAAGTACTGAGTCATGGTGAATCATTTAGCACTCCGTGGTGTTGAAGTCACTCAGCACATTTTTGATGGGTTTTGCTCCAGCTGAAGGCTTTGTGGGATGTGTGGTACAACAGATAAGGCTGTGAATGGGGATGTAGGGGAGTTTGGGAATTCTTTTCCTTGTGCCTCTGTTGCTGCCTTAACTCGAGATGATTCCACATCTGAGGGACCCCGTGAATCATGATATCTTTGATGAGGGTTTGGGCTCTGGCCCTGCTCCACTCCTGGCATCAGTCTGTGTGTGGGTGTGAGTCCCTGTGTCCCTGCTGCCCTCATCCAGGGAATGAGGGGATCCAGGTGGAAACTGGATTTGGGCAGTTCTCAAAGGGAGAGGCCCTTCTCATCTGTTGAAAAGTGAAATTTCTTGTATAAGCAAGTTGTCTAAACTTCTTGGAGGAGGTGGCAGAGAGACAAATGCACTTTCAGTGAAAGTTTTTGTCCTGCCTCTCTCCAGCTGGGCTAACAACCTTCTGGAAGTGTCTGTCTCTATCCATCTGCTATCAAAGTGGCTGTTCAACCTGGGCACTTACCTTGCTAAATTCTAGAATCAGGAGGATCCTAAGAGAAAGGGAATTCTTCCAGTTAGGAGGGAGTTGTTTCAGTGCTGGAGACGTGCAAGACAACGTGGAACACTTTTGGGTATTACCTGTGGAACCCTCTAAGGGAGAAGACAGTCATCCAATTGGCCAGAATATGGGATTCTGAGTAAATTTCCTTATCTTTCCTTTTCAATCTTATTCCTATCAGGGTATGCAGCAAAACTCAGAGTAGCTGGTTGCCCTTCCTGAGAATGGCTGGTGTGACTGAAATGAGAACAGAGACAGCTTTAGGGCTTCACATTCTTCTTTCTCTCTGCTCCTCCCCGTCCCTCCAGCAGCAGGCAGTTGTTTGAAATCCATGCTGAATCCCTTTCAACACCTTCACCCACCTCAGCATCTCTAACAGGCACGTGCACACGCAGGCACAAAAGCTGCCGTGGTCTTTGTTGCTGTTGCTGTTGTTTTGATGCTGAACAAAAGTCCTGGCTCCAACCCCCCTCCTTACTGGATCACCTTCAGGAATCAATGCTGCAGATGTTGACTTAAGCCACGGTGCTAGCAGGAGACTTTTAATACATTTCAGATACAACAACAAAGAGCAGATGCCAGTTCATAGGGAGGGAAGGGAGATATTTTGATCTGGGTTTTTTGGAAATGAATTTTCATGCAGCCTTTATTTCAAATTTTATAGTTTTTTTTCTTTTCCCTGGAATGCATATTAAATGCTGATAGCCTGTTATCCTTGACCTTTAGAGCCTGTGAATTTGAAAATCCAATTCCCTGTGAAAAGCAATGCATACAATATGGACTTTGAAGAAAATGCCAGTAAGTGAGTTATTTTCTTTATGGCCCTGCAAGAGTCTACTAATGACTGAAAAAAGGCAGGAGCACAACTTGGGTGTGATAGAGGCAACAAGGAGAAAGGTTTCCATGCTTTGCAGGCTGTGGGTCTTGCTCACCCAGTGGGTAGGAAGGAAGATTAAGTTGTTAGGAGAGATAATTCACATTCCTGTTTCTCAGCACTCCAGTTCTTGTGCTTTTTAACTCCTCTAGTGCTGCCAGATGGGCTCGGAGCATCTTGGTAGAACGTGGCACCAGATGTGCCACTGTGTCCTGGTGGGATTGTCTTCAAACACTGATAGGTTATGCTGGGAATATCATAATCACCTTTTCTTTCTGGTGTGCTGATAGAGTTCTGGTGACCTCCAGTCCTGTTGGTGACAGCCCTTGGAAGCTCTTTTCTGGATGTGCTGGAGGTACCCCAAGGGAGTTTTCTTCCAGCTGTGCTGGGAACATCCCTGGGGAGTTTTTTCCAGGTGATATGGAGATAGGTCAGGGCACTACTTGTCCAACAACCCAGTAAACCCAGTGCAGTGCTCAGTTTGCCAAATACTTCCCTCCTCTTTTCCTCAACCTGTTACAACTTCTTAAAAAAATGCTTTTCTTGGGCAGAGTTGCCCTGGCACTTCCACATTCTGCTTACAACAGCAGAATCCCCCACTGTCCAGCTTCTGTCCAAGCATGATGGTCACCTTATTCTTGCTTTTAAAAAATATCCCATGTTTCCCCTCACATGGAAAAAGGCTGGGAGTAGTGTTCAAGGACTGTGTTAAACCCATAACTCTATTTACCAATGACAGTCATATAGCTGTGTGGTTGGTAAGATGGGAAATCCAGATGTTTCAAGAACAAAATAAGATATTTCACAAGTAACACAGTACATTCATCAGTGATGGTCCCCATGGACCTGCTGTCTCCTCTGGGCATTAGAACATCAAAATTGAGGAGCAGGAGTTGGAGTTTATAGTAGAAATTCTTCCCTGTGAGGGTGGGCAGGCCCTGGCACATGTTGCCCAGAGAAGCTGTGGCTGCCCCTGGATCCCTGGAAATGTCCAAGACCAGGTTGAATGGGGCTTGGAGCAGCCTGGGATAGTGGAAGGTGTCCCTGCCCCAGCAAGGATGGGAGCTGGATGGGCTTTAAGGTCCCTTCCAACCCAAACCATTTTTGATTCCATGAGGTTCCACTCCTGAAGAATCCAGGTGTGATCCCGTTGCTTTTCAAGCTGTAGGATCTCAGCAGATACCCAGGACTTCTGCAGGAGGAATTAGAATTACCCCTGTGTGCAGGAACTGCAGTTCAGGACCAGCACAAAACACAAATTATTTGGGATTATGTTCTCTGAATTTTATGAGGAAGCCAAATGTTGCATGAAATCCAAAAGGCTGGAAAGCCACGTGGACCAAAACTCCCCAAAGTCAGGGGCTTTCAGAATCGTTTTGCTGGCAGCTAAGCCCTGTCTCAAATAAGACACAGCTCCTAAGCCCCTTTGTGCATCTGGACCTTTTCCCCTCACCCGGGCTCAGGCAGGGAACCAGGTCTGTCAGACTCCAGGATGGCTCTGTGATGGGTGGACACCTTGCCTCTGGCTGTGCTGCCTGTGAGTGGCATGAAATGAATCTTCAAAGGGCTCTGTGGATCCCCTGCCCTCTCTCATCTCAGTGGGGGCAGCCCCTCAGGTCTTTGCTCTCAGACAATGACACCACGGGGTGGTTGGCACACACAGATATTCTCTGCCACGCTTGGCTTTTCTGATTTTTTCCCCTCTACTTCTTATTTTCTCCCCACTCTTTTCCTTCTAATTTAGAGCTCTAGATTAAATTCAACTTAATTAGAAGGATTATACATCTTATAAATTTAATATTTAATATGCAAGCATAGGCTTTTATTAAAGGTGTCCTAGGAGGAATGGTAATGAGTTATTGCACAATAAATAGTTGGGCGGAAATGAGTGTGATAAAGGATTGGAACTTCTGGAGAAAGGGAGGGGGAAAGGGGATGGGAATGCTTAGGGAACATCTCTGGTGACTGCTCAGAGTGCTGCTGTCATCTCTGCTGCTCACACAGTTACCCTTCCAAAAGCAAGAGGAATTTTCCTTCAGCACAGGCAGGAGAAAAGATTTGAGAGGCCAGGCAGGGCAGCAGGGAGGGAAGGAATTAAAGATCCGTGCAAAGAGAAGAAACTGGGATGTAGGATCCGGTCCAAAAGCCATGAGTAGGAGCTGTGAACTCACTGTCTCCAGGGCAGATAGAGGTGACAATTTGGGCCAGGTTGAGGGGTTTTTTTACCCATCAAAGTCTCTGTCACTGTCATATTTTCTGAAAAATCCTCTTTGCCCAGGATTCTTCTCCTGGGAAGCTGAGAAGCCTCAGAGAGAAATGAAAACAAGAATTATCTGATTTGCTTCTCCTGTGTTTGCTGCTTTGGAATGTGGTATGGAGCTTGTTTACCAACTGGCCATTGTTTGATTGGCTTCATGTGAATTGTTTTAACTTAATGACCAATCATGGTCCAGCTGTGTTGGGACTCTGGAAGCAGTCCTGAGTTTTCATTTTCATTCTTGTTAAACCTTCTGTCTGTATCCTTTCTCTATTATTTAGTATATTTTTAGTATAGCATAGCATAGCATAACATAACATAACACAACACAAGACAATACAATATCACATCATAATAATTCAACCTTCTGAGAACGTAGGGTCAGATTCTTAATTCCTCCTTCGTCCTGGGGACCTCACAAATGCCACAAGTCACCTTCTGCCCTCAGGAGCAAGAGCCAGTTGTGAGGTGTCAAGGAAAGCCTGTTGGGGAGCTGGAACATCCCATTAGGCTGGTCCTGTTGTCCTTCACATCTGCTTTTTTCAGAGCTCATCCACTTACTGTGCCAAGAACAAGAGCTGGGTGATGGAGGGATGGATTCTGCTGCATCTCCTTGAACCCTGGTGCAGAAGTGGTCCCCTTTGAGCTGAGAGCTCAGGTGGCATTCACCTCTTGGAGTGTCTCAGACGTGGGTGGCTTGTGAGCTGTGTTCCCACTGCAGACAAGAGGGATCTAATTAACACCATCATCAGCCTGGGGCTGTGAGTCACGGGGCCAGGAGTGGGTGTTTGTTTTAGGATGACACAACTTGCACAGTGAGTCCTGCACAGGAGGCTCCTCCAGGGACTCTGAGGGATCAAAGGCTTTGTTTGTGCTGGTAAATAAAACGGGCCAGGGATTTGCCCTCTTCAGCCTTGAGGGCAAACAGAACACTCTGACTCACACTTGGCATTGTCTGTGAGAGCTCCAGCAGGTGCCTTCACCTGTGGCAGGATGTTCAACAACAAAATGAAGTGGATGCTGTGGCTGGTGCTTGGTACCACACCCAGTTCCTTTTTGTTTCTTGGGGTAAAGATAATATTTTGCATTCAGACTTAGGTGTTTATTACTTTTTATTTATATTACAGCCTTACTAGGTGTGAGTTTTGTAGTATTTTATTAACGAGGTACAAAATGGCTCACTATCTTTTTCTATAAGGCCTTTTAAGGCTCAACTATTTAATTAAGAAATGGTACTTAAATTATTTTTACTTTTAACCCAATAATTACTCACTCAAAGTCCGCAATGTAGACTTTTCTGTCTAATTTTAAAATAATACGCAAACTTATGAAGAAGAAGGTGAAGAAGAAGGTAAAGAAGAAGGACTAGCTTCTGTTCTAAAACTTTTATCTTGCTCTATATATATTACTATATTCTAAAACTTTAAACTCTAAGTTTTCTACCCTGTGATATTATACACTTTTATTCAAGCTAACACTTGTAGTTCGTGTGTTATTAATCAATTTTGGAAGCTTTCTCTACAGCTTCAGGTCAAATGTAGTATTTTCTTGGGGGTCTGTGCCTCTTAGCACAGAAAGTTTAAAAATTCTCAGCTCCCAGGGTTCCAACAGGAAACCACTGTCCAAACATTGTTGCCCACACTGAAGGTGTGAATTTTTCCCCTCCTGTCAAGTGATTTTCACCACCAGGGTTATCCAGCAGTGGTACAGCTGCTCAGGGCACTGGTGGAGTCCCCGTCCCTGGAGGGAAATAAAAGACATGTAAATGTGATACTTGGGGACATGGTTTAGTTGTGGCCTCGGCAGTGCTGGGTTAGTGGTTAGACTGGATGATCTTGGAGAGCTTTTCCAAGCTAAATAATTCCATTATTCTGTTCTGTCTGGGTGCAAGGCAGAGCTAAGTGAAGGCACATCTGGGAGAACAGGGTTGGGAGGGTGCTGTGGTCCATCACTGAAACACCTTAAGGTGGGGAAAGAAGGTGCCAGAATGCAAGTGGAGGCACTCATGGCAACTGGGGACTCAGGGTGAGGGTGTGGGGAGCACTGGGGAAGGGCTGGGAGTATGGGAGGTGTGGGATGGCAGGATGGGTTCTGGTGTATCTCCATGCAAACTGGCAAAAAACCTGGGCCCATTGTGGTCTGTGAGGGTAACTGGGATGGGAAGTGTGCTGGCTGGTGGATTTGTGACTGGGAGAACCTCTGGGGCCAAACCTGCCTTGATTTTATAAAGCCAGCCAGGGGACAAGGCACCCTGTCTTGGAGGTGAATTCTAGCCAAGGCTTTGGAGAGTTGGAGCATCTCATGGGAGTGGTTGTGCCTCACTTCACATTTATACTTTCAGGGACCACCCTCTTATTGTGCCAAAGCCTTTCCCTCCCATTCACCCAGGATTTTCTCAGCCAGTTGGAATCTTCTCCAGCACTTCCCCTCTATTTCTGTATGGGAAACTGCTCTCTGGAGGGTGTACCTGAATCCTGGTCTCCTTGCCCACACTCAGGATTCATCTCCATGTGTCCTAGTCTGGCTCTAAGGGATGAGCAGGATGTAGATAAATCTGCCACCCACGTGACAGGCAAGCCAGGCTTCAGGGCTTGTGCAAATAAACACCTTTTTATTTCCATCCGGGGTGGGAAGGCTGCCCTTGACAAGAAGGGAATTAAGGAGCCATGTAAATACACAATTTTAGGCCCTTTGGATTTATGCAACGGAGCTGGCAAGTAGCTGGAGCCATCTCTGGTGGCTCTGGTCAGCAAACAGGGCAGTTGTTATCTCCCCAGATGGCCCCTCCTGGCCCCCCATGCCTGATATTTGTAATTACAAGCAGGGATTATGCAGGAAGGAGATGGAATCAAGTATGAAAACCCAGCAGGCAGCAGGGGAGCTTAGACACCGGCTGGTTCCTCCTGATGGAGACAGAGATAGCACCAAGCCCTGTGAGCAGGCTTGGGGTGCATATGTCAAACCTTTAGGGATCCTGATAGAGGGATTAAAGCCGGGAGGAGGGAGGGGGAAAACGTCTGATTAACATTTCTGATGCATGCCCAGGGCTAACATGGTGTGCTAATGAATCCTGGTGTAGTAGCAAAGCTTTCTTAGTGCCCTCTGCCCTGAACAGCCTCACAGGGAAGCTGGACACGGACAGGATTTAATTCCTGCCTTTTTAAGTACAGCTTTGGACCCTTTGACAAGGACCTTGTGGTGACACAGCCTACAACCTTTCCATGTCCTTGGGAAGTGGGATGGTGGAGTCAGCAAAGAATCCTCCCAGGGACCAACACATGCTACCTGCTTCAGGAAAAACTTTATCTCCTTCTTTCTCTAAAGGAATGCAGTGGGGATGTCAATCCTCACGCCTGCCCTGAGGGTAAAACAAGCACAATTTCCTAGGGAAGCTGTAAAGTGTTCCTGGAAATAGCCAGGAGTGTTTAACTACCTCAGGATCACAGGGCTGTAGGGAAAGGGGCATCCAGGCCTTTCCATGGGATTTCTGCCATGGTTGAGGAGGTCATTCTGATCCCCTCGAAGATCAGGATAACATGAGACCACACACTGCACATGCCCAAGGCAGGATGATCCCTTTGGGCTGGAAACCCAAAGCTCCCTTGTCTTTAGGCAAGAAGACATTCCCTTGGCATGAAGACACCTGGGGAATGTCAGCCTTGGCAGGGGAGGAGGAGATCATCCCATCACGGAGATCTGCTCCAGGCAGTGCCCCCTTTTTGGGCTCCAACACACCCCACTGGCACACACTGCCCTACAGACTGCAGCAAATTCCCCCTTTCCTTCCTTCTCTCTCTTCCCTGCGCCAAGGATTGGGAATTCCTGCCTGACAGGGAGTGAAAACAGACAGAAAATATGGGTGACAACTCTCTGCTACATGTTGTTATCAGAAGGAAAGGGAAAATTTGTGGTAAAAGAAAAGGAGGAGGAGAGAGGGGGAAAATACTCTGTGGGTCCAAACTGTGTTTTCAGTTTCCTGTATTGTCTCTTTTCCTCAAAGCATCCAAACAAGACAACAGGAGCTGATGATTCAATAATGCAGAGCCAGGAGACAATGGGGGGAAGAACAACAACAAAGTGAAGAGGGTTTTAATAACCGCTTATTGAGGCTGTAATTAAATTTTGGTGTCTGTTTGGAAAACAAGAATCTCATTTTGTGCGTGCCCCTGTCTCCCCACCACATCTGCACCCGTGTTTTCTCGTGGGCAATTACTGAGCATGCTGTGAGCTGATTAGCAAATACAGGTGTGGCAGGCAAGGGAAAAGGGAGGAGGAGAGGAGAGGATGAGGAGATTTTTCCAAGTCTGGCACCAGCCCTGTGCAGGTGGGAAGCAGGATCCTGGAAACAAGGTTGGCACATTGAGAGAGATGAAGGAAGGTGTGGAGAGGGGAGAAAGTGGGGCTGACCCCTGGTCTCAGCGGTTGCCAGCCAGGCAGATTTGCCCTGGAAAAGGGATTCAGTCCCTGTAGAAAGGCAAAAAGGTGCTGAGAATTGTGGCACCAAGGGTGTTACAGTCCATAGACTTTGCATGTGGGCTAAGGAAAGTTTTTGTGTGGCTAAAGAGCTTTTCATAGGTGTTATAATGTATGCAATGAAACACAGCAGGGCACATGCCCCAAGGCTGAGGGCACATAGTTCAGGTATTTATGTCCACAAATCTCCTTTCTTCCACCACGTGTCCTGATGGGCTCAGGTGGTGTCCATGCCATCTCCTCAACCCTGTCAGGGCACTGCTGTCAGGGTGAGGGTGGCATTGGCCAAGGCTGTGCCAGGGGCTGTGCCAGCAGCTGTTTTCCTGGTCCTGCAGGAAAACAGTGTGTTTTTACAGGCTTAGCCTCAGAGGTGGAGGTTTTTGCAGAGAGATGAAGAGCACACCAGGAGCACAACGCCCTGCCCACATGGAGAGCCATGGCAACCCTGGGCTAACACAGCTGTGGCCAGAAAATGGGAGACAGAAAGATGCAGCTCACTGTCCCTCCTAGAGAGAATTTCACTTGGAGCTGCTGTTTTCCAGCAGTTGCCTTTCCTCCCTGGGCTTGCCCAGCCTGATGAAATTCAAGGAGTGACCAAGGAAAAGTCTACCCCAGCTGGACCAGGCTTTCTGTGGGACTAAACCAGTATTTCCCCCATCACAATCTGCTGCAGGTCTCGTTGCCTGGTTTCTGCCTGCTCATTAGAAGGCACAGCAGTAACAGTGCTCTGGTCACTGCCTCAGAGCCCATCACCTCCTTGCATTAGCTCTGCCTGCTAATTGCCAGGAGCTGGGTAGAGGAGCTGCTCCTGGTCCCTGCCAGAGTTTTCCCTGGGCAGAAGGGCTGCACTCGACCTTCATTTGTATTCTGGGAGCACCACTCACTTAGCAGTATCTCCTGCCATCAATAAACCAATGCAAACAGAGATAAGCCAGATAAAGCGAAAGTAGGTCACTTCTGCAGCACAATGACATCCAACTCCCTTATTCCTCACTCAGCCTAAAAGTTAACTCTCTCTCCCATCACTGCGTTTCTTTTCTTTGCTCTTGCTCCTTTTTGCCCAGTGCAGCCAGGGAGGTAGGGCAGGGTGATGGAACAGGTGTGAAATCCTCCCCGCAGCCCCGTCACCCATGAGGGCACGTGGAGGGCGTTCAGCTGTGTGGTGGAGGAGCTGGTGGAGGGGATGGTATCACTCACAGATTCCATAAACCCTTTGTTGCTTTTTTTAACCAGTTAAAGCCCTGGAAAGCTGTTTCCTGGTGATGGCTGGGGGAAGCTGGCTTTGGTCGTCTCAAGAGCTGCTGTCCTTGGTGGAATCCCTGGGGGTTGGTTGGATCATTTTTAAGGTCCTTTCCAACCCAAACCATTCCCTGATTGTGTGAAGGACACAGATTCACAGGAAGGATTCACAGAATTCCCCGCTGTATCTCTGGAAGGAATGTTACAAACTCTTCCCTCAGCATCAGCTCATCTTTAGGCCTCAATGTTCATTTAACTACCTCTGGTAGTGAGATAAGAGTTCATTCCTAATTGTCAATTACATCACGGACTTCTTCACTGAGAACACTAAAAGCTGGTTAGCGTCCCATAAAATGTCACTCCTGCAGCATGAGATGATGGTGGCTTTCTCTTGATGTCACCTGAGGCCACGTTTGGGCTGGTAGCACAAGGTGAAGCTTTGTGACCAAGGCACCAGCACCAGACACCTCAGTTATCTGTAATTTTACTATCAGAAGGTATTTATTGGTTGTTACATAGACTTCAAGTGCTGTTATAAAAGCAGAAGGACCTCTGGAGATGATTCTAAGACCTTCTAACCCTGCAAAGGAACATAAGCATTATCTCAGTCTTGGATGATCTCCAGGAAACAAGACAAGCAGGAGTGATTCAGTGCTCCTTTTTGGAGATTTCTGTAAATGCTCTCTTCATTAGCATAAATGCTTATGGGAAATACATTTTAAAATATCTCCTTGAAGAGATCGTTCCTACAAAAAAGGGGTCCTAAAAGTGACCCTCATCCATCCAAGAAAACAGAAATGACACCATAGTATTGGGTATATCACCAGCTTGAACAGCAAATAATCTCTTCTCAGTGCTACCTCTGCAGCAGGAAAGAAACTCATTGCAAAATAAAAATATAAAATAAATAAATCTCAGAAAGCAGCAGCCAAATTTACAGGTATTAACCAAAGCATTTGTCTTGCTCTCTGAGCCTTGCTGAAGATTCCAGCTTCTCCCAAAAGCCTTGGTTGTGCCTCTCCCAAGCAGTTTCCTCTCTGGTGCCTGAGGAAGGACAGAACACCTAGAGAGGAGATGTCTGGAGGGTCTTATCAAAGCTCTGAAAGACTTGTGCGTGTCCTGAGATGCCCCTTCCACTCAGATAACCTCAGTTTGTGACCCTTTAAGCACCATCTGCCCTCCTGATACCCATTGTCTGTGTTTCAAAGGCAGAGGGGCAGCAGGAATGCTCTGGTTCTTGTCTCAGAGGGGTGGTACGGAATTTTCTCCACCCTTTTCAAGGAGACAGGGGGACTGGCACACAGAGGAGTGCCTGCAGGACAGAGAGGATCTCAGCATGGATGGACTTTCTGTTTGGGCCTGTCACCCCTTAGAGGAGCCATCCTCATGTCTGTGTCAGCTGTATTTCTCCTAGAACTGCCCATCTTCCCATTGAATTTGCCTCTTCCAACAGCCTCCACCCTGCTGGGCTCCTGGGCCAGCAAAAATGCCATGGAAACCTGTCTGTAGCCAAAGGCATGGGAGACAGGATGCACCTGGCTTCACATCCCCTCCCCTCTGCTTCCTTGGCATCACCTGCATGGGAGACACTCAGTTGACCTTTCTGAAGTCTCTCTTGGAGCACCAGGCTCGTTTACCAGCAGAGGTCAAGTGTAGGGAGCTGAGACAAGAATCCCTGGAGTTTTGTGCCAGATTCTATCCATCCACTCTGCTTCTCATCCTTCATCCAAGCCTGCTCCTCCCGCCGTGTTTGCCATTACCAGACTCCCCAGGAGGCAGCAAGGAACTGCTGCCACATCCTGCCACGTCCCAGATTTGGTGTTGGATCATCCCTGCATCCATTTCATCTGCTCCTGTTTGGAAATCAAGCTCTGCTGGCAGCACGTGGTGTGGGCACGTGCCTGGTCTGGCAAGGAAACCTCCTCCAGAAGCTCTCCCATCTTCCTCCTATGTTAATATGACACTGATGGCCTCAT
Source organism: Motacilla alba alba (assembly GCF_015832195.1). Taxonomy (NCBI): domain Eukaryota; kingdom Metazoa; phylum Chordata; class Aves; order Passeriformes; family Motacillidae; genus Motacilla; species Motacilla alba. Next base: position 3,205,950 of record NC_052031.1, on the reverse strand, counting down.
TAGTTCTAATTTGTTTGGCCACCAGATTTAGATGAGTATTCCAGTGATAATGTGAGACCTGGGGAGTGCAAACAGCAACTAATTAATGCAGTTAAAATTCCTGCCCAGGGTGCCTGTGGAGGAGGAGGAGGACAGTGCTGGAAGGCAGATTTTTGTGAACCTGGATGCTGCTGGGCACGGATTCACAGCTTCTGCAAAGGCTCAGAGCTGGCAAACATCATCTGCAGCCTGGTCTGGAGGGAGCTCAAAGAACCCTCCCAGAAATCACCAAGGCAGGAACAATCACCAAGAGCAGGAAAAGCACAGAAATGTAGGGATCAATCCAAGGGGTGATATTGGATGTTGGAGAAATAGGATAGAGGTGAAATGACTCGCTGCCCAGTTTCTCTGGGGTTCAGACAACTCACTTTATTAGGCTCTGAGGGGAGCTGCCTACAGAGGCTGGTGCCAGACAGCATCCTGCATGTCAGCACAGCAGAGGGAATTTGCCCCTTCATGTGAAAATGTGGGTGTGGGTGAAGGAGTCTTGAGAGGACAGAATTCTGGTCAGTGCAGATTTTCAATTTTAAAAGATATTCCCACTGGAAAAATAGCTTCAAATGCCTCCTCCTTTGCATACCTTTACTCTCTCACACTCCCTCTTGCTTGGAGTCCTCTGATAAATGTGGGGAAAATAAAGCAGAGAGCAGATGTACTAGAGGGCTTTTTTTGGCTGAAGAAAAGTCTCTCAGAAATAGTTGGTCTGTCCTGGATTTTGTTCCTGTGATAAAGTAAATATCCTTCCTTCCTTCCTACCCTCTGTAGCTTCCTGAGGACTGGATTAAATCACTGCAGCCCTTGGATGGACAGCGTGGTCCCTCCTGCTCAGTACAGAGTATTCTGGTTCAGACCTTGCCTGTGGCCACACTATTTACTGGCTATCTTCCAATCTGAACTCTCTTCCTCCTTTTCTTCCATATTTTCCCTGCGCTTTCACATTCATGTCCCCCTTTCTGCCTGAAATAAGAGATGAAAAAATAGAGGACTGTCATAGCAGCAAGCTGGCTGATTTAGCTTGGATTTTATTGCTCCTGAGAATGACTCATGCAGTCCCCAGCACTGGTTTGCTTTCACTGAGGGCTGCATTGAAACTTTAGCCAAGTTCTGGGACAGAGGGACTTGAGCCCTTCTTCATCTCCTGCTGTGTAAATAAGTCTTTTTATCCTAATGGATTAGTGGCTCCTCTAAGAACAGCAATGCTTGAAAAGGAAAACGTATGGGAGACTTCCCACCTCATATTATCTGTTCCCAAAACACTGAGATTGCTGCGAGCCTTAACTGTATCACAAAGCATCATCTCACCCTTGGCCCCACTCCCGTGCTCCTCCTCACTGATTTCATCTGATGTTACACACTGCTTTGCTTCTGCAAGCTGAGAACAAACCCTCTCTGAGGCACTCCAGGGAAATTCCTTTCCTCTCCACGGAACAACAGCCTCGACTACCAGGAGAGAGTCAGTTCGCCTCTCCCTGTGGGCTTCCTGCCCTGTCTTGGTGGTGGCTGGTTCCAAGAGCAATGAAAGGTGTCTATTTTACAAGGTTTTGCTCCACTGACAGGACAAGGATCTCATCTTTGTGACGGAGATGGGAATGGTTGGAAGCTTTTGGCTGTCAAACCCAACAGGTAAAGACTCAGCTGGGCTCAGATTCTCCCTGTTGGGGAAGCCTGAGATGGAGGTGGTTCAGCCTGGGGAAGAGAAAGGTCTGGGGAGACCTCAGAGCTGCTTCCAGTGCCTAAAGAGGCTCCAGAAAATCTGGAGAGGAACTTGGGGCAAGGGATGAAGGGACAGAACAAGGGGAAATGGCTACAACTGACAGAGGGCAGGGTTGGATGGGATATTAGGAAGAATTTTTTGACTATGAGGGTTGTGAGGCCCTGGCACAGGGTGTCCAGAGAAGGTGTGGCTGCCCCTGGATCCCTGGGAGTGTCCAAAGCCAGGTTGATGGGTTTTGGAGCACCCTGGGGTAGTGGAAGGTGTCCCTGCCCACAGCAGGGGGAGGAACTGGATGAGTTTTGAGGCCCCTTTAAATCCAACCCATTCCATGATTCTGTGATAGTCATTAATCAGTGGCATAATGAAACCTGGAACTGCCCCCAGAGCCCAATCCCATGATCCTGCTTCTAGCACAGATCCTGCTGTAGTTAAATTAACCTGTATCAAACCAGGGATGCTAACAGCAAGACATACATCAAGATTATGTCTTCTCTATTAATTAAGTCGAGGTCAAAGCCCTTCTGCAAGCTCAGGCTCAGCACTGTTAAGGACTCACTTAGACATGAATAGTGCCTGAGTTCTGGAAACACAGCAAGAAATGAGTGCACACGAGCTTTTTAGTGCGTCCCAGCCCTGCATTTTGAGCCCTGGATGTATTTATTAGGTGTGGGCACAGTGGGCAGGTCTCTGTTCAGCTCATGGGAACATGTGTGGCTGCAGTTCTTCACCTGCCCCTTTCACACCTGAAGCTCCTTCCAAAAGTTGTCTCTGTAGGTGTTTATGGCCCATGATGCTGCATGGATGGGACACTGACTTCTCTAAAGAGATGCTCCCCAGCTCTGGGACTCTGGATTTGCTCCTTTTTCCCAGTCTGAGCCCTGACTTTGGCAAGGCTGAGAGCCAGCACTGTCAGGAAAAGCAGAAAGAGCACAAGTAAATGCTCATCATTTCGCAGTTTGAACATATCCTTAAGTTACTTGTGCTCTCTGATATCTCTTCTGCACTGTTTGAGCAGGATCCTCACCATCTGAGCAGTGTAAAAATACCCCCAGATCCACCCACGTCCAGATCCTGAGCATGCCTGCCTCATCTGGTACCTTTACACACCTTCTCCCACCTTCTCTGAAGGGCAGAATTCTCTTTTCAGGAGACAACAGCAGCCCTTGCCCTCATCAGGTCACACTGCTCATCATTAGCTGTCATCACACAGCATGGGCCAAAGTACAGCTCAGCCAAAGCAGGACTGACAAAATTGCTGGAGGGTTCATTAGAGCCGACGATCCTGGGGAGATGAGCACCTAAAAAGACACTGAGGTTGAATTCATGAGCTGGCTGTCTAGACTCCTGCTTTAGCTGGAGCAAAACAGGTGCTTCCAGGGCGTGATTGATCTCATTCTGAAGCAGACATCTCAAACAGGTCAGATGACTCATGTCCTGGCAGGGCTTGTTTCTCTCTGCACAGCCTAAAGGTGTCTGAAGGTGACCAGTGTGGCTGCAGACGACCAACGTGGTGCACATCAAACACCAGGTGAGATGGATCCCACCCCAAGAGACAAATCAAAGCAGTGGACTTTGCGTGCTGCAAGGAAGAGGCTGGAATTGTCTGTCTGCCCAGGTAAAACCACTGGAAAGAGGTGTTGAGGGAGGTGAATTTAAAGAGATGTAGCTAAAGAAAAAGCAGCTCGTGTGCCTGTTGTCTGGCAATTATTGCCCCAGGAGCTGTATTTTCAGCAATGAAGACAGGGAAGCTGAGGAAGAAGGTGAAGCAGAGCCAGGAATGTTGGAGGCAGTGCAGAGGATCCAAGGAGGTCAGGTGTCATAGTTGAGACAGTCACAATACAAAGCAACACTCTCAATTTCCAGAAGGCTTCAAACTGTTTTTATTCAGCATGCATGATTTTTATACATTCTTACACAGCTCATCAGTTCACACTTTACTCATTGGTCATGAGAGACAAACAAGGTGCTCATTGGAACAGGCAGCTGCAGCTTCTCTCATTTATCCTTCTTTCTGTCTTGGTTTTTATGTCAACAACCTTGGTAGGAAATTCTTTCAGGAGTAAACATGGATCCTCTTACCAAATATAGATCCTCTTATCAAACACTGATCCTCCTACCAAGCATGGATCCTCTTACCAAATATGGATCCTCTCCCCCCAAACATGGATCCTCTCCCCAAACACGGATCCTCTTCCCAAACATGGATCTTCTTACCAAATATGGATCCTCTCCCCAAACATGGATCCTCTCCCCAAACATGGATCCTCTTCCCAAACATGGATCTTCTTACCAAACACGGATGCTCTTCCCAAGCATGGATCCTCTTCTCAAACTTCTCTCTGGCTCACAGAATCTGCTGTAAAGCCTCTTCCACAGTCGGGCCCTTCCCACCTCCACCGTGGCCATCAACAGCCTCCGAGGGCAGGGACAGAAGGGCAGGTGGCTCTTTGGGAAGACACAAACAGCTGAAGGGCAGTAGCCTTGCACAGTGAAGGGTAAGCAGGGTGAAACTACTCAGAGTTCACAAACTGAGCCTCTTTCTCCATGTTCAGTGCTTCTGTCACCCTTCAGCCTCAGCCTGTGTGTGATGTGGGGCTACACCAGGATGGAGGAGAGGAGGGACAATGACCTGCCCCTCCTGTCCTGTTCAAGGGGTAGACTCTCACCACTCCTCCAAGGGATGTAAACTCAGGCCTTGAGGTCTGGGACAGCAGAAAGTGCTGCCCAAAAGAACAGTTTGTGTCTGCAAGTGCATTTGGCAGCTTGGATGCATCTCCCTTTCACTGGTTTGCTCGAGGAAGGACCTTACAACATCCACAGTTTCGCTGTGCTCTGGAAAGTCTTCTCCATAAAAGAAGCCTTCCTGTCTGCTGGAGAAGTGACCTGTGTGCAGCCAGAGCAGCTCGCAGCTCAGCTCCAGGTCTCCTGATCAGCTCCAGCTCTGGCATCCACCGTGGCTCAGCTGTGCTTGGCACGCACAAGGGAGGTGAGACGTCTTGGGACAGGTTTGTTCCAACTGTGCACCCCGGCTGCTGCCAGGAAATCAGCTCCAGAAGCTTATCCAACCATATGGGAACCTTCTGGGGTGTCTCCATGGGACATCCTTGGGCTCTTGGCTTTGCAGGATTGCAATTCCCTCCCTCCTGTGGCCTGCAGTGAAAGCTGGGCAGGGAGGGGGCTGAAGGGTGACCCTTGTGTATGTTTGAGATCTTGTAAGATTAAAACCCAAAAGGTGCACACTTAAAATGTGTGAGATTTCACACACTTAAACCCCTCCCATATAATAAAAAATATATAAATAATGTATATTATAGAACAAATTATTTTTTTTATTACTAATTTTTTCCAGCTCCCATTATATTTTGGCCTCTGATTCCCTCACTATGGGGGAGACCTTCCTTGTTTACCTGTGGGCTTATTGAGTGGCATGGCACCAGTCCAGGGGTCCTCCTGTTTCTCTCAGTGATTGGCAAAGGAACAAGTAAAAATATCCTCTCTGTCTAACACCTGAGCTTCCTCCCCTACAAAGCCCAGCCCTGCTGTTGTCTGGGCACAGATTCCTTTTGGAAGAGAGCTTTTAGCTCCTCAGGAGCCTTTTTCTCCCCGGAGGAGGCCCATCTCTGTGAGCAGAATTGTTGTTTAGTTAAAGCCTCTCGTTTGAGAAGTTCAGATTCACTGTGCTTGGGCTGTGATTGCAATTCATACCGAGCCATCACCGTGTCAGCTGTCACAAAAACAAAACCATTAATGGATGGACAGGGATGGGCTGTCACCAGAGCTCAAGAGATGGACATTTGCTCAAAGGGAGATGTCATCCCTTGCTTGACAAGACCTAAATAGTCCCAGGGGCTGCTCGTCCTGGTGTGTAAGGACTTCCCTCAGGTTTTTGCTCTTCCCTGATCCAAGATATTTTGCCTGACAAGCTCATCACAAACCCTGCTCTTCTCCTTTTCCTGCAGCATTTCCACTAAACCTGTCTTGCTGCTTCTTCTCACAGGTTCCCTCTGCCTGCAGATGAAGGTGAACACCCATTTTAGGAGCTCCATGTGTGTGCCAAGAAGCAGATTCTTGCTGGTTCTGGGCTGACATGACCAGCCTCTGGTGTGAGGACAATGTCCTTGTCCTTGTCCTTGTCCTTGTCATGAACACAAGCTGAAGGCTGGACAAGCCAGGATTATGATGATGGAGCAACTGCTTGAATTGCAGCACTGCCTGGAGCCTCCTGAGAGGAAATAGAGGATAAAAAGTCACCAATAGACTGACTGAGACAGGAGGTGGTGGGAGCTGCTGGCATGGCAGAGCAGCATCATGGAGCTGAACTTCCCTGTCCCTGGTGTGAGGGATGCTGGGAACAATTCTTCCTCTGGAGGAGGCTGCAAAGAATGGGAAAAGAAGAAACTGAGGACTTGGGGGTGTTCAAATAATTTTAGGAACTCAGACTTTTACTAGAGAAGGTGAAAGCTTAAATCAACAGAAATTTAACTTTCAATGGAAGTGTTCTGTACACACTGGAAAGGAAAACTTGCTGTGTGGCCAAGGCTATGCCTATCCAATGGGATGCAGTTCCCTCGTCCAAAGTGTGTCTAAAACAATAAATTTGGTGTAAATTTGGGGTAAATTTGGTGGTTATGGGCTCCAGACTGCACCATCAAGACCAATCCTTATGCCCAGAGGATGTCCAAAGAGGTTGCTCAGCATCTCTCTGCCACCCTACTCTGCACTGGGGGGAATGGAAACATAGAACAGCCACAGGGGAAAGCCTTGCAATGTATGGAATACTGTGACATGGAATATGGCATTTGCTGGCCTCAAACTGGCTGTCACACCAACAGAAAGGAGATTGCACCTTCCAAGCAGGGCTGCTCTCTTCCCTTTAGGGGATCAGTCTGCCAAGGTCAACGGTGAAGCAAAAATTGGGAGGATTCATCGATACTGCAAAGATGGTTGCTTTGCCCTAATACTTCAGTGAAGGAGGTCATTGTGTTGTTTTGTTTGGAAAAGGGGCTCGGGGAGGTTTGCAGCATCTCCAGACTGCACTGCAGGTGTTACTGTGAGTTTTATCCTCATCCCTTCCTCCTTACCTTGTGCAGGAGACAGTTTCTCAGACAAGAATTTGTTCCAATTTGTAGGGGAAGTTCAGGCTTATCACTACTTTTAGTCCAAAAGACTTAATTCAGACCTAATGGTTACTCAGGGGAGCTGATGATTTAGAGTTGTTACCTCAGGTGACATGTCCCCATTTGAGATCAGAAGCATGGTATCCACTGAAAAGCCACCATCCACAGAGTGACCTTCTCCCCAAAAGGATACTGAAGGCTGGGAATGTCTCTGTCTTGGTTGAAGGCTGTCACTCAGGTTTTAGAGCCGAGCAGATGCAGCTGGGAAGTGGGGATGGTGTGAGAAAAGTGACTTTAGTGAAGTTTCAGAGTGGAGTCAGGAATAGAAGTGATGTCCCTTGGCCCTTTTTGGGATGAATCATCCTTGTAAATCCGCTTGCCTTGGCTGATCTGGTAAATATAGGGTGTGAGAAAGGGTGATTAAGTGACTTATCTGAAGTCACATGTGGCATTTATGGGATTTGGACACAATCCTAAACTGGCTCCACTGCTTTAACTCCTATGCTTTCCCTGCTGTAGCTGTGACCCTGAAAGCATGCAAACACCATCATGTATTAGAGCAGCAAAGAACAAATTCACAGCCAGCCCGGAAAATCAGCTCCCTAAGGAAATACAAGATTAATCCCATACGGGAGAAGATGCAATCTAAAGCAGCCTGTTAATTAATTATTATTATTATTATCTTAACCAACCCAAGTATGGACTCAGGGACACAAGAAAGGTTACAGATTTTGACAGATGCAGACTGATTTCTTAGAGCATCCGCACCAGGCAGAACAGCTAATCCCTTTCACAGAGGTGCAAATTGTTAATCTGATTTGCATGCTTGGCTGGCTGCTTTTGTCCCACCACTAGGCAACAAACAGGAGGAGCTGGAAGAGCTGGAATCGTTCAGCAGGAATTTGATAGCTGGACTTGCTGATCCTAGAGGTCTTTTCCAAGCTGAATGATTCAATGAATCTGTGATTAGGAGATTGGGAAGTCACTGGAGTTTGATGAATAAATGAGAAGTTGTGACTCGGCTGCCACCTGAAATTAATTTTTGATTGACTTTGGAAGGCGTCCCTCTGGGGCTGGTTTCTGTCTTCTGAAACAAGGCAAACCAAAAAAAAGGGGAGAAGGAGGTAGGTGGGGCTGGGGAGAGAAGGAATGAAATTAAAGCAAGAACAGCTCTTAATTAAGGCCTAGGAGCACATCTGAAGATCCTGACAGGTGGTAGCTGGCTTTAGTACCTCGCAAGTGAACTCATTAAACACCAGCATCTCTCTGCATTTTTAATATCTGTGAAGAAGGTGATTGAGTCTCTTCTCCAAGGAAAACAAATCTGTTTAGATTTATATTATATTTCAAGCAGTGCTAAAATTGTGACTGGATCCCCAGTCCTGTTGAGCCAAAAGGCACAGCTCAATCTGGTAAACAACGACTTGTAATGAACTAAACTTTTTTCCCCCTCTTAGTGTCTTTCTTATTGCTGATGAAAGTTGGTCTCTCATTTTGTCTTTTAGTCTTAGGGAAGTGATTTTATCGTCAGTTTGTACACTGAATCATCCAAATCTCCACACCAAGGGCTCAAACAGGCACCAAATGTGCATGTCTCTATCTGTGACCCCAGCCCTAGCCCTTGATATCAAACCTGTAGATGTTTACAAATGAGCTTTTCCCTTCAGGCTCTTTCAATAATCAGTCAAATAGGACCTTCTGCCTTTTGGAGTAAAATCCTGTTGGTTTTTTTGTGTAATTTCAGGACAAACTCCCCTGAACAAGCTGCCAGTGGAGGACTTGCACCCAGCTGGATTTGGGAGTAAGCAGTGACATAACAAAGCCTGGGTGAGCCAAGGTGGGCAGTTCCTTTGGAAGTCAAAGCTCCATGAAGCAAAGACACCTGGAAGTGTGTTTTTCCAGCTGGGAAGAACTTTGCAGACACCCTGAAGTGATCACCCAGCCCCTGGGTGATCCCATCTGCCCCATCCTCACACAGCCCCAGCTGTGGGGCACAGAACAGTGCAAACATCTCCATTGATCTGCCCAGGGCTGGGGGTCAGCTGCAAAGCTGAGAATTGAACCAAGTTAAATTCCCCAGCCATGAACTTTCCCTCCTTCCCCAGGAAGATCCAGAGGTGAACTCTTGGTGTGATACAGCAATTAATCCTGCCTGATGCCTGGCTACCACAGCAGGTTTGATGGCTGCAGTTGGTGACACTTAGTTACCCAGAAGTGCTATCAGCTCTGTAACACAATTTGCAAGAAGTCACCATTAATTAATGCTAAGTTATGAAGCACTTCTAGGGAAAGTGACACACCAAATCGACATCAGTGCAAGAGGAGTTCATTATGGCTAATGTTACGACAATAAAAGACAGAGGAATTAATGATGAATTTCAATGTTAAGTATCACTTTTCCCATGCTTTAATGCGTTGTCTCAGGAGGGAGGGGGTACTTGGAGAGGAGCTGGGAAAGGACAGCATAATTTAGCTTGGGAAAAAAACCCCAACCAAATCATTCTCCAGCTTTTCTGAGTGTGTGAGCTGTGCTCTGTACAATCCCACTCGCACACCCTACTGATCCTCAGCCCTGTAAACACACCCCAAAGTGCTCCCTCACATGCCATAACTCCCAGGAATCCTTCACAGCTCTCCACGTAGAGCAGGTTTGACATTAACAGACCTATCTACAGCTTCCAGCCTTGTTTTGATGGCTTAAGTACTCATCATGAACTCAAATGCTGCTGTGTCCTTGCCACCCCACTGCAGACAGGCCCATCTTTCTCCCTGTCCCTCCTCTCTTCCCTCTTGCCTTTCCCCTCCAAAATCTTTGCCAGATCTTTTGTTTTTGCCAAATTCTGGTTTGTTTCTTTTTGTGAATCGCCTGAATGAGTGAAAACATGAGAAAGAAGGTGGTGATTTTAGGGGTTTTCATAATTTTTTTCAAATCTGTTCTCAGTTGGATTCACAGGGCAGTGTGAAGTCTCAGAAAAAAAGAAAAAACCCTCTCAAACATTGTACTGAAGAAATGAAAAGTTTTCATCTCTGCAGTGGTTTAAAATATAAAGGAAACCACCTGAAGAGCTGAGCATTGACTAACAAACTACTGCAAGGTGTATTCACATAAATAACTGCGCTGAAAACCTCTGCAGGTTTAGTATGGCATCAAGAACTCCAAAGAAATTAGTCCCAGGGATTAAAACACCTCAGAATGATTCAGCCATATGTTTTATTTTAAGGAAGGAGTTGTTTGGTATCTTCCATTTCTGGCTGAAACAAGCTTACTTTTATCACTGCTACCTCAAAACTGCAAACCTGCATGACACTGTAGAGTAGAAACTGTCCTGCAATGGGCTGTGAAGGCAGACCCTGGCAATTCCCTCAGTTAATCAATACACAAAGTGCTGCTGAGGTTCTGATCTCAGGCAAAGCATCCCCTCATCACAGAGCCCTGCCAGATCAAACCCAGGAATTCAATAGAGAACCCACTCCAGCACTGCAGAGCTGCACTTCTGAGACAAAACAACATTAGTGCTGAAGTGCTTGATGGTGGCAGCCCCACTGAGCAACAAAGACACTCCTGTCCTGGGAACAGGCACAAAAATAATAATAAAAATCCAATATTCAGGAAGCTGGGAGGATCAGATTGGAAACAAGGAGTGGGTTTGCAATGGATCCATGCTGGGATGGCTCACTTCTGCAGGCTGGATCCCAACAGCAGAAAACATGACCTCCTCCCTCTTCTTTGCCCCAGGGACACCCAGCCAGAAGCTTGGAGGTGAACAATTATAGTGGCCCTCAGGAGGAGAGCCTGAAATAGAAAAGTGTTTTCATCTGCATTGTTCCAAATCTGGTGAGATATGAAGAAACTTCCTTTCTCAAATTATCTGAAAGAGAATGGAAGTGTTTGTCAAACTGGATTAGGGTTGGAAGCTCCATGACATATCAGGAAAGTGATTTACCCAAGTGAATTTGGGGAAAGTATTTTACTATGGCTCTGTTTTTCCTCCTTTTCCTTGGTGTTTGATATCCACCTTTTTTATTTGTTTGTTTGTTTGTTTGTGGGTTTGTTTTGTTTTGTTTTTAAGAGGACAGGAACATAAATATATCTCATCTTCTGTCTTTCAATGCCATGTGGCCCTGCACACCTGTTCCCAGGTGCATCCCCTGGCAGGATGCTCTAAATCGCTGTTGTCCCTTCCAAGGTGTCTTTCTACCCCAGCAACTTTCTTCTCAGCCTTGCCCTGCCACCAATTGACACCTCAGCTGATGAAATGCCTGAATATTTTGATTTTGGCTCACTCTGAGACCCCTTCCCTCCACTTTCCTGCCACCTGGACAGCACCTTTGGGTGCACTTGTGCCCCGTGTGCTGCTGTCCCCTGCCCACCCCTGCATCCCCCCCTGCCCACACGTGCTCGCTGCTACAGTGGCAATGAGATGGAGATTACAGCCACTAATTGCACACAAACAAGTGATTAGGGGGACAATTGCAAAGCACACCCCACCCTTGCACTAATTCTTCATTCCCTGCATGGAGTAATGCCCTTTTGTTTCCCTGGATAAGTCCCTAATGATGTTAGGGGGCATGCAAAGAACACGGTGGCACCAGGGTGAGCTCATTAATGAGATTAGCCGAGTTTTAATTTAGATGAAAAGCAGGCAAGGCAGGGAACAAGGCCTGTTATTATTTTGCATTACAAAAGGTGGGTTTGGGAAGCAGGGAGGCGTGGAGGCAGCTGGATGAGGGCTGGGCTGGAGACCTTACAGAGGGAATGGCAGCAGATGTCCCGGTGAATCATTCTATATTTCTGTCCTAGACTTGCTGACCAGCATATAGCTGTAGGTTGATGTGAGACAGTGAAATGTCTACTTTATTTCTGTGTTTATTTATTTTTTGTAGAGCTGTTACTTGACTTGGCTTCCCCAAGCAGTTGCTGGGTGTGGAGCTGGTCTGGGTGCCCTGTGTGAGGCTCCTGGTTTTGAGCTGAGGGAATTACTGGGGGATGTTTGTCTCCACAGCTGGGCAGTGACCACTATGTACCTGCAGCCTTTTTTTTGCCTACCAGGGCTTTACTGGTAATCCTGATCCCTGTGGCTCATTTGACAGAGGTGAGATAATGAGCTGTTGCCTCACCATGAGTTTAAAATGAGCCAGAACCTCTCCCTGCTGATTTCCTCAATGCACCCAAATTTCTTCTCCTAAGTCAGCACTGAGGAACATCTCCAGAGAGAGCCTAAATGCCACATCAGCAGAATCTGTCCCACCTCCTGCTGTGAGTGAGGGTCTCTGAAGGGCTTGTGGCCAGGGAAGTTGTCCTTACCTGCAGCTTGCCCACTCCAGGACCTCCATGCCAGGATATCTGAGGATGCACTGGCCAGCCAAGCCTGGTGCGTGGGCTCCTGGAGCTGGAAAGGAGCTGTGACTCTTCAGGAGACTCTTTTTAAGAAGTATTCCTTTAATGAAGAAGGATAATAACCTTCTGCTTTCCTACCCCTGCTGAAACACAGCTCAACTTCCCAAAACAAGCACTCGGGACTCCTTTTCCATCTGCCCTCAGTCTTCCTGGGCTTCCTCATTAGCTGTGAGCATCTCTGCCCCCACCACAGATCTGGGATGGGTTTGTTAATCCACATTTATCCCTTTGCTTTACAGTAGTGAGAGTCTGGACACCAAAGGAGTAATCAAACATAATTATTCCCACTTGGCACTTTCTGAGCAGCTCCCTAGACTTGGAGCAAAGCAAAAGAAAGAAACACTTTGTAGGTGTAGGGTGGGACATTTGAGAGATCCACTAGAATCAAAACTCTTGGGAAATGAAGGAAAGAAACAGACATATCAAGCAATACTTTAGCTGCATTTGCAAACATGGATGTCACCACAAAATGGAAGGCAGGAGCTGACTCTGTTTCTAACAATTGCTGGTTGTGAATGATTCAGGACTTTTAATGGTTTGCAGCTAGCCCAGGTAGAAGAGGCCAACTACAAAACATTGAGAGAGAAATCTGAAGCAAAAGAGAGACTCTTGAGAAAAAATGCAAGGAAAGATGAAGCGTTGCCTCTTTTTCCTGAAATGAGAAAGGATAGAGAAGAACAGCAAAATGGGGGAAAGATGGTGATTTGCTGCAAAGATGAACAAGTTCTGTCCCCTTTGATTCCATGAGGCCACAGAAACCACAGCATTGCCTCAATAACCCTGTACCACAGAGACAGAAGAAACATCCTTTGGGGCTGACATTAATTTTAAATAAGCCTCTGTCTCCTTGCCTCTCACCTTACAGACAAATTGCTGTTTACAAACTTGATTTTCTTTCTTTTTGAGCTTTTTATTTTTTATTTTTTTTTGCAGGAATGGGGCTGTGGGAAGGGGTATCCAGTGTGCTGGGAGCTGTCTGTCTCCACGGGCAGGAAGGGCTGTAAAGGTGGAGTCAGATAACGGGGTCACTGTGGATCTGGAGTCAAAGGCACCAAGTGCAGGGCATTGATTTTTGTGTCTGTGCTTGTTAATGGCACCTCTATGAGCATGATGACTCTGGCCTTTGCTCGCGCCATCTCTCTGATGATATAATATTGCTTGTGTGGAATAAGGAATAAAATCCTCTGTGAGACCTATTGATGAAGAAATGAAGCTCCAAGGAGGTCCAGCAGTGTTTCTGATGACCCCTTAACCTCCTCCCCATCCAAAACTGTGTGTTGGAAAGGCCATAAAGGATTTTTGTGTATTGACAGAAGAGATGGGAATCACACAGGGCCCATGCCTTCGCTCCAAAATCACCCAGCTGCAGAACAGTGGGGAATAAACATAATTTGTAGCTCGAGTTCCTCTCATCTTGAGACAGATCCATCCCCTCCTGTAATGGAGACCTTTCCCTGGCAGAGCTGGTTAAATATGAACTAAATCTCTGCAGGGAAAATTTTGCCAGTTCCTGTTTGTCTTCCTGCTGCAGCTCCCAAAGTAAATAAAAATACTGAAGACCTGTGCTCGACTTTTTTTTTCACTGCTCCACAAATGGGATTTGGGAAGAGGAGTGGAAAGCTGTTGGGGCAAGGGCTTGGTAGGAATAAATATCTGTTGGGATGAGCAGCCTGGCACAGGGATGTCCTGGGAAGGTGATGCTCAGGGACTGTGGTACCTGGATCAAGGCAGGTTCCTTTGTCACCTGTCCCCATCTGGACTGGCTGCAGGCTGGAGTAGATGTGAGACAGCCCCAGAGGTGTCAGAATAACTCCTGAGACTCTCTGGGGATGGCAGAGGAACCAGAGCACAGAGAAACCCCACCTGTGAGCATGAAAGGAATGCCAGTTTCAAGGTGACAGCTGGGTCATGTTTTTGGGCTTGACCACCACTCAGAGGCCAGGAGTGATTGGGAAAGCCTGAAAGACTCAGTTGGACTTTTCCAAAACACATGGAAAACCTCTGCTCTGACACCAGATGTCAAACTGGCACTCAACCTGACCTGCCAGACCTGAAAGACACTCCTTGGAAGCCAAAGGGTTTCTTGGATCACACATGAGGGGGAAGAAGAATCTGTGCTGCCAGGGAATGATGCGGGGAGTGCTCAGATCCCCCAAAGAACTCAACTGATGGCAATGGTGCAGGAGAGGCACGTGAAGCAAGGAGGAAAATCAAGCACATGGACATGCTTGTTATTGTCATCACTGGCTTTCTTGTGAGTATTTCAAGACTTGTTCTTTTGTCCTGAATTCCCTGTGATTCAGGGATAATCCTTGCATTAGAAGAAAAAAAAAAAAAAACAACAAAAAACTGCTTTTTTTTTTTCTTTTTCTTTTTTAAATTACCAGAGATTTTTAGGCTTTATCCATGATTCATGGTCTGCCCTGCCCTGCCCTGTCTCCAGAAGCCAGAAAATATTTGTCCTAGGGTAACCTAAGAGTGAAAATCCAGGATGCAAATAAAAGAAGCCCAGGTTATCACGTTTAATCTTTATTTAGCCAATTTTGAGCCAGTCTCTTGATGTTGAGGAACCTGGCCCTCACTTTGGGCTGCTGGCCAGACTGTTGGAGGTGGAGTTGGCAGATGGCCTGCTGCCTCTGCTGGCAGCACACTGACCTGTCACACCAGGTCAGGGAGAGCAAAACACTCCCAGGCTGCCAGGTGGGGTTTGGGAAAATTCAGTTCGCCTGCTGAACACTGCTGGGGTTTTAAGAGACAGAGAAAAGGGATAAAGACAGCAGGGAGAAGATGCTTCTGCTGAAGATACCTACATAGCAGCTCTGCTTTAATAGCTTTAATTGATGTTTGACTTCAGTGAGAGCAGAAAGATAGAGATAAATGAACGAGCTGCAGAAAGAATGATCCTTGCAGGAGCTGCCTGGTAGGGAGAGACAGGGAAAGCACGAAGGTTAAAAGTCTAATGACAAGCATCCTTAATGATTGCTCTTCCTGTATTCCCTCTGGGTAACATTTCCTGAGACTAAATTGTCTTAAAACCACTCTAACGTGGCTGAAACATTTCTAAATATAATTCAGCTCAACTAATGCTGAAGAATATAATGGAATTTCAGGAAAGAAAATCAAGCACAGTAAGTTTGTTAACCATTACATGTCTTTCAGGGCAGGCCAAATGGTGCATGAATTTGGGTAAATAAAGAAGAAAAAGGCTTTTTTTTTTTTTTTTTTTTTTTGTGTCATCTGGAGTGGAAGTTCACCTGTCTGCAGCAGTGCTGAGGGTCCCCGCAGACTGTGTTTCCATGGTTCCATGGAGTGTGTGAACCCCTGTGCTGTGGCAAAAACAGAAACCCCACCTGTAATCCTGGGGGAAAAAAAAAAAAATCAAGCTTGCTGAAGCAACACTGAGTTGCCACAGATAGTGATTTTTCAGTGCTGGGCAAACAGATCTGTTTGTTGGTAGCCACAGGTGTCCAGGGGAGGCTGCATCACCCCTTCTCCAGCAGCCCGAGCTCGCTGGCTGCTCCAAAGTGACGTGGAGATGCTGCAGAAAATGGCTTAAAAGCACAATTAACTTTCTGCAACAATAGCCTCTTTATTCTTCATTATGAAAAGGCCTGAAAAGGGAATTTGTTTTCCAAGACAGATGTGAAATGAAGCTCTATCAGAACAAGTAACCTTGCAAGCCAGACACAATAGCCGGTATCTACCCATCGCTTCCTCCCTGGCCCTCCCCAGGCAGTGCACAGCAGCTCGCTGTGAGCCTGGTTTTGTCTGCTCCCCCTGCTTATAAATTACACTCATTAATATTATTTTCATTTCTTGGGAAAGCAATCAAATAATAAATGTGCCTCTGCAGTTCCTGCCCTGCTCGGGGCCCGGCTCCGGCGTCTCCCGGGCAGGAAGGTCAGAGCGGTGGGATGGAGTCACACTGCTGGGTTAGAGGCTCTTTGAGCTGCCACCCTCAGATGATGCCACTGGCTCCCTCCCCTGACCCTCCCATGTCCAGCCCCAAAGCTGATCTGTAACTTAAAGACTCACAAATAGCACAGATTTAGGATGAGAGCACAAAATCCACCTGATGGACTCATTTGTGCATTTTCACTGCAGTATTTGAGCAGAGAATTAATGCAGAGAATGGCCAGGCTCATGCTTTGGCTCAATTTTTCTGTAGCAGATGTGAGGGAAAACACCTGAGGCAGCTTCCCCTGTCCTTGAGGGACTTCAGACCCAGACCTGCCTCTAAGCATTGCTACTCTGGTCTGTTTGCACTTTCCTACCAACAAATGTGGGGATGATGCAGCTGCTTTTGGTACCATGGAAATATTTTCCTTTTCTCCCTTTGGAAAGCCTAGAAGGAAGAACAAAACAGGAATGAGAGGGATACTGGAGAATAACAATTGGGATTGCTAATTGCTACGTGGGTTTCAGAACCAGGAAATAAAATTCATTGCAAAAATATGGGCCAAAAACCCCCAACTAAACCTTCCCCAAAATCAACCAACTTCCAAATAATGACAAATAATGTCAGTCAAGAAAAGCTGATAACAGAAAGGTGACAGAAATCCAGTGGGGCAGTCTCCAAGCACCACAACTGGGTGCTATTTGCAGAGTAACCAAAGGCTGTGGGTGCCTCACAAGAAAGGATTTCTTAGGAATTTAGGTGGGCAAAGCAGGAGGAAAGGATTTGTTTTCCCAAGCTTTGTCAGAGAGTCAGTAGGAGAACAGAGATGTGAGCTGTGCTTCCTGCTGGCAGCAGGACACTGGACACACCTCTCTGGGCTGAGGTGACCCAGCCCCAGACATTCCAAATAAGGGGCTCAGTGGCATTTAAAGGGAAGGACGTGGTAAAGATGCTGTGTTCCCACATATCAAAGTGACCAGGAAAAGGTTTTTGGGGAACTTGTTGCTCTTGCAAGGCAGGAAAGGGTCACACCTTTTGACTGCAATGTAACAGGATTTGGCTGCTGCCTCCCTGGTGTCTAAAGACTTTTTCAGAGGTCTGACCTGTAAAAAATAAGGTTTGCTCAGATCTGAGGCTGCTCCCTCCCAGTGTGCTCATTCTCCCAAAGGCAGTGGTGCTGAAATGAGAGCTGCAGCTCCAGGCACATCTGGGGGCACAGCTGGAGCTCTGTAGCCTGGGACAGCCCAGGGCTGGGGCAGCCAGATGGGGACAGGCAGGAGAACTGGGCAGAGTTAACTGGAGCTGTTCCTAAAGCAGCCAACTAACCAGGGCCAGAGCAGTGCTCTGTTTATGGCAGTGCTTTGACCAACATCTGCTAAGCATGGTCTCATTCCATGTCTTGAGGGATAACACATGCTAAGAGCATCCCATCAAGGCTGCCTGATTCTGGTGTGGGGAAAAAAAGTTTAGTTCAATGGATGAGAGCAGTGCTCCCTGGCCCAGGAGATGATCCCTGGCCTGTTTTATTTGGGAGCAGGGCCCCAGTGTGGCAATGCCTGTGCACCAGCCCTGGCAAGTCAGCAATCAAGTCACTCTGCCTGCCTGACTGCTCAGCTCAAATGACTGCTGGCTGTCCAGGGCACGCATTCCTAGAGCAAGGAGGAGTTATTAAATCCTCCCAAAGCCCATGGGTGCTCAGATCCATCATCTCTGGGCACAGAAATAAATCCCTGCTCCCTCCAGCAGGTAATTATTTGCCTGCTCAGGTTCCTTGCACATGCATGTGCAGTCGTGATTTGCATGTGGCCAAGGCTGTCAGTCCTCCCTGTGACTGTGCAGGTAGAACCAGCAGGGAAACACTGGCTGTGGCTGTCACCAGGCTGGCTTCCAACTTCTCCAGAGGTAGCTGCTCTCTGTCAAGGCTCAGGAACAGCCTCGGGGCAAGAAGTGATGCAGGGAAGAGGGTAGGACTGAGCTGGTGATCTCCAGGTGATATGTAAAAGCATCTGCAGGAATGTAAATGGGAAGGGGGGATCTCAGAGGATAGAGGGGAGGAAAAAGCTGATCCAAAAGCATGGGGAACAACAAGATTTATATCAGCTGAGGCTGGTACTGCCTCATCTAGAACCCCAGTTAGTGGATGTTTGTAGTTTCTTAAACCTAAACTAAACTAAATAAGGAATTACACAGGTGTGTGGATTTACCTGAACTATGTGCTGATATGTTGCCCTCCGGAAAAAATTATCATTCCCACTCACCTTGTAAAGACCATGGACTTTCCTACAAATCAGAGTGACTACAGCAAACTAAGAGCCTTCCCTCTAGGCAGCCCTGCAGGACCCCATCCCTGCAGGGTGTGATGGGGAAGCTGTCCTGGTTTCAGGACTGGTATCTGAAGCAGGAGGGCCCCACCAACACCTTTGCAATCTGCGTCAAGGCAGGGAAAATTGCTGTCATGTTCAAGCTGTCTGGGAGATAAACTGAGTGGGTTTATTATAAACCTCCCGTGTGACAGAAATGCTGCACAGAGTGTCTCTCCTCTCTGAGGAACAGGCACACAAAACTTGGGGTGGCAGCTCTTCTTCCCAGGACCTGAGGGCTGCCACAGGTCTTCCAGTGCTCCAGCCTTATCCTGGCCTGGTGGGAGATGTTCCATGGGCAGCTTGTGGGCATTCCCACCTCCTGCTTTTCTCTTTGCTGCTCCACAGTGGGTTGAGGCACTCACTGGGTTTCATCATTTCTGTTTGCTGGGTCCAGCATGAGTGCTCACTCACCTTCAGGACCAACACACCCAGTCGTTTGCTGTCCCACCACCTCCCAAATTTCCCGAGTGGAAATGGCCACAAAACCTTTCCCTGTTTCTGATAACGAGTATGAAGCAGGAAGAATCTGCTAGGGACAGGATGGAGAAGAACAAGCCTGAAGTTTACAGGGAAAAGCATCCACGACAAGTTGTCCCAGCTGCTCCCACCACCCCTCTGCAGAGCCAGGTGATGTTTCTCCTAAGGTCACCCAAGCTGCAGTTTCACAAGCACGACGAACAGGCTCGCCAGGCTCCCTCCTGCTACGGCAACATATGGTGGTGGGAGGGTGATTGACTGGTACAATGTGATTTTCAATAAAATGTCTTGCAGACAGAAGAGTTCCAGGTGACTAGAAGTAAGCAATCATCGTGCCAATCTTTCAGCAAAAAAGGGTCACACGTTGAGTACGGCAACTTGAGGGAATAAGGCAGCTTTTTATAGCGAGTAATATCTCTTCTGACAGTGCAAGTGAACTGCTTCAAACCACACTTGGCTGGGAATGTGCGAAGATGAATGGCTTTGTCTCTCAGTAAGTATTACCAGGAGCACTAGGAAGGATGAGAAATGGTCTGTAAAGTAAGCAATAGCTAAAAATCCTCCTCTTTCCTGACCTTATTGTAAAGAGACCTTTAGCAGTGCGGGGAGGAAAAAAAAAAAAAAAAAAAAAAGATGTGTAACGAGGTGTCCCTGAGGAAAAAGAAAAATCCACCCTAAAGGGAAACCTGGAAGCTTTTAGTAAGGATTGGATGTGATGAGCTGGAGTCTCATAGCCCACAGTTGAGAGGCAGCAGCCTCATCTTTCTCTCCTGTTTACCTGATGTTTTGGTGATGGACTGAGGCTTGGCTGGGTCTGGGAGCACAGTGTGAAAGGTGCTTGTCCCTCAAGGGAGAGACAGCTGGACACAACTGCCTAAATAAATAAAGCAGGTACAGGGGGACTTTTATCCCCCTTTTTTTTTTCAAGCCAAGGTTACTCTGATAAACTGAAGCCATGAGGGGAAGTGACCACAGATTCCTGCACCTTCACAGTCTGACCCTTTGGTGGTCACTACATCTTTGGAGGGCTCAGAATTAGTTTTCCTGGTGAGGACCTGGTTCTTCATAACCTGAAGTTCAAAATAATGGTGCCTCCAGGATTTCAAGGGAAGCGTTGGCTTCTTCACAGTTCTGGGGGGACTGGAGAGGGAGGCATGTGAAAATTCCTGTTAAATTGGGATGGGTTTATTTATGGCAATGATGCACTCTGCCTTGTGTCTTCCCAGGTATGATCTTGTAAGGATTGGAAAGCATGAGAGGACCTACATTCACTGTACAAAATATCTTGTTTCCAGATTGGCAGCTCTCATAGAAATCTCTTAGAAACAGGACTGGGAGCTGCATGGCATTCAGGCACCTTGGTCTGTGCCAAACCCATCTCTCACTCAGCCCCAACACCTGCAGAATAATTAACCCCCCTGTGAGTCCCCACCTGTAACCAGCCCTCTTTGGAGGGCCATCAACCCCTCTTCCAGTAAAACTTTCCTTTTGCATATGGGACTGTCACAAAACCTCTCCTTTGCACTGGAGTGTTTGTATTCCCAGTATTTTTGGAGAGTTTTCCAGGGGAAAGCCCTCCTTGCACACCTAGACATGCATTACTAATGTACAGAGTTTACTAATTATTGTCTTAATGCAAACTGGCTGACTCAGTCTGCTCACAGGGAAAAAAAAAAAGAAAAAAAAACAAACAAAAAACCCAAACAACTTTACTGATGGTATTTTTCTGGATTAAGCAAGAGGGGAAAAAAGTATTAGAGAGAGGATTTGAAGACACCACCAAACAACAGTTGTGTGTCTTGTACTGTGGCTGCCTGAGCATATGGCCTTTTATGGGATTCCAGGCCCTGTCAACTCAGAAAGCAAATCTTCCCTCTCTGCTTAGGCTGAGAGTGAGTCTGCTTCCCTCTGACCCTGTCACCGAGGCATCTGGCAGGAATGATGAACTCTCTATCTCCTTGTGTTAAACCTGAGGTTATTGGTTGTTTTGGTTCAGTTATTCTTTGTTTTTCCCTAGGGGGAAGAGAGGAGCAGAGACAGAACTAAAAGAAGTTATAACCAGATGTTTGGTATTTCCATTCCAGCTTAGGCTTTGCTCAGATGGAGCTTGCCCACTGATTTAATGAGGGCAAAAGTCCCTTCCACCCTTGTCTACAAAACCAGCTCCAGCAGTTGTGGGTCTGCTTGTTTCCTTTTCCACACGTGCATCCCAGATGTGCCCTTGTTCTGCACACAGAGGCAGAACATCTGTGCTGGAACGAGGAAGGAAAAATGATGATGATATTTGGTTGTCTTGGATGCTGAGATCCTGTCAAATGTATGGGCCAAGGGGAACCTTTGTGGGTCTAAAATAGGGGCTGCAGGACTTGGAAGGACAGGAATCACTCATGGTTCTCAAACCTGAGCAAGCAGATCCTTTTCCTTTCTATCAGGACTGTGAGCACAGGACATGATGCTCTTCATCTCCCAGACCAGTGCTTGGATGATGATGGTGGTGAAAGTGGTGGTCTGAAATCCAGAAATCAGGGGTGTGGCAGCTCTCAGGGGGATGTGCAGAGCTGCAGCCATGAAAATTGGCCCGTGAAAGGTCAACCAGAAGTCATGGCTGTGCATTTTTGCCTCCCACAGATGTGTGACCAAACTCCTGCTTCTAACTTCCACAAAGGTTCCAGCTGCCCCCTTTTAATCCTTTATTATCTGAGTCACACACCACCAAAATTACCTGCAAGCCCCCAGTATTATAAATTATATAAATTATTATTATAAATCTCTACTCCACATGAACAACACCCGGGTGGACATTTGAAGAGTTAATGATACATTTTTCTGGCATAATTGATGTTTACTCCTTTTTTAGTTTGAGATACAAAAAATGCCTAGAAGGCATACGGGACTTTAGGATCTCTTTTATACCCTTAATTCCTGAAGATCATTACAATCAAGGAGACTTTAAATCCCCAGATAAGTCTCAGAAAAAGGGATGATGAATAGATAAGAAGCAGCAGTGTATTGCAATAATATTCATCCATAAATCTAACAGGGTACTTAGAGTGAAGGGAAGAGCTTGCAAAATAAAAGTGAGGTGGGAGGAAGGGCGGGCATTTCAGCCCAACACAAAAGTGTGAGCAGTTCCCTGTGGATGAATCACACTTTTCTCATCAAAAACAAGCAGTCCCATGACACCAGAATGGGGTTTGGTTTCCAGAAGAACTTCATTTGGGGTGAACCAAACACTTCTTTATCAGTCTCTCCTCTCCCCAGTTGCTCCTTCTCCTTAAAACCTGTGAGGTGCTTTGTGATTTTTGGGTAAATTCAGCCAGGATGTTTCACAGCTCTTTGAAAGGAAAGATGCAGAGAAAACAGAGAAATTCTTCCTCAAGAAATCAGAGATTTAAGGCTGCCTGGCCCTTTTTTTACCCTCTCCCTTTAAGGGAGTTTGGAAACACAGGTTTAGGGGAGTTTAAGAACATTGGTTGTCTTCCAGGAGGCATGAAAGGCAACAGCCTCAAACCAAGCATTGCACATTAAGGCACTGGGCATTTCCCTGGTGCCTCTGAAGCTCCAGTGTTGCCCTGTGTGGGAAATTAGGATCAGGCCTGGAGGAGTGTGTGCTGCCCATAAGGTCTGATTTTCAGAGGTACTGCAATGTCTTGCTTTGGAAAGCCAGGTGTCTGCTGAGGAAGGCAGGAGCCTTCCTTGAAATGGAAAATGCAAAACCCCTCCCGATGAATTGTTATAAATTTGAAATTTAGGGGCTCTCAGGCAAAGATATGGGAATAGGAATAACAGTTCTTTATTAGGGATATTAAAATGCAAATACAATAGTACAAAAAAAGAAACCAAACCACTGCCAGAGTGAGAGCAGGAGCTGAGCCCTGTGGCTCAGGGTGGTGGCAGCAGTGCCATTCCATGGTGGCTCAGCCCTCCTGCAGGGCCAGCTGTGCTTCTGCTGGAGCAGGGATCCTGCACAAGGCTGGAGTTTTCCTCTGCAGCTCCAGGGCTGCTGGAGATGGGCCTGCTCTCCCTCTGGCAATGCAGGGCAGCAGAAAGCTGCTCCTCTGGGAATGCAGGGGGCAAAGGCTGCTGTGCTGCTGCCAGGCTCAGGTTGGATCCAGGCAGGAATGCTTGGCTCCTGCCCTGGGCAGAGCATCTCCCATGGGATGATGGAATTTGATCAGCCCTGCAGGGACACTCAGTGGCCATGGAGAGCAGAGATCTCCTGGAGGGAGGATTGGCTGTGGCAGAGATAAAGAAACTGCCCCATGGACAGAGAGAACTGCCCCAGCTCTGACAGACAGCAAATAGAATATACACTCCCACTTCCAACCTAAGACATGCAGAATGGAGGACAAGAATACTTCATTTTGCTTTCTGGAGCTCTCAGACCCAGAAGAAAAGGTTTTGCAGCTATGGATTGGTCTGTTGGCTGTATCTTCTTGACTTTGTGAGGGCACTCTTTAGGAAGAAAGGCTGAGTTTCCTTGGGGATCCCACAGCACAGGCTAAAGTGAGATGCCATCATATTTCTCTGCTGTAATCTGGGATTTCAGGTACAGGAAAAGTGGTGCCACCCTGTTGTTTTGCCTAATAAAACATTGGAGCCAAAAGTCAGCTCATTGTAAAATACATCAGTAAGGAAACCCAACAGGAAAGTTAGGCTTGTTGTGATTCCATGTTTTTTTTTTTTCCTGTTTCATATTGGAAAGTTTGGTTTTCCCAAGGGCAGAGAATTCTTTGCCTCGGAAAAATCTGTATGGAACTGTATGTAGAATGTCCAAATCAACTCTCTCTGTCTATCCCATTAACAGCTTTCCTTTCCCCTGTTTTTGGTGGAACCAAAATGACCTTTCAAATCAAAGACTTTTGAAGTCTATTACAGAAAGCTTTCACTTTTCAAAATTATTTCAGCTTTGTAATAAAGACTGTTTTTTCCTTCCTCAATCTTCTGCTTCCTGCTCAGCACAAGGAGTAATGTTGTCTCAACTTTCCACACCCTTTAAAAAAAATTATTGTATTAGGTTTTTCCTTTCCAAGTCTTTCCTCAAACTGTTTCTAGTGTTGGAAAAAGTTAAATTAAAAAAAACCCCAAAAAACCAAAACAACAACCAAACACCAAGAAAGTGAAATTGAAGTTTGGAAATTGAGAACTTCTGCAAAAATGGTGATGTTTAAAAATTTGAAGTGTAGCAAAATATAAAATAGGAGAAAAAACATGAAGAAAAGCTAAAGTAAACAAACAAAATGCTTAAATTGTTTGAAGTGTTTTTTTAAGAACAAATGTTTCCCACTATCAACACTGAAAACAATGGAAAGATGTCTGAACTTTTCTTCTGGTAATTACATTCTTATCATCAGTGTGGGGCACTGATAAATACTCTGGCACCTCCTTCCTGGTTTATAATGGGAAACATTAACTCAGCATAAACTCCAGCAAGTTGTCTGAATTCACCAAGCCTTCCACTGGGTAAGACCTTCATCCTTCTATTTCCCAAACTCCTGTGAATGTGTCTGCAAAGGTGGCAAAGAATCTCTTAGAAAAGTTAAGAAAACAAAGTGAAACAAAAGAAGGAGCCCACTGGCATTGATGGACATGTGCACTGTTGCCACCCTGTAATTTATAATTTACAGATCTCTGTGAATTTGACACGATTCTAGAACTGTTGTTGTAAGCTAGAGGGGGAGAAAACGTCTGGATCCAAACTGAAATAATTATTTGTGGGAGTCAGAAAATGAGTGTGTCAGTTGTTAGAAGAGAGTATCAGAGGCATGAAATATAGATCACCAACACTCTGTAGCTGCGAGCGAGCTGTCCCTGCAGTGTTCTGTCAGACTGCTGCAGAAAATCCTTGAAATCTTTTCTTTTCAAGAGACAGCAGCTTCAAACCCTTTACTGGCGTGTCCAATCTCAGGATGCAATCCCTTGCCCGAGGAAGTTGCTGCCCAGAGAGGTTGTGGATGGTCCATCCCTGGCAGTGTCCAAGACCAGGCTGGATGGGGCTTGGAGCAACCTGGAATAGTGGAAGGAGTCCCTGCCCATGGGAGGGGTTGGGACTGGATGATCTTTAAGTTCCCTTTCAACCTAAAATATCCAGTAACTTCATGATTCTCAGCCAGGATCAGAGCTAGGGAAGGTAGAGAAGCTGGCTTGGAGTGCAGAGATGCATGGAAAGCCCAGGATATAACTATCAACCTTTGGCCTTCTTATTTTTTGGGTAGAGGAGCAGCTCAGTCCCATTAACTTCAGACTTACAGAGTGCGGGAAGAAGGTGTGGGCTTGTGCCCAGGGCACATTGCCACCATCAATCCCATTCCCAGGTCACTGAGTCACTTTAATGCTACCCAGGCAATTGCATAACATTTAGCCACCTGCATTTGTGGCATCATTGGCTTTTTCACACTGAGCTGAGAGGTGCCATTCTGGTGAGGGATGGGCTGGAAACCAAACACGGGCAGATGAGTTTTGCAGGCCTTGTCTGGAAATATTCTCCTTAATGCTTCTGCTGGAGGCAGAGTCATCTCCACAGCAGCTGACCTTAAAACTGGGAGCCTTGCTGGGGAGTTTGTAGCTTTAGTTAATCACTGGAAATAGCACAAATGCTGTGATTTTCAGCAGTGATGATAGGAAGTATCTGTAGGTGGCACTTTTCCCAGGGAAATGAGGATGCTGCCTATTCTCTCTGCCTCTGTCCCGGCCACGAGTCACAGGGGCTGCTTCTGAAGGGTTCTTTACATGAGGGTTCATTGCTCTGTGCTCAAGTGAATATTCAGGTCAGGCTTCTGCTAATAAACCAGAAAGACTTTTTGCTTGCCAGCTGTTAATATAAAAGGTAACAACAGGAAGGAGCACCGGAGGAAGAGGTGAAATCTATTCCTTCAGGCTACTTGGGAGAAATGTGGTCACTGGATTTGATGGGGCTAAAATATTTCACACAAAAACTTAAGGGAATAGAAGAAGATTCCCAGTCACTACACCATTTTTCCTGGTTCAGAACGGAGAGAAGAAATTTTAACCATTGTGGGCCACGAGCCTTCCTGCTGTGCCAGCTAAAGAGCTGCCTCTGCTCATGCCTTTTATTCCTGCAAATTCCTGCCCATTCCAGTTGCTGTTTCATTCCCTGAGGATCTCTAAAACTAAAGTTATCTTCCAGTTATTACCAGGGGGGGATGCTCTCAAGCCACAAACTTAAAAGCAAGAGAAAACCACGCTATAACCCAAAGCATAGGCCACTGATTTCTACAAGAGTTATCACAGAAGAATCCCAGCACTTAACAAAGAGATTAGGAACTAATGAGGAAAAAAATATCACTCACATTCCAAGTCAAAACAGGTCACTTTCCTTTACCAAAGAACTGAGAAAAAGATTAACTTTCCAGCAGAACTTTCTTTGTGTCAGAGGAGAGCTCCTGACCCAAATGTCTATTGATGTCTTCCTCTCTGTTGGCAAAACAGAGATCATCACTTTACAGAGCCCACGCTGCTGAAATGAATATAACAAATTAGCATTAAATCAAATGAAGCCTCTCCGTGGCTTTGGACAGCAAACTGCTGGGTCTTGATCTTAAACCTCAATAATGTTTCCAAAATGAGCTTCCATAGCAGGGCTCTGTCAGCGGGGCTGCAGCTGTGGAGAGCTGGGGGTTGAGTTAATCACCAAGAAGGGATTCACAGAGCCACCAGGAGCAGGGATTTTTGTCTCCTGGGTGGGCACAGGCGGTCTCACAGTGAGGACCCATTAGTGATGCAGCAAGATGTGTCATGGTAATGACTCTGAGCCCTGCTGCAAAGCCATAAGGCACTGGTAAGTGTTGGTGTGTGACAGAAATCCTGCACATCAGAGGAGAAATTAAGGGTTTTTCTTTCGCTTTCTGCAAAAAGAGGCAACAAATTCTGTTGCCTTCAGTGGTCAAAACTGAAAAGTGGCTGTCATGATGCTTTGAGAAGGCTGACCTAGGACAGAGGCTGGGCAGAGCTAAAGAATAAAGCAGGGATTTGTTGAAAGGATCTCCTCCATGGATCCACCTTGGGCAGCACAAGAGCCCAGCCAGGGCTGCAGCCAAGAGCAATCAAAATGGTCCCAAAATGCACGAGCGCTCCCGGGGTCTCTCCCTTGGCTCAGCTCTGCTCCATTTGCACCTTGCAGTTCATTGTCCCGTTCCAGCTTTAGCCCAGGCACTCCCACCCTGCTTGTTTGTCTCTCTGCAGCCCACGCTGTTTGTGCTCCTGGCCTGAGGTCTGGGTCATTTGTCCTTGGTCCCAGCTGGAGCAGGAATTGTTTTGTCTCCCTGCTCTGTGCAGAGAGCTCACCATCCCATAATATGAAGCTCAGACCCACACACTAAAGCAGCACAGAACGTGAAAAATATAAAAGCTAAAACCTGAGGCATCAATGCGAATTTGTATCTCAGATATTGCATGTGTGAGAGGTTCTGCAAATTCAGGTGTGTTTGAAACCACTGGACCAAACATGGAGAAAAGCCCTGCTTGAGAGTGTGGGAGCTGCTCTTCACACACAGAGTGGAAGTGGAGTACACATCTAAGACTGAACATTTAACTCAATGAGGGAAAAAAATGTTATGGATGAAGAGGAAAGGAAATCACTTTGCTTTTTTGTGTTGATACAGAGTTGAGGTCCAGCTCTCTAAGCCTTTGGAGAAACCTGAATTTGGGTTCTCATAGCAGTTCAATCCACTGTTCCACCATCTGTGAAACAAACTTCCCACTCATAAGTATGGAGTAATTTGAAAAATTTTCCTTCAGGTGATTTGTTCAGGGACAGTGATATTTGTGCAGCAGCAGATCTTATAACATCTTCCTTACTGAAGTGAAAGGATTCATAAGTGAGGTGAGTTCGACTTCTTAGTTCTGTCCATAAACCAAAGGAGAATTCCATGGTATTCCCCATTATCATCACCAGTGTCAGAACTGCACACAAGTATTGGGATTGCCAATTTACCATGGTTAAATCCACCAGTTTCTTGCAAACCTATAAATTACAAGTCTCCTCAGAATCTGGTTGTTGCCCAGATGCACTGGTCAAGCCAGATCTGGGCTGGAAACATCATGCTCTGTAATTAACAGCTCATTAAGGGACTGAATCCACCCGGAGAAAACCAGCTGCTCTTTCTACACCCTGCACTAACAACGACCCTAAAGACAGACATGGCATTAAAGCTTCACTGCCCACCAGGAACATTGACCAGATTTTCCCTTAAACTGAGAAAAGACTTGGAATATCAGAGTTGTAGGAGACTGGTACAGGCTGAATCGCAGCCCATGATGGGTGTTTGGGGTTGATCCTTGTTGATTTGCAGGGCTGTGATGATTTGCCTGGTGGCTGCCTGTCTTTATTTCCATTTATTGTGTTCTTCTAGCACAGTTTCAACTCCTTTTCCCAATGAGGAAGAATCCTGGTCTAGCTCTGAGAATTTGCCCAGGTGGTTGTAAAATTTTGCATTTCCTGATGAATTTTGAAAAGCCTGTCAATCCCTGTCCTGTCCTCTTATTTCTGATTCTCACTTCATAATAAATGCAGGATGAAACCAGAGGAAGCAGCAGCCCCTGGCGTGGCTTAGAAACCTTTAACCAAGAGGAAAGGTTAATGGAGTAGAGTTAATGCAGTGGAGTTTATTTTTAATAGAAAAGAAGAGACTTTGAGATGACTTGGCAGAAATCTTCAGCCTTAGGAAGGAAAAAGATGATAGTGGGTAGTTTTCTCTCTGATGTCATGGTTAATAAACTCAGGATATAATTTAAAGCTGAGATTATTTGGGAGATGTGCCACATCAGGCAAAGGGAAGAAGATATAAGCAGTGAATTTCTAATAACTCAAAACCTCCTCCATACTTGGGTTAACAGTCCTCTGGATTTTCAGGTTTGTTTGTTATCCAGTAAAATCCACAAACACTGACCTTGATTCTTCACAGGGCTGCATTAATAAATTGTTGAAGAAAGGCAACTCTGTAATTATGCCAGAGAACCTTTCTGCAGGTAGGCGAGTACTTGGTTCTCAAGATGAAATGAGGTACCATATGTTAACATTTTGGGGGATATATTGCAGTTTTATGTTTTCCTGCGGCTTAGACTTTTCCCTTGCTAAATAATGGGAATGTGGAACGCCTCAAACCATGGACAGCATCAGTTGCTGGTTCATAAACATTTACAGAGAGCTTGGATGGCAGAGACTGAATAAGCACAAAGCATTTTTTCAACCCAGCTAAATAATTTGTAACTTCTGGATTTTTTTTTTTTAATGTACCTTCCATTCAATCAATTTGCAATTAACTCCAGCCCTGACACTTCTGGCTGTTTGAGCCAGCAGTACATCTGTGTGCTGTCTGCTGGACAGCAACCAGGTGAAAAATTGCTACTTTTTTGGAAGACAATTTGGGAGAACATCGGCGCCTCTTCATGGTTTTGAATGGATGAAAATCCTGTCGTGTCTTAGGGGCCTCATTCCCTGAGCCATCCCCCTGGAAGATGGGTGGCAAAACCTCCCCTGAAGTGCATTAGCAGCTCCCTCAACACTTAATGTGAGCTCTGTGGGTCTGAAGTGGGGCCTGGTGGCATCACTGTGCTTCAAGCCATGCTGCTCATTAGGTAATCTCAAGAGATGATGCAAAGCTTTGGAAGCTCAATTAGCCTTTAATTAAGAGAACTTAAAGAAATGTAAGAGCTCTTAGCTGCTCTTACCACTCAAGCCATGATTAAAATGCTGCCTCTAGCACTCGATAACCCCCTGCACCAAGGTGGGTTTGGTGCCAGCTGGCTGGGAAGCAGCTTTGTGGAGGAGGAGCTGGGGGTTTTTGGCAGCACATGAGTCAGCAGTGCATCCTCGTGGCAAACTGTGCACAGGGAAGCGTTCACCAGGAGGTCCAGTGAAAGGATTCTTCACCTCTGAGCAGCAGTCCTGACACCACTTCTGCAATGCCGGGCCCTGTTCTGCCCTTCCCAAAACAACAAAGCCTGGAGCATTCAGGGGTGAGCCCTGCAAAGTGTCACCAGGAGGAGGTTCAGGATCCAGGAGCACACAACGTGGGAATGGCTGAGAGCTGGGCGTGCTCAGCATGCTCAAGAGAAGACTTGGTGACATCTTGTCTTGTCTTGATATCTGCAAGACATCTTGTCTTGATATCTGCAATATCCAGTGTGAAGAGAAGGAGGATGTTGTAGTTGAGACTGTCACAATACAAAGCAGCACATTCCATTTCCAGAAGGCTTCAACCTGTTTTTATTCCAGCATGCATGCTTTTTATACATTCTTAAACAACTCATCAGTTTACACTTTACTCATTGCTCATGAGAGACAAACAAGGTGCTCATTGGAACAGGCAGCTGCAGTTTCTCTGCTTTATTCTTCTTTCTGTCTTGGTTTCTATGTCAACGACCTTGGTAGGAAATTCTTTCCGGGGTAAACATGGATCCTCCTATCAAACATGGATCCTCTTATCAAACATGGATGCTCCTATCAAACTTCCCTCTGGCTCACAGAAGTTGCTGTAAAGCCTCTTCCACAGGTGGAACCTGTCTGTTTGGGATACAGAAAGATGGGGTCGACTGAAGAGTTTAAAAGATGGTTTATTGCAAAATCAGTCTCAGGGAAGGGTGGACTGTAAGGTTGTTACACCCAAAGCCATCACTTTAGAAGCCTTGCACCAGAAGCTGTTATAATTCTAGTTACAATGTCTCTTATAAATTTTTTATCCAATCAGCTACTTCCACAAATCTTGCTAGCATCTTCATAACCAATTGCTAATTGCTATGTTTTACATGATTTACCCCAATGGATCTTTCTCTATCCAATCACATAACTCTACAGAAACTTATTGTATTTTCTACTTTTCATCAACTCTACAAAATTTCTATTGTTACACTCTAAAATCTTCTATTATTTTGCTTAGCATATTTGTTCGCCTATATCTACTTGCTTAAAACATATTTCTGCCTAAACTACAAATCTTTATTCTTATTTCCTGTCTGTTTCACTATTCTATTCTAAAGCTTCAAGCCTTCTCCAAGGCGTTAGGTCAAACACTATATCCATCTCTGAGCTTGAATGCTTGAGGCCTTGGGAGCTCTCTGTGCTTGCATTTTCCACACCTGTCCAGGTACAGGGGAAAAACCAGAGGTGATGCACGTGGGACATTCTTATTGGATATAATGGCCAAAAAAAGGCACTCTGTGACTGTTGAAACACTGATATGGGCTTCCCAGAGAGGTTGTTGGCTCTCCATCCTTGGAGACATTAAAAACTTGGGTAGACAAGCCCTGCTGGAGCATGGGCTCTTTTTCATCCATATTATATTATATTATATTATATTATATTATATTATATTATATTATATTATATTATATCATATTATATTATATTAATTATATTATATTTCTCATATTATATTTCTCATATCATATTATATCACATTATATCATTCTCTAAAATTGACTGCTGTCTCATGTAACAGATTTCTCCTTTTATCAGCTGACAGAGCTCTCCGGTGAGGTTATCCTAACCTGCATCAGTGAAATTGAATGGACTTAATCAGTGTATCTTTACTAAAAAAATATATTTTTGTCTGCAACAAGCCAAGAAATGAGAGAATTGATTCTTCCTGGAGAGGTTGTAACCTTCAGCAGCGTGTGAATAAAGAAAATCTGGAGGAAGCGATCTCTGGATCTAGAAGATGACTGCTCTCGACAGACTCAGATATTTAATTTTTTCTCACTCTCTTAAATCAGGCCAGCTCTTGCCTGGGGCTCTTTTTGAGTCGTAGCATACAAATTGCTTTAGGGGCGACCATGCCATGGAATTTCTGCCATGGGAAACACATGGAATGATAATAAAGGCAGTGACTGGAGGCAGGGAGACTTTGAGTCCGTGGCTCCCAGGCTATGAGCAGGGTCTCCGAGCTTGCAGCTGCCTGGTGCTGCAGAAGGAGCAGATAGACACTGAGCTATCAGATTGAGAACTGTGTTGTTCCATGAGACATACAAGCATAAGATGGGCTGTAGAGGGTCAGGCAAAGCTTTCTGCCTCCAGAAATGGCTAACAGCAGATGCCTGGGGAGCAGTGCGAGCACGTGGCAGCACAGAGTGATGCTTCTCCAATATGTTCTGCCTGTCTCCAGCAGGTGGGTAAGGGGGTTGAGAATTGCTGTTATCTTTGTCTTTAGAAGCCTTTGATTTGACTTCTCCTCTGTGAGTGGTTTTTTTGCTGTTCCTGGGAGCACCTGGGCTTTGCCATAGGCCACGTGGTCTGCCCAAAAATGCCACAGGACGAACTCTGGCTTTGGTATTAAGAGTTCATGAACCTTTCCCTTCTCTTCATCTTCCTCATGCTGGTCCAGCAAGGAGATTGCACTGACTGGAATTTGATCTGAGCACCAGGCTGGAGACTGTGGAACCACAGAATGGTTTGGGTTGGGAGGGACCTTAGAGATCGTCTCATTCCAATTCCAATTCCAATTCCAATTCCAATTCCAATTCCAATTCCAATTCCAATTCCAATTCCAATTCCAAGGGACATCTTCCACTATCCCAGGTTGGTCCAAGCCCTGTCCAGCCTGGCTTGGAACACTTCTATGGAAGGAGCATGAATGTTCACGAGGGTTCATGAAGGTTCCATGGTTCATGAAGGTCCTCCTGAGGTTGCTCCTGACCTCAGCCAGGAAGCTGGAAGGTCCCCTCAACCCCATTTTGAGATATGGCACAGCCTGGGGGCTGAGAAAAAATTGTGAACCATGGAGGGAACAAGTGAAAGTGAACTGTCAAGAATTACTAAAATTTGGGCAGACATCAGCACTTCTGGAGCTCAGATATCCCCCAGGGAGAGCAAAATAGGGAAGGCGAGGCTGCAAGAGGTCTTGGAGGCTTGACCTGACTTCACTGCAGTAAAACAGGCAACTGCCATGGTTGTGGTTATTCCTCTTAACATTTTTTTCCCCCTGCTGCTGTTTAAAATGCATGGAGAGGGACTTGCCAGCTCCTGTTCTCAGTGTGAGTGCTGTCTCATTCCTGCATCCTGTGTTTGCAGAGTGAGTATATAATGATGGACCAGGGTTCAGCTCATTGAGAGTTTGTTACAGAGTTGGAGCCATTATTATGAAATTACCAAATAAAACATACATTTTCATTCCCATTGGTAATAAAAATTATCGAAGTACCTCTCCTGGGACAATTATAATGAGATAATGCAGAACTCCTGACGGATTCCTGTGGCTGTAAAAAAAAATAAAATCAAAGAGCATTCAACAAGACATTAGTGTATGCCTTGGCTCCAATCACTTCCCTGTCTCAGGGGGTAATGAAGTTATCAAATTAGTTTTAAAAAGGTGAAACTTCCATTTTTCAGCCCATCTGACAGGTTCTCCCCTGAATAATGACATTATGATGAGGTGCACAGGACAGCATGAGCCTTTATTGCTTTTGGTCTAGACACTACAGGACATTAGGAAATTTTGCCCTCTTGTCTCCACGGTGTAATGTTTATACTCAGAGTGTCCAGGCCAATCAAATGATAAAGAACAGAGGTTTAGGTTTTAGGGGTTTTTTTTCCCCTTATACACACCCAAAACATAAATACATCCGTATGTTCCAGCCTGCATTTGCAGAAATGAAGCATAAATGGCCTGCTGGGTTATATAGCTCATCTGTTTCCCATTACTGCTCTGCAGCAAATTACATTCTTTCCAAAGAGCAATGGACAGCCTAACAGCCTCCTTTCCTGGGGATCCAGGATGGAGGTCATGAAACATATTCAGTGCTGCTCTAAAAACCAGTTTGTCAGCCTGGCATGAGCAGAACCCCTGCCCTGAGGTGCTCCAGTGACATTGGAGAGAGCAAAATGCTCTGAGGAGATGTTTCAACCATCTCTGGAAGCATCCCCTGCCTTTATTGAGCATTAAGAGTAACAGGACACCAGCGCTCCTGATTCAGGCACTCCAGTCACGTTCCAAAGGCAGGGCTTTGCCCCAGGGCTGATGCCTCCCACAGCGTTGAGTAAGAGGAATATTTTTCATTTTTCAAGCACTGCCATCTCTCCATTTGCTGGGAAGTGAACCCCAAAGTTTCAGGAGCAAGAGCATCATCTCCCGCGGTTCCCAGCTGAACGGATGGGCGACCTCCCCCAGAGCAGGAGCGCATCCTGCATCCTGCACGGGTCAGGCTCAGCAGGGAGTGATTTACATACCCAGAGACTCAGAACCCCTTTTGGGAGCAGGGATGGTCTCGCTGCCTGGCCCGACCTGGCTGTGGTAGCCCAGGTAACCTCGGAAAAATGGAAATGGGCAGCAAAACTGCGCAACCTCCGCGTCCTCCCAAGTGACCTGTCAACACATCAGAGCTGGACACCCCCCCACCGTGATTCCAGCCACAGAGCTGTCTCATTTCCCTTGTAAAAGAGCCCCACAGGCAACAAATGCACACACAGAGCAACTTCTGTATTTACCTTGACACTACATGAGTCACAGCGCTCGCCTCTTGCCGTGCAGCCGTATTCATTATCATCACTTTGGCATCTTGGTTGCTGCTCTCTCTCCTATTCTCCTTCTGTTCAGCAGAGCAGAGAGGTTGTTTAGGGTCCCCCCCTAGCCCCTCATGCCTGCACTCCTTCCCAGAAAACCATTACCCAGAATTCCAGCTTTCCTTGAAGCAGCACTGAACAAGCTGTGCTGTGTTTTCCCCCCTCCAGGCTTCTTTTTTTAACTTTTTTTTTTTTTTTTTTTAGCAGTTCTTGCAGGAAGGAGTAATTTTTCCAGAATTAAAACATCTGGTTATCGTGCTCCCTGGGTTAGTCAGCACTGAAATAAGAGGGAAACAAAGTGCCTGGCTGTCTCCATCATGGGAGAGGAGGAACATGACCCATGTCTCCACAGGATGGCCTGGGTTGGAAGGGACATTAAAGAACATTCAATTCCACCCCTGCCATGGGCAGGGACACCTTCCACTATCTGAGGTTGCTTCAAATCCCATCCAACCTGGCCTTGAACACTTCCATGGATGGGAAATTCACAGCTTCACTGGGCAACCTGTGCCAGAACTTCACCACCCTCACAGTAAAGATTTTTTTTCCTAATATCCAATCTAAACCTACCCTCAGTCAGTTTGAAGCTTTCCCCCCTTGTTCTGTCACTCCAGGTTCTTGTAAATAGGCTCTCTCCATCTCTCTTGTCAACTTGTTTCTCTTCTCCAGGCTGAACAGTCCCAGTTCTCTCAGCCTAATTCTTCTGGCCCTGCGTGGTCTCTTTGTCAGGGACAAAACAGGATGGCACAGCAGGGACACAAATTTACAAATCGTACAATTTACAAATAGTAAAAAATTACAAATAGTAAATGTGATGTCAAGTGAGGGGGTGTGTCCAGAGGAGAGCTCATCTCTTCCACCTAAAATCGAAGGATGTGCCTGTCAGATGTGATGCCTTGTAAATCTGACCTAGAACAGACTAGACAGAGTTACAGAATAAAGCAGGGATTTGTTCAAAGGATCTCCTCCATGGATCCACATTGGGCAGCACAAGAGCCCAGCCAGGGCTGCAGCCAAGAGGAACCCAAATGGTCCCAAAATGCACGAGCGCTCCCGGGGTCTCTCCCTTGGCTCAGCTCTGCTCCATTTGCACCTTGCAGTTCATTGTCCCGTTCCAGCTTTAGCCCAGGCACTCCCACCCTGCTTGTTTGTCTCTCTCCAGCCCACGCTGTTTGTGCTCCTGGCCTGAGCTTTGGCTCATTTGTCCTTGGTCCCAGCTGGAGCAGGAATTGTTTTGTCTCCCTGCTCTGTGCAGAGAGCTCACCATCCCATAATATGAACCCAGAGCCACACACTAAAGCAGCACAGAACGTGAAAAATCTAAAAGCCAAACCTGATGCATCAGATGTGTTTGGTACAGGCTGGGACAGTGGTGCCACATCTGGTGCTGGCCTGTGGGGGAACCTTGAGCAAATCATTCCACCTCTCCACTCCTTCCCTCTCCTCCCATCTTTGCTGGGATGAGTTAGGGAAGAAACTTTCCATTCCAGAGAGTGCACCCAGTGTTTATCACGCTGGTGCATCCTCAGGCTACTGGCGTACAAATAATGAAGAGCAATAATAACTGGTTGCCAATCAGCACAGGATCAGGTTTGCTGTTTCCAAATCAGTTGGAAATTGTTTTTCTCTTACTTTGAATAATGTGATGGCAATAGCAGTCTTCTTTTTTTCTTTTTTTTTCTTTTTTTGCTAGCAGCTAAAACACCCTTTATCAACATTCCAAAATATGATTAATGCTAATCTTGACCTTTCCAAAGTTCTATGCCAGGCAGTTGATGATGCTTCTGTGTTGTAAAGAATCAAACAGAAGGTGTTTCTATCCACAATGAAGTGTTCTTTATTAATGAATGATTTGCTTACCAGGAAATCCAAGAATTCCTTTGCACTGTCTTTTTTTTTTTTTTTTTTTTTTTTTTTTTACAAGCCTGAGGGATTTTAATCATTTGGAGTGGATTGAAAGCATAAATATATTTATGAATTTCTCATCTCTTTTCCCCCCTTTCTCTAAAGTCAGAACACGAACTCTATTAGCTTATTACTTTAGGTCAGAGATCTTTTTTTTTTTTACCTTTCCAAGGAAAACACCTGGGTTATCAAGAAAATTAATGTATCAAATCAATCAACGTTGTGATATCTGGTGTCAGCTCTTTCTGAGCCTCCCGACAACAAGCAAAGAATACATCTGCAAAGTGTGAAGCAGTAAAGGCTGTAGTTGTCCAGCTTCCAAAAATGAAAATATGGAGCAATTTTCTCGACTTGAGTCAGGTGTAGGGATCTGACCCTGGACACTCCAGGATGGGGGCAAACTTCGTGTTCTCTTCTTCTGTGAGTAAAGCAGAAAATCCTAAACAACTTCCCAGACTCTCGTAAACACCATGAAAATATTTCAACCACTGCTCTGAAAACCTGTCAGAACAGGAAGTTTTGTCAGGTCCTTCCAGAATTCTCAAGTCCAAGGTCGGAGAACAGTGGAATGAAGATTATGGAGGGCAAAGTGCTTAATAGCCAGAAATTGAGGGATCATTGGACATTTTGCCTAATTAATTCCCAAATGCAGCATATTAAGGTGACCAAAATCTTCTGCTACCAAAAGGGTCACATGGATTCACTAGGTTCTTTGAGAGTCACAGATTGGGGGTATGAAAGGACTGTAAAACATATTTCTTATTTATCATTATTTGTAATTCAGGCCACTTATCTGCAATCATATTTCTCCTGACTCCTTGTGTTCTCTGTGATGGGGATGTCTCAGGCCATTAGCGACTAACCTTCTGAATAATTAGGCTGTGAAAATCTAATGGCAGGATTTATTATTTTTATTATTATTAGCTACTTTCAACTCTGTTGTACTAAGTCCATTTGGTAATGGTCTGTTTTCTTGGAGAACAATGCTCATTCGTATAAAATCTTTTTGTTGTTGTTGTTGTTCAAAATGCCTTTCATCATGTGATTTAACAGACCATGAAACATCTTAACGTTGGTTTTTAGATTTTCAAGCCAGTGCCAATACTTTGATGACATTAATACGTTCCTTGCATCACCCCTGGAATACTTATATGAAGTCACTGCATTATCTTCTCCTCTTTCTGCTGTCCTTTGTGTCCTTTCCTCATCGTCCTCCCGTGGTGCATAACAATTTCTGTGCCAGAGGTTTCACTGATGGGCTTCTTTCACCCTACATGCCACTCTTGGACACACCTCTGGATGAGAAATCCAACTGCTTCCATGAGAAACTCCTGGCTCCAGCCACCTTGCATAAAGATGCTGGTTTTTCTGTCTGATTGCCTCATCCTCAGTGACCATCAGCTGGCCAGGGCCCTCACACTCCCCTGCAATCCTCTGCATTTCATTTAAAACCAGATTTGTTTCAACAGGCCCTGCTGACTGTCACCCTCAGCATCCCATGGGACAGGGGATGAGGGGAGCAAATGCTCAGGGAACAAATCCTGCCCTGGGACTCTCTTGCAGCAGTGAATGTGGGCAGTGCTACAGTCATGGAATCATGGAGTCGTGGAATCACAGAATGTTTTGGGTTGGAGGGGGTTAAAGCCCACCCAGTGCCACCCCTGCTGTGGGCAGGGGCACCTTCCACCATCCCAGGCTGCTCCAAGCCCTGTCCAGCCTGGCCTTGGACACTTCCTGGGATCCAGGAGCAGCCACAGCTTTTCTTGGGACCCTGTGCCAGGGCCTGCCCACCCTCACAGGGAAGAATTTCTTCTTATTGTCTAATCTAAATCTCTCCTCTTTTCGTTTAAAAACATTTCACCTTCTATCACTGAGAAAAAATTCACTCTACCTGTTTTATGAGCCCCCTTAAAGCACTGGAAGGATGCAATGATGCCTCTCTCCTCTCCTCTCCTCTCCTCTCCTCTCCTCTCCTCTCCTCTCCTCTCCTCTCCTCTCCTCTCCTCTCCTCTCCTCTCCTCTCCTCTCCTCTCCTCTCCTCTCCTCTCCTCTCCTCTCCTCTCCTCTCCTCTCCTCTCCTCTCCTCTCCTCTCCTCTCCTCTCCTCTCCAACATTAAATGATTTAAAGACCAGATTTTTGCTCTTTCCACACCTTAATTTTAAAACCAGTCCCTTGCATTTTCCATTCCCCTCACGAATCCCTGACTCTGCTGCCTTCTGCATTCCCTGCACTCGAGCAAACTCTGCTCATTTATCTGCAACTTGCTGAAAAAAAAAACCCCATCTTTTTTTCCCCCACTGCAAAAAGCTGTTGTCAAAAACTTCAAATCATCTCATCCATCAAGCACTGTGCACAGGGACGAGTGTGTGACACGTCCAGCTGACAGATCCCTGCTCCTCCTGGGGTAGCTCCAAGGTTCGCTGGGCTCCTTGGGCTTTGTCCGGACCAACATTGAGCTCAGAAACAAACCACACTCTCCCCCAGGGCACTTCCACACTTCCCTTTTCCTTAATTTGGGGAGCTAAATTATGAGCAGAGCAAAAATGCTTTGGTAGCTGTGGAAAAATAAAAAAAAAAGCCATTTCTTCAGTGCTCTTGCCTGAAGCAACCTTGAACCCTTCAGCCTGGGATTTGTGAGGGAAATGGGTTCCTTCTGACAGCCCAATCCATGCCTCAATGCCTTCTCCTCACCCCATTTGTTGTATAAATTTATTTTTCCCACCAAAGGAGGCTGGAACAGCTGGGCTCTCTTTGCTTTCCTGTTATTGCATGTTCTGCTGGCTCATCTCAGAGCTAAATCGTTGCATTTTTGAGCCAGTTTTGCCTGTGAGACTCTAAATGCCTCTATTTCAGGAGGCAAATCTGTTGGTGAGAGGAGGGGACGCCACATTTCCAACAGGCTGTTCTGCCCCAAAAGCCAAGAGATGACACCAAAATTCATTCCCAAAGCTGCCACGGGTTTGGCAAAGCCACTTCACCTCCTGGCATCTCCTGGGGTGCTGATGCTCCACTCTGGCACACAGGGAGGGCTCTGCTGGTGAGGGTCTGAGGGCACTGGGAGCCAGCACAGCCTCGAGCACGGAGCTCACACGTGGCAGATTGAGCATCTTGCAGGATCTTGTCCCATCTGTGCCTCCAGCTGGGGCCTGGAGGAGCTGGAATGTGTTTCCCTGCAGAGCTGTGGATCTTCTTCCAAGAAGCAGAAGCAGGGAGTGGTGGTTGAATGGCAGCTGGAGAGGTTAATCCCCACAAATCTCCTTGAAATCTGCTGTCCTGCTTCCTAGAGAAGACAACTTTAAGGCTACCCCATCCCTGGAAGTGTCCAAGGCCAGGTTGGATGGGGCTTGGAGCAACCTGGGATAGTGGAAGGTGTCCCTGTCACTGAGGGGATGGAACTGGGTGGGCTTTAAGGTCCCTCCCAACCCAAAACATTTTGGGATTCCATATCAAAATTAAAATGATGTGCACACCTCCCTGAGCTTTGTGAGAGGCACCTCAAAAATTAGGATGTGCCCAAACCACCTTGGAAAGAAAATCACCTCTGTGCCAGCTAAAAGCAGCTGGTTCCGCCATCCTGTGCCCTGACTCCTCCAGCAGAGACAGATTTCATTCCACATTTCCCTCTGTGGCCATTTGTCATGCCAGGAAAACAGGAGTGGTTAATTGCCAGGTGAGATGGGAGCTTCAGGTGGCGTTGAGGGAAGAGCTGTGTGGTTTCTAAACTCATTTAACAGCACGGAAACACAGGCTGAGTATCTTGATTTTCAGTGTCATTTTTGAGCGATTTGCAGAGCACAGTTTGCTCCTTCAGGGCACTGAGCCCTTTTTAGAGGACACAATTCCAAAAGGAACAGCAGTCAGGAGATGGGCAAAACCTGAGTGAAAAGAGGCTGGGCTGGAGGTGGAAGTTGAATTTCCAGAGCTGAACTCAAGCTGTGAGGACAGGGTGGTAAATAAGGGGGTGGCTGAGCATCCAGGATGCTCAGGGAAGGAAGGATCAGGTTTGCTGACATCTTTCCTGACTCATCCCTAACAAGACTTGCTGATCCTGCTTCCATAAGCTGTATCCATAAGCTGCACCCATATCTGATGCCTATAAATACAACTCCAGTACGAGGCAGGCTCCCACAATAAATCAGGGAAAAAGCCATGTGGGAGACTTTCTCTCTTTGACTTTCTCATTTCTGAGTAGTTATTTGGCCATGCTTCATTGGGACATAAGTTTTATCTTTATTACTCCTTATTATATCTTTATTTTTAGCCCTCTTCACTTTTTGAAAATGGGCACAGCTGTTGTGTCCTTGTGGCATGACCTTTACACCAAAAGCATTGTCCAGCTCAGTCCCATTTTCCTTGGAAAAACGTAATTCCCCATCTAATTTTGTCTCCCTTTCAGTGTCCCAATCTGTTTGTTTAAATCATAATCATTGATTTGGAAGAGGATATGTAGGCTTTTATTTAATTTTGGAATCATACCATTCTAAAAAAATTAGGCTGGGACTTTTTATATATTTTTTTTTAAATTCTCGTTTCCTCCAGCTATTTACTTTGAACTGGCCAGGCCTGGAGAATTTCAGCCGAAAGGTGATGAAAAATGAAAGCAGAAATGTAATACTGAAATGTTTAAATAATGTCAACTGCAGCTGTCATCAGCTGTTCTCTGGGGAAGGAGTGAAGAGGGGGACCCTGTCAAACAACCTGGCCATATTTCATGGGGTGATAGATGCATTTTGGAGACTTGTGACTACATGGATGCTTTATCAGCTTGATTTTGGAGAACTCATGGATGCAACAACGACATTTTTTTAAATGAATTATTTTTCCTGGGAAATGTGTTTATATTTTCACTTCTTCCTGCTGCAACTGTGTAATAAGTGGGAAGGAGTCTGCTGGGGGTCTTGTTCTTTCTTTGCTCTCCTTCAAATTTTTGCTGCTGTCGAAACCCCTCCTACCCTGCTGAAAACTGCCTCTTTCCCCTCATGAACATTTGCAAACATAAGGCATTTTCACCACAGACTGGGGAAAAAAATTGAAAGCGTGCCTCACATTTCAAGAATATTTCGTTTTATTGCCCAAATCTCAACTCAGCTCCAGGAAATGCAATTCCCATGTTTGCCCTTTCCCTCACCAGCTCGCCCGTGGTCCCGTCTGCAGCATCTGCTCTGGCAATCCTCCCACCAGGGTGAGGTGCCTTCCCTCCATAAACTTCTTCCTTGCTGATTATTTATTTTCAGCACTGATCTAAAGCTCTCTGGGAAGGATGGGAAGACTGGATGGACCTTTGAGCAAGGAATGGCCCTTCCAAGTGCCGTGGGAAGCAGTTTGCAGGACAGAAGCTGGTTTTTTTTTGGGAGCACCCACCCTCGAAGGCATCGCTCACATCCATTCCAGCCCCACGAGGGAGCCCTCCTGGCAGGAAAAAGAGATAACAGAATCAGACCAAATAGTTTTTTGGCTTTAACTGATTTTTTTTTTTGCACAAACTGAATGCCAGGAGAGGGAGGGAAGGGCACGTTGCAGCACCTTGTGCCTGCAGAAGCAAACCTGAAATATTCCCACATGCTCTAGATACAAGATTCCCCTTTCCATCTGCTTCCAGAGCTGAATTGCTGCTGTCCCTGATGATTTCATTCCCAAAAATGCAGTGGGCTGCTTCTGCCACAAGTCATGTGGACAGGAGATGGCTGGAAGGAGGAGGAGGAGGGGTTTTACGTCACAAAGATAACAAAATCATGCCCGTAATGTGCTGTGATTTATTGCTCTGTCTTGTGGCCTCAATAACTTGGGTATCTTTGCACAGCATCTGCTCTGGATTCTTGAGTTTTACCATGTTTTGTGCTGCTGCAGCAACTCAGACCTTCCCAGCCTCCAGGATATCACTGGCTGGGGGCTCTGTACAAATCAGGAACAGGACAGGACTGCTGAGGATGTGCCTTGAGCTGTTTTATTTTCCAGCATCACTCTCATTACATGGCTATGACAATGGGAAGATGCCACCAGCTCACATCCCAGGCAGCAGACCAGGAACTTAATGCTACAACTCACTTTGTAAGTGTTTTGCCCAATCACACAAAGCAAAAGCACATTGACAGCAGTTCCATCCAAGCACTATAAACACACGTACCTCTGGTTAAAACAATGCTTGCTTATTTCCAATACAATACCTGCTTGGAAGCCTTCAAACACAATGCACAGAGCTGCATTATTAAGCTTAGAACTTCCTAGTATCTCATTAGATAGACTTTTCTGCAGCTTAGGGAGTTATTCTAGACAAGCATTAATGCACAGACCATTGTTCCATTTGTCCTTACTTTTCTACTTCTTACATAATTTTTCTGCTGACTTTTCTTGTGGCTACTGCTGAGCTCTAATCACAGTTCTGCTGTCTCTGAGGCCTGCCTTTTGCAGCTTTCCCAAAACCCTCTGATTTTATGGATTCCCACAATTCCCCCACCCAGCTGACTTCTCCACACAGGAGAAGTCAAGAGGGGTCTCATCTCTGAGGTTTTTTTCCACAGTTTCCATGTCCCCAAGTCATTTGCAGCATCTTCCATCTCTGGGAGGCATCTGGTGTCCTGGGGAAGGGGTGGCCAGGTGTGGATTTGAGTTATAAAATCATGTCTGTGCCTTGATATCAGCCCTGAGGGCAGGAGACAGAGCCAGCTGTGGCTGTGGAGGTGTGGGAAGGAGCAGAGGGAGCAGTGGCATCACCAGGATGTCAGCACCAGGATGCATCAGGAATCACCAGGATGCCTGCCCCAAACTCTTGAGGCAGTGGGGCTTTTCTTTAAGGCTTTTCTCTGCATCTGCTGCTCAGTTTATTTCCCAGGGAAGCCCTGCCTTTCCCAGAGTCTTGCAATCCCATTCCCAACCGGGCTTAAAGCCCTGGGACCCCTCCTCCTTCTCTGCCCCAGTCACCCCAGAGCACAAGAGCTGCAAAAGGATGGGTCAGGGAAATTATTTTGCTTTCAAAAAAACTCATTTTATCTCAACTTTTTCATGCAGGGAAGAATCCACAGTTGTGCCAACAGAGAATTTCTGCTCCAGGAGA
Organism: Motacilla alba alba; assembly: GCF_015832195.1. NCBI lineage: Eukaryota > Metazoa > Chordata > Aves > Passeriformes > Motacillidae > Motacilla > Motacilla alba. The sequence goes on along the minus strand of NC_052031.1, from coordinate 3,162,473 downwards.
GCCAGCAGTCTCATAAACCCACTCATCTGTGGTGGTGGAGATTCAGGGCATGAACCAGCACAACCCTCTGATAATTCCTACTGAAATGAAGAGTTCTAGCTGCAGACCAATCCCCAGGACATTTTTCCTGGGATGGAGAAATTTCTTTGTTCTGTAACTGGCACAGCAAGGACATAACATTCAGCTTTGCAAATGCCAGGAGAACACTGATGGGGGGAAGGGGAGTTTTCTTCTCACCTGCATTTCAGGAACAAAACTTGAAGAGTCTGAATTCATCCCTACATGAAACAGAAATTATTTTGAATTCTTGCAGGAAATAAAACGGTTCCCCAACCAGCTTTAATAGTCACAGACTCGTTGAGGTTGGAAGGGGCCTCTGGAAATCATCTGGTCCAACCTCCCTCTTCATACAGGGCCACCAAGAGCCAGATACCTCCTGATCACCTCCAGGGGTGGAGATTCCAGATTCCACATTCCCTCTGCCATTTCAGGGAGAAAGGGACTCAAGCCTTGCAGTTCGCACTGAGAAACCCCCAGCCCTGTCAGCTGTTTGTGGATGCAGCACTTGACACTGCACGTCTTTAATCCCAAAGGTGTGAAATATTGCCTCGGGTCAATTTGGAAAGCTTTTTTTCTCCTAGAATTTAGCCTTGAAACCCACAGATCTCATCAACAAGAAGCAGAATGAATCTTTGAAATTGGGCAGCGTGTAGGGTCTGCTGCCTTAAATTCTCTTTTAACCTTTGCTGTGCTTCTGTTCTTTAAATTGCTGCTACAGCTACTCAATTCCCTCCCCAACATTTTGGTTGTCTATTGTTATTAATATTGATGTTATTGTTGTTGAAGAATTATTATTATTATTATTATTATTATTATTATTATTATTATTATTATTGTTATTATTATTATTATTATTATTATTATTATTATTATTATTGTTATTATTATTATCTTAGATTGTGGGGATTTTTAAGGAAACAGCTCCAGTCCAGATCCCACCATGGTCCTAGAGGCAGCTGGAAGCTCCCCACAGCCACCACTGGAGATCCTCATCACCACCCCTGCCCTTAACTGTGTGTGAAACTTATGACATAATCAGAAAGTCACAAAAATTTAAAAAAAACCCCACAAAATTCTGATTCATGAATCCCTTCAATAGTTCTGTGGTTTGTGTTGTGGTTTTTATTTGAGGGAAGTCTTCGGGGGATTTTCTTTATTGCCCTTGTTTTCTGTTGTATTTATCATGGAAACATGAAGTCATGGAATGGTTTGGGCTGGAAGGGACCTTTAAGCTCATCTCATTCCACCCCCCCTGCCATGGACAGGGACACCTTCTGCCATCTCAGGTTGCTCCAAGCCCCATCCAACCTGGCCTTGGACACTTCCAGGGATCCAGGGACAGCCACAGCTTCTCTGGGCACCCTGTGCCAGGGCCTCACCACCCTCACAACAAAGAATTTCTTCCTTATTGCTAATTTATGTATTTTATCTTTTTAAACAAAGCGTTACTACAGCAGGTTCTTGCAAGGACATTTCTCACCTTCTTCCCAGATGCTCCCCCTGCTGCCCTGGCCCCTTTCTTGTGCCAGGATAAACATTCCAGCAGCCACAGGGAGTCTGATGAAAGCAAAATCCACCTTAAAAAAAAAGCCCTGTCCTCTCCCCCTGCAATCTGGAGCAGCTCCCTGAACAAGGGCTGTAGTTTGAGGCCGAGTTATTGCGTTATTATTGCTGCTACAATTGCTACTTTTATTTCTCTATTAGTGTTATTATTTCTGCTATACCCACCTGGCTTTCAGTGAGGAAATCTCTGACAGTGCTGGTTTTTTTTTTCAAAAACTCACATAAAGGCACTTTTACCTCTGAAAGCAGCCAGTGGTTTGGGTGCAGCTCAGTGAAATTTGCAGATGAAGAAAACTCATGGCATATTCTCCCCCACCGTGGCTTTCCTCCAACAGAAAGGGCAAGTTGCTCCTAGTTTTCCTTATTAGCACTGGGCTGTTGGAGTGTGTCTCTCTCTCTCTATCAACTCCTTGCAACACCTAGAAGAGCCAGGCACTTTCCCCAGGGAAAGCCAGCTCCATTTAAAATAGGAATTACAAGCATTTTGGTGCTGAAGTCAGTTGTTTGAAACCATCTGCAGTCTTGCTGCAGTGCTGCTGTATCCTAATTCCATCTGTCAAAGCCCAGGAGGGTTGAGGCGATGAGCCCGGCGCTGTGAAACAGCAGCGAGCTCGGGCAGGCGAGGGAATTCCACATCCAGGGAAAAATTAGGGAATCTGAAGCTGTCACCGCTGCAAATAATGCTCCCTGGTTAATGAAGGCAGGGGCTGCTGAAATCCTGTGCTTAAAAGATGTGAGCAGCAGAGCTGTGGAAAACGTCCTGTGTTCTGCCTTCAAAAGCCTGTCTTAGGTGTCTTCTGCAGAGCTGTGCTTTCCCCTCAGCTTAAAAGACAGAAAATCCCCCTTGTCTTCCCCAGCACAATCTTTATTGGAATGATTGCAGTGCAGTAACTCCAGCTCTAAAACCTTCTCCCTCCAATTCCCCATGTGTGAGCCAGGTTAGTGGAGGTGGGGATTTTTATTTCATTGCACCTGTTCACCCTGGAATGGGCCAACTGAGAACATTCAGTTCCTCCTCAAGATTTCCTACCCTTCCAAAGACCTCCCAAGTGTCTTTAACTTGGCTTCCTAAACCCTCCTAGTGGCATCTCCAAACTCCTCAGCCCCTCTGATCTCCATCCTCTTCCTCCTCTGCAAAGCACACTCAATTCCCTCTTTCCCAAGCTCAGGAGGGCTGAATAATTCATGGCAGAGGGATGAATGGAGCTCTTTTCATGTGTCCCTGAAGGGATTCTGATTTTTTGGTGAATGCTTATTGTTGTTCATAACTCTCCTCCAGCTAGTTTGGGGAAACAGCTTCAAACCAGGGGGTTCTTTCCAAATTCTTCCTTGCTGCTCCACCCAGGGCTTGTGGTGGATTATTGGTACCAAAAGGGTGGTTGAAAGTTCAGAGGGAAGAAGAAAGATGGCAAGCAAGGAAGAAACAGGGAATTATAATTTATTTTTCACACTGCCGTCCTTCTTTTTATGCATACGTGGATATTTGCTGGGAGAATGAGCATTCCTTTAAAGTTGAATCCTTTTGTGGGAATGCTCCCCAACAGCAAATGACAATGGATATGGACACTGTCACCCAGAAGAGCTGTTAGGAATTCAGAGGAGTGTGTGTGAAAATGGCAAATCTCACTGAAAATGTTCACCTTTCCTGCTCCTCATCTCCTGCTCCTCCTCTTAGAGCAGCCATTCACCTCCCCATGCTGTTTTCTCTCACTGGGAAAGCTGGAGGGAGCTGTGGAGATCAGAACACAGCTTTGGATGTGAGGATAAACATCTGGAGCCAAGCTTCAGCTCAGGCATGGCCTGGACTTCTTCAGAATCAAGGTCAACATCTGGATTTGCATCATGTCCCGTGAAATATGGGGCTGAGGCTGCAACTGTTGGATGATTTTTTTGTTTGAGAAATGACTGGGTTTGGCACTCAGTGCCATGGTCTGGTTGTCAAGGCGGTGATCAGTCACAGGTTGGACTCAGTCTCAGAGGTCTTTTCCAACCTAAGCAGTTCTGTAATTTTGAATTCAAAGAGATTTTGCTCCTTGCTCTGCTTTCCTAAATTGCATTCTTTTTAGGGACCTTGAAGAAAACTCTATGGATCACCCAAAGTAACACTTGGAGTGCTGTTCCCGGGTTACAGTGGAATAATCTGCCTTCACTGCTCTCACCTCAGCTTGGTTCTCTCAAACGTGTTCCAGGGGATTTCAGGGCTTCTCACAGAGCATTGCACAGTGCACGGTGAGATGACAACATGTAATTACCTGCTGGAAATGTGTCGCTTCCCATTTCCATCGGGAACAGACAGAGCCAGGCAAGGTGGATAACTGTGTCACTCCACCTCTCCCCGAGCTTCACCTTGTCTGATGCTTTGGGAAAAAGGCACCACTTTGGCAGTGACAGGGGAAATTCTGTTTGTAAACAATGTGTAAACCTTCAAGGGGAATGGTAATGGAGCGGGTTAAGCGCTGCAGGCTCCTCGGCAGAGGAGAACATTTATCAGGGCAAGAGCAGGCATGCAGAGACAAACTGGGAGTTTATAAAGGAGTCACATCCAATCTCTGAGGGGTAGAGGGAGGTTGCAGTACCGTGCTTGTGTCCAGCTGGAGATCACAGGTAGAGAGCTCAGTGAACATTGCTGCAGTGCAGGCTCATGGGAAGGATGGTCCAGTGATTCGGGCACACTCGGGGGATTGTGAATTTATTCCACCTTCATCCTCCAAGTCCTCATCTTCACTTGCATCCCCGAGCCCTCTACAGAGCTGGGAAAGCAGCAGAAAAGCAAAACCTCCACATTATCCCTCAAACTGCAGCTGAAAGCCCTCTTGCAGAAGCTCTTCCCTTGGAGGATGCTGAATGATGGACAGATGGATTACTCACATGCCAGGTGCCATTCCCAGCGTGGAAAGTAAGAGAAAAGCAACCCCTTCTTTTGCTTTCCCAGCTGAGCTGAGCGGATCTGGAAGGTACTGAGAGTAAATAAATAAACTAGCATGGCTGCCTGTCCTTCTCACTTGCTCACAGCTACTGGATTACTGCCATTACCTTAAGAAATAATTATTATCTCCCACCTGCATAAATCAGTACTGGCCTCAGCACCAGCGTGGGCCACATTGTCTGAGCTATTTCAAGTTATCCTGAGAGAAGAAGGGAAAAAAGCAAAAAAATCAGGGAAATCCAGCTTTATTTATTAGGCTACAGCACTGCCACAGGCATGGCAGTAAGATCTCCATGTGAGGAAATCCATGTCCAGAGTTGGGAGCGAGGGACCAAACTCTGAGGAATCTTTGTGATTCAGGACCAGCAGAGCCTGTGAAAATCTGAAGTCCATTGCTTTTAAATTCAGCTCCCAGATAAATCTAATGAAGTTCTTGATGTTGAGAAAGGATGGTAGAGTAAAATAAGTCTTCTGAAAACAAGAGATGTGGCAGGGCAGCTGTTAACTGGTAACATTTGCAACTTTCCCTTAGAGGAACTTTGCACTGGGATGGTTTACATCTGGTCTCTGTAAGTCCAGAAGGAATTAAGGAGGGTCAAGGAGTGATACTGCCTGCAGGATCTGTGTGTGGCTTCCCTGCTTGCAAGAAAAGCCCAGTGCTTAAGTGGATGGAGGAATGAAGTTGGAGAGCTCAGCTGAAGCCATGGCACTGGCTGGAGCTTGAGTTCTTAAGTGCATCCAAGACTTGCAGCAACCAGAGTATCAGTCTGCAACAATTTACAAATGGGGGAAAAAGCATCCCCCATTAAGCTAATATTTACCTGTTTAGAGGGTAGAAGAGAGTGAGTTTTTTTCTTCTTCAGTGTGCAACCATCGATGTCTGCTGGGTGTCGGAAAAGAAACATCTCCCAGACTTCAGGGCAGGAAAAGAAACATCTCCCAGACTTCAGGGCAGGAGGTTTTCCTCTTTATTGTGCTGCAACTCTCCTTAAGGGTTCTTTTCTGGGGAGTTCTGGATGGGTGTCCTCTGGTAACGAGTGCCAGCCGTGCTGTGCCACCACAACGAGGTTTACTTCCATCTTATCCATGGAGCAGGCTCTAAGATTCACTCTGGAGTCACCACGCTTTCTCCTGAACCAGATGAAAGGGAAAAGGGCATTTCTGGACTTTCTGGAGAGAACCTCAGGTCGGTGCCATTCATCCAGCTCCACTTAAATGAGGAGTTGTGTATTTCCCTCTCAGCTGCAGTTTGCAGCACAGTGCTCCAGCAGGAATGCAGGTGCATTTCCAGATCCTTCCTTACCTGCTTTTCCCTCTCCTTAACATCTTTGCTTTATTTCCTGCACTCTGGAGGAAGTTTAGGCTGGGGCTGGGACGCCATGATCAATTTTAGGTCCAATTTGAATGATCATGCAGGACTCACAACTCAGAGCCACCTTGACCCTACATCCCCATCCCAAATGAATGGGAATGCTGGTCTGAGTGCCCACATCTCCCAGGATGGGATTACTCGGCTCCCTCACGCCCTGCTCTCCCATAAACACACCAGGCAGTGCTTTGAGTAAGAATCAGCAAATTCCCTTCCTTCCATCCCTCTGCTCAAGACACCTGAACATTTACCCCTGTCTCACATGTTCTCTACATCTGCAGGATCTCTGCTTTGCCTGGCAGAGCTCCCTAAAGGACTGCACAAATAATTTAAATGGCTGGTTTATTGTTAAAGGCATGTACCTGATTTCCCTGGCGCTGAGGCGGAGTGAAGCGTCCCAGCTCCATTGATTTCAGAATTAGAGTGTCAAGGATCCAGCCCACACCTTATTGAAATCAATACCAGTGATCAGGACCACACAGAAACTGCTCATAAGCTGTTATCTTGATATCAACCCCAGTTAACTGGCAATGACAATAAGTTCCATTGAATCAGATGGGCCATTAAATTTCGACACTCAAACTCCAGAGCTGAAATTCGAGTCAGACCTTAACGGGAGAGAGATGCCAGCTCTGAGTCTGACCCTCCTCACGCTGGACTGGTGTTACCAGAGGTTTTAATTATGCAGGGTTTCCTTTGGAGCTGCTTTATTAGCTCACAGCTTTTGTGGGTTTTCTTCTTTAATGAAGCGTGGCTAGAGGAGAGGAAAAAAAAAAAAATCTGCTCACCTGCATCTCCAGTGAAACCTCGGCCTCCCCAGGGCAGGCAGAGTAACAGTGCACACCAATAAAATCATCACATACCCAGCTGGAAAGTGATAAGACAAAATCAAACTGGCTGCAATAACAAAGGCAGAGCCTTTTGATGGCCAGCAAAGAGGGAGGGTGTCATTCTGCACATTTTATTACTGCGGCTCTCAAACCTCGCGGTGATGGGGATTTGATTCCCTGCCACGCTGGAGCTGCACCTGGAGCAGAGAGGGAAGGAGGGAGTTTTCAGCTACCCAGGGTGTCCCTGGATTAGCAATCAGAGCCTCCTGGAGGCAGGAAGGGTGCTCTCACTGTGGCCATGCCAAGCAATTAAAGTGTTGGGCAGCTCAGAAAGTTCCCGTGGACTGCTGAGCCCTCCTGCCCGTGTGCTCAGCCCTCCCTGGGCTGCAAAATAAAACGTGTTTGATTAAAGGCAGATTGTTTATTGATTAATAATCCTTTTTAACTTGGCTGCTTCGGATGATTAGTAATGGGCAGCAATCCGAGCTAACGTGTTGCAGGTCCTGGTGGATGCACGTGTAGGAATAAAGCTCAGTTAGGAGGTTTAGCAAGAATCCTTTTTTTCAGTGAAGGGGCAGTTAAGGGGATGTGAACAGCCCGTGGGAGAAGCTCACTCTGCAAAATTGGGGAAGGGGAGGGTTACAGGGACAGGCCATTACTGCTGACAGGCAATAAAGGTGAAAATGCAGGCATTGGAGCACTTTTGATTTTGTCCCCGTGCCCTTTATTTACACAAACCTCCAGCTCGCCCTTAACACCAGGGGTTTTAAAGCACAGCTATGCACAAAATAATTGAGGTGGCAACTGAGCTCTGAAGGTCACCTGGTCCAACTCCCCCCTGCTCAGAGCAAGGCCAAGCTCAGAATTAGATCCAACTCCAAAGTCAGACTGTGTGGATCGAGGTCATGAGCCCAAGTCCAACGTGTCATCCCACTTAGAAAATGACATCTAGGGCAGGGTTTCACCCCAGGGGATGGGAGCAGCTTTGCTGCAGTTTTCCCACCATCTCTGAGATGGTCAATACGGCCTTGAAATCAACAGGCATCTCCAAGAGGTCTTAATGAAACACATTTCAAAGGCTCTTCACACCTCAGCGCCATAAAAGAGACCGAGGCCAACTAAAAATTACTCTTCCCCCATGATTCACAGCTCAGGCTTATTTCTCACAGGAAGAAGCAGGAAGATATCATTTATGGGGAAGAAAAGGGGGGAAAAAAATCAACTTTTGTTCGCCATGTGCCAACAGGCAGTGATAAGGTACAGCTAAAGTGGCAGCCTGTACTTCATGGGGGTGAACTAATACTCAGATAAGATGGAGGCAGGAGATCTTCCTTGGGCTAAGGGAAAAAAATCCTGGTTTAAGGTTATTACACAGGAAGCGCCCTGCTGCATGAAATCTATGGGAAATTGCATATTTTGTCACATTTAGTTATTGAATCCCAATTTCATCCTAGCACGAGGAAAATATACATCACCCTCCCTTGTAGCTCTTATTAGATTTCACAGCCTCTCAATATTAAAATGCCAGCCCGGGGAGCTGAGCTTCCCTTTCCATTTTCTCCCTCTTCCCCCTCCTCCCCTCCCCTCTGCGACACTGCAGTGCTGGAGGTGAGGTGCAGCAGCCCTGGTGGCACAGAATGAGCTGGAATCACCAGCTCTGGACACAAAGATCCCTCCAGCTTTTTCCCTGCCACTCATTTATCCTCTACAAATTCATGGACAGTCCCAGCAGTGCCCATTCCCATGCCAGACTAGCCTAGGGTTGCATCCCCTCTCTTTTTTCAGGGAGTCCCCAAATCTGCATGTCTTGCAGAGTGTTTTAGTTCCTGCTCAGACCTAGAGGAGCTTAAGAGGGGCCAGTTCACCCTGTCCTCCCCTTCCACTTGGATTTATCCTCCCAGCGACACGCCTAATGCATTTGAGTTGGTTGATGAACCAATGTCCTCAAGCAAGAGGAGGATAAATTGCCTGGCAGTCCAAATCCTGAGGGCTTGGCATGGATCCTTTTACAGTGGGGTGGCACTGGGGACCCTTCTTGATTGCAGCTAGAAGGATCATGTGGACAGAGAAGACCACATGAGATTTTACAAATGTTTGAGTGGGTTAAGTCATGCTCGCAAAGTTTGTCCAAAAAAAATGAATTAATTTTTATGCATCCCCCCCAGTCAACCTCCAACCCCATCTTTTCTGCCATCCTACAAGTGAGAGAAGGGAAACCCTGCTCTGGTTATGACCAGAAGTGTTGCTTTGCCATCCCCAGCCTTGTAAATTTTCCTTTTATTCTGCAGGGACTGGCTCTGGAGTGAGTGGGTGTTGAGGGTTTCAGAGAAGGGCTGTGAGTGCTGTTCTGTGAAGTTATCAGTCTCTCTCTAATAGAAACCAAAATGCAGCTGCTGCAGGGAAAAATGTGCTGATTTCTCTAATATTAAAAAAAAAAAACACCAAAAAAACAAACACAACACTCTGTCTATAAACAGATTAAAGGGAACAACTCATTTTCCCCAGTTAAATATTTTAAAGAGCAATCCAGGCTTTAGCTATCACCTAAAGTAGGGAGGAGAAAGCTGTTTCAGGCTAAAGGAGCGGATTGTTTTCCCAGTCTGCAGGACGCACCTTGCATATTTAACCTGCGTGCTCTCTACCTGTGATGCTTTCCTGGCTTTGGGGAGGAGGAAAATCTGGATGAGCTCAGGTCAGCTCAGGTCAGGATAAACCCCAGTTGATTTGATCTGAATTTGTAACAGGCCGCAGGAGAAATAAATCCCATGACTCCACAGCAGAAATGGGAAAAATCCTGGAGTGCTCGAGGCTCCGTTCAGATAAAAGTTGCTGCTAATTATCCAAACAAAATATTCATATCTTTGAATCAGCATAAAACAGGGCTGGAAATGCAAAGGGAGCAGCCTTTCCTGTGATGTCTCAGTCTAAGATTTCTGTCCCTGACCCTTGGCAGGAAGGACAGAATTAAGAGAACTCCAACCAGGACTCGGGGAAGACCTTGCCAAGGGCCAGAGGAGCAGCTCGCTTTTCTAAGCACTTTTAAGGAAAGAGGAAAATAATATTGCACCATCCCAAAAGCTTCACCAGACCTTTCCTAATCTGTTCCTATCCTTAGTTGTGTTCTCTCCCAAATCAGAGCACTGCCAGGTGAGACACAGAGGCACAGGTGTGACATGTGCTGCCTCACACAGCCCAGAAGGGATGAGAGCCGAATTCCCTTAGTGCTCTTCGATGAACAGCAATAAAAAAAAAATAAATTAAAAGAAGTACTAAAACCCCTTCTGCCTCTGAAGCACTCCCTCTGAATAAAAATAACAGTGCTGAAGCAGCACTTTCCATCCTTTAATCCCTGTGTGCTTTTCCAAAGGAAGGTCAATGCCACTGCCCCATTTACAGGTGTGGGAAAGGAGCTGCTGTTTGCCATAAAGGTTTTTCCACCCCACAGCCCAGCCCTGTTCAATGAGCCACTGGCCTTGCCTTCTTCCAGAGGCAGGAGTTAGTCCTGAGGGTTTCTGGGGAGGCTTTTATGCCCCTTCTTGTCCTTTCTCCTTTAAAGAGCGCAGGGGTGTGTTCCCCCATTCTGGAGGCCAGACTGGCCTGACATTTGTTGTGTTCCCATTCTTGATCCAGCCAAAATCCCACAGCTTTACTACAGTGAGGATGGAGCAAAGGGTGAATGAGGTGGAGGCTTCATGAATTTAGGATTTTGTGTCGTAATATGACACGAAAAGACGACACGGGCACTGCTGCTCTCCAGGTGAACAAAAAGAGGGACCTTTATTTTCTGACTCCAACATTTATAGTTTTCCAAAAGTGACAGTGGACTGGAGGGTGACAGTGCCACCTCTCCAATGACACTGGACAGACCAAGAGTCCATCAATTCTCTCCTCCTCCATGAAAGAATGCAAAACATAAGTTGTTTACAGAACTGTGTGTGAGAAAGTTTGTTACAAGAATGCAAACATCAGAAGGCTTAGCAAAGTCTTAGAAAATCAGGGTGACAATTTTGCTCTTCCTCGTGCCCTTTTTGAGATGGCACCTAACCAAAACTGCTCAATTATTGCCTGGCAGCCCCTGAGTCTGAAAGAAAACCAGACAGTGGGGCCAAACCCACCATCTTCTCACCTGTCCTACCCCTGCCATACTCCTTGTTTCTTTTGGAAGTGCTTGTGTTCATCCTAACCCCTCTATCCCTGGCTTCCTCTTCCTTTTCCAGTTCATGGACACCTTCCACTACCCCAGCTTGCTCAGAGCCCCATCCAGCCTGGCCTTGAACATTTCCAGGGATGGGGCATCCATAACTGCCCTGAGCAACCTGTTCCTGTCATGCAGTTCCTGCTGAAAATCTGATTCAAGTCATCCTCACTTATGAAGAAACAAATTCAACAAAGAGAGCAATTCCCCCCCCCCAGATTTACATTAATATGAATAGAATCAGGACCACATGTGCCATTTTTAGAGCATTAAAGCAAATCTTTTTTAGCAGTCTGCTAATGGCTATAGACTGTAATTCACACCCTGTCTGCTGAGTAATTTTGCATGGCATCAAAGATTTTTGCAGGCAGAAATATGGCCAAAATAACACTTCAGTGGATCAATACCAGTGAACTATAAGGCTATCCAGTTGCTAAAGAGGTCTATTTAGTCTCCCTGTCAGATGCTGATCCTGGGTAGAATTAGTTGGTTTTCCTTACAAGTATTAATATATTTTGTGTGGAGGACTCTTACCCCAAGAGCAGGAGTGCTGTTGCTGATAGGGAAGTGGAGAAAGGGCTGTAAAATACATGCAGAGCATTCAAGAAATTAAAATCTGTGATAGTTAAGTGTCTTAACTTCATGGCACTACTTCATTTCAGCAGTTGTTTAAATTATGGAATTGCTAAGGATGGGAAAATCTTCTGAGATCATCAACCCAGCACCTCCATCATATTCACCATTAAACAACATCCTCAAGTGCCACATCCACAGGTTTTTTGAACACTTCCAGGGGTGGTGACACCACCACTTCCCCAGACAGTCTGTTCCAGTGCTTGGTAACACTTCAGTGAAGAAATTTTTCCTAATATCCAACCCAAAGCTCCCTTGGCACAGCTTGAGGCTATTTCCTCTTGTCCTGTCACAGAAAATAGATGGATGTCTGCTCCCTTGCTGATGGCCTGGGAAATAAAGAACAGAGACTTTTCAGCGTTGGTCAGACTGTGTGGATACAAAATTCTACCTAGTTCAGGGAGAATATACAACACACATGGGAAAGGATGTAAGGAAGTGTAAAGCTGTGAAGGGATGGAGGAGGCTGAACTCCTCCTGTCTCTGTAATTTTTAATAGGTTTTTGAATCAGCATTGTGCCTGTGATGAAATAAATGTACTCCAACTGCTTTGCCTCAGCCTGTCCTGCAGTAATTACCCCAGAGAAATTAGGACGCCTTGTTTCCTCTCAAAAAATAACTCATGGAGCTTTTCTTGAAGAAAAATCCCCCAACAACTTTTCCCGATGATACTGTTGGATACTATTAATTAAAAGGGGTCAAACAAAGTTGAGAACTTGGCTGGTGAACCTCAGAGGATCAAAGAGTTGGTGCTGTGGCCTTTGAAAATGCCCAGTCCCCTAATTCAGCCTGTACCAATAGTTAGGAAGAGCATTAGGGGGCACTGGAGGCACTTTTGTAACTTATCTGCATGTTTTGTTTAATTAACAGCTGGTTAAGCAAGTGTTAAGCCACCTAAAAGCCTTTCAAACCCTGCAGTGCTTATCTTCCCAGCACCTGCAGCTTTCTTCCTGCCAGTGCAAACCTGCTCCTTTTCATTCCCCTGCATCAATTGCAGAGAGAATATAGCAGTAAAAAAAAAAGGGAGATATTCACTGAGGTCTCCAGGTGCCAGACTCCAAACTGATGAAAGCAGACACAGCTCCACACAATCAGGCCGTGGCTGTTATTTCCAGGAGGTATCAGCATCGAGGCCTGAACCTCTGTGGGTTTCTCCAAAGCCTTCTGCATCTCTGTGGGGAACGAGGCCATCCAGGAAAGAGATTAAACAACCTGACACAGTCTCTGTCCTCAGAGTGCCAGCCAAGGTCCAGATAATGAGCTTTGGGAAGGATTTCACTGCCTGGGAAAATTGTTTTGTGAGTGTCAGCTCCAAAGTCTTCCTGTCACCTAGAAGGAAATAGCCAGCCAAGAGTGTCCCTCATGGGGACACAACGGAGGCCATGGAACAGGTTGTCCATGAAACTGTGGCTGCCCCTGGATCCCTGGAAGTGTCCAAAGCCAGGCTGGGCAGGGCTTGGAGCAGCCTGGGATAGTGGAAGGTGTCCCTACATGGCAGGGGGTGGAACTGGATGGGCTTTGAAGGTCTTTTCCAATCCAAACCACTCTGTGACCCTGTGGGTCTATGAATAAAGGCTTTAATACCCTTGCTGCTGAGGGTAGTAGAAAGTATTTTCCCTTTTGGACTGAAAATCTTCCAATATCAGTGCCAGAAAACAATAATCTAACATATAATCCCCAGTTTCTGGAAATGAAGGAAGGACAAACACAAACTTTTTTTTTTTTTTTCTGGGGGGGGTGGCGGGGGGAGTGCAGGGCAAAGTTTTCTGTTGCCCTTTTTTTTTTTTTTGTGCCAAATTTGAAAATGTTGTCAGCAATTTGCAAATTTCCCACCTGTTCTGTGCATACATGAGGAGTTCCTGCTCCCTTCTAAGTGACTTTTAATGTATAGCAAGAATGCACAGTGTTGACAGCTCTCCAATTTTAGCACAAGTCTCATTATCCTATTTTTTAAGCTAAGGCCACCTATCCCAAAATAAAAGATGTGTTGGTTTTGGTTGGTTTTGTTGTTGTTGCTGGGGTTTTTTGTTTTTTATTTTTGGTGAAAGTACGCACGAAAATGTCTGCTTTGGGTTTTTTCCTTTTTTGTTTTAGTCAAGAAATTTCAAAGTTCATCAAGCAACTCTATTTAAAGATCCACCACCTTTATGGGGATCACAAGATTACTTGTGATTCTTGTCTTCTGCTTGGAAAAGGAGGCAACGTGCCAAGCCTTCATACAGTCGGGAAAAAAAATGCTTGGAATGCCATTTCCAGCAAAGCAAAGTATGGAAAGCTTAGGTATTATTTAAATATGGGTGGTTTTTTAAAGGAGTTTGCCCCATAGCTTTTTTATGTGTTGGATTTGGAAATCGTGGAACCTCAGAATGTTTTGGTTTGGAAGGGACCTTAAAGATCATCCAGATCTGCCATGGACAGGGACACCTTCCACTACCCCAGGTTGCTCCAAGCTCTGCCCAGCCTTGCCTGGAGCACTTCCAGGGCTGGGAAATGCAGAACAAGGCTTATAAGAAAGAACCAAAGTATTTCTTATGACAGGGTAATGATATGAAGGTTGCAGCAAGGTAGCAGTTGCCTCCAGGTGAAGGTAGGAATTTTGTCTGCTTGGAGTTGTGACAATCAGCAAAAATAAAGCAAAAAATCAAATCAGAACAATGACAAGGCTTTGTATCTAGGTCAGCTGTGGGTGGACATTTCCATTGCTCTGTTCCTTGGTAGATCTCCTTCTCCTTAGGTCTGAAAACTGACATGAAAAGTTCTTCAGATACCTAATAGAGGAGCTACAGTGAGAACAGACTTTAACCTTTAAGGCCTAAAATTCAGCTGGAGTATTCCTGTTCTTTAAGTGACTGAGACTCAAATCCATGATAAACGTGGAGCTATGATGGAGCCCTCCTGGCTAAACTGGGAGTAATGGAGTTAAACCCTCCTTCAGATAGTTTAGATTAGCTTAATTGCCACATAACTCCAAATGCATGGAGCTCCTGGGTTCTTTGAGTCTTGACTGGTGAGTTTGTTTTGCTGACATGCATAAATGTCCCTAAAAAGGCATGAATTTCTCTGTCCTCCATTTCTCTTACTGATGCTTCCCCAAGTTTCTGTCCCACTAGACAAAGTTTCTCCACACTGGTTGCTTTGTTGCCTCTTCCTTCCCTCCAGACCTTGGGTTTCTTTCTCCTCCTGACATACAATCTCCTCTTAAACCATTGCCTGCACTCTTGAACCCATATTTCCATCCCCTTTCTCTCTCTTGGAGTGGGGATCATGCACTCTGCCTATGGACAATTTCATTCTGTGAGGGAGACTTGACTCCAACCCCAATGGAAAGAAGAGATCAATATAAAGTTTATTGACAGTATAAAGGCATCACTTTACAGTATCTCCATGAGATTGCCTAAAGAGTTTCAGATCCTGAAGGACCCAATATTGCAAGAACTGTACACAAAATTTGCATTCTGTTTGGACGGAGGTCGTGGCTTTCAAGTCCATTTTTCCTGAAAGCTCTGGCAAGGTTGGACCCAGCGGTTTTGACTGACCCCGCACAATGAGAGGAGCTGTGAAATTTAGATCCAAAATTCGAAGCTGGTTTAGTTCAGGCTTTATGATTCCTGTCTTTGCCGTGCTGGTCTTGACAGATTAAGAGAATTACCCATGCTCCTCTTATTTACACGGACGAGTTGGTTTGTGATCCCCCGTAGAGCTCATTTCCAAACCCCCTTGCGCTTGGCGAAGGAAGAAACTTCAGTAACCATCAGCTGTGGCATTGATCCTTCAGAAAAATTAACCAACTGAACTGAGACTTACTGTGAAATCAGTGATGCTCAGCAGCCACTAACTTCATTTGGAACTCACCAGTGTTAATGCATTTAAAGTATTGATCCCTCCTCGTGCGCTTTGCAGCTCCGGCTCCCTTTTGGCATTGCGAACACAAAGGCAGCTCTCTCCAAAGCCAGGATGAGCAAGCAAAACCCTTCAACCCCGAAAACAAACTCATTATTCAAAATGCTTGTTGGGCTTGCTGCAGCAATTGAATTGATTGGGGGAAAAAAAAACAAAAGGAAAAAACCCGCTGTGGCAGATAAAAATCAGATTATTTCAGAGCATGGGAAAGGAACAGGCAGAGGAAACATACTGGTGCCTGAAGGGAACAAATCTTCCATCAAGTCCCCATAATTTTTTGCTTTATTATTGCATTATTGTGATGTTGTTGGGTTTTTACTTACGTGTAGCATGTGGGATTGATAAGGAGCACTCAGAGCTGTGGCTGTGCTGAGAATTGGATATTCAAAACCACAAGGACCACAGCATTTGCCTAACAGCACTTCTGGCACTTTTGCTGGTAGTTTTGGGGAGGACATTGCCCCTTTCACATCCTGGGCTCCTACTAGGAGCCACTCCATCCTAAAGGGGAGGTTTAGGTAGTTTACTTAACTGATTACTGAACCAAACTAGCCTGAATTTTTAGGGTTTTTTTGGGGGTTTTTTTGTTTGTTTGTTTGTTTTTCTTCTGCAGCAATAAATGAGCCTTCAAATGAAAACTGCAGCTGAAAGCAGAGGAGCTGCAGTTTGCAGCCCACTCTCTGTGCTTTCCAGCATTCCCTGGGCTTTGCAGTGAGTTTGCTTACACTGTGCTTTCCCTTGCCCTATTTAAGTGCCTCTGCAGTGTGCTCATGGTGAA
This sequence comes from Motacilla alba alba, assembly GCF_015832195.1. NCBI lineage: Eukaryota > Metazoa > Chordata > Aves > Passeriformes > Motacillidae > Motacilla > Motacilla alba. The sequence continues at coordinate 3,146,219 of NC_052031.1, read as the reverse complement.
TTAGGTTACTCTGTAGAAAAGGATACTGCAAATCCCCTTCTCTGCTTCAGTTGCTCCCCTTTCCCTGCATGGCAGGCTGAGAGCTCTCTCTCTTCCTCCAGTTTCTGGAAAATTTAATCCATGTTGTGGGGGCTTCTCCACAGAAGAATTGGCTTCTCCCCTGGATTAGTTTCACTTCAGAAGCTACTGGTTCTCCAGCTTCTCCACAGACTCCAAGGCTTCTCCATTTCCAGTTCTTAAACTGCTCCTAATTCTTTTATCCAGTTATCCTGTGCAATCCCAGGCTCCAGTTCTCAGCAGAGATTGCACTTAGTTTATGATCTCTGTCTTTAAATGTCACATCTGGGCATCTTCAGATGCTCACATCTCACTCCTTAAAATTATGCAGGTGTCTTATCCTGACCTTCATTAGTGCTGTGACAGATTCCAGCCACCCTGCTTGTTAGTGCATTATTTAGCTGCCTGTCAGCCACTCTCTGCAGCTCCCTGTTCCTTCTGATGCAGAGATGCAATAATTGGCTCCTTTGTTTTTCAGGCATCTTTAGCATTACTTGAACCTACTAAACCCAGCCAGGCTGAAAATCCAGCAGTTTCCAGGCTGTTTGTAGAGGCCCCATTATTTTAAGTGACACAGAATAGCTTGGGGTGTGTGGAGGGGTGAAGGATCTGTGGCCCAGACCCTGCACAAAGGTGACTTCACTTACTTTCAACAATCTCTGCTCCAGGAAACACACAGCAGTGCTGCAAAAACTTCTCTGGCAAGAGCCAGGTAGTTTCTGATCCCTTTTCCAGCATAAACTACAATGAAACAGCTCTAAGTGATCTCTTAAATAGAGACACACTCCCCAGCCATTGTGGAAATGCTCCAAAAAAGACATTTCTTCTAATTCTTCTGACTGTACAAAAAAATACCTTTTTTTTTTTTTCCTATTCTTCAGTAGTTGTGGTGTTTACACAAACTGCTCTTTGATACAAAAGCTCGTGCTGGTTGCTCCTTTGTTTTTTATTATGCCCTTTCACCTGCATGCTCTGCTGCCTGTTTTTTTGGGGGAATAAATAGGATCAGGTGTGTGGTAGCACACCTGCAATCTCACTCCCTGATGGATTTGCCAGCGCTGTGAGGGAAGGGAGGCTCCAATTCCTCCCTCAGGGTTGGACAAGTGGGCTGAACAAACCTTAGGTGCAAAAGCTCAGTGGAGAAGGGAGAGGACAGGATTTTTCCTCCTGCTCCTTCTCCCTACTCCTTGAAGAAAGATGCTGGTTGGTGTGAGAGCACCCAAGGCTGTGCCCAGCACTGATAGAGCCCCATTCCTTCAGTGTCTTTTTCTCATTTTTACTGATTTCCCTGCCCCTGCCCCTGCCCAGACACCAGTCCTGACCTTTAGAGGACAGGGAGGTGACTGTGGTTCAGTCTGTCCCTGAGCATCAGCAAAACAGGAAGCCAAGACCTGCTGCAGATTGTGCTGTGTGGAGGCTTGTGTGTTTTAGATACAGAGAACAAGCCTAATTTATTATGAAACAGAAGTTAGCTTTACATTTTCATAATTAGGGAGGATGCTAATGTTGCATGATTGGAAAATGTCACCCTGCACAACTAATTTGAGGCCTAATTGAAGTTCAGCATCATCTGCAGCTCCTCCAGTGATAACTTTTCCTCAAGGTGCTGCAGAAACGCAGAGAGCTGTTAGCAGGGAGACATTTATCACCTCGTTTCCCAGCAGATAGAGGGATCTGGGAGGAAATGACCAGAGAGAAGCAATCCTAAAGGCCCTGGTGGAACAAAGCACTCCATATAAGCACAAGTGACAGGGTTAATTATCCCAGGGCTGCTGCAGAGGACAGCGAATTCCTCGGGCATTCTGTCCAGCAGCTGCTGAGGAAAGTTGGATTGGGTGTGTCACTATCACAACACGATGTCACCGAGGTATGGATGGGCCTGCCCTTATCTGAAGCACACTGGGGATTGCTTTGTGTTTGGAATACAGAGGAGACAAGGGCCACAAAGAAGGCACAAAGAAAATCCACTCCAAGAGTCACATCTTCTTTGCCATCCAGAGTCTGTTACCGTGGGGAAAAGCCAAGCCTTGCTCTGGTTTCAAGCGCTGTCACACCACTCACGCTTAGTCAGGCTTGATCTAAGAAAGAAAAGCTGTGATTTTAACTTTTCTCAGACATCCAAGGTTTATCCTTTCAGTACTTAAAGGGGGCTTATCAAAAAGTGGGAAAGAGACTTTTTACCTAAGCAGGTAGTGATAGGGTAAAGGGAAACGTTTTTTAACTGAAAGAGGAGAGATTTAGATTTGGATATTAGGAAGAAATTCTTCCCTGTGTGGGTGGTGAGGGCCTGGCACAGGTTGCCCAGAGAAGCTGTGGCTGCCCCTGGATCCCTGGAAGTGTCCATGGCCAGGCTGGACAGGGCTTGGAGCAGCCTGGGATAGTGGAAGATGTCCCTGCTCATGGCAGAGCAGGTCCACAGGTTGTTCCTCCCAACTAGCTCTCTCCAAAAGTAGCTACAGGCACATGAATAATGCATAAGGACAAGTCGAGGGTTTGTGGAGTTTCCTCCCTGGTACTTTCCCTGCCTCCAGCCATTTGAGACTCAGGGACTTCCACAAGTTCTCCCTGAATTTAATAACACTGTCTGGATTTTTCTTTGAACTTCTTTGCTCTTCCCTGAACCCTTGTTAACTTTGAGCACCAACTATATACCCCTGGCAAGAAACTCCACAACTTGATTGCACCTTCTCTGGGACCCCCAAGTTCCTGCTCTGGAAAAGTCCATGAACCATTATTCACTCATCCTTTCCTTGGCACTCTTGATTTTATGTGTTCCATCTCATGCCTGCCTAGTCATCTCTGCAGCATCCTAGATTATGCTCTTACTCCTTATGGAGAGCTCATCCCAGATCTTTGAGCACCCCTGCGTTTGTCTTTCCCTAAGTCCCATGACGCCCTCTTCTCTTTTCCTCTTTGATTAAAGGTTTTCAATCCACATCCGATGGTCTGGGGGCACTAAGGAGAGGGATTCTAGCAGGTCTCATGAAGATGAAAGCTTCTACATATCCCCCCCTTAACAAATAACCACTGGGAGAGCTCAGGTGTTTGCAATGATAATTTCAAATTAAGATAATCCTGCTTGGGCAGGATTAACAGGCCACAGCCACAAGAAAACAAATGAGAAGATTTGGCAGGAGGGAGAGAGGGAAGGCTGCCTATTGAGCTGGACTTCATCCCACTGTCATCCTGATCTAAGATCCTGGAGAGCTGGAGAAACAACAACCCAAAGGCTGGGCTCTGCTGGCTCTGACACAAAAAAATCATTTTGGCTCCCATACAGGCTCCTCTTCCCCAGCCAATTCTCCACCAAGGAGAGGATGCTGTTGCTGTTAGCTGAGTTCCCCAATGCCCCACAACATCTCCAACTCTGCTCAGTTCACTGAAGAACACCAGAACTGTGAGATCCCACACCCTCCTCCTCATCTCCAGCTGTCTCCTTGTGCTGGGTTGCAAGATGTGGCTGGGGTGTGTGTTCTATCCCCATCTGTCAGAGCTGGGGCAGTTCTCTCTGTCCCTGGGGCAGTTTCTTTATCTCTCCCACAGCCAATCCCCCCTCCAGGAGATCTCTGCTGTCCATGGCCACTGAGTGTCCCTGCATGGCTGATCAAATTCCATCATCCCATGGGAGATGCTGTGCCCAGGGCAGGAGCCAAGCATTCCTGCCTGGATCCAATCTGAGCCTGGAACAGCACAGCAGCCTTTGCCCCCTGCATTCCCAGAGGAGCAGCTTTCTGCTGCCCTGCATTCCCAGAGGAACACCAGGCCCATCTCCAGCAGCCCTGGAGCTGCAGAGGAAAACTCCAGCCTTGTGCAGGATCCCTGCTCCAGCAGAAGCACAGCTGGCACTGCAGGAGGGCTGAGCCACCATGGAATGGCACTGCTGCCACCACCCTGACCCACAGGGCTCAGCTCCTGCTCTCACTCTGGCAGTGTTGTTTCATATTACTGCATTTTCATTTTATTTTCATTTTTCCCTAGTAAAGAACTGTCATTCCTATTTGCATATCTTTGCCTGAGAGCCCCTTAATTTCAAGATGATAATAATTTGTAGGGAGGGGGTTTGCATTTTCCATTTCAGGGGAGGCTCCTGCCTTCCTTAGCAGACACCTGGCTTTTCAAACAAAGATACTCATCCATCCCAGTGCAGAGTCATCTCACCTGCTGGGGATGGGCCAGCAGCTTCTCGAGACCTTGGGACTCCCAGCTTCAGTGGCTCCCTGTCAGCCCCATCCTGAGGAGACAGCCTGGGATTTTAAGGGGACTCTGGCTGACACAAACACACAGCAAAATTTCTCCCACCCTCCCACAAAGACAGGTATCCATTTCACTGCATGGCCTCCTCCAAAGCCCAAACACCTCTAACATCTCCCTCCCCACAGGAATACCTCAATGCCTCAAGCATGGGTGTCCTCTGAGAGATTTAACATGGGCAGGGTTATAATGAGACACACACACATCTCAGTTTAATGTCCCAGTGCCACCCAACTCCCAGGGGAATCTCACCAGCTCTGCAAAGCCCCCTGCACTACATTAGGGGAGAGTTAATTCACTGGAGGAAACTGTAATCTGATTTCAGCCTGACAAGCCAACATTATTATTCTTTTCCTTTCTATTCTTTCATGCTTAAACTGATCCGCTGTCATCCTTTGTCTCTCTCCATCTCCAGCCTGTATCACTTTCAGGGCAGCCTGTCTCCATTAGATTTTCCAGCTCCTAATATTCAATTTAATTTTAAAGCTTGTCCGTGCTCCCTCCCTTTCCCCCTTCCCCTTCCCCTCCTGACCTGCAAATCCCCCACCCCTCCCCGATGACACAGCTTTCTTCCTGATTTCCTCCCTGTGATTTCTCCTCCCTTTCTTCATTATCAGCATGTCAGATTAGGATCTGACAAGAAAGTGGAATCGACTGTTCATCCAGGGCTTTACAGCATAAGCAGGATTAGTTAACCCTGATCTAAAGAACATTTTCATTTTTCTGTAGCTGGAATACATCTAAAGATTCCCATCATCCAACCAAAGATGTGGGCTCCTGGCTTTTTCCACTGGAAAACGGGCAGTTCATCCAAAATTGCTCCTTGGCGCTCTAGGGCTCTCAGGGACAAGAAGGGGAGAGAGAGCTTGGGCAGAGGAAATGTGGGAGATGAAATCCCGAGGCTTGATGGATGCAGATACCTGGAGTAGAAGATGTTTGGTCCCACAGCAGCCTCGCCACGGGTCACTCTCATCCTAGGGAATGTTTTGCTGCTCCAAAATCACCCGAGGAACACCAGCAAGCCCCAGCCCACGAACATTCCTGCTCCCTCCTGCCAAAGAAGGTATGGCATTGACCAGCCCACCTCAATCACAGGGTAAAAGACCTGCTCCAGGTTTGAAGGAGTGAACTGATTAACACATTTAAATTATGAGGCTGATTTCCATACCACAGCACAGATTTTCGAGGTGAGACCCACTGGCCCAGTAATTCCTGGCCTGTGAAATCGCTGTGTTTAGTGCAAGCTCTCTGGCTGATTTATCCACAGAGTTCACACCAGTAATGCTCTGTCTCAAGCCATAAACCATTAAAATTGGAAAGGGAGCACAGGGGATGGCAATGCAGAAGCAGAATAAAGGCAAAGAGGGTTGGTGTTTCCTCGTGGCTGGAAGGACTGAGGGAGTGAGGGCTCCTGGGTGTCCAGAGTGGGGAATACAACAAGAAAACAAAGGTGAAGTTATGTTCCTTGTGGGCTGAGGGCACAGATACATCCCTGCTCTTCTGGCCCACACAGAGAATTCAGGGTGAAGAACCCCAGGCTACAAAAAACATGAGCTGGGACCAGCAAGATTTTGCCTTCCTGTGCAAAGTTTGCCTTCTGCTCTCACCTTGGTATCTGAGCTAGATCACCAAATACACAGAATTAAGAGATATCTTCTCCCCTGCCACACAGGGTGTCAGGCTGGGGGTGTGTGTTCTGTCCCTATCTGTCAGAGCTGGGGCAGTTCTCTCTGTCCATGGGGCAGGTTTCTTTATCTCTCCCACAGCCAATCCCCCCTCCAGGAGATCTCTGCTGTCCATGGCCACTGAGTGTCCCTGCAGGGCTGATCAAATTCCATCATCCCATGGGAGATGCTCTGCCCAGGGCAGGAGCCAAGCATTCCTGCCTGGATCCAATCTGAGCCTGGCAGCAGCACAGCAGCCTTTGCCCCCTGCATTCCCAGAGGAGCAGCTTTCTGCTGCCCTGCACTGCCAGAGGGAGAGCAGGCCCATCTCCAGCAGCCCTGGAGCTGCAGAGGAAAACTCCAGCCTTGTGCAGGATCCCTGCTCCAGCAGAAGCACAGCTGGCCCTGCAGGAGGGCTGAGCCACCATGGAATGGCACTGCTGCCACCACCCTGAGCCACAGGGCTCAGCTCCTGCTCTCACTCTGGCAGTGGGTTGGTTTCTTGTTTGTACTATTGCATTTGTATTTTCAATTTTCCTAATAAAGGACTGTTATTCCTATTCCCATATCTTTGCCTGACAGCCTTTTAACTTCAAAATGATAACAATTCATCGGGAGGGGGTTAACATTTTCCATTTCAGGGAAGGCTTCTCCCCTCCTTAGCAGACACCTGGCTTTTCAAACACAGGGGTTCTCCCAGCACCCAGGGATCTGGGCTGTCAAAGGAGGACACTGCTCCTGGTTGAGGTCATTGGCAGAAGGCTCAAAGAAAAGTGTTGGTACGCTCCAGAACAGAGGGAAAATAATTTGTTCCCCCATAAGAAAGTATCCTCCTAATAACTAAGAGATTAATTTAAAGTCTGAAACGTAGGATGTTAGTTCCCTCCTGAGAGTTTTTTATTTTACATTGGCTGTTACAACTTCAGATGTTCAGGTTATCCTCACAAATGTCTGAGCCATCCTTGTGTCTGGCTGAGTTCCTGGCCTCATTGACATCTCATGGAAATGAGTCCCTCAGTCTAATTACACTTTGGAAGACAAGAGATTTCCTTTGCATTGAATATCTGTCTCATTCCTGTCGTCTGAGACAGAGCGAGCCATTCTCAGCCTACCTCCCTCATTTTACGTGCATCCTCTTGTCTCTGCCCTTTCCCCCCCTTTCCAATATACCAAAGTGTAATTTCAGTGGCTTTATTTGCAGAAGACATTTCTCAGGAAGTTAATCCTTCTTATTTTCCCCCAAAACCTCCCCTGTGTCCTTCCACAGATGTGGTGACCTTCCAGGTAAATCATGGCTGCAGTGATTTATATGATTGCAATGCCAGATGTTCTCTAATGTTCACCAATTCTTTCCATGTGCCATAAGGAAATGCCATAAGGATATGGTAGAAGGAAGGGCTTGGTCAGTAAAAATATGGCATAAAATATGCAATGCAATATGTGGGTAATTGTTGGAAAACAACTGTCCATGGAACTGGAGCCTCTGCTGGGCTGACTGGGTCCCTTCTTGGTATAATATAGTTAAATGAGAGGTCAAAAAAGTCAGTGAAAAGCCTATTTTTATTTTTATCCATGATGTTTTATTCTGGGAGAGTAGTTCTTCCAGCTGCCTGAAGCAGCCCCTGGTGTTGCCAGAGTTATTGGGAGAATTCGATGGGTGAGGAACTCTACAGAAGATGCTGTGAACTTCTTAGGGTAAGGACAGGTGAATATGGGATGTGAATGGGTGTTGAGTATGTGCAGAAAAGGGATGGCAGGAAAAGTCTCCCACCAGCCCCTCAGAAATTTAGGGACAGGCTGTGGCACTGACACTCCCATGTGCTCTGTATTTCTTTCCTTTAGAGCAAGATGTCTTGTAATGGAGCTGATTTGGCTCCAGCTGAAGACTGAGCTAAACAGGCTGTGAGACACTGCAGAAAGATCAAAGGGAGTTAAAGGTAAGTGAGAGAAGGGAAATGCATGAGCAAGAGAGGGGAGCAGCATGAAAGTGGGGGCTCAGGTGGGAGCCTAAACCATGTTGTTCACATAAAAGGGAAGCCTGCAGAAACTCTGTTATTGTTCATGTGGTTTTCTCCCAATCAGAGCACAGAAGTGAGAAGCAGAAGAATATCTTGCCCATGTTACATTAAAATGCCTCTCATTTTCTGTCTGCAGCTGCTAATTCCGGAGTCATTAGGGGACCAATTGCCAAGGCACCTTTGACTGAAGTGCTTTTGTGAGACCAAATCTCCAAACGTGCCGGGTGAGGGTGGCCCTGGGACACTGAGTGTCCACTCTGAGCCACCAGGTCCCACTGTGGAGCCCAACAAGAGGCACGAGGTTTTAGTCCCCAGCTTGGAGTAACCAGAGTCACAATTTAGTGACTCCCACCTGTGGCTGTTCCAGCCCTGGAAGTGTTCAAGGACAAGCTGGATGGGGCTTGGAGCAACCTGGGATAGTGCAAGTTTGCCCATGGCAGGGGGTTGATAGATGACCTTTAGAGTCCCTCATAATGAAAAAAAAAAATCCTTCCTTATCTCTATTCTGCTATAACTTAGTCTAGAATCCTGTAATTCACCTTAAAACCCCAAAGCAAATCCATCTACCACTTAGAAACATGCAAACAAATAAACAACCAATAAACCCAACTCAACCCACAGCCCACAGGGGTGAGATCTGTAAGTTTTATCTCTCCATTTCCTTACAAATCACTGACTTGGGCAGACCTGAAGAGCTGGGTGAATTTTGATTGACCTGACACCTGCACTTATGGATAAGAAGCTCCCAGAGCAGCTCAAGAGGAGATGAAACAGTGCCAGCCCTATTTAAAGCAGTGGTTTTAAATTTAATTTCTTAGCTGGGGGAGTTGGGGGAGGGATAGAAGGCAACAGCTGTCTCATTGTACCACAGAGGGTTCCTTAAGTGAAAACTGAATAGATTAGTCATGGAGAAAATTAAGACAAGGTCTTTAAGCCATCAATATCTCCCAATTTAAGTGCAGGAGGGTAGGGAGTTGGTATTTCACTTCAATCTCTATGACTGGGGGTTCAAAGTTGATTTTAAATGTGCCTCAAAGCCAGATGTGAAATATTTTCTTTGCCCCACTTTCGTTTAAAATTTTCCAATCTAGCAATGATGTTTTTTCATCAGTCCCAAGACCAGTGTGTGGGATTGGAGAAGCTCACAGAAGTCTGCATCGCATTTTTAGTCAATTATTTGGGATTTCCTTCCAAGTAGAAAGTCAGGATCACTTCTGCCTCCTACTAAGGGATTCTATCATGGCCAATGTCTGCAGATCCATCCCATCACTTCAACAGAAAGACCTGCAGGTGTAAGGAGAGACATGAGAATGGTTTTGGGGGTATTTTTTATGTTTTGGAGACTCCCCTGATCATTTGCATCTCACCGCCAGCACCCTGGGGAAATGATCATTGAAGGGTCAGTGCTTCTGACCACTGGTTTGAGGTGCTGGCTCTCATGTCCTCCTGGGTGAGAGGATGGTTAAGACTGGAAAGGAGCAGTGGAGTCATCAGCTCCAACTCCTCTCCTCACACTGGCTGTGCTCCAGACTCCAGCCAGGTCTCCAACTCTTCCTCTCTTTCTCTTTCTCTCTTTCTCATCCTCTCCCTGCTCCCCCTTGGCAGCTCCCCAAAGTATTTGACTCAGCAAGATGAAATGTGGTAGAGAGGGACCCCCAAACGGATTTTTGCCAACTGTCCCAAATAATTTGGCTGATTTTTGATCACACCAATTACCAGTTTGGGGTGATCAAGTAGCCAAGGCATTTATTGATGGAGAGGATGTTGCGTGAGCATGTCAAGAGCTTTGCTGAGGTTAAGCTGTCTTACATCTGCTGCTGCTCCCCTGACCCACGAGGGTCATTACACTGTCATAGGAGGAAATTAGGTTGGTTGGATGTGATTTGTTCCTCAGAAATTGAGGCCGGATGCTACTTATCCCCTTGCCATTTTCTAGGTGCTAAGAGACAGATTGCTTGACTCTTCACTCCAGGATTTTTCTGAGCACAGAAACCAGGCTGATTTGTCCCTAATTCCCCAGACTCTCCTTTCCTTTTACTCTCTTTCAGGAGGATGATACATTTGCTAGGTGATAATGGCTTTACATTTCTACCAGACCTTTAGGTTTAAATTGACAGAGGGTTGTTCTGCAGCGCTGAAGGTCCTTCCTGTGGGGTGCGGGCAGATCATCATTTGAAGATTCAGTGATTTTAGTTGCCCCATCCTAGAGATAAGTGGGGCAGCTCTGACCCAAGCTGGTACAGTTTCTCAGGAGAAGCTCTGGGAAACCCATTCCTTATTTGCTTGTGTTTAAATCAAACCAACCTCTTATTAGGCAAAGCTGTTACAAAGACAGGCAGGGAAATAAAAATGTACTCAAACTCCTTTTTTTCTTTTTTTAAATTTTTTTTGTTGTCCAACCCAAGTATCATCTCTGTTGAGATTTTAATTATTTTTTTTCCTTTAATAACGAGCCGCTGCATTGTTCTCTCCCCGCGCCCGCATTGTTGTGCCTCTGAAAACACAATTAGAGTATACAGAGTATTGCTAATTTAGTTTTGAAGGATGTATTGTGGGGAATTAAAAAATAAAGGCGAGGGGGAGACCTTGTGTTGCTGCAAACAAAAGCAAGCAGGGTTCAGACAATTGGCTGCCTGGGATGGCTCTTGTTCCCTGCCTGGAGAGAATGAGCAGGACACAGAACAAAGCCCGGGCTCAACATCTTCTGGAGTATGCTCCGATGGCCAAAATGTAAGGGCTGCTGTGTGTGAATGGCACGAAACAAAGGAGATTTTAATTGCAAACATTGATCATCCCCTTTGGTCTCTGGCACGGGTTGCTCTGGCTTCCTCACTTGGAAGCTTTGCTCGCTGCAACTTTGCAAATGTTTTTCAGGGGGCCTCTGTCATGTGACCTTGTCACAATGACTGAAAGTTGCTTTCTTTTTTTTTCCCCCCCAAACAATAACAATCCAGTTTGGTTTTTTTTCCACCTCCTTCTTCTTCTATTTTAAGGTTAAGGCAAAACCCTGTTAGCTGTGAGGGTGCCACATTTCCACTCTCATCTGACCGAGCTGCAAGAAACCAGGGCTCCTGTGACCTCGGGCTGAAGAATAAGGTGGTCTCTGACTTTTTCCCTGCTCATAAATTCTGTTTGGGTAGATAAAGGTAGCAAAAGGTCTGTGTTATGGCCTCGCCAGAGATCTGCTAGCTGGGAGCTCTCCTGGGAGGCCAGGAGAGAGAGATTACATCTGCCTCCTGGAAAACCTCTGCAAATGCCAGGCTGCAGAGCAAACGGAGCAGACACAGCCTCCTGTGAGCACTTGGCCAAGGAGGGGGACGTGGTGCGGGGAGTGGAGGTGGGTCATGAGCAGCTCTGGGTCTGCCAAGCACACAGAGGCAGAAACAAAACAATCCAGGTATTGTATTTGGGGGTGCCCCGTGGCAGGAAGGGATGATGAATCTGACTCCATGTTCTCAGCAGGCTAATTTATTACTTTATGATATTATATCGTATTAAGGAATACTATGCTAAACTAACTGAAGAATACAGAAAGGATACAGACAGAAGGCTAAAAAGATAATAATGAAACTCGTGACTCTTTCCAGAGTCCCGACACAGCTTGGCACTGATTGGCCAAAGAGTGGAAAACAACTCACAGCAGAATGCAATGAAACAATCACCTGTGGGTAAACAATCTCCACACACATTCCACATGAGCACAACACAGGAGAAGCAAATGAGATGAGAATTGTTTTCCTTTTTCTCTGAGGCTTCTCAGCTTCCCAGGAGAAAAATCCTGTAGCTCCTGTGTGCCCCATCTTCCCACCCAGCAGGAGCTTCCCAGCAGCTTCTTCCAGAGCCACAGGCCAGTGCCACTGGTGGTGGAGGCTGAGGACATGCTGTGTGCAATGCTACTGAGGAGGAAAGCAGTGTTAGAAATTACACATTTAGTGTTGTGGCATTGGGGGGAGGAAAAAACCTCAGTCTCACACAATGCTTGATGTTGTCTGAGATGAAAACACAGGGTGAATAATTCCAGGCCAGAGTTTATTGTGTAAACCTAGCCAGAATCTTGGTTCCGTTTAGAAACCTTTTGTAGCATGAAGGGTAAAGAAAGCAGCAAAACTCTGACTGTTGATGGTCCAAGTGCTGGAGCAGCTCTGCTCTGGAGCCAGGCTGGGAGAGCTGGGAGCGTTCACATGGAGAAAGCTCCAGGGAGATCTTCCAGGGCCTAAAGGGGCTCCAGGAGAGCTGGAGAGGGACTGTGGACAAGGGATGGAGGGACAGGACACAGGGAATGGCTTCACACTGATGAAAAGCAGGTTTAGATTAGATATTAAGAAGAAATTATTTACTGTGAGGGTGAGGAGGCCCTGGCACAGGGTGCCCAGAGAAGCTGTGGCTGCCCTTGGATCCCTGGAAGTGTCCAAGGCCAGGCTGGACAGGGCTTGGAGTAGCCTGGGATGGTGGAAGGTGTCCCTGCCATGGCAGGGGATGGCACTGGATGATCTTTAAGATCCTTTCCAACCCAATTGCCTGTGATTCTCGGATTGTGTTTGGCACTCTGGCCACGCAGAGCTGTCAGACTGGGACATGGGCACTCCCAGTATTCCCCCTCCTTCCCCAAGTCTCTCCACATACAAGGTCATGGAGATATCAACAACAAGAAAGGTCCAGGCTCTGACAAAGCAAAGGCTCCTTTGCTGATGTGCAGCAGACACAGGGCACGGTGCCAGGCTCCTGTTAACCCCTGACACCTGCTTTTCGAGTGGTCCTGGTGGTTTGTGTATGGAAAACAGACCTGATCTGTCCTGGGAATCTCAGCAGCTCCCCAGGGTCTTCAGTGCAATGCTGGGGCTGTGTGTGGCCCTGGCTGTAATGCAGCATGGGAAAGTACAAATGCTACTGCAGGGAGATCATCTATAATAAAATTTAGAATGTTTTACAGTCATTTACACAGAGATCTGCCAAATATCTGGAGTTTGTCTCTGATTTTACTTGGAGTTTCTCTGTATGTGTGTGCAGGCACAAGTTCTGGCTGGGAGATGCTGTTGCTTTAAATTCCTACCAGCATTTGCAAGTTTCCAGCCCTTCAGGGACAATTTCTCAGAATAACTCCAGTTCCCTGTAAACATCTGAAGCCTTCATTCAGCCCAACTCAATTCCCAAGTCCTTCTGCCCAGTATTCCTTATGGACTGGCTCTCCATAACTCCCTCTGTAACACTTTCCTTAAGCTGGCTGAGTCTCAAACAAACAGGGAATTTAGGGAGGAAGTTTAAGCTTCCTGCATCTGGGCTTTCTTTCCCAAAGAGCCACGAGCACAGCACAATGCTCATCATTTTCCCCAACCATCCCCAGCTTTGTGAAGGGGCTTTGAATTCTTTGGATGCTTGAAGACATCACCTCACTCAACCATTCGTGTCCCAATAAAACCCTAAATGGATTTGCTTTGCTGCAAAAAAAAAAAAAAAAAAAAAAAAAAACACAAAAAACCCCCCAAAAAACCCCCACCAAAAACCAAAAGAACAAAAGAACAAAAAAACCAACAAACCAAAAAACCAGAAAACAAACCCACCAAAAAACCCAACTCTGCGAATGGCTTTTTATTATGTTTGACTTAATGCTGGCATAAATTCTCCCAAATTTATTTCAAGTTTGCTTGAAAACCTCATTTGCCTAATTGTAATAATAAAACAACATCATATGCAGATGTCTCCTGTCTTTTTCAAACTCAAATTATTTTCAATTAGCAGTGATTTGGTGTTTGTTTTTTGGGGGAGGCACGTGGATGGCTGCTGGGGAAAAGGTGTGTGAGTCAGGTGGCATCTCAGAGCCGTTAGAAAAACAGCAAATTTGAGCACAAGGGATACACAGAACCAATTGCCCTGGTCTGGCTGTGTAAATCTGCAAGATTTAAATCCAAAGCATGAAAAAATATGATCTGGGAGGCTGGGAAGTGCCAGGAGAGGAATGTACTGTCCAGAGGGCTGTGCCGTGGGCATGTGCTGCCTACCAGCCTTGGGGAGGTCTTGACCACAGTGTGGGTCATTTGGGAGATGGAGACATGCAAATTCGAGAAAATCCAGAGAGTATTATGAGATTATGAGAGGAAATGACTCCACTTTACCCTGCTTCAGACAACACTGAGGGTCCTGCTCTGCTCTTTGCTCCACAGCTGATGGAGGGCTGAGCACCTCAGAGCACAGCTAAACCCTGCAGGCACTGGTTTGGGGAAAGTAAATGGCATCAGCTTCATTTCAGAGAAACTGAGACAGAGCAACTCTGCCCATGGCAGGGGCCAGGAGAGGTTGTGTCCTGGGCTGTAATTTATGCGTGTATTCTATATTCATTCTGTCAGAGCTGGGGCAGTTCTCTCTGTCCATGGGGCAGGTTTCTTTATCTCTCCCACAGTCAATCCTCCCTCCAGGAGATCTCTGCTGTCCATGGCCACTGAGTGTCCCTGCATGGCTGATCAAATTCCATCATCCCATGGGAGATGCTCTGCCCAGGGCAGGAGCCAAGCATTCCTGCCTGGATCCAACCTGAGCCTGGCAGCAGCACAGCAGCCTTTGCCCCCTGCATTCCCAGAGGAGCAGCTTTCTGCTGCCCTGCATTGCCAGAGGGAGAGCAGGCCCATCTCCAGCAGCCCTGGAGCTGCAGAGGAAAACTCCAGCCTTGTGCAGGATCCCTGCTCCAGCAGAAGCACAGCTGGCCCTGCAGGAGGGCTGAGCCACCATGGAATGGCACTGCTGCCACCACCCTGAGCCACAGGGCTCAGCTCCTCTGCTGACTCTGGCAGGGGTTTGTTCTCTTTTTTTACTCTTGCATTTGTATTTTTAATTTTCCTAGTAAATAACTGTTATTCCTATTTTCATATCTTTGCCTGAGAGCCCCTTAATTTCAAGATGATAATAATTCAGAGGGAGGGGGTTTGCATTTTCCATTTCAAGGAAGGCTCCTGCCTTCCTTAGCAGACACCTGGCTGTCCAAACCAAGACAGGTTGGAGCTGGATGATCTTTAAGGTCTCTTTCAACTCAAACCATCCTGTGACTTTGTGGTTGTAGGAGCTCACTGACTCTGCTGTGGCCACTCAGAGTAACAGGATTATACAGTGTTATGAACCAAAGCCTTTCTCTCCATGTTGTGGTTGTTAACAGGCTCCAGCCTGGGCTGATGAGGAGCTGAGCTGCCTTCATCTGCTGCAGGATTCTAAGTGACTTGAACCAGGCTAAAACACATGTAGCTGCAACAGATCTGGAATAAAATCATCCTCCTCCCAGACGGACACCTCTGAAAACCTTTGATGCAGCGCCTAAAGCAGCAGAGAAGCTGCAGCATGGCTGAGGTGCTGTGGCTTTGCTTCTTCTCTTCTCCCTGCTGGCATAAACAAGGCAGAGAACTTCCAGAAGAAATCAGCATTTTCCTGGCGTGTGTTTGTACAGGAGAGGTCAGACAGGGCTTGCAAGAAGTGCAGGAACATGCAGGGAGAGCAAACCGTCACTGACCTTTCCAGGTGTTTGCAGAGTCATGCTGGTCATGATTGCCCTGGCATATGGCTGGAATTCGAGCCCTTGTACAGCCTTTGGCTATCTTGAGTTGTGCTGAATGAGATGCAAATGAATTGTGATGAGCATCTGGAACTCAAGGAAATTGCTATAAATAATGCATATGGCTTGCTCAGGTTTGTAGGTTTCCCAGGCAGAACTGTTCTGTAAATCATTTAGGGCCAGTGAAAGGTGCCAGGTCAGCGTTTGTGCAGAAAGAGGCTCAGGTTTGTGCCCTGATCAGGCTGCCCAGAACTGCCACCTTCTCTCTCCAGTTCATCTTCCAAAGACTTTTCAGCTCTTCAACTTTCCCAAGACACTCTGGAAGAGTGTCCATCAGTGCCAGCTGCCACTGTGGTGTTCTAAGTTGGTCAGCAGAGTGATAAGAACAGGTTGGAGAAAAAAAAATTTCATTTAATAGGTTCTTAAAATCATAGGAACACAGACTGGTTTGGGTTAGAAGGGACTTTCATGATCATCCAGTGCCATGGGCAGGGACACCTTCCACTATCCCAGGTTGTTCCAGTCCCCATCCAGCCTGGCCTTGGACATTTCCAGGGATCCAGGGGCAGCCACAGCTTCTCTGGGCACCCTGTGCCAGGGCCTCATCATTTCACAGGATGCTCAGCAGCCATCAGCTGTCAACCACCAATCCTGCCATCCCTCCTGCCTCTGAGGACATGCTGCTATCCAAGACAAGAGACCTCCTTTTTCCCATGCTTGGTCTTTCACTTCATCAGCCTCACTCAGCTGGTAAAGAGAGGTGGAGGACTCTCCCAGCAATGCTCTCACCACAGGAGTTCTGCTCCCTGTCTGCCGGTTTTAATTGCTTGGAAAAAATCTGACGGAGTTTGTGTTGCCCTGAAGCTCGTCCATTCCTTCCAGGTACATGAGCTGATGTAGCAGATGATTCCTCCCTCCCTTTGAGCTGCAGATGAGCTGGGAGAGTTCATTCTCTCAGCCCTGCACGGGGTTGTAAAGCGCCTTGTAACTGGGTCACTTGAAGGTTTCCAACTCCGAGTGTCTGGGTAAAATCCAGCCCCGTGCCGAAGTGTGAGGGAGCAGATTAGAACTGGGAATTAATTTGCTTTGGTTTTTAGCTCTGTGAAATTTGTGAAAGCAGAGAAGTCTGGTTCTGCAGTCCCCAAGGAAAGACCTGCTGTTGACTCCAACATCCTGGCTCCTGCCATGGGACCGGGAGGTTTCAGTGCCATCTGCCAAAGGGCAGAGGGACCCACGCCTGCTGGCTGGGGCACCAACGTGAGACTGAACACACAAAACTCACACAAAGTCTGAGAGAGGCCTTGCATACAAATCACCGCAGGATTAGTGCTTTTAGCATCAGGGTGAGGCTTCTCCTGAGTCTGGCAGGTGAAAATTCAGACACATTTTCACGTGCCTCCTACTGTGGCGGTGTTTTGGTTAGAAGCATTGAAGAGAAAACTTTAAATCAGCTCTGTGCCATCCTCTCTTTTAGCCTCTCCCTTGAAAAGGTCATTTATGAAATAGACTTCAATGCAATATTTAAGGCAGGATAGCTGCAGCTGAAGCAATAATGTCTCACGAAATGCTTAGAGCAATCAGAAATCTCCATTTCCTATCAGCCAGTTTATTTTACAATGCCCCTGGACAAAAAAGAAAAATAAAAAGTTGACTTTTGCAGCTATGTAGGCAGGAGAGAAAAGTCTCATGTGAGGATGGGACTTGTCATCTTTGCTTGTTCTTTGGCTGCAAATCTGGTCCTTCTGATCTGAAATAAGACTTTTCTGCAGCTCACCCTGAGATATTTTCCAGGCTCTTTCCTCTGAGGCTTTCACAACAAGGATTTGGGGAGTTGTCAAGCTCCCATGAGACACAGGAAATTCTGTTTAAACATTTAAAAAAAACCCTTTTTTTTTACTGAGAGGGTGACCTAACACTGCTATGGGTTGCCTGGGGAGGTTGTGGTCTCTCCATCCATAGAAATATTCAAAACCCAATTAGACATAGCCCTTGGTTGAACTGTTCCTACTTGGGAACAGTGGGATTTGGCCAATGATCTCCAGAGGTGCCTCCATCCTCCAGTCTTGGAATCTCTGCTGGTCAGGATGACTCCGAGATGTGTTAAAAAGTCTCTTTTCCCAGCCCGGCAGTCGAAGAAGGAGTCAGGACTCTTTGGCTGTGGTTTCCAAGGTTGTTTATTTTTCCTTATCGATAACATTCTTTCTCTGGCCTGCTGAGGTCCATTCAGCAGGTCAGTCTGAGGTACACTGCCCGCCCTTGGGCTGGTGTCAACATTTTATACTAAAAATTACATGTTCATTATTTACAATTATTTTCCAATACCTGTCACCTATGTTAGACAGTCTGTCTCTACTCTAAACCAATCCAAAAGTGACACCATCACACAGAACGTGGAGGCTAGGAAGGAGAAATAAGGACAGAGCATGTCCAAATTCCTCCATCTTGGGACTCCAAACCCCTATTCTAAAAATCTTAAAATTCTACTTTTCACCCTGTGACAACTACTATTATTCTGCTTAAACTCTCCTGACTTGTAATTCTTCATACAAAGCTGGTAATTTGTTCCATGGGTCAAAATCAAAGTCACAGGTGCCTTTGGCTTCATGCCAGGGTCTCAGAGCCCCCTGACAGGGGCTCGAGCCATCCAGGACAGTCAGAGGGATGTCCTGGGTTCCAACACTCCAGCAGTTTGCAAATGGCAAATTTTAACTATTAAGACCAATCTTTCTTCCACAGGTCCTTAAGAAGAGAAGAATTTAATCTCTGCCTCACCATGCATACCCAGGTGTGTTGGCCTAAGATGAGCATCACCACCCTGTTCTCAAGCTGCTCTGGGGGGCACAGACACAAGAAATGGTGAAAGCTCCAGCGCAGGGAGGTGATGGAGCTGCTAAGATGAAGATGTGTTTTTCTGTCTGTCAAACTGACTGCTGAGCAGGAGCACAGGACTGGTGCAAACCACCTCATCAACCAGACACAAAAATGGGAAATCTGGCACGTTCCAGCTGTTCACCAGCACTTCCTGTGGATTTGCACAGCGTCTTCCAGTGGATGCAGCTGCTCACTAGCACTTCTCCCTCTGCATTTGGAGTGGTTTAACAAGCCAGCTGCCAAAATCCAGCTGTTACAGATACACCCAGCCTGCGAGCCTGTTCATGTTGCCTTTAATAGCAATTTGTGCTTCCTCATCAGGGGACTGAGGCTGGTCAACCAGCCAGGGCATTGACCTCAGATTGACTCGTTTGCTGAGTTACTGACAGCCCAGAAGAGAAGGCAGATGTCCATTCAGTTCAGATGATGCCAGCCCAGCTCTAAAAAAAACCCCTAATCCAGGAAAAAATAAGAGAAAAATCCAACAAAATCTAGGCTGCTTTTCTCTGGTACCCTATGCTTGGTCCTATTTTCTTTTTCAGTCCCTGTGCTGCTCTGGTTTCTGGATTAAAGCTGATAGAAATAAAAGCCTTGTCCCTTAGTTTTATAGGGAAAATTATGTATCTAAAACCTATAATCTTTTGTTTGGCCTTTCTTTTTAATTTTTAATGTTTTTAAACCAACTTTTAAGCACCCACTCAGTTTTCACAGTCAGAGATGTGTAGTCCAGACTAAATTTGACCTTAGTACTAAATGACCAATGCGTGGTATCTCTGTTTCTGTGCTGACCTCCTCTTTTTCCCTCATGTTCTCATTCCAAGCCTCCTTTGTTCCACCTGATTTCTAATCTGATTCCTTTCCTCCTCTTCCCATGAATGTTGACTGCAGCCTGCCCTGCTAAACAATTGAATTTGTAAACCAATATATATTGTAATTACCACCTGAAGCTGATTTCCGGGATGTTATCTTTGCCCAGAGACTGTGAGGCTGGAAAATAATGAGCAGAGAAGGTGAGTTAGGATGGCTTCCAGGAGAAACTGGAAGAATTATCACAGGGTGATAATTCTCCAACTTTTGGATACAGGCAAGCATCATCCTAAAATATGGATTTGGTTTTCCCTCTCATGGGTTAATCAGGGACTCTGGTAAGGCTGTTGCTGACCTGAGGAAAAGTCTTGCAAAACTTTCAGGAAGAGACAGGAGATTTACACATCTACTACTTGGATTTTACTGCTCCATCGCTTCAAAGGTTCCAGCCTTTTGGACTCCTGGACTGTGTTGTGACTCCTGAAATCTTTGTGCTTGTTCACTGGTGACTCCCACAAGCTGATCTGGAAGGTCGTGCCACCTGATGTAGATTATGGGCCAGTAGAAGCCTGAAGACAGCCAAAAAAACCCAGAATTTTTTCATTTTGTCTATTCCTCTGTCCCAGGACACAGCCCATCCTACCCTGGTTTCTGTACCTGCTTTCATTAACCTTCAGTGAGGAGATCTCTACACCTGTCAAAGGCATTTTCTTAAGCATTAAATATTCTCCCAATTTCTTCCCTGAATGTCTCTCTCTGCCCTTTAAGCTCATTATTGTGTCCTCCATGGAGATCCCCATCACCAGCAGGCACAGGGAGCAGTGTTGCTTTGATAATGATTTTTTGCCTGTTGAAGACCATTCTCAAACCACCTCTCAGTCCTGTGTCCTTTCTGCTGAGCAGCACTGACTTTCCCAACAGGATTTATTTTCTGGGCCCTTTGGTGGCCTTTCCAGACTCTCCAATCACTCCACATTTTTTTTGGGAGGAGCACAACTTTCACTGGAAGCTGTCATGTGCTGTCTCAAGAGAAAAAACTTAATCCTAAAGATTTAATCCCATATCTTCCCGAAATTTATCCTGTGGTCTGTGACAGCTTTCAAGCATCATTCTGGAACACTGCTGCCCTGCCTTACACACAACACACTGCCCCAGCTGTTCAAATTGCCCCTATTTTTTTAAATTTTTTTTCCAGTCCATTTTCTCTGCTCCCTGATCTTTCTCTTTCCTACCAGGCTTAGCACCAGGAAAGAGGGATGTTGACTTTTAAAGCTGGTAGGGGTTGTAACAGAAACCAGGTGGATAATTGTGGCAGGGAATAATAATGTGCCTATCAGTTGATTGCAGCTACTTTGAATTTGAAGCAATCCCTGCCGATGTTTCTCTCAGTGGATTGTTCAGAAGTGATTTCCTGGAATGCGTCTCACATTCGACAGCTGAGCTGTGCAGCCCAGCTATTTTAAAGGAAGAAATGCCCAGAGTCCTGCTCACAGAATGGATTTCAGGTGTTTTCCAAGCATCAAGCTCTGCTGGAGAGAATTTTAAGCAAGGACTTTGTGGGTACCCCTGGAATGTGCTCCCACCACTCTGGGTGTGATGAGGAACTGCTGCTCAGTTCCTCTGAGTTGTTCCCTCTGTGTTGGTCTTGCAGCAGAGGATTTTTGGCTCTCTTTTTTTGCTAGAATGCTCACGAACCATCTCCACGGCTCCTCTGTAGTGAGACTGGGGCACTTCCTTTGCTCACAGTAGGATTTGCTCCTGTGTTCCAACACTTTATCCAAATTTCCTCCAAGCAGACACAACTCTGAGCATTGGTTTGGCTTTCAGGCAACCTCTCCTGGAAGGATTGGTGCTCGCAGAACCTTTTATTACCCAGCACCCACAGGAAGCCCATTTTGTCCTCACAGGAACCTATTTTGCACTCAAAAGACCCAGAATTTCCTCAGATTTCTTCCCACTGGAATCAGCAGTTGCTTGAAAATCCTGACCAAGGCTCCCACGTGGTCACTTCAGGAGTGTGGTTTGGAGAGCTCAGGGGATGTCACCAAGCAGCAGTCAGGGTCAGGGTGCAGCTGAGGACATCAAGGCTGCAGGTGACGCGGGGAGATGTGAGTGATGGACTGAGAACAGATTCCAAGGGATGATTTTTAAAATGGTGCAGTCCCAAACAGGTTTCAAAATAGGTTTGAATCACAGTCAGAATGAAACCAGGATAACTGGGGAAACTTGGCAAAAATGAGCAAACAAATGCCCTCAAATAAAATCATGGAGCTCCCCACCCCCAGTTTGATGATGGTTTCTTTAGTAGAAGAGTGGTAGGAAATAGCCAAATAAATAGGATCACAATCTTAAACTCATTTTGGAAAAAAAAAAAAAAAAAGAACCTGTAGATGCAGAAACAGGGAAATTAATTGTGTTTTCTGATTAACAAACACAATTAAGGCACCAAAGCAAGGAAACCTCTGGCAGTGCTGAGCAAGGTTATTTTTATATTATTCTGATTACATGAGACGGTCAGTGCTGGGTGACAGCTTTATTCTGAGAGCTATCAGAGGGACAGAAGCAGATAACACTAGCAACTAATTATTACTGCAATCTGTAATTTCTCTGCAGGGAACTGGAATTGCAGGGGACCGGGGTGAGAAAGAGAAATAACCAATAACAACAACAACAAACGCGAAATTGAGGGGATGAAGGAGGAAAGTGGAACCAATGGGGAAATTATTCTCATAAAGCAGGAGTGAAAGGATGGGAAAGTTGTTAAGCTGATTTCATGGACTAACACTGGCAGGTCTTTTAAGGTCAAAACAAAGATTAAAGAGTCCTGTACGAGGGAAAACCAAACAAACCGTACTGGTGTTGGGAGAAAATAATACATGGCTGGGTTATCAGCAAAAGCCAACAACTATTGCTGCTATTCCTGGAGATTACAGGGACCTTTTCAACTGTGAGGGAAGCAGGACCACACTGTCACTGCAGATGGGATTTGGGTGATTAAGTGTAGGAGCCACAGCTGAGCTGGTTGCCTTCGGACTCGTTCAGATGAGCCGACAATAAATCCTGGTTCCTTTGGGCCAGGGTCTGCTCTAGGGGGACAGGACTGTGGGGAAGGGGGTTTGCTTTGCTGGGGGCATCTCGAGGAGGAGAAATGACTCAGAGGTAATTTCAGCTGGAGGAGGGTAGGTTTAGATTAGATGTTTATATTTACTATAAAGGTAGTGAGGCCTTGGCACAGGTTGCCCAGAAGTGTTGTGGACTCCTCATCCCTGGAAGTTCAAGGCCAGGTTGGATGGAGTTTTGAGCATCCTGGGATAGTGGAAGGTGTCCCTGCCCATGGCAGGGGGTGGAACTGTATGATCTTTAGGGTTCCTTCCAATCCAAACCATTCCATGATTCCATAACTCTGTGACTCCTGCTCCTCACAGACTGTAGCTGTACAGGAATAGCTCAAGGTTGGACATAAAGGTGATTTTTTTTTTCCTTTTTGACATGATTTACAGGCTGGAATGATCCCAGGGGGACCTGCTTGGGAAGTCAATGTCCTCCCAGCATCTAATGTCACCCACAGCAGTTGCCACCCACCCTATCTGATCTCGTGGTGGGATTGCCAAGAGGGTCTGCTGTCCCTGCTTTATGGACTGATGGGATTTATGGGCAGGTTGAACTTGCCCCAGTGAGACAGGGAGACCTTCACCTCCAAAATTGCCCGTGTTCATCCTGTAAACCAGTGGTGGGCCCAGACTACGTCAAGAAATTTGCTCAGTTGCTTTTTTATCTGTTAAAAAAACAAAACAAAACAAAACACAAAACTCCTTGGGATATTTAAGAGAGAAAATTCCAGTCATCAGAGCTAGGAGAGCAAGAACCCTGGGTTAGTTTTGTTTCCTTTAGTCTCAGAATCAAAGCTGCTCTATGTCCATATTAGTGTTAGATGGCAAATCCATCCTACTCCTGTCTGGATTCATGACAAGGGAGGCAAGGACAGGGAACCCCCTGGGGCACCACACCAGTCCCAAACTCCTGCTGTGCCTCTTGGAAGTGTCCACAGAGATGGGAGCTGCTTTCTCTGGTGTGATGGGGCAATCCTGGTGTCATTTTTGCTTTCAAAGATGTAATAGGAATGAATTAAATCAATAAAACAAAGAAGGCTTCCAGAAGCTGACTAGTTAAAGGATGCATTTCAATGATCTGCTGGAATTAGTTCCTGGTGCAAGAGGGGCAAAAAGACAGGTGGGTTTTGTGACTGCTGGAGCCAGAGGACAGGAATTCTGTGCCTTCTTTAATCCTGCCAACAGGCCTTAGAGACAAGATAAATCCATCCGCTTGGCAAGATGGCCTAAAAAATGGGTCTTTTACAGTATTATTCCTAACCTCTCTCTTCTCCCCACCCCATTTTTTTTCTTGAGATCTCTTCTGGCACATGAGAGCAGGGAAAACTGATGTCTGTGGCAGCCCATATTGCTGTAAAAATAGAAGCCTACACCTGACAGCATCATGAGTAACATCAGTTATGGGATCTCAGGCAGAATGTTCATGCGACCCTTGGAACCTGTTACTCCCTCCTATACAGAGCTGGGTTTGCTTCTTGGAGTGTGGAAGGTCAAAATGTCTCAGCGTGTGGGTGCTGAGGCAGATTGGTGAGATGGGAAAACATTTTGAAGGGAAAAGATTTATTTTTGTAGATTGTTCAGATTGGAAAACATCTTTGACATCATCAAGTCTAACCATTAGCCCAACACTGCCAAAGCAT
This sequence comes from Motacilla alba alba, assembly GCF_015832195.1. Classification (NCBI taxonomy): domain Eukaryota; kingdom Metazoa; phylum Chordata; class Aves; order Passeriformes; family Motacillidae; genus Motacilla; species Motacilla alba. The sequence goes on along the minus strand of NC_052031.1, from coordinate 3,122,270 downwards.
ATTATTTACAAATGTCATATCCACACATCTTTTCAGCACTTCCAAAGATTGGTGACTCCACCACTTCCCTGGGCAGCCTGACCACCCTTTCAGTGAAGAAATTTTCCCTACTCACCAACCTAAACCTCTGAATGCGTTCTGAGGTGTCAACATCCTTGTGGAAGTCATCAGGAAATACTGAACATTTAAATCCCCCATGGATGATCCCACGAGAAGTGCTATAAAATAAATTATTTTGTTCTGCTATACAATCAATTATTTTGTCATTGAGCCTGGCATTTAACAACAGTTACCTGCTGGACCATGATGTCACACAAACCTCACTCTATTGAGGGCGCCAGAAAACCCTTCAGGATGGGATTTCAGGTTGTCCATCACACCTGCTTTCCCTGATCCAGGGGAAGGCTGTGCTATCAAACTTTCTTCATGGTGGGTTGCCTGTTAAATATGATTTATACCACAGTATAAACCAGTTTATATCACAGTATAAATCATGCAGATGTGCGGGGCAGAGGTAACCCCCAATAATAATTCAGAAATTCCCTCCAAGATCATCCTAGGATTGAGATTAGGCTGCCCAGCCTTTTGCTTTTCTCTTTCCCTTCTAAGACACTTCCATGCTCGCTGCTCTCCTGTCCTCTGGGGCCTCCCCTGCTACCCATGGATTATTAAGAGGGGTAAACTGCTCCGAGCCACTTCCTTTAGCATTCCAGAACATTCCATGAGGTCCTGATGGCTCAGATCCATCTGTGTTGCCCCCACACTACTTCTGTTTCTCTCACAGGGCTCCTTCCTCTCCATCAATTTTATAATTAATTGTATTATCAATCAGATCACAATTAACTTTCCCTTTTTCTTTTTACAAGAAGATGGAAATGTCTTATCAACTTTGGGAAGATCTGGTCTACTTCATGCCACCTCTGCCTCACAGGATGTATATTTTCCTTCCCAATGAAATACCAGACTTGCTCTTTTTTTTATCCCCTTATTTTGAATGAGTTCCAGATCTTTCTTTTGTTGTTGTTAACTCACTTTTATTCACTATCTACATTAAACTCCCTGATTTTATTCCTCTATAGTTCCACTTTTCCTTTATTTTTTCATTGAATTTGCAGCCGCCTTCCCACTTTATGTGCAATTTTTGTTTTTCCTTGCCCAAATATTCAGGCTTTTAAAGCATTCCTGGTACAACCATCTTGGTCTCCTGCCTTGTTTTTTTTCCCTGTGACACTGAGGTTTGCTGATATGGATTTGATGGACTCTTTCAGCAAGAGCCAATATTTATTTCATTGCTACTGAGCCTGTTCACCAAGGAAGCAGCATTATTTCATATTTGTTGCCCACTTTGTCAAGCCTATTTCTATTTTGCTGTTTCTACTCCTTCACTTCTTTAATAAAGTGACAGTTACTGCCACTGATATTTCCTGGGAGAAGTTACCTTTCACCTTTAGATTTTTAGCAATTTTTTTCCCCTGTATTTTTTTTTTCTTCCCTTTCTGAAATTAAAAAAAAAAAAAAGACAGAAACTTTCAGTTTTCCCTAGGTCAGATGCTGCTGCATTTCTTCTCCAATAAATATTCACATCCCCTGGGACTCGCATGGTCTTGTTCTCTCCTCCAGCTGCAGCTCCCTCTACACCAAAACTGCACTGTAGAATTCAATTGTTGGGGTTTTTTGGGTCATTTGCTACCATATTCCTTCAAAAATGGTCTGAAATGGTCCTGGTTGAACACTCAGAGTTTTGTTGTGTGTGAAACAGAGCAGAGCCCACGCCAAAAAAAGTATTATTATTAGCCCATCTAAGTATAATGTGGAAGTTAATTAACTCACACTCATAATCCATGCTGATAGAGATGAAACTCAGTTATAATTACATTAAAACTGTTATATAAGGAAGCTTTCCAGCATCTTCCCTTCTTCTCTGGTCCTGCCAACATCCCTCTGCATCCAAAGGTTGACAGATTCCAGTCCCTTCAGCACAATTAGGGGAGGGTTATGAAGGTTGTCACCACCCTGAGAACTTTCCTGGATGATTTGTGATGTTCATGGTGGTGTTTTTACCTCCTCACTCTTGGGTCCCCTCACCCAGGGGTGTTTTCACCCCTCCCTTTTCCCATCCCACCACATCTGCAGGGACTCACAGCTCCTTCCAAACTCCAGGAACCGCTGTGGGAATCCTCCTGCTCTGCAGGAATTTCCATTCCCCAGCAAGCAATGCCCACTCCTGGGCTGCTGCTTTTGTGTTCCTGCCTGCCTTCTGGAAAATCACACAGAGAAATGTGTTTGCAAACAGAACTTCAGGTAGCTGATACCTCTCCCCAGCACAAAAGCTGGCAGAGAAGTAATTGCTGCAGGGAGGGATGTTCAGAGGCTTCCCAAACTTTGATGCCCTGTGATTTGCAACTCTCTGTAGTTGGAACTTGCAGTCCCTGCTGCACAATCCTTCAGGAGATGGAAACCTGTCGAAAGGCTCTTGCTGATTTCTGTGGGGTTTTTACCAGATCCTCACTGAACTTTTAGATGACTTCAAGTGAGCTAAAACTTCACACATCCTTCTTTACCCCATGCAGTGGCCGACTGCTCTAAAGTTTCCTGGTTCTCAGCTTGCTGAGGAATTGAAGAAACGATGTCACCTTGTCTGACTGAGTGCTGTCCTTCCCTTTTAGCTCCCTGCTAGGTATTTCATATGTTAGATGAAAACATTTGCCACGTTAGTGAACACATCTCAGTGTCTGAGTGGGATCCCATGGGATTCTGATCCTGCATGCAACCTTGGGCACTGCTGAAAGACAGAGAATAAATAATCACAGCACAAAATAGGGGACATGACTGATTTTGCAGCTGTAAGCTGCTCTCAGTCTGGTCACTTCAAGCTTTATGAAATGTGCCATACAAAAAGTCTGGAACTGGTTTTGGCTTCCTTTTGGCTTGAGGGTTTTCTATTGGGAAGAAAAATGATAGATCACAAGGATGGGACAAACTGTGCCTGGCATGAACTTTTAGGATCTTCTGTGATAATCCTACAAGCCACCAGAATAATTCAGCTGCAGGAATATCAATGCCATTAACGTCCTATTTATTTGACAATTAATTTTCCTTGCTGATTGTAACTGCAAGCACAGGACAGTCACCACACGTGTGTGGGCAATGCAAAGCATTGCACAAGGAATGGAAGGGGAAAATATAATTGCACAAGGAATGGAAGGGGAAAATATAATCTTGCTGTTGGTGTGGCTTCAGATGAAGTTCAGGTTGCTCTGGGAAGTGGATTTCAATGTGCTGAGAGGCAACCTCAGGTGGGAAGGATGGAGGGGAACCCCTTGACCATGGAGAAAGAATGTGCAGAGAAAGCTCAATTAAATTAAAAAGCTCCATCAAGTTGTGCTTGCAGGCAGGAGCAGCTGGAGCTGGCTGCACCACTAATCTGAAAAGGGTCAGTGGCCAGCACCAGGTCTGGGAGAGAGACATTTGTAGGCACAGATAAGGAATGATCATCACCCTGATTTCAAACAAACAATGAAAACAGCAATTAAAACATTTTATAGTGCTGGAACTGGACTGGAACTGGGAGGAACAGAATCCACTGCCCAAAGCCATGGCCCACCCAGCAGCTGGGCTGTGTGACCTGAGAACACATTCTCTCATCAGTTAAATTATCCAAGGATTAAATATCTATTTTTCTCAACTCCTTCTGCAGTCAAAGCAGGGAAATGTGGTAGTTTGCTCCTCACACTTTAAGCTGAGCTTTCTTCCTCCTCCCTCATGGGTGTCCCCAGGATAAATTCATCCCACTCTTCCCACCATGTTCCCCCTCCTTCCTGGTCCCCAGGTCATTTTCCTGTGATGCTCAAAGGCATAGCTGGTGCTCTAATTTTGCCTGTTTTGTGTCCATCCCTGTCATGTCCCAAAGTGACACTTTAACCTCTCACAAACACCAGCTTTAGGGGACTCAGGGTGAGGCAGGAGGCTGCCCCTCACTGCTGTGGAAAAATGGGGAAAAGCCTCCACTTGAACAAATCATCTCCATTGATACTCTGCGAGCAACAGGAGAGAGGAGTTTGATTCAGGTGGAGGAAAAACCAAGATTTGGGTCTCCACAGCCCAGGAGACTCTCCCAAGCTGTTTTATGGATGGAGGGAAGAAGGAGCTGCTGCATTTTAAAATAAACCAGCAGCAGCTCTGCCTTTGTGGCTGCAGAGAACCTCAGGCTGTCTGGGAGCTGCTGAGGGATAAAGGGATGCTCGGGGTAGGTTAACTAAAGAGCAGGGGGATTTCTGGTTAGGAACTGCTCAGCTTTGCTATGACCAAAGATCTTCTGAACATGCCAATACAGGGAAAAAAATGGTACCTGTGCAGCTCAGGAACCTCTGGGATCAGGTGATGGATGAGTGGGGATTTTCAGGTTTGCTGTTTCAGAGTTAGGTGCCCAAATTCCCTTTAAATCCCCCTTTAGGTTTGTAAATCCTTTGTGAATGCTCTCGGTAAATAGGATTGTCGCCAAGAAATACCTGGATCGTGTCAGCCATTCCTCTCCTCCAGAAATTAATCCTGCAAAAGAGTCAGGGTTGGTGAGGCTGTGCTGAGCCCCACACACTGGCAGCAGGAGGATGGAGCAGCGGGGCTGCTGCCTGGTCACTGCTCTTGGAAATAAGGGAAAAGGGAGGGGAAAATGAGATTTAAGCCTCGCAGGATAAAATTAATCCCACTGTAAACCAGGTAAGGGTGAAGAGAGGCAAACCCCGGTTTTGTCACACCACCAGGGTGCTGAGATCTGCCTGGTGTTGGATTCCTACCCTCTAGGGCCTGGTACCATCACAGTGGATGGATCCTCAGTGCATGTGAAATTCATTCCTTCAGTTCAGGAATGCCCAGGAGTGGCCGGGGTCCCTGGTTCTGCCTCCTGCCATAGGGAAATGGGCAGAGATAAAAGAGAGTTAACCTCACACCAGGGCGGCTTCCCCAGCCCCAGCACCCCTCATTTTCTTCCCTTTTTCTTTTCCCATTTACATTTTTCATTCATTTACACGTGATGTTAATCTTTCCTTAATCTCCAATTCCTTGGTGTGTGTGTGGGGGATGAATTCCATTTGTTTTTGTTCCACTCTATCAGACACAGCAGCTATAAGATTAAATGATAACTGTGGACCTAATAATAAAAATACAATATAATGTAATGAAAGTAATGTAGATCTAATCCTCTATTTTATTGCATCCTGAGTGCCTTTGGTGCTATTATTTTTTTTTCTTCCCTATGTCCCCGTCTTTGACTTAGCTGCATCTTTTCAAGGAAGCAAAGGCATTTGTAAAGATTATGGTATTATTCTGTTGAGAACAGCCTTGCTGTGGGGCACCTTTAATTACAAAATACTATCACTGCTTATAGGGCTGTGTGTTCCTATGTGTGCAAAGCAGATATTCCAAGCCCCCAAAGCACTAACGCCAGCTCAGGCAGCTGCACTGGAGAAACTTTTGCTGCCTCCTCCTTTATTTTTTGTGCTCTTGTTGCAGTTCCTACACACACAAACACTCTCTCTCTCTCTTTCTTTCTTTCTTTCTTTCTTTCTTTCTTTCTTTCTTTCTTTCTTTCTTTCTTTCTTTCTTTCTTTCTTTCTTTCTTTCTTTCTTTCTTTCTTTCTTTCTTTCTTTCTTTCTTTGTCGCTATTTTCATTGTTTTAATCCTTGTTTAGAGAGAAACTTCAGAAGTGTTTAAAAGCAGGAGTGAGTCTCTGTGAAAAACCCCACTCTGGTTTCATCAGTGGCCCTGCTCTTTGGGCAGAGATGCTTCAGAGGGCTCAGAGGCACAAGGCACCGTGCCCCCCTGACCTGTGCTGCCCTCGCTGTCTCCTCTCTGTCTGCCTCATGCTGGGGATGCCACTCTGCATGCTGAGAGCGGCTCCATCTCCCAGTGCCCCCGAGCAAAGCCAGCCCTCCACAGCAAGGGCGCTTTGAAGGCACTTCAGGTGAGGGCTGGGATGGGGAAACAGCTGGATGAGGGTGTTTGATGGAGTCACAGCTGGAGTTTGGTGTGTCCAGCTCTGCTGGCCTCAGCGAGAGAGGGGAGGAGCGGGTGAAGTGCCTGGTTTGTTGGCCCTGTGCTCACTGCAGTGATCAACATCACCCTGCTGCTGGGTTTAATCCTCTGATTGAACCAGGGACTGTGTGCAGCTCAGAGAGCCTCAGAAAGACCCTCACCTTGTGTCTTATCAATCCCAGCCTGGGATTTCACAAACCACTTATAAATGTGGGATATCTTACACTTTTTTTTCTCAGCTTCCCAATGCTCTTACCCAGCTTGCTCTCCTCCCTTAGTCCCCCTGGCCCATGAGAGATTAAACCTGTTGATTCAAACAGCCTCTGTTCTAGCTCAGCCTTCACAAGGCATCAAGGTGACACCAGACCCCATAAAGCTTTGCAGATTTGAGCTTGGTTTCTGCTGGTGCCTCAGTTTCCCCTCAATGAACCTCTGTGCTCCCAGCTTTCCCCCTGTGTCTGCTCACCTGTCCAGGCTCTGAGTTTCCCCTGGCATGGTATTTTCTAACACAGTGCTCAGGTGCTTGAACAGAGGGAAAACAGATCCTGAAGGCACGATCCAACTCCTGAGGCACTGTGAGTTTAGATACACACTTCAGGAACCTGGTCTAGTGGAAGGTGTCACTGCCTGGGCAGGGGGAACTGAATGGTGGTTTAGATCCCTTCCAACCCAAACCATTCTCTGATTCTTTGATGTTTCTTTAACCACATTAAAACCAGTCTAGCAAGTGTAGCTGGGTGACCCAGCCATACAATTCAGCCTCCTATTTACTGTGCTGAAAATTATATTTTTTCTGTTTTGGGGGGTTTTTTGTTTGGTTGTTTTTTTTTGTTTTGTTTTGTTTTGTTTTGTTTTTTGTTTTTTCCTCTGGAGAGCTCCAAATTATGAGGCTTCTGGCAGGGGGATGTGAATGCTGTCTGTGAGCTCCTGATGCACCTCCTGTGGTCTCTCCCTGTGGCAGCACCATGCTAACACGGTTCATGGTATATCCACAGGGGCACAACCTCCAGCTGCTGGATATAAAGTCCCGTCCCTGCTCTTTGAACTGTTGGAACATCAACTGAATGCAAATCCCAACTGCTGGAGGATGCAGTCTCTAGAGGGAGACATGGTCATACCAATTTCAGCCAGGCATTTCCTCCTGGGGAGGTGAGGATTTTGGAGCACCAGGGGCCACCCTGCACCCCCAATGTCAACTTTGCATCTGGTCTCCATCACCTGCAGGTGCAAAATTTTGGATAATTATGGAGAATGGCAATTCCTTGGACAATAAACTCCACCCAGCAAACAGTTTTGGCTTTCTTTTTTCCTTTTCTGCAGAGCAATGCACCCCCCACTCTGGGAAAGTGCTCCTTAAACACAAGAGTAATTTTTCCTGTAGTGACATCCTGAGTGATTTTCTTATCAGTCTCACACTTGAGTGTTGATGTCACCTGTCCTGATCAGTGCTGCTGTCTCCAGACTGCTGTCAGAACACAAGGAGGCACTGAAGCAGAAGGTGCAAGGCCCTGGATTGATGGAATTGTCAGGTGAGCTGAGTCGGGTGCCAGGCAATCACAGACCTCAGCTGTGGCTGCAGCCTGGCTTTGTGGTGATGTTCTGGCACTGGAAAATCACATTAAATGCTGCAATGATGGGGTTTCAGTCTGTCTGCTGTGGTAGATGTCATGTCTGGAGGGGTTTTTGAGCACATCTCTGCTCTTGATGCAGCTGGGTGATTCTGTGAGCTGCAACTTCCAGTGACTGCATCAGATTTGCATCTCAGAGCCACAGGAATCCAGCTGTGCAGTGACAGCACATCTTGCTTTCTGCAGGGCTTAGCACAGTTCAGTCCCTACCTCTGGAATTTGTCTGCTCCTGGGAAGGAAACTTTCATCCATCTCCAGTTACCCCAGTATCAAAAGGGAAAATTTTATGCTCTACTTGGATATAGAAGCTCCAGTGACAAAAACTGGATTGGTTGACTTTCAGAGGACTTTGGGGAACATACAGATTAAAAAAAAAAAAAAAAAAAAAAAAAAAGAGAAAATATTGACATTGTTGAAGGCAAATATTTAATATTTCTGTCAACTCTTACAAAAATCATAATTTTAGGGGTAAATGGTGCTGCTGAATGTCCAGTCTGTGGTTTGCAGTTGCCAGGGTGTGGGAGGACAGAAGCTTAGACCCTGATATCCTTCTCCAAGCACAGTTCCTACCAACAATCCCCTGGATTTGCCAGGTCAGGATTTATCTTCTCTCTCCCTCTGCTGACGTTCTAACCTGCCCTTGCTCTCCCCATGTTTGGAGATGGATACCTGCACTAGTTCAGACCTTGGGACTACAAGCAAGAGAAGTTTCTCTCTACAAAATTGATGTCATTGACTTTTCAGCTCATGGGGGGAGCTGTGAGATGCTTTTCTCACCCTGTCCTGTACTGAAAGACAATGTTTTTGTGAGACTCCATAACGTGGCACCTGTGAGCTACTTCTGCCTTGACCTTTGGATATAATGGCAAGAATACAACTCTGTACCCCCCTGGATGGATAAAAGCACAAGAAAAGAGCTATAACGAAGGTAGAGCCTGAGTAAAAGATTATTCAGAGCAGACACAGGGTGTGATGTAATGAAAGACGCTGGAAAAGAGCCAGAGAAAAGAGCCCTGAGCATCCCCTGCTCCTGTGCAATGTGCAGTAGGACCCTTAATGACCACAGTGGTTGGGTCTGTGTCTTACATCTCATTTGAAAGGCCATCTCATGCAATTAGCCACCTATTACTGGCGGTTAATTGACATCCAAGAGACATCAGGATTACAGTTGGAGCTAAAAGTCAATTAATGGCTCCTTGCTCTGCTCCAGCCGTGTTAAAGTGCAGGAACAGCCACGGTCCCAGGGACATGTCATGTGTCCCAGGTCCCCCAGCCAGCAGCTCCCTCCCCTTCCCCTCCTCCCTGGCAGAATCAATCGTTATGATTGATGCTAAATGGCTGTGGTTTCCCATTATTGACAGATTTCCTCTTGCCTTATGAGGGCTTTCTCCCTCCAGAAGAGAGCTCTTGGTTCTGTCCCAAGAGAAGCTCAAGGTCAGCTGGGAATTGGGCACTTCAGCCCTGAGGTTTGCCAGCTTCAAGGGCTGCACTGGGGCTCTCCTGCCACTCAGCCTGGAGGGCAAAATGACATGAGGAACCCATGCAGACACTTGGGTTTGGGATAACTGGGATGTACTCATCCCAATGAGGATTCTCAGGTGGCTTGTGAGGGGTAAAACTCACGTTGTGACAGTTCTATCAGAGCAAAGGTTGACTTGTGTGCCTTACTGCCAGTCACTTCCAAACTTGCCAGAACTCCCCTTTGCCAGCAGCAGGAACTGCTCAGAATCAAAGAAGGAATGGTTAAGAGTCAGGGGAGGGTGTACAAGTCAACACAGACATGAATTTACAGAGGGCTTTCCTCAGACTTGTCATAAGCACACAGGTTCTTGTTCCCCCTTTTACAGTCCAATTTCCCTTCAACAATTCATACCGAAGTCTGACCATGTCCATGTAAAGCTCTGATCAGTTTTGAGCAGGATGTTCTCTGGCTCAGTCCTGCTTCCCAGATATTGCAAAGACTCTGACAGAGAAGTCCACCAGATTTTGGGTTTTTGCCTGGGGACAGGGCAAAAAGCAATCTTGGCTAGGTCCTCACTAGAAAAACTCAGGTTCCCTGACACCAGCTGGAACTGGAGTGCTCCCTGATTTAGCAGGGAGAACCCAGCCAGCCTCCACTGGCTGTGCTGGGTTTCCTTAGGGATAATCACTCTCTGCCATTTGAGACTCCCTGTGGTGCCCAGTGCATCCCACAGGACCAGCAGACACAACACTGGATCCACTGGTGACCTGAGCCCTTCAGAGACAAAGGCTGAAGGTAAATGGGACATTTCTGGGTGTCTCAGGTGACAAAAGACATTTGACTCATTTGTAAGCAGACACCTTTTTCAGGTGCCTGGATCAGTGAGGCGAGTCCTTTCCCTCCTTTAGGGAGTGGGAATAGCTGCTGGCATTCAGAGGTGGCTGGTATCAGGTAATTTAAACTCTCCAGAACAACACAGGAGTGGCCAATAGCTTGGAATGATGAACTTTTCCCCCCCGGATCACGACTATCATGTCTCTATTCATGGCCAGCAGAGGTAAATACAAGCACAGGCCACATCAGAGTCACCATTCTCCAAGTTCAGCCCCTCCTCTGAAGTGGTTTATGAGTCACTATCCCTTTATAGCTCCTGAAGTCTAAACAGCCTCACTTTTCCTCCTTAGGATATTTTTTCTCAGGTTTGCATTAAAAGCCTTTTTGTCCACAGCATCCTAAAGATTATGTACATTGAGTACACTGCGCTGGGCCTGCCTGTCTTGATTTGAAATTCAGGTGTCTGCTGAGAAAGTCAGGAGCCTTTCTTAAAATGGAAAATGCAAACCCCCTCCCTCTGAATTATTATCATTTTGAAATTAAAGGGGCTCTCAGCCAAAGATATGGGAATAGGAATAACAGTTCTTTACTAGGAAAATTTAAAAAATACAAGTGTAATAGTACAAAAATTAAAACAAACCGCTGCCAGAGTGAGAGCAGGAGCTGAGCCCTGTGGGTCGGGGTGGTGGCAGCAGTGCCATTCCATGGTGGCTCAGCCCTCCTGCAGGGCCAGCTGTGGTTCTGCTGGAGCAGGGATCCTGCACAAGGCTGGAGTTTTCCTCTGCAGCTCCAGGGCTGCTGGAGATGGGCCTGCTCTCCCTCTGGCAATGCAGGGCAGCAGAAAGCTGCTCCTCTGGGAATGCAGGGGGCAGAGGCTGCTGTGCTGCTGCCAGGCTCAGATTGGATCCAGGCAGGAATGCTTGGCTCCTGCCCTGGGCAGAGCATCTCCCATGGGATGATGGAATTTGATCAGCCATGCAGGGACACTCAGTGGCCATGGACAGCAGAGATCTCCTGGAGGGAGGATTGGCTGTGGGAGAGATAAAGAAACCTGCCCCATGGACAGAGAGAACTGCCCCAGCTCTGACAGATGGGGATGGAACACACACCTCCAGCCACACTTTCAACCTGAGACACTTCCCCACTCTGCACCTGTAGATCAGAGGCAGAGCTGTCACCCTTCTGTAGGACCAGGGAGAAGGTCAAACCCACCCCACTTTGCATTGAGGTGACTTTCTCCACTTCTCTGCTGCTTGTGATGCCTCCATAGCAATTTCTATTCCAGTTGCACTTTTGCAATTGAAATAATTTGGTCACCAGGTGTTCAAAGGCTGTCGTTCTCCTGTTCTTCAAGGTCTTTCTCTCCATCATCAGGCACATGCATGGAATCCCTGCTGCTGTGACTCTGGCCACAGCAAGGACACAAACTGTGCTCCCTATTTTTGTCCTGAAAAGGTAAATGAAGATAAACAAATCAATAAACAGTGGCAGCTGGTGAGCTGCCTTCACCTAGAAGATGCAGTTGTGTCTGTGTGTTATTAAAAACACATCAAAATGCAAACAACATGAGTGAAGAAGTCCAACACGAGCCAAAATAAAAGCACCCAGCCTTTGGTTTGCACCTTTTCCACTGGGGAAGCCACCACGCAGATTGATAGCATTTTAAATTGGACTGGTCATGGATGAAGAAGAATTTTAAATGGGATCAATTTGTTTTCTTCTTCTGAAAGACAGTGTCTGCTCCTAAAACAACTTGTCAGGTGGAGAAGAAAAATAAACCCAGCATGAGATTTCTCCTTATTAATAAGATTCTGGGGAAGAGGTGGGCTTGGAAATTTGGGTTGTGCATGTTTTTACCTCATTTTATTATGGGGCATGAACCACCACTTTTGCATTAGGTCTGCACAGGACCTGATAGACTGAAGGGCCAAGAAATCTGCAAAATGCAGAGAAAACTGTGAGTTTGCTTGATTGTCATAGAATCAAAGGATGGTTTGTGTTGGAAGGGACGTTAAAGATCACCCAGCTCCAACCCCTTGCTGTAGACACCTCCCACTAGGCCACATTGCTCAAATTCTGACAAATTCTGGCAGCTCTTTACAAGGGGAGGGTGGTTTGGTTCATGTCAGCTGTCTCTGTCCATCAGCTCTTTATCTGTGGTGGGTTCCCCAGGGGAGGGGCAGAGCTGGGAACAGAATGGCTGCAGATCCACAGGCTTGGGTGTCACTTCATTTTCCTGCTCCAGACAGCCCACACTGCCACAGCCATCGCTAATGTGTTATGAATCTAATTATTGTCATCTCTCCTGCAGACATCCCTGAGCATTTGAAAGGGCTGTCGTCAAAAAAAAACCCCATGTTCTGGGTTCTGCTGCCATGAATGGAGAGACAGCTGCTTTGTCGCCCCTAGTTGTGCATCCATCTAGTGAGAACTGCCCTAAAAATGTTGGGAATTTAATAATAATTAAATAACTCCATTGTTTAAAATGTTTTAGCTTTGTTTTCTCTAAAAGATAAGTATATTCCTTTTCAAAGAGCCACGGTCAGAGGGCCCTTTTTATTTGCCAGCACATTTGTGGAGAGGAGAGCAGGAGATTTATCCGAGTGTTGTCAGAGTTTTAAAGGACTTAAAATATAAGTTCTTTACACAATAGTAAAGAAACTGGAGTGACTTTTATTTTAGGCCAGCCTAGCTAGGAGCACAACTTTTCTGCTGGGGATTTGAAGAGGGCACGTTCTGCTGGCTTATCTCCATGGGAGGGTTCCTGAATTTTGGAGAGGCTGCCTGGTCACGTAGTGGCCAGTGATTTGGATTTAGATCCTTTTCCTCCCAGTGCTGCCTGTGGAACTTGGCTGTGTTTGGTGTTGTTTCCTCTGGGATGGATTATTCTCTGAGGATGAATGCATTACAGATGGGCTGTGGCACGACAGAAGGCTTAAAAACGCAGACAAACTCTCTGTTGGAGGTAAACTCAGCTTCAGCGTGAAATGTTGCTTGCAAAATTTAGGGGTCCTCTCAAGAAAAAAAGAGATAATTTCCCTCAGAAAGATTGCAGCCTCCACTCCCAGTTCACCCAGTTTCCCAGTGCAGAGGCTGTGCTGGGCTCTGACTGAAGGCCAAGACCCAGCTGGGAGCTCTCACTCCCCTCTTCCCCAGCATTCCCTTGACTGGGAGGGTCACTTAAACCTGACAGCACTTCCCGGTGAATTATCTCATCACTCCCAAATAATCCTATTTGCCTGATGGGGCTGCCTCACAAACAGCCCCCCATGGACTATTTCCCCATCCCTGGCTCTTCCATGCATCTTCTCCTAATGACAAGCACTCCATTTGGAGCCTGTTTTCCCAGCAGCCTGATGGATGCCATGTGTGGATTGATTTCCAGCTGGAGTCACATCCTCCTCCTCCTCCTCCTCCTCCTCCTTGAACATGAGAGGATTGCAGTGCTGTCCAGTGACACCACCTCGGGTTGCTTCTCTTCCCTCTGATACTGAACATTGAACCACCATTAAATTTTGATGGGTCACAGTCCAGTGCTTCTGTTTGGCTAATTCTGCACCTCTGCAACCTTATTTATAATTTTAATCTTATAATAATAATTTATAATTAATAGACACATCTATTCCAGCAGATGCAGTGTGCAGGCTCTGCTCTTCTTGCTGCTGGTTTCTGTGCCAGGATTGATCTCTCTTATCCCTGATAATACATTCCCCTCCTGTACTACCCCTGGAACACCTCCCTGTTCAATGCCCAGGACTGGGCTATTCAGCATCAGTCAAAAATCAGGAAAATGCCAGCAATGAAAGCACAGGGCTGTGCTCAATTCCTACATAAATAAATCCTGACCCATTCTCACTGCTGCTGAAAAGCTCAGGAATGGCCTGGTGGGAATCTAACTCCCAGGAAGGCTTCTGAGATTAGGCTCAGCAGCAAGAGCTGTGTCCAGCCAGGGAACAGCTCGCTCTGGACATGCTCTTATCACCACCAGGATGTGCCCATACTCTGGAGACTGCTCCAGGCTGGCAGGGACACATGCACATGCCTGATTGAAATGAATCAGTTCCTCAGCCAAAGCAGCACAGGTCAGGTCTTTTTATTTGGCAGTTTATGCCAAGATTCCTGCTGCTGAAGATGGCCTGACACTTTACAATTTAAAGAACATGGAAAAATCCAGTTTCAGGCTCGCAGAGTAGAAAACACCTGCAAGCTTGGGATCTGTAGCAACACTGGAGGGGGTGGAGGCACATACACATTATGTCTACAAGTGTGCAGGCTCTCTAATTAACTCTTTGGAGGGTCCCTGAGAGGCACAAAAATCCCCCTTCAATAATGGAACTTATTCAATATTTAATTGGATGCTAATAATTAAAATATACCTCCTTTCAGCCCAAACCTACTGAGCACACACGAGCTGCCACCATAATTACGGAGCCGCGCTGATCGCTTCATTTCCACGGACCTTGCTTTGGGAGAGGCAGCACTGAGGGTGTGAGACATGGCAGCACTGCACAATTCCTGGGAAAAGATCCTCTGCAGCTCGTGGGAACAGACATCCATCACTTCTCCCTGACTTTTCCAGCCTATTCTCTGCACCTGTGTACAAAAAACTGATGTGAGGGATCAGGGAGAGCTGATGCCGCGAAGAGAGGAGCAGCCACATCTGCTGCTGCTTCTGGAACCTTCACCTAGCAGAGCATGAGCTCAGGGAACTTAGTTGGGGCTGTTTTTTCCTCTGTTTGATTGGTTTTGTTTTGGTTTAGCAGCAATTGGAGAGATTCTTACAAGGCATTTTCAGATCAACATCTGTAATGAGGCCAGGTTCAGACTTGGGCTACCAGACCACTGAGCTGAATAAATCAAATACTATTGCCAAGGTGGAAGCCAAACAGAGAAATTTTTTGCCCAGGTCTTGCCATGGACATTTATTTTGGGTGAGGTGTGAAGCATTCAGAAGGAGGGAACAGAAAGATTCAAGATGTGAAAACACAGAAGCTAAGGGTTCTTGTAAAATCAGTGAGAGCTGGATTAGCCTTGCAGCTGTTTGTCTGAGAGAGATGGAATGGTGTGCTTATTATTATTATTATTATTATTATTACCACCATCATCATTATTAATGTCCCACTTGAACTTAATGCAATTTTTAGTTAAAGGAAATCCAAGGAAATGTGCTGGTCCATTAGTTCACTGTCTCAAGGATGACCCCAGGGATCAATAACAGAAGAATTCACTACACAGGGCAGACAGGGCTCTTTAATCTGACCAAGCCTGAGGGACTTTTCCCCCCTTTTTCTGCCAATGTTATCTCATTGCAGAGGTTACAAGAACTCTTAAACTGGCAAAATTATTGCCTGTGAAGACACACACGTGTTCACTTCCAAAGGAGAAAGAGGTGCCATGTGCTTAATTTCCCAAAGGCTGTGCCCACCCTGCTGTCTGTCAGATGATTTTTATGGATTTTCCTGCAACTTCACAGAGAGTTTGAGCTGTTCCTGCTTTGCCATAGCCGTGCTGCAATGTTTGGGGTTAGGCTAAGTAGAGATTTAATTCCCTTCCTCCCAGGAGATCCTCTGACCCTTCTTACAATCCCTTGGGAAGAACCTTACTCAGCTCCCTGAACTGGAGGGTGTGCTGCTGGTTCACAACAACTCTTCAAAGCCAGGAGCTGTGCAAAGTTCCCTCAAATCTGGCATTGGGACAGCAGACCTGGAGCTGAGATCAGAGATGGGTTTTTTTCATTTCATTTGTCCTTGAGAGTTTGCAACTTCTATCCCCAGACCAGCAGAGAATGAACCCCTGGATCAACAGTGGATTTGCATTAGAAAGGAACAGGGAATTGTCAAAGAAATGGGCTGTTGAAGCTGTGTTTTCCCTACTTTTCTCCTTGGCTTGGACATCAGGGATGTCATTAAAGCTTCCTGTCTGCTTCAGACTCAGTTATTTCCCAGATCTTTATGCACACAGAAATACTCTGCCTCTGCTGGGCTGCTGCTCCAGTGAGCCTTCAAGAGGAGTTCCTCTATCAGTCATGTCAAATCATGGAAAAAAGGATGGTTTTGGCAAAAGCCTTCAGAGGAGACTGGGTGGATCTACCAACACATCCTTACATTCATTATAGGGCAGGACAAACCTCTCTGGAGTGCTGGGAATAACCCAAATGACATCATTCACTGCCATGACTCTTCCTCTTGGACCTTCCAGCTGTGAGAAGCAGCTTTCCCCCTCCTCAAAGCTGCCACTTTGTCTCCTCACACGCACCCTTCATGATTTTTTGGTGGGTGAAACCTTGTCCCGTTCTTGTCCTGTTTATCTGCATTTTTACATCATCTCTCAGCCAGAAATCATCTCACACTGACCATCTGCCAAGCTCTGTGTGCACACCCTGCTTGGTGTTTTGCATGCACACAGGAGCAACTTTGCAGAGAGAGGCTCTGGGACCCACCTAAGTTAATTTAAGAAAGGAAAATCTGGTTTGCAATTTCTTTTTTTCCCTTCTTCTCCCTCTTCTTTTGCCCTTGACTCGCTCAGCTCCTCTGTCACCAGTTTGCTGTCTGGCCAGGGCACGCTGCCAGGAGTCCCTTGCCAGCCCTGAATAATAAATACCAGCTAAGTGATGGCCTAATGCCAGGGTGAGCTGCTCAGAAATATTCCCCCTAGGTCCCAGATCAATAACACTTAGCTCTTGTTCTGCGATGGAAGACAAGCAAAAAAAACCACATCATCTCCCCAGGAGCACAGGAGGAGCCTGCAAAGAAACCCATTTACCCCTCCTCAGGTCCCCAGGCATCCACACGTGCTTTGAAGGCCAGAGCTCAGGTGTGAGTTTCTGTCTGGAAATGCTTAGCTGGGACATGATCAGCCAGGGGATGGCTGATTCCAGCACCTGGGTTGTGGAGGGAAAGATGCCAGAGGAGAAATACAGATTTGTTGGAGTGAGGGGTTTATCCCCACCAACATGACCATGGCAACAGAGTGGTCATGAGCACCTTGGATGTATCCAAAACTTCCAAAGGTTCTCCAGAGTGCTGAGATGTGGTCAAAAATGGGAGACCATCCCTTTGGGTCAGCAGCTTTAGCCAAGAGATGGACTTGTCTGAGTTATCAGAGTTACCATTCAGCATCCTGGATTCTCTTGACCCTTGACCCATGGCACTCCAAAGTGGGGCTCTGCCAGTGACAGAATTAATATGGATTTATAATAACTCAGCAGCCTTCCCCAAAGATGCTTTAGCACCTTGGCTATGTGGTTTCCTCCCCCTCTTCCACAGGCGCACCACCTTCTCCTGACCATGGGTCTCTCTGCTTCTGCATTTTTGATGAAACCAGCCTCACAGAGCTCCTCAGCGCTGGCTGAGAGTTTAACATGCCAGGCAGATCTCTGAAATCTGATGGCTTTTAAATTACTCAAGTGCTGGAAAATAATACATTGCTCTTCCTGACAGGTTAATTGGAAAAGCCCGTGCCCCAGTCAGTGGGAGAAGCTGCTGGAAGCCCCTGGGGTGAGGGATGGATGTTGGGCAGTGACAGGAGGAGTGTGGCAGCCCAGCCCAAAAGCACTTTTAGGTTTTAGCACTATAATTCTCCTCTCCAGAGGGAGCATGAAGCTCTTCTACTCCCTCTCCATAGTCTTGAGAAGGCTTGTGTCCCACAAGGGAGGTAAATCCTCCTTCTCTGTGTGGGTTCAAGGTTTAAATCACTTTGGTGTTGGCTGGAATGGCCAAAACCCCTGGAGTTCAAAGGGAATTTCTGACTTTTGGGGCAGGAGCTGGAAGCGTGTGGGAGATATCCACAAAAAGAATGCTGAGCTCGTGGTTCTCAGTCACAGACTGAGGTGTTCAAGAGGTGAATTTACAAACATTCTTCAGGTATGCACACCCAGTCACCCAGATTCTAATTTGTGCACCAGGAACACTGCAGATCTGGAGTCGGGAAGCAGGAGCCTGAGAGGCTCAGTGCTCTGTCAGTCTAAATAACATAATCCCTCTCCACATGCAACATCTGATGGGAAAGGCTGATTCTTTCTGTGGAGCTGTGTTCAGTTGCCTAGAAAAACATTATGTTTATTTTATTTTTTTAAATTTAATTTCATTTTTATATTTTATTTTATTTTAATTTTATGTCATTTAATTTCATTTTTGTTTTTTATCTTATTTTAGCTTTTCTATTTTATTTTATTTCACTTTATTTAATTTCATTTTTTAGATTTTATTTTATTTTAATTTTATGTAATTTAATTTCATTTTTTATCTTATTTTAGTTATTCTATTTTACTTATTTTATTTTATTATTTATTTTAAATTTTTTAATTGATTTTTATTTATTTTATTTTTATTCTATTTCAATGCTCCTCTGTTGGAGCCCTCTGATGGAAAACCAGATGTCCAAGCACCAGCACCAACCCCTGACTAGAGACAGAGCCATTCCCTTGGAATTCCAGGAGCCAGGAGCCAGTGGAGATGTGTGTTGTATTCCCCACATGGCTGGCAGGATCTCAGGCACCCATGGTGAAGGAGTTGTGTCCACTCATTTCCTTTGCTTCACTTAATACCATTTTCCTCACTTAACCCTTCCCATCTCAGGGCTCTTCCAAAAATCTTGGAGTTTTATTGAGCACGAACGTGAAGGAGAATTTAGGTTGAAACCCTTGGCTGACAAATAGACCAGCAGTGGATTTGTTCAGGGACAACACCACCAGAAAGGGGGAATTTTGCTCCTGTGGGGTTATGGTGGCAAAGTGTGAATTACTGAGCACATCAAAAATGCCATGTTTACGATGTTTATGTGTCGTATGTGTAAAAATGACATGTTTGCCATCTTTAGGTGCTCTGCCCAAGAGCAGCAGTGATGGAGCAGATGAACCAGTGCCTTTCTCATCCTCCTGTGGATGAGCTTTCCTCGCCTATCCCAGAGGTGAGCAGGTGAAACTCCCTGCATTTATCCCTGTCTGCACCACTGTCTGGGGAAGATGTCTTGCATTAAAATAAAATCCAAGGCAAAACCTGGATAAATTCCTCTTTGGTGTGGTGGCATCCCACAGCCTGCAGATCAGGAGTGAGATGGAAAATGTGCACAGAGGATAGGGCAACTCAACAAAGCATACAAGTGGAAATGGAGCTGCTTTTGTTAAAACCTAGCAGGACATAAATTTTTCTCTTCATTTCAGACCTTTCCTGGACTGGCAGCAATGTTGTTCCTGAAGAGACTTTCTCCCACTGAAATGTTTCAGAAGGTCACAGGAGGTGAGGGCAGGGACAGGACCAGCCTCTTCTCCTTTTTTTTTTTTGCAGGGATTTTTTTCACCTTGTCACCAGGCTGAGGTGGCTCCCTGTGCCATTCACATTCTCTGAAAAAATCCTTTCACCCTGTATTTTTCCCCTGGGAAGCCGAGAAGCCTCAGAGAAAAAGGAAAACAATTCTTATCTCATTTGCTTCTCCTGTGTTTTGCTGCTTTGGAATGTGGTTGGAGATTGTTTACCCACAGGTGATTGTTTCATTGGATTCTGGTGTGAGTTGTTTTCACTCTTTGGTCAATCAGGGCCAAGCTGTGTCAGGGCTCTGGAAAGAGTCACCAATTTTCATTATTATCTTTTTAGCATTCTGTAAGTATCCTTTCTGTATTCTTTAGTATAGTATAGTATTCTTTAATAAAATATAGTATCATAAAATAATAAATTAGCCTGCTGAGAGCATGGAGTCAGATTCATCATTCCTTCCTTTGTTGGGGCATCCTGCAAACACAACAGCTCCCTGCACACATTCCCTGTTCCAGTGATTTGCATCTGTGTGCCTTGCCTGGGAGATGTCACCTCAGAGCCTGCTTCCCACCAGGCACAGGGAGCAGGCAGAGAGGAAATATGAGCTTTATTTGTTTAACATGGAGAAGCAAGGACAGGGATTAAAAGGATTTAAGATTCAACAAAAGGTGAATGCTAAATTGACACATGGCTGATTTAGAATAGAAGTTATCTGAGGAGGATTAGCAATGCAAGGGCAACAGCCCCACAGGGAGGGGAAATGGGTGGCAACAAGTGGATCCAATGTCTTGCAAAGCTGCTCCAGCCTTGCACAGAAAACAGGGCGTTCCGCACAGCAAATGGAGAGAGCTTTCATCACAGGGACAGGACGGATCACATCCATGGGGAAATCTGCATAATTATGTCATAAATAAGTCACAAGAGGTCGGGGGGAGAGATAAGCATGGCCTCAGTGTGAGACACAAAAAGGGTGCAAGGTCTGAAGATCATCCAGTGCCACCCCTGCCATGGCAGGGCCACCTCCCACTGTCCCAGGCTGTTCCAGCCCCAGTGTCCAGCCTGGCCTGGGGCACTGCAGGGATGCAGGGGCAGCCCCAGCTGCTCTGGCAATTCCAGCCCAGGCAGGAATTCCTGATTGCCAAGATCCCATGCATGGCTGCCCTCTGGCAGTGGGAGCCATTCCCTGTGTGCTGTCCCTGCAGGCCTTGTCCCCAGTCCCTCTGCAGCTCTCCTGGAGCCCTTTCAGGCCCTGCAATGTGCTGGAAGCTCTCCCTGGATCCTTCCTGTCTCCAGGTGAGCACCCCCAGCTCTCCCAGCCTGGCTCCATGACAGGGTCTCTCCGAGGATCCTGGTGGCCTCCTCTGGACTTGTTCCAAGACATTCCCATCTTTTTTATTTTGGGCTCTCCAGAGGTGGGCACAGCTCTGCAGGTGGGGTCAGGAAGCCAAAGAAGCCAGGGGAGGTCTGGGGTGGAGAGAAGCTTCAGATGCAGAGATCATCTGTAAAGCACGAGGCATGGGATTTTCTCCTCTGTTTTTCCTGGAATTTGGTCCTTCCTGCCAAGACTGGCTGCTCTAACAACTTTTCCAGAGCAGTGGAAAGCCAAAGCCTCTCTCCCACAGTGGGAATCACCTCTGCTGACCACAGGGTCCCAGGATGAGGTTTTACCTGCAGCATCTTGCATGACCAAGAGGCATTTCTGGTTTGCAATGCCTTTCCTGGGGACTCTGGGATCATCAGGATCACAGCTTCCATCTCAAAGAAACACATCCGTGGGAAGATCATGGTGCCCTGTGTATTCAGAGAGGCAGCTTTGCCCTGCTCTTAGCCAGCTGCCTGGAACTCAGATAACCCTGCACTGTAAAGCTGGGACTTGCTGTGCCAGGACAAGAACAAAAGAGGGAAACATGATAAAAACAAAAAATAAGGAGCAGCATCATTCAGTGTGCAGCAGACAAGAATCTTCCCGTGCATTGACCTGAATCATCTTGTCATGGGCAGTTTGTTGGGTGTAAAATAACAATAATTACTACTGGAGTAAATATATAAACTCTTCTCCACACATAAGTGTTTAATGAGCTGGTTTTTAGCTGTCTGCAGTTACTCGGGGTGCCTTCCTGCTGCTGTCCAGTCAGCACCACGACAGATGAAACATTTAAATCTGTTTATTTCCCTCTCCCTCCATCCTGCCTCCTCTGACGACACATGAACAATACACAAGATCCAAAGCTAATCCCACCCTGTCACTCTGCTTTTCCAGTCTACAGCAGCAGAGCTGGACTTGTTTCCTTTGAGTAGCTCTCTCTTTTTTTTTTTTTTCCCCTCCTAGTGTGGCTCAGCAGGAGAAAAAAAGCATCCTCCAGTTACAGAGTGATTTGAAGGTTAACACAACGACCTTCATCGGGCTCCTAAGAGGGATAATGATCTCTCCCTCTAATCAACAATGCAGACTCCTTTTGATACCAAAATAGCAACTGTTAAGTAAAGCCGATTTTTTCCCCTCTGCTATTTTTTTTTCTTCCTTCTTCTTTTCTTTTCTTTTTTTTTTTTTTCTTTGCCTTTTTCCTAACTCTGAGCAGAAGCTCAGAAGGCAAATTGGGAAATCCTATGAGCTTGAAATGGATGCGAGGCAGTCTTCAATTAGACTGTTGATCATGCTCCAATTCAATTAGTTAGGAGCTGATGCTAAGTTTGTTACGGGGTCCTGGGGAGGAAAGGTGCTGACCCTGTTAAGATGATCACTTGTTGGAGTGGTTCCTAAGTGGTGTTGGATATGGATATGCTCACAGTGCAGGGTGGAGATAATGGCAAAGCTTTTCTTTCTGGCCCTGCTCTGGAAGGGAGCCGGCCAGCTCTGGGATCTGAAGGTATTGATGCTTAATTGCCATTTATCTGTGCATATCACACCCGATCTGCAATGTCAACCACCAGTGGCAAATGCAGATTAACTGCCTGTAAGTGGTGCATTTACTGACACCGTGCACCTGGATGGGTTAATGGTGTTTATCCGCATTCTCTGGGGGTACCTGAGGTGTGACAGCCAATCAAGGGACACACACGAGCCCACAGAAATGCACAGGATGATTCCATAGTGCTGTGGTGTCCCTCCATGGAATTATGGGGTGTTTTTCTTTGCATATAATCTGCATTAAACTGTTGTTTCTTAAAATCTTGCGTTTGGAGGCTCTGCCTCTGTGAGCAGGTGTGGATACTCCAGCTAACCTTGGTTACACCATGGATAAGAAATGCACAGGATGGTTCCAGAGTGCTGTGGTGTCCCTCCATGGACTTATGGGGTGTTTTTCTTTGCATAATCTTCGTGGAACTGTTGTTTTTTAAACCTTGCATTTGGAGGCTCTGCCTCTGTGAGCAGGTGTGAATATTCCAGCTAACCTTGGTTACACCATGGATAAGAAATGCACAGGATGATTCCATAGTGCTGTGGTGTCCCTCCATGGAATTATGGGGTGTTTCTCTTTGCATATAATATGCATTAAACTGTTGTTTCTTAAAATCTTGCGTTTGGAGGCTCTGCCTCTGTGAGCAGGTGTGGATACTCCAGCTAACCTTGGTTACACCATGGATAAGAAATGCACAGGATGGTTCCAGAGTGCTGTGGTGTCCCTCCATGGACTTATGGGGTGTTTTTCTTTGCATAATCTTCGTGGAACTGTTGTTTTTTAAACCTTGCATTTGGAGGCTCTGCCTCTGTGAGCAGGTGTGTATATTCCAGCTAACCTTGGTTACACCATGGATAAGAAATGCACAGGATGATTCCATAGTGCTGTGGTGTCCCTCCGTGGAATTATGGGGTGTTTCTCTTTGCATATAATCTACATTAAACTGTTGTTTCTTAAAATCTTGCGTTTGGAGGCTCTGCCTCTGTGAGCAGGTGTGGATACTCCAGCTAACCTCTGTTACACCATGGAAGTGTCCAAGGCTAAGTTGGATGGGATTTGGAGCAGCCTGGTCCAGTGGAAGTTGTCCCAGCATGTGGCAAGGACTGGAACTGGATGATCTTTAAGGACCCTTCCAACCCAAACCATTCTGTGATTCTTTGTTGCTTCCAAATGAAAGCTGAAAGTATTTATGCTGCGGGGTGTAATATAAATCACAGAATCATAGAATATCCTGAGTTAGAAGGGACCCAGAGGGATCATCTAGTCCAACTCTTCAACTGACAGTTCAACTGTGAGAATCTTGTCTATCTTTTATCCCAGTTTCCATAATTTGGCCAAAAAGGCAGGAAAAGTAAAATTCAGCACCGCCAGGGGCAGATTGCATCCTGTGAGGATCCACAGTTCTGGTGCAGGCAGGGCATGACCCCTGTGCTTTATCAGCTTGATGTGAAATCTTCTGCTCAGCCTGCTGACCATTCAGATTTTCATAATTCCCTGAGATCCCTCCCTCAGAGCCTCTTCCCCAAAGTGTCCTTGCTCCTGGGTCACTGCTGTGTCTGCTCGGAGGGGCAGTGCTGGGAGCACTGATGTCCCTCTGATGTGCTGTCTTTGTCCCTTAGAAAATGTATGGGAAAATGTGTCAGAATTACTTGGGGGAAAATGTCACAGTATCCACAGGGTTGGTTTTCTGCCTGGGCAATTCCTGGTCTGGACTGCCGAGGTGAAGGACAGCTGGAAGGAGGTTTTGGCAGCCTTGTTTCCCACTCCCACACATGCTGCACCGGGAGGTCACCACAGAATATCCAAGACTGTAGAGAGAAGAGAGGATATTCTCAATCCACTGAGTTGTGTCCTGTCTCCAAAAAATGACTGAAGGAAAATAGAAAAAAAATGAGGCTGGTAAGTGGAGGCGTTTTTGCATCTTGTTGCCTTCTGGGAGGAAGAGGTCTGAAATTATATTTTCATGTTTAATGCACCTTCTATGTTTCTGTTTCATCAATTTCCTTAAGTTTTGAACCATTTGTATGCTCAGCCACCACAGCATCCTAAGACAAGGAATTTCAGAGGTGAACTTCTGTGTGTGAAGTATCTCCACCCAGTTATGCTGAATTTACTTTCTGATGATTCTCCCTTCTTTTGGGAGCAATCAGACCCTGCTTCCCTTTCTTTGTACCTCACACTCGCCAGCATCCAATGCAAAATGGACCAGGTCTGTAAATCCCACACACACCACTCAGGAAGTGCTGGGATGATGTGACCCCATCACACCACGGCCTGCATTAAAGAAGGAGGTTCTGCAGGAGAAATGTGGAGAACAGCACTGTGGATCATCTGCTAGGGTGGATTTGTGCAGCTTCAGTGGAATTTGAGGTGCAAATACAGTTTTACACCCTTGGTCCAGTATGGAAAGCTGGTGGGAGGATAAGGCAGAGCTACCTGTGCTGTGTGTGAGGAATGTGTGGTCACCATCAGAGACAGGGCTGAGTGATAGATGGTGATTTGAAATGTTTAATATTCCTGCCCTGTTGAAGGATATTTCACATTCAGATAAAAGGAGCCATAAATCTTTCCTGGCAATTGAAACTCTGCTCTACCACTACTCCTTCTTTCCCCTTTTTCTTTCTTTTTTTTTTTTTTTTTTTTTTAATTGAGAACTCACCTGGAAAAGAAAAAAAAAAAAAAAAAAAACAGATGAAGAAATGATGATGAATCATAGCAGCCATGGAGCAGCCCAGATAAGGCACGATTTGCATTTTCATGTGATAATTTCCCTCTCTTGACGCTTTCAAATTACCTTTAGAACCACATTAATTCTGTCACCACAAACTCCACTGTGGGGAGAGACCAGCCATGAGAATGGCGATTCAAGGGGCTCTGCTTGGCTTTTCTGGGCCTTGAATGACACCAGGTACACAACATCTGGATTTGAGAGGACACTTGGGTGGCTTAATCACACAGCCCTTGTCCCTCCCAGGGGGTAAAGCCATTGCTCTGAATGGGCTGGTTTGCTCAGCCTGCTCCAGGTTAAGCTCTGGAATAATGGTTTTCTTGTGCTGTGTCAACTGCGACACGTGTGCTAGGAGAGAACTGCTGTTTCACGAGAGCAGAGTCACCACAGTCAATAAATGCTGAAGGAAAATCAGTGTCCCTGGCTCTTACGCTCCATCCCTGGAAGTGTCCAAGGCCAGGCTGGACAAGGCTTGGAGCAATGTGGGATTTTGGGCTCTCCAGAGGTGGGCACAGCACTGCAGGTGGGGTCAGGAAGCCAAAGAATCCACGGGAGGTCTGGGGTGGAGAGAAGCTTCAGATGCAGAGATCATCTGTAAAGCACGGGGCATGGGATTTTCTCCTCTGTTTTTCCTGGAATTTGGTCCTTCCTGCCAAGACTGGCTGCTCTAACAACTTTTCCAGAGCAGTGGAAAGCCAAAGCCTCTCTCCCACAGTGGGAATCACCTCTGCTGACCACAGGGTCCCAGGATGAGGTTTTACCTGCAGCATCTTGCATGACCAAGAAGCATTTCTGGTTTGTAATGCCTTTCCTGGGGACTCTGGGATCACCAGGATCACAGCTTCCATCTCAAAGAAGCACATCCGTGGGAAGATCATGGTGCCCTGTGCATTCTGAGAGGCAGCTTTGCCCTGCTCTTAGCCAGCTGCCTGGAACTCAGGTAACCCTGCACTGTGCAAGGTGTCCCTGCCCATGGCAGGGGGTTGGAACAAGATTATCTCTAAGGTCCCTTCCAATCCAAACCATTCCATGATTCTATAATTCCATGGTTCTTGCTATAGCTACTGGAGTGATTACATACTTCAATTTTTTTTAACAATTCCATGGATTTGGTACAGAAGGGAGCTGGTTAAACAGCCCTGCGCTATTTAATTCTCTCTGTCTGGAATGAGCATCCCTCTGAGTGGTCTGA
The DNA here is from genome assembly GCF_015832195.1 of Motacilla alba alba. Lineage (NCBI taxonomy): Eukaryota > Metazoa > Chordata > Aves > Passeriformes > Motacillidae > Motacilla > Motacilla alba. The sequence continues at coordinate 3,096,244 of NC_052031.1, read as the reverse complement.
AGAGAGCCCTGCCTCTGCCATGCTCTCAGCTGGAGGCTGTTATCACCTTGTCCCTATCCAACAGGCACTGCCTGTCTATGATCCTGCTCCCCAACCTGTCACAGCCAAAGTGAGCCAGGCTGCTTAAAAACCACTTTCAAAAGTACATTTCTGCTACTTCAGATTGTATCAAACTCGGGGAGTTAGGAAGGAGCAACACCAGCACTTGGGCAGAGAGCTGGAGGAAGCAGGAGGAAGGTGAAAAAGAGCTGCAGGTGCCTTTGGGAGCTGTAAGCACTTCCAAGAAGCACAGCTGGAGCTGGAGGTGCATCCTGAGTGTTCCTCTTCACTCAGCAATGCACAGCTGCAGCAAGGCTAAAGTCAGGCAGGTTTAAACCTGAAAAGGAGCTGCTGGCGTTGGTGGAGGAAGGAAAGGTCCTTTGAGAGCAGGTTACAGATTTCAGCAATGCTTGATTCCAGGTCTACAGCAACACTGCATCAGTGTAAAAGTGTTTGTCATGGGAGAGGAAAATGAAAATAAAAATTCTTATTGCATTATCTTTAGGGCCTCTGCATGTGTGTATGCTCTGGACAGGAGATTTTGGAAGTTAAAACAACCTGTTTGCTGACTTTTCATGTGCTCTGGACAGGAGATTTTGGAAGTAAAAATAACCTTTTTCTGCCCTCTTCTATGCTCTGGTCAGGAGATGCTGGAAGTCAAAATATTCTGTTTCTGGCCTCTCCAGGACACAGCCAGAAATATTCATTGCTATTTCCCTCCTCATCCTAATAAAGAGCTGTGAATGCTCCAGGTAAGAGCTTTCATGAGATAACTGAGTACTCCTTAAGCAGTCTTGACCCTCATAAAAACCATCCCCACCATGGTCATCTTTCTTCCTGAATAATACATTTCCCAGCTGGTCCTGCTGACGATTATACAGGCTGGCCAAGCTCATCTTTTTTATGTGCTTATCACTCACATGGCTATTGATTAAGTGCCTTCTCCTTTTCCCTTCAAAGCTGAAGGCACATCTCTCCATGCTCTGAAACAAGGTAGGATCAAACTCCAGGGTAATACTTTCTAAAATCCCGTGTCCATGAAATGCAATTCCGTGCGCCGGGGGAAGAGCAGGCTTCCCATCAATGCTGGTGACAGATAAGTGGAGCTAACACTGGATTCTGACCTCTCTTTTGTGCCAGGAGATAAATGCTCAGGGCGCCTGAAACCTCTCCTTGTAACAGTTGTGAGTGTAAAGGGTTGAGAATCAACTTTAGAGATGGAGCTGATATTTCTTATTTCACCATTAGTATCAAGCTGGAGAGGTTTTCCACGAAAATGCTTCTCTTGCAGAGCAACTTCATCTAACTCTGACACGAGAACTTTCTCTATTGACCCTGATGGGGTTGGGAGCAAAGGCTGCCATGGGTCACTAGAAACCTGATTTAAGCCTGATTTATTCCACAACTCAGTGGGGAAAAAAAAAATGGAGAAGAAATGGCTGGGGCACATTTTAGGCTGGAGATGCCGTGGAGAGAATGGAACAGTGGTGATGAACAAGAAGAGGTCAGTGCCCTGTGGTTAATGCCACTGGGAATAACACTGGATACACACCCTGGGACATCTCTGTGCTGTCCTTTGCAGCCCAACTAATGTGATTTTAGCCACTGATAGTGAAAGACCACAGGCTTTGAGCTGACCTGACCCTGGGGGAGCTCAGGATGTCACTAAACTTGCTGTGCCCAGAGCTGGGTGTCCCTGTGACCACAAGTGTCCCATGAACAAGGGTCTTGTGCCTGAGCTCAGCACTGGGGACACCCCCATAGCCACTGCCCAGCCCACCCCAGCCCTGGGTGGGGACCGAGGGATGGACAAACCAAGAGTGAGGAGAAGAAACCCCAGCATGGCCATCACACCCCTGCCAGGGAGGAGCTCAGGGTGGTGATGGCTTTTAATCCCCTCTCCTCCTTCTCCATGGAGAAACACTGGATCTGTCCACTTTGGGGTGAAGAGGAACCCTGGCAGGGTAAGCAGGACACCAGAGGTGGGGGGTGGACACTGGGAAGGCTGGAATGGCTCTGCACATCATGAATGAAATTTTATCACACTAATTGGATAACTTGAACTATTGGACTGCCAAAACATTTATTGGTGTAAGAATAAATTTTTAGCTCAGATAGATCGTCTTCCCTTTGTCCCGTAACAGGATTTTGACAGCATTGCCAAGCCCTTTTATCACTCTTGGAGACAAACGTGCCCTGCTGGTGTTCAGAGCATCTCGTCTGGAGACAGAGCTGTCGAAAGCAGGGCAGACAAATCTCATTCTGGAAGTGCCCATCTCTTTCCCCTGATTATAAAGAGCATCCAGACAGCTGGCTCAGAGGGTGATGCTTGCACTGAAATAGGAGAGGCTAGGTGAGATAAATCCCCGGCTGGGTGAATAAATTTTCAATTTGACTTCAGGAGAGACGTGAGGAACGCTCTGGGGAGCTTTCCCTGATGGAAGTGTCATTAAATCCAGCATGTTGGCGTGCAGATAGTCCCTGCTCCTCATTGCTCCCCTGACCTCAAACACCACAGAAAATATCTGTGTTCACCTTAGGGGGACTTTGATGGCAGCCTAAAAATGGCCACCCATGTTTTTAGGAAAGAGAAACAGGGAGAAACAAAAATAAACAGGCTGGAGAGAGATTTTAAGATTAAATTTCCTCTAGTGAAGAAATCCAGATCCACCTGCCACACCCCGATGGAATAATTTAATAACACAATTCTCCTGCTTTTGGGGCGATCCCTCATCTGTGGGTCTTTTAAGAGGGAAAGGTCTAGAACCTGTTTTTCTTTTTCGTTTTTGTTTTCCTGGAAATTTCTGTGAAATGAGTGGATCATTTGTCAAAAAGAGCTATCCCTCCACACCAGACACACCCTGTCTTCATGCTCACAACCAGACAAAGACCCTGGAAAACATCAGGAAAGGTGTTTTAAAAAGGAAAAGGATGTATCTAAAATAGCAGATAATAAAGTGAATCACAGATTTTATTCTGAGTATTAGAGGGAAGTTGAAGCCTCCTCCCAAATGAGTGGAGCAATGGTGAGGTGAAAAGCCAAACGCCGAGTTTGGGTTCTCCATAGCTAAAATGTGGGGGATGCTGTGCCCGGATGTCAAAAATACCATGAATTTAGGTCTCAGAGGAGGACTAGGCTGTGAAGGAGAAAAAGAGAGGGAATTTCTGTAGGTTGGACAGGCATGAGGGGCAGAACCCATCACTGCTCCCACTGAGCTGAGGGAAAAACCTTTTGGTCAGGAAATTCTTCCTCCTTGAGACTTCCTGGGCTGCCTTTGAAAGCAGCTGGAGGGTGCAGCTATTGGATGTAGATATAATTTCAATATCAACCACTCTGAGAAGCCCCCTGGCCTGGCAAATTTTACATTCCTCAAATATTCCCAATAGCTGTTATTTTAAAGGGTGAGCAAGAAAAGGAGGCACGTTCACAGATCGATGCTGTAGAAAGAAATCCTGCAGAATTAGCAGAAAGAGAAAAGGGAGTTTCCATGACAACCACCTTCAACCAGCACCACCAGTGAGTGCAGAATGTGAAAATACAGAAAAAAAAAGGAGTTTGGGGTGCAGCTCCCTGGGTGTGTTTGGGGGTGTGGGCATCTCCCTTGGGAAAGGACCAGGAGAGCTCCCAGAGAACAAAACAGTCTGACAGGGGAAGGTCTGAGCAGCTCTTGGGAGTTGAGGTGATGTGGAGAACCTGGATTTGTGTCTGGTGAGGCTCAGCAGGGCAGTGTGTGCGGCTGTGGTGGTCTGGTCCAGAGGATGTGGAGAAATCCATGGGGAAAGCTCTGAATTCTGCAGCATGCTGGGGGATCCAGATCCCACAAAAAGAGGGAGTTTGGGGTGCAGCTCCCTGGATGTGTTTGGGGGTGTGGGCATCTCCCTTGGGAAAGGACCAGGAGAGCTCCCAGAGAACAAAACAGTCTGACAGGGGAAGGTCTGAGCAGCTCTTGGGAGTTGAGGTGATGTGGAGAACCTGGATTTGTGTCTGGTGAGGCTCAGCAGGGCAGTGTGTGGGGCTGTGGTGGTCTGGTCCAGAGGATGTGGAGAAATCCATGGGGAAAGCTCTGAATTCTGCAGCATGCTGGGGGATCCAGAGCCCATCCCCACGTTCAGCACCTCAGGGAACCTGTCCCAGCACTCATCCTGGACCCAGATCCCAGCCAGATCCAGCCCTAAAAATGCCCAAACTGCTTCCATGGCCAAGTGGCCACTCACTGACCACCCCAAGAAGGGCTGATGTTAAACTCCTGCCTTCTCTCTAGGAACAGACTGCATAACCTCAGCCCCTTGATGAGCATTATCCAAAGGGATTTCCATCAAAATAATTCCCAGGGGTTAATAAATAGACAGCAATACCTGCAGGGCTGGAGTAAATAATTTCCAGTGTGTTGTTCCAATGTCATTGTTTTACTGCCACATAAACACATATATTAGAGGGGGGGAAAAATGGGCAGCTGTAAGTAATACAGAGAGGTTTGTATAAAAATGAATTATGCAAATATGATCTCCCTTTCCTTGTGAGCGCAATAATAAAAATGTAAAATAAATCTTAATAGCATGTCTCGGACTTAAAATGCTAAGGGGTAAAAGGGGACGGGGGGAGGGTCAATGCTTGTTGTTTATTATTGAATTCAGTGCTGAATCCAACATGCCTAATGTTCTTGGAGAAATTGAAACATCTAATGTCAAATAAGATCTCCATGGTCTAATTCTTCATTCAGAGCCCTGGGGATAATGTATCCGACGTGACAATCCAATAAGCTTTCACATCTTCATCCATTTGTTTTCAGGGAGCCCTCACACCTCTGCATAAAAAGTAAAAAATATCTTTAAAAAGTCATTATTTCTTACATTGTAATAAATTTCACCAGAGTAATAGGTGTAATTTAAGAAAGGGGAGGGATAAAAAGGGGAAGGGAGGCTGGGTGACAGATTGCCCACAATTTTAACATACAGGATTCAAGCTATCATCTATCTATCAGTCTATCTCCATATCTGTCCGTCTGTCTATCCACCTATCCATCTTTATTATCCTGGTGACTTCCATTCCATCTCGAGTGAAGGCTGCAGGACTGCATCTTTGCTGGCAACAATTCCCCTGATCAATCACTGCCTCTCCTCAGCTCCGAGGTTTGGCAGGGAGGGCCTGAGCCAAAATGAAAAGAGAGAGGAGCAAAGGCAGCGATTCCTGCTGTGGGCAGAGCAATCCCACCATGGATTCAGCAGGACAGGACTGGCCCCTCTCTCTCCAGGAATCACTCCCTTATCCAGAGGCACAGTGGGGACATCCCTTGGAGGGAACAATCCCAGAGTGGCAGGAAAACAACAGCCTGGGGTGAAAGGGAGGCAGCAGGGGAAAATTGGGCTGATCTGAGGTGAACATTCCCTGTTTGGTGTTAAATTGTCCAGATGAAGAAGGGTTTATGGGAGGGACTGGAGGCAGGATGATGATGTGAAGTGGGATGCAGAGACATCTGCTGACCCTAATCTGGGATCTGTCCTAGAGTATCAGACTCCTTTCAACGCTCCCAGCCAGGCACAGGATGCAGAACACGAAGGCAGAAATAGTTTTTGAGAGACTTGCAAAAACTCCTTTATTCTCTGATGAGGTATTGTGTCACATTTGGTGACAGCAGCATCCCAGGGCTCCGATGGCAGCCTGCAATCCCAGATGGGAATGAATGTTAATGCCTGGTGAAAGCAGCAGAGATCTGAGCAGAACCTGAGCCTCCCTTGGGAGTGGCATTTGGTGCTGTCCCACGGAGCCTACATCAGCCCTATTCATCTATTTTCCTGCCGCGGATTTTTGCCACTTTTGTCGCTGTAATTTGCATTATTATCTGCCAGGTAGGAGCCGGGACTGCAGGGTTCTGCTGCTGGCTTTATCTGCATTCCCTGCTAATGGAGAGGACGGGGAAATTAGAGGAGGACCTCTCATCTGTCATTGTGCTTTAAGGCTGGGACTAAGCTGCGCTATCAGAGCTGATGCACAGCAGCACAGCCACATCAAGGTAAACAGCAGTTGCTCCGTTGCCTTTGGCCAGCACGCAGATCAGTCTGCTCCTTGGCACATTAACAAAGTGTTAATTGTTCTTTTCAGATGTGTTTTCCCTGCTAAACGCGGGAGTAATCCTGACACTGCCTCGCATCCTAGGCTTTGGGGCTTAGGTCAGGCTGGAGCAGGGGCTGTGGAACAATGAGCCAGCATCAGGCTTTCATTTGGAAACCCAAAGCTCTGCAAAGCCCCGGGGCTCAGGGATGTTGTAGCCAGCTTTGAAACAGAGGTGAGGCTTACTGAGAAGTTTATTAAAAAATGAAGAAGTTGAGAATGAACCCGCGGCCTCTAGTCTGGAGTGGATCTGGCCAGAGATTTCAAACGGAGGCTTTGGGTAAATGAAAAGAAACGATGGTTTGTCTAAAACGAGGTAGAATAGGATCATGTTTTCAGTCAACGTCATTTGCAGCAGCAATGGGAGCAAATTCCAGACTTTCTGAGGAGTCCTGGGGCTCAGTCCAGGACAAATCTGTGGCCACAGCCCAGGAAGGCATCGTGGGCTAAAGTTCAACTTTCACAAGGAAACCAAGATCGCTTTCTCAGGCCTCAAATGGGGTTTCAAACAGGTCCAGAGCATCACGTGCTCCATGCAGCACCCCAAATCAGTGGTTATTCACATTTAGAGATAAGTTCTGTGGGTTGCAGAAGACTAAATAGAGGAATTATTACTGTGGAACGTGATCGCTGTGTCATTTTTCCAAACAAAGCCCTTTATAATTTCATAATAATAAAGATTATACACACACACACACATATAATTTTTATACATATATAGCATATTATTATATAAAAATAAAATATAATTCAATAAAAATATATTTATCTTAAATAATAAGATAAATAATTTTAAAAATATATAAATAGGGGAATTATTACTGCATATCTGTCTCCTGGTGAGCCATGGGTTGTATGGGCTGGAAGTGTTTCTTCAGCTCCTGGGTGTAAATGCAGGGCACATCTCTGATAAGGGTCTTCTCTGTTTTGCTGTCAGCAAAGGATGAGTGTTCCTGAGGTATTCCCACATTCCCTGGCCTCCAAAAACACATGGAAACTGTGGCAGGAAAGGTAACCAAAGACCACAAGCCAGACAAAAGCGAGATGTTGTGTTGAGGCCTTCCTTGTCCCAAGAGGATAGAGCAAACTGATTTCCCTGAGAAAGACTCTGCCATGAGGTTTTCTGGGTTTGGTTTTGTTTTTCTTTTCCTGGGAGAAGGGGAAATCCCAGTTTGGACTCTTTTATTTTCTCCCTACAAAACCCATGTGTTTTTGAGCAGCCCGGTGTTTTTACAGAAACAAACGCAGACACATCACTGAGGTGTCTGTCTCAGCAGTTCTCCTGATCAGCTGCTGTCAGAGAGTTTTTCCGAAGTAGGAAAGGGGGGAATTACCTTTGGCTTTGGCTGCTCTCTCTCAGAACACTTTGTCAGGTCCCTGGTGTGATGTGCACAAGCTGAGCCCATCCATAACACCCGACTAACTCCCCCTAAGACTCTTCATCAAGAAATTCCAAAACAACTTACAATTTTCTCTTTACACCTGTAGCTTTTGCTGCTTCACTCTGTGTTTTCCAGGTGATTGAGAACCTGAAGGACAACAGGAAAATAGCCATATAGACTGAAAATAAACCAAAGCTTTTCTGGGCCAGAATGACAACCCCATGATGCAGAGAAGAAAAATTGATAGAGTTCAACTGAGTGGTGTTGCCATTTTCCAATCTCAACAAAAATAACAAGGCCATAAGATCTGGATTTCTGGGATTATTCTTCTGTAGTCCAAGAATCTCAGTTGATGTCCCTTCCACTGAGTCATGAAATGAGTTCTTTGTCCCAGTTAAACAAGGCTGGAACTTGGAAGAAAGAGGAATTTCCTCTCATCTGCACTGCATGGACAAAAAGAGAACAGGAGAAAGAAACAAGATAGAAAGTCAGTGGGAGAGGAAATAATTTCCAGGCAAAGAAAACATTTCAACTTTGCAAAGCACATTCATGTGTATGTATGGGCTTCCATCATTTGCACATAATTTAGCAAAAGCAGGAGTGAAATACAGTGGAAAGTTTCAAACATGTAACAGAGCCATAATTTTCCTCTGAATTATGACTGAGTAGTTATTATTTGCTCAGGAAGACTTTCTTTCTTCCTTTTTTTTCCCTTCTCCTTTAACATCTCATTAATGTTAATGCAACCCCAGCTTGATAAAAATGGGAAGCTAGGGCAATAGCAGTTTGGCAAATTTATTTTTGTGAGAGCAATATCTTTGGTCTGTGTAAATGATTTTACTCAACAGCTGTGCAAAATGAGCATCTCTGGGTGCCATTAACCCAAAGTGAAAGGATCTGGGCAGGGATGATCAGTGGGAAGTGCAACAGGTTTTTCACTTTGTTTCCTGCTTCCACCTGGGAGACTGAAAGGTGAATTCCAACCTGGTGGAGCCATCACAGGGGAAACGAAGCTGGAAAAAGGGAGGACAATGCTGCTGTGGGGGATCCAGGGTAAAAGTGAGGCTCTATGGGAAGAGCCCTGCTCTTTGCCTCTGTTTAAACACCAGTTTTGCACTGTGCCCCTGATTGGTCCAACCTGCCCTAGAGCCAGGAGAGGCCTGGCTGTTCCCTTGGCCCCAGAAAAACCTTCCTGCCCCTCAGGAGAGTGGAATGCTGGCAGTCTTGGTCCCCATGGAAAGAAAATCCATGTAAAGAGCATCATGGCCTCTGTTTTGGGTCTTTTTCTTCTGCTTCTTTCCATGGAAATCCCATGTGGGGTGAAGAAGATGATGGTGTGGAGTCAGAGAAGACATGGATGCAGCTGAGCCTGGGCAGTCAGGCTTGTTCCCAGTGTGCTAAACTGGAACTGGAACTGCTAAACTGGAACTGGACAGTGCCCTGAAGGAATTTTCATCTTTCCTTCTGTGGGCTGGGCATTTCCAGCTGCAGATCTCCAGGGGGTATCCGCTTGTCTTCCATGGCTGAGCATGTTCTAGGTGTCAGAGTTCACCTTCCCCTGAGCTTAGGTGGGTCAGAACAGCCACTGAGCATCCAGGAAGGTCAGGGAAGCACTGGACAGCTGCAACTCAAGCAAACTCGGGATTTCTACCTAAAGCTTCAAGTTAGATCCTTCAAATCCTTCAAACCCATCACGGCAAAACTTCCTAGAGGGAGAAGACGGTGGATGGATTATTTTCCTTCTTTTTCTCTGTGCAAAAGTAGGACTTTTATTCTATTTATCCAAACTCTGCCTACTCCTGGTGGTGAAAGACCTCCTGGGGGTGAGTCAACCATCACAGCAGCAAGCCCTGCTTTCCACTCTCCCCCTTACAAGCCTGTCTTGTTTTACAGCTGTGAAAAGTCATTCCAACTTGGTGGCATGATGATGAACCCACACCTTCACAGGTCTCTGGTGTAGATCCCTCTGTCTGAATTAGCCCTTCACTTGTCTCCCTTTACAGCCAGCAGGAAGGGATGGGTACCCAGAGGTCCAGTTTGTCTTCCTGGGCTAAGAATCACAGAATAATTCAGGATGTAAAAGACCTCAAGAGGTCTGTAGTCCACCACCATCCAAGACACAGTGCCAGTTAAATTTGCTTCCCTAAAGGTCCCACCCAGCCAAGCTCAGAAATATCCATGGATTTGGAGCCTGCAGAGTCTTTGGGCCCCTGCTCTGATTTTTATCTGTTGGCCCAAGGACCAAAGGAACAAGGGAACAAAGAAACACTTCCATGCTGACTTTGTCTTTGAAGTAGGTGCAACATCAGCCATTTCTGACTTGGTTTGATAAAGATGTCTTGGTCTGTGGAGCTGGGGTTTGGGAGGCATCCATGCAGGGAACAAGAAATCCAACACATCCGTTCCCTGCCCAGTGTCAGACAGGACACCCAGCCTGGACACCCCAGGTCAGCTGAACCAACTGGCAAAACATGACCAAATCATTCCTTCTCTTTCATATAAGAGGAACTGAAATGGCCTGGAATGTGCAAACAGTAGAAGCCTTGTTCCATATATTCTGTTACATCCTCTGGAGATGGAAGCTCCCATCCTATTTTTCCTTTTTTTTTTTTTTTTTTCATTCTTAGTGTCCTCCATTATGACTACACCATCATCTCATGTGTCAATAGCACATCCAACTCTTCCTTTCCACTTCTTGGGGAAGCCAGTTACTGTTCTCTTTAATAAAAATGTGGAAAAAAAAATTAAAAAAAAAAAAAGAATGAAAGGTAGAAAGGTAACAATTATCTTTTTCAATCAACATTCATATGAAAGGTCTCTAATAATAATAGCACTTAACACTCTTGAGCTCCAAAGTGCTTTTCAGACATTAACTAATGAATCAAGGAATCAGGGAGGAAAGGCAAGTAGCTCATCCATCTTGAGCTTTCCAGCTGTCACGGGATTCAGACCGGGCTACTGCAACTGCAGGAGCAGGAGGAGCCAGAGGTTTCTGTGGCTGAAGGCACAGGAGTGTCTTCAGTAGTCCTGGAATCTCTGAACACTGGATTTGGAGTCCAGTTTGGGGATCAGGAGCTCCTCATTTCATTCGAAGGGAAAAGGCAGGTGGACTCCACAAGGCACAGCTGTCAAAGTCCAGCCCAGTGCACATCTGTCCCTGCTGACAGGGCTGGCTTTGGGGTCTCCTGCAGCTGCCTGGAACTGGATCTAGGTCTGGCTGCACCTGTGACACTCCACTGCAGTCCTGAGCTTAGGCTCAGCCTGGCTGAGAGGATTTACAATCTACACAGACAGGGTTTAATAGAGGGAGACTTAACCCAGCAAGGGACTTCCTCAGTCACTGGAAATTAGGGCTGCAAAGAGGTGGAAAGACAGCAAGGCAGGGTCATTTCCACCTAATTAGTTCCTGACAAATGTATTTCTTCAGCCTCTCCAGGATGGCAGTCCTACCACTGCCATCACCTCCTTGCCAACCTCTCTAAACACACCAAGGCAGTTTCTTATCCCAAACCATTCTTTAAAACAACAGTTTCTTGCTTTATCCACCGATGAGATTCTTTCCTCTCATATATGACAAACCCTTCTCTAGAGCAGCAGAATTTTACCAAATCCCACCCCGACCCCATCTCCCTGTTGTCTCACCTCAAGGAGCACCTTTACTCCATTTGTTTCCCAAACCTGTGTTTTTAATAAAAATCTGTGGCAGCAACAGGAAGAAACCCCATCCTTCTGCCTTTAAATTCTCAGTCTTGATGAGCCTTCAGTCCTTCTGTTTTAAAGTCATGGATAGAGAGGAGTTTGACACACCATAAACACAAAATTTCCATTCTTAGGGAGCTATGTTATTTATTGTTCAAAAGAGAAGGAAATAGAAAAGGGAAAGGGGTGAGGAAAAGGAAAGGAAAGGAAAGGAAAGGAAAGGAAAGGAAAGGAAAGGAAAGGAAAGGAAAGGAAAGGAAAGGAAAGGAAAGGAAAGGAAAGGAAAGGAAAGGAAAGGAAAGGAAAGGAAAGGAAAGGAAAGGAAAGGAAAGGAAAGGAAAGGAAAGGAAAGGAAAGGAAAGGAAAGGAAAAAGGAAAGGAAAGGAAAGGAAAGGAAAGGAAAGGAAAGGACCTCTTCTTTAAATGACTGCTTTAAAAAAGTATTTCCCCATGGATGGATATTTTACAGGGACTAGATCCAAAGTTTAGCCACAAAGTCTGCTCAAGAGGATGAAACAGAAAACTCCCAATTTCAAAAAACTCCCAATTTCAACACTCCCATGGTTTTGCATTTCATATTTAGTGGGAAACAATAAAACCAGAACAGGGCCAGAGGTTTGCCTTGATTTTTGGGGGGAAATATTGAAGGTGTGAGGCAACATCCCAAGCAAAGTCCAACTGTCACCTCTGCCTTCGAGAAGGGAAATTTGTCACTCAGCAAAGATGGAAATGGTCTAAGGCCTTTTAAAAGTGAAGGAAGGAAGGGAAGAAAACCCACTTTATATCCTGATGAGGATAAAGCTGAGAAATTATAAACCATTTAAAACAGCCTTTAGTTCACAGCATAATTGGATTTCATGTTTTGGCAGCAAGATGTGATTATTCCTTCCCAAATAAAACATTCTTCCTGTGAATGATGACCGTGTAGAATTACCATGGCTAAGGAGTTTAGTGAGGAAGATGCTTTGCTCATCTCCCATTTCTTTCACACCAGGATCTCAAAGCACTTTGCACATGGTGATAGCAAATATTTCTGCCCAGTCTCTACTGACATTCCCACTTTGCTGATGGAATAGGGAACATCAGTTAAGGATATCCTGAAGTTTGCACAACAGCTCAGAGAACCACAATCACTAATGTTCCTGACTCCAAAATGACTTCAATATTCTATAATTTATGAGAAATCCAACAGTATTGTAATAATTTGTTTCATTAAGTTTCTTTTACAGAGCTTATTTCTACTCTTCTGTGTTTCTGGAGAGGACACAGCAGGACAAGGAGATTTCCCATTATGTCCCAGTGCACACAGGATATTTTTGTGTCTTGTTTAGGTTCTTTCTGGACCCCACCATTCAGAGCTTGCAATGCCCAGGGTTTATCAAACGTGCTGCATCTGTAGAAGAAATTTCATATTCTCGCCCTTGCCATCACATTTTTCCTTTTCATATTCTCTTGTTGGCTTGTCTCTGGAAAATCATCCTGGGATTCTGTTGGATTGACTCCAAATACTGGCATTCACAGACATGTGGAAAGATAAGGAAATGCACAACTCGCTGAACCCAATCATAAACATTATCTCAGACAACAATAACTGCAGGCAAGGGGCCAAGATATGCTATGGTCAGAGCTCTGCTCCAAAACAGAGAAGGGATTGTTAAACACCACAATAATTAGAACAAATTGATTTCTTGGCCAAAATAATGGTGGTTTGGTTTTGTTTTAATTTTTTAAAAAAGCTGCATGGAAACCATGCAAAAAATGGGTGTGAGAGTGGAGAGCTCTGACTCCAGAGCCCTTGTAAAATGTTAAAAAGACTAAGAAAGAGAAATAGCACTTAGGTAGCAATCAGGCTGGGCTTGGACATGGAATTATAGGATATTCTGAGCTGATATTCTGGGAAGGGACCCACAAGGATCATCAAGTCCAGCTCTAGAGTGAATAGTCCACACAGGGATGTAACCCACAATCCTGGCATTATCAGCACCACGCTCCAACCAGCTGAGCTGATCTCAGGGTCCATGTCAGGCAGGTTAGACTCTTGATTTTACACCTGACCTAGGGCCCAGACATGGTTATTAAGCTTGCTCAGCCAGGAGAAGGAAGCAATTTTACAACTTAGGGGACTGATAAAAGGATTATTCTGTTTGCCATGGATTCTGCATCAGTCCTAGAGAACAGACAGAGCTTTCCCTGTTGGGGTTTGGGTCTGCATCAGTCCTGTGCTCTGTAAGTCTCTGCAGCCAAGTCTCCACAGTGCACCCAAGCCATTTCTCCAGGTGGGCAATGCACACCAGCCTTAAACTTCCCTGCCAGTGCTCTTCCTGGAATTCTCTCTTTTAGCCCGGACCACCTTCCCCAGCAGGGGTGGAACGTGGCAGTTCAGGTCAGAAAGTGATGCACAGTGCAGGGGAAAGAGCTGCAACCTTTCATAAAGCTCACAATCCTGTTCCTGAACTCAAACAACCTGACCTGGAGCTGTAGCAGCAATTCCATCAGGAACAAGGTGTTATAAAATAGCTCAAAGCAGAAAATGGGAATACAAAGAGAGAAATACACCCAGGCAGAGCATAAAGCATCAAGGCAAAATGAGGGACATATAAAACCTTGAGTCACACAGGAACAAACTTGAACGGTGGTCCTCATTGCCTAAATGAGAAAAACATACAGGAAAGCAAGAAATAAAGGAATAGTTTCAGTAATTGAAATTTCAGGAAAACACAAAGAAGCAGGCTGTGATTTACCTTAGGTAAACATCCTCTCTGATACAAATCACCCCCGTAGCAAACATCTTGTAAACTTTATGGGCAGAAGCTCAGCAGTGAGAATATATGGCCGTGGGGGAGGAAGAAATCTCAACATTTGTTTTTCTCCCAATCCTAAGCACGGTTTACAGGATGGATAGGGTGGAGGTGGCCTTTGGATTGCACCTCCCTGGAGTGCTGAGCAGCAGAATGGGAGGTGAGTGACAGCTCTGGGTGTCAGTGGGTGAGTGGGATGCTCAGGTATTGTATTTGCAGGGTGCCCCGATGAAGGGAGGAATGATGAATCTGACTCCATGTTCTCAGCAGGCTAATTTATTATTTTATGATACTGTATTATATTAAAGAATACTATACTATACTAAAGAATACATAAAGGATACAGACAGAAGGCTAAAAGATAATAATGAAAAACTTGTGACTCTTTCCAGAGTCCCAACACAGCTTGTCCCTGATTGGCCAAAGAGTGAAATAACCCACACCAGAATCCAATGAAACAATCACTTGTGGGTAAACAATCTCCACACACATTCCACATGAGCACAACACAGGAGAAGCAAATGAGATAAGAATTGTTTTCCTTTTTCTCTGAGGCTTCGCAGCTTCCCAGGAGAAAAATCCAGAGTGAAGGGATTTTTCCAGAGAATGTGAATGCAACACTCAGGAGGGGAGGATTTTCTGTCCCCTTGTAGTACCTGGTACAATTTTGTCAGCCTTGGTGCTGATTTATGTGGCTGTTGGGTGTGTGCCAGAGAAGCTAGAGGAGGAAGGAAAACTGAGGCCCTTTCCATGGAATAGAATCATGGAATGTTTTGGTTTGGAAGGGATCTTAAAGATCAGCTCATTGTCCCTGCCATGGGCAGGGACATTCTGCTGCTCAGAGACCCATCCAGCCCAGCTTTGAACACTCAGTACTTAACTCACTTTTCTAGTCTGAACTGGTGGCCTCAGAAAAGAAACTTCAAGGGAAGGTGCTCCAGGCAAACTTGACCCTGAGCTTTGCAGCCCTCTGCACACAGAATGCAATGAATCCTCCTCTTTTCCAAGGCCATCTCCGCACAGGGGATGGATGGAGAAATGCAGTCTTCTTCCCAGAGACTGCCAGTCGCTCCTCTTTTTCTGTGGGAAATGGGTTGCAGCCATCACAACTAAACCTGGAAAAACCCAGCTAGACAAGGAATTTCACCACAGGCTTTGAGCATTGGGGTGTTTTTGTCCCATCCAATTCTAAAGAAATTTTCTTGATATGATTTTTAGAAATTTAGAAAAAAGAATTTTCAGGAGAGCTAGAATGGTAAGGTGAACTCTGAGTGAACTTTCTTCCTGTGCCATAAAAGAAGTTGTATAGGAGGTGCTGTGTGCTTGTGAGAGCTGGGCCTGGGATGGGAACCCACAGGGATGTTCAGGTGCCAGGCATGCAAGGCCAAGTGCAATGGTGAGAATTCCTAGAGATGGGAGCTGAAAGGACCAGGAGGGCTGTGTGTGGCTGGGGAAAAATCTTTCCCTGCACTTTCTGCTGGGATGAAGGCTGCCTGGAGAACAGGGTGCTGACCAGAGTCAAGAGTCTGAAAAATCAAAGGAAAAGATCAAAATCGAGAGTTTGAAGTGGACAAATCTGGGAAGTGAATCTTGCTGTTCCCTTTTCCCAGGTGGTGAATGAAGAGGTGAAAAACTCTTTGTTCTGCCTCCCGGTCCTTGTCCTCACTCTTGGTTTGTCTTCCTTCAGTTTGCTGCTGCTTTTGTGAAATATCCACCAGTCCTGAAAGGAAAGTTGATATTCCAGGTTTTCTGGGGAATGAGCTACAGGCTTGGGACAGCAGTCCTGGCTCTGGGGAGGCCGCACTGCCACCTCTTGCTTCCTCTCTCCCACAGGCGTTTGAGACCTGTCATTGGCCTGGACAAGGTTCAGACAGTTTTCAAGGGCCAGGAGTGCCACAAGTTTTAATCATTTTTTGGGCTTGGTCCCAGGAGTCACATCATCTCCCAGAGAATTCCCACTCTTGTGCATCATCTTGTTTTCCTATTTGTTTTTTTTTCCAGAGGTGCATAACACCAAGCTCAGGAATGACCCTAATTCTGCTGCTCACTGCTGCTGTGCACCTCTCTCACATTTCCTCACAGCAGAGAAAAGTCTTTGCCTCTTCTTTCTCCTCTGTCCAGCAAGGTCGTGCAGAGACACTGCAGATTTCCCCCTCTGCAGATTTCCCACATCACCAGCTCTTTATCCTCTGCTCCGAGAGGACAGATGATTTGATCAGGAAAGCTATTTTCCTGCAATGTAGATTATAATGGAAATCTGGAGAACAGCCCTGACTCTGAGTCTCTGCAGCTTTATCCTTTTAAAAGCACAAGCCAATTAACCTCAGCCTGCAGGGAAAGAGCCCCTCTGTTAGAGGCTGGCTCTTGGAAAATGAGACGTAAGGGGATTTAAATTCACAAGGCTCTGAAACTCCAGCCCAAGCACAGAGGACTGCACAAACCTCCCCAGTGATGCCACACACGTGGACATGGTGCTCTACACGCTCCATGGACACACATGGGGTCTCTGAAGCCCCCCCAAGATGTTGCTCCACTTCCCCCAGGCTGCTGTGGAGCTTGAAGGGTCAGGGTTAAGGACTGGACATCCTGGGAACAGGGATAGAATTCATACCAAGGTGGTTTGTGAAGGATGGTGTCAAGAGCTCTCTCACCTGGAGATGTTCATGGAGGATAAAAAACAGCCCAAGGCCCAGGCTCAATAAAGAAATCACAGGAATGGTGTTCTCACCATGGGAAATGAAGGGCACAAAGACTAATTAGCTCCTAAGGGTTACACCACGAGGAAAGAACTCAGCTCATCCTGAAACAGAAAAGATGCTGGCTCCTGGAAACTTCTGTTTTTCTCCCATTTCAGGAGCCGTGATTGGCACCTGGGTGAGCCAACCCTGAGTGTCACTGATGCTTCACAGGATCACTGGTTGGAAAAACTCTCTAAAATCATTGACTCCAACCATTAAACAGCACTGCCAAGACCACCACTAAACCATGTCCCCACCATCCACTCAGAACCCTTCCCACGACCCCCAAGGGGCCACATCCATGTTTTTGGAACCCTTCGAGGGCTGGTGGTTTCACCACCACTAAACCATGTCCCCAGGGGCCACATCCAAGATTTTCAGAACCTTCCAGAGCTGGTGGTTTCACCACTTCCCTGGGCAGCCTGTTCCAATGCCTGACCACCCTTTCAGTGAAGAATTTTCCCTAAAATCCAGTCTCAACCTCACCTGGTGCAACTCGAGGCCATTTCCTCTGATCCTTTTGTGGGTTACCTGGGAGAAGAGACCAAACCCACCTGTCTACAACCTCCTGTCAAGTCTCTTTTTCATGAAAGAAAATGAATGACAGAGACAGGGAATTTTCCACATCTCTGCTGGTCTTCCACATCTAAATGTTCTCTGCTTATCCCACAAAACTCCTCTGCCATCTGATGTGCTACCCTGGCACCAACTGTTTCCTGGGGAAAGGCAGGCACACACAAAACACCCTCTCACCAGACACCTCTCCCCAAATCATGCTAAATACCTGTCTTTGTGTTCCTTCCATGACAACAGCTCCTGCTTGAGACGTTCACATCTCCAGACATTTGACAAGCAGCTGAGTAAATGTCAACACCCTTCCAGAGGAAGTGTGGGATTTGAGGGAATTTAGCACTGGCTGGGAAATTGCAGTTGGTTCTGGGGTGAGACTTTCTGGTTCCTATAGCTGAAGCCATGCCAGCATTTGAGGCCAGGCAGCAAACAATGCTGTACCCATGAGGGTGAGGGATGGGCAGAGAAATATCCCTGCTCCTTTTAAGTCACAACCTATGAGGGCTTTTTACAATGGGGGAAATAATTTGGGGTCATTCTGGAGCACTGGAGAAATACAGGAAATACTCCCTGAACTGCCTTGGATGTGCGTCTAGTAGGTGGCACCCCTGCCCATTCTGGAACCAGGTGATCTTTAAGGTCATTTCTGACCCAAGCCATTCTATAATTCTACGATTTAGTGGCTGTTGGTCTTTGATCCTCACCCAAAAATTCCTTGCCAAAGCTTCCTGGACCTGTTCACCTCAGGAACATATTGTTCTGGCACTAGGAGTCCCCCAAGGAGAGCACCAAGGAATTGCTTCAGCTCTGCCTCAGTGGAAACAAATCCTCCCTGATGATTGTAGCATTTCCCAAAACGCAGTATTTCCCATTGGCTCTAATTACTTTTTCAGGCCTTTTCCTGTGAGTTCCTACAGCTTCCAGGTCCACAGTGCTGTGGTCACTTCCCTGTGTGGGATATATGGTCTGGGGCTCATTTTCCTAAAGCTTTTTTGGAAATAAGCACTGCAGGCACCTTCCTCCTTCTTCATCCCTTTGTAGGGAGGAAAAAACACTGTTATGGAGCAATCCAACTCACCTGGGATCCACGGAAAGGATGAGATGAACAGCTCCTGGACAATGCCTATGTCTCTCCTTCAACAGGTCCTACAGGGAAACTGCTCTGGGGAATCTCACCTGTGGAATTTCTCCAGGAAAGATGTCCATGATCACAGGGTGTTGGACAAGGCTCACTGACTCACAGAGCTCTGCTTCTGCTTGTTAGAGATATTTAGGATGAGGTGGACTTGAATGATGATTTCTCCATGCAAATTTCAGGGGTTGTGATCAGGGAGAACAGACTGGGAGAATCCCTTCCCTCTTGGCCTGTTGGATTCTCCACGAAGAGCCATTATTAATTTTAATTCAGAGCACAGCAGGCTGGTGGAATCTGCTGCTGCAGGACATTAGAGTTTGCTGTGCCTTTAAATGGTGACTGCACTGAAAGTTTGTGTCTTTAAGCAATAACTCCAAGCCAGTGGGTTGAAAGCTTGCTGAAGCTCATTTAGGCAAGATTAACATTGGAAAACATTTCCTAACAACACAGATAGGAGCAGAATGTCCCTGGGGGATGTGGGATGTCCCTCCATGCAAGAAAAGCCCCAATGAAGAGGTGACAGCACAGTTTTGGATGTCCTTCAACCTGCCAGGAGCAGGGGGAGGCTTAAGTGATTCCTCAGGACTCTTCTCTGTTATGATTGCTGGCAGTGTAGAAGTCAGTTTTTAACATCTTTAATTAAAAAAAAAAAAAAAAAAGACATTGCATGGCATTGTTGAATAGCACAGGTTGAAAGGGACCTCTAGAGGTGTCAGGCTCAATCTCCAGCTCAAAGCAGGGCCACCTTCAAAGCTGGTCGATACCTCCTCCACAGGAGTGGCAAAAGACTTCTCATGTAGAGTTTGCATCACCTGTGCATCACCCCAGTGCTGGTGCTTGGCTAAATTTTGAAGATTTTGTCCTTATTTCCAGCTGAACCTGGAAATCTCAACCAGTGGCTGCCAGCTGTGGCCATTTCCCTGCTTCTCTGGGGACAGTCCTGCCTTTTCTGTCACCTGCTGGAGCTGCTGCCTACAAAGAAAATACTTCTTCTTGCAAGCTGCCAGCCTTGCCCAGGCTGAGCACACCCAGATTGTGGTGTTTCCTTCCCAAGTCACACCCCCCAGCTCCCTAATGGGTTATTTCTTCTGGCATCCCAGGGGCAAAGGGGATCCCAAAATCCAGATCCTCCACTGCCATGTTTGCGGCGGCCTCCATCCCTCTCTGCCTCCAGTTGCTAAGCGATATCTCTGCTCTCCAAAGTCACTGACACAGACCCTTGGCTGCTGCATTTCACTATTCAATTTGCAATTTAAATTCCCTGACAGGCAGAAGCAACCAAGCTGTTCACTTAAGATTGCAAGAAGTTATATTGAAATCCAGGAAATCGCCAGTGCCTCGAGCTCTTCATAAATTTCACTTTGATAATAATAAAGACAGAGGTTGGAAGAGGGGAGGAGAGACATAGGTGCTCATGTGTGGGACAAAGGATGGAGCAGAGACACTGGGGTGCAATCACAGGGGTAGAGTTTCCCCTTTATTTGTGTTGGTTGTTCAATGTTCTGACCTCTAAGACCTTGTGCTTCTGCTTGAGCTGGTTAAATACCTTTCAGTGAAGTTAAACACTCACTTTTATCTCTTTTTCAATCCTTCTTTTCTTTATTAGCATTTCCTAAAGATGGAGATAAGTTCCCTTTGCACACCTTTTCCTTTCCTAGAACACCCACAGAGGGACCGTGGCATGAAGGACAACAGGGAAGTGTCCCTCATCCCAGGCAGGAGGGTCAGGTCCTGGATATCCACTGCCTTTAGCTCTCCTGGCTATCACCAGCTGCTCCCAGGGATGTCCAGGCATGAATTTTGGCCACACACAGAGGATGTTGTATTTTGGATTTGGTCACCCCTGCACGTGTGGGATTTGTGCTGCGTGAGGAGGAGAGTGGCATTGCTAAATCAGACAGAAACAGGCAGGAATTATTTGGGATGGGCAGCTCTGGAGAGCCATGGGGAAAGGATCAGGAGCTTCAGTGCTGGGGGAAAGGAAGCTGCCCTGGGCAGGAGTGAGGTCCTGACACTGGGGGAAGGTCAGGGACCCTCTGGAGCCAGTGCTCCCCTTTGATTCTCTAAAATAAATAAATGTCTAAATAAAATAAAATAAAATAAATTAAGTGAATGTCTCTAAACAGACATTTCCCTGCGCTGAAACCCTCCGTGGGCTCGGAGCCGTGGGGTTTTCAGGCCAGCAGAGGGAACCCTGCACCGCAGCCATCCCAAATCCCGCAGCTGCAGGGGATGGGGAGCAGCAGGGCTGGGGGCACTCGGAGCTTGCAGCTCCCCGAAAAGGGGCTGGTCCTTCTCTTTCTGTCCAGATTGAAGGAATTCCACTTTTTAAACGGGAACACCTCCACAGATCCCTTAAAATCCTCTGCGGATATCCATTCTCCTTGGGTAAGGCAGGGCAGGGATCAACCCCTGCCTCATCTGCAGGACAACTGCCAGCACCCCCTGCCCAGCTGTGGGGCAGACAGGGGCAGGGACCTTCCCTAAAAACCATCAGCAGCAAAAACCAGGCAGCCAAATCCCCTTCCTCAGTGTGAGCCTGTGGGTGAGAGGGTTTGGTGCAAGGATTCTCCCTGTAGGGACAGGAGTGTGACACAGGTGACATCCGGTATGACCACAGCAGATGCTTTGCAAGAGGCTGGTGTGGCCATCACCTTTTCCTCCTTCACTCTGTGTTTCTCCTGTGTCCTTTGTCTGACAAATGACAGTGTTTGGCCAGCCAGGTCACTACAAGGAAGTCTCAGAAGTTTCTGAGATTTGTCCCCTTGGCAGAGGCCACCAGGTGCCCTCAGGGGAGGGAGACAGCTCTGAAAGAGCTGGCTGGAGCTTTTTTCCCATTCCTAACTGCAATGCTTTTCACCTCCAGCTTCCCAAAGTGCCCCCATCTGGGAAATTTTCCCCACAGTCTCCACCTAAATTCCCAGAGAATCTGCTCCCTGTGACAAAAAGGGACAGCCCTGGAGCTGCTGCTTTATACCCACGGATACTGTACCAGAGAAAATATTTGTAATGTATTTTTGGGAGACAACTTTCCTTTTATTTTTGCCTAGGACTGGGTGATATCAAGCTACAGACTGACTCTGAGGAGCAGCCAGCAGCTCAGTTTCTTGTATCCTTGGTTTTAACAGCTCCAGTGGGCATCTCTGGATTTTTCCATCCTGAACACTCTGTCAGTGTTAACACTCTGTCAGGACTATGTTAAATACAAGGCAAGGTTAAACTGACGGTCAGCATGGCAGGATGGCCAACAACCTGCCCCTGCAAGGCTGAATTTTCCTTTCTTAACGGTAATGTTTGAGTAATGCAAGCTCCAAAAGGTAAAAAAAGAAAAAAAAAAAACAAAAAAAACCGGTGCTTGGTCAAAGGATGTTCATTTCTGCTTTGTCTTCCTTGGGATTAAAACTGTTTTGCTTTCAAAAGCATGTTCAGAATGAAGGTTTTGTGTTGCAGGTAGCACAGTGGGATGCTGGGCCAAGCTCTTCTCTCTCCTTCCCACAACTCGGGCAATGTGACTTGGTGAATTCCCACCTGCTCCTGCAGCACCCACATTTTTTCACTGCTCTGCCTTTATCTTTTGTGCTGCTCCTGCTTCGCAGACCAGAAATGCTGGATAACTCCAGTCCTTGGGTATGTTCAAGCTCTTCAAGGAAGGCAGCTCTGGGCCCCTGTTCCTCCAGAGCCCTGCAGTCCTGAGCAGTTTAGGAGCTCTTGAGCTCCCAGCACATCCTCCCCCTGTCCTGTGTGACCCCATGGTGCCATGGGGTGATGCCCTGGCCACTGGGATGGCCCTGTCTGCCCTAAAGAAGGGCAAGGAAAAGGAATGAGTTTCATTCTTCCCTTTCCAGTGAGGTTCAGTGGGAAGGGTGACAGCAGTGCCTGGTGGTTTACAGCCAGGCCTAACCACCTGGGACCTTTCAGCCCTTTGTGCTTCAAGTTTGGTGTTGCTTTTGCTCCTTTCCCATCCTTTTTGGGATTTGTCACTCCTGAGGTCACTGCCAAGTGCAGGGGACACAGAACAGAGCTGCCCAGCCCAGCCAGAGGTAGGGCTGTCTCCCAAAGCCAGGAACATCAGCAGTTTCACAGGGAGATTCCTCAGGAATATTCTGGGCAGGTTTTGAGAGTTAAAGGAATGTGGGTGGAATTCTGGGTCCTCAGTCCTTAGCACTGATGGAAGTCGGTGGCCAGGTCTTATCACAGACAAGAGAAGTGACAAGTGCCCACCTAACTCTTGGAAGGACAGGGACTGCTGGGGGACACAACTCACCCTCTGCCCCACTCTTTCCTCCCCATTATTCTCTCTCTCTGCTCTTGTTGTGCATTTCTGGATAATTTTGAGCCTGGATTAATTTATATTTCTCAAGTGCCTGAAGCAAACAGGATGCCACATCCCTTCAGCTCAGCCACGAGCAATCCCATTCAGATGCTCCCTCTTCCAGGCCATCAAAAATGCTATTTTAGGTGTTTAGGATCCCCAAGAGGTTGTTGCTCTCTTTTCAGCCAGAGAAAACCTTGCCAAAATCAGATTTTTTTCCCAGTGTGTCTGGTACAGACCAGCTGCCATGCTCTCCCTTCCATAACTCCACCTCACCTGTGTGCAGGATGCAACAGGCTGGATTTGAGGCAGCCTGGGGAAAGGCTGGCCTGGCATCCTCCCTTGCCTTTGGGATGGTCACAGCAGCCTTGTTGGACTCATTCCGCAGTTGCTGCAAAAACAAACAGGCCCCTGAGCTGCAGAGAATTGATTCTCCGTGCTGTAACTGAATTACAAGCCTGAAATGCTCCCTCTCTCTCCCCCTTTCATCTTCTCCCTTCTGTTCCTGCCTGGCAGACTGGAGGAGTTTTCCTCCCAGTGAATGCAGGGATGGACAGAAGAGCTGGGCTGTGACCCATCACTGCCTGACCCTGAGGGACAGCTCCACTTTTGTCCTCTGGAAAGGAAATTCAACATGTGTTGATGGGGAAAGGTCAGAAAAAGAAGCAGTGCAAGGACATGGATGTGGAAGGAGATCCTCCAGGTTATCTCAGGAGGAAGTTAACAAACCCTTTTCTCTGCCCCTGCGAGCTGTAGCAACATCCCCAGGCTTCCATGCAGGAACATCTCAGAGGAAAAGGTGATTTAGGGGATAAGACTCAAGTTTTTCTGTCCTGAAGTGGAGATGGAGATAAGGACCTGCTCTCCCAGAGGCTTCCTTTCTGCCTTGTGCATCTCAGTGCCATGAGCACTGACCACGTGGAGTGACCAAAATGAACTTTACCCCTGGGACAAAGGATATGGGATGTGGGATCTGCACTTCTCTGGCACCATGCACTGGCCATACTGACAGGATGCTCCTTTTCCTGATGCTCCGTGTCCCTGTCCAAGTTTTGGCAAGTTGATTAATTCCTGGAAATTGTCAGTGCTAGGTTGGCCTTGCTGATGATCCAAGGGAAAGAGGTTTTTCCCTCTTGCACCCTGGTGGTGTTTGGAAAGACAGCAGTCTCCAACTCAGGGAGTGAGAGAAATAAAGAAAATCTGAATGTCCTCCTATGGAAAAATGTCCTGAGTTCAGGGCACGTTTGTCTTGTGCCTGGGGTCACTGGGGGAGCATGGGAAACTGACAATCCAACTTTCAAAAACTGATTTATGGCTCCCAGAGAAAAGGCAGGAGAAATCCTGAGTGCCCAGAGTGGGGGCAGAGGAGCTGTGACTGCAGCCTGGATTCAGGGCTGCTCTGTGGCTCTTGTCTGCTCCAGGGCTGTCATCAAATTCCCTCTGTAATCAGCACAGAGAAATCAGAGCTGCTTCAGGGTGATTCAAGCCCACTTATCTCAGACACCTCTCTCAGGAGGCCTGAAATTTCCCTATCTCCTTCCACAGTGTGGAGATGGGGGCGAGGCCAAGGCCTTGGGAAAGAAGCTGAACTTGCAGGCAGGAAGAGATCCCAGCAATGCACCCAAGGCCAGGAGCTCTGCTCCACACCCCTGCAGGCTCCAGAGCAGGCTCAGGGATTTTGGGACCCACTGATGTCCCAGCACACACTCAGGGGCAAGGCCAGCCTTTCAAGAGCAGGGGACAATTGTGGCAATGAATTTGCAAGGGTTAGGCCACGGTGTGCACCAGCCAGCCTGCTTCTAAGTTTGTTATCAAAGCCTCAGGAACTCATCAAGGCTGTTGGAACATAAATTGTGCTAAATTAAGAAAGAAGGGGCTGAGAAACTGAATACCAAGACAGCAAGAACTGGATGAGAGAGGGCTGTGAAACACCTGGACTGTAACCAGCCATATACTTGAGAAATGCAGGCAGAAAACGAGGGAACAAGACAAAGGCACCAATCAAGAAGTGTGTACTTAGTAGTTTGGAGAATCCATAAATATGTGTGTAATGTAAACAAGAAATGGCCAGTTGTTTAGGAGTCCTGGATTTCCTGCAATAGACAATCACCTCTGCCTCCTTCCAGAAGGTTCCATGCACCCAGGGACTCTCAGTATCCACCACACCAGCCTGTTCTGGAAGTACAGAGCTCCCTCTTCCTTCTGTCCACCTGATTTTTCCAGTTTCTTCCCTTCCCACACATCCACTTGTATCCACAGCCAGAAACCCCTATTTTTCCTTCCTATTTTTCCTTCCAATCTTTCCTTCCTATTTTTCCTATTTAACCTAGTATTTCCTATTTAACCCCTATTGTTCCTTCTTATTTTTCCTTCCCCAAACACAATTCCCCATTCCCCTGTCGAAATGCAGAGCTTCCTTTTCCTTCTTTCCATCTGATTTTTCCAACCTCTTCCCTTCTCACACATCTACTCATATCCACAGCCAGAAACCCCTATTTTTCCTTCCTATTTTTCCTATTTAACCTATTTCCTATTTAACCCCTATTTTTCCTTCCCCACACACAACTTCCAATTCCTCTGTGGAAGTACAGAGCTCCCTCTTCCTTCTTCCCCCCTGATTTTTCCACTTTCTTCCCTTCCCACACATCTACTCATATGCACACCCAGATCCCCTATTTTTCCTTCCTAATTTTCCTTCCTATTTTTCCTATTTAACCCCTGTTTTTCCCTCCCCACACACAACTTCCAATTCCTCTGTGGAAGTACAGAGCTCCCTCTTCCTTCTTCCCACCTGATTTTTTCACTTTCTTCCCTTCCCACACATCCACTTGTATCCACAGCCAGAAACCCCTATTTTTCCTTCCTATTTTTCCTTCCTATTTTTCCTTCCTATTTTTCCTTCCTATTTTTCCTATTTAACCCCTGTTTTTCCCTCCCCACACACAACTTCCAATTCCCCTGTGCAAGCACAGAGCTCCCTTTTCCTTCTTTCCACCTGATTTTTCCAGCCTCTTCCCTTCTCACACATCCATTCGAATCCACACCCAGAAACCCCTGCTTTTCTCTGCGCACAACTTCCAACTGTGTGGAAGCTGCGTTTTTCTCTCCACACAACTTCCAATCTCCCGGCCCTGCTCCTCAGCCAGGGCGAGGTTTCATCTCCAATGGGTAAGACAAAGCTGTCCAAAGGAAATGAGGAGCAGCCTTGCCCTGCTCTCCACGCCCAAGGGGATGCCAGCGCTCAGAACTCGGCTCCTGCGCGCCGGTGATAAATGAGATCCACCCGAAATAAATAAATAAATTAATTAATAAATTAATAAAACCCAGAGGGGAACAAAATCTCCAGGTTACTCCTGTGTTGCTCTGTCATCTCAAGGAGAGAGCAGCTATCTGCTGGCAGCAGGCTGAATCATCAGCTACCTAATGCTGCCTGGAATGAATACAGATGTTTCAGAATTGCCTCGCGCGAGCTCCACAATGAAGGCAGCGGGAGCAGCTTTGCCATCTCCAGAATGGTGGCTGACAAATTCAATCAACAAAGAGGCTCTGAAAGCACTCCTGGCAAAATATGAAAAGGGAATTACAGGCTCTGCAAGCCCCAGTGCCCGTTGCCTTTGTGGCTTTGCTGGGGAAAAGGGCTGGCAGTGCCCAGTCTGCTCTGAGCGTTTAACACCTCCTAATTCATCACAGCCACTTGCTCTTTGGGTGATTTATTTCATTTATTTCATTGCTCCCATTATTCCCAGAGACTCCCTAGCACGGGAGTGTGCCTGTGTAGGGGCAACAGCCCTCTCCATCATATCTAATGGCAAGAATCTGTCACCAGGGGCCTGGAGGGATGAGAACAATGGGAAAGGCATGTTGGGATGGATGGACCACCAGGAGCATTCATCTCAGCTGTGTGCAGGAGTCAACGAGCCTGGCCTGCAGGACTGACATTTAGGGATGGGATTTCTAAGGGGCTCACACAGAACCCCACATCCATGGCCCAGTTTGCCCCAGCAGAGACTGGGGAGTGTTCAAGGACAGCTTTGCCCTCAGGGCTGGGCAGTGCCACTGCAGCCCCTGGCATGTAGGTGTTTCCAGACCATCTATTTTCTCTGGGCTCTGTGCCCAGGGAAACAGGACCTGGCTGCTGCTCAGCCTGCAGTGGCTGAGGTTTAATTGATGGATGGCTCTAGACTGAACCACAAATTAATGACTACAACACCTACTCATTTTATATCTTTCTCCTCAAGCTTATGCTTACCAGGTTTCCAGCCCAGGGGAGTCCATGTGCAAGGGAGATCAGTAATCTGCAAGGAAAACTTTCATTATTAACTTCTCCCCTTCCTCTTCCCCCAGTACCTGCTCTCTGTGCACCCTTTCTTTCACACACTCCCTGTTCATCCCAGCCCCACATGTCACCAGGCTCTTCAGGCTGGTGGGGACAACCTCTGTTGAGGGACCAGGATTCTTGTCTCCAGCCTTGCTTTGCCACCCTCTGGGTGCAGACCCTCTCTGAGCAGGGCTGTGAGGTGGGAGGAAGCCTCCAGCTCCACGAGCTGCTGCAAAACTGCTTGGGCTGGTGGCTTGTGGCAGCCACTCAGAGATGTCCTGGCTGGCCAGAGATTTGTTTGAAGCTGGAACTGAGGTGTGTTTGTCCCCAGCACGAGAACAAGCAGGACTTGGGCTCTGGAGCAGCGGGGTGGGAGGGAGCCCAGGACAGAGCACAGAGCAGGAGAGTTTTGGGTGCCTGTTTTCAGCTGCAGGAGGAAGAGGAGGGCAGTCGAGAGGGGAAGGTCTGGCAGCAGGAGGGAGGGAGAGATTCCTCCTCTGCAAGATGGGAAAGAGGCCTTAAGCATCAGGTTGCCTGGCAATGGCTTCGAGGGTCCATCAATTGCTCTGAGCTGCTCACATTGGGAGCTGGCTCCCAATAAAAGCCCTTCTCTGGTCCTTTAAAGGTGGGGAAGAGAGGCAGGGGGGAGATGCAGCACTTGGCAACAGGATGCTGCCTCTCCCTCTGCACAAAGCTGCACTCAGGATCCTCCAGAGTATTCCAGGTTCAGCCAAACACTTGGACCTGCCCTGGGGTGAGAGGGAGCCAGGAAAAGCCAGGATGAGGGGAATTAGAGAGGAGGGAGCTGTGGTAGGGAAGGAAAACACTCCTGATGCCCAGGCTGCATTGGCCAGCACCACAGATGGCAGTAGCACCAGGGCTGGGAGGCACCTGGATTTGGAGAGCTGGTGGGATGAGGCAGCAGATTGGCTGGGATGGCTGGGGGAAACTGGGATCAGGAAATCACCAGGATTATTAAATGACTGCAATTACTAAAATGCTGGGATTGCAGCTGGGTGGTCCAGCTTGGTCTTGCAGTTCTCTTTGGACTCAAGAAAAAAAAGGGAACCACTGTCCCCCTCTTCCTGTTCAAAGCCCTCCCTCAGCAGTACTGGAGACAACATTTTTCTCAGGTGTCCAGAACACAAAAACTGGACTGATCTGCCCCATCAATCCTGCCCCACCCAGCAGGAATCAACCTCCAAAGATTCTGTTGTCTCCAGCTGGCAGATCCACCTTTCCCTTCCGAGCTCAACTGTACCATATGATCATCAATTTAGAGCTAATTGCCAGCTAATGAATCCAGTGTTGCTCACTCCATTTCAATGTCCTTGTGCTGCTGGCTGAACACTCCTGTGCATCCCACTCTGAACCCTCTTCCAGAGCCTTTGCTCCCACCCCTGCTCCTGCCTGGAATGCTGGAAGGGAAAACATTTGTCCTTTTAAAGGTGCAATGTGAAGAACAACTGCTGGTTTTCGTGCAGGCAGGAGAGAGCAGGATCCAGGAGTTTCCAAACCCTTTTATCTTTGGATACAGGACAGATTGAAGCACCTTGAATTGTTAGGACAGAATCTGAGGAACCAGCTTGGCACTTGGTTTGAATTTCTGCCTCTGTCACTCTGTTCTGTCCCTGAATCAGTGTAAATTTTGGGCTTGGAGAAATGGTTTAGTGGTGGACTTGGCAGTGCTGGGTTAGTGGCTGGACTTCATGATCTTAAAGATCTTTTCCAACCTTAACGATTAAAAAAAAAAAAAAAAGAGGAAAGTCTGTCCCTTGCTCTCCTAGCTGCAAAAAGAGCTCCCAGCAACCTCCCCCTGTGAAGGGTGGTGTGGCTTGTTAAACACCCCTCAGACACTCTGGATTTGTGACATCCCCTGAGCTGCATGATCACACCAGAATAATGACTGGAATAAGGCAAAAACCAACCAAATGAAACACTTCTTCACTGAGGTTTGTCAGAACAGACAAAGCACTGCCAGCACTCACAACTTATTTCAAAATCCTGTAGGATCTGGGGGAAGTATTATTTTGGTGTGGGGCAGGCAGGGAAGGAATAAATCTTTGTGTCCATCACAAAATGCCTGAATTTAAGTTGGTTTGTTGCTTTAAGCCCCTGCCTCCCCATGGCTTTCAATGACAGAATCCAGCCTGAGCAGTGCCAGAAGGAGCAGCAGGATGCTGGGAAGCTGAGGGGGCAAATCAGGGCTTCAGAGGGCACTGGGATTGTTCTCCAACATGGCACACCAAAGAAACTTCATCTCCTGAATCCATGTCAGTGCTCCCATAGATAAACGACAGGGCAAATTTATGGGCAGAAAAACCCAGCCAGGGCTGTTAAATATAAAAACTCAAAACATTCATGATCTGTGGCTCACTGGTGGCAAAATCACACTTACATGGTTTTTTTTTAGATAATCTCTTGGGACCTACTTCTGGCCACTGCTGGCAGCAGGACACTGAGCTGGAATGATCTGCTGGATCTGCTCTGGCTGTTCTTATCCTTTAACTCCTGTCAGCTCTGTAACTGATCCCTTATTTATGTGAGCAGTGGCTCCTCTGGCAGAGCAAGGGACCTGCAGCTTCCCTGCATTCCCGTGGGATTCTGTGAGGGGTGGGATTGGTCTCAGTCTCCAACAGCACAAGGAGAGCTTTGGGATGGAGCTGTATTGGCGAGGTTTGCATGGAGCAGCGTGCCTGGATAGGCAGAGGTAACAAGAATGGAAGAGAATCCAGAGCAAAAACCATCGTGGTGATGTCACCGAAACTGCAGGACAAACAAAACCTCTCCAACTGCATTTCTTTAGTGTTTCAGAATTAAGGCATTGCTCTATTCTGGCCAGGATGTGCAATAGAAAGAATTTCATCCACATATTGCCCAGATAGTTCTTTATTTGATTGTTCACATACTTATCCATACAAAACCCAAACCAATTCTTTGGTTCAATGTTCATTGGTCCCAAATGACAATTCTTAATTAGTTAAAAATGTTTAGAAGTTGTGTCATTTCCAACAGTGATGCTCAGGGTTATCCAGGGAGAGATGGAGGAAAACAACCCCGATTTCCATGTTGGTGATGTGCAAGAAAGGAGTCTCACAAGAGGAAGGGAACTTAAATCTGCTTCCATCTCCAAAGACATTGTGAATCCACAACCCAAAGGAATAACCAGGGCAAGGTGGGAATACCCTGAGCTACTGTTGGAAATGATACAATTCCTACAATTTTAAACTGGCTTTAGTCAGGGGTTTTTGTTCATCTTTGCCCAGGGGGAAAGCAGCTGAAGCTTCTTTTCAAAGGATTGTTCCACCACTTGAGGCCTGATGAGCTTTACATTTCAACAGACTGGGAGCAGCACAAAAGATACACACGAGATAATCGCCATCAATGAACATCAACTCCAAATATCACCCCTGGCATGGTCCAAGACTCCTGGCCTGGGAAAGGAGAGATAAGAGAATGAGCACCTCATTAACATCATAGGCAAAGGGATCAATAACCAATAGGAAACCAAATCCTAAAAATTGTGCAACTTGGGACCAATGAACAGTGAACCAATGAATTTCTCTGGGTTTTGACTGTATAAAGTTTGTGAAAAATCTAGTGAAGATCACGTGTGATGGAGTGAATTTCTCTTCACAGTCCTGCTGCACATCCTGGCCAGAATAGAGTAATGCCTTAATTCTCTAACACTAAAAATGCTTGAGAGATTTTGTTTTTCCCGCAGTTTCGGTAAAACATTCCTCTTATCCCTGAACACCTCACAACATGCCATCGTTTCCCCTTCATCCCTTCCAGGGCAAGTCAAACACCTTGGAAAACCTCTCTGGAAGGCCCTGAGCACTGGGCTGGCAGGTGCTGGGGCTCCTCCTCACTGGGGGCAGCGATGGGCAGCGAGGCACGAAGGATGAGCTGACTTTTTGATGAGCTGATTTTCACTGATTTTCACAGCAGCATGGCCCTGAGGGGGTGTTATTCCACACCTGGGAATGTCAGATCCACTCAGCACAGCCCTAATGGATTGTTTGATTTGCAGCAGAGTGGGAAATTCGTGGCTGGTTGAGTCAGGAAAGAAGCTATTCCCTTGTGCCAGCTGGGACAGGCAGGATTTGGTGGTGACAGAGGGACACGTTCAGACACTTGATATTTGGGATGCTCTGCCTCGTCTCTCCAGGGAGCCAAAGTCTGGCAGCAACTGGCAGCAGGATGTCTGAAATGCCTTCTCCTTGCTCGTCCTTGTAGCTGCAAAGAAATAAGTTCTACCCCCTCCTGAACAGGCAATTCCTTCTGTCTCAGTCTCCCTGAGAATCTTTCTCCACAACTCAAAACCGAATCACATTCCACGCACAGATATTTATGCACTCTCACACAGGTGACAAACAGAGAGTGGTAAATACCCTTAAAAAAACCCCAACAAAACAAGCAGTTTGCAAATGAGTCTAAATTCACATTGAATTTAATGAGTAATTTAGAACGAGGAGATGAAAGGGGAATTCCAGGAAAATAATAATGAAAAAACCCCTTGTGCTTGGACAATTTCAAGAAAAATGTTTCAGGTGTTTCAAAGTAGGATTTTAATTCAAAGAACTGACCCAATTTTTGAAGAGGAGAAGGACCAAAACTGAAAACATGAATACGGAGGAAAATTATTTTTCCCTGTTGACTGAAATGTTTCATTTTTAAAACACAAATGCAAACAAAACTGCTTGGTTTCAGGTCAGCAAGTCACAAATATGACTTCTTCAGATTTTGTAGGTTTATTTCCCTTTTAAATAATTGTTCTGAGTCAAAAGCAACCAACTTGGCCTTCGCACTCGTGGGTTCTTTTTCAGCTTTGATGTAAAGTGAACCTATTTCTGGCCATTTCCAAAGTCAACAGAAGAGGTATTTTCCTTGTTTGTTTTAAATTTTTCTTAATTCCCCTATTGGGGCACCCCACATCCCACCACACTGGTGGTAGGGAATCCTTCCCAACCATTCTGGGATGAGTCTTGGATCACTCTGCTGACACCACACGTCCATGGATGGGATATTTCCATATCAGCATGGTCTGGCTGTCCCATATAATTGTGGTGATGGCCCCAGGAGTGTCACTGGATCCTGGGAAAGCTGTTCTGTTGCCTTCTGGATTTTGGAGGAAAAACAGAGGACAACAAGTAGGCCAGTCTGGAAGTTGGGTGCCAAGCTGAGCATGATTTGGGAGAATTGGAGCTGAATTCGGGTTCATTTTGGTTGAGGTTGTAGCTGGGTCTCACTGACAAACAAACCCTATTATTTTTCATGTCTCCTCCTGACCTGCTCAGGTAGTTCCCCCCTGAGCCCAGGGATGTGACTTCTCCATGCACTGGTACAAATGAAAAATCACATCCTCCAGAAAAAGGAGTTGGACTTTGCTCATCCTTGAGGCTCCCTTCCAACTCAGGATATTCTGGGATTCTGTAATAGATCACTTCCTCTTATCATCATCACCATCATCATCATCTCAGCATCTTGGTCTTGAGCTTCTGAGCCTCTCAGCTTGCAGCTGTGAGTTTGAAGAAGCAGAGAGGAATTTCTCCTGGAAGTTGAGAGCCAACATGAAACACTTCCCCCTCCCCAGCCTCTCTGCTGATGTAAACTGGCCATTCTTAGCAAAGATGTCATTTACTGGTGCTTGAAGGATTAAAAGCTTACAGAGCTGCCTGAATAGGGGAATTTGAAAGAAGGACTTTTTTGTTAATGAGAATGTTTTTTGCAATTATGATGCTTTTGGTTATGTGACATTTTAAGTCACAGTAGCATTGTTTAAAGGACTTAGGGAACAGTCAGCAAAGCAAGTTCAGCAGAGCAGGAATATCTGTCAAATTCCTTGCTTGGAGCAATGTCCACCACAAATCCTTTTTGACTCCATGGTGTTTCAAACTCCTGGCAAGGAAAATGATGTCAGGGAGTTCACTCCAAACATTATCCTTTTCCACACCTCATTTGTCTCCCTGGTGACTTTTCCCTGGCAAATGTTGGGTGTGCACCCCCTTTTACTGAAATCCCCTGATTTGCAGCAGATCCTCCAGCTCAGACACCCTGTGCAGGGCAAGTGACCCAAACCTGAAGGTAAAAAGTGGAAAAAAAAATAAAAAAGCTTTGTGAAACTCTCTCCTTCTCTATTCTGGTGTCTCATCACAGAGAAAAAATAAATAAGGCATTGTTTTTCCTTTTTCTTGTGTGGTGTCAGTGGTGCTTCTCTGAATTAAGGATCTTAAGGGCTGCTGAGAATTTGTCTCTTGCCTATTGAATTGAATTCTTCTGACTCCTCATTTCTGAGCTCCTCTTATTAGTTGCTGAAAATTTCTGGCGAGCTGGAACTGGCTTCGACAGCATCTGTCAACAGCTCTTGTTTAATTACAGAGAAGGGGGAGAGGGGAGGTCCTGGGAGATTCTGGGGGACACAGGCTCACCAAAATCCGCATGACAGGAAAAAATAAAGAGAAACAGGACTTAGTGAGCTTGGTATGAAGTCAGGCAGCAGTTATCCTGGCAGAGATGATGCCTAAGCGTTGCTGAAGAGCTGTGAAACTGCCAGCATGCATTGCTGGGATCCAGGGGGATAGGAAACATCTCCTTGCAGCCTGGGATTGGAGAGAAAGGGGTATTTACAGAGCTGATCCTTAGAGAGCTGAGATTCATCATGCATTGTGTTGGATAAAGTCACTGCCATTATCTTCAGGAGGGATAAAGTCACTGCTGTTGTCCCCCCTGAATCTGAGACCTCATCAAGAAGAAACCTGGGTGTCTTTCATTGAATTCAGGATCTAGGATATTGGGGAACGGCATCTCCAAGCAGACTTCACACTCCTACCCTCTCACCCTGCCACTAACCAGGATCTCTCCTGATTTTTAAGCTGCTCCTTCCCCTCAGCAGGACCCACACTCTGGGCCTGTCACTTCCTCCAGCCTTGCTCCATCCCCAGATGTTTTAGCTTTCATATTTATCAGATTCTGTGCTGTTTTCGTGTGTAGCTCTGAGCTTCATGCTAAGTGTTAGCAAGTTCTTTTCACAGGGTAGGCAGACAAAACAATAATTTTCCAGCTTGAGACCAAGGACAGCCATTATAATCTCCAGGCCCAGGAGCACAAACAGCGTGGGCTGCAGAGAGAAAAACAAGCAGGGTGGGAGTGCCTGGGCTAAAGCTGGAACGGGACAATGAACTGCAAGGTGCAAATGGAGCAGAGCTGAGCCAAGGGAGAGACCCCGGGAGCGCTCGTGCATTTTGGGACCATTTGGGTTCCTCTTGGCTGCAGCCCTGGCTGGGCTCTTGTGCTGCCCAAGGTGGATCCATGGAGGAGAGCCTTTGAATAAATCCCTGCTTTATCTTTAGCTCTGTCCAGCCTCTGTTCTCAGCCTTCTCAAGGCATCAGCAGCACATCCTGGGCTGTCTCCTGGGGTGCTCACCATGACCAAGAGCTCTCCTGAGTCCTGGAGGAGACCTGGGAGCTCCTCCATGGGCACAGCTCAGCTGTTCCCACACCTTTCCATCCCTGCTGGCTTCCCTGATCTCTGAGCATCTCCCTTGGAGTCAGTGAGAATGTCCCACTTGGATTTCCCACATCCCAAGAAGAAAATTCACCATTGCCATGGTGAAACTGGAGGACAAGACCTTTCCTGGCAGCTCAGATCCTCCCAAACCCAGAGCAGAGAATTCCCACTTC
This sequence comes from Motacilla alba alba, assembly GCF_015832195.1. Taxonomy (NCBI): domain Eukaryota; kingdom Metazoa; phylum Chordata; class Aves; order Passeriformes; family Motacillidae; genus Motacilla; species Motacilla alba. The sequence goes on along the minus strand of NC_052031.1, from coordinate 3,061,461 downwards.
AGACCCTCCACAAACACAGACAGGCACAAAAGTGATTTTTCTCTGTGGTGTGGTCTGTGCCCAGGCCCCTCTGCCGTCCCCTGACCACGTGGATAGAAATTGTAGGAAATGAGGCATCTCTGGAAAATGTGGGAGCTTAGGCTGCCTTGTCTCTCCAGCCCAGGAGCTCTCCTGGGCTCACATCTCCCTCTGCTTGCACAGCACCTTTCACAGGCTCTGTGTTTGGCACAGTGCTCCCATGCTGCAAAAATTATTATTATTATTATTATTATTATTATTATTATTATTATTATTATTATTAAAAACAAAACAAAACAACAACAACAACAAAACAACAACAACAACAACAACAACAATAATAATAATAATAATAATAATAATAATAATAATAATAATAATAATAATAGTATTGAGCACATCACCCCACCAGAGCATTGACTGCAGAGCCAGCCATGCAGCCAAGAATGAAGATTAAAAGTGGGGAAGAAATCTGGCAGAGAATTACCTAATTTAATACATTTGAAACTCAATAATTATTTCTTTAAAAATAGAATTTGCTGAAGCAACTTCCAGCTTTTAATTCTTTTCTTTTCCCTTTTTTTTTCCTTTAATCACTGCATAATAAAGTAATTAGTAATTTGTGTCACTTCTGCATTTTTTCCCCTTAGTGTAATCACAAGGGGTGACACATTTTCACAGCTCACTTCAGAAAAAAAGTATAATGGAGAGAGGCAAAAAATCAGAGCTGGTGTTTGAACCCTATCAAAAGTCAGTATTGCACGTCATGTCTGCTCAAAATGATGATTAAATCATGGAAGACAACTTGCTAATTAGAGAAACCCAGGGTGGAGGGCCAGGGCAAATACCCTGGGACAGATTCTGGGCTTAAGTGACCCCAAGGATTCCAAGCAGGAGGACAAGAGGCAGGAACTGATGCACAGGAAGTTCCACCTGAATATGAGGCTCAGAAGGATCCTGTGAATGCCTGAGAGGGATTTTGTAGGAATTCAGGGAGATCCTCTGTCTCTGGCTGTCCCACCCCTGGAAGTGTTCCTGCAGTGTCTGGAGCAAGGTGGAGACATCTGGATTTATCCCTTGTCCCAAAAAATGGATGTGAGAGAGACTCCTGAGCACTCAGGAGCCAAAATATTGCTGGGACTCCTCTCTCTGAGCCTGACTTGTCCAAGGCTGGACCAGCACTGCCAGACTGGGAGAGAAAATAATATTGAATTAATTGGGCTCGATTTCTCCAGAAAAGCCCCATCACACACACACCTTTAGCTGTGGTCTCCACAGGTTTTGGACTGCTTTTGTCTAGTTTAGACCTCCCTGAGCCCTCTTAGCCCTGCCAAGGAGGTGAAACCACACACTTGGGCTGAGAACCTCTGCTAAAAGGAGGGACCTTTCCTCCCAACCCATTATTCCAGTTTCTCCCCACAATGGTCAAAGTCCTCCCCTCCCTCTCACGGTTCCATTAGACAGGGACACGATCCCAATAAGCAGACAAACCCTGAGGGACAGGCTTTTCTCCTCAGCAACCCAAATTTTCTAAAAATATCGGAGTCATCACAGAGGAGCAGCACGCTGCTGCATCCATATTAATGCTGCCTTTAATCCCCCTCCATGAATTTTAGGAGCTAAGTGGGAACTTGGATATCCTCAGGCTGAAGGGTTGCTCACTTCTGTCCCTGCCTGCTGACACTCTGTGCTCCTGCTACTGCCTCCAGTTTCTCCCTGCTGCCAGATGTCCTCAGGTCACCTTCTTGTCCCTTCCCTGGCCTGATTTCCCCCCTAAGATCACACAGGAGCCATCACATTTCCCTTTGATCAGAATCTCACCAGTCAGAGACATCATTTGCAAACACAAGTAACACAAGTTAAGCCCCATCCACTTTTTTTTTTTTTTTTGAAAATAAATCCATTTTGAAGCCTCTTTCCCCCAACTTTCTGCAGTTCTGGTGCCTCCAGAGGCTGGTTCTGAAGTCCTTGGGTCCAATAAAATCTCCTTCTTCAGTATTTGTGCCCTATCTAGTTCAGATCCCTGCAAATTAGTTAAAAACAAACAAACAAAGCCCAGCTCTCTGGGTTGCTGGTGAAGCTTCTGCCTGAGGTGGCTGCACATATCCATGGCCAAGCCTCAACTCATGCCTGGGAATTGCACCAGAGCATGCAAACTAAAACTAAAACTAAAACTAAAACTAAAACTAAAACTAAAACACTAAAACTAAAAAAACCCTAAACCTAAAACTAAAAAACTAAAACTAAAAAACTAAAAAACTAAAAAACTAAAACTAAAACTAAAACTAAAAAACTAAAACGAAAACTAAAACTGAAACTAAAACTAAAAACCTAAAAAACTGAAACTAAAACTATTTCAGGAGCTTCCTAACACCAAAACACTGTGAGGACTTCTGTTCCTATCCCAGGAACTTTCCTGCACTGGTGGTTTCCATGTGAAAGGGAAGGTAACACATCACAGTTAGGCTGTGTTTGGTGGACAGAGGTTCAAGTCTGGATCTATTCCCACTTTTCCTGGCTGGAATTAATTGAGTTTATTTCCTTCAGAGCTCAGCATGTGCAGCTCTAGTTCACGGCCAAGGAAGAGATGGGTACTCCTGGATTCTCATTAGTCTGGCCTGTCCTGAGAGCAGCTCTCCCTCACAGAGGGGATTTTTCAGGAATATACAGGGTGTGCAGTGCAGAAGTAGCTGCAGGCACCAGCCTTTAATAAAATGTGTGAATCTTCCTTTTCCTTGGTTTCCCTGGACAAGTCACTATGTCTCTGTTTCCCAGCAGAGAAGCGAAGTATTTTTCTTGTTCCACCTCCTCAGAACAGAGGAGGATGTGGCAGAGAGGCAGGCTGGGTGTCTGACCCTCTGATCCTGCAAACCAAACATGAAATCAAATTTATTTTCATTCCCAGTGGCTTTCGTGAAAAGACAGAGGGATCTGGCCATGCTCCAAAGCAGGAACACTGATGGTCTCCATCTCTCCAGGCACTCTGCACCCTGCAGCTGCCGTGGCTGGACTGGTGGGTGGCTGCATTCCCCAAAACCAGCCTGATCTCCCTTTCCCTGGTGGACCTGCCTGCTGGGTTCAGGACAGCTGTGACCTCTCCTTGTCCCCACCACCCTTCTGACCACGCTGGGGACACACAGCTCGGGCATAGGTGACAACCACATGTCCTTGACTGTCACCCTGTTTTTTCCAAGTTTTTCTAAGCCTTCTGATGTTTACATTCTTGTAACGAACTTTCTCACGCACTTTATGTAAATAATTATTGTTTTGCATTCTTTTATGGAGAAATTAGATGGACTGTTGGTTTGTCCACTGTCATTGGAGAGGTGGCATCCTCCAATCCACTGTCACTTTTGGAAATCCATAAATGTTGGAGTCAGAATTAAACTTTCCCTCTTTTTTACCTTGGAGAGTCCAGTGTCCACGTCATTTTATTTTGTCTCCTAGAGCCACACTTGACCCTACATGTTGAGGAGAGCAGAAGAATTTCCTGACCATCCTTTCTGCCAGAGCTGAGCATTTCAGGGGCTGCTTTTTGGCTTGAGGTGAGTGCTGCCATTCCTATTCAAATCCCTTAATAATCCAACATAGGAATGCTTGTTCTGGGTGTCAAAGATTATTTCAGCCTTGTGGAAAAAGGTATCAAGAGGGGAGAGGGATGGAGGGGGCTTAGGGGAGAAGTAGTACATTGAAACTACAGAAAGATGATTTAATCACATTTTTTTCCCCATCAGAATTTCTGGGTGCAAATGGCTTTGTCCCAAGCCATGAGCTGCCCATCACCAGAAAGTCCCTGTTCCTCAGAAGCGCTTGGGTGGATCTGCAGGGAGGCAGGTGAATCTGTGGGCTGCAACTTCCAGTTTCTTCTGAGGATAAACACCATTAGCTCCAGCTGGAAGGAAATCCCACAGCCAAACCCTTTTTGTGTTGTCCCTACGGTGTTTACTGAGGACATTTGTTTCTCTGAGAGCTATCTCAGAGTCCTTGGCATTGCAATGCCCCGGATTTCTTTCTCACTGAGTTAAATCAACATTGCAACAACTCCTCTGCTCCCTGGAAGGAGCTGTGTGAGAGGCAAAGGCACAAATCATCCATCCCCACCCCTGGGCAATACTTTAATGGCTGGAGGTGTCACTCATGACTGGATGTGGCACTCAGTGCTGTGGTTTAGTTGCTGTTGCTTGATCAGAAGTTGGACTGATGACACTGGAAGTCTTTTCCAGCCTTAATGATTCCATGATTCTGGAGAAATCCAAGCCAGTGCTGAAATCCAGATGTGTGCAGCACAGGGCTGCCCAAAGGCCAAGGCTCCCCAGGGAGGGGTCAGGGCTGCCTGTGCCACAGGTGAGCAGCAGAAATCCTGATGGAGCTCCAGCTCCAGCCTCAGGAGGGAACTGAGAGCCAGCAGCAAGGAGGACTGAAGGGGAGGTGCAGGCAGACAGCTCGAGTGAAAGCATCCAACATCTGGAATCCCTTCCCCAAAACCTCTGTGCGAATTTCAGCCCTCAAAGGCAGAGCAGACATGGATAATTCAGTTTGGGAAGCTGCCAGGGGGGATGGGGGGCATTTTGTGCTGCTAACGAAGGAATCTGATGAGTGTTTCCATGCTGTGTGAACTTTGTGGCAGGAATCTGAACCATTTCAAACAGAATATTTACTTTCTTCCTACAAGCTCCAGCGCCCGCCAGTTGCCATGGGAACTCAGCCCACTCACCAGCCTGTCACGTGAACAGGTTTGTTTTGTTAGGAGTAGTAATATTCACATTATTTTTGGTGTTAGGGGCTGGTAGTAATATTCACATTATTTTTGGTGTTAGGGGCTGATCATTGCCACCACTTATGTTCCAATAGCTCTTTACTGTAACATCTTTGACAGGATCGTGCCCAGTGCTGTCCTGGTAAAGAACTGCTGGCAAAGGTGCCAGAGTGGCTCAGAGGAACCTTCCCTTCATTAGGAGATGATTATTTGCCTGTTGCTGCTGGGTCCTGAGTGCCTGTGCTGGGAGTGAGCCATGAATCTCAGACTGTCATCACAGCAGAACAGATAAGGGGAAAACCAGAGTGGTGGGGAGGTGAGAGCGGGAGTGAGCACTGGGACAGCCACAGAGCCCCCCTGTCAACAGGGGAGGACTGGAATAAAAAGGGAAGTTAAGGCAGAGGTGATAAACAGGGTCAGAGCAGCAGGGGAAGGTTTGTGCCATGGTGCACTGGGTGGTTTCTGCAGTGACAGAGAGAGAGCAGGGTGTGATGGGCAAGAGCAGGGAGGGATAGGATGGGGGGAATGGCTTTAGACTGACAGAGAATAGGGTTAGATTGGATTGTAAGAAGAAATTCTTCCCTGTGAGGGTGGTGAGGCCCTGGCACAGGTTACTCAGAGAAGCTGTGGCTACCTCTGGATTCCTGGAAGTGTCCAAGGCCAGGCTGGACAGGGCTTGGAGAAACCTGGGATAGTGGGAGGTGTCCCTGCCATGGCAGTGAGTTGGGACTCAATGATCTTTAAGGTCCTTTTCAACCCAAACCATTCCATGATTCTATGATTCCATGATCTCAGCATTCTCCAGCTATGCTGATTTGCTGTCAGGAAGGTCACTCCTGAGCATAAATACATGGATGGAGTTGACACTTACAGGAAAATTAGAGAAAGAGCAGCACTCCGGATGAATTCAGCTTACACTGAAGTGCAAACTATTCCACTTTGGCAAGCTGTCCCTCTTCCAAAACATCCAGAGATCTTGACCCAGACAGCAGGGAGAAAGGTTCCGGGATGAGAAGTCTGAAATTTATGAGTCTTCTGCATTTTTCAGTCGTCAGGATCTGACGTGCCAGACTGGTAGTCCATGTCTCCCAGGTGGAATACTTTCCATTTTGGAATACTTTCCATTTTCACAAGGGAAAACTGTGAGGATCACATCTGTGTGTGGATGTGAGTGAGTGGTATCGGAATAAATGGGATGAGGTGGAGGGAGAGCAGCAGTGAGCTGGCACAGGTGCCTTCCCCATCTTAGAAAGGGGGACAATCGCAATTTTACTCCAAAGACCCAAAGCTTTGGAAAGAGCGTGGCAGAGAAAAGCTGTCCTCAGTCCTTGCCAGTGGCTCCTGAGCAGCGTGTGTTGGGACATGGGATGTGTTTTCAGGCTTCATCAAACCAGCGATGAGCCTCTTACCCTGCAACAAGTGTTCCTGTTGTTTGCAAACCATTCCTGGTACCATCAGCAGCGCCGCCGTGAAAATAACACCGCTCACGGAACGTGTCTTCCTGCTTTGCCAAAGTTTTCCCAAGGAGAAACCCAAAACCTCTTAAAAACCCAAAATCTCTCAAGAAGTTTGTCAGGGCACTGAGCCCTGAAAAGGCCACAGGAGGATCCCAAATGTGCTCTGTAGCCTGTGGTAGTGAACTATTGATTCCAAAATTGTGGTGCCATCAGGTTTATGGGCTACACGGGCTGGTGATTTGCCTCGTTTGGATATTTCCCTGCCTTTGTCAGCCATCACAGCATCCTGTTTGCTATTCCTGTGCTTGGTAGAGTTCCCAGTGCTGTCAGCTTTCCCAGCTGGGATGGAAGCAGTGCTGTGCACATTCTGCCATCCAGAACGACGTGGGACGCTCCAGAAGAGCCTCCCTTCCAGAAAAACCAGCTGGACCTCTGCACTCCCCAGGGGAACCAGCTGGGAATCCAGGGCTACCAGCTGCACCAAGAGACTGTCAAGGAGTTTTTGCCAGTAGATGTTTACAAGGGGAGCAGAGGAGGCTGCTCCCCTTGACCATCAGCAGCTCAAATCCTGCTCTGGATCATGAATCCTGCCATGAGATAATTCAGTTACTCCTCGTATTAAACTCATATTAGAGCTTCTCAGGGCTTTGCCATAGTTACTGATCAATAGCAACACTAACAAACATCTCCTGTGTCTGACCGTGGAATAGACTGGTTTTGTTTTCCTTTTATTAACCCACAAACCAGATTTTTTTTTTTCTGCAACAAGAGAGCTTTTATACATAATTGTACCCACCATTCAATTTGTGTCAAGCAATATTCCCAGGCATATATCTCCCTGTACTTGTTCCTGCAAAATAAAAAAGAAACCTCAGCAGGGTCAGTGTGGTGGGGAGCTATAAAATTCAAAATGCTTTGGTTTCCTGGAGGAGCCACTTGCCAAGTTTGGTGCTGCTGTATTGCTGCTCTCTTTCTAACAGTCTGTCTTTGGTGCAGATTATTCCTTTAGCAGGAGCTTATCCCTAGGGAAATGCAGGGACCTGTATCACCAGAGACCTTTTGCAGTGCACTACTGAGCAGGAGGGTTTTTAAGCAGATTCCCAAAGCCAAAGGTCGTGTGATCAGCCTGAGTGGAAGGACGGAGCTCATCTCAGCAGCTGCAGGAATCTGTGTGTGGACATCACCACATGAACTCCTCATCCAACCCTTTCCTCCCCAGGGGAAAAGCTGCTCCAAGGGAATCAATAATCTGAGTTATTAGTCAAGATCATGCCTGAAGAACCTGATTCCTTTTTCCAAAAGTAATCCAGACTGGATCGTGAGGAAAGGTCTACCCTGCATCACAGAGCAGCAGGTGGAGTAGCTATTCCAAGAGCTGAGGGGATCATTAGTAAGTGTCTCACTTACTAATAAGTATCTCACTCACTAATAACTATCTCACTAATAACTATCTCACTTGATCACAGTTTCATCCAGTTTGACCTTGATCATCCCTGCTGCAAATCACAACATGTCATTAGGTGCTGGCTGCAGTCACACTGGATAAACTTGAGCGTGGTGCGATCATGTTCTTGGACAGAAGTTATTTGAAAATGCTTTTAGGAGGCAATTTTTAATTTAAAAAAAAAAAAAAAAAAGAAAAAAAAAAAAGGATTGCTGCCTGCATGGCTTTTCCAAGTTTTCCTGTAGCCAAGTGTTGTGGATAATTATTGGCACATATCAACACATGGAATGATGAACAGCTGGAAGTGTTACCCATGGACACGGCCCTGAAGAAGCTGTAAATCTTACACAGGCTGAAAGACAAATAATTATCATTCAGCAAGTCTGACTGGAGCCTTCCTCAGGGCAAGGGTGGAGGAGGTTATAGAAACTTACTCAATTAATCAATTGGTCCACGTTATAATTAAACCCAAAGCAGAAAAACAATTATCTGGGTAAGTGCTGGTTAGAGGACATTTCTTTTAATGACTTTGCTCCCTTCCATTTTTAGTTGTGATGCACTTGATGAGATGAGGTGGATATGAGGCTTCTCTGTGTAATTCCAAGCTAAAGAGAGCTGGATTATCTCTCCTTAAAGGTGAGAATTCCTGAGATGTGCTCTGTTCTCACATCCACACACTCTTCATCCTCCATGCCCCACACGCACCATTAAAACAAAGTGCTCTGAGTGTGGAACAGTGGAGCATTAAAAGGCCATTAATCATGGCTTTGTACTCCTTGCTGCTGGATGTTAATTTTAATTTACAGTCACTTATTCAGTTCCCCTTCAGCAGAGTGCCTGGCTCTGCTCCTAAAGGCCAGGACAATGAGGGAAGGAGGAGCAAGTCACCTCAGGCAGGGACAGGAGGGGTGTGGAGGGGCTCCCTGGGGATCCCATTCTTCTGGTCCCTCCTTTCTCTGTGTTTACATCAGGAATTTGGTTGTCCAGATGGAGGAGCTTTCAAACTCTACTGGAGGAGAGAATGACATTTCCCAGCTGCTCTTAAATAAAAAGAGAAAAAAAAAAGTAAGGAAGGAAGAGGAAAATTACTGATTAATCATGTCTGGCCCACAGGGTAACAATTATCATGTTAATTGGGGAAGAGTCAATAGTGAGGAAATCAGGACAAGATCACCTGGTCTCCTGCCAGCCAGTTTCCACTTTCTAGGAGATAACTCCTGCCAGTTTTGGGGACGCAGGCACTGCCACCTATGGAGGGAGGGTCAGGCCTGGAGCCACCCCATCAGAGCTGCAGGTAGGGGAATGCAGAGCTTTGGTGGGTTGTGATTTGTGTTGGGGTCCTCATTGTCCTTCCTGGGCTGCTGGGAAAGCTGGAAGTGACAATGCTCCTGGTGGGAACATCTCAGTGCAGTGCTGGGAAGGAGCTGCTTGGAGGGGGTGGATCAGCCTGAGGTGATGGATGTGTCTGTGAGGTGAGGAGTTTGCAGATGTGTCAGCCTGGCTGTTCCCAGCACTGGCCATCACACACATTAATTCATGGGGAAAGGGATTGTTATCACAGAATCATGGAACGGTTTGGGTGGGAAGGGACCTCAAAGATCATCCAGTTCCCCTCCTGCCATGGGCAGGGACACTTTCCATCCACCACCCCAGGGTGCTCCAAGCCCTGTCCAGCCTGGCCTTGGACACTTCCAGGGATCCAGGGGCAGCCACAGCTTCTCTGGGCACCCTGTTCATTGTGATGTGAAGAAACTGTGACATTGGGCTACAACAGGAAGAAGAAATCACCACCAGGTTGTATTTCTTCAACAACAAAACCCAGTTTTGTTTATTCCTACAGTGTCTACAAGTTCTGTTGCCTGCCCCCACTGTCCCTCACTCCATTAGGGATGTTCTTTCCAGAGCATTCATTGCTTCTAGAAGTTACAGTTTCTTATGATGGGGTTCAGGGTTAGGGTTTTGCCTAACCTTTTTATCCCTAACCTAGCTTTTAACCCTGCTTTTCTTGGCACTGCAGGATGAACTCCATGGTTTCAAGCCTGCAGGAAAACATGGAATTTTTCCACAGAATGTGGAGAGCTCCTCTTCACATTGCTGGTGAATGAGAGCTCTTCTTCACATTGCTGGTCAGGGATCCTTAAGCATATGGGATCCTGTATTTTTATAGATATATAATTCTACCCAGCACAAAGGGGAGAGGTGGATAGCAGCAATGTGAGATGCTGATTGAGTGTCCTGAGCCTCTTCAACTTCAGCTGGATTGTCTGGTCTCATTTCAAAAGTGTCCGTGACAGGCAGACCGAAAAGGACAAGATCTGTGACTATGAACATGCTCCAAAGGTGCATTTCTTTAAGAGGAAAAAAAAACTTCCCTGTCATCCTCCTCTGGCTTCTGCTGGACTACATGTGGGAGTAGCCAGTGACATGGACAACATATTGAGTCCTGGTAATGCTGTGCTGGTTGGCAGCTAGGAATGTCATGCCCCTCAAAGTGTTGTCTTCCAAGTTTGATGCCAGGAAATGAGTTTTATGATCTGGAGTGTGACAAAAATTTGCCCGACTGAGCATTGTCCCTGTTGGGACAGCACTGGGCTCAACTGGTGCAGCATCTGCACCTGGAGAGCATCCCTGGGAAGCTGTCCTGTCAGCTCACCCAGATTCCTGCCTGCAGAGAGCCCCTGGATGTGGCTCTTAAATAAAAAGAAAAAAATTAAGGAAGGAAGAGGAAAATTAATCATTAATCATGGATGGGTGCCCAAGAGCCCGGGCTCTCTGAGAGGTGAGGCACAGCCATCCCTTGGCTGTGAGCCTCTCTGCTCAAGAAGAAAGAGCTGAAGCGAGTCTCCATCTCCTGCACCTCCTTCTGTGAGCAGCTTCAGAGGCAGCAGATGGGTCCAGCATGGCACCAACACAATCAGAAATAGCTCTGGCGCAGCTCCCTGTGTGATTTCAGACTGTCTCTTCCCTGGCCATGTGGCCAAGCTGCAGGAACTGCTGGAAAAAGTCAACTCTGAGCTTGCAGAGCCAGGATCTCATTAGGCACGGCAGGGAGGAGCAGGAAAACAAACACCTGGCACCACCACATCCCTTTAGCGAGGAGGATTGTGGTGTAAAAGGCAAAGACTGTGGTCTGTGGCATTCACATTCTCTGAGCAGAGAGAGACAGAATTCTCTCTCCCAGGATTTCTCCTGGGAAGGCAGTGAGGAGCTCAGAGAAGAAAAGAAATCAATTCTTAGCTCTACTTGCTGCTCCGGTTGCTTGGCACATGTGGAATGTGTTATGGAGATTGTTTACTGAGGGTGATGCTTGTTTGGATTGATTGGCCAATTGGGTAAAAGCTGTGTTGTGATGGTTGGAGGCAGCCATGGGTTTTTCTTGAGTATTTTTTAGTACAGTATCTCTTTAGTATTCTTTAGTATAGTATCTCTTTAGTATTTATAGGTGATACTTTTGCCTGAACTCAGGGAGGAATGATGAGGAGGACTCCATCTTATCAGAAGGCTAATTAATTACTTTATTCCACTACATTATTCTATATTATATTGCGCTATGTTACATTACATCTAAATTGAATCTGCCAAGCACTCAACTCAACTCAACTGCCCAGAATCTCGTGACTGTCAGCCGACAGTCCCAACACACCCCTGGATTCAATTGGTCAGTGCATCAAAACACACCAGAACCCAATTCCCTTCAGGTAAACAATCTTCCACAATGCATTCCACTTGTGAACAACACAGGAGCAGCAAATGAGAGAAGAACTGTTTTGATCATTCTTTTCCTCTGCCCCTCTCAGGTTTAGAGAATGGGAATCCCACAAGTATTCTTTAATATAGTATCTCTTTAGTATGTAATTTGGTATTGTATCAGTGTAATATGGTTTAATATTGTTTAAGAGTGTAATACAGCTTAATAAAGCATTTGTTCAGCATTTCTGAATCACAGAGTCAGAGCACATTCCTCTCTGGATGCGGGTCAGTCATCTACTACACTAGTCTAAGAGGCAAATCCAGTATTTGCAGAGCATCCTTCCACCTGCCGTGGACTGGGACTGACACAAGGTCTCATTGCAGCCATCAGCTGTGGGAAGGACAGGATTTGTGCTCCCAGCTTGGGTTCTGGGCTCCTCTCAGGGCCTCTGAGGCAGGAGAAGGTGCTGCAATGTGCATGAGCAAATAGAGGGGTCTCCTAATAGCACTGACCTTTGAGGATGTGAAAGTGAAAAGAGCAGAGAAGAAATATGTAAAAAAAAAAAGAAAAATCAAGTCCAAGCCAGTGGAATGTCTCTGGTTTATTCATTGCTGCCTGATTTCTTATTTACTATTTATTTATTTACTTGAAGGCGAGGTGACCTTCAAAGCTGCTGTTTGTCACTGGCAGCCTCTTGGTTGCAGGTTGCATGTTAATTCTGGCTGGGCGCTGACACTGAGCACCCCAGGCATCCTGTGGGGGAATCTCTGCCCCTCAATTTTAGTGCTGTTTAAAAGCAGGAGTCTGCTTTGGGTGGCCAGGCTGGGTTTGAAGCCTAAACCATAAAAAGCTGTAGGGAAAATGTGAGCCTGGTGATGCAAATTCCCCTCGTTTTTTGTTCCACCTCATCCCACTCATGTGAGGGATGAGTGGCTCTGACTCTGTGCCATAGAGGGACTGTTTGCAGGCCCCACAGCAGATGTGGGAATGTTCTCTCCCTCCAAACTCTGCCTTTGCAGAGAACAATCATCCACCTCCCACAGACCCAGTGCAACACAGTTTATTTTCATTTTCAGCAGCCTGTAAACCCAAGCATCTTTCCCTCCCCCTTTTTCCACTCACCAGGGATGTCCACGCAGGTCTTCAGGGTGATTTTAGAGCCTCCAGAACAGCAAGGTCACCACAACCACAGCCACAAATGCATCCAAATTGTGTCTGTGGAGAATGACCAAGAGATGATGACAAGAGGGGCTTCCAGGGCAGGAGCCAAAGGAAAAGATGGGATGTCTGTGGTATTTACAGCACTGCCAAGATGCCAGCAATGATTTGCTGGCAGCCAAACACTTCAAGCCAGGACCTTGCAAGCCAGGCACGTCATTCAGGGTCTGTAGTGTGCCCTGGACACTTCCCACCTGGGACACTTTATTATCCCAAATAAATTCAGTGCTCTGCTCAGCGTCCCAATTAATGCTGCAGGACCTGACTCCGGGCTGTTGTGAACACATAAAAACGTTTCCCTGTGCTCTCAGACAGATGCCACACTTCACCCAGAGATGGAGGGGTTTTCTGGGAGGGAAAATTTGTCACCCTGGGTTCCACTTGTGCAAACAGAAAATTCTGCTCCTTTCAAAAGCAGGGGAAACGAAGGCAGGAAATGAAGGCATGCAAAAAAATAAAGGCAGGAAACCCATTTCTTGAAGGAGAAGGGTGTGAATGGTCTAAAGTCTTCCTTTTCTAACCTTAAAAAGTAATTATGGTGAAAATGGTCCCAAAGAGTGGGCATATTGAATTCAAGATAAAGGTGCCACTTTGGTAAACACACAACCTTAACTTGGCAAATTTTACCCATAATTTTGGATGTACATCCCTTTAGGAGGAGCTATTTCTTTCCACTTGGCACCAGGGGCTGCTCCAGAGGTACGAACAGAGACAAAGAATAGTTTGGGTGGGAAGGGACCTTAAAGATCATCCTGTTCCATCCCCTGCAGGGGCAGGGACACCTTCCACAGTCCCAGGCTGCTCCAAGCCCCATCCAACCTGGCCTTGGACACTTCAGGGATCCAGGGGCAGCCACAGCTTCTCTGGGCACCCTGTGCCAGGGCCTGCCCACCCTCACAGGGAAGAATTTGCACCCAATATCCTACCTAAATATCCCAGTTTTAGTTCAAAACAATTTCCCCTGATATTATCAGTATCTGCTGGGGTGTAAAGTCACACACCTCCTTTTACATCAGCCCCTTCAGGCCCTGGCAGGAGCTCTGAGCTCTCCATGGAGCCTCCTGCTCTCCAGGTGAGCACCCCCAGCTCCAGAGCAGACGGGCTCCAGCCCTTGAGGCATGTCGGAAGCCTCCTCAGGAAACACTGCAACAGGTCCAGGGTGGAAGATCCGATCCCCATGTTAAATTGATTCGTTCCCTTCAGCGTGAACAGACTGGGAACAACCCAACCAATGTTAGTGCCACACCCTGCAAGTCTTTCCTAAAACTCATCTAATTTTTGACCAATCAAACAGGAGCTCTGCCAAAACAGAGCCACCAAAAATTCCAAGTCACTCGTGACTGTTCCTCTCCACGGAAATCTTTAGTAAAAGGCGAAAGATTTATTCGATTTGAAGAGAAACCGGAGCATGGCCTTCACCTCCTCCCCAGCCGCTGCCCCGCACGGATGTTCCTCTGCAGGGCACGGTGACCTGTTTCACCTCCCAGTTTGACCCTGTGCTGTCCCCAGCCCGGTCCCCTGGCAGTGTCACAGCCAGTCCCGTGTCCCCACCCAAGCGTCCCCACGGCAGAAGTGGGAATTCTGATCAGAGCTGTGCGACTGGCGCGCGGTGCACCCTGGGTATGCAAATTAGCCGAATACTAATGAGGCATAGAAAATGAGCTCTAGGGGGACCTGAGAGAAACGCCCTTTGTCAGCTGGGCAGCGCCAGGGACACGGCTCAGCTCGGCTCCTGTTCCTAACCAGCACAGAATCCCAGAAGGGTTTGGGTGGGAAGGGACCTTAAAGCTCATCCAGTGCCACCCTGACCTGGCAGGGACACCTGCCACTGTCCCAGGCTGCTCCAAGCCCTGTCCGACTTGGCCTTGGACACTTCAGGGATCCAGGGGCAGCCACAGCTTCTCTGGGCACCCTGTGCCAGGGCCTGCCCAACCTCACAGGGAAGAATTTGCACCCAACATCCCATCTTAACCTCCCAGTTTTAGTTTAAAACAAATTTCCCCTGATATTATCAGTATCTGCTGGGTGTAAAGTCACACACCTCCTTTTACATCAGCCCCTTCAGGCCCTGGCAGGAGCTCTGAGCTCTCCCTGGAGCCTCCTGCTCTCCAGGTGAGCACCCCCAGCTCCACAGCAGAGGGGCTCCGGCCCTTGGGGCATTTCTGAAGCCTCCTCTGGTAACACAGCAACAGGTCTAGGGTGGAAGATCCGATTCCTAAATTCAATTAAATCTATTCTCTCTGCCCTGAACAGGCTGGGAACAACCCAACCAAAGTTAGTGCCACACCCTGCAAGTCTTTCCTAAAACTCATCTAATTTTTAACCAATTAAAAAGCAGCTCTGCGAAAACAGAGCCACCAAAAATTCCAAGTCACTCGTGACTGTTTCTCTCCACGGAAATCTTTAGTAAAAGGCGAAAGATTTATTCGATCTGAAGAGAAACCGGAGCATGACCTTCACCTCCTCCCCAGACCCTGCGCCGCACGGATGTTCCTCTGCAGGGCACGGTGACGTGTTTCACCTCCCAGTTTGACCCTGTGCTGTCCCCAGCCCGGTCCCCTGGCAGTGTCACAGCCAGTCCCGTGTCCCCACCCAAGTGTCCCCACGGCAGAAGTGGGAATTCTGATCAGAGCTGTGCGACTGGCGCGCGGTGCACCCTGGGTATGCAAATTAGCCGAATGCTAATGAGGCATAGAAAATGATCTCTAGGGGGACCTGAGAGAAACGCCCCTTGTCAGCTCGGCAGCGCCAGGGACGCGGCTCAGCTCGGCTCCTGTTCCTAACCAGCACAGAATCCCAGAAGGGTTCGGGTGGGAAGGGACCTTAAAGCTCATCCAGTGCCACCCTGACCTGGCAGGGACACCTGCCACTGTCCCAGGCTGCTCCAAGCCCTGTCCCACCTGGCCTTGGACACTTCAGGGATCCAGGGACACATTGAGAGCTCCTGCTGATCCAGAAAATCAGACTCTTTTGGGTGTTTCTGGTGATAATCTTTGTGACAGAGCTGCTGGCAGAGACACATGAGCTCCATGCCTTGAGTTGGATGGTCCCAGGGCACGGACTCTCTGCAAAGGTTTGCTTTAATTAAAAAAAAATCTATTGGAACATGGGCAGGAGGGGGAGAATCTGTGCTGGAAGGCAGCAACTCCAGTGCAGTGATTTGAGAAAAAGTCTCAGAGCAATGCCTGAAATCCCTGAGCAGGGCTGACTCAGTCCCTGGATGCGGAACTGGGACGTGGTGAGCGAGATGAGGAGAGTCATTTCCCAGCTGGGCATGGCAGAAGTGGGGACACCCTGCTCTGATGTCTGTGCCTGCAAGGGAGCATCCAGTGCTTGGAGAGACAGCAGAAGAGAGCAGCAAAAGTGACTCAGAAGTCTGGAGGACAAACTCCGAGCAGGAGATGTGTCAAACTTACCCTGTTCGGTTCCTGGGGGTGACACTGGAGAGGCTCCTCCTTACAGAGATGTTCGGCTGATTCTGCAGGGCAGTTTCAGAGGAAATGAGAGAAAACATTGCTCAAATCAGGCTGGAGGAAATAAGGACGAAGGTGAATCAGGGAGAGGATTTAACATGCTGGGAAAAGGTCCTGAGGAATCTGGTGGATTTTCTGTCGCCTCAGAACAAACTCTGGAAATCAGGCTGTAGTTCAACACAAAGCACTGGGCCCCCAACAAGAGCAGGAGGGGAAAAACAAGTGAGTTATGATATTAAGATATGTAATATTTATGATATTTCACAAGATTTTATTTATTATTTTAAAAATTACATTGATTATATAATAATTGTTAATTCTAGGTATATAAATCTCTGGAATCAAGCCAAAATCCAGGCCAGCAGAAAGGTGGTGCAGCTTCAGTCTGGAGCAAGATCCAAACCCTCTGAGCACATTTAAGGCTCCATCACCCTGCAAAATTTAATTTTGCAGCCCTGCTCTGATCCAGCGGGGGATGACTGGCTGCAGCTGTACAAAGGGAACGGGATGGAGCAGCAGCGGATGCAGAAGTGCAGGAGAGTCCTGAGACTGTGATGTGCTGCTGCTGCTGTTGGGAAGAAGCACAACAGTTGTTTTTTTGTTTTTCCAACATCCACACTGATTCCATGAGTTGCTGATGCCCCAAACTGAGTGAAGGCTTGGGCAGGGATCTTCTTTTCTCTGCTACACCATTTCCTCCATCACCTATTCCTAGGGATGGTCTTGGCAGTCCAAAGAGCTGCCAAGCTTATTTTCACCTTCTCATTTCCCAAATTTCAGCTTGGGGGGTTCTAACCTAGGCCCTCCTGTATTTTTTTTTCCTAAATCACCATCTCTTTCTCACAGATCCATATTCTTCTCCCACTCCCACCGGCCTGTGAAGATCTTGTCCTGCCAGGCTCATCTAAGGCCTGAAGATCTGCCGTCAGAAATGATAAAGACATTCCCAATTCCCAGGCTGAGCAGCCAGGATCGGGTTTGCAATCAGGTTTAATCACAAGTAACTGAGTGGATTGCAAGCGATGAGCCCCGTCTGCAGGCAGCCGTGATGTCGTGAGATGACACTTCAGAACTGGGTCTGAGGGTTGTTTTTGGGCAAGGCAGGGAACCACAAAATTAGCCTCAGTGCAGGGGAAAAAGAGAAAGGTATAAAGAGAGTGAGTGCTGCAGGCTCACTCCACTAAGAGTTCCCTCCCTGCTGGGCAAGACAATAATCAAAATTAATTTGTGGAGGAAGGCAGGCACTCAAAGAGAAATCAAACAGGTGACCACAGCTGGCGTGAAATTTCACAGGACGGGAAAGGAAGAGGGCTGGAAGGAAACAGCTACCAGCTGTCCCTGCCTTCCTGAGCCTGCAGGAACAGAGAATCCTTTCTCAAAATGTTTGGATGCTGAATGCATGAGAAACAGCCCTTTGGAGGAAGGAGAAATCTCCTGGGAGCAAACCTGATGTCTTTAAATGCATGTTCAGGTTAGTCAAGCAGCACATGGCAAGTGATGGATATCACAGGCTCCTGCTTCTCTTTTGCACAGAGCAGAGTCCCTGCTGCTGCTTCTCCCCTGCTCTGCCTGATCTACATCCTGAGTCCAGCCCGGACTGCTGTCAAAGAATTAATGGCTAAAACAATGAATTAATGGCTTTGTACTGAAATAAAGTAGGTTTAGATGAGATGTCAGGAAGAAATGCTCTCCTGTTAAGGTGGTGAGGCCCTGGCACAGGGTGCCCAGAGGAGCTGTGGCTGCCCCTGGATCCCTGGAAGTGTCCAAGGTCAGTTTGGACAGGGCTTGGAGCACCCTGGGGTGGTGGAAGGTGTCCTTGCTCAGGACAGGGGTGGAATGAGATGAGCTTTAAGGAAAGGACCTGGTTCATGATGTCAGAAGATCTCACAGAATAAATCCGTGATCCCATCCTCAGCTAAGGAAGGTCACTCTGGAGTTGCCCCATTTGCACACGCACCAAGGGGGTTTTTGCCTCTCCCTATCCTGCCCTTGCTGGGTCACCTCAGGCCACTGGACCATCCATCCATCCACAGCTCTCTCCTTGTCACAATGGATCATGGCACGGCCCGTTCCTGCAGCCTGAGTCCTGCTGCACTGCTGGTGTGCTCCCTCCTGCCCTGTCACATCAAATCACTGCCTGGCCCTGCCTCCAGCCATCTCTAATATTCAATGAGTCAGAAAGGAGCCGAGGCCAACCTGACCTTTATCAATAAGATGATGTCACCTGCTGAAAGAAAGTCCTGATAAAGGTAAGAGCAGGCAACCTGATCTCCTTCCTGATCTCTGTGTCCAGAACCGCAAACCACGATAAAAGGATCTGTTCCTGATGAAAATTCAGCTACCTGTGCTGACCTCAGCCTGCTGTGTGCTTGGAGGCAGGGATCTGCCCAGGGAAGAGCAACCTGCTGCATATTCACTCCCCAGATAAATTCTTCTCTAAAGCCAGATTGGGTGAAGGTCAGTCTGAGTGGAGGAGAGGGGAAAGGTGGCCAGCTCATTTCACTTAAATCATCTTTTGTTAAAAACGTACCTGGCGTGTTTTTGCCCTAAAATCCCTCGATTCTGTGCTCGTGTTGTCAGAGGGAAGGAAATCTCAGTGAACTGCTAATGTGGATTAGCTGAACTGCAGGAAAGCACAAGTATTTTTATTCAATTACAGCATCCTTAGCCTGACTCATCCCAATCCCTTTGGGCAGAGTTATTTTCCCCACAGATGATAACCCTGTGTGACTGCTCCACCTGCCCACTGTGTTCACCACAGTGAACTATTCCTTCCAAATTCCTGTGTCCAGCCCAGCTTGGGTGCTGCTCGTGCTGCCCTCCAACCAGGGGCTGTCAGAAGAAAAGACACTTTTAGGAGGTGTCATGCAGGACACAGGGGTTGAATCTCCACTGGGTGCATGACCTCAAATTGTTGACTCCTGCTGCACCTCCTTGTCCCATGTTTCTAAACACAGCACTGACAACCATCTGTTCTGCCTCCACACCCAGCCCACAGGTTCCCAAGATGATTCTGGCACCAGCCTGGCTGCTGCAGGCTCTCAAGTGTGTGTGTGGCCCTCATCACTGCTCCAGGGCTGAAGATATCAGTGCTTCCAGCTCCTTGGCTTGCAAATGGACAAGGTGAATCCCTCATAAAAACTAACCTGAACCTCAGCTAAGCCTTTATGGGGGATGGAGAGAGAGGGAACAAGCCAGGGCACTTGTAGGGCTGTAAAACACACCTGTCCACAGTCATTGCATGACCTGGTTGAACTTCATAACCTGAACTCTGGCATTTCTACTCTTTCAGAAGGGCTTTGCCTTCTTCAAACTCTCTGGTGCCTCACCAGTGAAAATATCTAGCTCTGTCCATAGCAGACAAGGTTCCCACTGATTGTTTCTGCTGCTGGAGGACAGCAAAATATTTCTGAATCATCTGCCTGCCTAAATTTCCTTAGATAAGCTCATTAATATCCCATAATAGAGTGGGGTTTTTTCCATGAGAGAAGGGAAGGGAAGGGAAGGGAAGGGAAGGGAAGGGAAGGGAAGGGAAGGGAAGGGAAGGGAAGGGAAGGGAAGGGAAGGGAAGGGAAGGGAAGGGAAGGGAAGGGAAGGGAAGAGAAGAGAAGAGAAGAGAAGAGAAGAGAAGAGAAGAGAAGAGAAGAGAAGAGAAGAGAAGAGAAGAGAAGAGAAGAGAAGAGAAGAGAAGAGAGAAGAGGTGTGAATGCTGAAGGAGGTGCTGTGCCATGGACAAGGTCATACAGGAATGACAGCAGATCTCATTCCAGAATGACAGCTGATCTCATGCCCTTTGCATGGTGACTCTGCTTCTGGGGCCTTATGTTGTCCTATAAAATTGAATTCTGGCACAGAAAATATTCTTTTGTAGAGTTAAATTCTTTTCCTCTCCTGTTCTGCCCCTAATTTGGAGAGGCAATATCAGCTTCGTAACACAACCACAGAGCGGTGAGATTTGGTTTGTCCTCAAACCTCCAAGAACCTGAGAAAATTTCAAGGTCTTCAAATTCTGCATAATATAATTCAGGAAATGTGAAAAATCAGTGTGGAAAAACTTCTTCAGGAGCCTTGAAGCTGATCCAGAAAAGATTCCAGAGAGCTGTCTTCCTGAAAAGCCAGGACAAAGTCCCAAGTCCTTCACCATTTATTCATAAAGTAGTTGGGGTTGTAAAATACCTCTAAGATAATTGAGTCTAACCATTAACCCATTATTACCAAGCCCATCACTAAACCAGGTCCCTAAGCACCACGTCTACACATTTTTTGAACTCTTCCTGGCATGGTGATTCCCCCATAAATCTTCTGGGGGAATAAATCCTCTGGAGGAGACAGAAAATCCAGCACTGATAACATCTCCCACAACCCAGTTACACTGGGTAATGCAGATCTTTTTATACCCTCTAGAGAACAAAATCATAATTATTACTGAAGTGTCTTTGTATTTACTAGGAATGCCATGAATATTTCCCATTAAGTTGTTTAACATTTTTCCATTGAGTAAACTTCCAGCATTTGCAGTATCCCTAGGCAAGGGGGGATTATCTCTTGATTACCTTCACCTTGTGTGAAGCAAGTCCTTTGTTCTGACCTGCTATCATCTCAAGCACCCTTTTTTTGTCTTTTCAAAGGAACCAAAAACAATAGTTGCTCTCTTTCATCCTCTTCATGCCACTCATAATCTGATAGACTATTATCATACTCTGCTGCTGTCATCTCTTATTCAGATGAAATATTCCTGGAGTACTTCATTGTTCTGTATCTTTGATCACTCTATTGCCCTTCTACACATCTCTTCCAGTTCTGCTGCATCCTTTCTGTGGGTGGAACAGCAGAGCTGCTCAAAACATTCCCGAGGCAGACACGCTCTGAATTTTCACAGGGGTGTAATAATGGCTTCTATTTTGATCTCCATTCCTTTGCTATTAATTCTTAACATTCAATTTGCTTTTTGTCACCGCCATTGAGCATGGAGGTGACATATTCATAGAACTGCTCATTATAAACACCAACTCATTCCTGAGTAAGTAATAGCCCATTCAAAGCTCATCACTGTAGGTAAAGTTAGGATTGCTTTCTTTTCCCAGTGTGCACCACCCCGCACTTATTTCCCCCTGAATTTCAGCTGCTCTTTAGTCACAGAATCACTCGGCAGAGTGACGTCCCTCTGCAGGCCTCCCACATCATCCCTCATCGTTTCTGCCTCTCGCAGCACCAGCAGAGGATTTCTGTCACCTCATTACATCACTCAGCACCAGCACACCTGAGTTATGTCCCCCTTGGAGCTCCTGCTCACCTTCCCATGCTGCTGGCCAGGCTCTGCTGCGAGCAGCAACAATGCACACCCCTGAAGAGACAACAGTGCTGTGCTGTTTGCTTCTCCAGGTCCTTGGGCACAGGCAGGTAGCCCTGGCATGAGGAATGGCTCTGCCTTTATCTGTGGGATGTGTGCTGCGTTCAGAGCAGGATGGTTTGGATAGCGTTTTAGTTTGAAAAGAAAACTGCTAAGGAAGGCAGGAGCCTCCCTTGAAATGGAAAATGCAAACCCTTCCTCTCTGAACTATTATGATTTTGAAACTAAGAGACTCTCAGGTAAAAATATGGGAATAGGAATTGCAGTTCTTTACTAGGAAAATTAAAAATACAAATGTGATAGTATAAACAAACAAAAAAACCTACTGCCAGAGTGAAAAGAGGAGCTGGCACCCTGTGGGTCAGGGTGGTGGCAGCAGTGCCATTCCATGGTGGCTCAGCCCTCCTGCAGGGCCAGCTGTGCTTCTGCTGGAGCAGGGATCCTGCACAAGGCTGCAGTTTTCCTCTGCAGCTCCAGGGCTGCTGGAGATGGGCCTGCTCTCCCTCTGGCAATGCAGGGCAGCAGAAAGCTGCTCCTCTGGGAATGCAGGGAGCAAAGGCTGCTGTGCTGCTGCCAGGCTCAGATTGGATCCAGGCAGGAATGCTTGGCTCCTGCCCTGGGCAGAGCATCTCCCCATGGGATGATGGAATTGGATCAGCCATGCAGGGACACTCAGTGGCCATGGACAGCAGAGATCTCCTGGAGGGAGGATTGGCTGTGGGAGAGATAAAGAAAACTGCCCCATAGACAGAGAGAACTGCCCCAGCTCTGACAGATGGGTATAGAGCACACACCCAGCTAAACCTGAGAGGGACAGGCTGTGGAACAGAAGCCACTGTGTGTGGGTTTTCCTCTGGATCTTTTATCCACTGCATTTACGGGTGTGTGTGACTTGGCGTGTGGCCTCCCTTGGAATTTATTCCCCCGGCTTTTTGATCACAGTAATAATCCCACTGCTAAAAAGGAGCCTTCCCCTTTAAATTCCCCAGTGCCAAGAAATGAACTTTGAAATATGAAGGTTAGCAAAGACTTTGGGAACAACGTTGAAAGCAGCTAAGCTGTGAGCGATCTCCGCGTCCTTTAATCAGATGCTCGGCTTTGCAGCTCCAGCCATCTTCACGGATTAACTCCCATGAACTTCCTGAACTGCTTTCATGGAAAAGCACATCAAACAGATGACTCTGCTAAGGAGGAATTAATCAATTAAGTAGAAGCAGGGAGACTCTCTGCTGAGAAACTGCTCCACGGACACCTTCCCCCTGCCCACCTCCCTCCTTCCGCCTTGCCCCAAAACTTGTTTTATTTATATTAGGTGGAGATTGAATTTTAGATTTTTAGAATTTTAGTTTCACCACACACACAGAGCTTCCCTTCCTGCCATATTTTTCTGATATAAGTATGTTTTTTCTAATGTGTAGCTGTGAAATTTTAGGGTCCAGCAGCCTTCAGCTGTCGGAATATTCCTGGTGTGCATTTCCCAGCAAGGCAGACTGAGCCATCTTGCACTGTCCTGCATGATGAGTGTTGTGGTAGGGGTCTTAGCTTTTCTGTCTGCATCTCCAAGAGAAGATATTTGGGATCTGGCATTTCCAGAGCTATCCCAGAAGCCAGCTGAGTGCCCCAGTAAATCAGTTCTTTGCTTCTGCCTGGTCTTGGGTGAGTTTTGCAGGCTTGGATCCAGTGTCCAGCTTTAGCCATGTAACTGGCCCAAGCTGGTTTTCTAAGGATTTTCTAGTGTCCATGGAGAGAGAGAGGAGTTTCCAAGGAGAAAATTTCCCTTTCCTGAAATAAGTGTGGAATCAGGTGTCATGGAGTGGTCACTGGAGGTGTAGGGGAAGAAACTCAGGTGTCTTGGGGCCATCAGGCTCCTTCACGTCATCATAAATATCTGTTCAGACCACCCATCAGTCTGCCAAAGTTGGATTCACAGTGTTTACCTCCTCTTTGTGTGCCAATACAGGGAAACAAGGATTGCAGGCTCAGATATCCCCCTTTCTCCCCAAGATCAGGTTTCTTTTGATTTAAAAAGGCATCTTTCATGATAGCAAGAGTTACGGAATTTTGGTCATGCTGCAGATGGCATTGAAGGGAAGTTCCTCCCATCTGCTCACTCTCGAGAGTGGAAAATTCCTGATGTTAAAGACTTTTGTAAAGGGCAAAGAATCTGAATTTTTATTTCTGAGAACATGAATTCTGAGCTGCCATGTCAGCCTTCACAACCACATGGACAACAAGCATGGAGATGCTCTGAAGAAAATTGGGTTTGTGGCCTCTGTAAAAGCAGTTCTGCATTTCTCCTGCAGTTTGCAGCGACCTTCTCCCAGGAAAAAAAAATCTATTCCCAGCTTCAGGAGTCCTTGGAGCCCATGTCACAGCTTTTATTAACAGGAGAGCTGGAGTTTCTCTTGCAGAAGGGAGATGATTTCTACATTTCCTCTCAGAAACAATCCTTGTAAGCGTGTCCAGGATGGACTGTGGTAGAAGGTCATTCTCTCCCCTGTCACATTCACTCCATCAGATCAAGTGAGGAGGAGGCAAATTAACACTTCTGTTTCTGGTCCTGAAGGGCGGCTGATCTACAGCAAAGGGTGAGTTTTAACTCTAATTCTCACCCTAAACCAATTCCTGAGCTATTTATCCTCATTTTCACTGATGTTAGCACTGTCATTTTATTAAGTACCTCTTCATCCTCCCTGGTGTTTACCCCAGGTTTATTTAGGAAAGTTCTTTAATACATGCAAAACATCTACTATTTTTCAGCTTAGTTCCAGCTGGGAAGGTGTTTGAAGTGTGGCTGTGCAGGGTTCAGGTGGCAGAAGGAGACAGAAATGTGTCAAAAGAACCAGTTAACATCAAAACTCCTTCACACAGAGATCCCTCCTTCCTTCCAGAGGCTACTCCATCAGGTTCTGTGGGATACCTCTTATTTCTGCGTACCACAAGAACACCAGTGGTCTAATAATTCCTGCACAGCTCCTTTCCTGCTGTCACCCATCTGGCTCCATGGATGATTCATGCTTTTGGTTATAGTTTGGGATAAAACTCCAGTTTTTCACAGAAACATTAAATCATAGGTTTGTTTGGGTGGGAAAGGACCTTAAAGACCATCCACTTCCAAACCCCTGCCATGGGCAGGGACACTTTCCACTATTCCAGGTTGCTCCAAGTCTGGATACAGCTTCTCAGAGTAACCTGTTCCAGTGCTCAACCATCTTAACAAAAAAAAAAAAAAAAGTGTGTGGGTTTTTTTAACTTTTTTTATTCCTTTAAACAGATATTCTTTAGGTATATTATTTATATTTATATTTTTATTTATATTTATATTTATATTTATGTCCAGTATGTCCATGCCTCTCCTGTGTTGGGAAGCACTCCTCATGTGGCCTCAGCAGAGGGGAAGGATCATCCCCCTCAACAAGCTGTCAATCCTCTTCCTTAAAAAAAAAAAAAAAAAAAAAAAAAAAGTCCTTCTGCTCTGAAAAACCCAAGACCCAGAAGCAAATCTGTGCTGTCTGTCTGAGAGCTGCAGCACACAGCTGAGCACTTTCAGCGCCCAGCACACTCAGTCCTCAGCTAAGATATTTTTGTAACGGGGAATTCCAATAAAGTCAGAGGATCTGCAGCATTTTTAAAGTTTATCAAGATCACTTTTGCAGCAGTAAGCAGCGCTGAAATGGCTTGGGAAGAAATAAAAGGGAGAGGAAAAGGCGTTTTTATTTTGGGACTGAAAGCTAAGACCCTACAGATTGTACCATTTCCTGACTTTAATGAGCCGAGTATCTTGATCCAATCTTTTTCACTGCATTTTTGTCCCTCAGTCACTGGATTTTTTTATTTTAAAGGACACAAACCTGCAAATATTTTACCCAGCTCTTCTTGGGCCTTCTGGAAAATGATAGGCCAGTTTTGGAGAGGATTTCAGGGAGTAACTGGCAAAAAGAGCGGGCCTGTGGTTTGTATTTGCATGTTCATTTAGATAAGAAAGAGAAAGTGGCTGATCACAGGAAGGCAGCTCTGCAGGTTCAGTGCCCCTTCATTTCCTGACCCTCAAAAATCTTGTTAACAGGATACACTCTGTCTGCAGGAAAAAAAAACCCTCTTATTTTTGGCTTAATTACAGTGTTAGCAGTTGGATCAAAATACTGATTATTACTCTAGTTATAGTAACAGTGAAAAGCAGCACAGAAAACAGCATTATAATAAAATCAAAAGCATTATGTGAAATACCTGTCTCTGCAGCCTTCACCACCCAGCTGTAAGGATGCACTGCTGCCTAAAATTGATCCCATCACTGCCAGCAAAACACAGGAGAACACCCTGCAATTAACTGTCTGTGCTGGACCGGTTATGGCACCGAAATTGAACCCAGAAGTGTCTTAAAAGCAACATGTGTTCTCCTGGAAAAACCCTCTCCTCTTTGAGCAGTTCCTCTGCACCGTCACCATTCCTTGCACGCTCTGCTCTGGGCTGGGGGAGGCTCAGCTTTCCCCTCAATGGGGCTGAAGAGAGGAGGTGGCAGAGCAAGGGGGGAGAAGGCTTCCATGAGACAGCCAGCTGCATTTATGGTGGCTGGAATTGCAGGAATGGGATCCAGCTGCATTTATGGTGGCTGGAATTGCAGGAATGGGATCCAGCTGCATTTATGGTGGCTGGAATTGCAGGAGTGGGATCCAGCTGCATTTATCGCGGCTGGAATTGCAGGAGTGGGATCCAGCTGCATTTATCATGGCTGGAATTGCAGGAGTGGGATCCAGCCGCATTTATGGTGTCTGGAATTGCAGGAGTGGGATCCAGCTGCATTTATGGCGGCTGGAATTGCAGGAGTGGGATCCAGCTGCATTTATCGCGGCTGGAATTGCAGGAGTGGGATCCAGCTGCTTTTATTAATGGCTGGAATTGCAGGAGTGGGATCCAGCCGCATTTATGGTGTCTGGAATTGCAGGAGTGGGATCCAGCTGCATTTATCGCGGCTGGAATTGCAGGAGTGGGATCCAGCTGCATTTATCGCGGCTGGAATTGCAGGAGTGGGATCCAGCTGCATTTATTGCGACTGGAATTGCAGGAGTGGGATCCAGCTGCATTTATTGCGACTGGAATTGCAGGAGTGGGATCCAGCCGCATTTATGGTGTCTGGAATTGCAGGAGTGGGATCCAGCTGCATTTATTGCGGCTGGAATTGCAGGAGTGGGATCCAGCCGCATTTATTGCGACTGGAATTGCAGGAATGGGATCCAGCCGCATTTATGGTGTCTGGAATTGCAGGAGTGGGATCCAGCTGCATTTATGGTGGCTGGAATTGCAGGAGTGGGATCCAGCTGCATTTATCACGGCTGGAATTGCAGGAGTGGGATCCAGCTGCTTTTATTAATGGCTGGAATTGTAGGAGTGGGATCCAGCTGCTTTTATTAATGGCTGGAATTGTAGGAGTGGGATCCAGCTGCATTTATTGCAGCTGGAATTGCAGGAGTGGGATCCAACTGCATTTATGGTGTCTGGAATCGCAGGAGTGGGATCCAACTGCCCACACAGCCAGCAATTGCCCCTTGAGATGTCCCAGCGTGTCCCACAAGGCTGCACTTCCAGCCCAGAAGGGCACAGCTCTCCAGCTGGGCCTGTGCCATGTCCCCCACCCTCAGGGGTGGCACTTGGTGGTGCATTTAGAAACATGCTTCACCACTCCTGTGACCTCCAGGTCAGGTGAGCTGTCTGGCATCCACTGTTTTTCTAAAAAAAGGCAGGAAACAGAGGAGATGTCTGGGGCTGCTGTCTCCAAGCTGTTCCAAAGTCAGAAATGGAAAAAAGAAAGAATATTTCTTGATAACTGCTGGGCTCAGGGACCTGTTTATCTTGGTTTCATGAGAACATAATTGAAAGCCAGGCTGTTTTCCACTTCATTCTGCATTTTGGTTCATCCCTTCAGCCATAACTTCCCACAGCCCCTTTTAATGAAGAGCACAAAAGCCTGCTTTTCAAAGAACATCTTTTCCTGTGGTTTTGGCCCTGCTCCTACAGAGAGAAGCCTCAGAGCAGTACAAAACAAACACGTCGGGTTCTGCCACGTGGGAACAGCCTCCTCCTGATCTCTTCCTTGGTTTAAGAATTTCTCAAGCCTCTTTTCCCTCTCAGATGTGTTACAGAAGAGCAGTGTGGAGCATCAGTGCTTCTTCCCTGCTCTAGAGCCCAGAGGTCGCCCTGTGGAGGTCCATAACCAAGGAGATGTCTCCCTGGAAAGTGCAGTTGAGGGCTGCTGCCAAAGCACACCCTGCAGATATTTATCTGTGGAGATGTTACCTCCTAATGATAACCCCCAGCACTCTTATCTGAGCTGGTGGATGCTCTGATGCTTTCCATGCCATCCCTTTCCTGACCCAGGGATTGCTACCACTCTTACTTGGTGTTTTTAAGCAGTTTGAGTTCTCCAAAGAGTTGCAAGGCTGTTCTCATTTTCAGATGTTGGTTTTTTTTGGTTCTGATCTTGCCCCGACAGTCTCACAGCTTCCCTCCAGGCAGGAAAACAGGAAAGTCCACTTTGTTCCAAGTGCCTGGGATAAACTTTGTCTTGAAAATTAAAACTGCACCAAGAGCACGGCCACAGCCCATCTGTGTTTGTCCCCAGAGTGAAATATGGCTTTTCTGAGTCCACAAATCTTCCTGTGCCATGCAAATAAACTTGACAGTGAGCCCTCCCTCATGTCTCCAGTCTGATGGCAGGTGCTGGTTTGGTGGCTGCTGAAACTCTCACCTGGCCTCTCCCCCACAGCCTATTTAAAGCTGAGGAGTCCTTCCTACATTTGCAAGGTTTAGATTTTATCTGGATGAGAAAAATCCAATTTTGGCATGTTTTCCAAATCACAGCCTGGGGAAGGTGTTGGTGATGCTGTTACTGGCCAGAACACTTGCACACTCTGGGTAGAAGTTCAGAACTGGGGAGAAGGGGAGATAAAATCCCACCAAATCTTATTTTCAGGTGGATCCTCTGCCCTGCTGCTGTCTCTGGTGCGGGTGTGGGGGTGTTGGGACATTTGGTCTGCAGCAGGCAGGGAGGGGCCCTGGTGGGTGTGGGGAGGGTTGGGTCACTCTGGTGAGATCTTTCTTCAAGGATTCACTGGTCAGGGATGTGAACATCAGCTGGGAAGTCCACGAGGGCTGCAGGGAAGGGAAAGAGCCTGCAGTGCAAAAAATTAGGAGTAAATTGGTGCTGAGGGATGGGGATTGTGGGACCTCAGCTCCCTTCCTGACCTGAATGCATCTTCACGAGTCATCATTATAGGGACAAAAAGCACCACTTTAACACCTTTTTTTTTGTCTCATCTTGAAACTTTGAAAATTTTTTTTCTGTTTTTCCTCCAGGGTCTTGCTTGTGAGCAATGTACCTCTGCTGGCCTTATCTGCCTGCTGATTTCAGTGGCCTCTTCCTGACCCACGTCACTCTCCTGCCTCTTTATATCCTAAATTTCACCTTAGCAGTGGTGGGGTCTACCAGGCAGATTTGATGTGTATGGATTAGGGACTGATGGACTTTATTCCATGATGACTGAACACCTCCCTACCCTTGACTATCAGGGTAAAGGTGACCCAGACACAGCCCTGGAGAAAGGACTGGTGCATTTGGTTAATTTTTTGCTTTCTTCCTTGCTTGTTCCTTATTCTGACAAGAAAAAAGAAGGGAACAGCAGAGGGGCTGCTCAATTCCTCATCTGACAGTACCCCTGGAAGGTCAAAGGAACACCAAATTGTGATGAGACTGGCACATTTTTAATTCTCTCTCATTACAGCCTCTGTTAAACTACATTACAATAATTGCTTTAGTTCTGCTATGGTATTTTCAGGTCTCTTAATGCAGCTGTCAGCTCAGTGTGCTGGGAACTAACACCAGCAAAAAAGAAAGAAAAAAAAAAAACAGAATTAAAAATAAAAAGGAAAGGAAAAGAAAGACACAAATGAAAAGTCTGGTATACTGGCAGAGGGGCCAGGACTGGGCCAAATTGTGGATGAGAGCAGGAGATGGTGAAGTCCAGGTTTGCCAGGTGTGCTGCTCAGATCCTGCTCCTGAGGGCCTCTGTGAGCTGGAGACAAGGTTTGGATTCTCACCACAGGGTTTGCACAAACCCTGCTCATAGAAATGGTGGAGTTTGGCACTCTGCAAGGTCTGGCGTGATGGGAAGAGGATGCTGAAGAGGCATTTTGTATTTTGGATTTCTTGAAAGGCTTTGAAGCACCCCTCCATAGGGGGCACTCATTCTAACAGCTCCCTCCTTGGGGCACGAATCTGGGGCCAAGTCAGCTCTGTGGATTCCCTGCAGGACTGACATTTACTCACAGCACGTGGACCATGGAGAGGGAGGATTCAGCATCCACACCGAGGTTTTTGCTCAGCTCAGGAGCCCTCCCAAGAGTCAAGGAGCCCAAGTCACAGCTTTTATTAACAGGAGAGCTGGAGTTTCTCTTGCAGAAGGGAGATGATTTCTACATTTCCTCTCAGAAACAATCCTTATAAGCGTGTCCAGGATGGCTGTGGTAGAAGGTCATTCTCTCCCCTGTCACATTCACTCCATCAGATCAAGTGAGGAGGAGGCAAATTAACACTTCTGTTTCTGGTCCTGAAGGGAGGCTGATCTACAGCAAAGGGTGAGTTTTAACTCTAATTCCCACCCTAAAACAATTCCTGAGCTGCTTATCTTCATTTTCACTGATGTTGGCACTGTCATTTTATTAAGTACCTCTTCATCTTGCCTGGTGCTTACCCCAGGTTTCTGTGATTTCAGCTTTCATGGAATCATAGAACCATGGGAATTGAAAGGGACCCAGAAGGATCATTGAGTCCAACTTCTGGCTCTGCAAAACCCCCCAAAAAAATCCCTCCCTGTGCCTGTAAGCATTGTTCAAACACTTCTGGAGCTCTGTCAGGCTTGGGGCTGCGACCATTTCCTGATGAAGAACCTTTTCCTGACTCCCAAACCAAACACTCCTTGGCACAGCTCCATGCCATGATCCTTTCTGCAGCCACTCCTGGACTATTTGTTGCCATTCTCAGACAAGTGAACCAGCTGTGCCTGAGCTCTCCTGGCCATCCCACAGCCAGCTTTTCATCCCAAACCCTTGTGTTCCTCCACATCCACAGCACCATCTGCACCCCAGCCCCACAGATCAGCAGCTCCTCATGCAAATCCACCCTCTCACCACAAGAGAGACCTCCCCACCCTCAGAAATGCTGCCCTAAACCACTGCCTGCTTCAGAAAACCATAAACACACACTTTAAAAGACAGACATGCCTTCCCTCCCCACATGTGCACTACAAAAACAATCCCACCACAAAAACATCCCCTTTCTCCACCCCAGACCCTTCCACACACGCTGTCAGACTTTCTCCATTCCCACAGCCATCCCACATTCATTAATGCCTCCATAGGAATTTTCAACTCTGTGGAGAATTGTTCGTAATTAGTTAACAGGAAAGAAAAATAAAGTCTCCTAAGCTGTCAGCAGTCCTCCAGAAAACCAGCAACAGATCTGAGCACCATTTGGTCTAATTAGTCTTGATATTTCACACAACATATTTCTCAATTTTTGGTGGAGAAGAGGATAAAAAAATCCCTCTGAGGAGAACAACAGGAATATTTTTTTAGAGGGATTCAGTGGCAAAGCCAAAGGGAACTCTTAATCAACAAATGTGCATTTATATTCCTTTACTGAATCTTTCACAACAGTTGCTTCATCTTCTGCTTCTATGGGCATGTGCAGGCCTGGGGTGGGGCCAGTCTGCAGCTGACGTGGATCAAAATAGCTCTTTTGTCAGTATATCCTTAATTTCTCTCCTGTGGTGAGGTTGAAAGCCATTGGAACTGCAGGAGGGTGGGAATCTGTTGGTGGAAGGATGCTGAGATTTGCAGCACAGGATCCAAGAGCATCATTCCCACCTCACACCTTCATGGATATCCACATGAATATCCATGGATATTTCCAGTTCAAACCTTCATGGATATCCACATGAACATCCATGGATATTTCCAGTTCAAACCTTCGTGGATATCCACATGAACATCCATGGTTATTTTCAGTTCAAACCTTCATGGATATCCACATGAACATCCATGGATATTCCCACCTCACACCTTCATGGATATCCACATGAACATCCATGGATATTTCCAGCTCACACCTTCATGGATATCCACATGAACATCCATGGATATTTTCAGCTCACACCTTCATGGATATCCACATGAATATCCATGGATATTTCCACCTCACAGCTTCAAGGCTGCCCTGAGAGTTGGGCTCTGCTGTCCCATCCCTACAAGTGTCCAGCGCCAAGTTGGACAGAGCTTGGAGAGAAACCTGGTCTAGTTGGAGGTGTCCCTGCCCATGGGTTTGGAACAAGATGATCTTTGATGTCCCTTCCACCTCACACCTTTCTATAATTCCCTGATTTTGTGTCTCAGAAGAAAATTATGCAGAGCAAGTGAAATCTGCCTCCACTGAGAGGCGCTTTTCAATCCACATGTGGTGTCTCCAGGGTTCCTCACATCCTTGGGTGGACAAGCAGAATTTGAGGTGACCCCCTCAAGGTGACCATGGTGGTGTCCCATGGCTTGGGACAAATTGCAGATTTATCACATCTTAGGTTGGAAATGGGGGTGTGTGTTCCATCCCCATCTGTCAGAGCTGGGGCAGTTATCGCTGTCCATGGGGCAGTTTCTTTATCTCTCCCACAGCCAATCCTCCCTCCAGGAGATCTCTGCTGTCCATGGCCACTGAGTGTCCCTGCATGGCTGATCAAATTCCATCATCCCATGGGGAGATGCTCTGCCCAGGGCAGGAGCCAAGCATTCCTGCCTGGATCCAATCTGAGCCTGGCAGCAGCACAGCAGCCTTTGCCCCCTGCATTCCCAGAGGAGCAGCTTTCTGCTGCCCTGCATTGCCAGAGGGAGAGCAGGCCCATCTCCAGCAGCCCTGGAGCTGCAGAGGAAAACTCCAGCCTTGTGCAGGATCCCTGCTCCAGCAGAAGCACAGCTGGCCCTGCAGGAGGGCTGAGCCACCATGGAATGGCACTGCTGCCACCACCCTGAGCCACAGGGCTCAGCTCCTGCTCTCACTCTGGCAGTGGTTTGGGGTTTTTTTTTGTACTATTGTATTTGCATTTTTAATTTTCCTAGTAAAGAACTGTTATTGCTATTCCCATATCTTTGCCTGAGAGCCCCTTAATTTCAAAATGATAATAATTTGGAGGGAGGGGGCTTGCATTTTCCATTTCAAGTGAGTCTCCTGCCTTCCTTAGCAGACACCTGGCTGTTCAAACCAAGACATGTCCCCATATGAGGCATGCAGGAGGGAGGCAGGACTGAAGGTGCCAATCTCAGCAGTGACTGGGGAAGGAGCCTGGACAATCACCCAGGGATACAGCAGAGAATCTGCCTCTGAGCACGTCACCCTCAGTGATCTCTATCAGGAGAGACAGTCGGTGTGGGCGCTGAAATTTCGTCTGGTTCACCTCTCATCCGCTTCTCGTCGCTCGAACGACAGCTTTAACTGCACTGATGATCTCAGCTCGACCCCAGCTGCCTGCAGGGAGCCAGGACACTCAGCTCAGGTGCACATTTGTAGATTAAAGATTCTCCAGAGGGGAGGGGGGTTTAGCTGTGCGAACAAAGATGTTCGATGGCATTTGTAGTTAAGGATGGATTTATAAACAAACCCATGTGTGAGCTCATGAAGATCTCAGCATCAGTGTCAGTGATCAACCCAGGGCTCACAAAATCCTCTACTTTAGGGTGAGATAAAGCACTTTTTGGTGGCTTTAGAACTTTGTTGGATTTAGCAGGGGAATGGACACCCAAATCCCATGGAGACCAGTTCCTCACAGACCCCAAAACTCAGGAGTTTTTATGGTCTGGTTGGCAAGGTGGTGTTAGGTCATAGGTTGGACTTGATGATCTCAAAGCTCTCTTCCAACCTGATTCTGTGATTCTGTGACAGCAGATGCTAAATTTTAGGTGGAAATGTCCATCTGAGATGATCCCATCTCAGATGATCCCCTGAGCAAAACAGAGTGCAGTGTGAGGTTAGAGCCCAGTGAGCTGCAGGTCCCAGGTTCTACAAACTTTGGCCATAGGAATGTGATGGATGGCATGGGAAAATAATTCCCAGAAATATGTGGGGCATCCCCTGCGTCCTGCTGATAAATATCCTTGGATAAATGACATTTCTGATGAACTCTCAGCTAACAAACTGTAAAAATTTCAGCCCCTCCCAAAAAAAACCCTCTGCAGGGAGTCCAACAGCATCTATTCTAAGGACTTGGAAAGTATTTACATTATGCTCCTAAAATGTTTTAATTGATTTTTTGTTGTTGTTCAGAAAAATAACAATCAAACTCTGCTGTTAATTGATCCCTTGGCATCTCCAGAAAAACTCTGGCATTGTTTATGCAGAATTTTATCAACTTTAGGAGAAAATCAGTCCTGGAATGAGCTGCAGCTTTTACCTCTGCAGTGTTAGGACTCAAGAAAACAATAGTCACTGAGTAAAGGATGGACATCTTTGGCATAAAGACTGAAAAATAAAGCTTTTCCACCCTAGAGGGATGGGAGGGCACAAAGGACTTTGGAAACAGAAGTAATATGAATTTCTTTCTCCAGACAGAGCAACTGAGGCCCAGGGATGAGAGGCCAGGAGGACATTTCCCAGCACTGAAGAGCAACTGAGGTGTTGTCCCATCTCCTGGGACATCTCCCATGCCCAGGATTTAACATGATGGATTCTGGAATCAGTCTGGCCCCCAGCATGGGAATATTCATTTTCCAGAGTGTCTTCAAGCCTATTTTGAGCTTATTTCAATAGCTAGGAGTAGAGGTGATCACTTACAGGTATTTTTGAGGTGTTTAGTTTTAAAAATCTCTGCTTTAAGCTCTTAAGACTCATTATAACCTTAGGAATTCAGTCTCCTGGTAGACTAATAGCCATTAGATCAAGAAGCAGGGTCACAGAGCACATGGTGGAGACAAATTTAAAGATTTCCCCATTCAGCCATAAATAGAGGAGAGCAAAAGCTGATTTTATTCATTTATTTTACACGGTTCTGAGGAAGGAGGAGAGGGGTTTTGTGGAAGCAGGAAGAGACATGAAGGGGAAGATATTTAGCATCTGGATTGGAGCCTGTCTGCAACTTTACAGCTGTTTTTACCAAATGGGAGCAAACCTCCCCCAAAGCCAACGAGCCGTGGTGTGTACAGCACTAAATCTTCAAGGGAAAAAAGGAAAGGGAGATTTAAACTGGCCTGCTGTCTCCATCAGTGATCCTGCAGGGAGTTTTGCAGTTGTTGAGAGGTTAATGTGGGTCCTGACTGTCCACCTGACCCAGCCTGCCTGCTCCTCTGAGCTGGGTATGGAAATCTTTTCCTTTTGCTGTCTTCAAGCAGGGAACAGCTCAGCCAGGGAGCAGTAATGGAGCCCAGCAGGGAGCAGCTGTGTTCATCTGTTGCTTTGTGGATGAAAAACGTTGCCTGAAATACACAGAAGAAACCAAATCCCTGCTCGCTGCAAACCCTTCGTGAACCCCAGTGTTTGGTATCCGTGAGGAAACTTTTCACACTCCACAGGGGAAGAGCCCGAGGATGTGAGAGGAGAGGTGGAGCAGCAAAAAAATACAGAATTCTTATCCCTGGCTGGAGATATCACCCAGAAATCCATGCCCATGGATCCGCTCCCTCCCTCCTCCTCCACAAAAGCCAAAGGATGTCCCTAAACATCCTCTGGAGTTGATGTCCAGTACCAGAGCCGCAAATGACACCAGGAGAGACAAGGGGTTGGGATTCTCTTCTGGATACATTTTGGCCTTGCTGCATTTGGTCCTGTATGCTCAGGGCCATGAAAGAAGTGATGGACTAAAGGCAGGTAGTGGTGCCTCATTTTGCACACACTTTTGGAGCAGTCCTCTCCTCATGAAACCCAAACTGCTTCCCAGGGCTCCATGCAGCTTCAAAGCAGCTTCCCCCATCATCAGCTCTGCCTGTGCAGCTCTGAGGCTTCACCAGCACATGCTCCTTCATGGAATGGGGTTGGGCACTCATGGTACCTGGCCTGAACCTCCCTGGAGTTCCTCCTTTGCAGCCTGACAAGCAACAGGTGCTTGGGAAGATCTCCCAAAGAAAAAGCCAAGAGGCCTTTATCTGTCCATGTGGGATCTTCTGTGCACAGCTCTGGGTGTGAAGGGAGTCTGACCAGACAAAAAAAAAAGCTCTTGCTCCTTTCCTTTCTCCTTTCCTTTCCTTTCTCCTTTCATTTCCTTTCCTTTCTTTTTCCTTTCCTTTCCTTTCCTTTCCTTTCCTTTCCTTTCCTTTCCTTTCCTTTCCTTTCCTTTCCTTTCCTTTCCTTTCCTTTCCTTTCCTTTCCTTTCCTTTCCTTTCCTTTCCTTTCCTTTTTCCTTTCCTTTTTCCTCTCCTTTTTCCTCTCCTTTTTCCTCTCCTTTTTCCTCTCCCCTTTCCTCTCCTTTTCCCTCTCCTTTCCCCTTTCCTCCTCTCTTTATCCCAAATCACAGAAGAGGCTAAGTTGGAAGGGACCCTGTGGGATCATCAAGTCCAACTCCTGGCCCTGCACAGGCCATCCCCACCTTGTTCCTGAGGATGTTTTGTTTTATCTTTTCCAATCACCAGTTCCCACTTTTCCCTGTCCCCCTTACACCCCCATGGAGTGCTCCCTGCCAGAGGATGTGCAGACTCTCAGGACACACCAGCCTCGCTCCCACCCAAGGATTTATCTGCTGCCAGAGCTCTCTGCCTCCAGGATCTTCCCACCTCCCTGCCACCTCCTCCCCGTGCAGGCAGGAGCAGGAGCCAGTGCTTTATGACCCTTGTCACCAGCGGATTAATGAAAGCTGGGAGGACACAGGGGGTCACAGCACGTGAACCACGAGCAGACCCCACCACCACCCATCCCTCTGGCACAGGGATGATTTCTGCCTCAATCTCCCACCCTGACAAGGTGCAGGACAAATGGTGAGCTCTGGTGATGAAAGGGACCCTGATCATGAAACACAGGGCTGGGATAAGCTGGATCACATCCCTGGGATTTTCCCTGGGATGATGCTGTAGTATGGAGAAGGCTGGGTAAGATTTTTGGGCTTTCCACACCTGATTGTTTTGTCTAGCACAGCCTGGCTTTGCTTTGCAGCTCCCTTTGACATAATCTTCGAAAATACATCTGAATTTTCTTCCTGGACAAATATCATACATTTCCTTTCCTTGTGCCATCTGAGATGCTCCAGGCTAGCAGATGACACAGACTGAGACTCCCAAACCCTTTGGAAATTGTGCTGGGGCCAGGTAGGGAATGGGATGTCTAAAATGACACCTATTTGCAGACAACCCGCGGGCCTGGCTTCTCCCAGGCTCAGCAGCAGCCAAATAAATTCTTCCTCATGCCTGGAAATATTCCCACCGTTTGATTTGCAGAATAGTCCTTCAAATTTCACAGTTCCTGGCAGGAGGGAGGTCTGAAGTCACCCCCAAAAGTCGTGACAGGTTTATTCACTGAAAGAGTGCCACCACCACGGGTTTATTCAAGATTTTCTGGCAGTAGGCAAATAAAAATGTCAGAGAGCAAGAAGTTATTTTAAATAGCTGAGGTTCTTAGCTAGATGAAAATTGATATTATTAATATGGGATGAAGTCACTTTTGTCTAGGATCCCAACTCTAATTTCTGTGGCATTGCCTGCACCTCATCATGGCATTTTTAGACTTAAAATTCTGTGCTGTGATTTAGCGGAAGAGTGGAGAGAATGGAGGAAAAACTTCAACATTTGGGGATTTGTTTTGGTCAAACTATGCAGGTTTGAGTTTCCCTTGGAAATGCGCAATTTATTATCTCAGTCCCAGCTGTTGTCTGTCTGGAAACCCGAGAAGGAATTTGGATGTCTTGCACCTGGGGAGCAGGTGGATTTTGGGAAGGACATTGATTGGACTGAGGTGCTCCTGAGATCCAGCCCAGTCTCCCAGGAGCAGCTGATCACATGCTCCAAGACTGAATTTTCACCGGAGATGGGAGCAGGAGAGGGACTGAAGAACGAGGAATTGCAAGAGAGATAAGAAGAGGAGGAGAGTAAAAAAACAATCCCCAAAGACGTTTCCAAAATGAACATCTGTTAGGAGGGAGTGTGGGAGATAAAATAATAATAATAACAACAGCAGCATAAACAACTCGACTCTCCTACCTGCTTCTGAATCCCTCCTTTTCTCCCTCTTTCAGGAATAACTTGGCTGAGGATCTGCTCCCTGCCACATCCCAAGCTCTCTGTCAGGAAGGGAAAGTTTCCTGGTGGCTCAGAGGTTTGCAGAGCACATCCCAGGTGTCAGATGCAAGAGGAAAGTTAAAAGAGAGAAAAAATTTGTTCAGCGGAGCATCAAAAGCAAATATTCCTTTGGCGCTGTCATTGATTCTACACCTGCCCCAGAAGCTCCTCACTGTTATTCAAATCACTTTATCCTGTTAATCCACAAAAGGCAGGTGAGATTAGGCTGGGTTGGCAGAGAATTGCAAATATATTATTGGGATACTTTCTGTGAAGACAAATAGTCCTTAAAGCGCCTTAATGCCTGATGCCAGAACGCTGTGCTTAATTAAGCAGCTACAGGGGCCATTTACAAATGTGATTTCTGCATTGATTATCTATAACTCTCCCTGCAGCCCCTATTAACGGCCTCCTATGGAGAGGATTGTTTCCCATAAGTGGCTCATCCAGGGAGATGGGGTGGCTGCCTTTGCCAGGCGTCCCATTCCAAACGATCAGCCTGAAAATATTGACTAATCAGCAAACAAATGTGGATGGGGCAGGGGAGGAGGGATAAATCTCCTCGGAGGCTCGTGGGGGGAGGACAACAGTGATGAATCTGCAGATTAAAAGGCTGTTGAGTTATCATTAGGATAGGATAGAATGTGGTAAAGTGGTTTAGGCCAGATCCCAAAGCTTGTCCTGTGTGTTTGTGTAGAAGGCCGGGTAAAAACCTTGCCCAAGGTAAGAGGGGGAGATTTGGATGCCCTGTTGGAGTGGTCACTCAGTAAAGTGTCCAGAGGAAACTGTCAGAGCCAGGACAGGCTGGTTATAAAACCCTTCCCTGGAGGATCTCAGAACAATATGCAACATTTTCTAGCATAACTTCCCATTGATTTTTATGGAGTTGTTCTGCTGTACATCACCTGTTCTCTGCCCTTAAATAACCAAGATTCACAGCCTCCCTGCCAAGAGGGATAGCCAGGAACAGAGCTGGTTCTTTGTCTTCCCATCAGGAGCTGCTGGCTGCCTTCTGTGCAATTTTAAAAACAAGATTTGGGCAAGACTGGGAAAAAGCACAAGAGAATCCCCCCAAATGGAGAATCCAGCAGGAAAGGGCACACAAACACCTGTCCAAAGGACACTTCCAGGGGTGACGCATCCACAAGTTCTCTTGGCAGGAGAGAGGGGTAGCCAGCATCTCTAGCAACAAAAATAACATGATCCCGTGCAGAGAAAAGCCTCCAGATTTCCAAAGGCAGGGTTGGTTTTTTTTTTGGCAAAAAAGGCACATTTTCTGCTCTGGAAGGAACAGCCTTGTGCCCACTTGGGTCAGCGAAGCAAAGGCATCATCCCTCAGCTGATGGATGGAGCCAGCCCTTTCTGTTGGATTTTTCCTGCGAGGACCACGGGGATGAAATCTGCCTCTTCCCAGCTCCCTGTGTGCCCTGGGGAGGAAAGGGAAAAGCAGCACACACAGAAGAAGAAAAAAGAAAAAAAAAAAAGGAAAAATATGTCAATAATTTAAGAGACAAAGCTCCTGCCATGGAACCCAATCTCTTCCAGGCGCCCGCAGCAGCTTTTGGACACCTTGATTAATCATAACTGGCTACATATTATTTCCCTATAAGCAAACTACAATGTTACTCATACAAACAGCTTAATCTAGACAGCTGCAAAATGCCAGGATTTAATGGGGGACGGAGGGAGTTTTGCCATATGTTGCCACTGCGGGCCTGAGACGTTCTAATCCACAGCATATTGCCTGCCGGAAACAGCCATTTCAGGGAGAGCCTCCCTTCCCTTTTAATTGCATTTCTTGTCTCCAGTTCACGTTGGCTCCTCGTTTTCCTGCCAGCACAGAATAAATCAGTCTCTCAGGGGGAGCTTGGGTTGGGTTGTTTTCTTCTCTCTGTCTCTGTTCTTGAGGGAAGGGGTTGAGAAGGCTCTGAGGGTTCTTGTAGGGCTTGGGGTCCCACTCCCAGCCCACTATCCCACAGGCTGCCAGGTCACGAGAGGCTTCCTGGTCATGTCTGTGTCCACTGGAATTGCCAGATGGCTCGTGTAGGGGAGAATTTTCATCTCCTTTTCATCTCCTGCTTGCTAATCCCCTTTTCCTTGAT
Source organism: Motacilla alba alba (assembly GCF_015832195.1). NCBI lineage: Eukaryota > Metazoa > Chordata > Aves > Passeriformes > Motacillidae > Motacilla > Motacilla alba. The sequence goes on along the minus strand of NC_052031.1, from coordinate 3,021,665 downwards.
AAAACAACCTGGCATGGCAATGTTAACTTCAGCTTTTTCCTTTTGTCTGTCTGGAATTTGAGAGTGTGGTCAAGTTCTCCATCCCTGTTTGGAGTTGTGAGGGGAGATGTGAGCACAGGGAGGCCAGAAGGCAATGCCAGGGTGAAAGAGGAATGCTCAGGAGAGGATAAATTGGTTGGTTTACATGTGCCCCCACCTTTTTCTCTCTTTCAAGACCTATCCCATTTAGCAGAATGTGTGGAAAATGCACCAGTGCTGCTTGATCCTGGGCAGGAATGAGGTGCTATGGGCACCATCTGTGTGGTGGTGGATAACAAATGAGGGAAATCCTGTGTGTCCTTCATTTTCCAGCACCAGGTAAGACAAGTCTGGAATTTTACAGCATCTGTGATAGAAGCAGAACCCTGGGAACACACAACTGTACAAAAACGACCCAGGATAAGTGGAAATCAGCCAGGCCACCACCTTCCATGCAAGACCTCTGCTGTGCCTCTAGCACAGAATCATTTAGGTTGGGAAGGACCTCTAAGATCACCAATTCCAGCTGTTAACCCAGCACTGCCAAACCCACCACTGCCCCATGCCCTAAACACTCCTGCCTGCACTGTATTTGCTGTCCCTTGGTTTTCTGCAGGTGGCCATCCTTTCTGACCAAGGAAGGGAATTTTTTGCACTTTTCCTTTTTTTTTTTTACAAAGGTTTGGTTGGTTTGGGCCTGTGATTCTCCTTTGCAGCTGCTGAAAAACGAGAAAGTTTTGGCCACAAAGCCATTACAGCTCCAGAAGGCTTGGATGCAGTTTCCAGCTCTGTTGCAGAATTCCTGTGTGACCCAGCTCATGCAATTTTTATAAGTTTCTTTTTTTTTTTCCCTTATGAAAAAGGAAAACAAACAAGATACCTATTTTTCTCCCTGTTCCACTGCTCTTCCTGCTGGCTCCCACCAATTTCTCTGTTGCATCCTTATGGGGTGGAGAAGCCCTTAAATTTAAGTCCCTTTCTCTGACAGTGGTGTCCACCTCGCAGTCCCTTTTTATGCCCTAAAGGCAGGATTCTCCACGGACATTGGATGCAGGACCGGAAAGCCATGGGGTTAAATTGCAGCAGGAAGATTAACCTTGATATTAGGAAGCAGTGAAAAGTGAGGGAAATTGGGGAAGATTGTTCTGATCCTTGGAGCAATCCTGCTCATTGTTTGTCAGGGAGCAATTGTCCAACTTCTTCCTGGATCTCTGGTGATCAAGGGACCTTTCCCTGTTCCAGCACCCTGATGCTCTTGTCATTCCTCCTGGGCTAAATCTCCCTGTCACAGTAAAATCCCAGACTTTGCTGTCTCCTGCCCACTCTCCACGGAAAGAGCCCCTGTTCCTCCCAGGAAGGTGCCTGAGGGCAGACTGCTACATGATGCATTTTGTTAATCAGATCTGTGCCATGACTCAAATGATGGAAAGGCACATGGTAATTCTTTGGGCTAAATAATTCACGTTAAAGCACTTCTTTGTTGCCCCTTTTACCACATAAATCCATAAACCAGCATGGAAAGGGGAAAGAAAGGTTAATTGCCCACTTGCCCGAGTGGAATTGTGATGGGATTCATCTTCCCCCATCTCAGATGTCTGATGACAGTACCCACAACTCAAATTCATGTCTTTTATGCAAAGTAATCTCTGCACAGCTCTTTTGAGGAGCACAGCATGAACAGGAAGAACTGGAAAATCACTGGAACAATTTTCCTGGCTAAAAGGCACTGAAATATTGAAATCTTTCCTCTAGATGTGGTGCGAGGGCTTCACCTGTGCCTGGTGTGGGAGCTGCTGGGGTGGGAGCAGGGTTAAATTATGGCTGCTCATATTAGATGAATATCTAATCATGTAATATTGGAATGGTTTGGGTGGGAATTGTCCTTAAGGATCATCTTGTTCCAGTTCCTGCCATGTAGGGACACCTTCCACCATCCCAGGGTGCTCCAAGCCCCATCCAGCCTGGCCTTGGACACTCACAGGGATGCAGGGGCAGCCACAGCTGCTCTGGGAATTCCAGCCCAGCCAGGAATTCCTTCCCAATATCCCATTTGACTCTGCCTCTGGCAGTTTTAAGCCATTCCTCCTTGCCCTGTCCCTCCATCTCTTGTCCAAAGTCCTTCTCCAGCTCTCTCCTAGCTCCTTTAAGTACTGGAATGTTCTATAAGATCTCCCTAGAGATTTTTCTTCTCTAGGCTGCTGAGCTGCTTGGGGAGCTTCCATCCTGATTTAAGGGACCCTTAGTAAAATCAGCTCTTGCCCGGTCACTTGGACAAACCTTGTGAGCAGTGGGAGAAAGGAGCACCTCCAGACACCTCACACCTCATCCTGCAGCTGTGGCCTCCAGGAGAAAATGGTGGATTGTGCCTTGGATACGGGAATGATTTGGGGCTGAGTGGCTCAGACACGAAGTCTGCTCGGTGGCCAGGGGGTGTCTAAGGTCAAACCAAAGGAATTCCAGCTGGAATGGAGCTGGGCTCCATCCAGCCTTGGCTGCACTCAACACCAGACCAGACAGGTCACGGATAATTGTCCACTGTTGCAGTAAGGTAGAAAAACCATAAAGAGAGCTTAGTAAAACCCAGCCTGCTCTCCTGGAACCAGCTGGCCTTGTCAAAGCTGGCTTTTTGCAAGTTCCCATCTGAAAGCAATCCTGGTGTGAGCAGTTCATTAACATAACAATCTATTCCTGGGTAAAAAACAACCAGCACCTGTATAAACTGTTTTTACACCTCAGATAGAAAAATGAAAACCATCTCTCACAAACAACTTTCTCTACATGTACACACTGAGAGTTTGAGTGAGCAATAAATAAAGAATAACAATTACTAACCAATAAAGTAATTGGCAAGAAATCTCCTAAACAACTGGAGTCCCACACGAGCTCTGTAAAACTGTATAAAAAGGAGTTATGTGAATACAGAATGGCCTTTTTTTCCACCACGAAGAAAATGGAGTCTGTGTGATTTATTCCCATAGTCCAGGACTCTTTCCCTGCTCTTTCCTCTCTTCCTGGCAGTAGATAAGTTGTTACTTTAAGCATAACACATTTGCACACGAATGGGGATCCGTGTCATGAGCAACAAATCATGTTTGGGCTTAGCAAGAGTGGATACCCACACACCTTGTAAGTGCTGTCCCTGCTGTCCCCAAACCCACAGCTGCCAGCTCTGGATTGGAGCACACTTTCTGAGTTTATAATTTCTTTTAGAGCAGCAAGAAGTTTTATTGTTTATTTTTTTTTTTTTGTGTTAGCAACTGTTTTACCTGTAAAATAAACACTTTTTTCCACTTTTCTTCAAGAAGTATTTTTCCCAAACCAGTTAAACGAGGAGACAATTAAATCTACTTTCTAGAAAAACCCCTTCAGAAGTTGTCTCCCAAATTTACCCTAAACCAATACACATACATTATTGGTGACTTTATGATTCTCATATCCCCATTTCTCTGTTTTGCCCAGTAATAAGTTTTACACCTTTAAGATTATGGGGAAAGTGCTGCCTAGGACACCCATGAGGCAAGTTTTGTTCAAAAGCATCAAAAAATGTTCAGTGAAGTTCATCCTCAACACTTCTCAAGAAATATATTTCACTCTTGGTGAGAATATTAGGAACTACACAAGCACACAACCTGTTAAACCTTAATTAAAATTGAAAAAAAAATTCTGCTTTTAGATCTATAAACTGGGAGTGTAGAACCCACAGAAGCCGTAAATTATACAAAATATTTTTTATCTCTGTATGTATATTTAATGGTATCATTATTGTCCCCAATTACATCACAAATCTTTGAAACTTTCATGAAACAGGTAAACTATTTACACTTTTAATGTAAAATATAAGAGTAATTCAGCACCAGCTCAGCCCTGCGCACACGCCTTCGGATTTGCTCTCATTTGCATATTGCTGAATTTACACAGTATGTTTTGCTAATTAATTTTTATCTGGAAGCCTCTAAAGCAGTGCTGTGTTTTCCCCTCCTCCAAGGATGACTTGTGTGGTTGTCTCTTACCAGGGAATGATTTAATAAGAGAGAGGGACATTTCCTGGGGAAGTTAATGGGGTTCATAAATTCAAAGTGAAGAGTCTTTTTTTATGGCTTGGGTGGTTTAAACAACACAAAAGATGTCCTCTGGCCTTGACTTAAGACATCCCTGTGAAGAACAGGCGCTCACCTGATTTCAGAATCACCAGCACAAAACCTGAAATTTTTTGGGGGGTGTTTAGAAGCAATATCAGCCCAACCTGAGAAAATCTTTGTGTTGCATCTGGAAATTCTTCATGTGACCACAGACTCCCAAGGCTGAGCTGATTGTGGGATAACTTGTAGAGGTCAGCATTGTAATCTCGTGGCTTTCAGCTTCCAAATCATCACAAAATGTGCAGGAAAAATTGCTTTGGCCGCCAGAAGAGTTCCCATTATTCTTTTTGTAACCAGTTATAATGCAGTTATGCAACCACCTTGCACTTTAATGTGAGTATTTAATAGTAATTTCTCCCCTTAAAACTTAGACTCATTAGGTTGGAAATGACCTTTCAGATGGAGAACGAAATCAGCTTCAGCAAAATCAGCTGAAATCCTTGCAAATCAGAGGAGTGCAGCTTTTGGAGAAGCTTTCTCCTCCCTTTATGATTGCAGCTAATTAACATAATGCTCTTTCTGCCTTCCAAAATGTTCTTTTCAACCACCCCCCTGAATTTTGCAACAATTCACTGAAGATCAATCACTAAAAGTGGCATTTCTCTGTAAAACTAAATTAGTCAGTGTCATTAGAATTTCCCAACACGACTGGAACCAGTCAATGTGAGCTCGTGTGTCCAGCAAGAGGCTGAATTCAGAGGGGTTTACATTAAATTAACTTCAGTCAAGCCTTACTGCCAGGGCCTCCAGCTGTGCTGAACTCTCCTCTGACAGGCACTGGAGTGAAATCTGCTCTTGCCTTAATCCTGACTGCATCTGGGTGAGCTGAATCATTCCCTGGAAATGCCAGGATCTCCCTAAAAGTTACAAACATGATCACCCATTGCACAGATGTCTGCACTCAGTCAAAGGAATCCCACCCAGGTCTTCAAAGAGTCTTGTGTCCTCATTTTTCTTGCTCTGAAATCATGGGAGGACCCACCCAGGTTTTGTCTGAAGGTGATGGGATATGCTGGGAGACAACATTTGAGCAGCACAGTACTGCCCTGTTGATGACTGATGTGCAACCTCCAGGCACTCAGAGCTGTACTGAACAACTCAGAATAAAAAGGGACACCTAAAGCTGGCCTGTCCCAGTCCCTGCTCCAGACAAAGCTGCCTCTGCCACGCTGAGCACGATCAGGCTGTGAAATATCAGCGTTTTTAAGACCAACCTCTGCAGCTGTCAAGCAGCACAAGAGAGACACCCTGATGCCTCCTCCTCCTCCTCATTCCCATGCTCCTGCCTCCAAACTTTGGTCCTTTTCATGCTTTTTGACAGGCCTTTCTCCTTGGGTGATCCCTGGCAGGAATTTAGGATTACAGCAACGAGTGACCCATTTTGGGCTGCGGGGAAACTGTGGAGAGATGAAACTAGAATTGAAGCTGGCCCAGGAACTGGGAAGTAAAGGTTATTTCTTTAGATGTCAGCAGGGAGAATGAATCAGTCACAACTACTTAAGGAACCTCAGGGAACCGTTCAGGCATATGTGATGCATGAAGGCAGATCTAATTGGGGTGATTTTTTTGGGAAGAGGTTCATAAAAACCTGCCTGTCTCCTTGGCAACTAAACATGCAGGGGTGCACTTGGCCTCAGTTTGTGACTGTCCATCTCTTTAATAAAACCAAATTTGTTGTTTCCCATCTTTTTTCTTAGGCAGGAGCCTGACTCTTCTCCCAGTGAGAAGATCACATGAGTGATTTTTCTCCCAGTGAGAAAAAATCACATGAGTGATTTTTTTTCCCCTCAAAACACAAAAAGCTGAACAGATCCAGTTTGCTGGAAGTGCAGGGGGGCAGCCCTGGACATCCAAACCCCTTGGTCTCCAAAGAAAACTTTATCTCACGTGTTTATTGTGTGCTAAATCTGGCCCAGATGTGGCACATTTTCTAAAAGTCACTGGGCCAGCTCATGCAGGGGATGAATCAAGCGAAGCAATCATGACCTCACGTCAAATCTGAGGAGTCTGCCCATGGTTTTCATTAGTTAATTGAATTAGATCCCCACGTGGATCAGTCCTTATCAATCAGCGGGTCCAAACACACCCAGCCAGAATCCTCTGCTCCTGCCCAAAGAGTGGGAATGGATCCTTAGGGAAAGCAAAAAGCCTTCTCCAGAACAAATATCAAAGCTGTCTCCACGTTACTTGATGGGGATTGGCAAAATACAGGAAAGCAGGGGAATATAAAAGATGATAAAAATAGTTCTATTGCAGCTCCTAAAAACAAAACTCTTGAAAGGTTTTTGTTCCGGAGGAGGGACAGAGGTGCATTGTAGTGTCATTATTGTAGCTCTTTGTGTGGATCAATGGATTGGGGAAGTTAATTGTTTTTTAGGATTAGCCCATGGATAAAATCATACAGATCTGGAGGACAGTGCTTTGTGTATTGCCAACAATATATTAGCTCCTCTTTCAATTGATAAAATAATTAAGGGCTTGGTTGAAAGGGCATATTTCTCTCTGTGGCCACTGGTGCCTGAAAGCATGAAATTTCAGAATGTTTCCAATAGTTGTTCATTGAAAGAGGAATAATCCATTTCCTGCCTAATTATTTTCAGGAGAGCAATAAAAACTGAATTAGGAATATTTAAAAATGTAAAAAGTGCTCTACATTCAAATGGCTTGAACTTTGGTGATGTACCATCGTTTGCAGATGATAATGAAAATGTTAACCTTGGGAGAAACCATTTTGTCCACAAATTAATGACAAATAAGAGGAATATTAGCTGCAGATTAATTGCTAAGTTCACATACTGCAGAGTGTGCTATATTTAAGTTGTCATTTGGTTCTGCAGGTTATATAACTAACTTTTAATTCACTTTTCCTCATCTAGCAAAAGGTTTCAGAATGACAGAAGAGATTTAATAGCTTTCACTGTGGAATATATGAAAACACTGAGGAATGGCACCAGTAAATGGATGGCTGAATAACCTGAGTGAGTCTTACGACATTTCCCAGTTATTAGAAATTAACTATTATGGCAGAAGAAAATTGATCAGCTAAAATTTTCATATTCCTGAAGGATGATGAAAATGGAGATGATACTTTTAGGAACTCTAACTGATTTCATTTCTTTTCACAGAAAGTTAAAAGCTGATCTGGGTTGTGGAGTTTCTTGATTTTCTTTTTTCTTTTATTTTTTTTTCCCTTTAATGGCACAGTCATAAAAGTAAAACAGTCTAATGTTGCATGAGAAGGAATTTATGATATAATGAGTTCGCTGAAGAGTGAAGTTAAAACAAAAAAAAAATGATAAATCCTTTGGTCACACTGGTAACTTCTATCAGAAAACAAACCATGACAAAATAGAAAATACAGAAAAGGACTTTAGTTCTCTAATGCTTGACTTCACAATTTGATTTCAGCAGGGAAAATCCCATTCATCAAGGACCTATCTCTGAAACACATTTACTCTGGGGCTATTTTCAACCCTCACTTCTCTCATTTTTTAAAAACTCATGGCAATGATGCTGGGCAGTTTTATCCTAAAGACAGCATGGAGGGATTATTTTTTGGGACAAAAAAACCCTCACTCTGGGCTTGCTATGCCTTGAGCTGTGTGTCCCTGGGGTCACAAATGTCCTGAGGACTACAGCAGTGCCCAGAAAAATATCAGCTCTGGGTGTGCCTGGGCTGGGCACTGGGAATCTGACAGCAGCACTGGGGATCAGGAAAAATCAGTGAAAATCAGCGTTTGGACAAGGAAATCGGTGTTCGGTTGTCTTTTCCTTATGAGCATGGATTTAAAAGGGCTCTGGGTGAATTCCTGGGTGCAATGGGGTCTGCACATTGGTCCCCCTGCTGCATTTCTCCTCTACTCAAGTCTAACTCGTAGTGAAGGCCTGTCTGGACAAGGAAATAATCTTCTCTTGCCTTATGGAATAAACAAATGGATTCCAAGTACAGCCTGCAGAAAATGAGTACCCAAAACTATAGGAATTAATCTTCAGTCAATGATTGACTCAGGTACTGCAAGAAAAGCCAAGAGCTTTTGAAATGGCCCCTGCTGGGATGTGAACTAAGCTGCATATGGAAAAAAAGAGCAATTTTAGTAATTTATGTTCCCTATGGCACCTGACCAAGCATCCCTTAGACTTCAGGAGTGGATGCTCTGGTGTTAAATTGGCACTGACACCCCTTGCAGGGTGGGGCTGACACCAGCTGTTCCATCCTTTATATGGATTATTCTTGTAGACCTCACCAGATCAAGCTGATAGCGCTCTAACAAGGTCTCTCCTGCCAGTGCAGCAATGTGCTTCCACAAAATCGTTCAAGATACAACTTCTGAATGTTTGGCACCAGAATTCCCAGAATGAGACCATGGTGAGAAGATTCACTGCTTCACCTGATGGACAGAAGTTTCAGTTTTGGTCATAGAGTCCTTAACAGGTTTTGGATGGAATGGTTCTTAAATTTCATCCAGTGCCACCCCCTGCAGGGACACCTTCCACTATCCCATGTTACTCCAAGCCCTGTCTAGCCTGGCCTTGGACACTTCCAGGGATCCAGGGGCAGCCACTGCTGCTCTGGGCACCCTGTGCCAGGGCCTGCCCACCCTTCCAGGGAAGAATTTCTTTTTAATATCACATCAAGACCTGCCCACTATCAGTTTCAAGCCATTGCTTTCTATCACTTTATCCCCTTGTAAATAGTTCCTCCTCATAACATCCCCAAAAATGGATATGGGCTCCTCCAAGGAGTGAGGATTGTGCGGGAAGCCAGGGAAATGTCTGTCCTCTTGCTAGCTGAACCATTCAGATAAAAAGATGCTTTTTCACATCATTTAAATTCTAGGTATATTTGTGGTTGGTTTGTTTGTTTCTTTGTTCGTTTTTGTTTAGTTTTTTTTTTCTTCCCTATTCATTCTTTTCCTAGCTGTACCATCTACTTCAGCTTTCCTAAATAAATAAAATAAATACTTTGATCTGTCTTCTGATGGTTAGTGTGATTTTCAGATAACATCCCATCACTTTTCCCTTAGAGGTATCATGATCCTAAAATTGGGTCCAAACTCCAAAGAGCCCAAAGCTTTAACATAAGCTATAAAACACTTCAAGGGATAATGGGATATGCATCCACTTTCTCTGCATGGATGAGCCAGCACTGCAGAGGTCAGGGGAAGGAGAACTGTCTTTAACACCCAGCAACAAGCAGGAAAATTTGTGTTGCAAGGAAGAAGGGAGCACTCCTGACATGTTGAGGTGCTGGGGAAAGCTTGGCAGAAAAAACTAGAAACAAGTTTTAAAGATGGCTTTGCAAAAAGATCAGATATTTTAGAGAATTAGAACGGTGAAAGATGTATTGTAGTAAGACCTAGTGGGGTGAAATAATAGGTGAATGGTGTTAGAAGTATCAGTAGCATTGTGTGGCAAAAGTTAATAGGTTGAAAAACATGTATAACTAGGAAATAAGTTGGTTTCTGATAGAATGGCGTTGAGTTTTACATCTCTTATGTTTCACTTTTTCATGAGATTGATAATGGAATAAAATCTTTTAAAATGCTTCTCAGCTGCCCTTTCCCTGTAGAGCTGGGATCTTCCAGCAGGGAAAGGCTTGGCAGGGAGGTGTGGAAGCTCTGGAAGCAGGGAAGGGCAGTGGGAATGGGGCCGTGACCATGAATCCAGCAGCACAGCCAGAGAGGAGCTGGCTCATAAAGGCAATTGATGGCTGCTCACTCTGGCACTCACATTTTTCAGCCAGAACCCCTTGTGGAAGAAGAAGGATCCATCCTCTCCTGGATGTTAGATGATGGTGAGATTAGTGCCCTAGGAATTATGAAGTCCTCCCTTTGACTCCCTCTGGCTGCCAGCATTAATCAGGTGATTGTCTGGCATGTGAGGTACTTCCACCTGCTCCTTCATCCCAAGCCTCTGTGCTAAATCTTAGCCCTGCTTTGGGCTGGCTTCACCCAGGTTGGGCTTGGCTGCTGTGGAGTTTCTGGCTCCTTTATCCTGCATTTCTGCAAGGAAACAGAAGATGGAGTGAAGAGGGATGGTTTTAGGGACACAACACCAGGGGAGATGCCCCAGTCCTCTGCTGCTATTATATTTATGCTATAAAATCTTTTAAATAAAGGCATTAAGATCCATTTAAGCAGCTTCGTTCCTTACCATATCTCCTCTGATATCTCTAAACCTTCTGGTTCTGATGATTTACCTGATTTTTCTTAATTATCAGCCTAAATTTATCCATGAGCTCTCTGAACTCTGTCTTTCTATATTCATGGTATCAGTCCTGTCACTTGTCTGAAGAGGTTTTACCACCTTCCCTTTTTTTCACGCAGGCCAGTGGGATTTTTCTGAGTGATAACTTCCTTCAGGAAATGAAATGTGGTGAATCTCCTGTCCTAAAATGTGCCTTGCTGCCCCTCAATCACCTGATCAGCCCTTCCCTGTGCTTCTTCTGAGGAAAAGTTAATTGATAGAATAATGTCTTAGGTTGGAAATGCAGGATGTGGCTGGAGGTGTGTGTTCCATCCCCACCTGTCAGAGCTGGGGCAGTTCTCTCTGTCCATGGGGCAGTTTCTTTATCTCTGCCACAGCCAATCCTCCCTCCAGGAGATCTCTGCTGGCCATGGCCACTGAGTGTCCCTGCAGGGCTGATCAAATTCCATCATCCATGGGGAGATGCTCTGCCCAGGGCAGGAGCCAAGCATTCCTGCCTGGATCCAATCTGAGCCTGGCAGCAGCACAGCAGCCTTTGCCCCCTGCATTCCCAGAGGAGCAGCTTTCTGCTGCCCTGCACTGCCAGAGGGAGAGCAGGCCCATCTCCAGCAGCCCTGGAGCTGCAGAGGAAAACTCCAGCCTTGTGCAGGATCCCTGCTCCAGCAGAAGCACAGCTGGCCCTGCAGGAGGGCTGAGCCACCATGGAATGGCACTGCTGCCACCACCCTGACCCACAGGGCTCAGCTCCTGCTCTGACTCTGGCAGGGTTGTTTCGTATTACTGCATTTTCATTTTATTTTTATTTTTCCCTAGTAAAGAACTGTTATTCCTACTCCCATGTCTTTACCTGAGAGCCCCTTAACTTCAAAATTACAATAATTCAGAGGGAGGGGGTTTGTATTTTCCATTTCAAGGGAGGCTCCTGCCTTCCTTAGCAGACACCTGGCTTTTCAAACCAAGGCAACCCTCATGTCCCAAATTGCACACTGTATTTACCTCCTCACCAACACAAAACGAGATTGTGCTGACCTGCAAAGAAACTCAATTTCACAGAGAGAGTTATCAGGGAATGTATGGGAGTGGAAGACAGATGGGAGAGGCTGGATATTATTCCCAAGATCACGCCTGAGATGGGATCCATCACATCTCGTACCGTAAGGAAGCCGTGCCAGCACAACTTTGGCTCTCGGGGGCTCCTTTTATGCATTTTTTAATCAGCATCAAAGCAACTGGCAATCATGGCTTGTACCAGAGCTTGGAGACAGCAGCTCCCTGAGAGGAGTGGAGACAGCTGTGCCTGGGAGATGCGGGGTCCTGCCCTCTGCAGATGCTGCTGGCTCTGTTTTCATCTGCTGCTCCACTTCTCTGCAAACCCAGGACCTGCCTGGAGTTTCTCTGCCTGGGTTTGGGCATAGAATCATGGAATCATAAAATCACAGAATCATGGAATGGTTTGGGTTGGAAGGAAGATCATCTGATTACAACTCCCCTGCCATGGCAGGGACACCTTCCACTGTCCCAGGCTGCTCCAAGCTCCATCCAGCCTGGCCTTGGACACTTCCAGGAACCCAGGGGCAGCCACAGCTGCTCTGGGTAACCTGTGCCAGGGCCTGCCCACCCTCACAGGGAAAAATTTCTTCCTAAAAACTTACCTAAACCTACTTTCTTTCAATTTAAAGCATAAGATGGGCACGTCTCTTTGGGCAATGACCCTCATCTGCCTTTACAGCCTGGGGAGTGCATGAGGCTTCTTGATTTAGGACCCAAAAGTTCTGACCTTAAAGAGTGCCAAGGATGGGATGCAGCCACATGTCCTGGATCTGGCTGAAAGCAGGTTGGATGAGCCCTGTGGATATTTTCCCCTTTGAATGAGAGCTAAGAGTGAGCTGAAAGGCAGCAGCATCCACAGAAAAGGAGACTCAGAGCCTCAGGACCTGCTGGAGTCCTTCTGCTTCACAGCTGCCTCTCTCCACATCAGGATTTTATCCACAGAGTGCAGAAGTATTTTATATGCACATGACATTCCTCACATTTCAGGCTTGCATGGCCACTGCAGTGTGGGGAGTAATTTTTCTCATGGTTGCTGCTAAGATTTCATCTCTGACAGTGGGATACACCTTGCTGGATATAATACGAGAAGCGGGAAGAATTCTGAGTGACTTTTTGTCTGCCAAGCAGGGGTTGCAGCTTTGTAATTCTACACAAATAAGTTCATTGCTGATTTGTAAACAGGGTTGTACATGAGGAGGAGGAGCTGAAGGGTTTCCTTTGAAGGCCCTTGTCAGCACCGTCTGAACGCAGCTGGCAGACAAATGCAAAATGAGATTTGATGCCATGAAGGGGAAGGTGGAAAATGAATGAAGGTGGAAAATTTTAAATGAAAATGTGAAGCAAACTTGTCATTTTGTGGGTTTGGTTTTTTTTTTGGTGGGATGGATCATCAGCAAAATGAATCATCTTGGGTGAGGAGTGAGATAAGTTGATAAGTCCTGCCCTTGAGACCTTTAAAAAATGAGGGAAAAACTTTGCCTGCCTCATAGGCTAGGAGAGAGTGGTCAGATTTCTCTGGAGGTCAGGCAGCATCTTCCCGTTTTAATACCAAGGAATCTCACCTTGCAGGGCAGAGCCCCTGTTTATGGACAGGAGATGCAAACCCAGGGGCAGTAAGGGGCATCCTGAGAACTCACTGAGCAATAAGGGGAATTCTGCCCAGAGAAGCTGTGGCTGCTCCATCCCTGGAAATGTTCATCCAGTTTGGATGGGGCTTGGAGCAACCTGGTCTAGCGGGTGGCATCCCTGCCCATGGCAGGGGGTTGGAATGAGCTGGTCTTTCTTGTCCCAGCCCAAACTTTTCAAGGATTCTGTGGTTCTCAGGCACCCTGAAGAACTGGTCACTTGCCCTTCTCCCAGGGAATGGCTTCTCCCACCTCATGCTTGGTTTTCCATGGGCTCCCAGGAGGTGCAGGCTCAGTCCCACTGCAGGTTTTTAGCTCTGCCCCCACGTCAGGATGGGCAATGCAAGGAAAGCAAAGCTTCCTGCAGGATTGGCCAGTTCTCCCTAAAAATAAAATATTGGTTGGAGGTAAAACACAGATCTTGGTCTCCCCTCCTTGCTCTGATACAACCTCCCTCCTCCTTCTCCCCTGGGAAGTTCCAGGTTGGGATGATGAGAAAGGAGGATGTTTTCCCCAGATCTCCAATCTACCCCTGGGAACTGTGGGAAAGAGTCGAAGCATGATTCAAACACAGCACAACTCACAAAGAAACATCCCAAAAAACACGCAGAACTTTCCAGAGGAGGAAGAAACCCATAAAATCCAGCTGACACAGCCCTGGGAATCTGTGGCTGTTGTCATTACTTGCCTGGTAAGGAGTCAGGACCACGCAGGGATCTGTCACTGCCAGGAGGCTCTTGAACATCTGTGGCAACTGCAGCAGCATCTGAATGAGGAGGGAGAGATTAATCATGCTCTGGACGTTCCTGGCTAATGCATCTTCCCTGGCAGCCTGCAGTCGGTGACAGGGATGTCCTGAACTCTGATTTGCAGTGGGCTCAGCAGGGACACCCAGACAGCTGGGAGGATCTGCCCTTAAATGGCTTCATTTAAAAGTTGCTCTCTGGTTAAATTGCTTTCAAATGTTGCTAACTTCTGCCTTGGTTTTTTGTTTTTTTGTTTTTTTTTTTTTTTTTTCCACTTAATCCCAGCTTTGAGAGCAGTGAATGAGCCTGGAAGGGGATGCAAACAGAATTTGGAGCTGGAATCAAGGTTGGTTTCATTTGAGCAAAGCAATCAGCACAGGCAGCGGGGTTCTTTTGGCTTTTGGGATCAGAGAATGGGGATGCAGGTGGGGATGCCACACAAATAAAAGGTGAAAAGAGAAAGCAATTACAGCCCCTAAAACCCTGCCATGGCTGGATCAGTCAGTGAGTGTCTGCCTCCCCCACAGGTCACAGCTTTTGTCCCAACATCAGGAAAGGAAAAGGGAGGGGAATTAACTGGGTCCATTAATGGGCTGCACAGAAATATAGAATTATTAAGGTTGGAAAAGACCTCCAAGATCATCAAGTCCAACCTTTGACTGAGCAGCACCCTGCCCACCAAACCATATCACAAAATGCCACATTCACTCGTTTTTTGAACACTTCCATGGCTGAGAACTCTATGGGCTGTCTTCACAGAAGGGTTTTTCAGGTTTTATAGGCTTTTAATATCAACTGAAAGTATGGAGAGCCTTCTGTGGCTCATGGTAGGTGGAAGAGGTGGTGGTTTTATGGACCCTTCTGCTGGCTGTCTGGAGAACACTGGCAGTGATGGCTTCATCTCCTACACACCCACTCCCACACAAAAAGATGATTTTTATACTGGAATCACAACATTTTTTTGCTTCCTGAAAAGTCAATGTGATCTCTACGGTTTCACCTCACACAAATAAGATTAAGTCAATTCCTGGTGCCCCTTAAAGACTTCTCCTCTCTGAGCCCTCTGAAAAGGATGGAATTGCAAGGGATCCATCCCAGCCCCACATTAGGAATAACCAATCTGTCTGTGCAAGTGAAGAGCAGCAAATCCATCAGTGAACGGGTCAGGGGAAGTGCCAGCAGTGATGATCAGGTAAACTCCCAGGGGCTGAGGTGATGGAAGGCAAAGTCCTTCAGCTGAGAGCAGGAACAGGCTGTGGAGGCAGCAATTTTTGGTGTTGTGGCAGTTCACAGTTCTCTCACATTTTTGTTACCTCACAGATTCATGGTGAAAATGGGGTTTTACTCAGTTTTGACAAGATCGTCTCTCCCTCTGCAAGACAGGCCATTTAAGAAATAAAGGTTGTGTAAAAGCATTTATCTGAAGGCTGTGGAAGAAGGAAATGAAATAGGGAGCAAAAGAAACTGTTTCTGGCTCTCTGTGAAGGCAAAGCCACAGAAAGCAAAGACCAGATTCAGCCAGACTCACTCCTCTTGGCTCCATTGGTGTTCCCTGCTGCCTTCAGAGGTGAGCAGGCATCCAGAACCAGAGAGAAATACCATGGGGTAATCCATAGAAGGACAGTGACACCTGACCTCAGGGAGAAGAGATATTCCCAGCTCTAAAATACTGTTTCTAGGTAATTTTACTCCAGATTTTACTCCATTTCTGGTAATTTAACTCCAGATTTTGATGCCATGCTTATTCCATCTCCTTTGATGAAGCAGAGCAGTGCTGTGGCCATCCCATGCTGGTCACCCACAAGAAGCCCTGGGCTCTGGACACAGCATGACCACAAACCACAGCTCTCTCCTGGGGCACACAGGAGGGGTTTCAAGGTCACTGTGTCACGATTGTGGCACAAATAAAGAGCTGTTGGAAGCTTTTGTTCCCAAGCTCCACTGTTACAAATCTCACCCTGCCTTGAACTACTGTATTTGCAGGGTGCCCTGTGGCAGGGAGGAATGATGCATTTGACTCCATGTTCTTAGAAGGCTGATTTATTATTTTATGATACTATATTTTATTAAAGAACACTAAACTGAACTATACTAAAGAATACAGAAAGGATAATTACAGAAGGTTAAAAATATAATAATGAAAACTCGTGACTCTTTCCAGAGTCCTGACACAGCTTGGCTCTGATTGGCCAAAGAGTGAAACAATTCACATGAAACCAATGAAACAGTCTCCAAACACATTCCACATGAGCAAAACACGGGAGAAGCAAATCGGATAATAACTGTCTTCCTTTTGAGGCTTCTTAGCTTTCCAGGACAAAATCCTGGGTGAAGGGATTTTTCCAGAAAATATGACTGTGACATTGAACCACCTCCTCCTTCCTTCAGGGGCCCTGGGGAGCTGGGATTGGCACCTGGGAGTGCTCCCAAAGCAGCTGGGACTGAAGGCAAGTGGTGTCTCGGGCCATTAGCCCTGGCTCTGTGCCACCAAGCCCTTCCACGGCGTGTCTGTCACTGTGATGGATGATGGCACAGCTCAGCTTGTCCCCAGCCAGGGACTCACAGAAACCTCCTGAGGGGGCTGAGGGCAGAGAAGGAATAAATGGGGCGTGAAGAATCTGTGGGGGAAGGAGGGAATGTGCACCCTGACCACCCAGGGACATCACCTGCAGGGTGTTTGGGAGCTGGGGGAGGGATAACTGGGGGTGGCAGCCAGAGGAAAGGCTATTCTCTGGAGAATGGACATTCAGGAGGCTGCTGGAGGTGCAGGGAATGGGGGTGGGAGAGGGAAAAGCTGCTGGAGGGGCTGGGATGAAACAGAGCTGGGGAAGTGCTGCAGGCAGGTGGGTGGCAGGGATGGAAAAAGGAATGGAATATCACTAATTAGATCAGGAAATGATGGGACTGACCCTATCCCAGCCCCACATGGAGGCAGGTGGATATCACAGGCTGATAAAAGCCAGCTGCTGCAAGTTGCCAATAAGCAAGTTGTCAATTCTGGCTTTGTTAAGCCAGAATTCCAAATAAATTCAGCTGTGCTGAAGGCATTTTCCTCAGGGGGGGATGCCCATGGTGCAGAAAGGTTATGTGCACATATTTTGGTGAAGACCTTTCCCAAACAGAGCATTTGGGTGTATCACTCCATGGCCTAAAGGCAGAATTATTATTTTTACTCTGCTTTTTATAGTTCAAAATACCTGACACACATCTGAAAATGTGTGTGAGCCTTTTGTGGGATCAAGAGTTGTGGGGAAAATTTAGGACCATGTGGTGAAGGGAGCAACAGCTGGGGAAATTGTGGGTGTAAGAAATCTGCCAAGTGAACAGCCCTTGCACAGTTCATTTATGAAGACAGTGGTAAAATAAGAAGAAAATTAAGAAAGTTCATTTATGATCTGACACACACAGGCTGCAGAGGGTTTGGAGAACCAGCACCTGGAGATGATCTCAGCAAGCACAAACCCACAAAAGTCTGAAAGCTTCTGATGCCACGTTAGCTTGCTTACAGCTGGCTGCAAAAATCCTGTGTTCCTTCCACTTTTAAATAGAGGACGGCAAAGTCTTTGGGGGGAGATGAGTTTGTGTAATTTGTGAACAATTTTTCATTAAATCACAGAATGGTTTTGGGTTGGAAGGGACATTAAAGGTCACCCAGTTCCAACCCCATGCCATGGTCAGAGACATCTTCCATCATCCCAGGTTGCTCCAAGCCCTGTCCAGCCTGGCCTTGGACACTTCCAGGGATCCAGGGGCAGCCACAGCTTCTCTGGGCACCCCGTGCCAGGGCCTCACCACCCTCAAAGGGAAAAATTTCTTCCTAATATCCAGTATAAACCTATTTATTTCTCTTTAAAACCACTTGTAAAGTGCCCTTTACAAGGACACTCCACACCGTTCTAAGAATTCCCTCTTCCTTGCCTTTGCTGTAGAAGCAGCACAGGGCAGCCCCAGCCCCGTTCTGCCTCCATTTCAGGGATCCTGATTGTTACTAATGATAATAACAGCATTTACAGGCCCTAATCAGAGCCAGTGCTGGGCTGCTCCTGACTCAAACACCACACAAGCAACACAGACACCTCTTACAGCTCCCTGTTCTTTTGTGACACTGCAGGAAGGTGTAATTAACCTGACACCAGCAAGAAAGCTGCTTATTGATATTTTCCCCCATCTTGCTCTCCCAAAATTTTCATTTTCCAGACCATATTTGAGATTCACCCTTAATTTTCTGTATTTTCTCCAGATACCAAAATGCTGCTCCTCCCTTCAAGTACTATCAGCGTTACCCTCAAAGCAAGAAATGTTGTTTTTGTCAACTTCTATGAATCACTGCCCAAATATTTCAGCACCTGTTTGATTTGTGTAGTCCTATTAATTTCATTCAGGTTTAAGCCCTGTCAGTTATAAAACCGAGGCATGTGATGTGCTGTAAATTTGAGAGCACATGAAACATTTGTGCCCAATTTAAGAGCAGTTTGATAAAAGAACAGCTTGCTATGCTGGAAACCCTTGAAAGCTGTGCAAAAACCACTCAGTTAAGGAAGGAGTAGATGGAGAAATTATGTGTATGTTACAATTCTGATTATATGTGGGGAGACATCGTTCAGAGGTAAAGAAAATGCCTTGTAAAATTGTCAGTGACCAGCAGAAGGAAAACATTCTGGATTGCGACTGTGTTCGAGGGGTCCCAGGATGAGGGAAGAGATGAGAATCTTGACTCCATGTTTCAGAAGGCTGATTTATTATATTATGATACATATATTATATTAAAAATGCTGTACTAAATCTATACTAAAAGAATAGAGAGAAAGGATTCAGACAGAAGGCTAGCGAGGAATAGAATGGAATCAATAACAAAAGCTTGAGACTCTCAGGGAGTCGACACAGCCGGACCATGGTTGGTCATCAAGTAGAAACAATTCATGTGAGACCAATCCAAGATGCACCTGTTGGTAAACAACCTCCAGACCACATTCCACAGCCATCAGATAGTTATTGTTTACATTTCCTTTCTGAGGCTTCCCAGCTAGAATAGGAGAAAAATCCTAGCAAAGGATTTTCATAAAAATATCGTGGTGACACTGGATCTGCTGCTGGGAGTGCACTGAGCTCCAAATGCCTTGCAGAGAGCTGGATTCTGATCCTGACACCTCAAAGACCCAGCTTGTACCACCCAAAAAATGATGTCTGCCCGGCTGAGGTGGGATTTCACCTCTGTCCCACCCAGCCTGTCTGGCTCTGCTGGCTTGCAGGACTCCAAGCCCACGAGCTCTGCTGCTGCAGGCTGATGTTCCCAAGAGATAATGAACATATTTCAGGCAATCAGTCATTAGGAGCCTGTTTGCTTCCACTTGTGCCACAGCTGAGTCTGGGCTCCTTTGGGGAATTGTCTCATTTCATTGCCATGGAGAGATCAAGTCTTAGGTGATCTTGCAGATATCGTGGACCTACCTAAAAAGTATAAAATTATTCTGAAGGCAAACTTCTGAGGCAATTTATTAGCAAACCCTGAATATGTGTTGATCCAAGTCACTTATCTCTTCTTCCTCTCTGGGAAATAAACAGATTTTTTTTTTTTTTTTTGTTTTCCAAGGTAAAGCAGACTTGAGGCTGAAGTGGGAAGCCAAACACACTCTCTTTGATATTGCTGCTGTCATCTTCGTGGTCCCCATGGGGTTCCTCTCAGCCATCACCCATCCCTGGCAATTTTCCTGGGCTGTGAGCACGGAGCTAGGACAGATCCCCTGGTGCACGGGGAGGCAGTGTTTCCAATATACAAACTGCAGCGGGAAGGGAGAGCCCTCTGCTCTGCTCCTTCCCTGGGCAGAGAGAGAAGCAGGTGGGCAGCTAAAGGGGGAGGCTGGCAAAGTTTGAAGCAGATTTTTTATTACAAAATGTAATGCTGCAGAGCCCTCTGGGCCCTGTATTATTTTGGGTTTTGTTCTGCTTCAAAAAGGTGCTGCTCAGCCCTCTCACTGTCTCAGTGCTGAGTATTGTGAACTTGTGTGTGCCTTCTCCTTGTTCCTGTTGTTTCTCACTGAAAAATCATCCATGGCAGAGAAAGGAGAGGGATAATTCTTGGATTTCCTTTCTTAAACCACTCTTAACACCCTGAATTATCTGCCCAGCCTCCAGGTGCTTCTGCAGAGTCACAGGTTTCTGTTTCACGTGTTTCCCATGTCTCCTTTACCAGCCCTATGTGGGGCTGTTGGCATTTTCAGCCCTCTTGAATCCAGCTGATGGATCAGCCCTGCTGATAAATTAAGGTCAGGAGGTTCCTCTGAGCCCAAAACAAGATAAAAACACAGTGAATAAACAAGATGTGCAACAAGGAATAAGAATTTCATTTTTTCTCTCTTGCTGGCAGACATCGGGTGTGGCTCAGGTCCACCTGGGGACCAAGGAGAAGGCAGGTGATCTCCAAGGTTCCAGCCCAGCCAAGGAGGGATCTTTTTAATTCTATTCCTGCATTCCATGTGTTCAAACCAAGGGAGATAGGAGGGATCCCTTCACAAGACAAAGAAGAGAAGAAAAGCTTCACTCCCCAGCACTGCAGGGCTTGAAAGCTTTAGCACAAGAAAGACTAAACCCTGGAGCTCTACCCTAGCATAAGTTATTCCTATTTCTCCATTCTCCTCTCTTTTCCTAATTTTCTCCCCTTTGATCTTGGCTTGCTGCTTCTGGGGCTTGTGTAATTTCCCCCCTGGGCAAGTGGAAGAGCTGCAAACCTTCCCTTTCCTTCCTGGAGTCACAACCCTCAGGCACTTCTCTCATCTGGGTGCCTGTGCACTAGATCTGCCTTCCAGCACCAGGTCACCTTCACCTGGGCTCTTTCCAGGGGACATTTTTTGGCCTCAGAGGACTGGCCATGACTTTTCTCCAGAGGCAACTTCGCCTGGAATCTTTGTGATGCTGGGGCTGACAAGGAGTCCACGGCCAAGCCAGTGTGGCTTTGGTGTCTGAGGATGGCTCAGCTCCTTTCCCACGTCCCCAAAACAATTTGCTGGCGTCTTAGGGCACATTAATCCATCAGCTTGAAATAAATTGAGTTTGAGAGGTGCTTCCATGCATTGCTGGGCCCACAGCAGCCAGGAGAGGAGAAGAGCTGAGGTATTTCAGTCCTGCAAGGCTCAAACTGCAGGTGACACTCAGATAGTCCCACTGGACGTTTCTGGAGTGATCTCTATAGAGGTGGAAAAGGCAGAAATGGGATTTTTTTCCCCCCAAGATAATGTTGTGACTGGAAAAGGAAATATTGCTTCACCAACACTTACTGGCCTCATGGTTTTAGAAAGACTTTTGGGGTTTTTCATCTCTTTGTGTCACTGAGAAAGGGAAAAATGATCTTTCTCAGCACAGGGAAGTCACCAGCAGGACCAGGGAGCAGTGATAGCTGAGCTGGGCTCTTTTCAGTGCTTGAAGGGTTAATATGGGCTTAAACCAAAGCAGAAGTCCCCAAAAACTGCTCAGCAGGCCTGTGAGGAACCCCAAATCTTCTTTGTGTTCAGTCTTCTGCTGCTGACAGCATTTCTCCAGGATAGAACCCTCTCTCTCTGTGCTTGCAGACAGTGGTTTCCTCCCCTTTGATGACACTATTTTGAGTTACACTTTGTCCTCTCTCCTCTGAGATGAAGATGTAGAGGGATTCCCATCCCATCACAAGGAAATACCTGCTGTTCTTAAAGAAGCCAAAATCTAACCCTGAGAAAAGTCTCAGGGAAGAGTTCATCCTCCAAGAACTGCTGCTGGCCCCATGCAGGCTTGAGCTGTGGGACTAGACAGATTATTTTGGAGGTTTAACTCATCACCCAGACTGAGAATTTGCCATTTTTTTCCTGTGAATTATGTCACATTCCTCATCAATTCTATGCTAGTCACATGTTTTCCAGCATTTCTGTGAACAGGATTTTTAGGGTCCAAATTGCTGCGAAAAGCAATGATGGTTTGTTCTGCATTTAATGTTTTAATTATGACTTTTGTTTCTGCTTCCCGACTGGAAAGATTTTTTTCTTTCTCTTTTCTCTTTGCTGATTGTGAATACTCAAAGACGTTGGCCAGGTGCCTGGAGCTGTGCAAACTTTTCTGTTGCAGGTATTTATCCTGAAAATATTTAAAGGAGATAATGGCAATGGTAAAAAACACAACTTACTGCAGAAATCTCACTCTCAAGCAAGTTGACTAACTTAAAAAAAAAGAGAGAAGGAGTTGAAAATCAATGTTTTTAGTGTGAAAATGCCCATTTAGTTGCAACGGACAGAAGAAATACAGTTTTAAAGCCCAAATCTGCCATTAAGTGGTCATGTAAAATGTCTTAGGATTGGCCCATACTTCAAAAATAAATATTTTATTTTCTTTGTAATTTTTGTTCAGATTCAGATTACTGAAAGGAATTGCTGGTGAAGAATAGATGGCCCTGAAGAGCTGGAGTGCAGATCTTAAGTTCTACCTCTTGATGACTTCTAATTGTATAGAACACGGCCATAAATACCCTTCTTCATGGAAGGCAAGGGCTGCAGGGGTTCCATTGCTGATATCAGAATATTTGCTTCCTCTTCCAGGTGTCCCTGGCCATGCAGGGGTGTTGGAACTCTATGATCTTCAAGGTCCCTTCCAACCCAAACCTCTCAGTGACTCTGTCTTGGTTTGAACAGCCAGGTGTCTGCTAAGGAAGGCAGGAGCTCCCTTGAAATGGAAAATGCAAACCCCCTCCCCCTGAATTATTATAGTTTTGAAGTTAAAAGGCTCTCAGGTAAAGACATGGGAGTAGGAATAACAGTTCTTTATTAGGAAAAAATAAAAGTAAAATAAAAATACAATATTACAACAAACCACTGCCAGAGTGAGAAGAGGAGCTGGCACCCTGTGGGTCAGGGTGGTGGCAGCAGTGCCATTCCATGGTGGCTCAGCCCTCCTGCAGGGCCAGCTGTGCTTCTGCTGGAGCAGGGATCCTGCACAAGGCTGGAGTTTTCCTCTGCAGCTCCAGGGCTGCTGGAGATGGGCCTGCTCTCCCTCTGGCAATGCAGGGCAGCAGAAAGCTGCTCCTCTGGGAATGCAGGGGGCAAAGGCTGCTGTGCTGCTGCCAGGCTCAGATTGGATCCAGGTAGGAATGCTTGGCTCCTGCCCTGGGCAGAGCATCTCCCCATGGGATGATGGAATTGGATCAGCCCTGCAGGGACACTCAGTGGCCATGGAGAGCAGAGATCTCCTGGAGGGAGGATTGGCTGTGGGAGAGATAAAGAAACCTGCCCCAGGAACAGAGAGAACTGCCCCAGCTCTGACAGATGGGGATAGAACACAGACTCAGCCACATCTTCTAACCCAAGACAGACTCTATGGCCATTTTGGGTGGGTGGTGACATCTTTTAAATGGTCCCAGCTAATCTGAACTCATCTGTCAGGAAGCATCCATGGCTCCTTTGAGCCTCTGGAATGGATTAGAGGGGTCTTCTCAGCATGTCCCTAACCCAGGCCTCAGCTCAGCTGTGCTGAAGCAAACAGATTGTGTTGAAGATAACCAGATGTGAGCAAATAAAGGGGCTCAGCGGAATTTGGGCCATGTGTGCCTGATCTCTGAGAGCCTTCAAGAGATCCTCCAGCCCCCAGTTCAAGCAGCAGTGACAGGCAAGTTCTTCAGGCCCTTTCTGGAGATCTGAGGCAGGTGAACTTGTCAGGTGAGAGCGAGGGGTCAGCAGTGAGGAGGGGAAGGCAGAGCTGCGTCAGATAATCCTGTTTACAGGACATGGAGTGAATCAGAGGATCACAAAATCATGGAATGGTTTGGGTTGGATGGTATCTTAAAGATCAGCCAGTGCCTCCCCTGCCATGGGCAGGGACACCTTGCACTATCCCAGGTTGCTCCAAGCCCTGTCCAGTCTGGCCTTGGACACTTCCAGGGATCCAGAAGCAGCCACAGCTTCTCTGGGCACCCTGTGCCAGGGCCTCACCACCCTCACAGGGAAGAATTTATTCTTAATATCCAATCCAAACCTGCCCCTGGTCGCTTCAAAGACATTGCTCCTTGTCCTGTCACTCCATGTCCTTATCAAAGTTCCCTCTTCAGGCACTGGGAGGTTTTATAGGATCTCCCTGGAGCTTTACCTTCTCCAGGCTGGGCAATCCCACCTCTCCCACGAGGAAAGTTGCCTTACATTGAAAATCCTGGTTTTTAAGAATGAGAAAACACCAAATGAATGCTCCTGCCTGCTCAGGATGGCTCTAGAACTGTCTCAGGGTCCTCCACCCCACCTGGGTTCCTGCAGCTTTCATGGGTCTCTGTCAACCCTCTCACAAGGGAAGGTTCCACAAGAAACTTTCAGCTGGCTGATGAAAGTATCCAGCCAAAAGGTGGTTGTAGGTGTGCCTAGAGGTTTGTCTAGACATTTTATGAGTCAGATGCAGCAGTCTGGGTGTCCCTAATACACTCTTTTTGTCTTTTATCATCCTCTTTTGCAGTCGAATTTAGCAATTCAAAAAACAACCTCCTTCCCACCCCTTTCATTCCTTCTCTGAAAGGGATTGTTGGTCTTTTTATTGGTCTGATTATTGGTGTTTTTATTATTTTTAAGAGTAATCTAAGCTTTCCAGGACCTCTGCTGTCAGGCTGCCTCAGATATTGCATTGACAATTCCCAGCTAGATTTATCTCCAAGAATATTCAGTGCCTCCCGTTGGCATTATCCTTCTGCTAATTGAAATTCTGTCCCGAGGAAGAAAACTGAGAGATATCCAAAGGGGGGCAAGAAATAGCAAAGCAAAAAAGTAAACCAAAACAAGCCTCTAAGACAATTCCCCAGGCTAGAAATCTGGAACAATGTTTTATTCCTTCCCCTTACAGTCAGCTTCCCAAAGGGGCTGTCTTATCAAATATTAAATGGGGTAATCTTAGTAACTAAAGAGTTTATACATATAAATGGAACCCCACAATGCTGATCACAGGGCACAATCCAGTGTACAGAGCACTTTTCTGCTGGGATTCACCAAGACTCTTGGTGATTTCTTATCAGTTGGCTTTTTAAGAGTTCAGAGTTGTTTTCATCCATTTTTTTTTCCCAGATGTTTTGTCCCATAACATTTTGGGGTTTGTTATGTGGCCTAAAGCCCACATGTGACCCTACCTGTATTTTTGACAGGTGAAAGAACCTCCCAGAGTGCTGTTTTCAGAGTCAGGAGCACAAATACCATCAAAATTTGTACCACTTGTCAGGAAAAACCATTCCAAGTGTTCTGGAGCTGCTGCCTAGGTCAGAGCACCACAAACCCTTTGGCTTTTCACCTTTGAGCTCACAAGAGCATTTAAATTTAAACAAACACAGCAAATCTGCAGCTGGTTTCATTGTGGTTTGACATGGGCACAACTCCCTCCCGTCTTCAAGGGACTTGGTGATCATTTATATAATGAAATACATGACAGAAATGACAGGGAAGGCACAGAAATCCCTGAGCCACTGAGAGATGCTGCCCTGTCATGTCTTATGTTGGGATGTCCAACACTTCCAGGTCCTGCCTCTTGACCTAGCAAAGGAAATTACTGAATGGAGGAGGTTGTAAAAGTTCTGCTGGAAGGAGAAAAAGGGATACTGAGGAAATGTGAGGTGCCCAAACTCAGTTTTATCTTATTTATTCAGACTGACCAGCAGGTTTGGTAGAAGAGATGAGGAGACCATCATCTTCCAGTCTCAGCTTTGTGCCTGACCCTAGAAAATCCTTCCTTTGTGGACTTTATTCTTTTCTTGCTGAATTAATGCTGAGGGTATTTTATGATGCTTCCCAGGTGTAACTTCCAAAGGATTTGCAGTCTGGTTTGTCAACAACTGAAGGGAATCTTTGGGAAACATGGACCAGCTCTGAAGCCCGGGGTGCCCAAAACACTCCACAAACAGAACGAGGTTGGAATCCCTTCCTTTTACCTAACTTAATGCTGAAATATTCCAGACTGGCTTTCTTCTCATAAATACCTGCATGTAAAGGCCAGCAAAATTATAAGGTGGTGTCCTCAAGCCACTCCTTGTGCCCTAAATCATCAAAAATAATGCAATTTAGGGAAAATTGTTGTTTGGCCCTTGTTTGGCCCAACTTGAAAAGAAGCAGGGTGTGTTTTCATTGAGGAGGTTTAATGTGGGTTGGATGTTTGCAGTCTGGCTTGTGCCAGGGAGTGGGTTGTGGATAAGGAGGATTGAGGGGTGGAGTGAGTGCTGCTCTCTCTCACTCTCCAGGGTGAAGGGAAGGGGTTTGGCTGTGAGTGGTCAGCAGTGTGAGACACCCACTGCTTTTACGACTCTGTTAAGAAGGAAAAGAAGGAGAAAGGAGATGGAGATTGGATGGGTGGGGAAAGTGAGGAGCCCTGGGTGAAGGCTGGAAGCCCCATCCTGTGAAGATGGAAGAGTGGCAGGAAAAGGGATGGATTTACAGCCCCAGATGGCTCCTTGCATTTGTCCTCCTGCAGACAAACAGACACCCTTTGAATTATGGGGCTGTAATTCTGTTTGGGGACGGTGCATGGGAAGAGCAGGGGGAGGCTGTGAGAGCTGTTTGGTGGTTTTGTGACCTCCCCAGAAGACCTTGATGGAATTCCAGCCCCATAACTCACAGCTGCCTCCTCTGGATCCAATTCACCAGAGGTCTCTGATGTGGAAGTTGAGCTGGGGTTGGGAGCTGTGCCTTGCTCCTGCTGGGGAGTTAATCAGATTGCCTTTGCTAATGCAAAGCAGGGCAGGTTTATGAGCCAGTTTCCCTGGATTCTGGCTCAGCTGGGGCACTGGGAAAGCACAGAGCAAACCTGGGTGCTGTTAATGTCATTGGATCAGTGTCTGAACATCTTCTTTCCGAGTCATCCATCACCAAGAAGGAGCACGGGCCATGGTGTGGCCCCTGAGGTGACCCTGGTGAGCCCTGGAGATTTTCCATGTGGCTCTTCCAAGGGCTGAGAGCTGCCTGCGAGTTTATCCTGAACTGCAGATGAGCAAGACCCAACTCAGGGCCACCAGTCCTGATTCAGTGTGTGAGATCAGGCCTCCTGGACAATTAACCAATATGATTAGGCAGAGGCTGTTTTATTGTTTATATTTATTCTCTGTTTTTACATTCTAAAACTACTGGACACACTGATCACACATTTCTTGACTGGTGCCTCTGTCTTGTCCATGTGTTCTGCATGCACTTCTCAGGGTATGTGTTTGGTTACAGTCCAGGTGCATCACCACCCTCTTTTACCTAGTTCTTGTGGTCTTGGCATTCTGTTCCTCAGCCTCTCCTTTCTTAATTTAGCACAATTTATGTCTTAGTAACCTTGATGAATTCCAGTTATTCTTCTGCTGACAAGAATAACCAAAAGTGGTTTGGCTGGAGCACACTGTGGCCTAAATCTTGCAAATGCATTGCTACAATCCAGGACATGAGATCTGGCGCAGTTCCACACCTGTGGCCCTGGTCCATTACATTCCAGAGAAGGACAGGTCCTGATGGTACCTCAGGGTCTGTATTTTGGCACCCCAGTGCTCCTCCAGCAAAAGTCCATCCAACTCAACAGGACACCATGACCAGGACTAACCTGACACCAGCCAGTCTGAGACAAAGCTGGGGTGTCCTGGGATATAGCACTTTTTCCAGGGGATAGATTTCCCTCTGGCATCCTCTCTCGGTCCCCAAACTCTGCATTTCAAAACTTAAATCCAACTTCGGACCACTTTTTAGGGCTCATTCTCTTCCCCCCACCAGCCCCAAACAAGTGAACACCATGCTCTCACTGCCAGAGCAGACTGACCCTTTAAAGCCCTTCCTTTTCCAATATTTTTTTACAAACACCTCCTGACCCAGCAGACCTTTTCCCAGTATTTTTTTAGGTCTAGCTCTGTATATTTGGCCCTCTGAAGCCACAGTGTCTTAGAGCCTAAGGTACAGAGAGAGCCAGACTGGATGCATTTTTACCCATGAAGGGAAAAACAAATCCATGATAGAAGCTCATCCCAAGCTGTGCCTGGCCATTTTCTGGGAGAAAACCATCCAGAATTGTGCTGGGGGCCTGCTAACAGCTGAACACCACAGACAACTCATCACAGAGCCTGGTTCTCCACCTTGGCCTCCTTTTATTTACTAGCACAGATGTAGCCAGGAAAAACACGATGCCTGCTGGTGTTCTCTGCTTGTCATGTCCCTGCCCACAACATGTTTGCGTGTCATGAGTTGTGACTGAGTGCTGACCTGCCTGCCTGTGTTGTAGGAACGAGGGCTGCATCCCATATGGCAAACTGAAGGAAAGCTGGCCTGTGGAGAAGCCTTGGCATCGTGTTTGGTTTGGGGAGTTATAAGGTCAGTGAGTACATTTCCCACTAGAATTTATGAGAAGGCAGGAAATTCAAAGGGGTAAATTATAATAATAAAAAATAATATTAATAAAACAGTTGTTGTTCTTTCAATTTTTTTTTCCTTGGATGTCTTAGCTGAAGGCAAAAGACCAAATTGATTCCTTCTTTCCTCCCAAATGCTTGCTTGTGGGAACACATAGCACATGGCAGAGAAGTTCAGGGCTCTGCTGTGCATAGAACAAGAGAGTTTGTTCCTAAAACAATTATAGCCAAAAAGGTCAAGGGAGAGCCACTGCTGGGATTCATCCCACCTGGCTTTGGAAAGGCACAGTGCAATCCTCTGCAGCTGGGTGAGCTCCTCCCTGGAGCCAGCCAGAGGAAACAGCATTTCCCTCTGTCAGTCACTGATCTGTTTGAGCCAGCAGGGCTGTAATGAGATTAATTGGATCCTGGAAGGGCTCAGTTTTCACTGGTGGCTGCACAGAGAGGCAGGACAAGCCCCACAAGGAGAAAACACCCACGGCCACTCAGAAAACTCCTCTTCAGAAGGGGTGATTTTGCAGAGATCCTGCTCTGATCAACCTGATCTTGTGGGAGGTGTCCCTGCCCACGGCAGGGTGCTGGAACTAGATCATCTTTAAGTTTCCTTCCAACCCAAACCAATTAGTGGTTTTATTAATAAAGCCTCATTAATCCCAGGATCATTTTCTTGCCACTCAATAAGCTGGAACACCTTGACACTGAAGCTGGCAGGTCTCTGCAGGGCAAAGGATTCAGAATTATGGTCCCTAGCCCTGTCATCACCTTGGTGAGGTGCACCTGGGGCTGAACACAGGGAAAGGATCCCTTGGACAAGTGATATCCAGAGAGAGCTGATGCTGGAGCCATTCTCTGCTGAACCAGAAAACCCCCAGGATGGGGAACGGTGAGGGGAACATCTTAATGCAATCCAGGCAGCTGAACCTGGGAAGAGTCAGAAATCAGGAAACAGGAAATAATAAAGGCAAATTGAATCCTCCCCAGGGTGCTGGAAATGGTCCCTCTCAGCTGACATCTGGGATTGCTTTGGGAAGCTGAGCTGCAGAGGAGTTCCCAGCTTTTACCTGGGAGATAAAGACCATCTCTGAGCTTCGCAGGGCCTTTTCCCCTGCCAGGTTTCCGTGGGACACTTGGGGGATATTATTTACTCCAGTGATGTCAGAGACCTGAAGCAAATGGTCACCATTTGCTCACTGGAGGAAGGTAGGGATTGAGGTGCAGGAAATGGCCCTGATCTTTCATGTACCATAAAAGCAGGAAAGCTTTGAAAATGCCTCTTTTCTGTAGCTTGTGGGAGGGAGAATCCAGCATGGACAGAGAAACTTTAGGGAAAGGATGTGGCACTTGGGGACATGGGTTAGTGGTGGCTTGGCAGTGCTGGGTGAACAGTTGAATTTGGTGATCTTAGAGTGCTGTTCCAATTGTAATGATGAGAAGGTGGCTCCTGCCTGCTTTGTAAGTACCTGCTTGGCCTAGAGTATCCAGCTTAGTTCATCTGGGACCTGGACAGAGGTGTTCCAGAGGCTGGAAGTGGGAGAAGAGGCTGTTGCCTCCAGTCTCCATCACATGTGACTACAGCCAAGGTCCCAGGGAGCACCAGGGTGATGCCCTGTCCTGCTGCAGACAGATCCATGTCAGAGGTTTTCCTCCTCCCTCCTACTCTTTCATTAAGTCTGCAGGGAAATTCTCTGCTGAGCAGCAGCAAGCCCACACATGTTATCCCCCCAAAACCAAGCATTTTCCAGCTGACAACAGGGAGTTCCCACAAGCCTGGAGTCTGCTTGCTTGGCTGTGCTCAGTCATTGCAGCTCCATTTAATATTTGAAAGGGCGTTTTTGTGGGAATAGTTGGTGTTTTGTTGTTTCCCAGTCTTGGCATGGAAGACAAGAGGAAACTGGTGTCAACCATGCCCAGCCCCATGGATTCTCCCAAATCTGCCACACTCAGCTGTGACCAGCCACAAAACCAGTGACTGGGTGGGTTGGGATTGGTACTGGGCTGCAGAGAGCTTTGCTTCTGAGATCTCAGGCAATCCATTTCACCTCTTTGTGCCTCAGGTTCCTCTCCTCCTTTTCCTGTCTGGTCTTACTGACATGGAAGCTGTAATTTCTACAGGGACATTCTCTCTCTTGTCATGCAGTTTGTGGTGGAGACACAGCCTAAAACTACTCTGGTGGAAGTGTGAAAACAACCACTTTGTCTGAAAGCAAGGTTTTACTGAGATATTTTGGTTTGGGTTTAAGCAATGCCCTGAGAAACAAAACACTTTGTAACTCTTTATTTAGAGGTGGTTTTGGGTTTTACCCTAAATAATTCCGAAGAGCCCAAAGCTGAAGCTCTTCCTGGCACACAGAAGTTTTTAGCATCAATTCCCACAACTCACCCTGCTGGCCTGAGGGGTCTGGTGGGGGATGCTCGTGTGGGTGACACACTGCTGGGGCTGGCTGAGCTGGCACTGACCCCCAGGAGAACACTGCACTGACCTGAGGCCTTGGAGAAACTTCCAGAATGGAATGGCAGCACTGGGATTGTGGGTGGGGGGTTTGGATAGAAGTGTGTGATATCACAGGGTGGAAAACTCAGAGTTTAAGGGTTTAGAATACAGTAATATCTATAAAGCAAGATGGGGGTTTTGGGTTTTGGGCTGGTCCTTCTTCTTCTCCTTCTTCTCCATGGCTTTGGGTGGTTTTGCGTAATTGGATAAAAAGTCCCCATTGCGGGGCACAGGTGGTTGATTATTGTATTGGGTTAAAAGTAAAAATAATTTAGTTGTTATTTTTTAAATGGACAGTTTATCCTTAAAAGGCCTTATAGAGAGAGAGATGGGGCTCCATTTTTAGTTTGTTAGTTTGTTAGAAGTGCTGCAGAACTCAGGGTTTGTGAGACTGTGACATAGATAAGAACTAATAAACATCTGAGTCCCAACATGAAATACCAACTCACACATTTAATCCTGACCTTGGCAGGGAAAAGAAGCAAAAGAATCTACATGATTTGAGCCCCAAGCCTTTTCCTCTGTGTCCCAAGGAGCAGCTGGACAGAGATGTCTCATTTCCATGGCTGGATGTGGTCAGTTACAGGTGTACATGTGCTGCTCCTCTACAGGTGCCCAGATATTGCTAAGCAGAACCAGCCTGAAGCTGTCAGAGCTTCATTCAACTCCTTTCCCTCTCTGAAATCCACTCCTGCTTCCTTTTCATAGTCTCCATGGAGTTGAGACTGTGGAAAGCTGTTTGCTTTCCACCAGCCTCATATGTGGTTCCTTCAGTAGGATCCCTGAATTAGTCAAGTTGTCAACCTTTTTTATTTATTTTTATTTTTTAATAGAGCTGATGACACCTCAAAAGCAAACGGAAAGGAATAACCTGTCTGGATCCCACCTCCGCAAGAAAAAAAAAAAATAAAATGATCCAATAAATGTCTTTTTGTGTGACAGGGGAAGGAAAAGAGAGATGACAAAGAAGGAAGGAAGTGTCGGAAGGAAGTGTCGGAAGGAAGTGTCGGAAGTGTCGGAAGGAAGGAAGTGTCGGAAGGAAGGAAGGAAGGAAGGAAGGAAGGAAGGAAGGAAGGAAGGAAGGAAGGAAGGAAGGAAGGAAGTGTCGGAAGGAAGTGTCGGAAGGAAGGAAGTGTCGGAAGGAAGTGTCGGAAGTGTCAGAAGGAAGGAAGTGTCGGAAGGAAGTGTCGGAAGGAAGTGTCGGAAGGAAGTGTCGGAAGGAAGTGTCGGAAGGAAGGAAGGAAGTGTCGGAAGGAAGGAAGTGTCGGAAGGAAGGAAGGAAGTGTCGGAAGGAAGGAAGGAAGGAAGGAAGGAAGGAAGGAAGGAAGGAAGGAAGGAAGTGTCGGAAGGAAGTGTCGGAAGGAAGTGTCGGAAGGAAGTGTCGGAAGGAAGTGTCGGAAGGAAGTGTCGGAAGTGTCGGAAGGAAGTGTCGGAAGGAAGGAAGTGTCGGAAGGAAGGAAGTGTCGGAAGGAAGGAAGGAAGGAAGGAAGGAAGGAAGGAAGGAAGGAAGGAAGGAAGGTTCCAAAATGTGTGGATATGGGGACATGGTTTAGTGGAGGATGTGGCAATGCTGGGTTAACAACTGGACTTGATCTTTAAGGTCTTTTTCCAGCTTCTCCCTGACTTCAGTTCCCTCCCTCTGGCTCTATTTGACACAGAAAGCAGCCATCACAGCCTGGGGCATTTTTATTTCTTTATTTTTTTTAATAAACTTTATTCTATATTACAAATAGTTGTTTGTTTGTTTTTTTTTCTTTTTTTGTTCTGGACTGCAAAATAGGAATGCCTTATATTTACATACACAGGTATACAATTAATTATAACAAAGGTACAGAAGCTTTGCCTTTACCAAGTAACAACGGGATTCCAATTTAAATAGTATAGATTTTATTTCTTTCTTTTTTAACTAGGATCAGTTCAAAATAAAATCAAACTAACAACAACAACAACCTAAGAAAAAGGATCCCAACCTCCTTTCTAATGCTGTCTTGACATCTCTTTGAGGCTGTTAGTAACACTGTGGTGAAAGGAAATGTCTTTCCATTGATTTCAAGTTGGAAGCTTTAGCAAAACAGAGAATGAGACTTCTGGGCTCACGTGTATGTCCAAGACACGGGGTCAGACACAAGGAAGGGCCTCTCTTGTGACCTTAAATAATCCAGTTGCCTCTCTAATCCTTGGGGAAAACACTGGGAGCATTTAGCTAGCACCTAATCTCTCTGCTTCCTTACCCCAGCCTGGGCTGGAAAGTGGAATTTCTCCAGGGAATGGAGAAAGAGCAGCATAGAAAGTTTAAATAACACCAAGTTTCTCTTAAGATATTTCAGAAAGGACTTCAAGCTTGGACATGTGCCTTGATTTCTCCAACTGGCTCTTGTGCCTCAGTCTATCTGAAAGTGAACAGCAACTTCTCCACTGGGGAATGCCAGACTACACCAGTAAAAGAAGGGAATGCTGAAAAGAGCCTGAATGTCCTGGTTTTCCCTCTGTTTTCCACACCCAAGTTTGCTTTACTGAGCTTCCCTGCACACTGCTCTCTGCTGCGAGCGTCTTTGAGGTGATCTGTTTCCAAGCAGAAAGAATTTCTTGAGGTAAACTCTCCATTTTTAGAACAGAAGATTAAAAAAAAAAACCCAAAAAACCAAGAAAACAAAAAAAAACAACCAAAACCAACCAATGAACAAACAACAACAACAACATAAATCAAACACGTGACAGGTTGGTTAGACTAAGCAGCTTTGTTACTTCTGTGGGGTTTTTGGTGGGTTTATTTATTTTTCCAACTGTAAATTCTGGTTTGTTTTTTTTTTTTTTTTTTTTTTACTTCTTTTTTTGACATCTTTCTACAAATTCTTTTTTTTTTTTTTTTGCTGCAAGCCTCTGTCCCATTCCCTTGGGTGAATCTCCAAGTGTAGAGAACTGGGCCATCCCAAATAAAACATGGCTGACAAGCTCTATTTTCAAAGCATTCTCCACAAAGTAGTTATTCCCAGTAAGACAGCAAGGTTTTTTTGGAGAAAGGGGCATTGCCCTGTAACAGAGGTGAGGGAAAACTGCAGGATTCCATGGATCAAACACTACCCTGAAATAGGATCTGCACCAGCTGCAAAGCAGGAAAATTCAGGCTGGGAATGGGCAGGGGGTTGAGGTTCACACCATGATGTTAAGGTTCACGTGTTTCACCAATTTCCTGCTCCACAGCACACCAAGTTTGGATGGCAGGAGTTGGGACATCCCAAAACCTCCACCTGCCCTGAAGGACTACTATGACTACTTATATTTTAATTTCTCCTCTTTTGGAAGAGTCCCCAAATAGCAGTGTTTCTTCCCAAAGCACTTTGTTAAAGCCTTGGAGAAGGACAGATCTACATTTCATGTTTTGACTTAGTTCTGAATAACTGTCCTTCTGATATTTGCTGTGATGTGCTTGGGTTTTTACCTCACAGGCGTCCCAAACTCCAGGAAATCCAGAGGGGACTCAACAGAAAGGCTGACCACTGACTGGACTCTTCAAATTTGATCCACTGGTTTTCAACAGCACTATTAAAAATAATGACAATTATCTGATTTGCTTGGTCTCATTCCCTTCATAGCAAACATTTTCTTCTGGGTGAATGCAGAAGATCGGGAAACTTTGGTAATCATTTTTCAATCTAAGCAATTACCAAACGAAATTCTGCTGGTAAATCCTCATGATCCAATACATTTTATGGTCTTCAGTGTCAAAGACGCAAGATAAGACAACTGCATGGTAACACTACAAGGATGAAAATTGTCATAGCCCTCTTATTTAATGGAGCAATCATCTGATGTGTGCAGGGTTGGATCAAACCTTTGGATATGTTCAGGACAGGATGAAGAGTGGGAAGAGAAGGACTGGGGCATGTTTTAACATTCAGACTCTCTGATCTTAGAGGTCTTTTCCAACCCAAATCATCCTATGATTCTATGCTAGGAGAGGAGGGTGGCTGAATTTCTCAACACCTCATTCCAGACAAATTTCCCCACACTGATGTCCACTGGAAAGCTCAATCTGCACCAGCACATGACGTGATGGATCAGGTCTCAGATCACTGTCACTGACAGCTGAGTCCCCCTCACAGGGAGGACATGAGGTCTTTGCAGAGGAGCTGTTCACCCTTTGTTCCTCTAACCCAGGGGCAAAGCCCCAGAGCAAATCCTGCAGTGAAGAAATAACCTTGACTCTCTCCACAGAACCTCAGAGAGTCCTCGTGAGTTCCCTTTCCCCTGTTTCTGATGGTGCTGCAGGTGCCAGCATTAATTATTTGATTGCAGTGTTTGAGAAATGCCCGTAAAGACCAGCCTATCATCTGGAATATTCTGGATATTAGGAGCCTGTCTATGGGCTTTTAGGAACTTTGGCTCCAGTTCTCTCCATGGGGCTTGGAAAACAGTGTGGGACACTACTTATTTGTCAGGAATTTTTGGTCAAGTGTCGAAAGGGAGGTGGGGGGAAAAGAAATCAAAGGAAAAGAAAGCATCCGTGTTGTAGTAGGGCTCATTCTTCTGCTTGTGTCTTTGTTTTTAGTTGTATTTTACATGCACTTAAAAAATAGTTAGCTCAACAGGTGAGGCTGGGAAGAAAGATGCCAAGACTTCTCATAGACTGGGGGATTCTGGGACACTGGTTGGAAATGGGAAGGGCACTGAAGGGGACAGGGAAGGAAGCCCACGCATTTACATCACAATTCTGGCACATTTTCCAAGCAAAAAAGCAAATCCAGCTCAAACACCAAAATAAAGAGGAACAGAAAGACAAAAAAATAAAGAGGAGATGAAAGAGAGGCAAAACGCAGATTTTCTTTCAAATCCTGGGCATGGGGGAAAGAAGAGGGTGGAGGGAAAGCAGAAATGCCTAAATGGGAAGTTTGGAAAGGGTTAAGACACCACACTCCTGGTGCTTCCCATTTCCCCTAAGTGTTTCATTCTCAGTGTCTCTGAGGTGTTCAAGTTTTTCTCGAAAAAATATATATATATAATATACAGATGAAAAACTCCGTACCAGCAAGAAGAAATAAAATAACAACCATGGAAAACAACCATAACAAACCAAAAACACAGCCCTGAAAACATCGAAAAGAAACAGGGTGAGTCTCAGATTTCCCCTGTGGTGTTCCTCTGACTTCAGTAACAGTACAGGATCACACCAGTTCATTTTGATTTTTTTTTTTTTTGTTTTCTGTTAAACAGCTTCTTCTTCCTCTCATGTGCGCATGTCCAGGCAGGATCGCCCATCACTCATAACCACTTCCCTCCAAGCCAGCTCTTTGTCCTTAGACTCCTACCATCCAGCTGTGAGTACAAGGCATGACAATAGGGTCCATATTTATCTTTTGTGGCACTTTGTTTGTCAAAACCTTTGGTTTCTTCCTTTTTTTTTTTTTTAAATTTTTCCCCTTTTTTTTTTTTTTTTTTTTTGAATTTACGTACTTATAAAAAATACTGTGTTTGTGTTGTTTGTTGTCATTTTCTTACCACTGGCTCTGGTGGGACTTCCCACTTTCACAGCCATAATCAATGGATCTGGAACATGCGCCAACGTTACTAAAATGGATCAACAAAACCATGGCAGAACCAACCAAACCCAAACCATCCCCAATGCGCAGGCCTCTTGAAACTGCTGAGATGTCCATAAGGTGCATGATGAGTCCATCAGCTCAGCAATCCAACAGAAAGCAAGCAGAACCAAAAAGAAGAGGAAGGAACGCACACGCGCACACAGATACACACGCACAAAATAATTGGAATTCAATCAACAGAGAAATGTCTGGGGGTTTAAAACCAAGACGTGTCCCTAAGTTTGCTGTTTCAACGTGAATCTGATGATTTTCTCCCCACAGACACGTCCAGTTTTGGACTGAGTGGTTTTGGACTCGCCTACGTGTGTATCTGCTTGGCTGAAGGAAACCCTCCCGCTGCCTGACTCCTGCTTGCACCACACCATCCCTCACACACACTCGGGATCTGTCCCTCCCAAGAGGTTCTGGTTTGACAGCAAGAGACAGGAATGAACCCAAACAAACTCGCTCTGCAATCAAGTTACACACCCTGCCTGCACCCCTTCCTCCCTCCAGGTGCAAAGCAGATCCAGGCTGTTGCTCCGAGGATGGGGTGAGGTGGACGTGGGCTGATTCTCCAGCCGCTCCTCCATCTGCCAGGGAGCTCTGCTCATGTCTGGGGAGATGAATGCTCACCCAGCTCTTGCCTCCCTGGTGAACAAGGAAGGTTCTCCACGCCCCGAGGGTCTCTAATCGTGGTGTTATCTGGGCTGACAGCCGTGTGAATGGAACAGCTGAAGGCAAAAGAGATGCAGGAGCGCACTCCCCTTTGGTTGGGCATGAAACAAGTTGAGATGTTCTAGAGAAGCTGAGCAGAGGATGGGACAGGGACAGGGTGATCCCCCATAATTGTCCCATGGTGACAGCGATCCCTGAAGGGATAAGAAGTGCAAAGAGAGATAAAATCCTTCCTAGGCAGCAACTGTGCCTTCAGCAAGGCCTGTTGGTTCCAGAAATGGAGGAGAGGAAAGGCCAAGAGTTGGCACCAAAAGGCAGATGGGCTCACAGCAGTTCAGAGACCTCCAGAAGACAGGCAGTTCGGCTGGGGGGATCTAGGTAGAAGAATTTTTTGCAGTGTTTCATTTGGATTTCCTCCAGTGTTTCCTTCCAAAATGTGTGGTGACATTTCCTCTTAGGAGTGGCTTGAAAGGAAGGCTTTACCATCAGCTCCATGCACCACCTCACTTCACAGCAAGCATTTCAGTAACCCTCTGATATTCCACTGTGGGAAAACAACAGCTGTGTTCCAGTTGAGGAAACAAAATGGAAAGAACAGCTTAAAAAAAAAACCAAACAAAAATCCTTCTGGTTCTTCTTTTGAGGCTGAGCTCCTTGCCTGGAACAAACCGAGGCCTGTGGCTACTGCTTTCCAAGCCAAGGTGGGAACGAGGGGGATGATGCTGAGCTCTCCATGGCCAGGAGGAGCAGGACCAGCACCACAGACAGGACGCCAGCGAGCAGAGAGAGCGTTTTGCTGTTTTGCTGCAGTGCTACGACCAACAGGACACGACGGGAAAGACGGAGGGGGACACGCGGCTCTTGGAAAAATAAGAAGAACCATATGAAACACATGGACAGGGCAGCGTCGGTCTCCTCATCCCCTCTTGACCCTTTCCCTGCCCCAGGAGAGCAGCTGTTTGCCCAGGCAGGATGAGCCAAGGTGGCCCTGCTCTGGACAAAGCTGTGGCATTTTTCAGGGAGCCTCCTCTCCCAGTGGGTCGCTACCAAGAGACAGAATTGCAATGGCTCTGCAGGAGAGGAGCTGGATTGGCTCTGCCCTCCAGGAGCCCTGCAGGCAGGCTGCCTTCCCCTTGGGGACACTTGAGTAATACTGAGTTCATTTCGATGTCCTCTCCAGAGGCGGCAGCCCTTGGAGGGCACTTAAAGCAGCATGGCAGAAGTTACCTCCCAGTTTCACCTCTGCAGAGTGAGGATGTGATGCTGGGGGAGGGTTGGTGGGGTTTTCCTGTGTGTTCAATAGTTTCTCTCTAGGGCAAAAGGCAGAGGGGAAGCTGTGAAAAGGGGAGCTCCACCCAAATGTCTTCATGGCCCCAGAGCCAAGATTCCTCTGCAGTCTTTTCTTTTAACCCCTGGGGCTCTGTCGCTTTGTCCATAGATTTGGAAAGAGAAGGAAAAGAGAGAAAAAGAGAGGCGGGGGAGAAAGAGAGGAGCGCTGTTCGGGTGACTCTGCTTACAGCCCATCAAAACTTGCACTTGGTAAAGATGATGATCTTGAGTGAGGCACGACTTGGTTTATCCCTCCCAGGGTGTCCCTGGCAGGACAGTTCTCAGCTGTCTATGCTCATGAGGGTTATAACTTGTTCAAGTTTGTAGGCAAGTTTCTGTTTCCCAGCCTGGTCATCTTGATCGAGGGCTCCGAGAATCTGGAAAAGGAGAGAGGAAGAAGTGATTGGGATTTCAGCTTCTTTCCCCAAAATGACTGAGTCCAGCATCTTAAAGCAGCAGAGGGGGGGTTAGCTTCTCTAAGGCGGGTCCCAGGCTTAGGTTAGATCATGCAGGCAAGTCAGTCAGCCAGGAGGGAGATAGGCAGGGAGGCTGGGTTTGATCTGACTCAATGCAGACCTCTGGATTGCAACCAATCAAATGGATTCTTATCTTGGAGATCTGTTATTTATTTATTTATGAGCTTTATCCATCACCTGGCCATGCCACTTGAGATGCCCTAAGGGGTCTCACATGGCCTTCAATACATAGAACCATACTGGACACCTTGAGGTCTGTGTTGGACCATTTTGGGGTGTTTTAGGGTATCTGGAATAACGTTGGGCACAGTCCTTAAGCAACTTTTTGCCCATTTTGGATGTAAAGCTCATGTAGGGCTCCTCTGCAGTGAGTTAACATCTGACCATCAACTACTTCAAACCAGCTGAGCCTGACTGAACAAGAGAGACACAAAACAGGGACCCAGAATCCCAGACCTTCCCTTTCCAAATCCCAAGCCTTGTCTCTCATTCCTTAAATCCTCCACCCTCCCAGCCAGGATGCCAACAGGTATCAGTGGCACACCAGGGGATAGGTGGGCTGTCCCCTGGCCCCCCAGAGGTGCCCCCAGGCTCTCACCTCCTCACTGTACTTGCCCACGTAGGAGTAGATCTCGGAGAGCGCACTCATGGTGTTGAACTCGTTCATGTGCATGCGGGACTGCTCAGCCAGGTAAGCATTCATGTCCTGGTCACTGATTGCTGGCATCTTGGCAATGTCTGAGTAGTACCTGAGGGGGACAAACACAAGGGTTTCTTGAAGGGAAGGGCAGGAACTCAAGAAGTGAAATCCGCAAGCACAAAGGAGAAAAAAAAAAAACAACCCACGCTTAGTGTTGGGTTTTTCTGGTTCCTCAGTGAAATACCTGCTCATGCTCTTCTTTTACAGCAAGAAAGGTGACTTAGCCAAAGTGGAAATGGCTGAGCACTCATCCTGAGCACCACATATGTCTGGTATACACCTCAATCTGAGAATTAAGCCCCAAAGAGTATCCTGTAAACATTCCCTGTGCTGTCAATAGGAGCTGGATTGCAGCTGGATCACTTTGTCAGACGTTCAAGGGTTCTTAGCCCTGCCTCTCTTCCCAGAAAGACCTTGCTGCCCACTGACAGCTCAGGATTTCACTCCCACACAGAGAAAAACCCCAAATATTTGTATTTTTCCTTGCACCATTCTCACCATTACATGTGCCCCCATTGCTAACATCCCCCACCTTCCACACTCAATCCAGTCTATCCCAACAACTCTCTTGCTCAGCATCTCGTTTTTTGCCCCATATTTTAAGCTGGGCTGGTATTTTTGGCAGCAGCCTTCAACTCCAGTCTGACTGGGAAAAATCTGCTTTTCCTAGGAGTCAACAGCATTCCCCTGGAGCTCAGGAGGACTGGGGGTTTATCCATAGGATCTGGATCCCCCAGAACCATTGCCCAGCAGGCTTCATCTGCAGAGTGATGTCTCTTTAAGGAAGTTGCTATTTTTGATGTCCTTCCTCCCCTGGGTAAGGCAGGTCTTGGAGGACAAGGTTTGCAGAAGGTAATCAGTCACTGTCACTCGCAGCTGTGCTCTGCTGTCAACTGGTTAATTAGACACCATCATTTACATTTTTAATTTCTGCAATTTGACATTTTGTGCACAAGGAATAAAAAAAAAGACTAAGAAGGAGGAAAAAAAAAAAAAAAGCCCATAGCTGCAGCAATCCACAATTTTATAATTAGGAGGCAGAGGGGACGGGGAGCCAAAAGAGCTGACAGGTGTCCTGTAAACAGCGTGGAGACACCTGCTGAGACGGAGGCTGTTTGCCACTGCAGAGAAATTGGACATGGAAATGCTGTGTGGTGAGGATCCTTGAGGTGGGTGAGTGGGAAAATACTCCGTGAAAGAGCAGGATGAGCAGCTGCTGAAGTGTCCTGTGGAAGACAGAGCAGTGCACGAGCATGGGGGAAACCCTGCCACAGCAGGAGGCTCCAGTTGTGCTCAGTCAGGATTTGTGCCCTTCACTCCCACCCTGATTTATCCCAATGAGTCAGTCTCTGTTGATAACCTGGTTTTGGTGGTGGGATGCTGGTGTAATCCTTGGCAGAGGGAGGCATAGGAGGCAGAGGTCGTTCTTGCTTGACATTTTCCAAAGCTAAACTCTGTTTCACCATAAAAACTCATGCAAACCTCATTAATTTTACTGCAACTTCCAGCAGGCACAAAAACATCTCTCTCCCTGGAGTCCTGGCATTTTGTCTTCTGGGCTTAGGACCAGCCAGAAATCTTAGTCTAACTCAGTCCCGTGGTCTAAATATTTCTCATTGCCAGCATTCCAGCAAAAAGTGGTGTGGGTTTGATTTTCTTTACACTCTGCCTGACCCTCCATTCCCAGGTGGACCTGGACAGTTGTTTGTGAGTAAAGTGAGCACCTGGAAATCCCAGGAGACCCTGTCCTGCAGAACTGCCCCCAGGAGAAGATGCTGAGCAGGAGGAATACATATTTCTTAGATGCTTGCCGCTCGCAGAAAAACCTAAACGGGTCTTGGCATCACCTGCTGGAGAAGATCAGATCTGTGCTGCACACAGGAATTGGTGGCATCCACAACATGGCTGAGAAAACAAGGAATCTTAGGGCCAAAGAGCAAGGAATCTTATGGTCCAAAAGCAAGGTGTGCCTTGGCACTGGAGAAAAAAAAATCTATGTGCCACCAGCACAATTCACAGACTTGTGGGGAAAACAGTCTGCAAAGCAGTGAAATGCATTGATTTATGGCACCTGAAAAGAGAGAAGCTCTTCATGAATGTTGGATAGGCACCCTCCTGATGGGTGAAATGAGAAGAGAAGGGGGCTCACCACAGCAAAAATAAATGGGGTTGGTGGAGGAAATCAGAGGTGCCAGTCTGGCTCTGACAAGAAGTTAAAATTTTCCTTTTCCTCTCTGGTTGAGCTGTCACCAAGTGGTGGCAGGATAGTGGGTGTAGGGACAGGGTGCTCCCAAAAACTGGAGCACAGACACACTTATCAACTCCTTCTCCAAGTTTGTCCTGTTTCCTTTCCACCTGGTAGCAACAGACCCTTGAGTCTGTGACTCACAAGGGTTTGAAAGCTCCCCATCCCTTTCCAGCCCTGCAGAGATCATTCCCCAGCAGCACAACACTCCTGTGACTCATCCAAACAAGGAAAAGCAGCAGGAAATGTTCCCTGGAGCCAGGGATGGGATGCATAGATCTGAGATTCAAGAATCACAGTTTCAGGGCTCTGGCCATGACAGACTCCCAGGATGTGATCTCAGTGGTCTGGGGTCACAAGCCATCACCCACCAAAATATCCTGGTCTTCTCCAGACTCAGTTCCCTGGCATCACACACCTAAACATAATTTCCCATTCAACCAAGGTGTTTTGTGGCAAAAATAAAAGAGAAAGAAGTGTAAACAAACATGTACCAAGCCCCAGTCTAGATGAGTGAGAAGACATAATATCCTCCCATCCAAATTCTGCCATGGCCCAGTGACTTATTTATGCAGAAGAGTTTCTAATGAAGCCATCACTGTGCTCTCTAAAGAAATGATGAATGTGTGTATTAAAGCATCCTAGCACAGAGATGACAACATCCCTGCTGAGTCTTTATTTACCTTCGATTCCAGCCCAGATCCTCAGAGGTACTTAGAGCCTCTCTGCCATTTGCATACCCCTAATGCAGAAACCACTGAGAAGCTGTCACCAAACCCCAGAGGCCCTTACATTTCCACTGCTGGAATTTGCAAGGCTGCCTGTGCTGCTTCCATCACCCCTGCAGCTGACAGCTCCCACAGCAGAGCTGGGCTGGGAGGCAGTGCCAGGGGCAGAGAGGTGACCTGTCACCTGTGGAGGGCCACCAGCTCTCACCTGAGGTAGGGACAGGTCTTTGACTCACTTCCATAGCCAGCAGAAGGTTGGGAACACAACATTGAGCCATAGTCTCTCTGAATGAGACAGAAAAGTAGCAAAGCAAAGAAGTAAATGCAGTTTAATCTGCCCCCAAAGGGTCAGGAGTGAGAATCCTGAGCAGATTTGCTGCTACTGCTGCACTCCTGTTTTGCTCATCTCCAGTGGATCCTTCCCCAGCTGCTTCCAGAAGATCCTCAGATGGAGATCAAAAGATCCAGCCTTATGTGTCTGAGTTTCCCTGGATTCACAGGAGCAGCCTCCATTCTTACCTCAAAGCTCTCCATCCTCTGATGTGACGACAGGAAATTTGTTCATTAGACTTCATAAGCAATTAAAATTATGAGGAATTGGGGTGAACCCATCATTCCAGCACTCCTGCTCAGCTGGGGGATGTGAGGATAACCAGGCCACGGGATGTGTCCTCACAGATATCACAGGAACAGCAACTCACCCCAGCCTGCCTTGAATGGAGAGAGAGCCCAGGAGACCCTCCATTGCCACTGGGGGATGGAGAAGGATTTGGGATGTACCAGGATACAGCTGGTACTCTTCTACTGAAAAAATAATTATTCTTGTTCCTTCCAACCTCATCTTTCCCTGGGTTGTGTTTTGTTCTTTGTTTTGTTTTGTTTTGTTTTCCCGAGGAAAGCGACACAACAGTGACCTGGGCATCCATCACAGCGACCTGGGAATACATTTTGTCCTCTGTTTATCCAGGGATAAATGTTCTTTCCCTCGGTACCGACAGGGAAAGGCTCCCTCGTGGAGCTGTTTCACAAGAATGACTGTGCCTGCTGCCGCTCAGTAACTCATTAACTCATCAAAAGGGAAGAGAAAAGCCACGTTGCCAGTGCCTCCTCCCCAGCCCGAAATTTCCCAGCACAGCCCATGGTTTAGGCAGCTTAGCATGGAGCTAATTGCCTTCCAAAAGATCTTTTTGTCATGGCTGTTGTTTGTCGCTGGGATGGGACTGCACTCATTAATAATCATTTTAGCATATGAAAAGCTTGTAACGAATCCATGTGCTGCAGACGGCAGACGCAATTACAGCAATAACATAATTAGGGTTATGCAATAGCCGGCTGTATCCAGGCCACTGAAGGATGGAGAGGTGTGTGAAAGGGATATGGGGGACTCTTCCAGCAGGGAAGGGCTGGTGGAAAGCTTGGGAACAACCAGCTCTTTTTTGGGATGCACTGAAGCAGTGCAAGGACATGCTGTCAGCTCTTGCACTGACACAGAATGGCACTTGGAGTTTCCTGGGGAGCATCTGAGCTGCTGGTGAGGCACTGGAATAGATTGCCCAGGGAAATCCGGGAATGTCCCATCCCTGAATCTGTCCAAGACCAGGCTGGATGGGGCTTGGGAGCAACCTGGGATAGTGGAAGGGGTCCCTGCCCATGGCAGGGGCTGGAATGAGATGAGCTTCAAGGTCCCTTCCAACCAAGCTGTTGAAGGGAACAATTCTGTGTGTGCAAGCCTTACAGAGGGCAATGCTTTTATTTTGCCTGTTCATGGATTTTCCTGCTGCTTCTCCCCTCGGAATAAAGAGTGGAGGGCTATCACAGCTCTGACTCAGTGGCTGAAGAGTGAATTGGTGCACAGGTTCCTCTGGGAGAGGAGATCACCCAGCACCACCTCAGAGCAGAGGCTGTGTGAGGCTGCACCCTCCCCATATGGACACATTTTCATCTTGCCAGATGAAAGCTGCACTGAGTAAGAACAGCTTCTTACCATGATGAGAAAACATTGGGATGATTATTTTGGTTTTTTTTTTGGTTTTTTTTTTTTTTGAGATGAAAAGTGAAGAAAGACAAGTGAGCAGTCCTCAGATACGCCAAAAGCTGCCCCAGAGAGGCAGGAAAAGAGCGGTACCCCCTGCCATGGCGATGCCTGAGCTTTAATTACAGCCAGGGAGATTTTGGCTGCCCAGCAGGGAAAACACTCTGATG
Source organism: Motacilla alba alba (assembly GCF_015832195.1). Lineage (NCBI taxonomy): Eukaryota > Metazoa > Chordata > Aves > Passeriformes > Motacillidae > Motacilla > Motacilla alba. The sequence continues at coordinate 2,977,114 of NC_052031.1, read as the reverse complement.
GGAAGGACAGGGAAGCACGGGAATGAATTGCCCGAGGACAGCAGAGGCTCTGTTGTTGGAGGCCTTTAAGAAAGAGGTAGACAAGCATCTGTCAGGAAGGCTTTAGACAGAGCTGATCCTGCCCTGAGGCAGGAGATGGTCGGGTTGACCTCCCGAGGCCCCTTCCAGCACTGTTTTTTATTATCTCCACCGACAACACCCCCTGCCTTGACCTTTGGTATGCTACTTTTTGAGCCTCCTTTCCAGCAGAGAGAGAGGGGGCACAGAAAACTCATTTTTTAAAGTAGAGCCAGGATTTGCACCTCTCATGTGATGCTTTTTTAAAGCCCTCCGAGTTTCTCCTTAAAACCTCAATAACTCACAGTGTTAGGGTACAGGCAGCTTTTTATTGCTTCAAACTAGTCCAGCATGTCTTTCTTTCTAAAGTTAGCTGCAAAGTGGCCAACAGACATCACAAGCATTGCACAGGTAGAGATTTCCTAGTGACTTGAGAGCCCTGAAACCCCAAGCTGACACAGCAGGTAGGTGAAATCCCAGTGGGTACAGGCTGTCTGTTTTATGTGCTCATAAAGCTCTTCCTAACAAGATCTAGACCTCGACATCTAAAGGCTAATGGGATGCAAATCATAGCTGCTGCATGAATCACCAAAGCAAAAATGTTTTGGGTTGGAAGGGAGATCAGCCAGTTCCACCCCTGACATGGGCAGGGACCCCTCCCACTATCCCAGGGTGCTCCAAGCCCTGTCCAACCTGGCCTTGGGCACTGCCAGGGATCCAGGGGCAGCCACAGCTTCTCCGGGCACCCTGTGAGTAAAGAATGTGTTCCAAACATCTCACTTAAATCTCTCCCTTTTAGTTTAAAACCGTACCCCTTTATCCTAAAAGTATCTGTACTTGTAAGGATAAAAAACAGATGAGATCACGGCCTCAGGAGTGGCACCAGCTGTGTCAGGCACTGTTTGCACCCAGGTGAACACAATAAAATGCAAATGTTCTAATTCTGAATCCCACATATCAGATCACTTAAGGCTTCTCTTGATCCTGAACCTGGCAAGCCTATTTTGAACGGTCTTCATTGGATGACTCCTAAGTTAAGAACACTTGTGATGTCTCCATTGACTTTAAGTTTTTCTTAGAGGGGCTCTTTTCAATGCACAATAAGCAGCCAAAAGGAGACCGAGTCCCTGCAGGGATGAGGGAAAAAAAAAAGCACCAGCTCCTCTCCTTGCAGCCCTGCAGGTGTTTTGGGCACCAGTGTGAAATGGAAAAACTCTTTGACTTCTGCTTTTTGTGCTCTGCCCCTTTTCAGTCTCCCACATCCTTGCCTCGGTGCCAGGCTTCAGTAGGGAAACATCATATTGATTGTGATGCAGGCAATTAAATGGTGTTAATGAAGTTCAAACAAGTGTTATCATAAGCTTGGCAGCATGGAGAGAAATGAAAGGTCAGCCACAGCCCTTTGTCATTTTTCAGTGTGGTGTTGAATGCTAATGAGACAGTCCCAATTAGAACAGGCTCCCCTTTGTATTGCTTGGGGATTGCATCAAATGCTCCCAAGTTCTCCAGATTTCCAGGCTCAAAGGGGACATTTGAAGTAAACTTGAAAAGATGCAGATCTGAAGCTGCTCTAATGTAAATTCAGCAGAGCCTATGGAGTTTTACTAACTGAAGTCAGATGAGATTCTGCTCTATCGTTACCATTCTTTTCCTTTTTTTTTTTTTTTTTAAATGATAATTGAAAAGCCTCCACTTTGTTTTAGAACTACAGCCTGACTCTTTGTGGCTTCAACAAAAGCCAAATAGCCTGTCCCAATTTCCTGGGTTAATTGTCCTGCCTCATCAGTTCTGCAGCAGGAAATACAAGATGTGGCTGCACCAGGACACTTTTTAACCACGTGTTTCCAGCTCTCTGTGTCTCATTTGAACAGGGAGCCTGCTTTTTCCCAAAAGCCAGAATTTCTCAGCTGGATTGTTTCAGCAGGCAGAGTCCACCTCTGCTTCCAACAGTATTGTAAAAGGACTTTCATAAAATAGTTTTGGCTTTCAGAATAGTTTGGGTTGGAAGGGACATTTAGAGGTCGTCTAGTCCAACCCCCCTGCAATGAGCAGGGAGAATCTTCAACTAAATTTAACTGACGAACAATAATTTTTTTGTTGCTGTTGTCAGCAAATCCATTATCGTGAATAATTATAGAAATGGGCACTAAAGCAACCACCCTCTCAAAATGTCATGGGAGATGTCCATTTCTTGTATCGTTTTCCATTAAGTTGGCAGGAAATTACAAAAATTGGTAAATTTTAAAATTTCTTAATTAGTCATTGTCATGCATCCCAATTCTGAAGGCAACACTTGACTCATCACAAACAAGTCACTGAAAACATGAGAAAATCCCACACTAAAACATGAGCCAAACAAACAAATAAACCCAGTGAAGACCCCTGAGAGTCTTGCTGTTGAAATCTTTTGGAATCAAATTTTCAGTTGACCACCCTGTGGAGGTAGACCACTGGTAAGGCCAGAAGCTCTAACTATTCCCTTCCCAATGCCCATTCCCAGGTGGAAAACAGGTATTTGAAGGATTGGAGGGAAGTCCTTTCATCCCTGCCTTCTTCACATGCCAAGGAAATTCCCTGCTCTGAGTCTTGTGAGCCCTAAAGGCTCCACACCAAGGAACCAGGGGTTTCAAAGGGATGGCTTGGGGTAACCCAGCTCAGCTCCATTTCCAGACCTCTAAATCCAGCCATGTTTTAATCCGGAGTGCCTCAAGTTGGGTACAGTCTACCTCTGACTAATTACCCTCTTAGAGTTTCCTCTTTGTCAAAGAAGTTCATTTGATTTCAGGTTTTTCTGATTTACTCAACCACTTCTTAAACTCTCCGACTTTTTATCTCCTGGTTCACTCTTTGAAGAAGTCTAGTGTTCTTGAAGGATGCCATCGACAGCTGATGCTGACTACAGAAATAGCTCCAACCAGCACTGGAAGCCTTTGGATTTGGAAAAACTCCCTCAAAGCACAATCGCAGAACGGAGAGAAGGAATTCATTAGCTCGGGGTAGAACTCAAATTATATTTTATTCATCCCTGATAGGTTTTTTTTCCTTTCATCTCCCACAGCATCCAGGTGCCACTGCCTTGAGTCAGTGGAACTGACACACAAAAATAAAAGCAGGGAGGGAGCTCTAACCATATTCCAAAACCTGCAGTCTCCCCTTGGGCTTCAGTTCAAGTTGTCAGACATCAGTGCAGATAACAACCCAGCACATGCTGGGGACAGGAATCCAGGGCTGTTTACAAGCAGCAGGAGGTGTTATGTACCTCGTTTGCAAACCCAGTTGTTTGGGAAAACTTCCAAGGAAATGCAGCACCTATTGCTGAAGACCACTGGGCACCAGGATTTAGCTCCAAAAAGTTGCAAAGTGAAATCAATACTGGAAAAAAAAACTAACCAAAAATGGAAACTGCAGCCTTTTGTTCATCCAGAGGGAAAGGAGAAAAAGAGCAAAAAAGGTGTTTGTTGCATAAAGAAATATCCCATTCTCCACTTAAATACTTCAGTTTGTCACTCACATGTAGCATCTCCCAGGATAAAATCAACCCCTTTGAGAGGGAAAACATTATTTGTCTACAGAAACAGCCCAACCACACCGAGTGTTGCTAAAGCATCACTAGAAAATGTCACCTTTGGGTCACTGTTGGTGCAAACTTGATTTCTAAATGGAACCTCCAAGACTTGCCTCCCATTATCCAGGTCAATCCAGCAATCAGCCTCAATACACACTAAGAAACTTGGACACGGTACCAAAAGTAGGTCATAATTAAGCAAGGTAGCTCATAAGAGCCTTGCAGGTTGCCTAGAAACGACATTTGCTGAAGTGTTTAACCACATCTAAAAATAATTGTCCAGGCAAATCACAGACCAATGGGAGGATTGTTGGAAAAAAAGCTGCCTCGTGCCGAGTAGGGGACAGAGCTCTTTGATCAGCCACGCTCCTGTCACGAAATGAGAGAAAATCATCCCCAGCAAAGGCAACACAGGGGTTTATAGCACAGTGTGAGGTGTCTGCAGCAGCAGAGGCCTTGTACAACCGGCAGGACATGGTCTCAATTTTAGGCCATGCCTGGGAAGTCATCCAGAGGAAAATCATGGCTGAGAGCTGGATGCAGTGCACAGGAATGATCTGTAGGATAAACCCGCCTTTGTATTTACAGAGCAGCAATCATTCCCCATCTGTGCAGTTCCCAAACCTGTCAATAACGCCAGGCAAGTGCAGATTATTGGAAAGCAAAGCTCAGCTCCTGCTGGATGAAGAACAGCATGTGCTGTTTGCTTGTCCTGGGGGAAACCCTACCAAAAATGAAGCCCAAACATGCTGCAGGAATAAATGTTTTGGTTGTATTCCCTGTGGAGCAGCTTTGCCAGGCAATGACCCTCGGTACTGCAGATGGAAGTACAGACACAGGTCTTGGGAGTGTGGACAAAAAGACCTCTGACCTGACATAAAATACCTGCAGAGCTTCAGTCAGCAGCCTGTCAATCACCTGGCACCTCACTCAAAGCACAGAAGAGCCTCCAAGGGAAGCTGCTGGGGGATAATTATGAATCCCTTGGGATCTGGGCAGTGGGGGACTGTCACAGGGGCTGGGAGCAGCAAACCACTCCAGGCCTGTGTGGAAAGGCTGAGAAGCCTGTATGCTTCCCAGGCTCACACACATCCCCTCCCCTTCCTTCCTCCCTCTGCCACTTCTCAAGAGTTTCTCCTCAAAGGAAACAATGATGAAAAACACTTTCAACTCCCACCATTAACTAAATTTCCATCTCTGCTGCAAGGCAGAGAAATAAAAGGCTAATGTTGAGATTTCCACTTAGCAAAACCAAAGACAAAAAAAGCCCCAGGGGCAGTTTCCAAAAGTAACAGTGATGCTGCCTCCCACCTCCACCCACAAAGCAGGGCCTGGTTGTGTCACTTTATGTCATTCTGTTGGAACCCTGGCTGCTGAGAATTCCAGACTTTCTGTGCTGTCAGGCTCTGACCCTCGGGAGAACACTGCACTGACCTGAGGCCCTGGAGAAGCTTCCAAAATGGAATGGCAGAACTGGGATTGTGGGTGTGGGGTTTGGATAGAAGTGTGTGATATCACAGTGTGGAAAGCTCAGAGTTTAAGGGTTTAGAATATAGTAATATATATATAAAGCAAGATGGAAGTTTTAGGGTAGTGGCTGGTCCTTCTTCACCTTCTTCTCCATAGGTTTGGGTGGTTTTGTGTAATTGGATAAAAAAGTCCCCATTGCAGACACGGGTGGTTGGTTATTGGGTTAAAAGTGAAAATAATTTAGGTGCCATTTCTTAATTGGACAGTTTATCCTTAAAAGGCCTTGTAGAGAGAGAGATGGGGCTCCATTTTTAGCTTGTTAAAGTACTGTAGAACTCACACTTTTTGAGACTGTGACATAATAAACTAATAAACATCTGAGTCCCAACATGAAATTCCATCTTCTGCTCATTTAATTCTGACCCTGACCCAGGCAGAAAGAGAAGATAAGGAATCAACCTAATTCCATAGCTGAAACTCACCTTTCCACCCAGTTCTTGTAGCTGGGGATGTCCTTGGCGTAGAGGAGCTTGTTGGAGGGGGAGTCTTTGCCCAGGCGGTGCTCTGAGGTGGAGCAGGAGTCCATGAAGGTCTGAGCCACCACGGACAGGCAGGCGTCTGTGATGCTGTTTTTGTGAATGTCGAAGACAAACTGTGGGTTCTTGATCATGTTGACCCAGAAGCGCAAGGGGAGGCTGCAGGAGGGGTGGCAGAGGGGACACAGTCAGGGCACAGCTCACATGAGACATCACAGCAGCAAATGTTGGGTGGGGATCAAAGATCGCACTGTGGATATGAAGATTCTGGGATAAACTTTGCTATGCAATGAATTCCTCCCCTACAAAGTCTAGGGATGGTAGAGACATCACCTTTGGTCCCTGTAATCCTTACAAGGCAGATTTTTTCTGTCCTAATACAATCTTGTTGAAGGTGCCCATAAATTAATGGGAGTATGATTTAGGTGATGGCAAACACTCTGAATCTCTCTGTGTTAAGTTGCAGTGGAACGTTGACCCTGTTGGTTGCTCCATCAGATGAAGACAGGCATTGAACCCACAAAAATTATTATGGTGAGGGTTATAAAGCACTGGAACAGGCTGCCCACAGAAGTTGTGGCTGCCTCTGGATCCCTGGAAGTGTCCAAGAACAGCTTGGACAGGGCTTGGAGCAGCTTGGGATAGCAGAAGGTGTCCCTGCCATGGCGGGGGGCGGGGGGAACTGAATGAGTTTAAGGTCCCTTCCAACAAAAACCATTCTGGGATTCTACACATTTGTCATTGAGGGACTTAGCTTTTAGCCCTCACATCAATCCCATGGGAAGAGAGGTAGGTAGAGCTCCCAGGTGGAGACAGGGAATGCTCATGGCACACCCTGTAGGACACCGTGTCCTGTCACTCTCTGCTGCTCCAACCCTAGCCTGCACATGATCCCAGTACCCCGAGCAGGAAGCAGTTGCTACATGACAGGGAAAGCCCTGTTGCCTTAAGGAAAATAAAAAGTAACTGGGAAACAAGTATCACAGCCTTTGATATGAAAATATATCTGCCCTAACCAAGGAAATGTTATTCCAGTTGCAATCCAAAGCCCTTTTTCCCCTTTTTCTCCAAAGAGCAGCTCATTTGTATGAGATGCCCTGAGGTATATGTATGAGACACCTCCAGCCTTTGCCTGGAGCCTTTTGTCAGGGCAGATGCACTGCAGTGATCGTGGCCCCAGAGCTGGGATGTGTCACTGAGCACAGAGCCCAGCCCCTGTCTCTCTCCCAGGCAGATTGCTAAGTCTACCTTCACTCTCTGCATCTTTCAGCTTAGCAAATTCTTCTGATATTCAGAACAAACTCCCCAGTTTCTCCCATTTGCTCATTGCATTCACAACACTGTAAGAAACTCATCTCCAAGCCTGATAGATTTTGGGTAACAACCTTCCTGACAGAGGGTTGACAGTGTGCTTTCCTAAACCTCTGTGTGTTCTCCTGAGCAGCAAAATCACAGAACAAATGTAAGGAAGGCCACACACAGGGAATCCCCTCAGCCAAGCTCAGGAGAAGAGAGAGATGCTGGAAAACACAGAATTATAGAGTGCCTTGGGTGGGAAGAAACCTTAAAGATTATCCAGGTGTAGGGACACCTACCACTATCCCAGGTTGCTCCAAGCCCCATCCAACCTGGATTTGAACAATCCAGAGATGGGGCAGCTACAGTTTTCCTGGACAGCCTAGGGCTTGGGGAAGAATAAGTAAAAAATGTCAATGAGACACGATGGAGATGTGGGAATTTAGGCTGGGAATGGAGAATCATCACTGGGGGGATGAGGTGGATGGGTGAACCTTGCAGAAGTCCTTGTGCAGGTGGTTTGGATGACACACACAGCCACGGTGAGGAGCAGAGTGTGTGCTTGTGTGGGGAGGGGACAGGAGACGATGTCCCTGGCTGGGAATAATGGAGCCCTGTGATGTGACTTTGAGTTAATTTGATCTGATTGAACAGATTTCTTCACACTGCCCCTTTTCCCACAAACACACACACTCTGCCTTCCCCCCTCCCCCCTTAAATAAACCTCCTGCTCATTTAGGCTGAGTGGCTGCAATCAGCCTTAGATTAGTGCCGCAGATAATGTTAATAATATGCTAATGTTTCATTAGTTGAAAGCCTCTTTGGTGCATGGGGTTTCTTTTTTTATGTCACCGGCGCTGTGACGATCTGCCAACTGCATGGCTGGGAAAAGGGAAAAAATGCATGAGCTGGGAGCCCCACGGCTCTCCTCTGCTGCTCCTTTTATAGTCCCGGTGTTTGCACAGGAGAGGGGAGGGAGCCATTCCCCAGGGAGCTCTTTCCAACCGGGAGACTCAGCAGAAAGGAGATTTTTCTCCACCTATCCTGGCTTTTCCCACTGTCCCATTGCAGGGATGAGGAGCTGGAGCAGGGGGCTGATGTCACATTTTGCCACTGATGTCACCCTTTGTTACTCACTCCAAAGAAGACTCGCATCCAGCTCCAGACCCTTTGAATACTTTACACCATTGGACATGCTCTCCTGGCCTCCAGCTGCCACCCAGGAGGGTAGAAGTCTCCTGTGGGTGCTCCACATCCTCTGAGGATGTCTTGGATACCTTAAAATTCTCAGCTGGCATGAGATGCCTCTGTGTGGGCAAACAAATAGAGCTGGGAGTTAAAGCACCCAGTGCACATGAAGCCAGTGGTGTTGAATTGTCTCCCATGCCTCCCTAGATATTTCTGTGTGACCCTGGGCATATTCTGGCATATTCTGCATATTCCTATGCAGAGCCTGGGCACTGCAGCAATTAAAACTTCATTTTTCCTCATCAAATCCCTCACAAATCCTGCCATTTCCATGTAATACAGGGAAAACTGGGACCTGTTTAGCAAAAGTGCTAATCCTTTAGATTTCGGGATCTTCTGACTTCTCCATTGGCTTGGCAAGACTGAACCTCATCCTTTGAGCCTCACACCAGGGTCCTCAGCTCCCCCAGCAGCCAGATGCCAAACACACTTCCCTGTGCTCTCCTTCCAGCCCAGTATCCATGCTGGGCTCTGCTGGGCTGTCTCACTCACTCACCAGTTGCTCTTCCAGGTGTGCCGCACGTGGGGGTCGTGGATGTTGTGCTTGTCTGCCTGCTCATCCAGGAAATCAAACATGTACTTGATGGCCAGGGGGAGGGCACTGCCACGGTGGGCAGTGCTGAAGATGGTCTCAAAGAGGTCGTCCACGAATTTCTGGAGGGTGCCCTGGTGGGAGAAGAAGGTAGGAAGGAAGAACATGAGGAAACAAGTGGGCAGAGGACGTTGAATTTTGGTACCCCACTAAAACAGGGCGTGCCTGTGGATAAACCAAGGTGTGATTGAAAAGTGGGAGCCATCTAATATCAGTTAAATGTAATATCAGACACAACCTGGGAATTTCAATACAAATGTCTTTAAGCAGGAATGTTTATCATCACAAGAACCATTACACCTCATTTCCACACTGATTCCTCTCTCTGCATCCCATCCTCAATGCTTTAGTGCATCCATGAGAGAAAACCCAGCCATTTTCCAGGCTGGCTTTCACCCAGGGCCATCTTTTAAACTGGGAGGAGAAGTCTCTAGAAGGCTGCAGAGCACAGCAGAAGGTGTCATGGAGACAAAAAGGACAAGAGAACCTAGAGAGGTGGGTGGTTAATGTGTGACCAGGGTCTTAAATAACACAAACTTCATTCCCAAGAGGCCTCCTCATCTTTTATTCCCCACTGGCAGGAGGATCCCACATCCAGGGCTTGGAGAATCACCCTTGTAAGGACAGTTGACTTTTAGCAGTAAGGAGAGGAGCTGGAATGTCTGAGGGTGACCTGGCTTGGAGAAGGGGACAGCTGAGGCGTTCTAGGATGGGTTTGGGGTGGAACCAGGCAGGGCACCTGGTTCTCTGTCACCAGAGCTTCACAGGCATTTATGTGTGGACAAACAGCTGCTAAAATAACCAAAAATCAGTTGAATCTCCAACAAACATTCCCTAATATGAAAAACTTCCTCTCCTGAAAGATAATACTCTGCCCTTTCTCCAAGGACCTAGGGAAGAAATGCCTCCTTTTCTAGAAACAAAGCCCTGGGTTCCACCAGAGTGGCTCAAGTTTACCTAGAGCTAACAAACACTTAATTAGAAAGCTGGTGTCTCCGGCTGATTCACCACTTGATTTATTCTTCGGGAAACAAACAGAGGCACCTTTTGTCTGTGTGAACTGCAGGGTGAACAAAGCCCTGCAGCACATATGACTCAGAAGGGGCTCCGGAGGGGAAATCCTCTTGGTCTGACATGGAAGAGCTGCCCTCAGGTTCAGTTCCTGCAGGGAATTAGTTCTCTACATGCTCACCCTCACAAATGCCACAAAAACCTCTGAGGCTTTTAGGGAAGAGGCTCTTGGGTATCAGAGGTCAAGGATTTACCAGAATAAAAATCATTGTCAGTTTAACAAAGTATTCCTGGGGATTGCATTACAGCAACTGCTCTCTCTCCTTCCCTCCCTCAAACGGTCACAATGAGAAAAGAATATTGCTTGGCCCAAGAGGGGAAACAATAAACCTCAGCCTTCCTACTCTTTCTGTTGTTGTGCAGGTTTTGCAGCTGCTTTCCTGATATCTCCACAAAAACAAAACAAAACAAAACAAAAAAACCCCAACAAACCAACAACAACAAAGAAACACTCAACAAACCAACAACCTCAACAAACCAACAAAAAACCCAAAACCAACCCAAGTATTGAGTTTGTGACCCAGAACAGAAAGCAAAAGCAGTTCAGTGGTGGGGTAGGGGCTGCATCCCCAGACAACATAAATCAGCACCAGTCCAATGCTTGCTGGTCTACACCAGCTGGGGCCTGAGCCCTGGGGAGCAACACTTTCCTTTTTCAACATTTTTCACGTGCTGTGTGATCCATAAAAGCCTCCTGATGCCAGGAAAGGGGGCATGGACCAGGGGCTAAAGACAAAGCTTTCCCTTCAAATCCCTCTGCAGCTCAGCCAGCCTGAGTGAGGCTGCAGGGAGAGCCTGACATCAGAGGCAAAATGAGCTGAGGAATAAATGAGCAGGTAAATCTGAAAAGTAGGACTTAAACTAGTGATGGAAATGTGTCTGATGGGCAAATTCAGGCAGCATTTGCATGAACACATGGAATTGTCTTTGTGCCTATTAATACCCTGACAAAAAATGAAGAAGTTACAGATGTGTTTGGAGACTCAGGTCAAGATGTCCCTGCTCTGCCCCCACTTGATTCAATCTGTATTTCCTCCCCGTGCAAGCTGAGTTTTCATGTCTCACTGTAAGGTCAATGTAACCCTCTCCAAGTCATCAGCACAAGAGTCTTTATTGGCCCAGGGAAAATGTGGAGGAGGATTTGTACCACAAAACTCAGGATTTTGTGGTACAGGAGCCATTTCAGAACGTGAAGCCTGACACATCTTTGGAGCCTGCTCTGAGCACCTGCCCTGGGTCTTCACTTGCTCAATTTTGGTACAAATTACAAACCAGTATAATCGACAACTCCAGCACCTCCTGCTGTGCTTTTCCCACCAATCTCATGGCCCTGGATTGTTACTCCTCCTCGCTTTTCCAGTATCTCTTTTTTGACTCTGCTTTCAAAGCTCAAGCTCCTTCCCCACATGCTCAGAACTCTCCTCTTGCTCCATTTTCCTTCTGTCCTTCTCTTTTTACCCAACTATGGCATCCTTTGAGTGGCCTCTCACTTCTTGCCGGCAAGAAATTCCACCCTGCTCTCAAACCCCCCTGTCCCCCACCCTCACCACATACCTTGGTGGCCAGTAACCTGGTCAGGTAGATCTCAGAAACCATCTTGCTGCCTCGGTCCCCCTCTTTTTGGTCTCCATGCTCGTGGTTCTTGACCAGGTGCCACATCTTGACGCCGCTCTCCAGGTCGGGGGTGATCATGGGGGTGCGTGAGCGGAGGCTGTCGGGGCTGCCCGTGTAGCGGATCATGTTTTCTGCAGAGACACAGAAAGAGGGGGTCCCCACGTGTCTCAGCAGCTCTTGGCATTGGGTTTTTCAGGAATTCTGCTGGTGACGTGCCACCAAATGCGTTTCTCAAAGCACTGTCCGCGTGGCTGGCTCAGCAGAGGCAAGCGATGTCACCGAGCCAGGTGTGATGTCAATGTCTACACTACTAAATTAAATGAGGTTCAAACACTGATTTCCAGCTGACCATAATCTTTATCTCTTATCATCTCTTATCTCTTATTTTATCACACCCTGGCAAGTGGCACTGTCACTGTCAGACACTTTGGTTCAGGAGGTAGAACCAGTTCCTCTTGGTAACCAGTTCCTTACGTGACTGGTTTTCCCATTTTTATCCATGCCATGCCATGCTGCTCAACATAAAAATATTGATGTCTCTAATGTGATCTCTTATTTAGCACCTCATCCCCAGATTTAGAAGGAGCTGCCTCCCCTCCCTCCCTTGGTGTCAAAGCAGACAATTCCTGCCCAGCCATCCTCCTTACTCCCTGCTCCAAAATCTTGTTTTGACAGAAATCAGCCAGAATCCCAGGTGGACATCCACAAATTTCCTCTCCAAGAATTCTTTTAGCCTCCAAATTTTACCTCTCTTTGCCTCTGAGCGATGGCACAAGGCATTCCCCTCTCCCTGACCTTCCAGCAATGTTTCCTTTTCCAACCATAATTATCAGAAGTGTTGCACCTTTCTGTAGCAAGATCTGAATCAGCCTCATTAATGCATTACCAATCTCTACATATTAATTATCAGATGGAATATCCTTTTTCTCTCTGGATGCTGTTTTCTTAATTGCAATTAACAATCACTTTTTGACCCACCACATCTTCTCCTCCCCCTGCCTCCTTCCCTATCCCCTCCTCCTGAAAAAATCAAATGGCAAAAGAATTAAAGAAATCCAACAGAAATTAACCCCCCTCAAGTCTTCCTTTCCAAAGGTCACTGTGTCTTTCAGTAATTGCAACAACATGGCAAAGAGGATGAATATTAATAAGGCCTCATGGATCATTTATGTCCTTGGAGAAAGTGGAAGGGGGCACCTCTGGACATTGAGTAACTGCACTTTCCCTTAAGATAAAGGGAGTAAGAAGGATTGGAGATGCTTCCATAAATTAAAAATATGAATAAAGTGATACGACAGCAGCATTCAGGCTGGAGGGGGGTTTGCAGCACTCTGGTTGTGCATCAGGGATGTTTCGCTTTGCTGTCCAGCATCACCTTAGTGAGACACGGACTGGATGCAATTCTAGTGCAGGGAGGAAGGTGTGGAGGGGGTGGGTGACACACAGGAGGTCCCTGTTTGGTTCTGCAGAGGAGTTCCCACCTGGTGTCCCTTCCACAGCTGTGTCACTCTCAGCTGTCTCATGGGGACAGTGGGAACAGCAGTCCACTGCTTTGAGATCTGCTGATAAAGACCTCAGACTCAAAGAGTGACATTTGGTGATCTAAGAGGGAGGCAGTTAATTACACAGACTTCTCCTTTCATTAATGAGGGAGGAGAACCTCCCAAGAGCAACCCAACCACTCTGATCAACACTTTGACCGAGCTGCCAGAGTTTTTACATGGCTGAATCCTCCCCTCCTGCCTATTTCACCAGCTAATCATCTGCCCATCAGTCTCCCTGCTGGTGCTCAGAGTCTGGTGACCACTGTGACATTTGGGATCTCTTCCCAGTGCTCTCCCAGTCCATCCCAGCACACAAACCCTTACCATACTTGCTGGCTGACGTCCGGGACACCGTGGAGTTGTTGACTGCGTTGTAGGCAGTGACTTGCTTGGAGACTAAAGCCACCACAGATCCATCTGGGACCTGCATTAAAAAAAGGACTGGGTCAATAAACTTCTGAAAAGTGGCTGAGGACCATGCCCAGGGCAGCATAAGCTGCAAATCAGTGTCTCTGTAGGCAGGGCACAGTTTGCTCTCAAAGTTTCAACTTCTTTCTTCGTTGAGTTGGTTTAGTAATAAAAAAGGACAAAATCTGCTGTTACAAAGCCAGAATCCTGCACTTGGACAAAGGGACAACTGGTGACAAACAGATTCTGCTCCATTCAAGCCCTGATTCAAAGCCCAGTGACGACAGTGTGAGTCACCGAGTCATTTAGGTTGGAAAAGGCCTTTAAGATCATGGAGTTCAACCATTAACTCAGCCCCACTGTGTTCACCACTAAGCCATGTCCCCAAGGGCCACATCCAGAGGCCTTTTAAACACTTCCAGGGGTGGTTTTTGCATTAACCTCAGTAAATCTGACAATAGGTTCATCCCGGGAAGCTCTTAGGCAGAGCAGGAGCATGAGAAGAATAAAATCATCTGAGCTACTTCAAACAGTCTTGGCTGTCCCATCAGGATGATAAAACCGATGTGAAATGTTCCATTCCTCCCTCCTGGATTGCAGGTGATATCTGGGCGCCTGGTTCAAAAATTCCTGTCTACAATTTTCCACTAGGATCCTGTCACCCTTCCCTGTGACAAAGGCACTGCTGGGCTGAAGGGACAGCCACAACTTCTCTTTGTGGTGTCAGAGGGTGGAAAAGCAGCAGGTTTGGAGTGGCTGATGTCCAGGATGTCGTGGGACAACGTTTTGAGGGACCACAGGACTTTTTTAAAGGAGCCAGGCTTTCTTTTTCTGCAACAAGGTCAATCATGTGGGTCCCATATCAGAAATGTTAACAAGCCCATGGCTCAAAAGAGCCATATCAGGAACATCTGTGATAAATAAGACATCATAAAGAGGAGACGGGTTAAAAAACCCCTTCTAACGACATCTAACTCTTGTCTGTGTAATAATAATAATAATAATTAGCACTTGCATGGAGTTTTTCATCTTCAAAGCACCGCAGAGGCTAATTAAATAGCCCCTCAGCTATCACGGAAGGCAATTATTGGCTCTTTGTAGTTTTAGCCCCACACCACAGATGGGGAAACTGAGGCAAAGGCAATCTCAGTGTCTGTCCCAGCATGATCTGTGTCAGCCTCCAGGACAGCCAGGAAAATGATGTTTCCTGAGGACCTGGCCCAGCTCATCATACAGCTGGGAGCTCGTTGCCTGAAGCAAAGAAAACATGGAAAAAGCACAGAGAGGGGACAAAATTATGCCTGGTTTGTTGATGAAATAAAGCAGGAAACGTCCTTGCTCTGTCTGGGGGAAAAAAAAAATCAAAATCAGCCAGCAATGCTTCTGTCAATCTGAAGTAAAAGTTTTGTTTCCTTTTCAAATTATTGCTTGCTGCCTCCTCATGTCAGCTCTTAAGTGACAAGAGAAAATAATCTTGTTATGAAACAGAGGTTGCTGAGGTGTGATGGAGGAAATGACAAAATCGTCAGCATCGGATTAAATTTAATGAGGTCTTTTTTGCTGGTGTTTTTTTTCAAGGGAGAAGACTTTGACCAAAACTTCACTTTTTTCATTAAATCTACCACTTGTGTAAGGCATTTTCAGACATCTATAACCCTCTCTTATGGATTTCCAGGGCACACAGGGAGGAAGGGAAGCAGAGCAGGTCACCTGGACCAGGTTAAGGATCACAAAGTTCCTTGTAATAACAACTCCACTGCTCCATGCTCTCTAGCCATGCTGTTTTCCACCTCCCTTTTCCAGTCACCAAGCCTCCCTCTTTCCATTTTTCCCTCTTCCATCCTTCTGAACTCTGCTTGCATTAAAAGGCCATGGACACATTGGGAAAAGCAGCATGGAAGGCCTTGGATTTGTTTGTCTGCATGAGAAATGTTAGCTCGTGTTGTCCTTATCTCCTCTTCACCCCCTCCACTCACCAGGGGTGTCCTTTGAGAGGGAAAGAAGATTTTTTTTCTACCCTTGGCTTCCTCTCTAGTGCTGTTCAGGATAACTGGGACAAGGACAGGAGGGATGTGCTCAACACGGGGGCTCTGCTCAGTTACTGCCCGCTCCACAACTCTTTACCTCTGCATCTTAGCACAACAAAAATCACAGAATTATTAAGGGTGCAAAAGACCTTTAGGATCATCGAGCCCAACTGTTCACCCAGCACTGCCAAAGCCACCACTAACCCACGTCCCCAAGTGCCACATCCACAAGGTTTGAACGTTCCCAGGAGTGCTGATTCCACCGCTTCCCCGGGCAAGACAATAATATTTTGCTTTTTGCTTTGCCAGAAGGAAGACCTAACTCCTACCCACCCTCTCCCACAGATACCTGGTAGTGTGCCAGCGTGTTGAGTCTCTTCCAGTCGTTCTCTATCTTGGTGGTGATGTCCTCATCCTGAAGGATCATCCTCGCCCCGCTCGCCTGCCGCCACTCTGCAAGGGGAAATAAATAAATAAATCAGACAGGTGTTGCCTTTTTCCCCACCTGGAAATGAAACTCGAGACAATTTTAGCAATACTTAGTAATATAAGAGGTGATCTTTATTTGAAGGCCTTCAGAGGCAGTTGTGGAAAGATGTCCACAAAAGTGTCCACCCCTCCCAGAGGTGAGTATGATTTTATAGGTTTTAGGAAATTAGCATAATTGATAAGAAGCACCAGTTAGGAGGACAAGTGTTGATGCAATTCCTCACCAGGTCAAGTCCCTTCTCTGGAGCCTCCCCTTGGCACTGGCTGTGCTTTGTCTATGAGAATGTAACTCAAAAACTGTTCTCAACCTTGGTTCCCAGGAAGAACCAAAATAGCACTGGGGCCCTGAATCTTCCGGGGCTCAGGGCTCTAGGATTTGTTTTGTCTTTCTGCCTAGGGAAAGGCCATGGAAAATTACTGGGAAAACTAGCCACAAATATAATAGGCTACAGAGCTACCAATGTATGTGTGAATTCACAGAATTCACAGAATCCCTGGGTTGGAAGAGACCTTCAAGAGCATCGAGTCCAGCCCAGCCCCAGCAGCCCAGCCAGACCCTGGCACCCAGTGCCACATCCAGGCTTTGGTGACACAGCCAGGGATGGTGACTGCAGCACCTCCCCACGCAGCCATCCCAGAGCTTTCTCCCCTTTCTGGAAAAGCTTTTTCCTGCTCTCCACCCTGAGTTTGCCTTGGCCCAGCTCGAGGCTGTGCCCAGAATCCACGTGGAGGCACCTGTGTGGGCACATCACTCATCACCTCTACACCCTGATTATTCACAGTCCTTAATTTTTAATTTACTCACAGCTCCAACATGGCTGTTCCTAAGACCAGCCTGCCCTTGCCTGTGTTTGTCATCCCCATGGGACAGGAGCGAATGCCACTTGTTCCAGGGACAGAAATCCTGGTGCTCTCTCCTTTGGCAGCACAGACAGAGCCTTCAGCAGTGCCTAAGATCTGTGTCCCTGCCAGGACCCAGCCCAGACAGGGCTGCCCTGGGCACAGCAGAATCTGCTTGGGCACAGAACTTGTGCTGGGCTCAGCTCATGCCCATTGGGGCTCCCAAAATGCTTTTGCATCTCAAATCCACTGATGGGCAGCAGGAAGCCCTTAGGTACAGGCATAATGGTGTCCACACATTTTAGCTTTTTATATATTTTTCATATAATTGTAGCTGTGTAGACTACTGTTCTATAGTCACCTATCTCCTAGGATTTTTCCTGCCCTTCCTCTCAGATTTTAAAATAAATAAGCTTCCAACACATTCCTGAAATACTGATTAGTCTTATTTTCAAGGAGAGGACCTACAAGAAGAACATTTTCTTTTCCAGTCAGAATCTGAGAAGAAACAACAAGAAATGGGGCAAAGAAACCCTGGATCAACTCCAATGGGGCAGAATCCAGGGGAAAAAATACCTAACCAATTGCTCTTCTAACTGGCCAATGTTTGTTAGATATGAAAATTTGTTAAATTTATAAAACACATAGAAAGGCAATACTGGGTGTACCCATGACCACTGTAATTCCTGGGAGCTTCCAGATAAAGGTCCGCTTTTTATTTTATTATTTTAACACCGTTGCAAGAGTTTTTATCTTTTGATGTTGGGCAAAAATAGCAAAGGAACAACTGGGGGGAAAGCCAGGGACAGATCCAACTTCTGCCTGGTGGATGATGTAAATTTTACAAGTGTTCAGCACCTGCCTGTGGGCAGAAGGGCTCTTGTTTCTGCCACTTCTCCAGCCTCTACCCAGGAATGATGAATTCCTGCAGCACTGGAGCAGCCCCTCACTTCCCAGGATGCCAGATTTTTCCTCAAATGCTGAAGAACTCTCCATAAAATGACAGAATCATTAAGGTTAGAAAAGACTTCTGAGATCTTGGAGCCTTGAGGAGGATTGCTACAGCTTTCCCCACAGAGGACTCATGGACTTGCCTGAAGCAAGGAAAACATAAACATGACCAAAAAGGAGAGGAATTCTTCCTGTGCCTTCATCAAGCTGGACCTTTCAAAGCTCTCCTCTTGGTTGTCACATTTCAGTCACAGTGACCCAACCACATACAGCTTAGCCAGAGCCACAGCAAAAGGTTCATTCATTTGGAGGAGTTAATTAAAATGAACTCTTGGATGTGGAGACATCACCTGCCACCCTTGCTTGTTTTTCCCAATATAAAAATGCAAGGACCGTTGCAAATTTCTTTTGGTTTCAGCACTTTTCTTATCACATAATTAAAATGCAATGGGAAAGCTGCACTTGCCTTTATTATTCATTTAAATTAGCAGGAAGAGGTCAGCAACTGTGTTTATTGCTGGGTGTTGCTTTGGCTGGAGACACTCAGGGTGAGCAAAGGTTGTGTAGGCTGAGCACTGATCCTGAACTGCCCTTCATCTACTCCAGCTCCTCAGATCCTCACCTGCTGTGGTGGTTTTGCATGGGAGGCATTCATGGGAGGGATGTAAAGCTTCTAGCTGCTAGAAAACTGTACACACTCTTGTGAAAAACAAACGTTAAAGATGAAAGAAACTCAGGAACTTTCAGGGACTTGCTCACAGGTGGTACAGATGCCACCCACAAGTAAGCACAAGACCAAAGAATAAACCTAACCATAAATAATATTTTTCAGATTATCCATAACTGTGAGACTACCATCAAAAAACCAAACAAATAAAACCCCTGTAGTATAGTAGACGATATTCCAAATATAAGTATAGAATAGCCTAACAAATTAACTACATCACGCTCCCCCAAACACACCAAAGTAAACACTGTACTCACAATAATAAAAACCACCACTAAATAATTAGAGACCAGCCCTATACCTCACGCTATAGCCTGTAGCACCATCTGAGGTCTTAGAAAACAAGTCCTTTATATACCATAATTAATACCCTAATTAACAAAACATAATACCCCCTAAAAATTCAATTAAATTGAATCAAACAATAAAACTCATTTCAAAACCAACCTGAACACTTAAACTGAAGAATGTAACATTGGGTGTACCATATCCCCTACCATACACCGTATACTAACAAAGTAAAGAAATGCAATAAACTATTAAAAACCACTGCACCTACATCACCCCTGTGGAGTCTGAGGATGATGCTCTCTGCTCATTCCCACCTGGGCCAGATCCCTGCCATCCAACTGGTCCCAGACACTGCTTAGAAGAGCAAAAAAAATGCTGAAGTTTGGGCTGGGATGGGAAATGGTGCTCTTAGAAAGTGCCCCACTCAAGGCCAAAGCCAGTTCTGCTGTCACAGAATGTTTCTTGCGTGCTTTCCTCACAGGGTCATGAGGACAGTGTCACTTCAACCTCTCTCCCTCATGGCTCTGCATGTTCCTGTGGCCCTTTTCTGCCCTGGCTCACCTTTGGAGAGACACACACCCGTGTTTTGGGAGGGATGCACATGTTCTTGAGCACAGCTTTCCCCATCCTGGGCTTTGTTTGCATTCCAAGGTGCTCGGAGCAGATTTCCCTCTGCTCCAGGGACACCCTGAGATGTTTCCTCAAGCCTTTTGTGCAGAGACCCAGGGGATTCCTGAGCCCTTTCCTCGGCCTTCCTGCAGGGAGGGGCCGTGTGAGGAAGAGTCAGGGCCAGCCTGACTGCCCCAGACAAGGAGGAAAACCTTCAGGGCAGGCTTAGTCTCCAGTTTCAGTGGTGCAGCCTGATTTCCCTGCCCAAACACAAATCCTTTCACCTCTGATACCTCACTGAGCACCTGAGCAATGACAGGGAAAGGACCCCCAGCTGTCCCCAGCTCCTCCTGGCCTCATTGCTCCCCTTCTCCATAAGCTCAGGGGGTCACAAACCGACCTGCAAGGGAATGGGAAGGGAGAAGGTGACCCTGCCATCCATCCTCACAGCATTAAGTGAACCCTGTCAGCTCTGTCCTGCTGGCAGCACCCTGTCCCCTCTCTGCATGGATCTGAGCCAGCACAAAGCACAGACACACTCCAATCCGATTTGTTACACTTCCACCTTCCAGAGAGAGGGAGGAGAGGGGGAGGGAGGTAAAAATCCCATTAACTTTATCAAGCCTTCCAATCAGGAGCAGTGGTAAATGCAAACTCAGGAGACAGCTGCTGTGAAGCCTTTATATTTCATTCAGCAGATAGTGTATCTTTTTATTGCACGCAGGAATTACTTCTTTGCTCCTTTTCTCTCTCTCTCTCTTTTTTTTTTTTTTTTTTTTTTTTTTAAGGAACAACCTTTCTGCTCAACTTGACTGGGAAAAAGGAAATTCCAGGGGCCCTTTGACAATGAGGTGAATGCAGCAATGCCTGGCTGGGGAGTGACTGTGCGGAGAAGGAAGATGGGGAGATGTCCCCCTGCACCTCAAATCCTACAGAAAATGTTACACCTCCCTGGTGCCTCCCCTCTGATCGAGGTCTAGGAAGAGAGGAGAAACTCAGCTCTGTTTCTGGGGTGGAGAAAGGGATGGGAATAAAAGTTTATCTCAGAGCATGGAGCTGGAAAACGACAGAGAAATATTTCATCCTGTATGGAGTCAATCCTAGAATCACAGAATGGTTTGGGTGGGAAGGGACCTTAAAGATCAGCCAGTGCTACCCCTGCTATGGCAGGGACACCTTCCACTGTCCCAGGGTGCTCCAAGCCCCATCCAGCCTGGCCTTGGACACTGCAGGGACCCAGGGGCAGCCACAGCTTCTCTGGGCACCCTGTGCCAGGGCCTCACCATCCTCAGAGTAAAGAATTTCTTTCTTAAAATCTAATCTAAAACTCCCCTTCTGTTAGTATTAAACCATTTTCCCTTGTCCTGACTCTCCAGGCCCTTGCCCAAAGTCCCTCTCCAGCTCTCTTGGAGCCCCTTTAGGCACTGGAAGTTGCTCTGAAGTCTCTCTGGACTCTCCTCTTCTCCAGGCTGGGCACTGCCAGCACTCCCAGCCTGTCTTTAGGAGAGATAAATGCAAACTCACTCTCTTGCCCTTTACATACTTAAGTTAGAGCCAGTTTAAATGTTTCCAGTTTAAATGAACCCCACATCCCAGCCCTGCACGGCTGGTGAGGCAGTGAAATCTCACCTGACTCAGTCCAAAATGAACCCGGGACAGCATCACTGAGAGCAAGCCAAGCCAGCAGCTCCCTCCCTCCACCTCTGACCTCAGCACTCCCTTCCAAAAAGCATCCAGAACCCAGGGAAGAGCAAACACCTCGGCATGAAGCCACATTCCTGTTTTGTGACCCTCACACCTTCATGTTTTCCCAAAGATGGGCTGTTTCGTGCGTGGGAGAGATCTTTTAAAAATGATAACAACAAACATCGCCACCGTGGAAAGAAGTCATTACTCAGAGCACTGCAATTTGGGGGTTTAGACTAAAACCTAACCTCAGGGTGTCCAAAATAAAGGCTTTCAGCTGACAACCCCCTCCAGGAGTTGCCTGGGCAACTGCCAAACGTTGTGACATTTGCCACACACACAAGTCCCTCTGCCTGCAGCTACCCTGCATTTAACAGCTCCAAACAACTCATTAGCTTGTTTGCTTTCTGCCATGTGAGCAATCTGGCCTGAGCATGGACAGAGAGCCCAGAAAATGGTGATGGGAGCAGGAAATGATGCTGCTGTTTGAGAGCCACGGGTTTTAAGGCCAGATTGCAGCCATCTGCTCTGCCCTGCTCTGCTCCAGCCCCTCTGCAGCCCTGAGCTTAGGGCAGGCTGATCCTGAGAGCTCTGTGATGGTTCCTGAAGGCCAGCAGGGCTTTCTGCACTCCCCTTGCTGCCTTCAGCATCTCTGAAGTATGCCAGGTGCCAAGGAGCATCATTTCTTTGTGGAAAAGCTGGGATGGAACTGTGGCTGGGTGTGTGGAGCCTCTTGTATTGTATTTGTGTTCCCCCCAGATGAAGGCAGGAATGATGAATCTGACTCCGTGTTCTCAGAAGACTAATTTATTACTTTATGATATGATATGATATGATATTAAAGAATACTATACTAAACTATACTAAAGAATGCAGAAAGGATACTTACAGAATGCTAAAAAGATAATAATGGAAACTTGTGAGTTTCCAGAGCCCCAACACAGCTTGGCCCTGATTGGCCAAAGAGTGAAAACAACTCACAGCAAAATCCAATGGAACAATCACCTGTGGGTAAACAATCTCCAAACACATTCCACATGAGCACAACACAGGAGAAGCAAATGAGATAAGAATTGTTTTCCTTTTCTCTGAGGCTGCTCAGCTTCCCAGGAGAGAAATCCTGGGCAAAGGGATTTTTCCAGAGAATGTGAATGCCACACTCTTGTTCCTGTTTCACCCATGCTCCTCCCACCTTGTTATCTGCAGAGCTGCTATCTTCTACTGGATAAGGGCTTCTTATTTCTATTTTAATTGTTTTTTCCCCCCCAGCTGCCTCATCAGTGCTCCTGGCCAGAGATGTCCATCAGCCAGTCTGCTGTCACTGTGGGCAAGCCTGTTCTCTGAGGGGGTGCACATGCTCCTGCCAACTTTCTGGAACTTTCTGCTCCCCAGCACCACTCAGGAGGTGATAGAATCACAGACTGGGTTGGGTGGGAAGGGATCTGAAAGTTCCAAGCCCTTTCTGTGGACAGCTTCCACCGGATCAGGTTGCTTCAAGCCCTGTCCAGTCTGGTCTTGAAGAGGTCTGTATTTCCTAAACCAGCAGCAATTCTGGATGCAGAATTTTCAGGCCCCAGCTGGGACCCTGCACACACACAGTTCTGGTTCCCAGAACTACACTGGAATCAAATTAATCCCTGTATTTACAATGTGCAGGTAAAATTCCTGCATCTTGTTATGGACACATCCTTCATCTTCACAGCAGAACAAACAATTCCCAGCCCCACCCAGTCCGAGATCTGCAGGAATTGGTCTTTGTGGCCAGTGTGGCACTAGATGGGCCAAGAGATGTGGCTGTGAACCCCATTCTTCTGCTGTGCTGTGCCCTGGCACCCTGCCCTGCCTTTCCTAAGGCTCCCCCCACCTCTCAGCACTCCAGAGCCATCGTGGGTCTTTTCTGGATGATGTACGTGATCTGCTCTTTACTGCTGCTGGTTTTGGCAGCTCCTTTCGTTATTCTAACTGCCTTTGATGGGCAATTTCTGTCAGGAACTCCTCCCTCCCCTACACATACACACAGTCAGACACTTAACTTCAATCCCTGACCTCTCATTGCTGCCTTCATTATTGCTGTGAATCGTTTCTTGGCCTCGGTCCATTCCTTCTCCTTTTGGTTCCTCTACAGCTCAGCTGGTTTTATAGACTCCATCATTTTCCAGCCCAGTTTCTTTCACTGAAGGTCACTGAGAGCAAATTCTGGCAGATTCAGCCACAATGAAGTCTCCAGCCCTCCACCAGACGCCTCAGCAATGGCCTGAGCAGATTTTTATACAATTTTTCATATCCTCCAGATTTTTCTACATTTTTTCATATTCTCCAGGTGTGGTACCACACCTGCCTGTGGACCC
This sequence comes from Motacilla alba alba, assembly GCF_015832195.1. Lineage (NCBI taxonomy): Eukaryota > Metazoa > Chordata > Aves > Passeriformes > Motacillidae > Motacilla > Motacilla alba. Next base: position 2,953,745 of record NC_052031.1, on the reverse strand, counting down.
CTAATTCAGACACCCACTCCTCCCAGCATCCTCACTCCAGGTATCCTTTTTCCAGGGGTCTTTGGCAAGAGAACAAGAAAAGCCCCACTCATGCTTTTTCCAGACCTCTGTTCAAGATGAATTCTATGGGCAGAAAAGCATGGTACTGGTCTTTTTAATGCCAATGATTTCCTAAGGAGCATACACATCACTAAAATGTGCCCTGTCACTGTGACTTCTCTGCCTTGCAGGGGTTTGGAGAGGGGTCCCTGCCCCAGCAAAGTGTCTGGATGGAGTTTGTCCATCTCCCACCTCCCCTGTCCCCCACCCCAGCCAGCAGCAATCTCCTACCCAGGTCCATGTCAGCAGCTTTGGGCCGGTGGGAGCAAGGCACATTCTTGAAGATGGCATCGAGGATCTTCTCCTTGACCTGGGTGATGGTGTCGCAGTTGAGGATCTTCACTGGGATCTCGGGGCTGTTCACGTTGTCGGGGTTCACGCAGCTCAGCACCTGAGAGAGAGGCACCACACCTTGCTCAGGGCACTGAAACCCTCTGGCCGCCCCCCTCGTGGTGTCTGCATCCTACAAGAGGGGTCTAGGGTGCAAAAAGTTGTTGTATTTACTCCAGTGCCCCGTGGCAGGAAGGAAATAATGAATCTGACTCCATGTTCTCAGAAGGCCAATTTATTATTCTATGATACTGTATTATATTAAAGAATGCTATACTAAACTATACTAAAGAATACAGAAAGGATACAGACAGAATCCTAAAAATATAATAATGAAAACTCGTGACTCTTTCCAGAGCCTCAACACAGCCTGGCACTGATTGGCCAATGAGTCAAAACAATTCCCATGAAAGCAATGGAACAATCACCTGTGGATAAACAATCTCCAACCACATTCCAAAGCAGCAAAACACAGGAGAAGCGAATGAGATAATATTGTATTCCTTTTCCTCTGAGGCTTCTCAGCTTCCCAGGAGAAGAATCCTGGGTGAAGGGATTTTTCCAGAAAATATGACTGCTACAAAAAATGGGTACTAAGGGTGTTCCCTCCCTCACATGGGCACAGAGGTGTGGTTTCACGTGGGGGTGTCTTCATTGTGTTAAATCAAGGAGTCACAGAAGGGTTTGGGTTGGAAGGGAGCTCAATAATCACCTCATTCCACCTCCTGCCATGTGCCGGGACACCTTCCACTATCCCAGGTTGCTCCAAGCCCCATCCAGCCTGGCCTTGGACACCTCCAGGGATCCAGGGGCAGCCACAGCTTCTCTGGACACCCTGTGCCAGGGCCTCACCACCCTCCCAACCAAGAATTTCTTTCTTAACAGCAGAAAACCCGTGAACACTAGCTGAGTGCTTTCAGTAAAAAATGTTCATTGAGATGTCAAAGTGACCTAATTCAGGAGTGGCCTCCTTGCATTGCCACCTGGTTTTGATAATCCCGGTGAAAAGCTTTACATTTGTCCATCTGCACAGCCATGGAGCTGAGCAGACCCTCCTCAGAAGAATGTTAGTAATCTGAAATGCAGGGCTTCTCAAGAAATGAAACACAAACCAACATCAACAGCCTTTGCTTTCACATACGGAAGAAGAAAATCAACCCAACTGGAGAGGCCTCTCTTTTCTCAGAAGGAAAATTTAATTTTTCTGCACTCTATCCAAGAGTAAATGCAAAGCATGTGGTGAGGGGGGATACCTTCTACACAGAGTATTTAACAGCAATCTCCCTGCTAAGCCTTGCCTGTGTCTCTGTTGATCATTCTGCTCATTTCTGGTTGCACAAGTGTGAAGTCCATAAAGTTTTATAAACTTAGCACACCCTTGCACTTGAAAGGGGCGTTCAGTGATGCTCCAGGCTGTACATGGTCATTAAAATGTTCCTGTGGCACTTTTACAAGCCCAGATATGTTGGTTTTGGTGCCTCAGAAAAATTCTAACTTGACTTAAATTCCCTTCTGTAGCATGCAAGAGGTGCTGGACTGTCCATCACTTTCCATCTTCACCTCCTAAAATGCAGTGGGAACTCAAAAATGGGGTGAAATCCTACCAGCCTAATTACACACTGCCTCACCAGGCTCCCTTTGGTGATGCTGTGCTCAGCCAAGAGGGACTTGTGAAGATACTGCTTACAAAGAGCTCTGTGATCTTGCTGGATGAAAGAGGGAGATGTAAATAGGAGATATTGATTAGATCATAATGCTATTATTTGTATGTCATTTCCAGAAGTATTGAAAAAGCATCAATTCAGATCATAATAACAGCACAGATTTACAGTTCTGGGGCACCTTTCATCTCAAAGGATCACAGAATTGTACATAAAACTGTTGAAGTGAATCCAGTGTTGAAGACCATTAGTTGGTGTTACCCTCTGCAGCCCTCCTGGGTTATGCCCATTCCCAGCCCACAGAAACCTCTTCCTCTGCAAACTTCTTGGGTACCTCCAGAAAATCCCACCTGACTGCTGAGAGCCTGCACTGGTGTTTAGTTTATGGTTGGACTTAATGATCTTAAAGATGTTTTCCAGCCTAAATTATTCTATCACAGGGAAATGGAGCAGTGATGGCAGCCTGGGACAGCTCTCTGGGGTCACACCTGGCTCTGGGGACCAAGTTTGTCTTCAGGTGTCTCTCTCAGTGGTCTGAGCTCAGCTAAAATGAGCAGGTGCTAGTCAGGGCAAGCTCTGTGGTGTGATAGTCTCTGATGCAAACAGCTGATACAATCAGGATTTTGGGTCAGTTCCCTACAGAAGGCACTTGGTGTTCTTTGAAATGATCTGAGCTGCCCTGCCAGGCCAGCATCTGGTGCAGAAGACCCCAAAATCTCCTGCAGGTGCTGACCAGTGTCCCCACACCAGTACCCAGCTGGAAAGTGACCATGGTTACTTGATCTGGGTTATCCTGGAATTTCACAGGGTGCCAAGGAAAACTCTGCCTGAGTGAATCACACTCAATCACACCCTGGCTACAGCAATCCTTGCTTCCCTCTTTTCCAGCTCAGCTGGAAGAAGGAGCGGGGAAGACAATTCTTCCAAGGGCTGTTCTTTTATTCCAAGCACAGATGGGGCAGTTGGTGACCCCTGAAAACCCCTAAACACCTCTGTGTGTCTGACAATGACTGTCAAAGTTCTCCCTCCAACATTTTAGGGAATTCAAAGATGGTTTGAATTCTCTAGTTATAGATGCCAACCCCATTCCCAGAGCACAGTGGCTTTGGCATATATTCCCCAGGCTTTACATCATCATTCCAGTGGAGTTTTCCAGCTGTTCTTGTGGGGAGCATGAAACTTTTCTCCATACCCATAACAAGCCAGCCAGAAACAAATCCCACTGCTCCACCAGTTCTGCTCAGACACTTCAACACAATCTCTGATGTCAGCTGGTGGGGAAGAGACCCCTTGATGGGTTGTGTTCCTACAGGTGTCTGGTCAGTCTGAGGGAGGTTTTGTGATGTGGATCTCCCAAATGCAGTGTTGCTGCTCTAGCACCCACCAGCTTCATTTGGGCTTCAGGGTCACTCAAGGATGTGACTGTTTGGGCACTGAGAGGACAGCAGCACTGCTCTGTCCCTCACTGAGGTCTGTGTCCCATCAGGATGTGAGGTCAGCGTGGATGGGAACGGGAATGGGAGCACATGGAGAGGTTATCTCCGAGCCCTGCTCTCCCACTGACTCTATGTGGCCTTGGGACATCTCATTTCTCTGGATTTGTGTTTATTGACCTTTTACTCCATCCTTGGGTGTTTTTTTTAATCTGCCAGCTCTTCCAGCCATGAGCTGTCTCTGAGTGCCTGTATACATGCAAAGCTTGGCTCAGCTAAGCCCTGACTTCCACTGAACATTAGTGGCATTTAAATAATAAAGGCGCAGTTTGTGATTACTCACATGGTGACCCTGGTTCTGAGTTTTTGTGCTTTTTCCTGAGACCAGGACACCTCTGCAGTTCCTGTCCCAGGGACAGAAATCCTTCTCTCACCTCTGTAGTAGGCTGGAATGTTCCATGGGGTTTTCATACAGTGAGGTTTGGGGGAGAAAAAGGAGAAAGACCCCAAAAAAGCCAAACATACGAAAGCATTCTGAGAATTATAGCATTGTAGAATGGTTTGGGTTGGAAGGGCCTGAAAGATGATCTAATTCCACACCCCTGCCATGGGCAGGGACACCTTCCACCATCCCAGGCTGCTCCAAGCCCTGTCCAACCTGGCCTGGGATACTTCCAGGGATACAGGGGCAGCCACAGCTGGGCCTGCCCACCCTCACAGGGGAGAGTTTTTTCTAATTTCCAATCTAAACCTACTCTCTTTCAGTTTGAAGTCATTCCCTCTCGTCTTGTCACTCCAGGCCTCTGTAAATAGTCCCTCTCCATTTTTTCTGTTGGAATTTCCATATTGCAACCACTGAATCAGTTATAGCTTTATTTCAGTACTCTATATTTTTAATAAAAGATGTCAGGCAGCTCAAGGAAGGTACAAGAAGGACAAAATAAAACAGAAATAAAGAGAAACAGAAATGAAGAACAATCCTATTCATATTCTGCTCCTTCCTAATCTCCTTCACCAGAGCTGATCTCTGTAAATCTGCTGAGATTCCTATCGGGGTATATTTGTCTGCTCTTGAGATGTAAGAGGGAGAGCTGATTATCATCAAACAGCGCAAAGCCAGCAGAGGAGGGCTTTGTTCAGCCTGATGTATAATTACTACCCTTTGCTGGCTGCTTCAGATCAAGCCTAAAAGGATCGGGGGGGATTTCCTTCGGTGAAAGTGATCACTCTGTGGCTGCATTTTCCTCTCTTTTCTGCTCATTTTCTCCATGTGTGATCAGTCTTCTGAAATTTTAGACAGCCACACATAACAGCACAGAAGCAGCACTCTGCCAATTTAGTAGGAAAGTCACGTTTTTAATATGCAGAATACAACTGTGGCCTTATTTAAGTCCACCCCCTCATCAGACTTGGATTCAATCAAAGCTCAGCTCTAGACTGGAGTTGAAGAACACAAAAGGGCATCAGCCTGCCTGGGCTAAAGTCTAAGACAGGTCTAAGACAGGTTAAGGTCTAAGACTTGGAACTAAATGATCTTTAGGGTCCCCTCCCAAACCACCCCATAATTCTGTGACTGGAGACAGCCCTCAGAGGTATCTGGAGCTAAGTGAGATGAATTTCCCTCATTTGAAAGTGCAAATAAAATAATCTGATCAGTTTAGAGCATCTTCTGACTGTCCTAAAACTTGGGATTTGCTGAGAATAAAGATGGGAAATAGAAAAATTACGAGGATCATTGAAGGCTTAGAAAGTGTTCTTCATCCAGCAGAGTCTTAGAGGCTCAGTGGATTTAATGCATCCAGGGAAGAATGAAGGCCCACAAACACTCTAAGAAGAGATATCTAATGCTCTTTAATTGATGCTCTTTAATCAAGTGGGAAGAGGGTGTAATCTCAGAGCAGAAGCTAAAGCTGCACATATGCAATGTGTATCTTGCCCCATGCAGACAATTCCATTTTGGGGGAAATGGCTCAGTGACAGGGATTAGTTTTCTTTCCCTTGAAATCTTTAAATCAAGTTCCTTTTTCTTTGACTTGTGCTTTCTCAGGAGGGAGGGCTGCACCAGCTCTAGAGCTGACCTGATAGGTCCCTGCACTGTGCACCTCTGACTATTCCTTGATGCTGAAATCCTCATTGGAGAAACACATTTTTAAATTTTCAAAGCCAGCCTTGGGCAGCATTACCCTACTAAAACACAAGAATAAATCACCCCAGAGGGTCAGCCACTGGTTTCTGCTCCCTAAAGGCCCTTTGGGCAGAAGACTGTGGAGCAGCCCAGGGGAAGGTGTGCCCAGAGCACTCACCAGGGTCTTGTAGTCGATCTGCTGCCGGATGAGCTTGTCCTCGCTCAGGGAGTACCGGGCCTCCCCCGTGATGGAGTCGATGGGGCCCTTCTCCATCTGCTGCTTGATGGCACAGAAAAGGGAGAAGAGAGGCTCTCCAGCACACTCCTGCAGGGATGAGAGGTAACCACGAGGTGAAAGTACAGGCTAGAATTGAGAGTCCAGCCTGGGCATCCCCGTGACTGCCTCGGTTCGCCATCCCAAATCGCACATGATGGATATCAGTGGGAACTGGTCCATTCCAACAGCTCAGGATCAGACGTGACCCTCAACTTCCACAGAGTGCAACCAGCCCTTGGGCACATGGTGGGACCCTTAGGGGGGGTGCAGCCCCAGGAGCTGGATTTGATAGTGCAAAACTCTTGGGCACATGGTGGGACCTTTGGGGATGGTCCTGTGCAGTACCAGGGGTTGGATTTGATGGTACAAAACTCTTGGGCACATGGTGGGACCTTTGGGGATGGTCCTGTGCAGTACCAGGGGTTGGATTTGATGGTACAATGCTCTTGGGCACATGGTGGGACCCATAGGGATGGTCCTGTGCAGCCCCAGGAGCTGGACTTGCTGATCTTTGTGGGTTCCTTCCACTCAGCTTATTCTGTGACTCTGTGAGTGTCCTCTCATGGTGTCAGTGTTCTCTGGCAATGCTGGGGCTGTTCAAGTGATTGCCACCAGGCCAGAGCTTTGCACGGGTGGAGCAGGTAGTGGGATGGGTCCCAAATGACCTGGAAGCAGGTTTTAAAGGGAGATGGGTGGCTGGTGCCACATCTTGAGTGTCTGAGCTGAGTCCAGACTCCCTGAGCACCCTCATGCTGCAGGCAAACAGCAATTCTCAGGCCCAGATGTGCCCCTGGACCTGTGTGGAGGTGACAGAAGCGTGGAGCCCAGCACAGGACAGCAAAAAGCAGCCCCAGGCAGGCACAGCCCAGCTCATCTGTCCCTAGTTTCTCCTCATCGTTTCCACTCACTCTTCCCACACTTTTCCTCCCTCGCTGCACTCCCTCAGTGCCATGCACCCCGAGCTTTCTGCTCCTGCCCCTCTTCCCCTTCATCCCTCCCTCCTTCCTGCCCTCCTCGCCCTCTCCTCTCGTGTCCCAACTCAACGAGCGAGGTCATTTTCCTCTGGTGTAAATCCCAGCGAAAACAAGTTAATAATCGGAGGCAAGTGGCCCCTTTTTCAGTCCCTACACCTGTCTCCCACTTAATTAGCTTATCTGCCAGCAGCATATTGCTTCTGTGTGCCTGTCTCCTGCCCTTATCAGGCCTCTGTTCAGGCTAAGGCAAGAAGACAAGTAGCTGAGTGGGGTGAAAAAAGCCTATTATAAAAGCAGCTCTTTAGAGAGTCACCTCCTTATATCCTTTCCTTTCAGCTGAAAGCAGGGATCTGATACTGGAGTCACTGAAATTACCTTCCAGGGACCTTCAAAACTTTCCCATGTGCTCGTCCTTGAACTGGTTGTGCCTGGGGAAGGCTCAGGGGGATTGGGGTTTATTTGTACAGCCTCAAATTGCCTGGCAGAGGTGGTTATTCTGTCCAAATGAGGGTGTGAGGTGGGAGGATATTTAGCAGCTGCAGTGGGAGTGGGGGAGAGGCGCAGAGCTCAGCTCCTTCCAAACAGGCTGGCTCTGAGCTTGGCAATTGTCATTCTTGAGGCTCAGTGTGGGTCCTGCAGGGGAAATTGGATCCCCCCACAGTCAGTGGCAAGGATCAAAGACTGAAAGACTTTTTCAACTGCACAAAGCCCAAGGAGACCTTCCAGGAGGAATGAGAGAGCTCGGGGTGGGGGGGCCTCAAATCCTTCCACACAGGTTCTTTCACACAGCTTTGCTGATGGGTGTCCCTCCACTCCTTGCAGGGCTGTGTCTCAGTGCTGCCTCTGAGCTGGGGTGAAAGGAGATCTCCATCCACTGTGCACTGAAAATACGGGTCACCACATGATGGAGACCTCAGTCTGCTGTTAAAAGGAGAGGATTTTCCACAAAGGTCTCAGGCAGGCTCTGAAATCCTTCCCATTTCCACACTGACCCTTAGATCCCACCTCTGTACAAGAGAGGGACCAACAAGTTGCCTCTCTAACAAAGTGTCCCTCTTTGTTCTCCCTGGGTCAGAAAATAGCCCATCTCCTATTAGGCAGTGACCTCCTTCCAGAGGCAAAAAATAAAAAAGCCTTTAACTTTCTGTCTGGGAAGTTTTTACCCCAACTGATCCTCACCAAGAAGAAATGCTTTAAAGCAGCTGTTTTTCCAGGCATACTCCTCCTCTTACCTTGAGGAACTTGTAGAGGAGGAAGGTGAACCAGTTGGTGAGCATTTTCTCAGCCACAGACTCTGTCCTAAAGCAGAGAAAAAAGAGAATTGGAAATGAGTTTGTCATGCTGGTCCTATCAAAATACTGTCCTTGTCCATCTTCCTGCCCAGTGGGAAGGCTGGCATGGCACCATCAGGATTTAGAACAACCTAGGTTCCCTGTTTCAGTTTTAGATTTAGGAAACCTGCAGGAAAGCCCTTGCTGCCCTGTTGATTCTCCTGTGACTGCAAGACCCTGTGTGTCCGTTTTCCAGTTTCTCCAACAACAAAAAGGAGTTGATGACATTTGAGGGAATCTTCTCCAAAGAGCTCAGGGCAGATAAATCCATCAAATCTGAGGAGCTCAGAGCGAGGCCATATGTCAAGGAGGCTGGATAAATACTCTGGAGAGACAGATCTAAGTCTCTGGGGAGCAGTTATCTGGCACTGCCTATCTCCCTGGCATTTGGGAGTGATTGCACTCCTCAACGTGTCACTGTGGCACATGCACAGAGCTCATCCTTCTGCCCTTGAGCACTCTGTCCTCAATCAAACAAAAATCCATCTCCAGGCTTCAGGGTGAGCTTCTCCTGCAGAAACATGTGCTGGGTCCAGTACATGCACCAGAGAAAAAACAAGAGAAAGCAAGAGAAAATTAGGGAAACCAAGAAAAAAAATAAGAGTTCCTGCCTGGAAGAATTAAAGCGGGTCCTCCTTGTCATGGCTCTCACCTACACCATGCAGAGGTTCTTGCTTGTTGCTGCTGCTGCTCCTCTCTGCCCAGAAAATCTCTTTTGGGGCCATAAATGTCATGCAGGATGAACACTGGACACAGGTAAGGTGGGAAAACCACTTCTACTAGCTGCTTTCTTCTGTCAAACTCCTCCAGAACTGCAAAAGATTCCCTTTCACAGACTCCTGGGGAGGGAAGGGAAGCACCAAGTTGAATCCAGCTGCTCCAAAGAGCTGTCTGAGGACCTCACACCAACATCTGACCCAAGGCACTCAGCTATTCACATGTTCTGTTCTGGTGCTGCTCAGTGCAGGACTTCCTTCTCTGACTTCTCCTGGGGCTTCCAGGGTTTAGAACACTGGATGTGCCTTCGTGGTTCACTGGCTCTCCTTCCAGAGGCCACAATTAATGTCCAACAAAGAGGATTGGACTTAGAAAAGAGCTGAAGGAAGGAGAAAGAGGAAAGATGGGATGCTCAGAGTGAGCAAGAAGGAAAGACAAAGAGATGGAGAAAGGGGAAGGAAAAAGAGGAAATGAAGGGGGGAGGCAGTGCCATCCAGCATCAGAGGAGAAGCACAGGCAGGATGCCTGGGGACAGCTGGAGGGTGGTCACCAGCCAGGCTGTAGGGCTCGATCACATCAGGGAGTCAACTGACACCAAAGCAAAGCCTCTGCCGCTGGCATTGCTGCCCTGAATGCCAGGAAGTGCCTTCTGCTCCTTTTCTGCTGGCTCTCCACAGTGGGCCATGTGCCAGATGAAAAATCCCCCCAGCCCAGCAGGCACCAGAGATCTCCTCTGTGTCCAAGCTGTCCATTGTAATCAGCTGGGCGCTCCTCAGAGTCAGCTCTGAGCTGTGGCAAAGGCCACTCATCTCCAAGAGACTCTCCCTGATTTTATTTAGGGTCCACGAACCAGGAGGGGCGGTCCACTCTGTGAAAGGGAGATGAATCTGATCCTAAAGGCAGAAGAGAGAGAACTTCCCTAGGCAAGGAAAGGACATCAATTCCAGAGCAGTAGATTCCAAATTTGAGGTTTCCCACAGAACTCTGGATTTTAGACCTTAGACCAGACCAAGAAGCATCAATTCAACTTGTTCCCTGTATGAAACCAGTTTTGTTGTCCCTCTCTTCTGCTGATTTCCACTAACTCCCAGCTCTGGGAGAGAAGTGAGATCCCAAAATGCAGCTGAAGACTCTCCGTGTATCCATAGTTAACTCAGGAACAAGAAACAAAGCTGGGAAGTCCATGTCCCAGGCAGGAGATGAAAGTTGATTTTTCTCATCAGGGATTTAATAGACCATGTATGGGATATTCCTATAGATCCTACACAACATGGAGTTTTCAGATTAAAAGGAAATGTAAGCATAAATTAACATCTTAAGCATGCAAAGAGCCCTAAATAAGGATTAATCTTTTTCTGTCCTTGTGAAACCTTCTGGAGTATCCACATGAAAATCCAGAGGTGGATAAGTTCAGTAACTTTTGATCATTGACTACTTTTCATTTAGGGAGGAGATGGAGCAAGATCTACATCTCCAAAGATGATTATGATCTTTATGTGTGCACTGTGGGAAATAATAAAGGTAAGAAGCCTTCCAGAAAGCTGTAAAAGCAGGCCTTAGAAACAGAAAGAACAGAATACTTAGAACTAGCTGCAGCCGCAAAGTCTGAAAGTAGAAAAAGTTACAATAGTACAGCAAGCAAGGACATGAAACAATAGCTTGAGTTTTAGACTTGGCTACGATAGACCTTAAGACTGCAGAAATATATGCTTAGCAAGATAGTAGAAGGTTTTAAGCTTAATAATGGCTTAGATGGAAGGTTTTAAGCTTAATCGTGTATTGCTAATAGAAAGCATACAAGCAAGCATTGTGTGAAGCAGGTGTACATGTGCTTTTAGCAACTGGCTAGAAAAATTGTGTGTAAGCTTTAGCAATATGCTATTGGCTAGAAAGTTTTTAAAATGCTCTGTAACAAAGTGTATTAGGTTGGAAATGGGGGTATTCTATCCCCATCTGTCAGAGCTGGGGCAGTTATCTCTGTTCCTGGGGCAGTTTTCTTTATCTCTCCCACAGCCAATCCTCCCTCCAGGAGATCTCTGCTGTCCATGGCCACTGAGTGTCCCTGCAGGGCTGATCAAATTCCATCATCCCATGGGGAGATGCTCTGCCCAGGGCAGGAGCCAAGCATTCCTGCCTGGATCCAATCTGAGCCTGGCAGCAGCACAGCAGCCTTTGCCCCCTGCATTCCCAGAGGAGCAGCTTTCTGCTGCCCTGCACTGCCAGAGGGAGAGCAGGCCCATCTCCAGCAGCCCTGGAGCTGCAGAGGAAAACTCCAGCCTTGTGCAGGATCCCTGCTCCAGCAGAAGCACAGCTGGCCCTGCAGGAGGGCTGAGCCACCATGGAATGGCACTGCTGCCACCACCCTGAGCCACAGGGCTCAGCTCCTGCTCTGACTCTAGTTTTTTATGTTTGTACTATCACATTTGCATTTTTAGTTTTCCTAATAAAGAACTGTTATTCCCATTCCCATATCTTTGCCTTTAACTTCAAAATCATAATAAGTCGGAGGGAGGGGGTTTGTATTTTCCATTTCAGGGGAGGCTCCTGCCTTCCTTAGCAGACACCTGGCTTTTCAAACCAAGACACAAAGAAATCTTTGATTCCTGCTGTTTGTATGTCATCTACTGCCATCTTCCACTTGTCCCAGCCATGTAATGAGGCTGCAACAAAGCTCAAGGAACATCTCCCAGCAGTCCCGTCCTGATAGTGGAAAACCCCAACACAGGCACAGCCCTCCCAGCCCAGCTCCCTGCATGCCCAGGCATCCTTACCTCCGGAGCAGCAGCTTGGGGTGGTTCTTGCTCTCCAGGTTTTTGTCGATGAGGTCGGCCAGGAGCTGTTTGAGGACGTCGGTGGCGTACTCCAGCTTGCTCTGCAGCACCGTCATGATCAGCGAGGCCACGTTGCCGCGGTCGCGCATGGAGAAGCTGCGCTGCGACTCCAGCGTGCGGATGAAGGACAGCAGGAAAACCTTGTTGTTGATGAGCTGGGCAAAGAGCTTCAGGCCCTTCTCCACCCGTTCCTGACGGTAGCCAGGGACCTGTGCAAGAACAAAGGGAGTTTTTCCCTTTCCGTCATTTTCCCACTGTCAGATGTCCTGTTGTTTCTCTCTCTGCTCTCATCCCTGCAGCTCCTCAGCTAAGGAAAGGCAGGAAGGGAATCCATACATTATCTAAAGATTAGGAAGTCTGAGAAGACTCCCAGCCACGTCTAGATGATTTTTCCATCCCTGTGTTCCCCTCTCTGTTCTGTGGCAGCAGCTCTCTGGCCACAGAGAGAAACACACAGAAACACAACTTTCCCAGGAATTATTCTGGGAAAGGCTGTGAGAAGATCAGGGGAAAGAATGAGAGAATTCTTATCTTCACTTGCTGCACCTGGTATTGTGATCATGTGGAATGCGTTATGGAGATTTGTTTACCAAAGGGTGGTTTCTTAATTGGCCAATGGTGATGGTGTTCTAATTAGAGGACAAATTAGGTCTACCTGTAGTGAACTAGGGTATAAAAGTATGGGTTTCTTAATAAAGTTTATTATGATCAGACTTCTGAGATGCATGGAGTCTATGCTAATTATTACCTGCTTGTGTTGACATGCATCCAAAAGGGATTTCTGGTGCTGAAATGTGTCACCATGCCCCGTTATATTTTTATTTTAGTCAGACTGAAGTCTTACTCTGATTTTGTCAAAAACTTCTTTCTCATTCCTGCAAGAATCCTGCTTGCAGAGGTTTGGGGTTCAGCTTTAGGGAGCGGGGAGGGGCAGCAAGAGAATGGGAATGGGAAAGAGAGCCCAGGGTGAGGTTTTGAGGAGATGAAGAGAGGCAGTGAGGCAGAGGCTGAGATGGTGACCATGGAAGTGGGCCTTGGTTTGAAGAGCAAGGCAGGTGAAGGTGTGAGAGGACGCCCTGAGCTCCAGCAGAACACCTGGGTTTGGGAGATGAGGTGTTTTGGAGACAGAGTGATTGATAAGTCTCTTATTTCTCAGCTGTGAGAGACTGATGAACTCATTTTTATATGGAACAATTGAGGACCTCAGTGCTGGACCCTGGGCTCCACAGAGGTCTTTTTGATCCTTCTGGCTCTAGGCAAAGATGGAACCTAAATAGAGAACCCCAAACTCATCCCTCTACTTGCTGAAGCTGTTCCAGCCCTTGAAAAGGTTTCTTGGAAGCTGGAGGATCTCACCACAGAGCAACACATGTCACCAAGGCATATATGAATTAATAACCACCCAAATTTGGCACTTTAATACAAAATAAGTCGGCTTGCTTAAACAGCCAAGCAGTGCAAGGCCCCTTATAGAGTTGTTACTTTTTAATTCTGGAAATTAGAGTTCTGAACTCCTTTTGCATCCAACAAATAAATTACTTCCTAAATAGATTGAGGCAACCAACCAACCACCACCACCCATCCCGCCAATAATTATTTTCAATTCACTTGCTTGAACATTTAATATTGTCTATCCCTGGGTTATTATGGAGAATTAAAACAAAATAACAAGAAAAGTATTTTGTGCTGCATCTGGAAGCAGTTAATTAGCAAATGAACTGGAAATAAGTAAGACCTTCTCACTGTGGGATCTGCGCTGGGGCCTTTTGCAATAAATAGCAATTCCTTTTGGGTGCTACAGAGAAGGGAGCAGAATGGGAGCTGCCTTCACGTTGGTAGCCAAAGATGCTGACCCTGAGAGAGCTGGTGAAGCTTTACAAAGGATTAAGGGGAAAAAAAAAAATCCAACAAATGGAATGAAAGGAAGAAGAGATCAAAGGTGTTGGATTGAAACATTAGCTCAGTGTGTATCTACATAGGGGAGCATCCGTGCTAAGGCCTCTGCAGGGGTCAGATGCTGTTCTGTGATCAGCTGGATGGGGTTAATGAATGTAGGGATGGAAATTGGCTGTGGGGATGATGGAAGTGTTTGTGTGTGTGTGCATACATGTGAGAGGGAGGTTCAGCACCCCTCGTTCCTCCTCGTTTGTTGGAGCTGCTCATCCTGAGGGAAAGCAGCTGGATGCAACTCAACCTGCACTCCAAATCTGTATGGTAGCTACGTGTAACTCAGCCTCCTACCCAGTCCCACAAGCCCTCCTTGCTGACAGATCAGGTCTTTTAATGTCTTTCTCCACACAGTCGGATGAATTTTGGCTCTTCCCAGTGGCAGGAGCAGAGCTGAGCAGGCATCTCTGATTACACAGCCAGCCAAGCGTGGGCCTGCCTGTGCCAGCTCCTGCTCCTCCTTCCTGCCAACCAAGCCCAGGCCTGGCCTCCAGAAATCTCCCAGGCCCATGCCAGAACCTCTCTGGAGCTCAGAGCCTGCCAAAGGCTTTGCAGCGAGCTCAGCCAACACCTTGGCCATGGTGTGGCTCCTGACTCTCCAGCCCAGGTATTCCTAGAGCAGAGCCTGTCCATCTGCCTGGAGCTGATTTTAGCCTGGCAGACCTCACCTGGGCTCCCATCAAGCTCCTGTCACCACTCAGGCTCTGTGTAGACCCCAAGATTTGTGAACAATGTCTCACAAATCTCCACCCAGAGAGTCAGGTGGAGGAGGAAGATGTGGGCAGGGTATGGACAGACTGACACTGTGGTTTTCTGACCTCACTGCAAACCAGAATGCAGCAAAGGTGAACCTCCCTCAGTGACAGGGGGTTATTTTTAGAGGGGTTGCCACAAAGAAAACCTGGCCTCGCAGTAGTGTGAGGGTCATGCAAAGCTGGATGACACAGGCAAACACGCTCCTATGTCATACAACAGGTTTTCCTTGCCCCCGCATGGCAGAAAATATTAAATCCAGTCTCAAACTCAAGCCACAGAAGGGTTAAGACCAAACAGAAGCTTCACTGAGAAGACCTAATATATGGATTTATGAGTTTTCCAAATAAGTGAGTGATCAGACAAAATTTACCAGGTAACAAGTGACAGGATGAGAGGAAACAGCCTTAAAGTTGTGCCAGGGGAGGTTTAGATTGGAAATTGGGAAGAATTTCTTGATTGAAAGGATGAAAGATGGTGGAACAAGCTGTCCAGGGGAGTTGTGAGATCACAATCCCTGGAGGTTTTCAAAGTGTGTGGATGTCACACAGGGGGACATGGCTTAGGGATGGAATTGGCAGCATTGGGTTGATGATGGGAATTTATGGTCTTAGAGGTCTTTTACAACCTAAATGATTTTATGAGCTAATGTGATCTAAGATAACAGCAAATATTTCCCCCTTCAACCCAGATTTTTAATGAGGACCTGTTTCACTCCTTGTAGGACACAGCATAATCAAGTCATCACATCCCCACCACTGACACAGAATCTCTGGAATTCAGGACTGAACAGGGAGGCATGAGAGGAGCTAGAAGCAGGAAACATTGCTGTTTTACCTCCAAATCCCTCAGGACTGGATGATCTTCAATGCCAGGGAAAAGCACTCTCATCGTGTAGGTTCGGTAGTCGAGGAAAGGGATCCCAGCTCCATCCAGGTCACTTGTCAGCTCATGGATGTCTGTCTGCAGCTCTGCAAAGGCTGGCACAAAAACAGAATGACTCAGGGAGCAGTGAAAATCCAGATCAGCCTCACCAGAATGGGAAAAAACCCCTGACCCTCATGAATAAGGAAAAAGGCAACATGTGGAGAGGAGGAAGGTGGATGAGAGCAGGGTCTTCTTTCCCACAGCACAGCCTTTCCCCAGGGACAAGGCTTTCTGTGGATTTTGAATTATCAAATCCAGGAGAGGATTGGGTGAGAGAAAGTCTGAACTTTCCTGAACTCTAGGAGAGGGTGGAGAAAGTCTGGACTAAGGGAAAACAAGGAAAGTCGGACTAGATCCAGGCTCGAGCCACACCCACAAGGCTCAACACTGTGGTATTTTGGCTCAAAGCTTTGTGACTGGATGTCTCCCTTCCACCAACACTGACACAGTGTCATCCTGCCTTCCTCACCCTACCTTCTTTGCACTCCAGGGCCACCCTGGACTCCAGGTTGTCCATCTGCATCTGCAGGCGCTTGAGGGTGAGGTCGCTCTCCCTGGACTTGCGCTTGTACGCGATCAGCACGGCCACGATGAAGATGATGAGCAGCCCGCCGGCCACCGCGATGCTGACGATGGCTGGCAAGCTCAGAGGGCTGTCTGGGGAGATGTAGACCATCCCTGGGGAGAACTCCATCCCTCCTACACGAGCCTAGAGGGAAAGCAGCAAAGAGCTGCATTGAAACTGTCAAACGAGCAGGAGCGCAGAGGAGCTTTGTCATTGTCCTGGCTGGGGGTGAATGGTGACATCCCCTTGTCTCCCAAGCCAAAAGGGGAGGTATTTGGATATGGAACAGCTTAAAAACACTTGAAATGCCAGATAGAATCATCCCTTGGCAGTCACCATGAACCCAGCCACAAAAGGACTTCGGGTGAGACAAGCCGCTGGTCACAATTTCTCCAAATCAGTTTGGATTTCATTCTGGACTTTTCATTCCACATCCTGATGTGTTGTGTGAGGCACTGATGTCACTCAGTCCCAAAATACACACAGAACACAGAGCTCAAGGTATGGTCTGATGGCTCCTAACCCCACAATGGGGCAGAGGAGACCTGATCCAGTGAGTAAGAAAGTGGGACTGCAGAAATCAGAGTCACTATTTTCTTTTGACTCTCCCACCAGATAAAACTGTACTTGGAAGACTCTGGGATAGTGAAAAACCACCACAAACCCCACAAAGCCTGGCCCATTCTCTTTTCAGCCCCTGTCTTAGCCACACATTGTCAGGGTGACTGCAGATGTGCACCAGTAGGAGTTGAACACAGCTTTTTGTTCTCCATCTACTTCCAGAGATTCCCAGAGCTGCTTCCAGCCTCTGGAAGAAGCTGCTGTGAAAGGGCCTTGGTTTTAACAACCAGAAAGAAACCCTGAGAGCACTCCTGCTGCAAGCCCAAAAAAATGTTCTGCTGCAGCAAGTCCCTTAGAGCCCTTTTTTACAACATGAACACCTCTTCCAGCAGGAATCCCACTGGACACCTCTGGCTTCAGGCCACTGCAAGGCTGTTCAAAGCTATTTGTAGAGTAGGCAAAGCTTGAGTGGTGGGAGGAAAGCTTTGCTGACTGGCCTGAAGGCTTCTAGGGCTGTGTTGTGATTTGGGAATGCTGGCTGTAGGCCAGCAGAAAGCTGGGAAGATGCCATGCAAAGAGCTTGAAGGATGATGAGCTCCATCACTTCACCCCAGCTGAGCTGTGTCACAGAGAGGCACAGCTGGCCCTGCACAAAGGGCAAACTCCTGCTGCCAGGCAGAAATGCAATTAAGACCCAGGGCTGACTGTTTCCTACTCCCATTGCACCTGGGACCACTGCAGTGTGGAATTAAACTGTTTTCTTCCTCCCCTGTGAAGAGTCCTCCCTCACATTTCCTCAGGTTTCTCCCCCACACCCCAGCCTGGTGTTCAGTCTTGTCCTGCATCCCACTGGCTCTCAGTTAATCTCCAGCCTGCCTGGACACTTAGTAATCCCAGGGCTTCCCCCATCTCAGCTCAGGCACCCACTCAGCTTTCCTCTCTAGGCTGCAGGAGGAAGAAACCGGCCCAGCTGGAGCCAGCAGAAGGGACTACACAGCAGAGTCATGAATTAATTAATCTTCCCAGGTGCTCTCCACCCCAACCCTTTCTGAGAGATGAATCTCAGTGACTTCATCATCTTCTAGAAGTTATTGCAGCCCAGGGAAGAAGGTTGTTTTGCTCTACCACCAGGCGTAGGCAGCTCCTCAGTGGCCAAAGAGACACAACTACAACCCTTATGTCATGAACAAGACCAAAGTGAATGTCTGAAAACATCTAATTTCCATCCACAGGGCCCTCTCATGTCATTTTGGGATGGGGTCTGGAGAGATGAAATGTCCACAATGAAAAACAAAACTAATCCTAAACTCATCTGTTCAGGTAATAGTTTCAAGATGACCAATTGCTACCATGACACTGATGGCTTGTAGAGCATTTTCAGTGGCTAAGGAACCTCAGGAACACAGTTGGGGATGCAGCAATAATGAGTTTTCCCATCTATTTCAAGATACAAGATCCAACTCATGTATAAATCCTGAGTTTTGTTGTTGGAATGTGGCCTGCTCAACTGAGAAGGCAAACTGCCAAAATCACATCCTAGTCCACGCACTGGAGGTTGCTCCCTTTTGCCCTAGACCACTGTCCCAAAATTTTCTCACAGCTCGCACGCTTTCCTTCCTTTCAATGGATTAATAAATATCAATAAACAGCTTAATTCCTTTTGATTTTCTCTTTCTCCAAGCCCTACAGTCAGACAAGTCCATTCAAGGAATATCAGACTAGGCTCAAATACCCTCAATCCCAAATCCCGGTGCAGATCCATCCTCAAAGCTGGAAGAACAGCCCGTCTCCATGGGTGGGATTTCTCTCACCAAATATTCCACGTGCACATCCGAGTTCGACGCTGCAGCACGATTCCAGAGCCAACAAAGAGAAAAAACACTTTCAGTATGTGATTTATGTGAGCTGCTCCCGACACCTTTGACATTGGGATGAGGCGTTTCATTGAGTGGAAGTTCCCATTTCTCTCCATTCATGAAAAGGGGATCTAAGCTCCAAAAAAAGCAGGTGTTCAAAGTCAGGCCCAGTGTGTTCCCCTTCAAAAGGTGGTTTCATCACTGGGAAGGTCTCACAATCCACAAGTGAAGCTGCCATGATCTGAGGGAATCTGGCTCTTGAAGAAGAAGGCCTACGAGGCTGCAGTGTTATTGTGAGCTTTTAAAAGAAGCACAAGAAAATATGCACATACAGCTCTGCTTTACTTCTTAATCCACCAAATGGTTCTGGAGGAAGCTATCTTTACCTTCCAGAAGACTGACAAAAGCCCACAAAAGAACAACAGTCTGGCCATTTTTAAAGACCGTAAATCATAAATTTGTCCTAAATTAGACTAAATGTTCTAAATGGGCTCTGTCAGAGCCTGGTTTTCTCCAATGAAGTCTTAGTGGCCACCTGAAGGAGTTCAGCAGTTCTGAAGGAGTGTCTTTCCTGGTGCAAATTTGGCCAAATAAAATTATCCCTCTAAGGATAAGATGAATCACACCCTGACCTTCAGCTGCTGCATTTGACCATCTCTCCATTCAGTATACAGAGTCTGGTGTATTTTCCAGGCTGTGTCAGAAACCAGCAAACCTCCAGATGTATTCCACATCTTCCCTGCAGACCTTTTCTGGTGTAGCCACTCGTGGATCTTCCTCACATCTCTTTCTTTTCCTTGGAAAAACTTGCCTCCGAGTTTTAGTCAATCTTTTTAACCATCGCCCAGGCCTTTTATTTCTCTGCTATTTTTTTCAAATACTTAACTCTGTCATTGTGTAAAAGACAGCTCAAAAGAAGACAGATCAAAGGCGTGTTGACATCAACGTGTGTCCTTGCCACTACTCCTTCACTTAGAAATAATCTCTGTGTTGCACCAGTTGATTCACTCCCATGGCTCCCTTCCAGCTTGTGCCACCTCACTTTGCAAGAAATGGTTTGTTCAACAATTTCCTCAAGGTCAGAGAGTAATCTTGGGCAAAATCAGGAGGAGGGACTTCTATCAGTTATCCTGGGGCATCAAAGAGATGATTTGATGCCTTGAGAAGGCTGAGCTAGAACAGATGGAGTTAAAGAATAAAGCAAGGATTTATTCAAAGCCCTCAATGGATTCACCTTGGGCAGCACAAGAGCCCAGCCAGGGCTGCAGCCAAGAGGAACCAAAATGGTCCCAAAATGCACGAGCGCTCCCGGGGTCTCTCCCTTGGCTCAGCTCTGCTCCATTGGCACCTTGCAGTTCATTGTCCCGTTCCAGCTTTAGCCCAGGCACTCCCACCCTGCTTGTTTGTCTCTCTCCAGCCCACGCTGTTTGTACTCCTGGCCTGAGGTTTGGGTCATTTGTCCTTGGTCCCAGCTGGAATTGTTTTGTCTCCCTGCTCTGTGCAGCGAGCTCACCACCCCTCAATGTGAAGCTCAGAACTGCACACTGAAGCAGCACAGAACCTGAAAAATATAAAAGCTAAAACCTGAGGTATCAGTTTGTGTGAAACGTGGTCCCAGCCTGAGCAGCAGAGATGCTGTGCCATGCTGGAGGAGGCATTTCCCAGGCCTGGTTCCAGATGCGAAGTCCATCCTTGAGCACCTCCATCATCTTCCCAGTTTCCCAGCAGTATCCCTTGTTTGACCAGCATCCTCAAAAAGGGATTGTTTTTTTAATCTCTGGCTTCCCTTAAACTATCCAAAGCTGCAGGAGCAGGGAAGTCCTCCCAATTAGTGCAGCCTGGCCAGATGTCCATCATCCTGGATCCCCAGGGGTTGATTATTGCTCACCTGGCTTTCAGTTTTGTCTCCCCAGGATTGGCTTTGTCCGTCTACTGACTAACCATATGTTTAATCATATCCATGAAAATGACAGGGAACATTTATTGTCGTGCTCAAAAGCTTTGGTTTTCACACAGAGAAAATCTCTCACTTCATTATTGCTCTTCTTGGAGAGTCTTAATGTGCTTTGCAATGAATCGAGAGTCATGGTGTATTTGCATGGCTGGAGAGGATTATTGCCTCTGTTTTCCAAATGACAAACTTTGGCACAGGGAAATTAAGTAGCCACTACAAGGGATCCCAGCAGCAGCCACAAACAAGACCCAAAATGGTCATCATGAGCTCTGCTTCCTTAAAGTTCCCAGAAAAATCTTTTTAAAGATCAAACTCTCTGACTCTCATTGCACTGAAATAAATAAATTAATATGTGACAGATACAGCTTTGGGAGGCACAACAGAAGAACAGTTGTTCACAAGGAATGAGAAACACTGATGTCAGTTGTCAGCTTTTGTTGTTCCCACCCACAGCTTGGTACAACTCCAGGGTGTTTGCTGATACGAGTTTTATCAAGCACCAGCATCAAGGATTTCAAATTATTGAGAGGAAAGTAAAAAAAAAAAGGAGTAAATAAATAAACAGTGAGAGGAAGAGAAGCTCCCTCTGATGTAATCACCAGGTCCATTCTTCACAGGTTACAGGGAGGATTTGTAGGAGCACACTAAGTTTTATAGAAGTCAAAACTCTGAATTCCAGTCACACTATTATCCACATCCTGCTTGTTTTTGGTTTTTTTTTAATCTCCTACATAAAGGCAAACTTTAGTCACCATCCTGTCAACAGAGTGATGGGGACTGTGCTGAATTAAACAATTTAATGTAGGAACATGTTACATGTGATCTCACGTGAGAATCCAGGGTTCATACAGCCCATACAAAAACAGAAGGGAGGGAAACTCTCCCACTGGGGTTTGATCATGAAAGGTGTCTCACTGTCCACAAAGACCTCCAGGTCACTTTTCCACTGTTCTACTTCTCCAAGCTACCCTTGATGAGAATATTACACCAAAAAGGGGCCCTGGGAAGGATGTTTCTGGGAAGTCAAACAGTGATGCAAACCCCTTGGAGCCCTCTGCCAGCTCTTCAGCTCTGCTGTGCCCTCCCAGGCCACGCAGGGAGAGGGGGCTGAGGGTCAGGCATCACTTACCATCACCTTGTGCCTCCCAATGAGGTTTGGGGACTCACAGAGGAGCTGCACGTCCGACACGGTCACTGCACAGGGCTTCTCCCCCACCAGAACCGTGTAGTTCAGCCTGGCATTGCCTCCTGCCACCGGTGGGATCAGATTCCTGCCCTGCACAGAAAGGAACATCACACCTTCCATTACCAAAATAACCAAATAAACATCAGGAAAGAGCTTTTTTTCCCCCTCTGGTTCATTCCTGGCATACAAGTGTTGATATTGCATTTGACAGGATCACTGACACTGCTCCGGGCCAGGTTGGATGGATGGGGCTTGGAGCAGCCTGGTCTAATGGAAAGTGTCCCTGCCCATGGCAGGGGGTTGGAATGAGATGGTCTTTAAGGTCCCTTCCAAGCTAAATATGATTCTATTATGACATTTGTAGCTCGCCATTTGCTCACACAGAGAGGAAAAGCCAATTTAGAAACTCACGCAGAGAACAGCATGAGTGGTCACAGACTCAAAGCAGTCACAATGGCCTGTCCTGCTCCTCCCTCTCTGCAGCTGAGTGGGAAATGTTCCATCTAAGTCCTGCACAACCAAGCCCTCACTAAACATAGGCAGGCAAGCAAGTCAGACCCCTTTCCAAAACATGCAAAAATCATCTGCAGGTAAAGAACTCCTTTGCATATTCATGGTGTAAGAAGAGTGATACAGAAATGCTGCATCATAAAATTCCTTCTCTGTACTGCTGTGAAGTTTACAGAAATTGCAAGGGACTGGTTTGGGTTAAAACAAGGGGGAGAGGAAGGTCTGGAATGAACAAGAAATGAAACAGAGTTGGGTATTTCACTGTCAGCCACATTGCAAGGGTAGATGTTCTCTGGTGAACAGCCATGGGTACAAATTGAGGCTGCACACAGGAGGTTTTAATTTTTAGTTATGGGTGTGGGCAGTGCTTGGTGTTTGCTGATGGTGACTCTGATATGGTTCCATAAAGGGCAAGGAATAGAGGAAATTTTTGGGGTGCAATCAGGATGAATTATGGGGGTGATTTTATGGCTGGCAGGCACAGAGAGGCAAGAAGCAGAATTTCAGCCCAGTCCTTCATCCCCATCTCACCTTCAGGATGATGGGACTTCCAGGCTTCAGCTCCAGGATCCCTGAGGGATTGAAAACCTCAAAGATGGGGTTGGGGTAGTAGGTGAAGTTGGTTTTGTTGAGGATCAGCAGGGACTGCACGTTGTCAAGGATGAAGCCAAACTCCTCCGGGCGCTCGGCGAGCTCAGACTGGTGGTTGGGGTCCACAGCCAGAGCTGGGGCCTGGCAGGTCATCTCTGTGCTGTTCTGCACCTCACAGTTCTGGGGAAAGAGACCCAAAACCAGGAGTGTTTATGGGAATAGGGACCCTGGCAGGTCATCTCTGTGCTGCACCTCACAGTTCTGGGGAAAGAGACCCAAACCAAGGAGTGTTTATGGGAAATGCCCCCACCCTTCCTGGTGGGCAGATGGCTCTCAGGGAGAGGGAGGAGCAGACTCCCATGGGTTATTCTTATCCCCCATCACACAATCAGGGCTGGGCAGGGGTTAGGAAAGCCTTGCTGGGGCAGGTGTGTGGAGCAGTTTGCACTTCAACAGGGCCTCCTGTGCCTCTTCAAAGAGCTCAGCCTCTGTTGCTAGCATCAGGATCTTTCCCTGACTTTTTTTTCCCCTCTAGACATAGAGGCTTCTTGCCTCATTTTTTGCACAGCACAGATTAGTCAAAAACCTCACCACAACCTTGCAATTAGGTCTCACACTCTGGTCATTTTTCCAAAAGTGTTTGTGCAGTGCATGCTCAGTTGTGCTCAGGATTCCATTTTGGGTATCAGGTTACCTGAAATGAATCCCAGCAAGCTGGAGAAACACAGACAAAGGTGAAGGTCTCAGAAGACCCTGAAGTTTTGTTCCAGCTCTGCCAAAAACTTTCTTTTTTTATGTGTGAGTCCTTCAGGGGTGGGGTAATATTTCTGGAAACAAATCATGCCCTCTTTTTTGGGCTGCAGTAGGAGATTTCAAGCTCCAGAGCTGTCAGCCAGCCCCTGTCCCCACCGTGGCATGTCCCCTCCCCAGTTCTGCAGTCATACTCACATTGACATGCTCCTTCCCACCATGCTTTGCCCGGATCTGGGGGTTTTGGATGAGGTCCAGGTGAGTTCCCCACACAGCAATGGGAGTGTTGCCACTGGAGAATAAGAAATGGAATTAAAGAATGAACCCAGGTAATAGATGTCAGAACTCATCACACCAGAAATGGGTGATCCTAAATGTTGGTTGCAAAGTGTCTGATCATGTCTCGTGGTCCCACAGAGAGGGAAGGAAAACCAAAACAAATAAGTTTTCATTCATTCATAAGGGGAGAAATAAGTAAAGAGAACTGCTTGCTGAAACTGCCATGTCAGGCAGCCTCTGGGCATCAATGCAGGGCAACCCCAATGTAGGGAATAATGTGTTCTGACTCTATGATTTCAGAAGGTTGAACAATTGCTTTATTGAGCTAGGTTATATTACACTAATACTATATTGAAATGATACTAAAAAGATACTATACTAAAAAAATACTAAAGAAAAACCTGTCTGCAGACAGTCATGACACAGCTTTGACCCAATTGGTCAATCAATCTAAACAACCATCAGCAGAGTCTAATTAACAAATCACTCTCCGTAAACAATCTCCATAATACATTCCACATGTGCCAAACAACAGGAGCAGCAAGTAGAGATAACCATTGTTTTCTCTTCTTCTCTGAGCTTCTCATTGCTTTCTCCAGGAAAAATGCTAGGGGAGAGAATTGTGTCTCTCTCTGTTCAGAGAATGTGAATACCACATCTGGGTGGTTCTCATTGTCAGGATTCAGCAATCACAAGCCTTGGGCATGAGAAGAACAGTCAAGATTTAACGCAAGGTATTTAAATGGTCCACAGGCTGTATGTCCTATATCACCTCAGTCAGTCACAAAATTATAAAATATCCTGAATTGGAACTCACAATCATCCAGTCCAACTCCTGGCCCTGCACAGACAGCCCAACAATCCCACCCTGCTCATCCCTGGGAGTGGTGTTCAAACACTCCTGGAGCTCCGGCAGCCTCGGGGCCATGACCATTCCCTGGGGAGCTGTTCCAGTGCCCAACCCAAAAAGCCCTCACCGACACAGTCCCATGGAAACAGCTCTCGAGCATTTGGGGTTGAGGTCTACAGCCCCATATCTAACCTGCTATCACACCTCACCCTGAACATGACAATGTCACTTCAGTGAGCACTTTGGTGCCACCAGGGAACCCAGTCCTGCAGCAATTGAAGAAATTGAGCCAAAATCTTCAGCTTTGGTGCGCATCAGCCTGGTTTCCATGTGGTGGCCCAGGCAGATCAGGATCCAACACGAACAGAGATTCCCAGTTTCTGTGTCCCTCTTGCTCAAAGGCCAATTTCTTGAGAAAGCCAACTCCCACAAGCCACAGCCCACAGGTGTTGGAATTGAGGGTATCAGGAATATTTTTGTTTGAGTGTTTTTGATTTTTTGGGAAATATTTGTTTTAATTTTTGTTTATGGAGAAGGTTTTTAAGACTTTAGGATGGATTAGAATTTATAAGTGTGTAAAATAGATATTAGTGTAGTTTGTTATAGGGTGAAAATTTTAGAGTTTTAGGATTTTAGTATAGAAGTAGATAGGAGATAAGATAGAAGATTTTAAGTGTCGTTTGATTTTTTTTAATATAGTGTTAGTAGCATAAATTGATTAGTTGTGAGAATTTGTAGTGTAGAAGATATATAAATAGATAAAAGATTAGTTATTAGTAGAAAGGTAGAAATAAAGCACATTTTAAGAGTTTATTAGATAAAACTGCTTTAAAGGACCTTAAAACTATCTTTACTATTTTACTAACTATTTTTACTGTACTTTTCCCTTTTGTAACTATTTTTACTGTACTTTCTTGTGCACTGTCTACTACAAACAATGTACCAAACTTCTGATAAGATAAAAATAAACAACTTAAGACTAGAAAAAGTCTTGTACGTCTGTTAATCCTAACACAGAACTGTTAAAAAGAAGTTTTTCCCCATCAGGGGAGCTTCAAAAGCCCTACAAAAAACCACCACAGACAGATATCTGCTGGATTTTCTCACTTTTATGGGGAGATGTGTTTGGAGCCCTCCTCACTCCCTGCAGTCCGTGTCACCACAAGGAAACAGGTCTCAGAAACACTCTTCTCCCCTTTCCCCTGCCTCCTCCAGCTGCAGCCAGCAACTGTGGGACTGCAGGGAATGCAGGGGGAGGAAACTGCAAAGGACCATTCCCAGGCTTCACCGGGCTGGCTCTGAGCACCACATTAAGGAGGAGGGTTCACCACAGGCAGCTTTGGCCATCCCAAATTAAAGCAGCTCTGATCTATCAGAGGTTGGTACAGCAGGAGGTGGGGGCAGAGTGATTCAGGGATGAAAGAAGAGTCGTCCAAGAAAGCAAAACCTTCCCCTGTCAGGGCTCACACAGCCAGGACAGGACAAGGAAATGCCATCAGCACACAGCCTCATCTCTGAGGGTTTCCCAGGGTGAGGAGTGCTCTCAGCAGTTTCAGCACCTGCCTCCATAACTTCCTTTGGAAACTGTCCAGGATGCAGTTTATTTCCTGCTGGGAAGGGGAGGCCATAAGGAAATCAATGGGGTTGTGAGAAGAAAGCTCAGAATCCCTTTCCTGCCCCCAGGTAAAGCTGCACGCACAGGAAAGGTGAGGCATGTGCATTATAAATGAGAAAACACCAGAGAATAAACACCCTGGGAGGAAGAAGGCAGCAAATCTCCCTCATTTCTGACCTTTGTTTGCAGTGTTCCTGATTTATCTTCCATTATTAATGAGCTGGGGAGGCAGGAGTGAATGCAAACACACACAGAAGAGCTGCCAGGTTTGGGTGAGCTCTGCTCCAGCCCCTCCAGTGGCACCCACACTGATGAACTGTGGAAACCCAGGGCACTGGGAATTTTTCCTGTCTGCTCTGGGGTGCCCTGACCCACAGGGCAGCACTGACTCTGACCCTCATTCATGGGGAAAGTTTCCTAAACTTCAAGATAGACTGGAATCCACAAAAGTGTGAAATGGATTACAGAGAGCAGTGTAGGTGTTTCACTTGGTGGGAAATTTAGGTTTTGGGATTTTTAGTATGTTGTGGATGGGAGCAAGATGGAGGGCACAGGGTGTCATCCTGGGTTTCTTCTTCATGCTTCTTCTTCCTCCTTCTTCTTGGGTTTGGGTGGCATTTTGTAATTGGGCAGAAAAGCCCACATTGTGGGCTCTTTGGGATCAGTTATTGGGTTAAAAGGGGAAATAATCCAGGTGTCAGCTTTTAATTGGTTAGTTTAGTCTTAAAAGACCTTGTAACAAGAGATTGTTGGCCATTTTGTGCCTTCTAATGAAAAGCTGCCAAGCTCACAGTAGTGAGACTCTTTTATGGATAAGAAATAATAAATACCTGAGTCTGAACATGAACTGCCATCTCAAGTGCCTTCAATCCAGACCCAGAGAAACCAACAACTGGGACCCCCACAATGAACCAAACAGTTTTTGGGTTTATCCAGAGAGAGTTGGCACAAACACATCTCCCAGCAGATAGATACCTGTGGGACGCTTCTCTGGGAGGCTCCTCATGATCTTTCACTCAAGGGCTGGGCTGGTCCATGGTTAGGGAAATATTTGACCTTGAGTTCGGCAGAGTGTCTTAAGTTTTTTTCTCTCTGAAGTATCAGCTATGACAGGAAATTGCTAATGGGAAATTTTACAGGGCAAACCCACATTTTGCTGTTTCCATAAGATCTGGATAAGTTTTTTTTGAATGCACAAGGGATCCTGATGAAGGCATACATCTTAAAAGAGACCTTCCCTGCTTTACAGAAAAAAATATCCTCTCTCCAAAATTCATCTTCCCTGTAAAGATTCCTGACATCATCCAGAGAGAATTCTTCAAAACCCAGAAGTGTATAAACCAAATTGTTCTTTCACCACTGTCCTGGATCTTCTGAATTTTGGCTGAGCCTTTATATTGATAATAGAATTATAATTTTATTTCTATTATTATATAAATTAATAATATTATAATTACTAATGTAATTAATCCCTGCTGATTCAAACTAGAAGGGATTTTATATCTTTACTTGGCTGAAAGTTCTACATGTTCCACAGAAATCCACTGTGTGAACACACCTACAGGTATGTGTGTCTATATAAAGACAAATCCTTTTATTTAATCAACCAAATCTGTGCACACAGTTTTAAACCCATGAGTTAAAAATCCTGTGTTTGGGTTGGAATCTGACCCTGCAGGCTTAGACCACAGGTAATAAACACAGCCATAGCACCTGATCAGAGAGAGGAAAGAAAAAAGGTAAAGCAGTTTTTTTTTGTTTGCTGAAGACTTAGAATCACCCCCAAACCTCTCTGGCTTGAAAATAAAGGAAATAAAACTGCTTCTTGCCTTGAAAATCACCAGCCATTGGCATTTGTGCCTGCATCTGGATGCTCAGCCAGGTGGGAGCAGAGCCTGGAGACCTGCTGCTGCCCAGCAAAATAACAGAGGTGCCAAAAGCCCTCAGAATTTACCAGTTTATTGCCCCCAAAGACCCTGAATATCATTTTCTGCCTGCAGACTCAGGTAATTGCTGGAAGAAACTCAAATCAAACTCAGATCAAAAGTATTATTGGAGCCTCGTAAAATTTTATTTACTTGCCAGACCAGCGTGACTTTTTTTTTTTTTGGCTATGGAAATAAATTAGCAGTAATCTTTTCTTTATTGTCTTGAAAAATAAAGGTTTTAAGCCAGGCTTGGTACATTCATTCACTGGTTTTGCAAAGCTGGTTTAGTGGCAATCATCTCTCCCTGGGAACAGCTCAGCCCCACAGTTACAGCACCTAAAACTGTCCCTGACACCCCAAACCCCCGTGGTAAGCCTGGATATTCCATCTTCTCTCTCCAAGGTTGTACCCCTTTGGAATGACTCAAAAGTGCTTAAGAAAGAGGATGAAATTGTGTAGGTCTGGTTAAAAATGCTCAAGGTGATGCTTCCTGATTTCAGATGAAGAAAACAAAGGGGAGAAGTTATACCCAACACTGCTTCATCCCTGGAAATGCTCAAATCATGCCTGGAAGAGTTCAAAAGCTGTGTGGATGTGTCACCCGGGGACACATTTTGGAGGTGAACGTGTCAGTGCTGGGTAAAGAATTGGAGTCAATTATCTCAGAGGTCTTTTCCAGCCTAATTCCATGAGTGATGAGACATGCGCAGTCCTCGCCGTCCATCCTAGCAGCCACACACCCCACAAATAACCCAGTACCCCCTAAACAAACACCTCAGCCTTATTTCCATTTTTCCAGGATTTGGGATGGGAGATCCCATCCATCCAGCTGTGGAACACAGAATCCTTGCACCTCCAGGCTGGGCAAAGCTTTGCTAACACACCTGAGGCATCTCCTTGGCTGCTCCTTCTCCTCTGCCTTGCAGCTTCAGCAGAGAAACCAAGGAGCAAGGAGGCTGTGGAGAACTCCTCACCTCCCAGCCACACCTGAGGCCAGAGAGGAAGAGGAAGAGGAAGAGGAAGAGGAAGAGGAAGAGGAAGATCCCTGTGCTGCAGCTTTCCAGGGGATATTCAGAAATTCACCCTCCTACGCTGTCAATCTTACACCTTTTTAAGCAGCACTGAACTCACTTTATAAGGGAATAAAGTGACTTCTCATTTCACTGATAACCTGGACTCTGACTGGAAATAAAAGCCCCAAATGGAAAATCCTGACATTAAAGCTTCAAGCCCAATGTGCAAAGACTCAATCCGGCTAAATCAGTAAATTCCCTCACGGTAATTAAAGGCACTAATTGATTTGTGAAAACATCTTTGGGATGGGAGCTGAAGTGGGGGGATTTACCAGCCCTAGCTCCTAATCCCCAGGGACTCCAATCAGTCCAGTTTGACAGGGAAGCAGAGAGCTGCCGTGGATGAATGAGGGGAGACTAAGATTTCTTATTTTGTATCTTTTCAAGGAAATAGCAGTGCATTTAATGACCAATTTCTCCTTTCCTGAGGCCATTTCTCCAGTCTTCTGAGAGTTTGGGTATCACTTTGATGCTTTCCACAACCAGGGCAAACGCTGCTCTCAGGCACCTTCATGTGAACCCTGTGAATTCACCAATGCAGCATCAAGGGGGTGAAGAGAAAAAGGGATCCCTAACGAGGAGAAAGGCTCTTGGATAGGGCAGGGAGCAGGGATCCCATTGTGTTTCATCTCAGGACAAGACCCTGGGGCTTTCAGGCACCATGGCGAAACAGGCAGTGCTTAGTCCTGAGGCATCAAGTCCATGAAGGCTGTGGGAAATGTGGGAATTTCAAGTCCATGAAGGCTGTGGGAAAGGTAGGAACTGCAGCTTGCAAACTGTGAGAGAATTAAATGGTTCGTGGCTTAAATATTGCTAAAATAGTGGAAAGGCTTTTGGCCACTGTAGCAAACCACAAAGAAGCAGCTGCTCATCTGTGATCACCAAAGCCACCCCTCCCCAAATACACCTACAAAGAGAATTTGGAGTGCAGAGGGAACTTGGGATGAGATAAATGTGATACAATTGTTCAGTCCTCCCAGGCCTAGGGAGAAGAATGTGATTCTAGAAGAGACATTGGGATGCTGGTGGCTCAAACACTCAGGGGAAGCTGCCATGGGCAAAGCACCCACCCAGGTGCCAGGGGCAAGCTCAGCCCAGCTCAGGCTGCAGCTGGTGTTGGAGCAGATAAGGAAAGAGCCAACCCTGGGTGGTGGGAACTTTGTCCTTATCAAGTGTGATGCCTTGAGAAGGCTGAGCTAGAGCAGAGACTGGGCAGAGTCACAGAATAAAGCAGGGATTTGTTCAAAGGATCTCCTCCATGGATCCACCTTGGGCAGCACAAGAGCCCAGCCAGGGCTGCAGCCAAGAGGAACCAAAATGGTCCCAAAATGCACGAGCGCTCCCGGGGTCTCTCCCTTGGCTCAGCTCTGCTCCATTTGCACCTTGCAGTTCATTGTCCCGTTCCAGCTTTAGCCCAGGCACTCCCACCCTGCTTGTTTGTCTCTCTGCAGCCCACGCTGTTTGTGCTCCTGGGCTGAGCTTTGGCTCATTTGTCCTTGGTACCAGCTGGAGCAGGAATTGTTCTGTCTCCCTGCTCTGTGCAGAGAGCTCACCATCCCATAATATGAACCCAGCCCCACACACTAAAGCAGCACAGAATGTGAAAAATCAAAAAGCTAAAACCTTGAGGCATCAAGTGAGCTCAGCTGTGATAGCTCCCCTGCCCAGGACAGTGCTGGGACATTCACACAGAACCCCTGAAGGTGCTCACTCTGCTGCTGGGCCGTGATGGGACATAAAGGTCCCAGCTGGGCTGGTGCAAGAGGCAGCTGTGTCAACTTAGAAGGTGTCAAAAACTCGTGATCCACCCCATTCCATCATCCAGGTGTCCCTGATCCACAGCTTTCCTTCATCCAGTGGGAAACTCCCTGCTGGGTGTTCCCACCTGAGTATGAACCCAACAGAGGTTGTGCTCTGGGGATTTTGCTCCTAATTTTTTTGGGATGCCCCTTGTCATCTGATGGATCCAGTCTGTGACCTTCACTTCAACTAAGACATCAAAATTGCAATGACCATGTTTGGTGATGCCTGTGAGTGGCGCAATCTTTCTACTCTCATCCTTTCCTTTTCTTCCTTACCCATTTTCTTATGTGATATTTTTAGGCTTTTGTATTTTCATATTGCTAGAGACCATAACAACCAAAATGGCTGTGAACCTGCTTTCCCCTAAAACCAAATTGTTGGTTATATATTTATACATATATAGATATAAATTTATTATATATGTATATATATATTATAATATCATATAATATATATTGTAATATTATATATAATATAGAAACCTATATTATATATTTAATAATTTAATTATATACATTTATACCTATAATTATATATATCATTATATATATAATTATATGTATATAAATATATATTTATATATTTACAAACACTGATAATTCAGTGTCATTTCACTTTAATCCACCCTGAGGGATTTATTGGCTGGAAAGTTTCTCTGCACAAATTTTTGGTGGACACAGTGCAAGGAAATCAGTTTTCTACACCAAGGACCAAAGTTATCAGGGCAGTTCTCCTTTAAAAAAACATGGGAGTTGGGAGAAGGGTTTTCCTGGCATACTCACCTGAAGATGCTCCACTCAGGCTCGATCCTCAGGATGGTGGGATCCTCTACATATTCATAGTGCAGCTCCTGATGGATCTTGGCCTTGTCCACTCTCACAGACACCTTCACCTTCTCAAAGCCTTCATAGGAGGCTGTGGTGTTACAGACAATGTGCTTGGTGGATCTCCTGGGAGGAGGAGAAAGTAAATGTGAACCAGGTGCTTCCAGCAGCAAAATGGTGCCAAAAAGAGCCGAACTATTTATTCCTGTGTCCCGTGGCCCAAAGCTGTGCACTGAAGAGGTGAAACTCAGTGTGAACCATTTGTGTTCCTGTAGCAGTGTCTGGCGAAGTGGCATCGCCTTTTCACTGGTTTAAATAAAACCACAAGAGCCCTGATCTCTCAAGACTCGGAGTAAAAACTGAACCCCAAGGGCAGTCCAAACCAGGGCCCTCTCCAGAAGTATTTCTCTGTGATTAAATATTTGATGGATGTTTCCTTCCTGCCTGCAGACATGTGCAGCAGCAGCTCGTAAAAGGGGTGTTTGCACCTCAGCTTTGCAGTCTGGGATCATAAAGTTTACTTTGCATTAGGACTGTAAGTCTTCTTTAAGTGCAGTTTGCAGCATGCCTGGGACCTCTGGAAGTGCTAATATAGTGGAAAGCATTTTATGATTAAAGAGGATTCTGCAAAAACTTTCCCTTTTTTGGCAGGGCTCAGACACAGCTCCAGGTCTGCATTCCTTTCAAAATGAGTCAAAAATCCAGGCACCAAACATTCTCAGACTTCCCAGTCCTGTGATTTGTGATGCAGCCTCACCTTATACCCCTAAAATGGAGGTGTAAGTCACTTCCAATGACTGCACCCTCCAGGTGCCCTCCAAATTCCCCCAAAAGACAGTGCTCAATCCCTCCTAAAATTCCCCAGTCTTCAGTGAGCATCTCCAAGCAGCTGTGGCTCCCACTTGGCATTTTAAATCACAGCCTGTGACTTCACCCTGCTGAATTTTGGATGCTGGAATCGCTCCACAGTCATGACAGGCTGCTAAAGAGGATCCCCACAGCCAGGAGAGGGAAGGGCATTGCCCCAGGGCAGTGCTCCCAGGTCTCCTGTGAATGAGCTTTTCCTCTGCCAAGGACATATTTGGGAGAAATGTGCCAACTTCATCTTCAGCCCCCATCTCTACTGGCAGCAAAATGTGTTGCTCTGGGTAGTTTGGAGCTGCAGGAGCCCCTGGGAATGGGATTCAGGCTCATTCTCACAGGGATCAGGGAACATCCAGCAGGTAACACTGACATTAAGCCTCTCTGAAGCGCCATTGAGCAGGAGCCAACACGGAGCTGAAATGTTGCAAATCATCCATTTCTTAGCACTACAGGACTATTCTGGGATAAAAGGGAGGTGGTTTAGTACTTCGAACTGGTGTTGTCAGATTTTCTTTGTCACCTCCACTAAAGCAGGGACATGAAAATGAATCTTTTAAACGACGCACTCCCAGAGCAAGTAGCAGAGCGCAGGACCGTGGAGAATTGTACAGAAATCTGACAAGAGGCCACGGGAAAAAGCACATCAAATACCAGTCAAAACAATGAAATAAATCCTATTTTCTCTCCCCAGAACATGGCCAGCAAGGCTGTGCATGGTGCAGAATGCACAAGTCCCATTGCAGCATAGATGTGTCCACGAGCAAAGGAGGCACTTGAGGGACAAGGTGTCAGGGCTGCAGGAGAAGTTTCCTGACTTTAATTGGCATTTAATCTTTCACACTTGGGCATGACCAGCAGGAAGGACTCATCTGTACCTGTAGAAGAGGCAGGGTTGTCGCCCAAAGGTCACAATGACATTGCTGCCAGCGTTGAGGTTGTTGCCTGTGATTGTCACCTGGGTGCCACCCGACACTGGTCCTCGCTTCGGCTTCAGGTCAGACAGGGTCAGAGTCTGTGGAGGCAAAGGGAGGAGTTGGAGACACAGCAGAGGGACCTCCCCTCTCCAGTTAGTGCTGGAGAGAGGGAGGCACCCCCAAGGATTAATCAGGGCTTCTGAAGTTGGCCACATCTGGCTGATAAAGGAGCCTGGAGTGACACCAGACCTGTCAGAGACCCTCTGCTTGAATGCCAGGTTTGGCAGGATGAGTTCAGACCCAGCCCCAGTCTGTTCTCACTCCTCCAAAATGAGATCTGCCCTTGTATCCTCTCAGAAATATTCCTACAAAGACAAGTCCATGCCTGGAGCACCTTGGGTCACAACCTCTCATCTCCACTGCTTGTTTGGCACAGCCCAGGGTATTTCTGCTGTCACACAACACCAGCTCTGCAGGATAACTCAGTCAGTGAACTGGTTTGATTGGATCTTAATGGAGTTTAATGGGATCCTAATGGGGAGTTCCACCTCCAAACTGTGGAACTCACAAGACATGCAAATCGTTTGGTTTTGAGAAGATCACTCAACTTTATTGATTCTCAGAATCACAGGATGGTTTGGGTGGGAAGGGACCTTAAAGATCAGCCAGTCTAATCCCAGACATGGGAAGGGACACCTTCCATTATCCCAGGGTGCTCCAAGCCCTGTCCAGCCTGGCCTTGGACACTTCCAGGGATGAGGCACAGCTTCTTTGGCCTCCCCACCCTCACAGGGAACTCCTTCCCAATATTCCATCTAACCCTGGCCTCTGTTAGTGGGAAGCCATTCCCCCTTGGATGGAGGACAGCTGTGGCTCAGCAGAACATCTGAGTTTGCTCTTGCCTCTCCCACACAGGATCCCAGAATCACTGAGGCTGGGAAAGATCTCCAAGGTCATTGAGTCCAGCCTGTGACCCATCCCCACCTTGGCAACCAGAACACCTCTAGGGATAGGACTCCATCACCTCCTCGTGCAATTCCAATGTTCAACAACCCTTTCCATGAACAAATTCCTCCTGATGTCCAACCTGGACCTGCCCTGGTGCAAAATGCCCACACATGACCCCAATCTTTCTCTTTTCTGACCTGGATGTTGAGACAGCCTCGAGCTGTCCTCCACTGGTGCTTCTCTGAAATGCCACAGCCGCAGAAGCAGCACTGCCCACTTGAGCACCTTTTCCCTTTTCCTGCTGATTTTCCGAGCCTCTTTTCCCAGCCTAACACAGCGTTGTGTTAATATATCAAAAAGGGGCACAATTCCTTTAGAGGCCCCAAATCTCAAAACTCTTTTTCTTACCTTGCTACCCTCCCTTCTTCCCCAAATCAAGATAAAATACTCTCGCTCTGAAGGCACAGATCACCCTGTTACCACAATACAGAGAGGAGACATCAATATTCAGGGAGAAATTTGGTGTTACAGTTTATTCTTTCATTTGCATTTTAATAGAAAAACTTTCCATTCAGTCCCAAGTGAAAAGCTACTATATGCATTTAAATGAAGATTATTTCTTTCCCCCTCTCTTTAAGAATGATGACACAAGTGCTTGAAGCTCTCAGCTCCTCTGAGCGAGCAGGTACATCATGCAGTCACCTTATTGAGCTTTGGAGACCATTAATCCATGTTTATAAAACCACCTGACACACACCACAGCTCCCACTCTCACACACACAGAGCCACCTCTGTTCCCAGGCCCCTCTGGTTTAATCATTTTGAAAAACAGCGGCAAGATTTCCATTTTTCCATTTTGCTCCTATTCTAAATGCAGCTCTTGGAGGAAGGGCAGAACATGAAAACCAGACTTACAGCTCCGTAGAAGGATCTGTTGTCAGAGCTGGGCACTTTCTGTGTTTAAACCTGGCTGGTTTTCACCTGATGGTGTGGAAGCTGGTTTTATACTTAGAATCATGGAATTTTTGAGGTTGGAAGAGACCCCTATGATCTGCAAGTCCAGGCATTAACCCAGCACTGGCAAGGCCACAACTAAAGCACCTCTCTAAGCACCTTGAACACTTCCTGGGACAATGATTCCACCACTTCCATGGGCAGCCTGTGCCAGTGCTTGGCAACCTTTTCATCCAGAAATTGTCCCAATATCCACCCAGCCCCTCCCCTGGCCCAGCCTGAGGCCGTTCCCTCTCCTCCTGTCCCTGTTCCCTGCAGCACAGCCTGACCCCCCCGGCTGTCCCCTCCTGGCAGGGACTCGTGCAGAGCCACAAGGACCCCCTGAGCCTCCTCTGCTCCAGGCTGAGCCCCTTCCCAGCTCCCTCAGCCTCTCCTGGGGCTCCAGACCCTTCCCAGGTCAGTTCCCTTCCCTGAGGAGCTCAAAACTGGATCCAGGATTTGAGGTGGGGTCTCAGCAGTGCCCAGCACAGTGGGGTGGGCACTGCCTTGGTCGATTCCTGACACAATCCAGGTGCCATTGGTTTCTTGGCCACCTGGACACACCTGGCCTCATGTTCAGCCACAGGTCCTTTTCCACTGGGCAGCATTCCAGCCATTCTCCAAGCTTGGAGTGTGATTTTCTGGGAATATTCTCTACCATTCTCTCTTAACGGGATAAAAACTGCAGGAAGAGTATGGAAATGCAAAGGATGCACTTCAGTACTGCTCCTTTATATTTTGGATACCACCTCAAGCTCTGATGGCAACTCCCTCACTGATGGACACCCCCACCAGTACAAATTCCTGCCACCTTGATGGCCGATGCTGGGAAGTGACCTCCCCACTGGCAGAAAATGGGTTGTGAAAGACCAACCTGTTGCCCAAAGCCCTGCAGCAGTGTCTGATTCAAAAATCATAGAGGAACATCTGAGTTAAAGACCCAAAAAAGCTTTGTCCCACCCCTGGGTGTGTTCCCTGCCCTGTCCTTGGGGTAGATAAAGCAGCCATGGCATTTTGAGGATCCTCACAGGCCACAGCCACACCAGGAATGCTCCTTGGCAAAGCCCTGCAGTGCCTGGAGCCAGTCTTACAAATGGGTTTGTGGCTCAGCTTTCAAAGCTGTGATCAACATTTAATTATTCACAGTGGCCTTCCTGAATATTGCACAGCACATTCACAGCAGAGCTCCAGATTATTCACCATTTCCTCACTGGTAGAAGGTGGTGAAAAACACAAAGAGAGTCTTGTGGAACTGTGATAGGCTGGAGAGTGACAACAAGGCAAAGAGGACAGGAAATTTTCTGCGTTTTCTAGGATTTTACCTACTTTCCTCAGCTTCCCAACCCTTTCTTTCCTCCAGCATCTCCTGCACACAGGTTTTTCACAGAGAAGCACCATCACAGCTGGGTCTAAACTGCCCCCCATGGAGCTTGTCAGGACCTTGGTTCCCATTCTATTCCTCTTGGGAACACAGGAAGAGCAAGCTGTGACTCAAACACAGCTTGTGCACCTGTGTTTCCTTTCTAGAGGCTTCACAGTAGCAGCAAGATGGGAAAAGATCAAAGGGATGGATGGGAAATGCTCCCTAAAACAAGGATTTTAGGAGCAGACTCAGAAGAAGTGTGGAGCAGCCCACAGCTGCACTGAGACACAATATTTTCATCTAAAGCCAGAATAAAGGTAAACTTTCTTCAGCATCCAAATTGAGAAGTGAATGTAATATTTTTTCAT
Source organism: Motacilla alba alba (assembly GCF_015832195.1). Lineage (NCBI taxonomy): Eukaryota > Metazoa > Chordata > Aves > Passeriformes > Motacillidae > Motacilla > Motacilla alba. The sequence goes on along the minus strand of NC_052031.1, from coordinate 2,916,545 downwards.
TGAAAGACTGGGGCAATAATCACAGAAAGAAAATGAATAACTAAAAAAAAATATATTTCATTTAGATCATCATAAATTTCATTTCAGCTTTGTTTCCCTCTTGGCTTATTGTACTTTCTAATGCAATTTGCAGGTTTTGATCACAGATGAGTTTAAAACAAACGAGCAGCTATTTGAATTTAAAAGTTCTGGTTAGAAAGGTGCAGAAGAACCATTCTGGCATCTCTAAACTAAGCCACCTCTTTCTTAAAGCACTGAAATTAAATACTCTGCTGAGTCCAAACCATCATCTCTTTGAATTCTTGCAAGACAGGCAAAGGCTGAACCAATTGGCCAACTTTGACCAAGTTTTCCTTCAAACCTCTCGAAAACCAATTTTCCAGAAGATTTGCTATGAGTCAAGAAGTGACATTTATCTCCCAGGTGATGCCCTTCCTCGGTTTTCAAACATCTTCTTTCCCTTCAAGCTGCCACGCACCTCTGCAGGATGCCAGGGCACGTCGAGATTCCTGCAACAGAATCTCTGCCCTGCTGGCAGAAAAATCCGAGGAAGCCAAAAAAACATAGCTCCCGCTGTGAAAGCACCGGACACGGGAGAGGGAATATGATGGGCAGGCTGGAGAGTGTCTGTATTTTGGGTTTTTTTTTTTGTCTAGCACAAAGGTATCGAGGTATTCAGCAGAGAAAACCCCGGTGGCTTCGCGCTCGTGCCCTGGCAGCCGGGACGGCGGCAAGCGGAGGGAAAAGCTGTCACAGATGGACACGGATGATCAAAACCAGACAGGAATTCCAGGAGTAGCAAAGGTGACATGTTGAAGTGTAATGTCCTGGAAAGAGCCCTTCTGGCTGCCTGGTAGGGGCTTTCTCTCAAGGTGTTTCTGTGCCCCCGCCACCGCAACACCTGAGTGGCATCGGGAAGTGCAGAGAACAGAGAAATTTCTGTAGCTCGAGGGGGGAATCCAAGGCATTTGCATTCATTACAAGTTCCTTTTACCATAAAGAAATGCTCAGGCATGTGAATAATTTCAGAAGAGACCCATTCTCTTGCAAGAGTCGAGAGCTTTTGATGGGAACAAAGGGACCCTCTCATGTCAAACCTGCACAGATCTGAACAGATCAAGGCCAGACAATGCTTGCATGTCCCCAGCAAGGGGCCTTAGAGGAATAATCAGGTCTCTTGGACAAGGAACATCATCAGAAGGGAGGAAAAAAGCACAGGTTGAGTGTACAACATGTGTTTGCACTTGAACTGAAGCTGAAGCTTGCAGGTGTCTCTTGTTTCATCATGGAGCATCCAAAACCAACACTCAGCCCCAGTCACATCCTACAGCTCACCAGCAGCCTGAGCTGGATCTGTCCTGACCCCAGTACTCCTGGTGTGGATGGGATGAATAAACATCTGGGGGAATCCAAGAGGGAGGAAAAAGAAACCCAATCAAGACCATCACACTCATGCTGCTGAAGATCCCGGGGCTGTAAGGAGTACTGGCAACCCCCAAGTTTCTTCTGGACAACCCTGGAGGCTCCAAGCAGAGGGCTGTTGGTAGCAGAAGCATCACACCCCCCAAAAAATAACATACTAGGGAAATTTTCTCCTTTTTTAGCTCTTTTTTCTTTCTTTCCTGCACAGCACTTTTAACTATTAATGAGAATTTTCTGTATTAATTTGGACCGTGGCTGCATGGAACCGTAACTGGACTAATAATCTGGACTATTATTAGGTTGTTAAAACTTTAATTAGACCAGCTATTTTTGCTGGGAACAAGATGTAGAAAGGAAATGGAACGAACACTTTGGTGCACCGCAACGGCAGCGAAGAGCTCGGAGGCTCAACGTGGTGAAGGACAATGGACAGAGGGAGCAAAGAGGAGCAAGGCCAAGGAGTTCAGGGCCAAGGAGAACCTCTTCAGGAACTTACCATGAAGTAGTAGAGCTGAGAAGACCTGGCCATGAACTCTGGCTTGCACTCGGCCACGCAGATCTCCACGAATCCGGCGTGCTGGCTGGGCTTGGCCTCCCCCATCTCACACACGATCCTGAGAGGAAAATACCAACCAGGAGCAGAGTTTGAGGGGTGGTTTGGTGGTGCTGGTAAGATGGAGTTGTAGCTAAGAGCCCACAGTGCTGGGGGATGGACTGTAGATTAATCCACCTTTTTCTGTCCCATCCAGAATCCAAACTGTGGATGAAGTTATTCTTGAGAAAGTGGTGGCTTCTGGCTGGGACAAGTGCTGAGGTGGTGTAAATCCACTTTAATACACAGAGAAATGTTGGGCTGAGGTCTGGCTCCATCCCTCTCAGCTCCAGCGTGGCATGGTGGAGGCAGCTCTAAGGTTTAATGATCACTCCTGCATTTAGCAAGAGGCTTTTCAGGATTGCTGCCTTCCAGACTGGAATTGAACACCTTGGGGTGACTGTTTGGTGAAAACCAGGATAACTTCAGGGTATTTGCCATAAGGATCACCTAAATATGCAATCCAAACACAGTAATAACTGGATTATTAAATAAATGGATTTTCCTGAACTGTTCGTGAGGAACGGCCTCTTCCATCCCTCAATTCCCAGGCTGGAATGGATTCCTTGGAAGGCCCTACAGGTAGGAATGTCATTAGGTGTGCTGTGGCCTTTGCTCTGCCACACACCCCACTTACTGCTCTGCTGGGATGTACCCTTCCACCAGGGGCTTGCACTCCACGCCGGCCACTTTGACGTGGGTCGAGATATCCTGGAATTCCAGCCCGAGGTTCTCCCCACGGATGGTCACCCTGGTCCCTCCCTCTCGAGGGCCTGTCACGGGGTTGATCTGGGGAAACAAGCCAAGAGAAAGGAGAATGATCAAACCAGAATCCTCTCAAGTGAAAGAACAATCTTTTGGGGATCACTAGGGACACTTATAAATGCTGAACAAACCTACTTCAGATACTCAGAGTATGCAAAATTCTGCACCAGACCTCATTTACTCTCTTTTAACTACTTGCAAAACATCCAGAGGTGAGTAGAAGATTTTTTTGTAGGGATTTGTGGAGCTGCAGCTGAGCTGTGCACTTTGTAGATGTGAGAGATGGAAAGGCAGCAGAGGGACACGGTGGAGAGAAATGGGAGAAAGGACAAGACAAGGACATAAAGGGTTGAGCCAGTCTCTTGAAATCCTAAATTCCCAGCCCAAAGCACATGGAGGTAATGGTCATGCATCAGAAATTCAGCTGAAAATGTCCACCTGGAAAAAAAAACAGCCAAGCCACAGCAGGGTGTTGGGTTAGGAGTGGAGGAGGCGGATGGTGACTGAGACAGCAGCAGCAGCTGCTCTGCACCAGCACCTCTTCCTGAAAGAGCTCCAGTTTCCCTCCTGGGAGAGCTGGGGCCATTGGAAGGGCAGGCAGGGAGCATGGACAGATTATTTGTGGAGCCTCTGAGTCTCAGCACGAGAGGCGCAACCATCCCAACCAAGCTAGGGGCTGCTGGAATGGTGTCTGCATCCCAGCCTGGCCCTGCACCAGACCCTCACAGGGTCTTGCTCCATCCCCCTTGTCCAGAGCCAGGTGGGAATCAGCACTGGAACTGTCTCCTGAGCATTGGAACAACACCAGAATCACAGGGCTGGCCCTTAATTATCTCCATTCTGCCCTTCCAATTCCTCACCATGCCCACTTTGCCATGCCACTGCCTGATTGAGAGGGGTTCAGACACTTCCCTCGCAGGGTGTTCCCTGATGCCTGCTCAGGATGCCATGGCTGCCATCTGCCAGGGCTGGCACAGCTCTCCCTGCAGTGAGCAAAGGGGAATTCCCTGTCTCAGGTCTGTATCCACCTGCTCCTGGCTCTGCCAGGTGGGAATCTGGGGCTGGCAGCCATGCCCTGCTGCTCCCATCCCCTTCCCAGCGCCCAGCCTGGCACCAGGGTTGGTGTAACTCCCACCCAAAGGGTGATTTTTAGAAGACCCAACTTTTAATAAAAGGAGGGAGAGCCAGGCACCTCTAGGGGATACTTAATTTTAGGATATTAACTTTAGGATATTAATTGTAGGTGTTGCGAACCAACTCCTCAGTGAGTGTGACTTATCTCTGACTCTAAAGGGAACCAGGAGGTATTTGTGGTGGTTTGCCAGGAAAGAAAAAAGAATGGTAAAGAAGAAATGGGAAAAAGGAAAGGGAAAGGGAAAGAAAAAGGGAAATAGAAAGGGAAAGAAAAAGGGAAAGAGAAAGCTGTCTAAAGCACAAGATTTCCTTGCTGTGACTCAATAAGCATCAAGAGGAAACTTCCTTGAGCAAAGCCAACACAGCACCATGGAATCCTTCCCTGGGCAATATTTAATTTTTGAAGGCCAGCTTTAAAACCCACTTATTTACTAAAAAAACCCCACTTATTTCCTTAAATCAGGAGGGCCTGGGATGCTCCCAGGGTCACAGGGAAGATTTTTTAAGCCTATTTCAGAGCTCTGCCATGGATTCAACCAAGAGGAAGGCGTTGCCAGGTTGTTTTCACAGCAGGAGAGGAGGAGCCTGTTCTATCACAGGTGAAAAACGTGGCACGAGACCTGTCAGTTTTGGAGAGGAAAATCCAGGCAGGGAAACAAAAGCTGCCAGGAAGCCTCAGCTTCCTCTGGAAGACCCAGAGCTGCATCCCAGTTTCCAGCCTCTGCTCATATCAGCTGCTGCTTGTCACTCCTAAAGGAGGTTTTTGTGGCTCAGCGAGTCTCAAAGTCCCTTAATTTCCCTGAGTGGCTCTGTAAATGCCAGAGCTGGTACAGAAATGGGGAGATCAGTGCTGCAGGGGGTGTGAGTGCCCCTACAAGTGTGAGTACACGTGTTCTTCCCTGCAGAGATCCAGCCCTGGCTCCTCTCCAGGCTCTGGATGCTCCCAGCCCACAGCTCCAGACCTACCATTAGCTGCAATATATATCCAGTCACTTGAGATTACTTCCATGCTAATGGCTCAGAAAAAGGCCTTCCAAGAGCTACTTAGGATTGCAGCAGGCAGCTGGAATATTTCATGAGTGAGTGTTGCAATGATCTGTTTGAGCTCAGAGAGTTGTTGGAGGAAATGCCAGCAGAATTTGAAGCACTCTGGAGCTGCAGGGTGGAGAATGAGGGCGTTGCTCTTCAAAATGAGGCTGGAGATGAAGGATTAGTGTTAAAGTGTGGCAGGGAAATGTGGGTGAACCTTGAGAACTTCTGCACACCCAAGTCCTTGTGTTTTGGATTTTTGCTTTAGTTGATCATCCATCAGCTGCCCCATACCAAATTCTATAATTGTTTCACATGGTCTGAGAATCTGAAAATATTTTTAAAACATTTCCCTCAGCTCCAAGTGATTTTCAAGACCTCAAAGCTGAATTTTCAGTAGAATTTAGCTGTCCTTTCTGGATGTCTGGGTTTGGTTTCACAGCTTCAGGTGGTTCAGGTGGGATCTTGGATAAATCCAAGTAAAGTAGAGACCTTCACCTTGGAAACACCAGAATGAGCCATAAACATCAGACTAAACTGAACTCCAACAGTTCAACAGACAGAGAGCTTTGAAAGCTGGTGAATGACAGGGAGATGGATCAAAACACAGGGAAAGGGGTTATTTTCAGTAACATCCAGGAAAAACAAATTCAACCCAGCCTTTGCTCTCCCCAAATGTTCAAGCATAGATATTGGTTTAGGGCTCTTCCTTAACACCCACACTTTTTGAATCTGAATCAAATACAACTGTTAAAAGCTTTTCTTGCTTTCTAGGAAAATAACCCACCTAACTATTTCTATTAAACCACCACCGTGGAGGCTGGATTTTCCTCTTTTGCATTTCCCCATGTTTTCCCTCTTTCATTTCCCTCCTGACTTTCCCATTTGTAAATCAGGCCCTGGCCACATTGAAAGGGTGCTCGTGTTGAGTAAGGCCTGGTGACTGAGGGGTGCTCAAGGCAGGAGGCAGCTGAAAGGGATGGAGCCCTCATTTTCAAGGCTCAGGTCTGTCCTGGGAAACTTGAAAACATGCCTGGCATTATGGCAAAGGCATCCTAAGTCAGCACACAAAAATCTCTTTAGATTTCAGGCCTGACTTTCCTGCTCTGCCTTGTCTCCCTTATTCTGCTCCTTGTCTTTATGGTTTTTCTATTCTCTTACTTCCTTTTTGAACTTTTCCTCCAGCTTTTCCTTTGGCCCAGTCAACATGATCAATAGGGAACTCTAAAAAACTAAAAATGGAGCCCCATCTCTCTCTCTCTACAAGGCCTTTTAAGGATAAGCTGTCCAATTAAGAAATGACACCTAAATTATTTTTTACTTTTAACCCAATAACCAACCACCCATGCCTGCAATGGGGACTTTTTTTAATCCAATCACACAAAACCACCCAAAGCCATGGAGAAGAAGGAGAAGAAGAAGGACCAGCCACTGCCCCAAAACCCCCATCTTGCTTTATAGATATCACTGTATTCTAAACCCTTAAACTCTAAGTTTTCCCCCTGTGATATCACACCCTTCTATCCAAACCCCACACCCACAATCCCAGTTCTGTCATTCCATTTTGGAAGCTTCTCCAGGGCCTCAGGTCAATGAAGTGTTTTCTTGAGGGTCAGAGCCTGGAGCACAGAAAGTCTCAAATTCTCAGCAGCAAGGGTTCCAACACCCAAAGTCATCACTGGGTTGTAGATACATGAAAATTTTGTTCCTGCCTTTGAAGCCACTGTGGCCTCACACGCCCAGAGTGCCTGAGGCTTTTCCTGACCCAGCAGAACTCAGCCCTGACCTTCCCATCACCAACCCAAGCCCAAATCAGGAAAACAAACCAAGGAAAGGGAATCCCCCAGCTTCTCGCAGATCCATGACTTACATCTGTGATCTTGGGGTTGGTGCACTTGCCCTTGGTGCTGGAGAGCTCCAGCCACTGGCTGTCCTGGGCTGGGCAGTGCTGCTTCAGCGTGCACTGGTTCTGTCCCTGGCACCAGCCACACTCGAAGTCGGGGTCGGCTTTCAGGCAGAGTCCGCAGCTGTCCCGCATGGCCCCGCACTTGTACAGGTGAACTGCAGGGACAGCAAAAACACAGGGCCTGAGGGATGCTGGCAGCTCAGGGGAGTGTGGGAGGGCAGTGGGAGAAAGAGGGGAGAGTGTTCTGGGCTGCTCGTGTCAGAGGCAGGATGGAAACTGTCCAGGAGGGTGAGTAATGGGGTGAAAAACGTGGACATCCTCCTTGAAATAAAGTTAATTCGTTAGTTCATTCTTCATCAAAGGTGTTTTTGGACAATGAGAGCAGAAAGGATGAGGCATGGGAGAGGAAGAGGTATGGGAGCAGAAGGGATGAGGTATGGGAGAGGAAGAGGTGTCACCTTGATTTTTTAAAATTTTTCTAAGCCTTCTGATGTTTACATTCTTATAACAAACTTTCTCACACACTTCATGTAAATAACTTATTGTTTTGCATTCTTTTATGGAAGAAGAGAAATTTGATGGACTGTTGGCTTGTCCAGTTTCATTGGAGAGGTGGCACTTTCACCCTCCAATCCACTGTCACCTTTGGAAATATGTAAATGCTGGAGTCAAAATTAAACTTCCCCCTTTTTTGCCTTGGAAAATACAGTGTCCTCATCTTTCTGTTTTGTGTCCTAAAGTGACAAAGAGGTATGGGAGCAGAAGGTAAGGTGAGGGACTTCAAGCACGAGGTTGGAGGAAATGATGCTTGGGCAGTGATTTGGCCTCAGTGCCTTCCTTTCTCGCAGGCTGAATGCCATAAAGTGTCACCAACAACCCGCCTCAGACTCAGCACTTCATCCTAGAAGAATTCTCTAGACCTGGCCAACTCACAGCTTAAACTTGGGTGTGAAACTCCCCAGAATTTTGTGTTAAGGTGATGCCACTCAGGTTTTCACCTTGATAGAAATCCCAAAGGGTAACAGTAAATACACGGTGGTTCATTATGAGGCTGATTCCAGGGATTCACAACCAGCCTTTACCCTTTCTTCTGCTCCAGAAATTCAGTCTGCTTCCCACTTTGAAGCAGAGTTGATTCCACTCTAATACAGACAGCAGTGATTAATGCTTAGCTCCATTTTGAGCTGTTAAGTGATTAGAAGCACTCCGAGCTTTTTCTAATAAAACCTAAAAATATTGAAGTCCTCCTACAAAATGAGATCATGCTATTTATCCTTATTTTACAGATGTAGAAACTGAGGCCTGGCTTGCACAGGGGACTGCTAGCAGAATTCTCCTCCTGGAAGATGAAGGTGACAGAATCGTGGCTCTCAGACTTTTTTATTTCCATCATTTGTGGGCATGTTGGGAGATTTTCTCTCTTTGCTTCTGTTTCACTGTGTCCATAGGTGACTAAAGTGGTTTTTATCTTTATACACAATCCCAGAGCTCAAAGGTTTTGGAAATATTTATGCTGAAAGTCTCTGTCTCTTCATACCTTCCCCCTCAAAGTCAGCAAGTATTGGCCAATGTAAGAAAAACTCAGAAACTCTTTACTTCTCCATGCTGGGTGCAAGAAAAGTACCCAAAAGTACCCCAAAAAGCCTGCAAAACATCTCTCAAACACAGTGTTTTCCAGACCTCATGGGATACACCTCTTTCCTTAGTTTTCTGTTGGATTTCCTCAAATTTGCTGAGTTGTTCTGCTTGAGATGCTACCAGTGGAGATCTCTGTAGATAATTTAGCAGGTTTGGGTCAGTTTGGCATTTCAGCCTCCCAGCCCAGCCCATGGTGATGCTGGATGTGAAGGCAGTGGCATCTTGGTCACCTCTATGTGGTATTGCTTCCATGTGGTATCTCTGAGGGCACATGCCTAAACTTTCCTCCTGACCAAAAACATGATGATAATATCCAAATTGCTCATCTGGGAAAGCCACCAGCCAGTGCTGCTTCCCAGATTTTTTCCTAGGCATTATTTGCAACATTTTGGCTTGGAATAAATCAAGAAGATGCTAGAGCTAATTCTTGAGTTCATCCCCTGGTCTGTTTTATGTTACTGGCACAAACAGTCCTAAAATATTATCATCTTGATTATGAGATTTATTTCACTCCCACATCACCTAGGATAGCTCAGTGCAGCCCAAGAAAAGGATTTACATTTTTACTGTGGATCACCTTGTGTCAGGGGTGCTCATTTTATGATAGCACAAAACTAAGCAGGACTGGGGCAAGCATCCAAATTCTGACCTCCAAGCCACACTGTTGAAGGTTCTCCCAGTCCATGGCACTCTTTGGGCCCATGGAAATCAGCAGTGTCCTGGAAACACCTTGGCACAACTTGGAGAGAAGGAGACAACTTCAGAGCAGAGGCAGGGTGGCACTTTCAGCACAGGCTGTGCCTGAGTGCTGGGGCTGGGCAGGAATCTCCAGCCTGTTGTGTTTGCTGAGTGGATTTAACCATCAAAAGCCACAGTTTTGGGGTTTTGGTGCCAGAACTCAGAAGGGGAGAAGGGCAGATGGGGTTGTGCCATGGGGAGAAGTGTTGCCTTCTGAGTTGCTCTCCAGGTTGGACATGGTGCTCATCCATCATCTCTCAGCATGAGGGCAGGTATGTGTCCTAGATTGCCAAGCAATGTGTGTTCTATTTGCCATCTGTCAGAGGTGGGGCAGTTATCTGCTGTTCATGGGGCAGTTATCTTTATCTTAATCCTCCCTCCAGGAGATCTCTGCTGTCCATGGCCACTGAGTGTCCCTGCATGGCTGATCAAATTCCATCATCCCATGGGGAGATGCTCCACCCAGGGCAGGAGCCAAGCATTCCTACCTGGATCCAATCTGAGATTCTGGGACACCAGAACAGCCTTTCCACTGGATTCCCAGAGGAACAGCTGCCTCTTCCACTGGATCTTCAGAGGAAAACTCCAGCCTTGTCCAGGATCACTGCTCCAACAGAACCACATCTGCTACTCCAGGAGGACTGCAGCCACATTTCCAATTGGACTGCTGCCAGCACCAACAGGATGTCAGGTTGTGTTCTGACTCTGTCAGTGTTGTTTTGATTTACTGCATTGTTTATTTTATTTTTATTTTCTTCCCTAATAAAGAACTGTTATTCCTGCTCCCATATCTTTGCCTGAGAGCCCCTTAATTTCAAAATTATAATAATTCAGAGGGAGGGTGTTTACAGTTTCCATTTCAAGGGAGGTTCCTGCCTTCCTCAGCAGGCACCTGTCTTTCCAAACCAAGGCAGTGTGGAACTGTGTGACAGCACCATGGGCGAACCTAGGTGGGGACAGATTGAGTGGGAGAAGGTGTGGGAAGTGTCCACGACAAGGTAAAGAGAGGTAGGGAGACATTTCTGAGAGGTGATGATGTGAGAAGAGGAGAATCTGCAGGTGTGAGCTGCAAATGCAGGACAGCCAAGGGGAGGGGTCGCCTGGGGAAGGTTCCAGGGTGGAAAGACAAAAAGGAAGAAGAAGATGTAGACAACCATCTCCAGAAACACCCAGCCTGGCTCAGGGCTGTGGTTGGATGTACAGCCCCCTCTGTGAGGGGCACATCAAACCTGTGCCATCGGTGGTGGTTAAACACAGGTGGTTTTCAGATCCTTTTTATCATCACCATCATTTTATTTTGCTCAGAATTCTCCCACTGGAGAGCTGCAGCCTTCCTGCTCCCCTTCTGCCTTCCCCTGCTCATTACTAAATTGCCTCTGAGCAGAGAGCCCACTCTCCTGGCATGTTAACTTGAAGAGCATCACTGCAGGAGAAATAAAGAGGGGGAGAAAAAGCCTGGAGAGGGAGGGGCGTGAAAAGCAGACACGAGGATGTGGGGAGAAGCGGGAGGCAGAGACGATGAAGGGAGAGGGAGAGCAACACAAGTGGGAGGGAGAGTCGCATTTCTCAGGTGGAATGAGAGAATTGGAGGGTTGGGGGGAGGCACACAAAGCACTCAGAAATTGGTAATTTGCAGAGTGCAGAGAACAAGTGTGCAGCAGCCAGCACGGGGAGACGGTGGCGGCTTTGTTAAGTGTAGGGAGCGAGGGCCCGTTGCTAAGGTTACCGCTTCCAAGGACAAGTTGAAATAACTCTTTACCTTTGTTCTGTGCTGGGTTGTCAATGTTGAAATTCCCGTTCCACACGACTGTCAGCTCCACTGGCAGGCTGTTAATCTCCATCCCTTCGTACGAGTACTAGAAGTGGGAGAGAAAAAACAAAACAAACCAAAAAAATTTAAAAAAAAACCAAAACCCAAAGCCAGACTTAGAGAGTGCCTGGAGGTGGGGAGGGGATGGGATGAGGCAAGAGGTGGTGCTGAGCATGGAGAGCAAGAGAAATGGAGCTGTCACTCACCTCCCTCATCAGCAGCACCTTCCAGAATGCCACAGGATGCTCCCAAAGCTGTGGCGCTCCAACCATGCCCCTCACAAAAACCCATCTATCCATTAGATGAACATTCATAGAATCCCAGAATAGGGATGGAAGGGAGATTAAAGATCATCCAGTGCCACCCTCAGCCATGGGCAGGGACACCTTCCACTGTCCCAGGCTGCTCCAAGCCCTGTCCAGCCTGGCCTTGGAAACTTCCAGGGATCCAGGGGCAGCCCCAAATACTCTGGACAACTTTCACAGCCAAGAAATCCTTCCTAATATCTGATCTGAACCTTTCCTCAAATTAAAGACACAAACTCTTGGCCTATCAGATGGAAAAATATTCCATGATGTAAGTGCATTTCCATGTAATGGCCCTTAACTTTAAAATCCATTTTTTGGGTGTTGAGCACAGCTTTGAAATGTATTTTTCCAAGTTGGCTGCAACTCTGAGGTGTAAATTACACATTCTGGGTCTTCCATCCAGCTGTGCTTCTGCTGGGTGTTCCATAGGTGCTGAGTGGGTAGGTGAGGTTATTTACATTAGGGATGTCTTGAAGAACCCCTGGAAGCTAAGTAAAGTCCCAAAATAAGGGAAACCCCCTGAAAAAGAGGAAAATGGAGCCACTGTGTAATTATAGACCTGTCAGCCTAACTTGGCTTCCCAGAAAGAAAGTACATCAAATTATTAAACAATCAATTTATAAGCACCTGCGAGATGATAAGGTGATAAAAATCAGCCAGCACAGATTTGTCAAGAACAAATTGTGTCAACCCAATCTAATTTCCTTTTTGACAGGCTTAATGACTTTGTGGATAAAGGGGAGGCAGCAGATGTGATTTATCCTGATTTCAGGAGAGTGTTTGCTACTATCCTACAGCAGATCCCCATAAACAAACCAGGGAAATATGACCTAAGAAAGGCCACCATAAGGTTTATGCAAAAAACATTCAACCAAAAAAAAAAAAAATCAGATAATTCCAAGCTGGGAGGATGTTTCAAAAGGAATATTGTCCTGAGTCTGGCATTACTCAGTATTTTCACTACTGACTTGGATGATTTCATGACACTGTTCTGGAGAGGGTGTAAGAACCTCCAACAGCAGGGTCAAGAATTCAAAACAAACTTGACAAATTGTAGAACTGGGCCAAAATCAACCAAATGAAATTCAGTGCTGGCAAATGGGGACTATTTTTTTCAGTAGGAGGAATTGATGCAAACAGCTTTGCAATTGGAGTGGCTGGGCAGTGCTGCAGGAGAGGGTCTGGGGACTGCTGGAGATCATGAACAGACTGTAAATCAACAACGCCATATTGCTGCCAAAACCCAAACAATTCTCCTTTGGGGACGGAGCAGATAGTTTGTTACATGTGTAAACCCAGGAGGCAATCACTTTTCCCTACTTGGATCCAGAAAAGCTTCAGCTGGAGCAAGGAGTATCCAGTCTCCAGCAAATACGTCTTAAAAAGCTGCAAAAAAACTTCTGAGAGAGTTGGACAGATTTAAACAAACACTTGTTGGGGGCAGTCAAGTCACACAGAGGTGACCCTAAGGAAGGAAATGGAAGCTGCTCTCTGGAGGCCCTCTCCACGTGGTGCTGAGAGCTTTTTTCCACCTAGAATTTGATTTATCTCAGGCCAGTTCACCCAGGGTTCACCCTGCTGCCCGTCAGGTCCCACTGCCCACTTCCATCAGCAGCTCCCACCCAACACCTCACCAAAAGTCCAAAGCCTCATTGTGGGACAGGAGATGGTTGACGAAAGGACAGAAGGGAGCAAGAAAGAAGGGGAGAAACATTTTGTGTCTGCTACTATTGCTGAGCACAGCGCACAGTAGGATTTACCCTCCTAAGAGCAGGGATCTCCCACTGCACTGGGATCTACAGAGGGACAAAGTTCCACTTTGAAAGGAAAATATTTTCCCCACTACAAGGTTAGATATAACTCAGCAAGCTGGTTTGGCTGGGCCAAAGAAGTCACTAAAGAGTTCCCCATCCCTTAAACTCCTGTTGTGGTTATCCACAGAGCTCTGAGCTTTGCAGGTAGGATTTCCTGGATCCATTAATTGCTGTATAATTGGGGAGTAAATGGTAACTGGTGATTTCTGTCCATTACAGCAGAGTGGGAGCTGCTTGCACAGTAATTCCTCTTTGCACAGACTAAACACAATTAGCCATTAATCTGCAAAACGCTGTGATTATGATCCAGTTGTAGGGAATTGATGGGTATTTGTGGTTTCCATGGAGGTAAGGAGCAGCCCAGGTGAGCCAGGTTTTGCAGTAGACACGCCAGTCTCGTTCAGAATTTGCATTTCTGTGACACTTTTGGGTGTCACTGCCAGCAAGATCCAAGATGATGCAGAGCTGTCTGGACTCACACCACTAGCTGTGAGGATGCAAGGATGGGGAGACAGGAATGGGAAGGAGAGTGCCTGAAGAGTGATGAATAATTAAACTTCTGCCACTCAGGAACATCTGCTTTGCACAGCACTTTGAAAACGCTGATTGGGAATGGAAAATGGGATATATACAGAATAACTGGTCATCCTGAAGTCAGAGGATGAGTCTTAGAAAGGGCCTCACCAGAGCCTTGTGTGTGTTTTGGAAGCAGAGCCTAGGCAGGGCTTCCAAGGGACAGGCAGCTAGAATCTCCTGGAGCCTTTCTTCCCATGGAAGATCCCAGCAGCAGGAGCTCAGCTGGGATTTCAGATCTCATCTGTCTGCAGCACCAGGGGCAACCACATATTAGACTTTTTAACCCAGCAGGCTTGATCCAGGCCTGGAAAGGGATGTGAGGGGATAAATCCCATGGAAGAGCTCTGAGGATGAAGCCAGCTGGGATGAGGATGCTCACAGTGGCCCTGCCCGACCCCATCCGATGCTGCATGGGCTGCACGGCAGCGAAGCAGAGCAATTTGCAAAGGGACCACGAGGAAATGCTCCGTCCTCCTCAGACCACAGGAGCTGCTCACTCATTGTGACCCCCTCTTCAAAGCCCACTGAACTCAACAGGAGTCTTTGAAAAGGACTTGCTCAGCCGTGACAATAAGATGGAAATGTGTTTCAGGGGAGAAAAAAGGGCTGGAGCATCGATCTCCAGGAGAGCAGAGCTTCCCGGACACTCCTGAGAAGTGCTCGTACCATCAGGGCTTGTCTCTCCACTTTTCCTGGCCCAACTGCCTCCAACACAGGCAAAGCATCCCAGAAGATGCAAATCTGACCCCTAAGTCTGACCAATCTGGATTCTAATCACAATGATTTCATCAAAGCAGAAAACTATGGGCAATTTGGGGACCTGACTGAGAAGGAAAGGCTGTGCTGCCTGGAACACAGACTGGCTCTCCTCAGGAAATGCCAAAAATCTACTAGAAGGAGCTGTTGCACTTCACAGGAGCAATGTTTAGAACTTACAAGTATCCTTTTTTTGCCTTTTAAACTCTCCAGTAGCATCAGATACTCCTGCAGTTGGTGCAAATCCATATCCATGCCTTGGACCACTTGCAGCATCCTGCCCTTTGGTAATTTGGCTTGAGCACACTCAGGATGATAAATCCAGAGAGGTTTCACGGTACATCCCCCCTTGGACCTCAAACACGTCCAATAGTGGGGAAACTTCTGCAGAATTTTAGCAGAATTTTAGTGTTGTTTTCTCTGACACCGCTTTTGTGATTGGAGCTCAAATCCAGGGATTGATTCCTGTTCCTGGCTCTGCCATCAACCCCTTGCATGACCCTGTGGAAACCATTTAATTTTCCTTGCATCAGTTTTCCAGGCATAAAAAGGCAGAAAACTTCTTGCTCACTGTCATTTTGTTTCCTTGGATCCTTTTTGCTTCCCAGAGTTGGGACTGAATTTTTATACCTGGGTATCACCCACAAACAGAGTCCACGTGATTACTGGGTTTCTCTTTCATTTAAATGTAGATAAATAATAATTAGAAAAGTGGATGGACAAGGGTGACATTCCCAGTGGGAGGTTTGGAACTAGATGATCTTGAAGATCCCTTCCAACCCAAACCACCCCCTGATTCTACAACTCACAGCCCTGTGCTTGTCTTTTGGCCACCCACAACTGTGTTTTCCCATGATTTCTGTGAATAGCTCCTCATTTTTTTCTCAGCTCTGCTTTTTATTGGATTTTTTTTTTTTATCACTCCCTTCACTGTGAGCCACACCACGGAGTCAAATGCCACTGAGATCTCTTGCTGGAGTGCAATGATGTGACAAATAGAAGTGACTTGCTCTCCTGTCCCTGAGCCACACAGCACTTTCAGCTGCACCACCTCGGGTCTCACAGCACGCAGAGCTGTGAAGGATTCAGGACAAAATCATCAGCAGGGATTTTGCTGGGGGGAACCAGGGTGTGCCAAGGCCAGGGGTGGGCAGGAACCAAGCCAGGATGTGGGATCAGCCACTGGAGCAGGTAATGGCACTGATCATGGCATGCTCAGGTGGGTCAGCCCTCCCCACCTCCCTCTTCCTCGTGCCAAGGGCTGATCATTTTGGGCTGATTGCAAGCGCTGGGGCTCCCATTGCTTCCCACTGGGAAGATTGCACTCTGCCCTGATACATCCAGCAATTTCAGCCCTTCCTGCTGACATTTTTACTTCCTTATTTCTATGTCTCCTTAGCTCCCCTGCTTTTCATCCCCTCCCATCCCTCCATGTCCAGGCTGTTGGCAGAGCTATCACAAGTGCAATAAGGGATGGCAGGAAGGGTCCCTCTGAGTGATAATTGTGTGCCTTGGGTGGTGTGACAGAGGACAAAGCCCAGAGCTGAGAGTCTCAAACCACTTGACAAGAACAATAATTGTCCCGAATGGTGCTGCCTGCCGAGACTTATTGCTGTTATCAAATGAAATATCTCTGGGAAAGACAGGGAGAGAGGCAGATCTGGCTTCTGACTGGGCTGAGCACCCAGGGATCATCAGTGCTGGATGTGGCATTACTGACAGACAGACTGCTCACACCTGGCTGTCCTTAGAGCATCTTTAACTGAAGTTGGAGCCACTCAGAAAAAGTACTTAAGCTGGCTCTGATCCCTGGTGTAAATCTTGAGGGATCAGGAAATGCAGAGCAGAAGTTAAGGCTCTTTCCCTGATTCTATCCCGTGTGAAAGTAGGAAAAATCCTGAGTTCTGCAGAAGTTTTTCTGCGAGAGGGAAATCTGAGCTCCTGGGTGCCTCGTGTGAGATGGGAGGGGGCAGATCTTGGGGCTCCTGCTGGAAAACAAGGCAGGACTGATTGTCTAGCATGCAGCACCAACAGGAGGATCTGCTGGCAGGACAGCATCCCTTCAGGGACACACCATCACAGCACATCCTCCCACCCTCCCCTGGACCTCCTCCAAGCCTGCAATGCAGGTGCTACTTTCAGTGCCTCCTCCAGCAGCTCTGCTGAGTAAAAAAGCTCTGTCAGAGGGGGTTGGTTCGATTTGCAAACAGGCTCAGACAGCTCTTTCCAAAGCCAGGTGACCCCCGGAGCAGAGGCTCATTGTGTTGCAGTGGCTCCTGCCTGAATGCTAATTCTGGCAGGGAAGGAAATAATCATGATGGAGACAGATCTCCAGCACTCCTTGCCTATTGTCTGTGTCCTCTGCCACCTGCTCAAACAGCCAGGGCTTCTCTGCTGCCTTTTTGTATCTCTCTGAATGCTGCTTTCTTTTGTCTGTCTCTCCCTTCCACATCTCTTTCTCTCAGTGTCTGGCAAATTCCAAGCAACAATGAAATAACATTTCTCAGGGGGAAAAAAAAAGAAAGAAGAAAGACCTCAAATCAGAGTCAAAGCTCCTTCAAAAGGAAGGGGAAGAAAAGGGGTGGAAAGGAAAGACAAGAGAAGGAAAGGGGAGGAAAGACAAGGGAAGCAGAAGGGTGGAAAAAGGAGGAAAGAGAGGGAGAGGGAAAGGGGCGGGCAGAGGGAGAGAAGAGGCAGAAACAGGATAGAAAAGAGTAGATTTTGTTCCCAAATGAGCCTCTCTCCCTGGAGAAGAAAGAGGTCCACCTGGGCCATCACCAAACACAGGACAAGCATCCTGCAGGCAGCACTCAGCAGTGAGGTCATGGAGTGCCTTGGCACCAGCCTGAGGCTCAGCCCTGCCGCCCTCTGCAGCTCTGGCAGAGCCTTGAGTGTTCTGGCTCAGGAAAACAGACATTAAAGTCAAAATGGTGCAGTCACAGCGCTCGGGCATCCTGTGAGCAAATCCATCTGGGGACCCATCAAACCCCACTTCTCGGGTCCCAGGCACTGGCAATTTCTTGGAGCATGCAGGTAGTGTGGGAATAATCACCATTACCTGTCAAAAGCAGTCTTTTATTGGATTCTGCAAAGTGGGATGCTGAGGCTGGCTGAAGTTACTTTCCTGCTCAGCCCAACTATGCTTAAATAATCCTTAAATGAGATAATTCATTGGAATGCCTACGTGTGCCAGAGAATTCCTGGCTCTAAAGGCTCATTAAAGGTCTATCTTGCCTGCTAAGACTCTTTGGACAGATATAATCTCTGCCCACGACCACACAATTTCCCCTTAGCTTCCACCATTTTAAAATAGCACTCTAAAGAAAATGTGCATACCCCCTTAACTTCCCAGT
The DNA here is from genome assembly GCF_015832195.1 of Motacilla alba alba. Taxonomy (NCBI): domain Eukaryota; kingdom Metazoa; phylum Chordata; class Aves; order Passeriformes; family Motacillidae; genus Motacilla; species Motacilla alba. The sequence continues at coordinate 2,898,704 of NC_052031.1, read as the reverse complement.
CTGTCCATTTCTAACCTGAAACCTGAATGCTCACAGGCCATTAACCAGTAATGAAAATCAGGGAGAGATGGGAGGGAGGGAGGGAGACAAAGGAACAAATAAAAGAGCATCGGTTGGGAAGTTGCTTGTTTGCAACAGATGTAAAATGTGTGAACTGCCTGCAGTCTTCAGCCCTGCTTAATGCAGCAGAATATGTTGTGACAAGCACTGCCCAGCGTGGAGTGGCTAAAGCCTGTAATTAGCTCTTTGACTAATAAATCATCTCACAGCAGCAGCAATGGAGATGGCTCAATGCATATCCTGGAGACGTGGATCTCATGGGGAAACCTCTGGACAAGCAGAGGCCTCCAGAGCTCGTGGGCACAGCTCCTGGCTGCTGGCAGCTGGCTGGGTCTGTCCCCAAAAAGGGACATCGCTGTGGTGACAGCACTGTCGTGACTCACACAGGTTCCTGGCAAGGAGAATCACAGGTCCTGCACTTCAGGTGGGGAACTGGAGGTAGGCAGAGACAGAGAGATTGCTCAAAGGGCATGTGAGGGCTGGAGGAAGGTTTGACTCAGCCCAATCCCATCCATCCCTGGATGAGATTTAGTGCATCCTGGTGCAGTGCAAGGTGTCCCTGCCCACACAGGGGGTTGGAACTGGATGATCTTCAAGGTCCCTTTCAACCCAACTCGTTCTGGGATTCTGTCTTACCCTTTTTCTGATCCATTACATGCTGGCACGTGTCAGACTGTTTATATGGGGTTTTATCATCAAACTCCCCCAGAATAACCTTCACTCTCTCGTTGACATCAACACCTGTCCCACTGGAAGCCCTTTTTGTGGTGCTGTGGGGATATGAGCAGCTTAAGCTGATATTTCTGCCTCTGGGTCACAGCTGAGATGCTCCAGCCCAGCCTGAGGATGGGATCCAAGGGCAGAAGCAACAACTGAGTGGTGGCCCCAGCCAGCCCAAGGGAAAAAAAAAAGGGCAGTCTCAAGCTACCAGCCAACCTTTTCCTGCCTGTGTTTGGAACCACAGAATCATGAAAGCTGGAAAAGGCGTCCAAGATCATCAAATCCAACCTCTGACTGAACACCCCTGTGCCCATTAGACCCTATTGTGAAGCCTACACCTCGTTGGAACTCTTCCAGGAATGGTGACTCCACCACTGCCCTCATCCTATTTTAATGTTTAACTACTCATCCAGTGAATAATTTTTTCTTAATATCCAACCTGAACCTCCCCTGGCACAACTCGAGGCCATTTCCCCTTGTCCCATCCACCAGCTGCCTGCGAGAAAAGCCAGACCCCAACATCACCACAACCTCCAGGTGGTTCTAGAGAGCAACAAACTCTCCCTTGAGCCTTCTACCCTCCAGACTAAACAACTCCAGAGCCCTCAATCAGGTGAGAAGGGCTGTGACAGGCCCCCAGGATCCCTGGGGACAGTGCTGTGGGCACGTGTGTCCCTCTGCAGCTCACCGAGGTGTTCTGGCACTGCACACTGGAGCTGTTGAACCTCAAGGCTGGCACCCTCTGCTCGCTGCCCTGGATGTTGAGGATGCACTCGTAGCCCCGCTGGCCCGACTGTGGCTGGGGCAGGTTCTTGGCCTTCAGGGTGATGGGTTTGATCACCTCCACGGGCACCAGGATCTTCTCGGCCTGCAGCAGCTGGGGACAGTCCTGGGGAGAGAGCAGACACCTCGCCAAGTCAGCACACGGGTTTTCCAGCCTCAGGAGAAGTCCCTGTGGTGCTTCCCAACTGTCACCCTGATTTTTTCAGATTTTCTAAGCCTTCTGATGTTTACATTCTTGTAATGAACTTTCTCACACTATATCTGTAAATAACTTATTGGTTTACATTCTTTTATGGAGGAGGAGAAATTTGATGGATGGTTGGTTTGTCCAGTGTCATTGGAGAGGTGGCACTGTCACCCTCCAATCCACTGTCACTTTTAGAAAACTATAAATGCTGGAGTCAGAAAATAAACTTCCCTTTTTTCCTCACCTTGAAAACACCAGTGAGCGTGTCATCATTTCGTGTCCGATAGTGACACCCAACCTTCTCAGTCTGCCTCATTACAAAGCCTTTGCAGCTCCCTGGGCCTTGGTTCATTACTGAGTTATTCAAGGAGCATTCCTGGGAAGGCTCAGATAAACAGGTGAGGAAGGATTGCTTTCACACACCGTCCTTTCCTATCTCCCTGGCTTATTTCAGCCTCCAGGACCCAGGGAAGCCACCTCTGGTGCTTTTTCATACCTGCTCTGTTTATTGAGGTAATGGAAAAGCAATCATGTTGTCTCCACAGACTTAACCCAGTCACAATGCCATGATAAAAGTGAATAAAGCAAAAATCTGAGCCACAATTCCTGAGTTCCCAACAGCCAACACACCACTGTACAAAAGGCACAGCTTCAGCAAGACCTGTTGGAATCTATGGAGTCAGGGTTGTTAAAAAGAGCATTTATTTTGGCTCAGAAGAGGACAAAATATTCATTGCAGAGATCTAGACTCAACTGCCAAGAAACAATGGTCACAAAAAGCATGGAGATCCCTTGGAAAAGCTTTCCACTGGCTCACAAAAGGAGAAATGCTAAGTGGGTACTGCTAATGTGGTGCCTCTTCATAGGCTCCTCACACAAGTGAGCTCTGGACACCCAAAACTTCCTAGCAGGTGTCTGCATTTAAAGTTTCATTAATTAGCACAGCTTAATTAGTTAGAGTGGCCATGATCTGCTTCTTCATAGCACAGTCAGACAGCTGCAAGATGTCCCTTTCATGGATTCTGGGACAATAACAGCTCTTTAGGAAATTACTGCAGCCTTTGCCTGTCCTGCCCAAAGTTAAACCCGGGTCCAGTTGGTTCCAGCAGAGACAGGGAACTGTAGGGGAGGGCAGGAGGAAAACGACTGATTTGGAGCAGAAAAGTAGGGAAAGGGACTGAAGGGTTCAAAAGTGGAATTTATGGCTCATTGAGAGCCTGGGATCTTGTTAGAGCAGATGGTGGGAGCATCTTACTGAAGCAAATAGCTGAGGGAGATAAAGAAATGTATCAGATGTGCAACATCTGCAGTTTCACCAACCAGGGACAGAATTACCAGAGCCAACACTCACCCCATGGAGGATGTGAGCTCATCCCTGGCCAGGGGCAGGCAGAAAAACCCAGTAACCACCCAATGCATCCCTGCAGTGAAGGCCAGAACCTTCCCCAGTCCCAAAGAGGATCTGTCCTAAGGGGGTGCCAGACTGAGGAGCCCGAGAGATAAGTTTTCACCTGCACTTGCAGGGTGATGCTCATGGTGGAAGTAACTGATAGCCACTGATGGGCTTCAGGCTGGCACCAGAACCAGGACAGCCAAGCACACGCCACTGGAGCTGGGTGGAGCTGAACCACCTTGGATCCAGTGGCTTTTTGCCTGAGATAATCTGGCACAAGGCCTGGTTTGATGTGTGCTGCCAAGGCTTAACAGGCCACCCCATTAACCTGGCTGGAAGGAGGAAGGGTTGGAGGTGGAAAACCCATGGGGCGCTGCAATGCAGGGATGAGCTTTATCACTGTCACCCTCTGCACTCTTGGGGGTGCAGGATTGAGGAGCTACTCCCTGTTCCAGCCCTCCCTGTCCTTGCTGCTGTTCTGTTCTGTGATGGAACCTCTCCAGGGAGCTCCTAATGCTGAAACACAATGGGTGAAGTGTCACTGAAGCATTTTTCTTGATAAAAGAGCAAGATTTAACCATCTGGAAAGTCTTCCCAAGCTTAGGTTCAATGGTTCTACCATACCATGGCACACCAGCATCAAGGCTCCCTGCAGCTACTCAGCACAAAAAAGTGAGGCATGATCTATAATCCTGGCTGATTTAAGACCAATAAAAACCTCAGAGGGCAGAAGAAGGAGGTGATCTAGGCTATATTAAAGAGTTTTCAGTACAGATCACACCCGCAGATGCAAACACCTTATGGCTTCAACACCCCTGACCCTTCCCCATCACCTGCACAACAAGTCCTGGGGCCTCTGCCTCAGCTCCCTCTCTTTCTCCTGGCACAAGGAAAGACATTGGCAGCAGCCTCTCTGTGTTTGTTTTTTTCCTCCCCAGCTCCAGGAGCTGAGAGAGAGATGCTCTGGCAGAGGGAATCAGTGGGGCAGGAGGGTGGGAAAGCCCTATCTGCCTCCGAGCAGCCGTTTCCCAGGAGCGGGCATTTCACTTGATGTGTGTCACAGAGAAAAGCCTCTGATGGGGGCTGTGGGATGGAGGCTGGAGATAGTCCACTCTGTTACCTGCAGGCCAATCCCAGCTCTTCATCCTGGTCTTTCTTGTGTGGCTTTATCCTGTCCCCCTCCACCACTGGTGCTGTAACCTTTCCGATAACACTTGTTTCAAGTTCATTAACAAGCCGTGATTGAGGCAGCCCCAAAACAGGGTTCGTTTGCATATAAAAAGCTTTGCAGTGCTGTGAGGAAGTTCATTATAGATAATTGAAGAGGCAAGCGCCATAAAGAGGAAATCCTCCCAATGTGGCTTTATCTGATTGACCTAATGTTCTTTCTAATTGAAACGGGGAGGGGAAAAGGCAATTTCATTGGGTGATGTACTGCATAAAACCTCAGAGCTTGGACCAGGCTCTGGGTTCAGATTCAAACACAGAACTCATTTTGCAGCCTGTGTCAATTTTTGGGTGGTTTGTATTTTTGAGGGTAAAACAGGCCAGGTTTGTATTTTTGAGAGTAAAACATTGAGCTGACCAGAGCAGACCCAAGCAGAAGTCTTTGTAAAAAAATAGTTATTTTGGATATTTTGCAGTGGAGACACCTTCTCTTCACCCTTCTCCTTTGCTATGGACATCACCTAGGTTGGAAAAATACAGTTTTCAGAGGATGTAGGGGAAATAAAATCATAGACTGCCAAAAACTGCGCCAAGGATAGGCACAATCCCATCCCTTTTTGCCTTCGATATATAATAAATTAAATCTTTTGCCTGACTCTAATGGGAGCTGGCAATCCAGAGAATCATTGTTGATTCATTTTGTGCGTGCAGCTTCATTCTAGTTCTTGAATGCTTTCAAATGAGTCAGTCCATTTAAAATAATATCCTCCACCCTTGCCAATTACTGGTATCAGCAGCGATGCACACCTCACATCACCAAATTTTTGCCAATTACCAAGTCAGAGAGCTTTTGCAGTGAAACCACTGCACGAAATGAGCTGTACTCATTGGGTCGATGGTAGTTTAATTTTCTTTATTTATAACTCCTCATAGAGCGCCTGCAAATGTGTTTTGTTGTAGCTTGCAGGAATAATAAAGTCTCAGAAATATGAGGACCTTTTCTCTCACATGTGTTATGGCCTTCATCGGAGCTGAGCCCAAGCTGGTCTCCAGTGAGAGCCTTTGTGAGGATGCTGCTAAAGAGGACGAGGAGGCTTCTCTGAGGCTGTGTGGTCTTAGCCCTGAACTAATTAGTTTGGTTTCTTTATGGTGCTTCATACATCCAGAGTTATGATTTCATGGAGGTTTCACTGTGCTATTTCCCACTATAAGCTGGAGACTGACCAAATACCCTGAGTTCCTCTCCTTGGAAAAGGCATGTTGGGATGTCTCAGAGCCTTGTGATACTGCACAGCTTTTCTCCCAACTTACTTTGCACAGTTTCACTCTCTGTTAGTGTTTTTGGCCAGGGTGATGATCCAAAGGATCATCAAAGCATTTTCCAGTTCCCCGTAGAAAAGGAGCATTATCTACCTTGGGTGACAGGCATTCCAAGGGAACAGGGAACACATCCATGGGGGTTTAATACAGTGAACCCCTCCCTTACCAACAGCCCCCACCTTTTACTGCTTCACTCATCCCCACTTGTCAGCCAGAACATTCAGGGGAGGGAACCTTTCCAGCTTTCCTTCACACTCCTCCCTCACGATGCCTGGCAGCATTGGCTGGATCTCCACTTTCTGTGCAAGGAAACTAAAGCTCACCTAATGCTGAGGGCACTGGGGGCACCACTGCCCAGATAAACTCAACCCTTGGCAACGTCTTTTCACCCTTCCTTTCCCAGAAGAGTAGGAGTCACCCCCATTCAGGAACAGACCACTAATTCTTTCATTGCTCCTTCATTGCTTCATTCCAGCCCTAATTCCATCCTTACTCAAAGCATCCAGTTCCTCTTTTCTTCTGCCATTAAAATCCATTTCTTTATCCTCAACTTTACAGGGGTGTGGTTGTGATATTTTGTGAAAATCCCTTTGCTAGGATTTTCTTCTCCTGAGAAGCTGAGAGGGCCTCAGCTTCAAGTGTAAACAATTTGTTATCTGCTACTGTGGGATGCAGCAGGTGCTTTCTTGATTGGTCGATGTGAGATGTTTCTGCTTGGTGGCCAATCGAGGAGGCAGCAGCTCTCGGACTCTCTGGGAGTCACAGAACTTTGTTATTCATTCCTTTCTATTCCTGTCTCGCCTTCTGATGAATCTCTTTCTCTCTGTTCTTTGTAGTATAGTTATAGTGTGGTCTTTTAAAATGTAATATATATCATAATATAATAAACCAGCCTTCTGAAATGGAGTCAAAATCTCTCCTTCCCTTCACCAAGTCCTAACTGCCCTGAAAACCACCGCATCACAGGGGTTTTTTTAAGACTTTCCTTTCAATATCCCTCATCCAGCAACCATCTTTGCACCTTATCTAAGGCATCTTGCCTGAAAAAAAAAAAAAAGACCACACAGTGAATCTAAGCGGTGACCAAGATTGACTCACTCAGGCCCTTTGGGACCCCATAAGAAATGAAACTCAGAATGTTATTTGCTCAGTTATTACGTAAATAAATACATCTTTTGTTCATCTGCTCTGCCGAGCTGCAGTGCTCTGTTTTCTCTGCGTTCCCTCTGGCTTTGTCACCCGCCCACTCTGCTGTAATCAAGTCAAGAGGGTAAGAGTTGAGAGGCAGGGATTGGGTTTTTATAAAGATATCTAGACCACAGCATCTGGATGCTCTGTAAATTAAACTAGATTAAAAAAAAAAAAAAGCCATCAAAACGAAAACAGACCAAGGAAAGAGAAAGAAAAGGAAGGCAAGGAATGAAAAAAAGGAGAGGGAAAACAGGCAAAAGAGAGGCAAAAACCCCCTAACCTTTCATTGACTTTGGAGAAATCAGATTTCACCTGGATAAAACACAGGAAAAAAAAAGCAAGCTTACAAATGAGAGGCAGCAGGGACTGCCTGGAATGTGTTTTCTGAAGCTGTCTCTCACACCTCTGCACGGTCACACAGGGTCACCACCCCGTACTGCTGCAAACCCAGGGCTCCAGGGCTGCCAAGCTGGTGCCTTTTAAACTCCTGCACAGCTTCCCAGATCCTGGGCAGTCTGGAGGAGGAAGCAGCAAGGAGCTCTCCATCCCCAGTGCAGGAGGAGAAAGGGTGAGTTACAGTCCACGCTGTGTTTACATTATTATACCACTAATTCTTAGCGTCGTAAAAATTATATTTAAAATTTACACAAACAGTGCTGGGGAACGTTATTATGTTATAAAGTGGAATCAGGTCAATGCCTTGTAGGCAGGAATCCAAGCTCCATAAATTTCTGGATATACTTCTCCCAAATTTACATCGGCACCAGCAGCAATCAAACTAGCTCTGAAAAAAGCTCACCCGGTCAAAGAATTTTTTAATGCACCATATATTTTATCTGCACTTCCTAAGTTTACAGTGTTGTTAGTCTGATTGATGGTGTGCTTATTTATTGGCACAGCAAAAGTAATAATACATGAGGAAAATGCTCCGAACTCTAAAGGCAGCTGATGAGGAGAAAGCAACAGGATTTATGGGAAGTGTAAACATCTGCAGAGACAACAAAGGAATAATTGAGACCCTGCATCTCTGTCGCTTCTGGTGGCTCCTTTCTAGTCAAGAGTCTTCCACACACTCAGGAGCAAATTCCAGCTCTCTTTTGTTGGGCATTGCAAGGGGTTCTGGTGCCTGGCAGAAGGGGGTTGGCCTGGAGGTTGGTGGCCAGGCTAGGGAAAGATGTGGCCCTGTTTTAGCTCTGTGCACTCTGGCAGCTGCACATGCCAGTGCTGGCTTGCACAGGTCAGGGCCCAGGTAGCACAGCTGGAGGGAGACCATCGGGTCATAAAATGGGCTGGGTTGGAAGGGAGATTAAAGATCATCCAGTTCCACCCCCTGCCATGGGCAGGGACACTGTTGGGACCCAGGACATCCCTCTGGCTGCCCTGGATGACTCGAGACCCTGGCAGGGGGCTCAGAGACCTTGGCACAGAGCCAAAGACACCTGTGCCTTTGATTTTAACCCATGGAGAAAATTACCAACTTTGTGTGAGGATTTACAAGCCATGAAAGTTTAAGTAGAATGATAATTAGTTTGTCACAGGGTGAAAAAGTGGAGTTTTGGGTTTTTTAGAATGGAGGTTCAGGAGCCAAGATGGAGGGATGTGGGCGTGCCTTGTCCTTCTTTCTCCTTTCTAGCCTCCATCTTCTGCTGTGATGGTGGCACTTTTGGATTGGTTTAGCATAGAGACAAACTGTCTAACATAGGTGACAGGTATTGGAAAATTATTGTAAATAAAGTACACGTAGTTCTTAGTATAAAAAACTAACACTGCCTCAGGAATGGTCAGGGTGCGATGGAGCAACCTGCCAGACAGACCTCAGCAAGTCAGAAGAAGAAAGTATTAGATAAGATAAAATAAATAACCTTGAGAACCACAGCTGAGGAATCCTGACTCCTTCTTTGATTGCGGGGCTGGGAAAGAGACTTTCTAACACCTCGGGGTCATCTCGACCACAGAGACTCCGAGAGGACACCTTCCACTAGACCAGGTGGCTTCAACCTGGTCTTGAACAGTTCCAGGGATGGGACATCCAAAGTTTCTCTGGGAAACCTCTTACAGAGCCTCCTCACTGATGGACAGGAGATCATCAGCTCAGCTGTCCTCGGTCCCTGGCCTCAGTGCTGTGGAGGCTGGGGAGTGATGAGTGATGCTGATCACCAGAGAGTGGCTGCTCAAAAGCAGGATCTAAATGAAGATAAGCAACCTCCCCTGACATGGCTCACTGCCCACTCCTGGCGATTGGGAGCAAAGTGATTCCCCCAAGGCCAGGCAGGCAGTGCTGGGAAATGACCCAGGTCTGTTGAGAGCTTGATCCTAACCCAGGACTGTTCTGCCTCTGAAGTCAGTCCACACATCACTGCTGATGAACATTAATGATTTTACCCTCCTTTAATTCTTTATTAATAGAGCCTTTCTTAGCTGGTCCATTATTTCACGAGGATCAAGGTCAGGCTGCCATAATTATCCAAGCGCCACATTTATCCTTTTTAAATAGAGACACAACATTAGCTTTCTTTCAGCCCTTTGCTGCTTTGACACACTCTCAGAAGGAGAAGTAATGATCCAGAGAGCAGGAGCCTTCTGGTCACCGGATTAGGGGAGTGGACCAGTGACAAAAATAGTCGATGGTTTTGTCATGAGGTCCATCTGCTCGCTGGAAAGAGGCTACTGGGGACATGTGAGTCGCCTCAGTGCTGATGCTTCCTGAGCTTGGAAATCATAATATGTGCATTGAGGAAGGTGGTGTGTGTGCAAGAGACAGGAAAACCATGTATTTACTTGGGCAATCTGTCTTTTGTTAAAGGAAAACCCTGGTTAAGTAAGAGAGTTCTTCCAAACAATTCACATGAAAACTGGATTGTGCAAAGCTGTGGAAGGCACGGAGCAGAGGACAGGCAGCTCCTAAAACAGTAATTAATTCCTTCCCTAATTATGCCTATATAAATCTGCGCCCTTCCCAGCCAGCCTTCTGTCCTTCTATAAGGAGTTCTACCAGAAGTTCTCAAGAACTTAGATGATGTTTAAGGTCCCTTCCAACCCAAATCACTCTGATTCTACAATAATAACATTGACCTGTCTCTCCTCAACAAAGTTCATTATTAACCAGTGCCGAGAGATGGGTTTGGCACACATAAGGGACGTTATCCAACTAAGAATTCCTCAGAAGTGGGAGGCATTCCCATGACAACATTCTCCCATCAGGATTTCTGGGGTCTAATGAGGGTTGAGCCCAAGCTGTAGCGCCTTCTTCCTCAGAGGACTGAAAGCCTATTTCTCCTCTAAAGCTGTGCATTTTTACAGCCAGTAGGAACCTGAGAACTCCAGACTCTCTGGAACTTTGAGAGCTCCAGACTTTGGCCCAACGAGGCCCAGAATGGTCAGTGAGTTTGGCAGTGGATGGAGGAGACAGAGGAACAGATGGGCTGGAGGTTGCAAAGAGGTCACTTCCTTTAGAAACCAGGACAGAAGCCCAGGGAATCATCATAGCTTGGCTTCCACAGTGGGAAGGTCAGGACCACGATATCACAGCTCTTATCATCCTCTCCCTCCCCGAGATCCACGGCAGCATGAGATAACACCCAAGCCAAAGCAAATGGACTCATGCTCAAAGAGCAGGCAGGGAAGGAGGGTGTGGGCTCCTGGAGATGCCCCAAGAGAGGCAGGACACACATTCCAGCCTCACCTCTTATCTGCAGCCTCAACATCCTGAGAATGTTTCTCCTTGGCCAGCCCCCAAAGCAGTGAATGCAGCTGATGCTACAATGGAGAAAAACAAATTCTTCCCAAGCCAAGACATCACCCTGGACTGTCTGAATGGGGAATTGTCCTTCGTCCCTCAGACTGCAGGGTGCCACAGGGATCCCAGCAGTCCTGACAGATATCCAGAGAGCCAGAAAACCCTGTAGCCACTTGAGTCATTACAATAGCACTGCACCAAGCTAGGCTTTCCAAACAACATAAGCTCTTCCCGGTGTTTTTTCAAGGATGCTGTGTTGGCAGGGACAGATGAACATTAGCCTGCTGCATTCTGAGATCACTCTGTCCTGTGGGATAGATAATCCTGCATGACAAAGATGAGCAGCCCAACTGTTATGAAAAACAGCAGGGACACAGTACTGAGTGTCAGATGTTTCTTGTATCTCTCATTCCAACTCTGAGCTGCTCCTCGAAATCACACGAGCAGGTCCTTGATTAGTCACTCACTAGGTGAGGCTGAACTCTAAGAAAACAAGATGTGCATTAAGGTAGGATGTACTGCTCTCAGAAAAACCCTTTTCCATCATTTCTCAGATCCTGTGGTGGTTTGGTTGGAGGTCTTGATGAGAGAAGAAAGGATGGAGCTGTCTCCAGGACAGATTTCCTGAAGATCCACCACCATAATTATCAGAAATAGATTAGATATTAGACAGATGAGATACATATTAAGAAGAAATTATTTATTCTGTGCGTATGAGGCCCTGGCACAGGTTGCCCAGAGAAGCTGTGGCTGCCACATCCTTGGAAGTGTCCAAGGCCAGGCTGGACAGGGCTTGGAGAAATCTGGGATAGTGGAAGGTGTCTCTGCCCATGGCAGGGGAGTGGAATGAGATGATCTTTAAGGTACTTTCCAACCCAAACCAGTCTATGATTCTAAGAATTGATACATCTCAAACTCTGCTGAAAGTTACTACAGAAAAGGAACAAGTTACCAGCCTTTTCCCCTGCCAGCTGGATAACTGCAGGGCAGAAAGGCTCAGAGATGGCAAAAGATACCCAAAAATAACAGAAGAAGCCTCTTCACACTTTCCTTCTTCTTCTTCACCTCAGTGCAAGTCACCGTGACTTGCAAACAACAGCAAATTATCTAATTTGTTTGTACGTGCTCAAAGGCTTCTCATGAGCAGCCCCCACTGTGAGATCACAGCTCCAGGAACTAAGGATGGTACAAGCACCTATTAACTGGAAGTGCTTACCCAAATCAGAAGGTGTGAGGGAATCAGGGGCACGGAAAGGTGAACGTGTCCAAGCCAACTCAGAGTCAGAAATACAACTCTCATCTGCTGAAATCAAACCTGTGGCTCTGACACTGGCTCTGAGCAGCATTTTCATGCTCTAACAAGACTCCCTGAATAAAGAGGAGCTTTTTGCCCAGCCTCCATTTTCTGTGTTTAATTTCCTCTCATCATTATCTGAAGCACCCCCTCTGAAGAGGATGTACCCACTACAGGACACATCTCCTTTTCAGGGAAAGTGCTGTAATGATGGATGGGGGCTGAAATGCCACAGCCTGAAATGCCAAACCACCAGGAGTCCCAAGGCACAGCTGGATCCAAACCATCAGCTGCGGCCTCCTCCTGGATTATGCCTGCTTTCCCTGGACGTGATGCAGAGCAGACCAAACTCCATCACACGTGCTTGGAAACCCTTCTAGGAGTGAAATAGGTGCTAAACACCAACCCCCTGTGCTGCAGGTGCCACAAAATGTGTGCAGATCCTACCTGCATGGGGTGGCTGCCAGTGCCCCGATGCCTCAGGTTTTAGCTTTTTGATTTTTCACATTCTGTGCTGCTTTAGTATGCAGTTCTGAGCTTCATATAGGGGATGGTGAGCTCTCTGCACAGAGCAGGGAGACAAAACAATTCCTGCTCCAGCTGGGACCAAGGACAAATGATCCAAAGCTCAGGCCAGGAGCACAAACAGCGTGGGCTGCAGAGAGACAAACAAGCAGGGTGGGAGTGCCTGGGCTAAAGCTGGAACGGGACAATGAACTGCAAGGTGCAAATGGAGCAGAGCTGAGCCAAGGGAGAGACCCCGGGAGCGCTCGTGCATTTTGGGACCATTTTGGTTCCTCTTGGCTGCAGCCCTGGCTGGGCTCTTGTGCTGCCCAAGGTGGATCCATGGAGGAGATCCTTTGAACAAATCCCTGCTTTATTCTGTGACTCTGCCCAGGCTCTGTCCTAGCTCAGCCTTCACAAGGCATCACCCCTGCCTTGCCCAGCAAGCTGCCTGCAGTTGCCATAGAAACTCCACCTCACACCTTCCCCTTAATGACAGACAGGTGCCAGGATAAATGAAGGGATAATTGACAAGCCAGGAAAGGGTTTGGAGTCCTGGCATTGGCCTGGCTGGAGCTGTCATTGCAGCTCCTGAGAAAGGAGAGGGTGCAGTGCATTCATTTGATCAGGGAAGGGTTTTCTCCTCTCCCCGAGCCGAGGCTTCCAGCAGTCGCCTCTCTAGATGGTTAAAGTGAAGCTGGAACGAGGAGAGGGATGAAAACCGAGCAGTTGCCACAGCAACAGCTGAAGATGCATCACCAGAAGGGTTTTTGATGCAAGGGAGCAAGGAGTTGGTCATGCTCCCCCAATGGCCCAGCAGGTCCTCTGTCCCCTCCCCAGTGCAGCCACCCAGTTCACAGGGGTGCATTTGGGGAGCAGGTGGGTGCTGTGACTTCCTTCTGCACCTTGAAAAAAGGACAAAACAGGACATTTTGAGGGCCTGGAAACATGTCTGGGTTTTGGAGACCTTGGGGAAAAGTCCCCTCTGAGTCTGAGAGGGAGCAGCAGGATGGGGAAGGCACTGCTGAGTTTATTACAAAGTCCATGATGAGGAGACATGGACATTAAACAAATAAATTGGAATTGGAATGGAATGGAATGGAATGGAATAGAGTAGAATAGAATAGAATAGAATAGAATAGAATAGAATAGAATAGAATAACTTTCAGTTCAAAATAGAGTGGAATAGAATAAAATACTGTTTTTTCCGTTCAAAGGGACCTACAACCACCATCCTACCCAACATCCTGACCACTTCAGGACTAACAAAAATTTGAAGCCTGTTATTAAGGACATTATCCAAATGCCTCTTAGGTGCCTGTCAGTTCAGGTGTCATCACCCTCCACCTTCTTTTTCTCCCCTTCCTTCCACTCCATTTCCCAACAAACACCTTCCCAAGTAGGACCAGCAGCCAGGCAGAGCCGGATCAGTGCAGTGGTGATGGAGGCCACCACGACAGCTGTTGGTTTGGCCCAAGGCAGGAGCAAAGCCATGCTCTGCTCCTCAGCAGCTGCTCGCCAGCACATGGCTCCCCATCACTCCTGACAAATGAATATTTGAAGCAGTTGTTCCTTTTATGTGGGCTTTGCTGTCATTAGCACGTACAACTCCACATAAAACACCTCAGTGCGAGATCTTTTCTTCTCTCCCCTTTTTAGGCAGCAGATGAAAATCCTTTTAATGAAAGGCTTGTTTGGGGGAGAAAGAAAAACACACGCACGCACATGTCGGCTGAGCAGGGAAAGATGAAAACCTCCTTCAAGGTAATTAAATTATTATGTATCTGTTAAACCTGATGAATAACAGATTTGTTATCTAGGCTTGCTTTTGGCTTGTGCCATTTTTCCCCTTCTTTTTTTCCCTACACAAAGCTAAAATCCTTGCGAGGCCTGGAACAAGATAATGCTCATCTTAGAGAAAAAGGCACAAATAAAAGATTTATTCCTTTATGCCATCAACTCAAGCAGGCTATCCCAGCATCCCTTCCTTGTACAGAAACACTGACATGAAAACTTCTCCCTGGATCAGAGCAGATCTGAATGGAGACAAGACAGATGAGGCAATCAGCATTGGGTAATTGATATCAGGAGGTGCTGTTTCTACAGCCCCTGCCACACTAGAGACCCTCAAATCCATTGTTTTACACCTCTTGCCTCAGTTTCCCCCCAGTTCTTGCTGACTGTCTTGCCCATTTACAGAAGGAAGTGGCTGAGCTCTCTTGCTTGGGGATTGTGTCAGGTGAGGGTTGGTTTCAGAGTGGGAACCTGCAATGTAATGGTTTGTGCTCAGACTCTGAGCCTGCACTCTGACTTCAGCTCTGGTCAGCAGCAGATGTCAAAAGCAGAGACAGGATGACAAAGAAAAACCCCCAGAAGTCCACTCCCTTCTATCTCTGAGAGTAATTCTCTCTACTTTTGCCATCAGCTCTTTAGGAAAAACAACAGCAGCGGCAACAACAATCCACTCCCATATTAAAATGTCCTTTTTTCCCCTCGTGCTTTCTCTTCCTGCCTCAGTAACAATAATATCAGCTCCCCTTTCTAGAGCAAGAAGTCACTCAGTATATTTCAAGTGAGTGGGCCTGGCTTTCAAAACCCTGCTGTAAAGGGAAATTACACGCCAAGGTGAAGTATTTCTTCTACAAATCATCTGGGGACATCATGAACCCTCTGTGATTAAGATCAGTGCCATAATCATAAATACTCCTGCTTTATGACTAAGCTGGAGCTCTTCACTGGAGCAAGCCTGGGCTTTCCCAAAGCTCCCAGAGTCCAGATCTGTTACAGACAGAACTGATTCACCTGACAAGTGGCAGGTAAGAAACTCATATCTCAGAGCTGATGGCGAGGGAAAAAGCATTTTCTGTCCTTCCTCCATCCCTAGTTGTTTTGCCATTCCCAGCCTGGGGCTGGCTGATCCCAGCTATCCACAAGGCAATTCAAAGGCTGCCCTTGGATGGCAGGTAACAGCATTTTCTGGACAATGTGGGTCACAAAGCCATTCTGCTGTCCCTCTGGATCAGTCTCACATCCATCCAGCATCCTGCACTACCCAGCAACTCATACCACAAGGAAATACAAGCAAAACCCCCAAGATCCTCTCAGGGAACATAAATAAGGCCTAGATGAAAGGCTGAGCCTGTGGGAGCCCAGAAACTTGTGAGGCATCCTAAGGAAATGATGGAGTCAGGAGGACACAGGGGCACAACCTTCCTTTGAGAGTATTCCAGACTGGCCCAGGGGTGAGGGGTGCCAGCCCAAATAAGCCCATTTGCAGCTCAGCCCATCTGGAGAGTGGGAAACCTCTTCCCACAGGATGGCAAGATGTACAGGCAAACAGAGAAAAAAAATAACCTGAGGGTGGGCGTAGCAAGAGAAGGTGAAGGCCACAGTGATGGGGAGGGTGAAGGCTTGGTGTGCCAGCTCCAGAGGGAAGGAGTTTCTGGCACGGGTCCATGTGACAGAGTAACACCAATATTTGTTTTGGGAGGACACCTGAGTTAATCTGCTCAGCAAACTCATGGAGAGACAGCAAATGGGATGGTCCAACCACCCCATACTTCCCAGTAAAATTTACTTAGCAAGGTACTCATGCCTGAGTGGTGGCAAAGCCTTCCTTCTCCTCCCCTCCAGGGCTCCAAATGCTGGTAGAGGAAAGGATTGAAAGGAGAACGGATGTGAGAGGCCAGTGAAAACAGAGCCACTATTATAATGAGGGTGCACTTTGAGCTGTGCTGAAGATGGGAACAGACCTGGGTCCTGTCAAGCATGTGAGTCACATTGCATCACCAGGAACCAGGGGAAGGTCTGGGCTGGCAATGAGGAGCCAGGCTTGGCTTCTTCAGGGTACTGAATGGTTTCTGTTGTTCAGAGAACCCACTCAAGTGCACAGGACAGAAAATGATAGAATTACAGGTGACAGTGAAAAATAGGCAGTGGAAGTTTTGGTGAGAGCGGTGAGTCAGTGAGAAGATGGCTTTCAAGAGAAGCGTGGGAGACAGACATTCCTTCAAAGTGCCATTTGACAAAAAAGGAAAAAAAAAACCAACCTTTCTGGCCACAGAGTGATTGTAAATCTGTTTGTCAGAGGGCACTTGCGATGCCATCCTTCCCCAGCCCTTGAGAGCCACAAACACACAGAGGCAATGAGAAGGAGCCTGAAGCTGCAGGGCATTTCTCACACTGCCAGACACAAAGCAAGCTCTGAAAGTTTTGGGAGTTGCAAAGCCTTTATCCTTGCAGATTTTGTCATTCCAGTCCTTCCTCTGTGGAGCAGACAGCAAAAGCAGCTCCTGAGCTTAGCAGATTATTCCAAATGTTGGATCCCAGGAGAATGAGATCCCATTTGTGCCCAGCAAAGGCAAAAAAAAAAATGCTGCAGCCCCCATTAGCAATGACCAGCGTGACATCCATGATGCTGTCATTGCCTTGTAGATCAGTTGTGGCTTTCCAAGGTCAGGTCTGTGCCTCTTCCTGCTGCCATGAACATCTCACTTTCACAAGATCAGAAAGGGAGTGCACAAAGCTTAGCAGGGAATTCTCTGTAAAGGGGGGAGAAGAGAGGAAAAGCAAACTCTGCTGACAAAGCCCCCCAGAATGGAGCTGCCTCATGAAGAGGACATCTTTCAGGAACAGAACTAGAAAAGAGGTGATGAAGCTAAAAACAGGCGGAGTTTGATGAATTCCTGCCTCTCCCCAGTTCTGCAGAGCAACACCTTGAAGAGGACAAAGTAAAGAGCTGGGCTTATCCATCCCCTGTCCCTTCCCTAAGAAACTGGGATAACTCTCATGATCTCCTTTCTGGTGGATCAGGAGATCCACTGAGGCTTGCAGGCATCTCACTTTGGGCAGGGGACTGGAGGGCAGGAGAGCTGGGAAGGCGAGTCCTGTGCTTGAAGCACACCAGAGGAGAGCAGGGGTGGTGGGGGTGACATTGCACAGTGGAAAACTGAGACAAAGTGTCCTAGAAGATCCCACTCAGCAAGAAAATGAGGTTCCCACAGTGCCTGGAGTGGATGGGACAGAAACCTGTGGCCAGCAGGACTGGCCAAAGTGTGACAAGGCTTTGGAATAACCCTGGGCTGCCTTTCCTCACCCCTCCACCACCAAGCTCAGGGCATCAAGCCCTCCAGCTCCTCAGCACATTTTCCAGTAGTTCTACAGAAAATCCTGAATCCTGTCAGATGGAGAACTCATGAGTATTTATGGCTTTTCCCAGTGCCAGAGCAGGTCAGGACATCTGATGCAGGACATCTCAACCAGCACAAATGTGACAGCTCCACCAGCATTTACAGAAGGGGTGGGGGGGAATGGCAATGTCACAGACACTACATGTGGGACCAGGAAGGAATTAAGTGGTTTTCTATTTGTATTCTCCTTGCCTGCAAGGGCTCCTTGCTTACAACACCGGTCAGGCAAAATTTGCAGCTCTGTATTAAGACTCAAGCTCCAGTTCAGTTCAGTCAGTGGCAATCTGGGGAGCAGCTGGATGCATATTCCATTAGGCACCAAACCCACAAAGCCCCAAAGATGTTCCAAACACAGCTGGAATCTACTGACCCCATGGCCAAAGCCATAAATCCTCCCCAGGTCTCAGCAGCCTGGGGTTGATAACCTCCTTCTCTTCTGGAGGAGAGGCACAACCAGTGTTTCCCATCCCTCTCAGACCTTTGGGGTCATGAGTTTCCAAGGTCACACACTGTTGGATTATGGTCTTTTCTGACCCAGAGATGGGGCAGCTGAGGGGCGTTTCAGAAACTTTTATTCCATTTTCAGTCTCATGTGAAGGGTGTGACAATACAGATATTATAATTCACACCATCACAATCAGAAGCCAATTATTTCTTAATTACAAGACATTAGAAGTGTTTCTTGGTCTGTCAGCTTTAGCCACACCATGCTGTAAATGCCCTAAAGCCAATCATCTAAAATTACCCCTCGTGGGTGCCACTACAATGCACCTTTCA
Organism: Motacilla alba alba; assembly: GCF_015832195.1. NCBI lineage: Eukaryota > Metazoa > Chordata > Aves > Passeriformes > Motacillidae > Motacilla > Motacilla alba. The sequence continues at coordinate 2,880,383 of NC_052031.1, read as the reverse complement.
CAGCTCTGTTTCTCCAGAGTTTCCAGTCTTATTTGTAAGGCCACCCTCTGAAACTTGTTTCCAGTTCTATTTCTCTCTCAGCAATGTCTGTCCCATTCCAGCCTTCTGTCAGGCTTTGAGAACCTTTTACAAATTTATTTCCCACACTACACTGCCTGTGGTGTGCAGGAGGGAGGGATCAGGTCCCTGGGGTCCGGCAGAGCAGAGGGGAGAGGAGATCCCTGCAGAGGGAGAGGGGAGGGCAAGCAGAGGAGGGAAAGGGTGGGACTGGAGGTGGAGAAGGCTTTGTGGACTGACAAGGTCAGCAGGAGCAGGGAGGGCACTGTGCCCTGCCCAGGGCACTGCTGAGGGCACGGCTCCAGGGCTGTGCCCAGCTCTGGCCCTCAGCCTGGAAGGACCTTGGGACACCGAGCATGTCCAGAGGGGACAGCGAGGCTGGAGAGGGGCTGGGACACAAACCCTGAGGGAGCCCTGAGGGAGCTGGGGGTGCTCAGCCTGCAGAAAGGAGACTCAGGGCTGCCCTCATCGCTCTCCCAGCTCCTGAAAGGTGCCTGTGCTCAGCTGGGCTGGGCTCTGGCTCCAGGCAGCACTGACACAACCAGAGCACACAGCCTCGAGCTGGGCCAAGGCAAACTCAGGCTGGAGAGCAGGAAAAAGCTTTTCCAGAAAGGGGAGAAAGCTCTGGGATGGCTGCCCGGGGAGGTGCTGCAGCCACCATCCCTGGGTGTGTCACCAAAGCCTGGGTGTGGCACTGGGTGCCAGGGTCTGGCTGAGCTGTTGGGGCTGGGCTGGACTCGATGGCCTTGAAGGTCTCTCCCAACCTGGTCATTCTGTGATTCTGTGAAGGTGACATCAGCCCTGAGCATCCCAGAAGTGTGGCACATTCCCTGTGCCCGTGCCTACCTCAGGCATCTTGACTCGTCCCTCCTGGAAGGAGCAGGAGCTGGGGTCGTGGGTGCAGACGTGGCGGTACTTGCACCAGTGGCAGCGGTAGGGGCTCTCCACGCACGACAGGCACCTGCAACAGGGACAGAGAGCAATCACTTGGCCAGCTGGCTCCTGATGAGGCCTTAAATTTTAGCTTTTCTATTTTCCAACTCCTGTACTACATCAGTGTGTAGCTCTGAACTCCACACAGTGTTTGTGAGCTCTCTGCACAGTCTGGGCACACAGAACAATCCCTCTGCCCTGAGAACCAGGGACGCCCCACAGCCTCAGGCCCAAAAAGTACAAACAAAAGTGAACTGGGAGGAGCAAACTGGGGGAATGGGACTCCATCACCTGAAGCTGCAATTAGGCAATTCACCCCTGATATGGAAATAGACCAAACTCATATCTGCCAAAAAATCTCCTGACTGTTGTAAATCTTGGGTCCATCCTGGGTCCATCTTGAGTGTAGCCTCTGCCAAGCTCTTGCACTGCCCAGGGTGTATCTATTGAAGGCCTTTAATAAATCCCCACTTTTTTCTCTAGCTCTGTCCAGCCTCTCTTCCAGGTAGTCCAAGGCATCACTGGCAGCCTTTCCCAGAGGGAAGCACAGCCTGGAGAACATTGCTTTTGCAGGAGGACACAGGCTTTGCACTGACCCAAAGAGGTGGATTTGCTCTGGCCTGAGCTGCTTGTCACTGGCCTTTCAAACATCTGATAGGATTAAATAATTTAGATTGCATTCATATCATTGCAACTAAAGGAATAATAAATATTTATTTACTTTGGCTGCCCTGGGCACCAACAATCCAGTCTGGTTAATTCTCCCACACATGACAAATAGGCCAGAGACAAACTGGGATGTACCAAAGCCAGAAAACCAAAGATGAAGCAGGGAATTTTCTCCCCCTGTCCCCCACAGGTTTATTGGTGTGAGTTCTGATCAGGGTGACGAGGTTCCTGCCAATATATTAACTCATATTTTTCATCTCAGAAGAGAAGACTACTGGAGCAGGTACCTGGGAAGCAGAGGGCATATTTAGGGCATCATCTACTCTGGGTGCAGGAAAGAGCCATTCCCTCCATCTTACAAGGTTCTGCTCTCCTGTGCCCAGGGGCTGTGCAGAGTCAGAGCTGCAAACACCTCCCCCGGCTGTGTTACAGCACTGACTGGACCTACACCACACTTCCCTTTCAATTTAATGTGATGTCTGCTCAGCAGCAACCAAACCCAGCTCTCTGCACAGGCCTGGTTGTTCACACTCTGGAGACCTTCATGGAGAACACCTGGAGGGGCTGGAGAGTGTCCAGGGCAGGGAATGGAGCTGGGAAGAGTCTGGAGCAGCTGAGGGAGCTGGGAAGGGGCTCAGCCTGGAGAAAAGGAGGCTCAGGGGGGACCTTGTGGCTCTGCACAAGTCCCTGCCAGGAGGGGACAGCTGGTGGGGGGAGTGAGGCTCTTGTCTCAGGTAACAAGTGCCAAAATGAGAGGAAACTGCCTCAGGCTGGGCCAGGGGAGGTTTAGATGGGATATTAGGATTTTTTTTTGTGGAAAGGGTTGTAAAGCACTGGAACAGGCTGCCCAGGGCAGTGGTGGAGTCACCATCCCTGGAAGTGTTAAAAGCACTTGGGGACAAGGTTTGATGGTGACCGTGGTGGTGGTGCTGGTTGACTTGGGCTTGGTGATCTTAGAGGGCTTTCCCAGCCTTAACAATTTTATGAATCTAGGAGGGCTTTTCCAACCCTAACAATTTTAAGTTGGGCTTTTAGAGAGCCCAACCTTAGAGGGCTTTTCCAACCTTAAAAATTTAGTGGGCTTAGAGGGCATTTCCAACTTTAACAATTTAGGGGGCTTAGAGGGCTTTTCCAACCTTAACAATTTTAGAGGGCTTTTCCAGCCTTAACAATTTTATGATTCTATGCAGTGGCAGTACCTGGAGGGTACCTCGAGGAGACTTCAGGGAGGTAAATTTTCCTGGTCCTTCTACGCCACTGGGTTTTTAATGGGCAGGAGAGAAAAACTCCAGAGCTCCTGTGTGAGCCCAACAGGCAGACACACCCCCTCTCTCCTGTCTCTGTGAAATCTTTCTCAACCCCAATCCACTCTCAGCTCTGGTGCAGCAACTTATTCTTCAAATTGGTAACAAGTGCTTGCTCTGATACATCGAATTAAAAATGGATAGCGTATTATAGTTTGTCAAGTAAGAAACCAAAACACGCCATAAATATTTAACAGCACCATCTCTGCTGCTCTCCCCCCCCTCCCCAACACTTGCTTTCTGACACTGTTTGTCAAAGCAGCAGGAACATGGAAATAAGATTTGCCTTTCCTTGTGAATTGCTGAGCCGCAGTAATTATCTGCTTTTGGCACTTGTGACGGCTCAGTGGTGGGGACAGAGCCACTCAGCCTTGCCCAGGGGTGGATCAGCCTGCTGCAAGGACATCTTCTGCAGGGATTTGTGGGGCTGCTCCACTGGGGTAGCTCCTGAGCAGCCCTGGGTGGCAGCTAAACCCCAGGAAAATGGGGTGTGAGGCAGGGAAGGTGCTCACATCATGGGTAACGTGGTCTTGAGGGATCAGATGGGTTCAGTGCATATCCTGCAGGAACCATAAGCTTTATTTTTCCAGGTTGGAGGGTTCAAGTCTATGTTAACCCATGGATGAGGGTTGGAGGTGCATATGAGGAGCCAAAAATCCACCAAAAAATGAGCAATAGGAAGATAAGGGGGCCAGGTGCTGAGGGCACAATTCAGTTCTGACTCAATTCTGTGCCAAATTGCTCCTGATTTGATGCTCTGCCTGCAGAAAAAGTGGTCCCCACACTCTGAATCATCTCAGGAGGCACCCACCATTGTGGGCACCACACAAGTGACCCCAGCCCCTGGTCACCTCCACACTTTAACATCCTCCTGAGGGACACGTGCCCACAGGAAACTGGCACCAAAGTTAATGAACATACGAGTTGTGGACGCTGCAGTTGTAGAAGACAAAGCTGGTGCTGGCAAAGGTCATCCCCGTTTCCTTGGACTTGAGCTGCAGCTGGACAATGTGATGGTCACCTGGGGGGAAAAAAAGCACATCAGGGTGTGGCTGTGCTGTTAGCCCTGCTGGCCAGGCCACCAGCCTGAGTCTAGAGCTGTTCTACAGCACCTTGGCTGGGCTGTCCTCAGTACAGATGTAAAACAGATGTAAAAAGTTATAAAATCCTTCTAGAGGCCAGTTCTCCCACAAGTACAGTGTGTCTTTGCCACTGGAAATTATTATGCCTGGTAGCAGGGTCTGGACTGGAGGGTGACAGCAGATCTAATTTCAAAACTGTGCTGACTGAATTCATCAAGTAGGAAAACCAAGCTCAAAGAATGAGTGCAGATGTCTGGAATTTGGAGGCCATTAAAGTAAAATTTTGTCCTTAAAGTTGGTCCATACTGCTGGTTCAATCAACATTCCCAGAGAAAAAGGGCACATGGACATTCCTTCCATGTTCACTCACCCCACTCACCCCAAGCACCATTCCCCTCAGCCTGTGGCTGCACAGAACCCATGCCAGTGTGAGAGATGTGAAATCCATTGCACTTCCAGAGGGATCCACCCATTTCTGCAGCTTTCCCTTCTCACCTCAGCTCCTCCACACCATTTTCCAATTCTTTTTCCCACTGCTCCCAAGCTGGGCAGCCAGCTGCTGCTTCTTCCCACAATTCAGAGAGGGCAACCAGTGGGTGCAGTAATTTGGTGGGGAGATGACCCAGATTTAATTCAAGATTTACCTGGGTGGCCCTTTCCCTGCTATTTATAAAAGGGCACTGAGTGATAGGACAAGGGGGAATGGCCCTAAACTGAAAGAGGGTAGATTTAGATGGGATATTAAAAAGAAATTCTTCCCTGTGAGGGTGGGCAGGCCTTAGCACAGGTTGCCCAGAAAAGCTGTGGCTGCCCCTGGATCCCTGGAAGGGTCCAAGGCCAGGCTGGACAGGGATTGGAGTAACCTGGGATAGTGGGAGGTGTCCCTGCCCATGGCTAGGGGTTGGAATGAGATCATTTTTCAGGCCTTTCCAACCCAAACCAATCTATAATTGTATAATTTTCCTCCTCACCTGAAAGATTCATTAATCAATGAGGCCAGAGTGAACTTGACAAGGGATCACAACGAGCACCTCATGCTCACTCACCCACCTTGGGGCACACACACCCCACACACTTCACTGAACACATCAACCTGCCCGTGCCTGGCCCTGCTGCCCATCTGCTCTGCCATATTCAATGACTTTGCCACCATCCTGCAGGTATTTTAAACCAGGACATGGGGATTGGATGGCCCCAGGTGGGATAGTCACACATCCTTTGGTTCAAATCCAGCCTCTGGCACTGCAGGGGGAACTTGGTTATTGCAGAGGTGCAGAGCAGCAGCTCTGAAGCTGTGACAAGCTGCAGGTGCCCTGAAAGCAGATAAATCGCTCCCTCTTGTCCTGTCTCCACCTTTCACTGCTGTTTTTGTTTGCTGGTTGATGATAGCCTGGCCTGGGACAGATGTCCATACCAAGGAAAGAATTTCTGGTGCCTGTCTTGGTAAGCAAACATGACTGATAACTAAGTGGGACTTGAAAGTGGTGACAACCTCCTGGGAGCTTGTTTTGGGACTGCAGTGGAGAGCACAGCAGCTGTGTGCAGCTCAGGGAGAGCACAGGTGATGGTGACAGTTCATGTCACCTCATTTTCTGCAGTCTGAGGATCCCCAGAGGCAAATTTTACAGCAAATTTTCACAGGAAGCCAAGGACAAAAATTGGCAGCATCCTCTCTGTGTCTCATGGAGGTGATAGCAGGGTCAAGGTTTTTATAGTAAGTCTCTGTAAAGAGCCACAGGAATTAGTGAAATTACCCATAAAGTTTGTTAGAAAAGGGAAAGGAAAAGGTGCAGGAAGTTGTGTATAGGGGAAGCACCCTTGGAGACATTTTTCTGTGCTTTGGGAGAAGGAGCCAGAAGCAAAAGCTGAAGGCAGTAAAGGCCAGGAATTGAGACAGGGAGCTGAGCACACAGACTTAAATCTGGGAGGAGCAGGGTGAAATTACAGACAGGATTGTCCAGCTCTGCAGGAATTTCTGTCTGTTACCTGGGATGGGATGTGTTGAGAGCCTGTACCCCAGGGGTGTAACTACAGCCTGGCCAAACGCAGAGGGAATATCCCACATCCACGTCTTGTCTTTGCTGGATTCATGCAACTGCCACTCGGTGGCAGCCTGCAAACACCTCGTGTCACACAGAGGAGCACCTCAGGGCAGGTGCTGGGGCTGCAGCTCAAGGCTGGCACTCCTGAAGCAATCTCACATTCACACAGAGCCGTGATGTGCAGCTCCAGAGTCCCTCCTTCTCCCAGGGCTTTCCTTGCCCTCTCCTCAGGCTCTCAGGAGCCAAATCCTGCCTTGTGAGGATGCAGGATGATGCCTCAGGTTTTAGCTTTTATTTTTTCCCATTCTGTGCTGCTTTAGTGTGTGGGTCTGGGCTTCATATTATGGGATGGGGAGCTCTCTGCACAGAGCAGGGAGACAAAACAATTCCTGCTCCAGCTGGGACCAAGGACAAATGAGCCAAAGCTCAGCCAGGAGCACAAACAGCGTGGGCTGCAGAGAGACAAACAAGCAGGGTGGGAGTGCCTGGGCTAAAGCTGGAACGGGACAATGACCTGCAAGGTGCAAATGGAGCAGAGCTGAGCCAAGGCAGAGACCCCGGGAGCGCTCGTGCATTTTGGGACCATTTTGGTTGCTCTTGGGTGCAGCCCTGGCTGGGCTCTTGTGCTGCCCAAGGTGGATCCATGGAGGAGATCCTTTCAATAAATCCCTGCTTTATTCTGTGACTCTGCCCAGGCTCTGTCCTAGCTCAGCCTTCTCAAGGCATCAAGGACGCGGGGTGTGGGGTGAGGATGGGAGGCAGAGGAGCTGTGGGGTACTCACCATTCTCTGTGATGATCTGGGGCACCTCCTTGGCAGCTGGAGAGATGCACTGGATCTGGCTGCCCACCACCAACCCATCCATCTCCGAGAGGTCCTCGAAGGTGCAGTTGACTCCTGCTGACAGCTCGGGGACGTTGTAGGTCTCCAAGACCAGCTGCAGGCAAAGAGGGAGGGAGGGAGAGAAGGAGAGGCAGAAAAAGAGAGAAGAGAGAACACTCAGCCAAACAACAGAGCTGGGCCAGCAGGAGAGAATTACACTGGAGAGGTCGGACAAAGAGCCTCTTGCTAGAGAGAGCATCCTCCTTCAGCAGAAAGCAGCGACTCGGGAGAGGGACGAGTGAGGAAGGGAGGGCACGAGATGCTGGTGCTGGCACAGGTGGCAGTGGCTGTGCAGGGACACCTGCATGGCAGTGTCCCAGTGCTGGCTGGGAGGTGCAGGGGAGGGAGTGCTCGCTGTCTGTCATGCAGGTGTCAGGTTAGGCAGGGAGTCTTTGGAGCCAGCCGTGGGTCCAGGGCTGTGGTGGCCGCCAGGGCCCGCGGTTTCTGAGGAAGGTGACTGCTACTCACAAGAGGCACTCTGCAGACTCCAGAGAAACTGGAGCGCTCCAGTCTAACTCTCTACGGGCTGCTCTGCCAGCACCAGCAGGGGGGAGCACTCTGTCCCCAAGTTCCTGTGTGAGGAGAGTCTAGTTACAGCCTTCAGTCCACCACAAAAAAATCCCCTGTCTCTACAGGCACAGAAACCTCTCCTGCCCATCCCACCGAAGAACCAGTTGGCTCCTCGTGCTATCCTGGGGTTCCATATGGGAAAAAAAAAAAAAAAGCCATGAAGGAGGATTTGCCCATGTTTTTAGAGTTCACTCTTTGGCATTGCTCATAGTCATGGGAAAATGAATCTCAGGGCTGGTTTGCACCATGTCCATGCTTTGGAAGAGCACAGTCATGCTGTCAGGTTCCCAAACAAAGGTCCTGTCCCACGGCTCTCCATCACTGAGGGTCCTGCTCAACTCACCAGGTCATGCCTGAACACAGAGTGGCACCCCAGGAGACCCCTAGCACCTGGCAATTGGTGTAAATTTAGTGGTTTTGTGACCGAACACTGGAGCCGACCACTCAGCACAGGCTCAAATGCAGATGTTCTCCACACTTGCCTCGTCCCTGAGCTGGCTGAGGCCCCCTCTGAGGTGACAGCCACTGAAAGGAGACACAGGAGCATGCTGAGGTGTTGTTTGTACCAGCACAAAGAGCGGGGGTCAGTCCAGGTGACAAAGCGGGACAGATGAGAAGGTGATATAGCACTCAGCGCTCTCACACACTGTGTTTTCCTCACTTAGGGAAAGGCTGGAGCTGGTTCTCCACACTAAGGACCATCAGGGAGGAAGGCTGAGCAAACAGGCCTTAACCCTGGATGCCATTGAGCCTTTGTGAGAGTAGGATCATTTTGGTGCCATGGGAATGGCAGTGGGAAAGGTGATTTTTTTTTTTTTTTTTTTTTTTTTTTTTTTTTTTTTTTTGTCTTGGATGAAGAACAGGAAAAAAAAGGTTGTGTTTGGATGGGTTTTAGCAGTGGAGAAGTGGAATCTGTCCTCCTTAACAAATCTCCCTCTGGGCATGGGTGATGCAGGAGGAAGCTGTGCCATGCAGAAGATGACACTGGTGGGCAGGCCAGTGCTTGGCCACAACCTCCATGAGCAGTGCACACCCCAGGCAGACAAGAAGTCCTACATCCCACACTCCTGGGACAGCATGGAAAGCATGGAGCCTTCCCTCAGCAAGCAGCTCTTCTCAGAGAGCCCAGAGCAGCAGCCCTGGGCTGAAACAGGCTCAGGTAAGATTTTCCAAAGCCCTGTTAGTGCCCAAAATTTAAAAGCATGGCTGACCACAAAAACACCTGCTCTGCCTCCATGGGCAAGAACTCACTGTCACTGACACATTGGTAGAACTCAAGATCCTGGCATTCTAGACTTGAGATTTGACAAGGACACCATCAACCCTCTGTCTGTTCCCCTCCTGGTTTGCCTCTGGTGATGGGATGAGCTGGGTCACCAGCTTAGCTGGGACTGGGCTGAAACTTCCATCAAAAGGCCCATGCAAATTTTTGGGTAACAGATGATGGCATCTTCTGATCCCAGCAGCTCTGGGCTGACTCACCGTGGGAGTAACCCAGAGGAAAAGGTCTCTTATTCTGTTATCATTTTCAGTCTCCCTGAGCCAGCCAGTCCCCCAGGATTTATTCCAACATGAAAGAATTCAACAGCTACTGAGAGAATAAGGAAAGGAAACCTTGAACTCCCAGAAGAACAAAGAACTTAAGATGTCTCAGATCAGTTTTGTTTGAAGCCTGGGGAAAGTAAAGTCACAGCAAAGTTAAGAGGCTGAAACAAAGCAGCAATGATTGGACATGCAGGCTTTGAAAGGCTGATTTCATTATCCCTGGAGAAATCCAAACCTGTCACCTGGAAGGTGTCTGGCAGCTGCCTAAATTCCATTTAGGCCTTTCAGAGTGTGGGGCTAATGACCAACTTGTCTAGAGATGGAACTTTTAGGGCCTCGGTTACCAACTTAATTGCAGCCCAAATTAGCATGGTCAAAAAGACAGAGCACTGGTAGCCTGAGAGAAATGGGGTTTTGTCTCCTTCTTGGAGCATGTTGGGATCTCACCACATCTGGTGCTGCTGCCATGAGTCAGGAGGGAAACCCCAAACTGGTCAGATCTTCAGCAGAGATGAAGCTCATGAATGATCAGGATCATCTGCTGCTCTGCCAGCATTCACTATGTGATTTCCTTGGCTGCTGACTGAGTAGCTCGAGGCCAGAAAGGTTAAACCTCTTGCTGTGGAAGGTCACAGGAGACAGCAGGAGCCCTGGAAGCCTCAGGTTTCTCTGCAAAGCATCCTGCCTCTCTGCTCTGCATGCCTAGTGCTGGAGCAGGATGGACTTCCTGGCGGCTTAGAAGGAGACATTTCCATCCAAAATGATAGGAACTTGGAACTCACTGAAATAATTAATACCATCCTTCACTTGGCCTTCTTCTAGAATGCAATTTCTAACCACGAAAATATCCCTTGCCTAAAGCTATTCATTAATTCCTCTCCCAGGGCAGCACAGGACACAGAGTCCCTTCAGACTTGCCCTCACAGACAACAAGGAAGACTCTTCCTAGTCCACTTCAAGACTTCTAAACAGAGAATAACCAATGCCAAAACATCAGAGAATAACCAATGCCAAAATGTCCTCCTGTGGCAAATCTTTCCTGAGACAGCAGAGCTGCTGGGGAAGTTAACGGAGTCTGGAGAACCTCTTGCTGCTGAATCCCTGGATCTGCCCCGCTGCACAGGCAGGTGAAACCCGAGGAGAGGGGTAGGGATGGTCATTCCTCACCAGAACGTTGTACTGGGAGACGGAGATGTTGTTGGGGTGCACGGTGAGGCGGACGCACTGCTTCATCTCCGAGGCGAATCTGCGCGGCTCGCTGGAGCGCTCGCACCGCTCCTTCCTCGTGCAGCTGGGGAGACAGGAACACACAGGGACAGGGTGAGCACAGAGCCAGGCTGGCAGCCTGGGGACAGCTCTGGGGTGTGGGAGCAGCAGTTAGTGTGGACAGTCGGCTCTGTGCTCTTTGGGATGGCACAAGTGGAAAACCCCGCTCGTGCCCTGGCGCGCTCCGGCTCGTGGGATCGTGGAGAATATCCTGAGCTGCAGGGGACCCACAAGGATCATCATGCCCAACTCCTGGTCCCTGCACAGGACATTCCCAAGAGCCCCACCACGTGCCTGAGAGCATTAACTCTGCTGCTGGCAGCCGTGGGATTGCTCAAGCAGGCTGGGGAGTCGTCAGGAACCTGTAAGAGGAGGGAGGGTGATGGCTGAAAGCTCCATCCGAGCTGCAGGAATTCTCTGTCTCCCCACCCACAGGAGGTAGCCAAACTCCCAGCCCTTCAAACTGTGCTGTCCAAGGGCTGTGGGACACCCCAGGCAGGGCTGTCCTTGTAGAGAAGCCGAGCACAGCCCATGTTTTTTGTCCCTCCTGAGAATGCTGCACACTTGTGGTGCCTCTGGGCTGCTGGTACCTCACCTCTGGAATGGGACCACTCCTCCAAGCAGTTGTCCCTGCACATTAAGGAATTTTTGCATCTGCCTTTGTGGGATAGATCAAGAAACACTTATAATGTATTGTAATTCAGAAATAGTTGGCTTCTGATTGTGAAGATGTGAATTATAACATCTGTGTTGTCTCACCTTTCTCATAAGACTTAAAAATAGAATGAAAGTTTTTAAAACACCTCTCAGTTGCCCCATCTCTAGGTCAGAAAAGAGTATAATTCTACATGCCTTGAAAATGGCTGACTGGAAGTGCTGAGAGTTGAATCTTAAAAATTCAGGTGTTCCAAATAAATTTGTGTGAAATTTGTGTGTGCACACAGCTGTGCTGCACAAATGCATGAAGTTCACACCACCCACAAATTGTTGATGTTTTCAGCACTGTCACTACCCCTCATCTCACCTGTGTGGTGCAAACACAACCCAGAAAGGTGGATTGGTGGCTGTTTGCCCCGTTTCCACACAGGTTTGCACTTGTTTAACATAAACCACATCTGTATTTCACTCCACACCCGCCACCAAGGCCATTGCTCCAAGGAAGGTGTCTGCCTGGAAATCCACAGGGTTAATCCAAGAGGACAGCTCCAGCTGCATGCCAATTACCTGCTGCCATTAAGTTAATGTTATGGACTTGCACAGGGTGTCTTCAATGGATTTTGTTATTAGCAGTGCTATTACCCCCCATTAAAACCAGCTATAAAGACTTAAGTGCGGATGTTAAATTATTCACCCGCTCCCAGACTTCAGAGTCTCACTTGTGAGAGAACCTGGGGGCTGCTGGAGCTCCAAGATCACCCCTCAGCATCCCTACTCCTTGGAGCAGAGACCGCACCCTCGTGCATGGCGATTTGCAGATGAGGATCCATGGAAACACACGCCAAAAAACTCTATATGTGTTTAATTCAAATGTTACAAAGCTTGGGGCTGCCTAAGATTTCGGGGCTTGGCTTGTCTCTAGTGACTGACTAGGTAAGGTGAACACCCCAACTCCAATCTCCAATTTCTCTGTCTTTCTGGCAAAGGAAAGCTTTGTATTTCCAGAGGCAGGACCCATGAAGGGATATTTTGGCCCTTCTCAGCACACTTTGCAGGTTTGAGGGAGCAAAAGGAGCATTGCAGCTCCTGCTCTCTGTTCCCCAGGAGTCCTCATCCCATTAAATCTCCTCTGCCACTGCCACATGCTGGATCAGGAATTTTAAATGGGCACCCTCCAGAGGACTGGACCAATAGCCCATTAAATACCCCCAAAACTGTAGGTCCCCCGTGGTGGCACGAAAGCCAAGAGGCAAAATGCTGACCTGAGATTTTTCAAGCACTTCCATAAAACAAACAGCCATAGCAATCCCATTTAAGTTCCACGGGGTTTGAGAGCTCCTCTCCTGGGAATAGCTTGGAAGGGAAACCTTTTTGGGCTTAGAATCAAAACACAAGTGCCCAAATTCTTCAAGACGTTCTGTTATCTCCCATTTATTTCCTTTAGCTGCAGCACAACAGAAATATCTGGATTTTCTAAAATTAAACAGACTCAGTTCAAATCTATGGATATGGATTAAGCATCCAGGAATGTGGTTTGTATTCCCAATCCCACCACTGAGCAGGAATATAATAATCCACATTTTACCTTGCTGTTTACAGGTCACACACATTTAAAAAATGAAACTTTTCAGACCAAACTCTTGCTGCATATTAGACTGATGTGCCTTGCAGCCTTGATATCTGCCATAAGGGGAAAATAAAGTCATCCAAATCATGAATTTATGAAAAACCAAACCAAACTAAGCCTGGGTTTAACATAATGTTAAGGCTGCTGTGTCAGGGTCTCAGGAATTAGGGACTGCCAGACTGAAAGCAGCTTCTGTGCTTCCAAATCTGCTGCCTGCACTCACACACTGCAAGCCAGATTTTAATTACAGGATCACAGGTTATTATTCCTTTTTTCCACAGTGACCTCAATTCTGGCACTTCCTAACTTTTGACTTTCACTGTCTGACTTTTTGAATGCAATTCCTCAGTTGGAAAAGCCCTAAATACCTGTGCCTGGTGCTGGAGTCTGCTGGTGGGGGAGCTCGGCTGAGCTGGGCTCTGGGTCAGGGTTCAGGCTCTGGGGTCAACACCCCAGGGGAGTGACCACAGCTGCCTCAGGAATCAAATCTGAGGGGTGGAGCCTCCTGCCAGTGGGTTTGGCAGGTTTGTGCATGCAGAAAGGAGTGATGGTGGCTCCTCTCCAGAGCATTTTGTCCATGGTTTACCCCATCTCCTCTCCCATGACCATCTCGTCTCTCCTAAGATGGAGCACCCTGTGGGTTCACACATCACACAAGGTGTCTGCCCAGCACCTGCAGCTGAGGTTCTCCACGTGGTGGGTCTTCCTGTGATGGATTGCCCTGAAGGAGGGGAGATTTAGGATGGATATTATGAAAAAAATTCTTTGCTCAGAGTGTGGTGAGGCCCTGGCACAGGTTGCTCAGAAAAGCTGTGGCTGCCCCTGGATCCCTGGAAGTGTCCAAGGTTGCATGAGGCTTAGAGCAACCTGGGATTGTCCCTGCCCATGGTAGGGGGTGGAACTGGATGATCTTTAATGACTCTTCCACCCCAATCCTTCTGTGATCCTACAATTCAGGTGAGCAGAGAAAGATACCTGACACAAAGAGACCTTCTCCCTCCAGCCTTCCTCTGCACTGCCAAAAATGTTCTGCCCCTCCACAAAGAGAGGAAAAAGCAGCAGAGGAAGTTGTTCCAACATGTGCAGAGGAAAGTCTTTCCCTCCAGCACCAGCCTCTGATCCCTGGGTGGTGAGGCTGAGACACAGGGACAAAAGTGACAAAGGATTGGTCACAGAAGGATCTGCCCAGAGGGGACGTGGCAGCCCCAGAAGTTCAGCAAACTCTAAATAAAGGCAGATGGACTTTTAATCAATAAGCACTTCCAGGCCCTGCCTATAAAAGTGATTACCTGGAAGGCAGCTGGGCTGAGGGAGGGATAATGGAATATCCCAACCTCGACTCATCATTTCTGCTGTCTCTGGTGACAGTCATTGTCCACCCTGGGAGCTCCTGTGCCTCTCACCTGGTGTGTTTATTATTGTTTACACAGAAGAAAACCCCTTTTACTGCCAAATAAAACACCTGTAGCCCCAAACATTCTGAAGGTGCCCATACACCAAGATCCCTTTCCTCTGCCACACTCCCTAATTCCCTGCTGTAACTGGGGGATGTGTAGCTCCCGCCCAGTGGCACCACATTCCACTTCAGGCCCCTAAAAGAGCATTTCCCACCCCTGAGCTTGTTTTGGTGGTGCTGCAGGCACAAGACATCGCTGGGTGCCTCACCAGCAGCTGCTCTTTCATCATCAGCTGTGTCTTTAACAATTCCAAGAGTCCTGCTTTGCCCAAAACCATTAGCACAAACACTGAGGAGCTGCTCCTACCACTGAACCACGAGGAATGTGATTTCCTCCTCATCTCCCATTAAGAATAAATACCACTGGTGCTCACCTTCTGTTCGCCAGCCACCAACCAATTATTTTAATAATATTAAATTAATACTTTCCTCTTCTCTCGTGTCTCTCCCCCAGGAATCTCAGAGGGCTTTGCCTGCAGCTAATTAAACTTCAGGATTCCTCCATGAGGTTGGAATTAGCAGGCAGAGACAGGAAAGTGAGGCATAGACTGAGAGCAAGGCAAAGCCTGAGGTGGAGGTCCTGGTTTGGGATACCAGAAATCATCATTAAATCCCTAAATCAGGCCATTAAATCCCTAAATCTTGGCCAAACCAAGCCCAGACTCTCATCTCCATCATCCCGTTGTAGACAAAAAACCCCAAGCCACCACCCTACACACATAAACCCCCCCAGCCCCCCCAAAAATGACCTTTACTTTTCACCTGACCAAGCCTTGCTTGTTCATAACCATAACAGTTGAAAAAGGAGAAGATTTGGATTCTGTTTTATTTTTTCCCCATAGTTTCCCAAGAAGCAGAATGAAATATCCAGCTTTTTGAATGTGAGACCCAAAAAAGTCAGTTTTCTGGCAATGGAAAAGGTCTTATCTGCAATTCTGTTAATTAATAACAAATATCAAGACAAAAGAGTGGTGATTGGATCTGATCAGAAATTGCTACTCAGAACAGAGTATTTGGGGACTTTTTACAAGTGGCAATTAGCACACAATTTTTTTTTTTTTTTTTTTATTCAGGGGGAAAAAAATACCATCCAAAATTTTTAATTCCCAGAAATAAATTCTAAACAAATGAATCCTTTTTGGAGGAGCCTCACCATTTGATGCACAGCAGTTTTCTTTTGACTCTGGCTGTTCAGGTGGGTTCTCAGAGAATGAGAGGGATGTGAAAAATCTGTGTTTGATGGCAAAGCTCAGAGACAGCTCAATGGTTTGGGTCATCCCAGCAGCTCCAAATGACACTTTTCCACCACCACCAAACAGGTAATTTGCTGGAATCACTGTTTTGCAAAAGGTTTTGACATTTCAGTTTTCCTTCCCGGTTCCAAACAGTGACATTTCCCTAAGGGGATAAATTCTGTCACTCTCTGATGGATCATCTCAGCCCCCCTTTCCTCACACCTTCCCTCCAGTGCTGGGGGGCAATCAGGGAACCCCCAGTCACACCAGCGAGGAGGGGTCACCAGGCCAGGGTGGGATATTTTGGTAGGATACAAGTCTCACGTTGGAATTCTCATTTTCACCCCCAAACTGTTCATTCCTGAGCTTTTTGTGGTGTAGGGTCCCTCACAGTGGGGTCCTCCCCATGTGCAAGATGGAGATGTTGCCCCATCCCAATCTTCACCTCTTCCCAGTGGTGTGTATGCAGCTTGGGCAAAGTTCCCATTCTTTTTTTCACCTCTCTTTAGTTTTTTTCCCCGTAAAATTCAACCTGTTCCCTTCTTTTTTCCCTCAGATTATCCATCTGCCTCCCTCACTCACAGCACCACCTCCAGTGGTCTCCTTTCTAGGTGTGTTGGATATAGACACCCAAGAAGAAAAATCAGGAGCAGGCTACAGAAGATGCGGGGAATCTTTCAAGGAAATCTGGTTTACTTCTCATTTAGAAGACCATGAGTATCCCAGATCCTGTCCTGGATCATGACAGGCTAAGAGACAATGATTTTCCATTTCTTCCATCTCCAAGGGAAAAATCTGAGAATTCCCAGCCCAGCCAGAGCCCATGGCAAGCCAGGCTGTACCAGTCAAACTGAAAAAAAACTGAACAGATAACAAATTTGGGGTCTGAAATCTAAGATGGGGTGCAGGCACGGCCTGGTAGGAGCTGTCCTGTTGCCTCCACACTGTCCTTGTCCCTGAGGGGAAGGGTGATTTGGAGATGTCCCATCCCTGGAATTGTTCCTGGCCAGGTTGGATGGGCTTGGAGCAGCCTGGGACAGTGGGAGGTGTCCCTGCCATGGCAGGGGTGGCACTGGATGGGCTTTAAGGCCCCTTCAACCCAAACCCTTCTGTGATTCTGCGATCCCTACAAAAAGAAATAACAGCAATAGTGACTTTTTGTCAAATCTTTGGTTTTGTAACACACCAGAACTTTTCTCCTAGGCCAAGCTGGTGTCACCACATTTCTCTTCACAGGGAAAAGCAAGGCACAGTTCTTCCCAAGAATATTCCTGGGTTTCACGTTCTCTGAACCTCAGAGAAAGGAAAAACAGTTCTTACCATTTGCTGTGCCTGTGTTTGTGCCAAAGTGGAATGCAACATGGAGATTGCTCACCCAGAGTGATGGTGTTTTGTTTCCTTGGCCTGTCAGGGCCAAGTGTGTGTTTGTGTCAGGACTGTCGGGGGGCAGTCACGAGATTCTGTGCAGTTGTGTGCAGAGTTGAGTGCTTGGCAGATTCACTTTAGATGTAATGTAATGTAGTGTAATATAGTGTAGAATAATATATATATTAAAGTAATTAATTAGCCTTCTGATAAGATGGAGTCCTCCTCATCATTCCTCCTTCACTGGGGCATTTCCCTGCAAATACTAAAGCTGGAGCAGCACAGAACCTAGGAGGGGGCAGAGGGGTTTCTGGCACTGCTGCAGCCCTTGGGTTCCCCCTCTCCCTCCACAAAACCCCAGCTTCAGGCAGAGGCCCCCTGTCACCATAGGACACGAAAGAACACAAACACACACTGCTGTTCTCAAGGTGAAGAAAAAAAAAAGAATGTTTCTTTTCTAACTCCAACACTTATAGTTTTCCAAAAGTGACAGTGGATTGGAGGGTGACAGTGCCACCTCTCCAATAACACTGGACAAACTAACAGTCTATTAAATTTCTCCTCCTCCATAAGGAAATGTAAAACAATGAATTATTTACAGAAAGCATGCGGGAAAGTTCATTACAAGAATGTAAACATCAAAAAAAGCTTAAAAAATCTTAAAAAATCAAGGCAACAGGCCTCATTCCCCAAGCAAGCACGGGCTTACAGCCCGGAGGATGCCCAGAGCAGCCTGCCAGCATCACCCAGGGGTGCCTGTCCCCATTCCCGGGAGGAACAGGCAAGTCTGAGACGCCTTTTGGCAGTGATCAGCAGAGGGAGCTCAGTGGAAGCCAAGTGCAAACCCTGGGAATGGCATTTCCAGCCAGGACTGGGGGCAGCAATCCGGCAAAGGGACGGCAGGACAGAGGTGCTTGGCTTCGGGAGGCCCTGGAGACCCCAATTACCCAGCTCAGGCTCATCAGTCTGCTCCCTCTTTCAGGGTGAGATGCAGTGTGACAGCTTCATTCCTTAGTGGGGAAAAGTTTTTTGGTTTTTTTTTTGATTTTCCAGTCGGAAAGAAGGGTGAGAAGAGAACAGAGCAATTAAAGGAATCTGGGGATGTGTTAAGAGGTTTGTTTTAGCCCAGGTCTGACCAATGTTCAGAGCCAGCTTTGGGTCTCCTGAGGTGGATTTATCACCACGGGGGAGCAAGGCTGGGGAAGGAGGGAGCAGATGAAATTTGCCTTTCCCTCTGCTGGACCCAAAGCAATTTTCTGGCTGGAGCCAGGAAAAGGAAGAAGACTCAGTCCCACTCTCATGTAAAGTTTAAGGTCAGTTTTAGCAATGTTTTGACATTTCCAGGTTCCCTGGGGGTCCTGAGAACACGAATGCCATAAATGTCGAGACACAGACATAATTGACCTTAAACTTTACATGGCCATGTGGTGAATACCCCACTCCCTCCCTGCCCTCTCTCTTTGGCCTCCAGGCTGCCCAGGGCATGGCTGAAATTTAGCTGTCCCTGGCATCAAGAAGTTAAATTTGACCAACTGCCCAGGATACTCCATTCTGGACAAAAAAAGGCAGGAGATGCTCCAGGAAAAGTGACAAATTCAGGCTGGGATAATGCACAGGATTATTGCTGGGAAACCTGTCCTGCTGGTGAGGAGCTTTCTCAGCAACTTCATGAGTATCTGAGGAAGGAGTTGAATATTTCATCTTTGGCTCTAAGCACAAACAGGCTCAACTCCCCAGAAGCTGCTGTTTGGGCATCAAAGATGAGCTGGACAAAGGGGGGAAAAGCCAGTGGGGGAAGTAAAAGCTGTAGGGTCTTTAATGGGTGCTATTTGAGGGTCTTTAATGGGTGCTACCAAGAGGTAGATTTTTCCGAAGGGATCTGGAAGTAGAAACTCAAAAAATCTGGAATTCATTCTGGAGCTCTGCATCTCCCCCGGATGCAATTTTTAAGGGACCACGAGCCACAAAAATCTTCAGACCACCACCCAAAGCTGCTCTTCTCAATGTCCCAGCGGGGCAGTCCTGAGTTGAAAGAGCAGAACTCCATCCCTGTCCTCGGGCTGCATTTTGGGGAGGGAAAATCTGCCCTGCCAAAGCTGCCTCCCCCCCCCAGCACCACCGCCCCTGTCGCTTGGCCAAAACGGAGTGGGGCTGCTAATTGCTCTGCCTGCTAATCTATTCTAATGAATGGTAATAGAAGCCGAGTTTCTGCCCTGATAACTCCGCCGGCTTATGCTGCGGAACCGCAATCCCCCCGCCCGCCCCTTATCTCTGTCCCCAGGTGGGCTCCTCCCTCCAGCCCAGCAATTGTGCGAGCCCACCCCCGGAGCCCCACGGGGCGTGGGTGCAAGGGATTTACTCCTCCATCTCCCGCCCTACAAAGCCAAGCGCTCCACTAACAGCATCCCTCCCCCCTGCTTTGGGGGATTTCATGCCCCTTCTCCTTTCCATGAGCCCCCTCTCCAAGTTTCAGCATCCCTCCTTCCTGTTTGGAGGATTTCATGCCCCTTTTCATTTCCCTGAGCCCCCTCCCCAAGTTTCAGCATCCTTTCCCCCCTGCTTTAGGGGATTTCATGCTCCTTCTCCTTTCCCTGAGACCCCTCCCCATATTTCAGCATCCCTCCTTCCCGTTTGGGGGATTTCATGCCCCTTCTCCTTTCCCTGAGCCTCTCCCCAAGTGTCAGAATCTCTCCCCCCTTTCATGCCCCTTCTCCTTTCCCTGAGCCCCCTCCCCAAGTTTCAGCATCCTTTCCCCACACTTTGGAGGTTTTCATGCCCCTTCTCCTTTTCCTCAGCCCCCCTCCTCAATTTTCCAGAGCAGTGGATTGTCTTGGCCCTGCTAATCTTGCCTGGGGGAGGCAGGGTTGGAGCATCAAATGCAACCATGAGATCCTGTCCTGGATCATGACAGGCTAAGAGATGATGATTTTCCATTTTTCCCATCTCCAAGGGAAAAATCTGAGAATTCCCAGCCCAGCCAGAGCCCATGGCAAGCCAGGCTGTACCTGCAGGCAAGAGTCAAACTGGAAAAATGGAACAGATCAACAAATTGGGGGTCTGAAATCTAAGATGGGGTGGTCCTGAACCCCGGGGCTGAGGGGAAGGTTCAGAGGTGGCCCCAAGGACCACCCCAGGTCATGCACGGCTGGGGTGTGGCCAGGGAGCAGCAATTTGAGTGCACACACCTGTGTCCCTCCGCAGGCACATCGAGATTAATGAGATTAACAGGAGCATTTCACATGCAAATCCCTGGAAATTTGGACCCTTTGTCCAAATAAGGAGTGGAAATAGTTTGCTGGCACGAGGGAAGGAGGGTGAGGGAATGATGGAGGGGTTCTGTGGAAGGTGATGTTGAAATCTACTCCTCAGCTGGTTGATATGGAAAGGTGGAGTTCCTCAGTGAATCACAGGATCATGGACTCACGGACAGGTTTGGATTGTAAAGGACAATAAAGATCATCCATGGGCAGGAACCCTTCCACCACACCAGGATGCTCCAAGCCTCATCCAACCTTGGACCCTTCCAGGGATCCAGGGGCAGCTACAGCTTCTCTGGACACCCTGTGCCAGGGCTTCACCGCCCTCACAGCCAAGAATTCCTTCCAAAACTCCATTCCTAAATCATTCCTTGCTGTAGAAGCAGTCTGAAAACAGCCAGCACCTGTGTGTGTGACAGATGTGGATCTCCTCCCTCCATCCTCTGACCCTTCCCAACCTCCTGCAAGGGTCAAAGACACAAGGAAAGGACATCTCTGAAGCTGCAGGGTCTCTGCTTTGCAGCCCCTTCAACCACAGCCCTCCAGCTCCTTTTGCTGCTGAACTTACCAGGCACAACATGAGCCTGGTAGCTTAAAGGAGGAGGAGAATCTCAGAGCACAAAAACCACAGGCAGGAGGCAGAACTCGAGCCAAAGGCATGAGAGCTGCACTCAGTCCATGGCACTGAGGTGGTCCACAGGAAATGAATCACAGGAATCTGCCTTTTGCCATCTGCCCATGAATGGCTGAGCTTCAAATGAAGATGGAGAAACCCCTGGAGGCTCATCTGAAGGCTATCTGAGCAACACAAGCTCCTGTCTCTGAGGAGGCAGCAAAATAACTTTCCCCACACTGAATTCACTTGGAGTCATTTTAAAGAAAATTAAAAGAAAACGAAAGAGAGAGAAAGGGAACAAGGCTGCTAGATAAGGCAAGTAATTAATGAACAAAATGACTTTTCCCAGAGAGCATCCTATCATGGTGCTTCCTATTCATGCTAATAATATTTGTGAGTGTCGTCCCCAGAACCTGGGCTGATAACACCTACACTCTCCCCTGCTCCTACATGCTCTCCTCTGCAAGGGCTGATGCAAATAATCTGTTCAAAGGGGCTCAGGTTCTTGGTTCCTGGCCTGATTCAGAACATCACCCCCAAATTCTTTGTGGGAGCTTCTCTCGAGTAACTACAAGGGAATTAATTTGGTGATTTCCTTGTCACTGTGGTCCAAATGCCAAATATCTGTTGGTGAAGATGATGGGAGGTGCCCTTGCCTTCAGAAAGGTCAAATTTGGGATGTCCTGCTCAGAGGTTGGGGCTGATTAGGGGTGCTGAGTCTTCCTCAAGGCTGCAGTGAGACCTGGAAGTCCTCCAGGTGGAGGGTTTGGTGCCACTTCAGCCTTGTCTCTTAAAAGGCAAGTGAGGATCTGTGTTCAAGGAGGTTTTCCAGGAGGTCAGGGAGCCATGGGAAGGGCACTGTAAGGAATGTTCACTCATGCAGACACTGAATCCCTGCCAGCCTCAGCCAGCACCTCATTTCACTGCTCTTTTGCTGTCAGCATCTGCTGTCCTGCCATGGGGGAGCACAGCAAGGAGAGGAAAAACATTCCCACAGGACAGACTGATCAGGCCTGAACGCTTTTCATCCAAATCCCCCACCCCTGGAAACCTCTGGAGCAGTTTTACCCAGAAAGGTGCAAGGCAGAGGGGATCCCACAGAGTTTCTCAAACCTGACTCTCCCAACCCACTGCTCCTTTTGATCTTCACCAATATCTCTATTTACATACTGCTGATAAGCTCCTTTCCTCTTCCTTATCCATCCATCATCCATCCATCCCTCCTTCATCCATCTATCATCCCTCCATCCGTCCACCCATCCATCCCATCCATGGATCCATGCATCCATCCATCCCTCCCCTGCTGTCCCCCAGCAGCAGAGCCCACACTGATGGGTGCTGTAACTCCAGTATTTGCTCCTGGCAGAGACAATTCCTCCCTCTGGGCCCAGACTTTTCTGCAGGGAAAGCAGAATTTCTGCAGTGAGCAGCCAGAAAAGCCACAGGATAGCACAGAGGGACTTGCATCGAGTCCCCATTACCACCCAGGCCTGGGAAGGGAGTCTCCAGAAGCTCCATGGCTCTGGTGGGAGAGGAGACTGTGCAGGGAACTGGGAAAAATAAGCCAGGGAACCTCTCAGCCCAGGCTTGGCTTTCCCTGTGGGCTGTGAATTTAGTGGGATGGGATTTGCTACCTGAAAAAGGCCCCCATGCACCTCCACCAACCCCACTCAGACCGTTCCTGAAGCTCTGGAACCATCCCTAAGCTGTTTGTTTCCTTGGAGCAAGGAAGAAGGCTGGGCTAAGCTGGATGCACAGCCTTCAACAGGTGAACAGAGATCAGGAATAAGGAGAAGCTGTGTTTCCATGGCACTTTTCAGACCCTCACATGACCAATGCACAGGCTTTGGATCAGAGCGTCAGCTTCCCAGCTACTTAAATCAGCATTTCTCCCCAGCTCTGACAAAAACAACAAGAAGAATCCTGCCTTTCACACCCCAGCTCCTTCTAGGAAAGGGAATTTGAGGGGCAGAATGATAAGAGGAAAAATAGAGCAAGAAGGATTTTAATTTTTGTCTCACTGCCTTTCTCTGCCCAAGCCTGATCCAGCCAAAAAGGGAAGAAGGTGAGTTTCTCTCTTCCTAAGCCTCCTCTCGGGCTGGCTCTGCAGCGAGGTTTGGACTGGAGGGAGGAGCCACCCAGAGCCAAGCCATAAGAAAATGTGGCATTCATATTTTCTGAAAAATCCCTTTGCCCAGGATTTTTCTCCTGGGAAGCTGAGAAGCCTCAGAGAAAAAGGAAAACAATTCTTATCTCATTTGCTTCTCCTGTGTTGTGCTCACATGTGGAATGTGTTTGGAGATTGTTTACCCACAGGTGATTGTTTCATTGGTTTCATGTGAATTGTTTGCACTTTTTGGCCAATCAGGGCCAAGCTGTGTCAGGACTCTGGAAAGAGTCACGATTTTCCATTATTATCTTCTTAGGATTTTGTAAATATCCTTTCTGTATTCTTTAGTATAGCATAGTATTCTTTAATAAAATATAGTATCATAAAGTAATAAATTAGCCTTCTGAGAGCATGGAGTCAGATTCATCATTCCTTCCTTCATCAGGCACCCCGCAAATACAATAAGAAATAGAATCAGAAAATTTTGGGGCTCCAAAACTCCCTAAGACCAATCCTGGCTTCATCCTTCTGGTAGTTTAAACATGCAGCCAAAATGAATTATTATTATTATTATTATTGTTGCTTTTGTTTTTTTAATTTTAATTATTCTTATTTTAGGAGTAATTCTCCTGAACCAGTCAGGTCAGGCACACCCCCCCTCACACTGTGAGGCTCTGGGAAGCTCTCCCTGACCCAAGGCTACACCAGGAACCCCAGCTCACGCTCCAGTTGCCAGGAAAATGCTGTCAGCAGGTGATGGATGGATTTCCCCCCGTCTGTGCATGGCTGGAGGGGGTGGGTTAAGCACTGAGAAATCACCCTGGTGCTGTGGGTGACCTCCAGCAGGCTGGGCTGTCGGATGCACGGTGATGGAACCATCCATTACACATTCCAGGTGTGCCTCTCCCAGGCTCCTTTCCTAGTTCCCTGCCTTTTAAAAGCACAGAATTTCTGGACACAGCTAGCGTGGTGCTGCTCTCTGGGCATGCCTGGGAATGCTGGGTGAGCCAGACTGGGAAATGTGATGGGAGTGACCATGGGAAGAGGTTATTCCTTCTGGCTGACGCATTCACATTATCTGAAAAATCCCTTTGCCCAGGATTTTTCTCTTGGGAAGCTGAGAAGCCTCAGAGAGAAAGGAAAACAATTCTTATCTCATTTGCTTCTCCTCTGTTTTGCTCATGTGGAATGTGGTTGGAGATTGTTTACCCACAGGTGATTGTTCCATTGCATTCTGCTGTGAGTTGTTTTCACTCTTTGGCCAATCAAGACCAAGCTGTGTTGGGGCTCTGGAGAGAGTAATGAGTTTTTATTATTATCTTTTTAGCCTTCTGTAAATATCCTTTCTATACTCTTTAGTATAGTTTAGTACAGCCTTCTTTATTATAATATAGTATCATAAAATAATAAATTAGTCTTCTGAGAGGATGGAGTCAGATTCATCATTCCTCCCTTCATTGGGCACCCTGCAAATACAATACAGTGCTACAACACAGGAAGGATCCAGTTTAGGTGAGGTGGTTGGAAAAGGCTGGGAATGCTGAAGGAGGCAGGAATTCAAGTGCATTTTCATGATATTGTCCCTCATCCACCTCTACGGGACATCTTCTCCCAACATGATCATTTGTGATGGACAGAAGTCCAATTATTCACTTGAAGGCAAAAAATGTCTTGCTTGAAGTCCTTCAGGATCAACAACCAATCCAGAATCCTGGATTCAAGCTATCCATCTTATGGGTTGATGGCAGAACTCAGGTTTTTAATTGCACCTCCCAGTTTTTAGTCTCTCCTTCCAGGTAATAAGCAACAGGACAAGAGGAAATGGCCTCAAGTTGCGCCAGTTGTGCCAGAGGAGGTTCAGGTTGGATATTAGGAAAAATTTCTTCACTGAAAGAGTGGTTAAGCATTGTAACAGGCTTCCCAGGAAAGCGGTGGAGTCACCATCCTTGGAAATGTTCAAAAAATGAGTGGATGTGGCACTTGGCTATATTGGCAGAGGGGTTTAAGACAAAGTTTGAGTCTGATGATCTTTGAGGTCTTTCCAACCCAAAGATTCTGTGATGCCCCAGCAGTGGAGAAGGCTCGTACCTCAAACTGCAGAAGTGTCCTTGGCAGATTGGCAGATCCAGGGGACAAAGGGTGCTCAGTGCAGGCTCTGCCCCAGCCCTGCCCCTTCCCCTTCTCCCGTGCATCCATCCCTCCAGCCAGGGGTGTTAAGTGCCGTTGGAATCAGGTGCTGTGCAGGAGGTGAAGGTGTTATTATCCAAGCCACTGGTTCCAATGAGATTATCCAGCCTAATGGAGCAGCTTGCGTGGACCTCCTCTAAGCCTGAATTTTCACTGTCAGAGGATCCCCAGTCAAGTGGAAAATTAGAAGGAGAAGGGAAGAGGGGGTTGTGGAGGGGAAAAGGGAGGGGATGATTAAGTCCTCTAGAAATTAATTCATAACTAGAGATGGAAATAATAACTCCCCAAGCCAATGGACAATCCCCAGCAAACATATTTCAATTTGGAAGCCGGCTCTGCTGCCGGTGCATCGTTTGCTTTCTGGCTCCTGCTGCTTCATTGATTTAATTTTCCAGCCAAGGTGTTGACTTTGTCCTGGGATTGTGGCTGCTGCCAAGGCCTGAGTGGCTCAGAGCTCCCTCACTACTGCTGGTTGCCCAACCTGCAATGCCTGCTCCTGGGAGCACTGGCTCGAAGGGAAAGGCCTCACTTTTTAATTCTCTTTGGGTTTGGTTGTTTGTTTTTTTTTTTTTTTTTAATTCTTCCCCACAGGAATGGATCCCAGTATCCAACAGGTTTAGAAGCTCTTGTGCAAAGCACACTAAGGCTTGGTGGAGGTCACAGCCAACACCCTTCCACCCTGATAGTAAAATGTCCACGTGTCTTTGGTGGGCTGGGATCCCACACACTGTCCAAGGGCAGGACAGGACCTGGTCAGAGCCTCTGGACTGTCACAGCTGTTGGGTGAAGCAGCTTCTAAGCACAGCTGGATATTTAATTCAAAGCCAGCATGGCTTTATTTAATAGCAGTGATACAAACAGCAGATCTGTCCCCTGTTGTCAGAGATATCACAGCACAGGTTCATAAATGGTTTCTTACAACCTGACTCCCAAAAACCATATCCTCAGCTGTGAAAAGCCAGACCTCTTTCCCAAAATCTGTGTGGACTTCAGAAGTGGCAAAATAACAATGCAGAGCTTCTGGTCACAGCCTGGTCCAGTGGGAGGTGTCCCTGCCCATAGCACGGGGTAGGAACTGGATGATCTTTGAGGTCTCTTCCAATCCAAACCATTCTGGGATTTTATGATTCTGTGCCAGGACTGTGGGTTCAGCTGATCAGCCACACTAAACTGGGACCTCAGGCTGAGGCAGGGACAGAGGATCTCCAGCTGAGCCATCTCAGGGGTTCCTGAGCTCAGAGACCTTCTCAGCCTGGCTGGGTTTGCACACTCAGCCACCCTGAGACAGCCTCAAAATGGGGCTGGAGAGAGTTAACAATTGTTTACCTGATTCCCCAGTGCAGCTCTGTGAAATGTTACTGCTTCCCAGAGGCACAAAATATAATTTTGCCTTAAAGGTTAATAGTATTCGACTCACTGAGGGAAGAAAGGAGTGCTCAGGAAGCTCTTTCATTCAGATCCCAGCCTGCTGCACTTCAGGTGGTGCCCAGGGCTCTGGTCATTGAGGGCAGTTGGCCTCTCCTGGCCAAATCCTGCTCTCCCTCTCCACCTGCTCTTTGGCAAGAAAGATCTCTTTCCAGGGACTCAGAAGTTTTCAGTGCTGAATTTAAATTAAAGGTACTACTCCTGACCTGAGGCAAGAGTCAGCCCCTTACTCATGAAATGCCAGTGATATCTCTGTGCTTTGTGGGAATTTATCACCTTTAATAATGATAAATTATCCAAAACAGAGGGGGGGAAAAGCCCAATGCTTGTGGCAGGGAGAAAGCTGAGTCCTCACACCCAGAGGCCAGCCAAGAACACCCTCAGTAGAATTTGGAGGTACAGATGCAGGTCAGAGGATGCTGCACTCACAGCTACCAGGCAGCTGGGGACTGGGAAGATGCTTCCCTGAGGAAGCTTGATGTGCTTTTTTAAGCCTCTCCCAGAAGGAAGGGATGCTGGAAAACAAAGCTGCTCCCAGTTGATGTGTAACCATGCCAGGTGCTGTGGTCCAGTTCTTCCTGCAGCCACAGAGGCTTTAGCTGAGTGTCTGATCACGGAGTTTCTCATCAGGCAGAAGCTGTCTGGGTCCTCCTGGGCTGTGGGTGACACCTCACGGTGTTTGTTGCCTCTGAAGCATGTTGCAGGGGGTTTGTGGGGGCCCCTGGCTGGATCAGACAGTGCCTGCTCACATTCAGCCCTCCCAGGCTGGCTCTGCACCCTGATCCTGAGGGATCCCACATCCTGGTGGGTGTCTCCTCGTGTTTCCTCCCAAATACAGCCATGGGAACACCAGGCTGGCTGGGAGCATCCATCCTGGATGGATTCAGGGCTGTGTTGAATAGCCAGTGTGTGAGTCTGAGGCACACATGAAGCTCAGAGAACCTCTGCTCCATCCTTGCTCCTGCCCTCTGCTCCCTGCTGCCTCCCCAAGCCCTGCTCTGGGCTCAGATCACTCAAGGAACAGGCTGCCAGTTGCCCTTTGCCCAGTTGGTAGCCACAGACAGAGAAGCAGAATAATCACTGGGACAAATAAAAGCTGCAGGGCACTCCCCAAGCTCCATGAGCCTCCCAACAGATCCATCACCTCCCCCAGCAGCTCGGGAGAGGATGTGAGCCATGAAAGGCAGAAGAAGTTAATCCTTGTGCTGCATAAACCAGCCAATAATATGCAGGAGGTTTCCTATTAACCACCACACATCCAGACAATTACTCTGATTGATTCCAATCAGGTTTTACACCAGGCTTTATCCATCAGCACAAAGCTTCCCTGCCTGTTAATATCATGGGGAAAACCATTCCTAATGGAGGCTGCCAAACTCTACAGCATCAGCATTAAGCAGTCACAAGAATTGATGAAGCAAACGCAGCCCTGGGATGGCTGGGGGTTTGCAAACTGCATGGAAAGTGCAATAAAAAAAATTTAAAAATCTATTGGAGCATCTGCACAACACCAATAACTCTCCCTGTGCTCTGAATGGATTTCTGTTCTGATGGGAAGGAGTGGAGAGATACTGGAGGTAGATGTCTCCTGCAATAAGAATTGTTCCATATGTGTGATGGTAGAGGGATGGATGGATGGATGGACAGCAGATCTGTTTTTTTCCCTGCTGCCTTTTAGAGGGAACCTTCCCCTCTGCCCATTCCAGCAGAAATTCTGTAATCTTTGTGTTTTCTCTTTTTAACACATCTGCAGCAGGCACAGTGACCAAAAGGAGGGTGCTGGATGTAAGAAACAGAGATACCCATGAACTTTAGAGACATCAATCAGCTATTACTTTCTCAATTATTTTTGTCCTCTACCCCCTGTCCTGATGCCAAAAATCTCTGTGCAGCACAGGGCAAGGTGCACGAGGAGAATGCTCTGCCTCAAACTGTTCAGCCTTGAACTGTTGCTGCCAGAAGCAGCACAAAAACTTAAATTCATAGAACATCCTGAGCTGGAAGGGACCCTCAAGGATCATTGAGTCCAAAAGGAAAGCCCCCATGGGAGACCCTGCAGGGTGAGAGCAATAGGACCTTCCTCCACAGGGAGGAGGTGGCCAAGACATCCCAAAAAACCACACTGAGCACACCAGAGCCTTCCAACCCCAAACACAGCCATAAAATCTCTCCACGGAACCAGCAAATCGGTGACACAGTAGGTCCAGCCCAACAGCTCTGCCTGTAGCAGCTCCTTGGGCTCCTGTTAGTTATTCACCCCAAAAATCTGCACCTAGGGCCCATGTCCCAAGGGATTTGGGAAAACAGCCCCTATGTGTTTCCCAGGCATCTCCTCCAGGGTGTTCTCCAGCCCCCTCCTGGATGCTTTATTGATGTGTTGCTGCCTCTTCCATTAGGGAAAGTACTCCACAAGCAAATGAATGCCCGCGTCAGGGATTTCCCTGGCGGCAGTTTCAGGTGACAGGTTCACACCCAACCAGCCACTCTGCAGAATCCCTGTCCCACACTGATATTCCCTCCCCCAATCTGTTAATTGTTTGCCTCCAGCGTGTGGATTTAGCTGTTTTGGCCATAATGATGAGATGTTCCTCAGCCTACAGTTAAATAGGAATCTTTAATTCAGAGTCACGGGTAGGAGCTGGGAAGTTGTCCTTGCTCATCCCATGGCTAAATGTGTGCTAGTATGGATTAAAATCTTCCCAGCACTTTATCTCCTTGTATTTTCAGTTCAACAGCACTAAATTACCAGCACTGCACCTCCAGTAGATGTCTGTGTCCTCCCCAACATCAGCTTTCTGCTTACTTTTTTCCCTGACTTGATCAGTTTTCCCCCATTTTTTTTCTTTCTTACCCAGCAGGAAAAGTACCCAACACTTTCAAAGTGCTATCAATATCACAAAATACTTTTTGACCAAAGCCCTGGGTTATTTTGTCAGATGTTGAGGAGAAAAACCAATGGCAAACAGCCCAGAGCGCTGATCAGAAAACCTGGTGCAGCTTATTAATTTAACACCTGGCATTGGCTGCCTTGTGCAGCAAGGTCCATAATATGGATTCCAAATAATTAGAGGAAGGTCAGGGGCAGGTACAGACCTTCTGCATGCACTGAAGCAGCCAGCTCAGGCACAGCAGGTGGGAGATGCTGACCTCAGACTTATGTAGGGGTCTCATTTCTAGTCAGTGATTCAATATCTAATTAAAGCATGTGCAGCACCCATGGAGGGATTTGTTGGAGCTGCTCTGAGGAAGCACCAATTGGTCCAGAACTTTGTGAGAAGCAAATCCCTATTCCCACCCAGGAATGTCCTACTCTCTGGTCTCAAACAGCCCCTGAGGTACAGATTTTATTTTTTGTGCTTCTGTAATAACCTTGAATTGTTCCCTCTGATTGCATGGGTGTTTAAAGGAAAGAATCAGAGTTTTCTGCCCATGGACCTGCCAAGGAGGACAGGGATGAACTGGAATGATCAGCCCCAGGCTATTAATTCCAGCCCTAATTCCTCTCCTAGGCCCAAAAAACCAAAATTCAGAGGAGAAGTCCTTACATCTGAGGAGTGCCAGTGCCAGTTTGCAGTGACACACACATAGACCTGGGTGGAGGCAGGAGAGAGACTCAGAGAGCTCTAAAGATATTTAATAACTTAATTCCTCTGGAACAAGAATCGTGATGCATCCTGAGAACCTCTTCTAAGGAGCTTTTCTTGTACAACACGAGGAAATTCACTTGGAGGGTCTGTGGGATGCTGGGTGATTCAGGTGGTTGATGATTATTTCCATCCTGCTGCAAGGCTGGTGTTTCTTTCCTTGCAGCTTCCCTCCATCCCTTCAAACACAGCTCAATCCCAGTTTGTGTTTGCTTTATGGATTCCTTGCCTTGCTTTCCCCCTCAGGTCTTTGGCAACTCTCACAGGCAAGGAAAGGGGGTTCTTTCCAGAAAGGGGATCCTCAGCACCGAGGAGGTGGCTGGGAAAGAGGAGCCAGAAGCAGCAGCAGCAGGAGCGAGTCAGATCCCTCTCTGGCACAAGAAACTGATCCTGTTAAAATAACTATTCCTTTATTCCCAGTCTGGCCAGAATGGGTGCCCACCAGCTCATCCCAGAGCTCACAGTGGGCACAGATCTCACAAGACATCCCCATTCAGGGTTTTCTCAAACCTACGATCAAGCCTGAGGTCCAGCAAGATCCATGCAGTAACTCCCTGAAGGCTTCCTGCAGCTCAGCTCAGGGATTTCTCCACCCTCCTATCTCTCACGACCTTGTCACAGTGAGTGGCAGGTTGAATTTTAGACCAGCTGGTGGCTGTGACATTGACACACCTGACGCTGGAATTGTTTAGATGAGCGGATAAAGTTGTCTTTCAAAATCCACCCTCTAAGCATCCCCCATCACACATCCAAAGGAAATCCATAAATCCAGCACATTTCCCCCCTGTATGCCAGGGGGCAGCAAGACTTTGAGTCACCTTTTTTTTTATTTTTCAGGATGTAGAACCTGAGATCCACAGGAGAAAACATCACTTGCCCATGGAACCTCGAGTTTTAGAGGGAAACCAGGAATCCTGATGCCTGGTCTGCAGGGAAAAGACCACTTCACAATGAACCCAGCACGGCAGCACTGATCCAAACTTCACCAACTGCAATCAAAGGCAGGAAAACAAAGGAGGGGATGGAAGGACACAGCAAAAATGAGAGAGTGGAGATGAGCCGAGCACACATTTTAATGGGGATTTGGACTCCCCGCTGCTGCTGCTGAAAGGCTTCTGCAACAATCTTGGCTTCCCCTTCCTGGATTTACTGAGCTAATCAAACACAATTCAGTCTGGACTGTGAGCCAGTGAAATCCACAGCTGCTGAGAGGCAGTTTGGGAGCAGGAGCACGGGGTGGCTGAATGGCAGAGAAGCCTCTGCTCCAGGCAGCACAGGGAAATGGCCCAACACCACCCCAAAGAGCCAGAGCAGCCAGCCCTGCCAAGAGCAGAGCCAGGGCCACCTCCAAGGAGTGCTGGGCAGGGAGAAGAACAGTTTGGTGCCTCCATGTCTGCAAGGGGTGTCCAGACTCTTCCTGGCTGGATGGGCAAGGCCAAGGTGCTCATCAGGCTCTACATCAGCAGCCCTGGGTCAGTGCTGGGGGCTGGACTAGCAAGGACAGAGATCAGGGGGTTTTCGTGTGCAAAGTTATGTTTGAGAGGCTGTTGAAAATGCAGAAAAGTAGAAATGGCTGCAACAGCTCAGCCCAAACATCCACAGAGCCGTACGCTCATTCATTCTCCCACTCCAATGGCAGGAAAAAAATGACAAAACTAAGATAATAAAGTGAAAATTCTCCTGGTTTAGGCTCCCAGCTTCCAGCCAGCACTGGCAAGGGACTGCCTGCCCTGGAGCCTGCACTGATGTCATTGTATTGAACAGCTCTCAACAGATCTTTCTTTCATTAATTTGTCTAATTGCTTTCCAGCCAGTTGTGTTGCTGGCCTCCATAATGTGCCTCTCAGTGCTGCACAGATGAATGATACACTGTTATGAAAATGTCCTTTCTTCTGTTTGTTTTAATATTCCACTTGATAATCTCATATAAAGTTCCCCAGATCTTGTGTTATGAGAAATGGGCAGCAATCATCCCCTCTCCTCTGTCTTCATTGCCCTCCTGATTGTCTGGACCCATTGTGCCCCTCTCAGTCATCTCTCTTTTAAGATGAAAATTGCCAAGTCACACAATCTCTCCTTGTGTACCTCTGACAATCCTCAAAAACCCCCTCTAGCACCAATTACCTTTTCTACTTCATTCTTCACCCATTTTTAGCTCATTTATAAATACACCAAACACCCTCAGCAGACATTCCCATGGGACCCTCTCAGAGGCTCCCTCCCTCCACCACAACCCTTTATTCATGGTCTTTATTTCCCACCTTTGAACTGGCTGCTGATCTATCAGAGGACTCATCTTCCTGTCCCATGACAGCATTGTTGAGGTTCCTAGCTATGGGAAAAGCATAAATTCCTTTGTATTAACCACATCATCCCTATCACATGGACTTTGATTTATTTAAAGAGCAATAATTGACTCGTGACACCCACCGCCCTCCCCCAGCGTGTCATGTGCTCTTTTTTTATTCATCTATTCTTAATCATGGCTCAACCAAATTAATAGGAATAAAAATATTCCACAGAATCATAGAATCCCATAGTGGTGGCTTGGAAGGGATCTTAAAGATGATCTAATTCCAATCCCTCTGCCATGGTTGCCTTCCACTATCCCAGGTTGCTCCAAACCCCATCCAGCTTGGCCTGGAACACTCCCAGGGATGGGGCAGCCACAACCTGGATTCAAATTTCATTGTTTCGAATTCCAGATCTTGAACCTTTCTGGAGTTTGATTTTAAAGAACCCCAAATATATATGTTTTCCACCTTTCATTCTCCCATCAAGGCCAGAATAGGCAATGAGGTGTAGAGCAGATTTAATAACGTGGCAATTTCACACCAGAGTTTCCCAAGATCTTGCAGTGAGCATCCCTTTTATGCTGTAAAAGCATTTTTTTGCTGAGCCCTCAGCAGCAGCCACATCACACAGCATGTGCCCTTTGGAAAATAAACTTCCGGGGGAACCTCGTTAAATTTTAATCAGTTATTTTTATGAGGTTAGCAATGTGTTTCCTATGTGGGCTGCCTGATGATTGTTTTGCAATTCACACCCCAGAGTCAGTGATCTTTTCATTCTTTGCTTTTTTTTTTTTTCTTTCATTGAGTGCAACTTCTAATTTTAAATAATGTCTCTTGGCTTTGCCATTTAGGTAGGTATTTTTATTCTTTTTTCATTCACTTTTACTATCTTTTGGTCTTTTTTCATAGCTCACATAACTTCACAAGCCTGTTACATATTTTTATGCAGGATACTGTGGGGCACTGCACCCTTTTTTTTTTACCCTATCTGCTCCTTTTAGCAAGCTACTCAATTTTACATTGTTTCCACTTTGAAGTGGAACTCCGCTAATTTTTATTTATTTATTTAACTCTGTCTCTACAGGATTTGAGCACCACGTGGCTGCCCTTTCAGAATATCTGAATATCTTTGTCCCGCAGCACATCCTGGGAGTAAATCAAGAATAAAACCACATTTGTGTCTCTTTCCCTGGGTTTACAGGTAGGAGCTCCGAGTGTTGTGACATTTGCTCGGCGCATACGAGGCCACTTGAAGCCTCTCATTACCACATTCTCTGCCCTCCCAGCCTCTTGCATTTCTGTCAGCGTGTCACTGTCACTGTCACAGCCTTCAAGTGGTCAATAAACCAGCCTTAACACCCTGCCCTTCCCTGGGGACACCTTGTCACTTGTGCACACATTGACCTTATTTTCTTTCTTTGATTTTACATTTTCTTTAACATGAAAGCCCTTCCTTTATCATTTTGGCCTCCTCTATTGTTCCTGGGTGATTTATGCCATAAATGAGCTTCCCTTTATCGAGGTCTCGGGCTGTGTATCCCATTAGCATCTTCATTTAAAGCAGACTGTGCACAGGAGCAAGTATATATTTAATTCTGTCTGATTGCCTATTCTCACGTGCCTTGATTAAAAGGGACATTCATTTGGATTGATTTTTGATGCTTTAACCTGAATTTTATCAAGTTCCAATCCAATCACCTTCCAAGGATAAAGGCATGTTATGACTTCACCTTTAGACAATGAGTTTCAACCTTTAAAACCTCTTCCTTGGCTAATTTTTATTTAACTGGCAACAAATATCTTCTTTCCTCTGTCAGTTCCCACTCTTTGAAAAAAAGGTTTCCTTATTCCTCCCAAACTTCTCCTACTCTGTTTTCTTAACTAATGCACTGAAACATTTTCTCTGTCCCTGGCTTTGAATTTGAGAAAATGCCTCCATAAAAACATTGATTTTTAGCCCGTTATCTCAACAGTGTGAGTCTTTCCTCCAGCATTTTCCTCCTACTGTCCCCCTGCAACTGAGAGCTGTGGCAACAACCCATTAGTGCATTGAACAATACCAGGAAACATTCCCTAATCCTGGGGCCAAATGACATGGTCTGATCACAGCCACGTTACTGAACTCTATTAACTTCCAAAACACCTCCTGGAAACCCTCCCCGATCCTTTTAATTCCCAAACACGTCCAGGAATTGTTTGAAGGAGTGATAGCTGGCCCAAGCCAAACCCCATCCTAATAAATCTGCAGCATTAGGAATTGTCTTCCAGTGCCCAATAATATTCTATGGATTTGTTTTAATTCTTGCTGTAAATATATGTTATACGTCCCAGCCCCATGGGATTCCTCCCACTGGAGTCTCTCTGATTGCCCTCAGCAATGTGCAGAGATGTTCTCCTGCCACCAGCCAATGGCTTCAAACTGAAAGAGGGCAGATTCAGGTTGAAGATGAGGGAAAAATTCTTTATTGTGAGGGTGGGAAGGCCCTGGCACAGGGTGCCCAGAGAAGCTGTGGCTGCTCCTGGATCCCTGGAAGTGTCCAAGGCCAGGCTGGACAGGGCTTGGAGCAGCCTGGGATAGTGGAAGGAGTCCCTGCCCATGGCTGAGGGTGGAATGAGGTGGTCTTTGAAGCCCCTTCCACCCCAAACCATTTCATGATTCCGGCAAACCCACAGCAGTCTCTTCTTGCCCAAACATCTCTCCCAACCCACCTGAAAGCCTCTCCTATCTCTATTTGTGGTTTTTTGGGTGTTTTTTCCCCAGTGCAAACAGAAGAGTTGAAGTGTCCTAACATTGTAAGCCAGGGAAAAGAACCTCCTTGACATGAACACTGTAAAATACAAACCAAGGCAGCAGCAGGAGAAAACACTTGGTCCATGTTCCCACCCTACAGAGATCTGTCAGTCTGTCCAGCAGTGCAGTGACCCCGGACCTGCTCTGGACCCCTCCAGGGTTACACCAATGTAACCCTCATCATATTTTCTCCTCCAGGGTTACTCCAATGTAATCCTCAGATTTTCTCCTCCAGGATTATGCCAATGTAACCCTGCTCCGATTTTCTCCTCCAGGATTATGCCAATGTAATCCTCATCATTTCTCCTCCAGGGTTACTCCAATTGAACCCTGATCAGATTTTCTCCTCCAGGGTTATGCCAATGTAAATTTGAAAAGATTTTCTCCTCCAGGGTTACTCCAATGTAACCCTCATAAGATTTTCTCCTCCAGGGTTATGCCAGTGTAACCCTGGTCAGATTTTTTCCTCCAGGATTATGCCAATGTAATCCTGATCATTTCTCCTCCAGGGTTACTCCAATGTAACCCTGCTCAGATTTTCTCCTCCAGGGTTATGCCAATCTAACCTTGAAAAGATTTTCTCCTCCAGGGTTACTCCAATGTAACCCTGCTCAGATTTTCTCCTCCAGGATTATGCCAATCTAACCTTGAAAAGATTTTCTCCTCCAGGGTTACTCCAATGTAACCCTGCTCAGATTTTCTCCTCCAGGGTTATGCCAGTGTAATCCTGCTCAGATTTTTCTCCTCCAGGGTTATGCCTGTGTAACCCTGCTCAGTTTTCCTGCTCCGTTTGTGGTGAAAAATGTGAGATAACTTCATGCCAAGTATCCCAAAGGGGCAGCTGCAGGAGTGGCAGGCAGGCCAACAAATTCCTATCCACTTTGGGAGAGATGTTTCATCTGCAAATGGGTTGTACATGACAGAGACAAGTTGCTATTTCAGATTTTTAAAGATATGCTATAACACACTGCTTGGCCTTAATTTTGGGCTCTAGCAAGCTATTGATTTTTTGATTCTTTATATTATGTTAATGATGTCACAATCATATCAGAGCAGCAATGTACTCCTGCAAAGCTCCAGAGTGCAATATTTAATAGATACTGTTAGTATTAATTGATTTTGCTATAATTCATTCTACTCATGTTTTCACGCTTAAGGGTTGGGTTTTTTTGTTGTTTGGTTTTTGGGGGTTTTTATTAGGAGTAAATTCCCTAAACATCCAGGCAGAATGAAAAAGTTAATGAATTTACTTCTCTTATTTTTTTAATTTGGGGAGGGGGGAAGTGGGGAAGGCTGTCCTCTCCAGCTCACCCCAATCAATAGCAGATCAAGTAAAACACTCAATAACGGGACTGATGTGCTCCTCAACAGCTCAAGAGGCCATCAAATGATATTTTGTCAATTGGACAGATGAGTTTAAGATGTGGGTCCACTCCCCTTCCTTTCTCATCAGCCCTTTCTGATCCTGATCCATATCCGGGATCCCTGGCAGTGTCCAAGGCCAGGCTGGACAGGGCTTGGAGCAACCTGGGATAGTGAAAGGTGTCCTTGCCCATGGCAGGGGGTGGCACTGGATGATCTTTTAGGTCCCTTTCCACCCAAACCATCCTAGGATTCTGTAATTCTATGATCTATCAGATAAATCCAGGAGGGAATTCTTCAGGTCAGGGTTTTTTTTTTTTTTGTTTGTTTTGTTTTTAATGTCCTTAAAAGCAGAGAGGGCAACAGAGAACAAAGATTTACTGTTGCCCTACAATTCTGGTAAAAATTAATTCCCCACCACACAGAAACCACTGTCATGCCCAGGTACACTGAGACCCTGCCCAGAGATACTGCAAAATTCAGAACCATTCCTGGAAATAAATTTTACAAGGCAATAGCCTCAAGATGGAAAAATCATTTCTGCTTTCTTGGCTAATCATACACTGAAAGTTATTTGTGAGCTTGTTTGCAGGGCTGGGGCTGGGTAAGGATGAGGAAAGGATCAGGTTGATTTGCTTGTATCCGTGTTTGCATTTTCTCTTCTCCCTGAGAAAAGCACAGAGCTAAAGCTCCTGGCAAGCATCCCAACACCATCCCCCTCCTCCTGTTATTAACTGGCTGCCTCTCCAGGGGTGCTGGGTGGAAAAG
The DNA here is from genome assembly GCF_015832195.1 of Motacilla alba alba. Classification (NCBI taxonomy): domain Eukaryota; kingdom Metazoa; phylum Chordata; class Aves; order Passeriformes; family Motacillidae; genus Motacilla; species Motacilla alba. The sequence goes on along the minus strand of NC_052031.1, from coordinate 2,843,240 downwards.
GGCCAGGGCCACCTGCACAAAAGCCACCTCTGGCCCTGCCACATCTCAGAGATGCTCTGCTCTGATAACACCTTATCAAGCCCTGAGACACTGGGAGCAGACAAAGCAAGTGTTATCTGAACTGAAATCCTGCCCTCTTGCCCTGCACAAAATAACCTGTGCTCCCTGGCAGGGCTGGCATCCCTTCCAAACTTGGTGCTGGGGGCAGGACATGTCTGGCTGCCTGTCCCAAGCTCCTGGGGAGCCACAGGGAAGGACAGGTCCAGGGGTATTGCATTTTCAGGGAATGTCCTGATGAAGGCAGGAATGATGCATCTGACTCCATGCTCTCAGAAGGCTAATTTATTACAACATGATACTATATTATATTAAAGAATACTATACTATACTAAAGAATACAGAAAGGATACAGACAGAAGGCTGAAAGATAATAATGAAAACTTGTGACTCTCTCCAGAGTCCTGACACAGCTTGGTCCCGATTGGCCAAAGAGTGAAAACAACCCACAGCAGAATGCAATGGAACAATCACCTGTGGGTGAACAATCTCCAAACACATTCCACATGTGAGCACAACACAGGAGAAGCAAATGAGATAAGAATTGTTTTCCTTTTCTCTGAGGCTTCTCAGCTTCCCAGGAGAAAAATCCTGGGTGAAGGGATTTTTTTCAGAGAATATGAATGCCACACAGGGGGGCTCCTGTCCCTCAGCAAGAGCTGAGAAAATCTGCAGGAAAAACCTCTTTGTGGTGGGGGTTTGGGTCTGAAGGACAAAAAGCTTATTTTTGTTGTGGTCATCTCCTCACCTCAGCTCTGAGCCATTACAGTGGGGTTTCCTTAATAAAGGAAATTAATTCATTAATACAGGGGTCCCACTAATCCAGGGGCCTCATTAATGCTGGTTTTAAATGAAGAAGGGTCAATTTAGGTGAGATATAGAAAGATATTTTTTTTCCAATGAGGTTGGTAAAATACTGGCAGAGGGTGCCCAGAGAAGCTGTGGCCATCCCTGGATCCCTGGGAACATTCAAGGTCAGGTTGGATGGGGCTCTAAGCCACCTTCACCCCTAAATATGCACCAAACTAGCAAGGGAGAAGCCTTCCAGGCATGAGAAGTTAGGCTGAGTTAGATTGAGGTTATTTCCTTCACATGTCTCAATTAAAATGCAGATCTCCTCCACTGCCTGGGGCAGAGGGGCAAGAGGCATTGGGAATGAGATATGGGAGGGAGAAGCAAGGCATGGGGAGTGTTTGCTTCATCCCTGTCTGCCTTAACCCTTCTGCTGCCACCCCTGCTCTAACAGAAGGGGGTTCACTGGGATAATCAAGGAACTGCACGTGTGTTTGCACCTTGTCATGTCTGCCAAGGCTCCTTCTGCTCTAATTACACAAACTCAAAACCTACTCAGACACTTGTGAGATGAAATTATTATTTTTGTGCTTTATATATGCTTTCTATTTATATATATAGAAATATTTTACTGCATTTGTATATACATTTATATTTTTTATTGCAGTCATCACATCTAGCTCCCTACAGGACTTCTGCAATCCACTCATTATCCAAAATGCTTTAAGCCTTAGGATCTCACACCCACTCAAGAGATGAGGAGCTGCTGCTCCTGTCCTACAAACAAGGGGCTAAAACACAGGGAAGTTAAGGACTGGAGTCATTTAGGTCGGGCATTGTTTGAAACGGTCGTTTAAGGCTCCTCAGTAGCTACTAAAAGAAACTGGCACTTCCAGAGGGCAATTATTCCACTGCCTTCAACAGCGCAGGGTTAGGAGGAATGTGCTCAGAAAAAGTCCTTGTCTCCCCTGTCTGCAGAGACAGGAAACCGAGGAGCAGATGAGATAAATCCCATCCCAAGTAATTTGTCCAGAATCATGCAAGGTACCAGGGCAGAGCAAGGAAATTAATTCTGCTCTCTCTTGCCTAAGGAAAACTCTGTGAGCAGTGGATCATGCTGACGTTCCTTTCTCCATGTACCAAGGGCTTCAGGACGTGTTTTCTCCAGCCAGAACCTGTCCCAGATCTTGTCTTACAACTGTGACTCAGTCCTTCAGCCCACAGCAATTCCCACTTCCCTGACCTCTCAAATCCCTTTATCCAGGCTAGGCAGGATCATCCTCCAGCTCCTCCACTCTGTCCCAGCAGAGCTTCCAGCATTTCCCCTCCTCCTCAGAATATTTATCTCAACTTTTGCTCACCTTCCTCTTTATTTATTTATATTTTTTTTTGCCACAAGACAACCAACAAAAAGACATGCTAATTGCTGGTGAAACTTCCCAGGCAGGGAAGAAAATGTTGGAGGGAAATTAAAAGAAACCTGCTCTTCCTTCCATTACCAGGTGGATGCTTTCTTGCAAGACACAGCCAAGCTGTTTGCTGTGGGGCTGCCCCATCTCCCTACAGCACACAAAGAAGCAGTGGCAGGAGAACTTCACAGCCAATACCTCTGTTCTTCACTGGGAATTTGGCCTTCCCTGCAGAGGATGGCAAGAAAACAAGTTTTCTTTGAATATCCTGGTTTCTTGCGTCCATATCTGAAGTTGGAGGCAATGGAAGAGAAGATGTTCAAGGAAACAGGAACACGAGTTGCTCAGAGCCACTCACCAAGCAATAGAATTGCAGATGTTGCTGCAAAAAATTACTCTGAGGAGGATCCCCCACAAAACAAAGCCCCACAGCAGGACGAGAGAATCAGCTTCAAGCCCAGAAGCTCCTGTGAACTCTCTGAACCTCCCTCTGCATCCACAGTTCTGCTTGGAAGGGAATCCTCAGTTGAAAGGGACCCACAAGGATCACCCAGTCCAACTCCTGGCCCTGCACAGAACACCCCGAAAATCCCACCCCGTGCAAGAGAGTGTTGCCCAAACTCTGCCTGAACTCTGGCATGCTTCATTGCCCTGTGGAGATGGTTCCAAAAATACCCAATTCTTGTATCCAAACATATAATAATAATAATAATAATAATAATAATAATAATAATAATAATAATAATTTCCCTGGTACAGAACTCAAAGGAGAAAGCATCTACCCCTTCAACTCTGCTTGGAGGATGGTGTGCAGGGGATGTGGGAGCAATGGGGAGAGTTAGGGGCTGAGCTGGTGGCACAAGGAGACATTGGGTGGCGGGTCAGTGAATGTGGGAACGTGCAACAGAAGTTATTGGGAAGGAATTCTGCCCTGTGAGGGTGGGCAGGCCCTGGCACAGGTTGCCCAGAGCAGCTGTGGCTGCCCCTGGATCCCTGGAGGTGTCCAAGGCCAGGCTGGACAGGGCTTGGAGCAGCTTGTGATGGTGGAAGGTGTCCCTGGCCATGGCAGGGGATGGAATGTGATGATCTTTGAAGGGTTCTTCCCACACAAATGGTTCTCTGATAGCCTGAATTTATGGGCAGGAGTGTGAGCAGATCCATGGAGAGACTGAGGCTGGATAAAGACACACCTTAAAGGTTTGCTGTGCTTTTCTTTAGGTGCAATTTCTCCCTGATCCTCCCCTGCTCCATTCCCTTCTGAGACTTGTCACAGGTGGAGGCTGATGAAATGTCACAGAAGCAGCAGTGGCAGCACAAGGCCATGTCTCCCCACCCTGGGGAGGGCTGGTTTTATGTGCCATTTTCCCTCATTGGCAGCTCATTGGCTGCAGAGGCACCGGGGAGCACCTGACGGCAAGATAGATTCCCTGAAAGAGAGCGATCCCCTACAAACAGCCCAGCTCCCTGAACCATCCATACTCCCTGACACTCACTGAGTGCCACAGCCATGCAGCAAAGCCTAGCCCTGCTTCATTGCAAATTAGGGCATTGCAGGACTTCAAAATTCACAGGAGGAGTGAGAGGGGTCACGTTGCAAAACCCACAGAATTTTGTCCATTCTCAGAATCTGAGAGGGGAGAACAACCCAAACATGCAGAGCTCCAAAGTCACTTGAGATGTCCTCGGAATCCCATCTTATCCTGCAGAAGAAAAGTAGACTCTGTGCCATATTTGTCAGCCCCAGGTCTCACATCTGGGGTTCCCCAGTTGCAGCACAGCAGGGATGAGCCACTGAATCGAGTTCCTTGTGTACATAAAACCACCTATAATTCAAAGTCTTCTTATAGTCTCGATCTATCTGTGTTCAAGCACCTGAATTATTCCTTATTTTGCTGCTTCTTGAGGTCTGAATCTCCCTGCTGGCTCTGCCAACATCCACGTTGCAATTCCACTCAGGGAATACTCGTTCTGTGTGAGAGTCCCTGTAACTTTGCATCTCATCTCCAGTGATTTTTGAGATTTTTAAGGCTGCTTGGGGTGGCCATGCAGCTTTCCCCTGCCCCTGTTCCCCCCCGGATGTCTCCTGTGGGATATGTAGATATTTCACCCAGAAACCTTCCCCTGAAGGGGCTGAACTTTCTGCAACGCTAAACCCGAGCTGCCGACGTTCCTGTGACGGAGACAAATCCCAAGTAGGACACCAAACTCGCAGGGCTGCAGGAGGAGAAAGCTTCTGCTGGAACCCACTGCACAAACTAATTATCTTCCCACCCTTCCCCACTGCCCTCTAGCAAAATAAGCTAATCAAAGGAAAGGTTGTTATCAAAACACATTTACCACACGCCTGCGTCTTATGGCCCACAGTGCCCAGTGCTGTCCCTGAGCTGCCTCAGGCAGGTACAGCCATGGAGATAATCAACCTGTGAAGGGCACAGCTCTGTCCTGCACTCACCAGGGCAGGAAAAGTGCTCCCAAAGGGGACACGATGGCATTTAGGGAATGGATGCAGCCATGGGTCGGCTCTCCGGTGTCGCCACATTTCTCTTCACAGAGAAAAGCAAGGCACAACTTCCCAGGAAATCTCTGGGATTCGTGTTGTCTGAACCTCAGAGAAAGGTTCTGATTAAAAAAAAAATGAAAACAAAAAATGAAAACAAAACCACCAATAACTATTAGAAATCCATTGATAGTTATCAAACAATATTGAGAAAATTTCTGGAATGCCCTGGCCACAACCCTTAATTGAACCACTTGGGCTGAGGCTGACTCGTGGCTTTCCAGTACTTTGAACTGACAATGAGAGGTCAGCCTTTTCCCCCACTAGTGAACAAACACAGGCGCAGAAAAATGAGATAAGCATTGTTTTTCCTTTCTCTGAGGCTCAGTGAATATGAATCCCAGAAATTTCTTGGGAAGTTGTGCCTTGCTTTGCTCTGTGAAGAGAAATGTGGCGACACTCCAGGACTGGGGATCTGCTCAGAGGGGTTTATTCAGTGCTCTCCTTAGAGAAACAGGATTCCCAGGAGCCTCTGATTCACCCAGGGCTTTATCACCATGAATAGCCACGCTCCCAGTGCTGAGAATTCCCTCCTCCTCCTCCCTGGGGATCTCATTTCAAAAGGCCATTGCAGAGCTGTCCCATTTGGGGCTATTTCCTCGCTCCAAAGGTGTGAAAGGATGGGTACTTTAGCTGTGCCTCAGCAGGCAGATCAGAGACTTCCCAGGCTGGGGCAGGAGGCTTTGATGCTCCCCTGCTGTGGTTCCCTCTGAAACACCAGCTCCAGTTTCCAAACTGCCTGGGAAGGAGTGGGAATTGCTCCGTGCCAAAGCCAATTTTGGGAAGATGACTCCGCTTTCCCTCGCTCCCCTGGCAGGTGGAAGGGGTTCTCAGGCCAGCTGTGAGCCAGGAGGAGTCAAACCACGATGCTGGAACCCTGGCTGCTGAGAATTTTAAACTTTCTGCGCTGAAAGGCACTGACCCACAAGAGAACACTGCATTTGACCTGAGGCCGTGGAGAAGGCTTCCAAAATTGATCAATAGCACTGGGATTGTGGGTGTGTAGTTGGTTAGAAGTGTGTGATATCACAGGGTGGGAAACTTAGAGTTTGGGGTTTTAGAATATAAAAATAAATATGAAGCAAGACGGAAGTTTTAAGGCAGAGATAGGTTGTTCTTCTTTACCTTCTTCCTTTTTCTTCACCTTCTTCTTCCTTCTTCTTCATCACCTTCTTGCTTCTTCTTCACGGGTTTGGGTGGTGTTTTGTAATTGGACAGAAAAGTCCACATTGCAGGCCTCAAGTGATCAGTTATTGGGTTAAAAGTGAAAATAATCAAGGTGTCATTTCTTAATTGGATAGTTTAGCCTTAAAAGACCTTGTAACAAGAGACAGTTGGCCATTTTGTGCCTTGCTGATGAGAGGCTGCAGAACTCAGGGCTGTGAGGCTGTAACACTGATAAGAAACAATAAACCCCTGAGTCTGAACACCAGCTATCATCTCAAGTGCCTTCAATCCTAACCCAAACAAAGGCAGAAGAAACAAATAGAGAACCCACCCCAAGACACCCTGAGAGCTCATTCACTCCTGCCTTTGCCACCAGTGACTGCCAAAAAATGATTGGAGACTTTCAAACAATTTCAGATTTCCTGGAATTACTTTCCTTCCCAGCATTCATGTTTTTCTTCCTGCCATGCAGCAGCACAGAACTGGAAATCTCCCTTGCAGTGAGAAATGTCCATAAATACCTCGGGCACACACAGGGCATTGAATTTCACAACTGAAGTAGCTCTGAGTCTCCCCTCTGATGGGAGGGAACAGCCCAGATGGGCTTTCAAGACGGATTTCCAAGAAAAAAACAGGATTTGAGCTGGAAACCATGTTCTCCATGTGGCTGCTCCATCCTCAGGAATATCAGGACAATTATCAGGTACCTTTGACAGGACTCACCGGTGTCTGAAGGCTTCAAGAGCTGCCCCATGGCAGGACAGTGTTGGGGCAGGAAAGGATGAAGATTTTCCTATAGAATTGGCCTCGGCCATGATTATGAGACCCAGAGGGTGGTCAGGCAGTGGAACAGGCTCCCCAGGAACGTGGTGATGACACCAACCCTGCCAGAGCTCAGGAAGAGTTTGGACAATGCTCTCAGACACTTGGTGTGAGTTTTGGGGCTGTTCTGTGCAGGGCCAGGACTTGGACCTTGATGATCCATATGGATCCCTTCCAGCTCAGGATATTCCCTGATCCTGTGACTTTTTCATCATTCCAGGCAAGTGCAAAACACCTCCAAATTGCTGCCTTATTGGAGGGACTCCAGTTTGCACCTTGGGAAAACCAGTGTGGGGAGTACCAGGCAGGGACAGCTTTGGTTTATAGCATCACAAACCCTTGCAAGAGCCAGGAAATCCCTCTTTTCTCACTGTTAAAGCTCTGAGTGGCCCAGGAGTGACAGTCAAACCTCCTGCCCTCTGAGTCCCTGAAGCCTGACCCACACAGCCCCTTCTGGAAGCAGCATTGGAGGAAAGGACTGTGAGGCAAAAACAAGGAGGTAAAAGAGGGGAAAAAAACAAAGAACAAAACCCCTCAGCCTGAAAGAGTCACAGGCTTTCAGACAGCAGAAAGTCGAACAAGAAAAAGACCCTTCAAGAAAGGTCTTATTGCAGCCTGTGTAGGCAGCTGGGGTTACCTGAGACTCTCTGGTGGTTCAGAAGACTTTGACCAAGAAAGTTAAAGCCAGGGACGATCAATGAGCTCTGCCAGAGGCAGTGCATCAGGTTACCTGCTGAGCCCAGACACCCCGAGCTGCACTTTGGAACTCTTCCCTTTTTTTTCTCCTGGTCTGGCAGCGAGTCTGAGTGGGGATAACAAACCTCCCTCCCCCTCCACTGTGATCACTAGAAAACAGCTTGCTTAAATGCCTTTTTTTTTTCCTTCATGTCATGTTAGAAAGGAGAGCTGCAGTTTCTGGGTGTATGAGTTGTCCACACAAGGGGCTGTGGTGGATGGGAAGAGGTGGAGGGCAGGAGGATGAGGAGGGTCAGTCCCAGACACTGGGGTGGGTGTCTGCTGCCAGAGAATGGCATCAAACCCCTCTGAACAGGGCTGGTTTATGTTGAGAAACCAAAAAAATCCTCCTATTGATGCCTCAGGTTTTAGCTTTTATATTTTTCACGTTCTGTGCTGCTTTAGTATGTGGGGCTGGGTTCATATTATGGGATGGTGAGCTCTCTGCACAGAGCAGGGAGACAAAACAATTCCTGCTCCAGCTGGGACCAAGGACAAATGAGCCAAAGCTCAGGCCAGGAGCACAAACAGCGTGGGCTGCAGAGAGACAAACAAGCAGGGTGGGAGTGCCTGGGCTAAAGCTGGAACGGGACAATGAACTGCAAGGTGCAAATGGAGCAGAGCTGAGCCAAGGGAGAGACCCCGGGAGCGCTCGTGCATTTTGGGACCATTTGGGTTCCTCTTGGCTGCAGCCCTGGCTGGGCTCTTGTGCTGCCCAAGGTGGATCCATGGAGGAGATCCTTTCAATAAATCCCTGCTTTATTCTGTAGCTCTGTCTAGTCTCTTTTCAAGCTCAGCCTTCTCAAGGCATCACAGTGGCTTCTGAGGTGTCTCATAGCAGGGATCCAAAAATGAATAGTTAATCCAGACCAGCTCCACCTGAGGAATTGTGTGTGGGAGATTTTGGTCACCCCTTGACTAACCCAGAGCTAGAGGGATACAGGAAGGTGACAGGTGTGGCCCAGATAATGTCATTGCTTCTTCCATGGGTTGAGGATGCCTTCAGGAGGCCACTGGCTCCTGTTCCCAAGGTTCAGGAGCAGCAGGATCTGCTGGCACATGCTCTGCAAAGCCACCAGAGCCAGCTCGGGTGCCTTGGGGAGGCTCTGGGTGCCAGAAGGACACACAGAGGACACGAGCAGCTCCTCAGAGCTGAGCAGAGGAGTGCAGGGAGCAGAGCCAGCTCCTGGCTCAGATATCTCCAAGTAGGACAGACTGGAGATGCTTAAACAATCCCTCTTCCCTCCACAGCAAATGTCAGCTCCTCTAAACCAACAGCTCTTGTTGACTGCTTTGCTCAGTCTCTAGGGCTGGTAAAGGCTTCTGGGGGAGAAAGAAATCACAGATGCCCAAATGTTTCATTCTAATGGAAAAATAAAATTAAAAAAAATAATAATGCTTCCTTTCAGAATGACTTTTTGTTTTGAAATCTCAAGCAATTTGCTAAAAACTGAAATCAAACCCCAAAATGAGGACTTCCGAAGTCTAAATGAATCATTCTCCAATTACTAAATGCAATCAGCCCCTTCCAGAACAGCTTTCAAGAACATTTCTTATTAAAAGAAATAATTGGCCACTGTGAGCTGGAGGGGGAAAAAAAAAGTTTTGAAATATCACAAGTTGTCCCAGAAAATGGGACTGCTTCCCTCTCTGATTGCAATTAATGACCTGCCAGCCAAGGAGTCCCCAGACCTGCAAGGGCAGACTCCAGAGCAGAAGGAGGCTGGTGCCTGGGGGTGCATCCTCCTTGAGGACAGCTTGTGCGTGTTCAGCTATTCCTCTTGGAGTTAGATGGATGCTGCATGGCATGTAATGAGGCAGCAAAGCCAAAATCCAGGAGTGTCACTAACACAGCAGAGCCTGGACAGGTCCCTTTGCACACAGCAGGGGATTTCCCTCTAATAAAATGTTGTCCTTTTCTATAGGGACGCGGCTTTTCTGCCCCAAATTTTCACCCTTATGGTACCTGGGGATTTAAACACAACCCAGGGATGCTGTGCAGGGCTGAAAACCTGCACAGTGACCACATGCAGATGGACCAGGGAATGTACATAGAATAATGGAATGGTTTGGTTGGAAGGGAACCTCAAAATCATCCAATTCCACCCCCTGCCATGGGCAGGGACACCTTCCACTGTCCTAGGGTGCTCCAAGCCCCATCCAGCCTGGCCTTGGACACTTCCAAGGATCCAGGAGCAGCCACAGCTTCTCTGGGCACCCTGTGCCAGGGCCTGCCCACCCTCACAGGGAAGAATTCCTTCCTAATATCCAATCTAGAATTAGGAAGGGCTCTTTCAGTAGCTGAAGGGTTTACCCCTGCTCTGGGGATAAATAGTTTGAACTATTGGTGGGAAATAAGGAAAAAGGGATGGTTACAGCTTGGGTATGGGCAAGGCAGGAGTAACTTGCCAGGGGTTAGGAGAGTGATCAAATTTGGGTAGCATCTTTGGGCAGTGCTGCCTCTGACACAGGAGAAGCTGCTGAATTCATTTCAGACTTGCAGAAAACTTCACTTTGCTCTCACCCTTCTCTGCAGTCCCCATCCAGGCTGGTGACATTGCTGTGACCTTGCAGCAGGCACCCAGTGCCAGCTTTGCAGCCTGCTCCATCCCCACTGCTCCCACCCCAGCCCCTCTCCCTCCCCCAGCCAGCGAGAGCCACAATTTCAATTTACACCAAGTAAATGATTCATCACCACCTAAAGAGGCCTGAGCAGAGCCCGGGAGGGAGCAGAGCTGGGAAAAGGAGGGGGGACAAGATGGGGGTAAAGATACAGAGATGAAAAGCTCGGGTGACCTGCTCTGTATCAGCTCCTCTCCTCGGGGCAGAAGCCAATCAATCCTCCCCCCCTCTCTCCTGCAGTCTGTGGGTCTGTCTGTCTCTGCCTCTCTCTCAGAGGACTCGGGTTTCTCGGTGTAAGGTTAGGACAGCAGAGCTGTGGAAATCGATTCCTGAGCCCTGGCATGCTGCCCTGGGCACAGACAGCCCAGCTCCGCCAGGAAAAGATGGATGGGGAGCCATCTCTCAGTGGTGGGAGCTGAGGAGAGGTGGAAATGGGGGTCTGGGAATCAGCCCTTGCAGGGAAAATCCCAAAATAAGAGAGGTGTGTTGCCCTGTTCTTCTAAGTTCTTCTAAGCTTTCTGATGTTTACATTCTTGTAATAAACTTTCTCACGCAGTTTTATGTAAATAATAATTGTTTTACGTTCTTCTCTAGAAGAAGAAAGATTTAATAGACTGTTGGTTTGTCCAGTATCATTAAAGAAGTAGCATTTTCATCCCCCAATCCACTGTCACTTTTGAAAATCTATAAATGTTAAAATCAAAGCATAAACTTCCCTCCTTTTTTTGCCTTAAAAGTTCCAGTGCACATGTAGTTTTATTTCATGTCCTGTAGCAACAGAGGCGTGCATGGGAGAGACAAAAACACCCTGCTGTAACCCACTGGGCAGTTTTCACCTGTCACCTCTGCTCCTCTTGATGGTTTACACTGGAGGAGGATGAGGGGACAGCTTGGCTTTGCCCAAAAACCTGGCTCCCAGCCCTGCTGTAGCCCAGCTCCTGCACAGCCCAGCTGCCTCCTCCGTGCCTTCCACATCACTGGATTCAGCCCAGCACTGGGAATCCCCTGGGATTCCTGACTGGGAGGGAGGAGGGAAGGGTTAGCAGCCAGGATGGGAAATGTTTATGTTGTTTTTTCCCCAGGGATCCTTGTGCAGGAGTTGTTGATGACGTATCCCACTTGAGGAAAAGTCTGTTAATGAGGCTTGAGGGGTTCTGATGTGCAAAAATTCCTAATTAGAGACTCAGTATTCCAGTGTCCTTACCCTGAATATCCTGTGCAGCCAAAGCTTGTTGAGTGGGATGTAATTGGCTCCTTTGCTCTCAGGGCTGCCCAAAAGGATGAGGAAACTGAGACTCAGAAAGGAGCACCTGAGGCTGCCCTGAAAACCCCTCCCAAACTAGGACTGAAAATCAGATTTCTTAACTGTGAGGACAACTAGAGGGAAGCAACAGACAGAAAGTGGGATTTGATGACATTTGCCTTCAAAGTACTTCAAGAAAACCCCACAGGGAGTCAATCCCAGCGACCCTGCTGCGAGGTGCATAAACAGGAGGTGTTTCTCTTTTCCAGATAAGGAATCAGAGGTTAAGTGGCCAGAGGGAGGAGGGCACACTGCCACCAGCCAGGTCCAGCCTCCAGCCACACTTCTCCCTCAAGGATTGAGCCAGCACAGAGGTGTTTTTTAACCAAATTGAATCTGCCAGCCCCACCCATCACCCTCCATTTCATTTCCAGTACTCAGGATGAGCTGCAGCACACTCTGCAGTTGCCTGTGCCCCTTATCCCTCTTTTGGGGATTTATTGCTGCAAGTTTTGATTGTTTGTTGCCACTGACCCTGGATGGAAGGAGATAAAATATCCAGCATTGCTGTGGTACAATCAATTAACAAATTCATGCCTTTCTATGCTGCTTGCACATCTCTGTGCTGTCCCTTCACTGGCAGCAAGCACACTGGAGGATGGATGCAGGATGAGATGGGATGGGAACACACTAGAAAGCTCTGTGTCAAATGGAAATATCCTCAGCTCAGCAGGATGAAAGTTTTCTGGGCTCTTACCCACCACACCACCACAATTCAGGACTGGTTTGCCAAGGTTCTCTTGAACAATTCCAGAGCATGAGCCCCATTTTTGGACACATTTAGGGATGGATCCCCCAGATCTGATTTGAAATTAGGCAGACTGCCATGGTTTTGGATGAGGGTCACACAAGCTGACAGAAGCAGAGCATTCAGAGCATCGACAGAAGGCTGGAATATGGTCCAGGTTTGTTCCCTTCTGTTCCAGCAAGGAGAGGTAGCAAAGTCTATCACATCAACTGCATCCCTGTCTCCACCTGGAGAGTTTGCAACTCAACAGGAAGAATTCAGGTGAACTCAGAGGGTGAAGACCAACAAGAGCAGGGCCCATCAGAAAAACCCTCCAAGGCTGCCAAGGACACCGTGAGGCTCGGAGTGACAGCACCCTGCAGGGCCACTCTCAGCAGGAACCCTGGGCTAGACAGACCCCATGCACTTCCCAGCCACTGTCTGTGCTCAGAGGGGCTTGGCAAACGAGACCTCCCTGCCACTCAGAGCCAGGAGCTCAGCCAAGCTGACACCTCCGTCTCCACGGCTTTGGCAGAGGGCTCTCTGCAGGAGGAGATCACTCAGGGAAAGGCTGCAGAGAGGCAACTTCAAGATCAATGGCATCACTGAAAAGCTGAAGGAAAAACAAGAATGAACTGATATCCCAATGAGATGATATGCCAATGAACTGATGTCCCAATATTGAGGACACCTGGATCCTTGTGTGTGGTTTTTGCAGGGTAGCCAGGACAAGGGAAGAGACGAGAAGCTTGACTCCATTTTTCAGAAGGTTGATTCCTTATGTTATCATATATATTATATTAAAAATGCTAAATTAAAACTATACTAAAATAATGGAGAGAAAAGATTCATCAGAAGGTGAGACAGGAATAGCAAGGAATGAATAACAAAGGCTTGTGACTGACCAGAGAGTCTGACCCAGCTGTATTCTTGATTGGTTATTAAGTAGAAACACCTCACATGGACCAATCACTAATGCACCTATTACATTCCACAGCAGCAAATAATTATTATTTACATTTCTTTCCTGAGACTCCTCAGCTTCTCAAGAGAAGAAAATCCTGCAAAAGGATTTTCATAAAATAGGTCTGTGACACTTGTGAGGCAGTGGATAAACCAGTACGACAAAATAAGGGAGAGGGGAATGAGGTCCCTGCTTGGCCTGTTAAACCATAAGGTCCCAATGAAAACTCCCTTGGAGTGGATCCCGTGTTGTTTACTGGGATCTGATTCCTCTCTAAGGGAGATGGAGATCCTGACAAGTCCAAAAGAGAAGAGGTTCAGGTCAGCAGTGGAAAGCTGGAGGTGCTGAGACAAGGGCTGATGGTCAGAGTCAAATTCCCTCGAATGGAATGGGAACCACCAGGAAAATGTGACCCAGAGAAGAGCTGCTGGAGTGTTGAATTCAAAACACATCAGACTGCTTTGCTGGTGCAGTTAGCAAACTGGTGGAGGAGCTCTGTCCAGCCTCTACCACCCTTCTTTCCCCTCATTTTCCAAAAAAACCTTTCGCAATTAAGCAAAGTCTCTCCCCAGCAAATCTCAGTGAATATTTTGGAGGTACCTGGCTCAGCCAGGGACTGAGACAGCATTTTGCCCCTCTACCTTGATGCCTTAAGTTTTAGCTTCCGTATTTTCCAGATTCTGTACTGAATTAGTGTCTAACTCTGAACTTCATATAAAGTGCCAGCAAGTTCTCCTCACAGCTCAGTCAGACAGAACAATCCTTTTCCAGCCTCAGAACCAAGGACAGCTTGGTTTTTGGGCAGATTCAGGCCCAAAAAGTGTAAACAACAGGGAATTGAGGAGAGCAATCTGGGAGGATGGGACTGCATAACCTGGAGTTGTAATTGGACAGTGAACCCCAACATGGAAATGGACCAAAACTTATTGAAGTGTGAGAACTCGTGACTCAGAGTCCATCTTGGGTGTAGCCACAGCCAGGCTCTTGCACTGCTCAAGGTGTATCCTTTGAAGGCCTTTTAATAAATACCCACTTTATTCCTTTAACAGGAAATCCCTATGCAGGAAAGTAGATAAATAATCTGGATGGAGCTGACTGATTATTTAGGTTGTTGAAAATAAACCATGTATAGTGTGCTGCTAAGTGCAAAACATAAGAAAAAGGAAGTCTGCTCACTTTTTTTCTCACAATGGTAGTAGATGATGCAGTGAGGTAAGCAAGCACATTTTGGTCCTAAGAAAACTGTTCTGTTGAACACCCTGAACCTGATAGTTTCAGAACACTTCCATTACTGAGTTTGCGTTAGAATTGAGGGTTAAGATTATCATTTTAAAGGGTTGGATTATCATCCAGCCATCACTGTTTTCTTAGATTTTAATAATGCCACTGCTCACTTCATTTTGCTGGATATGGCTTTGCTACCAAGTTGTGTTTTTTGATGAAATGTGATTTTAGGTATATGTATTACCTTCATGTATTAACAGTAAAAAACACTTAAATCCTTACTTAATGAAGAAAACTACTACTTGCCTGAACAGACTCTGCTCTAGGTAGCCTCTCCAGGCATCAGCTGTGTTTATATGAAGGCAGGTGATGGGGATCAGGGCTGGGATGGTGGCAGAGCCCAGCAGGTACTCACGTGTTGTGGAGGACACACCACCCGCAGTGGGGGTCTCCCGAGCCCAGGCACTCGCTGCAGGTCTCGTACTGGCTGCACGACTCCACGGGCACCCTGGTGAGCTGCAGGAGGAAAGGGGACAACCTGTCAGGCTTCTTACACGGCTCAGAACTGCTTGATTGAGATGCCACCCTCCCGGTCCCCTTCCCCTGGTGCCTGTTCATAGTGGATATTTTTGCTCCCGATGAAGGAGGAATGACGAGAAGGACTCCATCTTATCAGAAGGCTAATTAATTACTTTATTATACTATATTAGTCTATATTACATTATATTACATCTAAACTGAATCTGCCAAGCACTCAACTGCAATCCAGGGCACCAAATCTCATGACTGTCAGCCAACAGTCCTGACAGAAACACACACTTTGTCCTGACAAGCCAAGGAACCAAAACATCATCACTCTGGGTGAACAATCTCCATGTTGCATTCCACTTTGGAACAAACACAGGCACAGCAAATGTGATAAGAATTGTTTTTCCTTTCTCTGAGCTTCAGAGAATGTGAATCTCAGGGATATTCTTGGGAAGTCATACTTTGCTTTTCTCTGTGAAGAGAAATGTGGCTACACCTGTCCTCCTGCAGGAACACCCGTGCAGCTGGCCTGGGGCAGGCAGAGGGATGGGGATGGTTTACTCCAGAGCTCAGCCTGGAGCAATCCCTGTCCACATCCTGGTCCACATCCCCTGTGGCCTTTCCCTCTCCCCGCAGCCCTTCATCACTTGCAGGATTTCCCAGCATTCAGCAAATCAGGCAAGCTGTGGGGATGTGGTACCTTTAAATTAAGTTAATTCATTTTGAGATTTTCTGCAGCAAGGTAAACGCCCTGGATCTCATTGATCTCTCTGGTTTTGGACTCTGTTGCTTTCTGGCTTCCTGTGAGAACTGAGGTCTTGTGATGTCTTTGTCTCCCTCCCATGACCTCCTGCCACCACCTGTCCCCACTGCCACCACCACCGCTGGTCCCAGGGAAGCATTAGCTCCACTCCCCTTTGCCTGTGCATCTTTCCAACCATCACTTGTCCCATCCCTGGAGAAGATGCTCCCAGCAGGAAAGGGACAAGGGCTACCAGGCTGGATATTTTCTTCCTGCAGCCCTTCTTTTGCAGCTCAGAAGGCTTTAGAGTAGGACCTGAAACACCCAGGTACTGCTAAAATACCGCATTTTATCATCAATTTTTCTTTTATTTTTCCTTTTTAATTAAAGTGTTTCAGCGAGAGGTTTCAAAGGTTGAAGGGACTGCCCAGCCTGACCTCCTGTCTCACAGATTTTGATTCCTCTTATGTTTTGTAAGCCCCTCACAGCTTTTGAAGCCAAACACACAATTTGGGCCCAATGACCTGACAGTCCCTTTTCCATTGAATAAGCTTCAGAGAGCCTCTGTAATATCCAGTCAATTGCTGGTGTCTTCACCCCAGTTCCTGTCAGCAGGGAGAGTTTATTCCCTAAGATGATAGAGTGTGGTATTATCCTGATGAAACGCCACTGAGAACTGCCAGCTCCAAACTGCAGAACAGTTACTCCTGACAAATGACGAGGGAATGCACCTGGAGCCCAGGGACAATTTTTTTTACTTGGCACTGCATTCAGAAGAGTTTGAGCTGTGGAGTGACAGACTAAGATCCATCTCAATTGCATCTGTAAATGAACCAAGAACTGGCTTTTGATTTTTTTTTTTATTTTAATATAAATATATATCAGGCAAAATTCCAGCTCTGTACGAAGACCTTTTCCTGGTTATATCAGAAATTGTTTTTCTCACCCCTACCCACAAATCCCAGTTGATAGTCCATAAGCAAAAGCTGAAAATGTGCAGCTTTGCCTCTGGCAAGTGGCAGAAGCTTTAGAAAACTTCAGGTAGAAGCACGATGGGGTTTATTTACCATTACACCACTGCCTGTGCCAAGTCACCCAGAGGAGCCAACTGCGGCTACTGAAAGCCTTTAATGAAAAAGTGAGAATGGGGGGGGAAAACTCAAACAAAACCCAAGACAAACTCACTTTTCTCAACTGAATCTGTTGCTGTGAGCATAAAAACATAATCAGAACAGACCATACAGCAATAAAAGTTATAAGAACAAAACAGGGAGGGAGTAATTCGGATTTCTCTAATTATGGTGGCCGTGGCAGTGGTGAATTAATGGTTGGATTTGATGATTTTAAAGGTCTTTTTCAAGATTCTGTGATTCTTTCAAGAAGTTTAAAAATTAAGATTGTTTGGCCATGAATGAGTTTGTTCCACCTTCCTTAAGCTTCTGATCAAGAAAGTATCATCTATTCATGAAGAATAAGTTTTATGCCTCAGGTTTTCACCCAATTAAACTCGTTGAACCCAATAGTCTGTGTTGAATCCAAATTCCAAAAAGTTTTTACAAGAAGATACCAAAAGATATCACATAATTTATAAATTGTAATTTATAATAAATATATAATATATAATATATATCACATTATAATTTGTAATTTTCAATTTATACTTTATAAATTTATAATTTATAAGACTCACATTATAATTTATTATGTCAGCCATCCCCACCTCGTCTTTCCACATGAGAAAAATATATTGTGAGTTATTTTATCTCGATCACATCAAGCTTGGCTATGCCTGTACTGTGGCCACTAGAGGACTTGAAGAAGGAGCAGATAATTTAGCTTTGAAAGACTCTAAATCTGCCATTCCTCAATCCAGATGCGATTCCCACCTGGTAATTAGAATTTTGTGAGCGCAGTTGGGTTTGGCTCTGCAGTTCCCACCCAAACCACCCTCAGTTTGACATATGGTGCTGCTTGATTTATCCTCATTAGCTCTAGATAGTTCCATCCAACCTCATTTCTGAGCCAGTTCACACCTGTCTGGTAAAAGTGAGCCTTGGTTGAGAAGTTTAGATCAGAAAATGAACTTTTCCAACACCTGTTGATCCTGGTTTGAATGTTCGGAGTCAAAATCCACTTGTGGCTCTGATATAGGTACAAGAAAGAACTCCTAGAGGACTGAAATCGCCGTTTCTTGGCAAATTGCTGTAAAAAAGAGTAGATAAAAGGTGGTCTCTGTATGTTTTATTCTTATTACTTAATTAGCCATCAAAGGATAGCCAAGCTCATTCCAGTGGCAGGAGGAACCTACTGGGAACCCAGACTTCATCTTTGAGGAAATGTTTTCTTTTCGGTGTGTTTGGGGATATTCTGTGGGATATGTGTTGTTTTTATGAGCACACCTGGCTTGTTCTGCTGCCCCGGAGCCCACAGGGATGTGTCACGAGCTCCCCACATCCCAAATCCTGTCAGTCCCACCAGGGTGTGCCCCGTCTCTCTGTGTGCATTATTCCTGCCCTAAAAGTCCTTTTAGGAGTTCACCTCCAGCAGCTTTATTGTGAGATTAATTAAAACTGTACCACGCTGATAAATGTCTTGGGCTGGAAGTGTCAGACCTTCCAATTAATGCAGAAAGAAAACACAAAAAACAAAGGAGCTGCAGCAGAAAGAAAAGCCACCTAAGGGTTGTCTGCTGAAAAGAGGAAGAACATCAAGCAAATAAGGCACATCAGAGGTCTTATTTTCCTTTTTGGAGCATAAACTGTAATTAATTCAGCTCAGCTTTCCACGTTGAAGGGTTTGAGAGCCGGCTGTGTCCCTCCAGGGAACAGCCACTAAAATGTCAGCAAAATAGAAGTCCATGCAGCCTCCCAGTTACAGAGCTTTGCCATTACTCACTTGATGAATAATGATGAAGGGACCAGGCAGTGCTGGAGGTGGAAATCTCCATGGCAAACCAGGCTGTGCTTACTGCCTCCACCCCTTCTCCATCCTTGGAGAGCCTGACAAACTCTTCAAGGTTATTTCCCAACCTTGGTGAGGGTCCCTACCCCTGGTTCTTCATGGGAGTGAAACCTGGATTCAACATTTTGCAGCAAATATCACAGAATCCTGGAATATCCTGGGGTGGAAGGGACCCACGAGGACCGTTGAAGTTCAATCCTTGATTGAAGGACAGCTCCAAGAGAGCTGTGCCTGAGAGTGCAGCCCAGATATAACCAGGGATTCAGCAGGATTAGAAAAGGAAAGTGTCTTTCTTTCATTTTGGGGCATTAGGAGCCAGCTTGGAGTAATTTATATTCCTGCAGTGGTCACAGCTTCACTTTTATTTTAATCTCACTGTGCCAGAGCAATATATGGATGTAAGAACAGACTGCTGCTGTTCTCAGGGCTTAAATCCCATATATTAGGAAAATGTATGATAACAGGAAAAGGCTCTTCCCCCAGAGGTTGGTGGGGCACTGAACAGGCTCCCCAGGGAATAGTCACATTCCCAAGGCTGCCAGAGCTCCAGGAGCATTTGGACAATGCTCTCAGGGATGCACAGGGTGGAATTTTATGGTGTCTGTGCAGGGCCAGGAGCTGGACTGGATGACCCTCACAGGTCCCCTCCAGCTCAGGACATTCCCTGATTGCATCCCCACATCTCCCCATTTTATCAAGGAGAGCTGAAGCTGGAAGAGCTGTCTCAGTGTCTCTGAAGCTGTGGGTTTATGGCATCTGAGCAAGTGTGAGGAGGAAGTTCAGGTAACACCTGCTCAGTGAGCACCAGGCTATTAAATACAGCATATTCAGGCCCTGGAATTCATTGGAGTATTCATGGGAATATTGAAGATATGAAGGTAAGGTCCCTTCAGATGCCTGTCCACACACCTGGTGGACATCCAGGAGCTGCTGTGCTTCCAAAGATCTGCCCAGGGCAGAGCAGAGGGACAGATGATCTCTGTCCCAGTGAGATGCAATCCCAGAGCCAGGGTAGGACAAGGGGAAGGTGACTCCTGTGTTCTTCTCAAGGGCAGAAAGGGAGCACTGAGCAGGCCCAGCTGCCATGGCTGCAGCAGGGTTGGAAAAGATATTTTACCTCATCAACACTGGTCCCCAAAGAAATCACACACGAGTTTCTGGCTCTCAAGGACATCTTAAAAATCTGGCAAAATCTGCAAAGTGCTGAATGGTTCGGAGATGAACTGCTCCTTCAGGGTGTTTCACACAGCACCTCACCTCTGATCCTGCCTAATTTCCAAACTGCAGATTCTGCAGCTCCCAGCCTCCCTATTGCTAGTATGAATGAGTTACAAAAAGTCATTTAAAACAAAATGATTGAGTTTTTTTTGGATCTGATAGACAGGAACAGCTAATCCTGTTAGAAATTTGGCTCCTGCTTCTGCCATTATGCATTCACAAAAGCTCCTGCTATGTGCTCAGTCACAATTTTCTGGCTCCCATTTTTGACTTTTTTATTTCAATATACGTTACTTCTTTTTCCCCCTTAAACTGCCAACATTCTGGTCAAAACCTGAATCATTGCTCAATCTCTGTTGTTATAATTGGATGTTAATACAGCAGCAGGATTTATTCAGTCTGATGGACTAAGTTAATTTAAATGTACAAAAAGGCATCTTAAGTAGCCAATTTCCTTCCCAACAGTCAAAAGATACATTTCCAAAACACTGAACAGTGGCTCTGTCAAGCCATGTGGGTTCTGTGAATGCTGCTATCTTTCAAGGCTCAGCCAGCCCAGAAAAACTGCGGGAAGATTAAGAGTGGAGCTTATTTGATTTCAAAGCCCTGAATAGAGTGCTCACGATAATACAGTTTATTAAATAGAGGAAGGCAAAAAACCACCTGAAGGAGGCACAGGTTGAAGCACTTCTGCACCTTTATAGCAGTCAGTGAGGGTGTTCAGTCCCCTGCACAGCATCCCAAGGTGCTGATTTTATTCTGGCCTGAATTATGGACAAAGGGACTTGGATTTCCTCTGTCATGTTTGATATCCTGTGCCTTATTGCCTGACCTACAGACCTGGTAAAAAAGCAGGAACAGGGAAAAGCAAAGCCCAGAGAGGGTAAATAAATAAAAATTATATATCTATAAATAAAGTAAAATAAAATAAAATAAAATAAAATAAATTATTATTATTATTATTATTATTATTATTATTATTATTATTATTATTATTATATTATTATTATTATTATTATTATTTTAATGTTTATTATTATCTCTCCAGGGTAAATAAATAAAAATTATTGATTTTCCCTGGTGAGAAACAGGACTCACAGACAGGGAGATGTTAGACTGCTGGGAGAGGAGCTGGGTTGGATCCCAGCCTGCCACTTCTGCAGGATAAGCACATAACCTGCCAGTCCCACTGGGACAGGGACTGTCATTTCTCATCAGACCCCCCAAGCTCTGCCTCTTCATTGTAGCCCTTTTCCCAGTAAATCCATGCTTACATCCTTGGAAAACTGGGGGGGTTTAATTAAGGGTGTTAATTGGAAGCAGCAGTAGCTGTCAAGGACAAATGACACAATAATTAAAGTGGGGGTCAGTGTCCTGCTACATGGCAGGATAAATTACCTGATCAAATATCCTTGTTCACCCCTACCTCCAGTCGCGTGTTTGCTGTTCCTCCTCCTCCTCTCCTGTCTCTGTTCTGGGCACCTTTGGCAAGAGATTTCTCCACTCTGGCACTGCCAGAGCAAATCCCCAGTCACAACCACACAGCACTCACACCAACAGAGGCACACCAATAAGATGAATAGAACGATCTGGTGCCCACAGCCTCTGTGGCAACAGCTCCAGGAAACTTTGAGGTGAGGCTGAATGCTGGCAGCTCCCATCAGAAGCTCTCAGGGTGAGATTGCTGCTCCTCCAGCAGTGAAATTGGCTTTGCACACCTTGCAGTGCAGTTCTTCTCTTCATACACCCCTTGGCAGGACCCTGCCCTGCAGCTGGCTCAGAAAACCCCTCAAATCTGGGGCTTTCTGTGTAAACCATGCTGGGCTTCATTTCTCATCTATCAAGTCTGTCGGTCTTGCAGCTTGTAGGGAACAGCTTTGTCGTGGCAGGTGTGAAAAGGGAGGGCTTTGCCTTCTCACTAAACTCTGTCTGCAACATCAGAGTCCAATTCTGAGCTAGGAACTCGTGCTCTGTTGAAGAAGAGACCTTTTGCAGGGCAGGATTTGTCTGCTCTCTGTTTCAGATGTCAAGCAGGGATGAGATAAATCACAGCCTGGATGTTTCTGTGTCTGTTCAGTGAATATAAAGGAGTCTGGACAGCCAGGTCAGGTGGAGACACACACAATGTACACCACAGTCACTGGGTGAGGTCACTCCCACACCAATGCCACACTTCATTTTCTGCTGTTCCTCAAATTTTGTCACTGAGAACAATCCTCAAATATGTTCAGGCCTCTCCTCTTCCTAATCACAGCACCAGAATAACCAGTCACAACAAATAATATGTTTTCTTTAATTTCCTGGGGAGTGCTGTAGGAAATCCCCTGTGTTCCATAGCTTGTAAACCATTGCAGAACTCCAAAACCCCTGTGTTTGAGGGGAGCTGTGTTTGAGCAAGAGCCTTTCCCCATCTGCTCTGTCACATCCCTCACACCAACCCCATCCCTGCTCTCTGTTCTGGCTGTATTTACAAGGGAACAGACAGATAACAAAGATTATCTCAGTCCTTTTTTTAAAGGTTTGGCAAGTTCCCAGCTTTCCCTGCTCAGCCTCTGCCCTGTGCTGTTCCTTCTTCAAAGAATTCCTCCTCTCCCAGTGACTCCCCGCCCAGGAGGAGCAGGGACACAGCATCCTGCTGGGAGCTTGGTTGGCATCCTGGAGGTTGAAAAGTGTTCCACACACTCAGAGGTTTCAGTTCAGATTCCCACCAAATTCACTCATTTTTCCCTTTACCAAGGTTGCCAAACCCTTCCTCAGCTGGGATTGCTTCCCATTGGCACAAGGCAGGGAAATCTTTAAATTTCCTCGTAAAAATCAGAGTTCACCAGCTCAGAGGTGTGGAAGGAGAGAGAGGTGATTTTACCCAAAGCTGAGGAAACCAGCCACCTTCTTCCCCGCCCTACAAACCCTCAGCTCTGGCTGATTTCCTCTGCCTGCAGCACTCCATCCTTGTTTCTCCCTGCTGCATCCAGGTACCTTCACACTGCCCCTGCCTTCTTTACACTAAATCTTGATCCCCTGGTCAAGTGTTTCACTCTGTAAACTGTGAAACAAATGAGGTTTGGCTAAACATTTGGGTTCAAAAGCCTTCAAAAAGAAAAGAGCTTCATGTCACAATTAATGCAGGGCCAGCCCAGGCTTAATGAGAGCTGGTGCCTGTGTGGCCACTGGAGCGTGGCTGCTGAGCAAGGGAGAGATTGTTACCCAGGCTCCAAAAAAGGATATAAATAGATTTAATTGGGACCTCTGAAGGAATTCATGCCACTGCAATGGGTTTGTCAAAGCTCAGCATCCCTTGAAGGCTCCTGGTGGAGGCTTGAACAGTTAAAAAACACAGGGAGAAGTTTAGGAGTTGTTTATGCTGATGATCGTGATTTCCAGATCATGTTGTTCTTTCCAGATGTTCCCACCACAGAACCAGAGGAAATTTTGGGTTGAAAGGGACCTTGAAGATCATCTGGTTCCAACACCCCATCATGGGAAGGGATCCTTATCCTCAGTTATCAGTGAGCATCTTCCTGTAGATTAATTCTCCTCAGCAGCCCTCTCAGGTGTCTCACTGTGTCCACTCCCATCAATTCGATCCTGTCACCACTACAAATTCCATCTTGACGCATTTAACATCTCCCTGGGCTATGAAGTTCCATCCTAATCCTCATCCTCATCCAACTGCCTGGAGGAACTTTGCCTTCTCTCCCTCCCCTGGCACCCTGACCCTCTCCCAGGTTTCTGGCTCCGCCACTCCTGACCCAGGCAGTTCCTGAAGGATTGTGTTGATCAAACTCCCTTGTGCAAGATGCAACCCCTGCCAGCACTATCAGGCTACAGGAACTAGGGTAGTTTGATAAATGCCCCTTTTTTCAGTAACAATCAGATTTTGAATCCCCCATAATTCCACACAGGAACAGCTGTGCTGGCTGGGACCAACACCCCACATATCCCAGTTCCTTCAGCCATGGCCTGAAAGGAAAGCATAAGACCAGGGTAAACACTTTTATGTCCCCAGCAGCTGCCCAGCCTTTGGCTATTTTCATTCAGAGGAACTTTGTCTGTTTCTCCCATAAGCCAAAGAGCTATTTATTTATTATTTTAGTTTATCTTTGCAATTGCATTGTGGCGTCCACAGCGTGCTTTGCCAGGGATTTTTCACAGATCCAGAGCCCACTACTTGAAGGAATCACCTGCTTTCATTTGTTCAGGCTTGATTTTTCAACAGTTTAATTTCATGCCCTGTAATTCTTGTATTTGCAGAGGTGTTGAGCAGTCAGTTCCCATCCATCCCCTCCTGCCACTCCTAAGCTTGCCAATGTCTCCATGTACCCCAGCTCACCTCCCTCAAGGCTGAGGAGCTCCTGCTTCTTCAGTCACCTCCCACGTGGAAACCACCCTGTACCTCTGCTCAGATTAAGGTGAAGAATCATTAAGAATTATAAAGAATCATTAAGGTGGGAAAAGCCCTCCAAGGTCATGGAGCCCAACCCAGCCCTGCCAAGGCCACCACTGACCGTGTCCCCAGGTGCCACATCCACAGGGCTTTGGAGCACTTCCAGGCATGGGGACTCCACCACTCCCTGGGCAGCCTGTTCCAATGCCTGACCACCCTGTCCATGAGTAAGTTTCCCCAAATATCCAACCTAAACCTCCCCTGGTACAACTTGAGGATGTTTCATCCTCTCCCTGTTCCCTGCAGCACAGCCCGACCCCCCCGGCTGTCCCCTCCTGGCAGGGACTTGTGCAGAGCCACAAGGTCCCCCCTGAGCCTCCTCTGCTCCAGGCTCAGCCCCTTCCCAGCTCCCTCAGCTGCTCCTCATCAGACTTGTGCTCACCTTTTCTCTTTAAACCATTTATTTACCATTTTTAGCCACATGTTGGGCAAAAGGGGAGGGTACGTGGTGGTCGTCTCTGTAGCCTTCACCATCTTGTCCCTTCCCTAGGCTCTCATGCCCTTATCTCACCAAAAACTGTTAAATCACTGCCTTTAGCAGGGTGTCACCTACTCATTTTGAGGCACAGGGATGTCCACATCCCTCGGGCTCATCCCAGGTGACAAACACAGCACATCAGATTGACCCGTGATTGTTTTATCAGAGGCAGGTAGCTCATAAATCTTGGCTGCTTTTAGCTGAGTGAGTGTGCAGGGGCACTGATCTTCACACAGCTCCCCAGAGCCCACATTTCTTGCCACAGAAAGGGGCATTTGGATTGCTCCCAGACACCCTCACACACACCCCACCCCAAATTTTTTCCTCCTATCACTCTTCCTCTCCTTTTACACCTCATTCTCCATGCAGTACCCTCAAATCTCTCTGACAGGAGCTCCACAGGCAGCCTCAATCAGAGTGATAACATCAGCTGAAGAGTTCTGAGGTCACACTGCTTAATCTGCAGCCCAAAATCTTCAGATGTGAGGCAGGGAGAGCCGTGATAACATTTGCTTGCAGCTGTTCCTGAGCAAACACACACCAACCCAACCCACAGCCCCAAAATTGGGGCTTTCAGGGCTATCACAGCACCTCTGCCTCTCCAGAGCTCTCACCACCAGCAGCCTTCCTGAGGGTTTCACTCAAGAGCTAAGCAGGATTCAGGGAGAAAAGCCTTTGAATTCCCAAAGCCTTAAATGTATGTCTCAGTTTATTAAAGGAGAGAAAAGCAGACAGCACTCCTGCTCAGCTGGTGCCTGTGGGAGCCCTCAAGGTTTGGGGGGTAATTAGTGCTACCAAAAGGGGCAGTGGCCAGGCAGAGATGCAGGCCACTATTTTGGGGCACATCCATTTATCTTTAGATATCCCTGCTGTTTGTTTTGCTGTGGAATTAGAGGGAGGAAGATCCCAGCAAAGCCCAGCTGCCTCTCTGTGTGGTTTTAACTCACAAAAGGGGCTTGAAATGCAGAATTCCTACTGAGTGCAGCGAGGGTTGCTCCATCCCAGTGCCCATATTTCAGTGGATGGAGCACTGCACGTGTTTTCCCAGCTTTCCCAAGCATTCATCTTGCCATAAAATGAAAGCCCAAGGATATTTAATTCAGGGATCATATAAATGCATAACTTTTAAGATCAGGAGGGACCACTACATCATCTGTTCTCACCTCCTGTACATCACAGGCCACTACCCACCTACTCTTAAGCTGAACCAGATAATCTGGGTTTAGCTGAAGCATCTTGCCTTAGAAAGACCTCCCATTAAGATGTGAAGATACCAGGACAGGGAGAATCCTCCAAATGGCAGCTTGTCCCAGCAGCTAACCACTCACGCCACAAAAAGCTTGCACACGCCTTACTTTTCATGTGAATTCATCAGGCTTTGGCTTCCAACCACTGATCTTTATTTTGGTTTTCTCTTCCAGGTGGTAAAGCCCTTTAACCTGCTGTTTTCAGGTGAAGATGCTCAGAGATCCTGATCAAGTTATCCCTCAACATTCCTACTGATAAATTAACACTGAGATGCTTTCAAACCCTACCAGGACCTTCCAACTCCCTACAAATAATTTTTGTGTGTCTTTAGTCCTGCTTTTCCTATCTGGCCACAGGGCATGACTACAGCTCTCCCACTCTCCTCAAAGTGCAGGATGGTGTCAACTGCTTCTACAACAGGCCAGATGAGGAAAAAAACCCTTTGGAAGGATGTGAAGAAACGGGCCCCTCATCCATTTCAGTCTCCCACTTCCCAGCCTGACCTAAATTCCTTCCTGTGACATAGCAAAGTTTGTGTTTGCTTTGTCTGAGGGAGCCAAAGTGGCTCAACCACTGTGCCCTGGTCGTGGTTAGTGCTGAGCTAATCGTTGTTCCACTGAATATTTTATCTGTGGGATTTAATATCAACCTCCTGCTCATTCATGAAAGTTTTCATAGATTTGGGCCCGGTATTGATCCCTGGAGAATACTACTAGGAAAACCCTCAGGCTCTTTGAGAGCTGCCAAGTATGAAGCCATTTCAGAGATCTCTTCATGCTATTTTTAGGGTTTGGGACTTTTTTTTTTTTTAAATGGGAACAGGCTGTGGAGTTGTCTCAAGCTCTGTGTGGAAAGGTAAAGACAGGGCATCCACAAAGAAAACGTCATTATTTCCTTTAAGAATGGGTCACCTATTTCCTCACAGATTGAAAAAATCTTATTTTTCATAAATCCACACTGCCCAGATGCCATTTGGCCCAAATCAAGAGCTTTAGATTGATTCAACATTCCTTAATATTACCCCTTCTAGCCCTCAGGAATCATTAGAGCAGGAGTCTGGATGCTACTAAATCATGAATGTAGCATTTTAGATGTAAGATAACTCAGGTCTCAGGTGTGCGAGGTCATCCTCAGAAGAGCCATGCATTAACCAGTGCCTGCTTATTGTAGCTCTACACCTAAATTCCCTGGTGAGGAGCCCAGAGTTAGACAGGATCAACCTGGGCATTGGGAAACCTGTGGAGTTGAAAAAACCTCCTGACTCCTGGTAATAACCCCAAATTTCGGCCTCTGCACCATCCCTAAGCCAGTGCAGCAGCACACAAGGTTCTTATTCCTCCAATTAGTTTCATTTGTACTCTGGTGATTTTTTTTTTTCACATTCCTCTCCAGCCAAAGCAGAAAGACGAGACTCCCACTGCACCTTTCTTTTTATGGAACGACAGACCCGGCGCCCAGATTTCCTGGGGAAAAAACAGCTGGCATGAGGCTCTGCAGAGAAACAGAACTTTTGTCCCTGCAGAGAACTATTCAAATTTGATTGGAGGTACAGCTTTGGTGCTCTATGAAACAGGGAGATCCCGTTTCAGCTCCTCCAGCCAAGCCCTGAGTTCACAAAAGCCGCTGCTGAGCGGGAATGCCGTCCAGGGGGACAGGGACAGGGGCTGGGGATGGTGTTCTTGGATGACTACAAGGTGAACGCTGCCAGCTGGCCTGTGTACAAAGCACAGAGACCCAGGAGACTCCACAAAGCCCTTGCCAGCTCCATCCAGGTAGTTCCCAAACTGGCACCCTGAAAAGGAGCGGGATTAGCCCGCTAAGGCACCTTAAAGGAGCCCTCCACCTCCAAGATCAAAGGCACGCTGGCTCCAGGGCTCTGGTTACAGCTGCCTCCCTTCTGGGCAGCCCTTACAAAAGGGTTTGGGCTGGGGGATTTGCTCGGGTGCATTTCACAGGGCTCACCAAAAAACCCAAATAATACAACTCCCAAGTACCCTTTTGTCCCTGGTCACAAAGGAAGGAGTCGTGCTTGGTATGTCATGCAAGGGGACAGAAACGAGGGCAAGGAGCAGTGCCAGGTGCTCAGAGAGCACCTCTGAAACACAAGACACCCTGCGCAGCTCAAAGGACTCTCTCCTCCCCTCCGCCTCCAGCAGAAGGGAGGGCAAAGCTTCCTCTCTGCCCCAGCACATCCCTGCAGGGCTGGCTCACAAGCAGGTGACATTTCTGCCTCTTGGCTGGGCACTGCTGATCCTCCTGAAACCCCTTTATCCATATCTCACCCTCATCCCAAAAAGAAGCCAGTGGCTTCAAAGAGTTTGGAGTCCCTGGAACCCCTTTATCCATATCTCACCCTCATCCCAAAAAAAGAAGCCAGTGGCTTCAAAGAGTTTGGAGTCCCCGGAACCCCTTTATCCATGTCTCACCCTCATCCCGAAAAAGAAGCCAGTGGCTTCAAAGAGTTTGGAGTGTCCTTGCAGAGCTCCAGGCACATGGCTTCTCCATCTCAGTAGCAGAGGTGACCTTCTCATTGCTGCTCTTTACTCCTGCTTTTCTCCAGCCAATGCAGACACATAACAGGGCCAGTGCTTCTCACCTGTGGTTCTCAGGCCCTTCCAGGAAGGGAACAGGGAATAAAAAGCATCAGGGATGAGGAGAAAGCCCAGCCTAGCACTGCTGTGGCTGCCTGAAGGTCAAACACACTCATCCTTTGATTGGCATGAGAATTGACACCAGTTTTATTAAAGCAGTCTGGCCACTGTCTAAATACTGCTGTGCCCACACGTGGCCTGGCTAAGAAACCCTCTGATGCACAGACTGGCTGAAGAGCAGGGAAGCTGGGCAAGCTGATATCCCTTCTCCTGAGGTCTGGACCCTGGGCCTGGCCTCCTTCCAGCCACAACAGGCTTGTGGCATCCCTAGGATCAGTGGAGGTGCTGATGATCCCCAGCCCCTCTCCTCCTGAGCCCCTCCTGGGTCTGCACAGCTCCAGCCTGGCAGCCAGCTCACGGCGTTTGTGAGCCCTGTCAGGTTTGTACAGCACAGCAAAGGGGCTGTGGGGAACATTTCTTTTATTTATCAGATTCCATTTCACACCGGTGAACCATAAAATTATAACCACAGCTTTTCCCCGGCCCGTTGCGGATCTGTGACATCTGTCTGTCTGTCTCTCTCCTACCCACACGGGTGCAGCCTGGTGGCAATAATGGACGTCCTGAAGGAGCAATTTCACCTCTGTTTCCCGAGGATTACAGCCTGCCTCTTCCCAAAGCAGCAATCCCTGCCCCTGGTTTATTAACCCAACAGCAGGCGTGGAGAAAAGCCCTCACCCAGCACAGGCAGGAGAGTGGTTTCAGCATTTATGGAGAGCAGGAAATTAGGAATGTGTTATCAAGCCAGATGAGGATCAGGCTTAAATCTCACCAAAATAATAGGTGAGGAGCTATTCCTTCCAGCTGCCTGGGATTTTACCTAAGGAGAGTGTAGATGTCCTGCTTTAATGCCAGGACTTAAAATATCACCTTTTTGGCTCCTGTTTTAGGAAAAAACAAGAGTTCATGCTCCTGTTCCTTTATCTCCTCCAGAGGACACACAGATTTTATAGGTGTTTGTCCCAAAAGGAGGTGAAGGGAAAGTGAGGTTCAACACTTATTTTATTTCTTGTTTCAGCCGCCACTCCCTGAATCAACAACTCCAAACATCCTTTCCTGTCTGAAGATCTTATTTATACCTTTGGAAACAGAAATAGTCTGGGAAGAAAGGAATACAAGCCAGGTAGGAGCCCAGCTCTAATCCCTCCCTGGCCAGAGACCCTTTATTTGGAATTTATTTAATCTCCAATTCCCTCCATGCAGCCAAAGCATCTCTGCAATGGACACAAACCCCACTCAGGACTATTTCTGCCCATTCCTTATGAAGGGAGGTGGGATAAATCTGGAGCAGGCTTTTTTTTTTCCCCCTCCCCATGCACAGCAAGAGTCAGATCCTATTTGCAGCTCCCAAGGATGCTGTGAAGCTCTGGGACAGCTGGGATTGCCTGGTGCTAATGGGGGATGTTTAGAAAAGCATGTTCTGAATCCCTGGAAACATTTAGCTCAGCTCAGTTTGTTTTCCTAAAAGATATGAAATATTGCTGAGCTGAGGGCTCAGAGCAGACATCTCCCCGAGGAGCTCTGTGACCTGAGTTATGCAGATCACATTAGACAATCACACCAGTCTCTTTTAGCTTTCAATTCCATGAATTTATAAGTAGTCACCAAATAGTTCCAACCATAATTGTCAGCCTGGGCTGAAAAGAGCTTAGCTAGGCACACAGGCTTTATGTGAAGTGAAAAGTTTTTATTATTATTATCTTTTTTTTTTTTTATTTTTATTGCAGGCGGGTTTCGTCTCGCTCAGCTTTAAACTCCATTTTCTCCATCAGGATGCAGATTTCACAAGACAAGTTGCCTGACCCTGTGACCAGGCCCGTAATGGGACTGGGACAGTAATTGCCATATTTGCCAGACAAGGATGAATTGCCTCTTCCAGATGAGCCACACAGACAGCACAGATGAAGTTTATCATCGCCCTAGATGTGTTTTGTTTTCTGCTGATGCATAAACATCCCAGCAATTAGTTTGCTGTGTTAGGGGCTCCCTTTTCCACCTCATTTTCCTGAGGGTTTATGTCAGAGTTTTTGCGGGCTACCGACAGAGCAGGCTTTTAAGACAATTCACAAGGAAATAACGACTTAAAGAGTGGTCAGACATTGCAGCCTGCTCAAGGAATCACATCCTTGGAAGTGTTCAAACAACACCTGGATGAGGCACTTGGGGACACGGCTCAATGTTTGCCTTGGCAGTGCTGGGTTAGTGGTTGGTCTTGATGATCTTGGAGGGTTTCTTCCAGCCTGAACAATTCTGTGATTCGATGGCAATTCCAGCACCCTCAAATATTAGTGCATGAATCCGAATTCTTTGCTGATTTGGAATCTCTCACAGATTTAGAGCATTCGTGGTGCTGGAAACTCTGGGAAAAAGGAGGATGTTGGCTGGTGGTGTAAAAGGTATTTACCAAGTTGAGAGTAATTAATTCAATTCCCACCTAATTAGATCAGGGTTAAAAAAAGCCCCCAGTCCTCTCCTACTGATGTCGCAGAATCCTAGAATGGTTTGGGTGGGAAGGGACCATCAAACTCATCCAGTGCCACCCCTTGCCATGGACAGGGACACCTTCCACGATCCCAGGTTGCTCCAAGCCTCATCCAGCCTGGCCTTGGACACTTCTAGGGATTCAGGGGCACCCACAGTTTCTCATTTCCTTCAAGATATTGGTCTGTAGCATCAGTGAGACCATCACTGGTAGTTCCTACAACTTGACCACATCTGAATCCCTAACTTCCAATTCAGGGTAGCCCATGAAAAATCATCAAAATTGTTTTTTTGCATGTAGACTGAACAGTTCCCCCCAGTCATGTCTGCAGAAATCCTAATCCTTTCATAAAAGAATCTAATTGTTTCATTTTCCTTTCATTTCCAGACAGGTCAGATCTCAGTAAAATTCCATTTCCCCAGAACATTTAGTTGTAGTTTAGAATTAACTTCTCCATTTCCTTGGCTTTGTTTGTGGTTTTTAATTTATTTTTTCATACAATTTGTCAAGCAGAAGTTGATGCATGGCCCTCCTTGCAAAGCATAGCTCAGAGACCAATTAGTCAAAACTCCTCCTAACAGGACTGCAGGACTGCCACAAAATGGCAGCTAAACAAAGATCTATCTAGCTTTTAAAAGTATTAACCTTTTTATTGACACTGCCATCTATCAGAAGGTTTATTCTCTGAGTGACAAGGTGGAGGAAGCCAAAAGCTGAGCTAAAGGCCACCAGCTCCCCCATCACCCCACAGATGGGGAGCAAATGCCCAGGGGTGCTTTTAGGCATAAAGGCTCACTAAGAAACCATTTTGGCAAAATAACGGAGATTAAAGCGTGATTTAGAAGTACAATTTATATCAAATGCTTCCTTAATTATTTAGAAATTGACAGATTTAATAAAAACTAATATCCAGCTCTCTCCATCTCCTGTTTCTGCTGTCAGCTCCAGTGAGATGCTTCATAAAAGGGGAAAGTGTCCCATAAAAGCCAGGCCCTTGTATTAGGTATCTATATTTTCTAGCACCTAGAGAATGGTTTATAATCTGAAGAATTTAAGTCTTCTAAATGTTCAGGCAGTTACTATTTTTTAAATTAAAAATCACATTAAAGCATTAAGCTGCAAAATGTTTCTATTTATTTTTTTTAGGGTGTTTTCTTTCCTGCCTTTGCTTGCAAATGCACTGCCAGGAATGTTGTTTAGAATGAAAGAATGAGGATTAAAACATAAATAACCACCTTAGTCTTTGTCCTGGGGAAATTCTGTCCAACAATGGAGATAATCATTGCCAGGACCCACTGCAAGGGCTGAAATTAAACTTCCATGGGGAGATGCTGGTTCACAGAATTCAGTCCACTGAGCCCTGACAGATTGCAAGGAGCTGTTTTTAGGCTCAGCACATCAGAGAGGAGGCAAAAAACTTGTAATTTGCAAGTTGTGCACCTGAACTTAGAAATGCTGAGCTGGTTTTGGAGCAATAAGAATAATCTTTTTTCCAAAATAAACCTTTCCCCCCTGAAAGGAATTAGAAGATCAGGAGTTCTGCTGGAAATACCTGTGGCAGCAGTTTATCTGGGACAGCTGGAGGGGTGGGCGGTGGGCAGAACTTGGACCCAAAGCACAGGAGATGAAGGGTCTGAGGCAGAATAATCCTCCATAGATCATAATTTGGATAAATATAGATGAGCCAGCATTAATAAGTTGTTAATGAGTAGAAGTCTGGGAGATCTTTCTGCAGAACCTGTCCCTGCTTGGGAAATGATTGTCCCTGTTACAAGAGATCACTGAAATCCTGGGTATCACATCCTGAGAGGCAGAAATGCTGAGTGAGGACAGTTAATTTTCACCTTTCATGAGAACAAGAGATGCTCTTCAAATTGTCCACCAAAAGGAAGGAAATTAAAACCTCTCCTGGTTGTTATAGAATTCCCAGGCTTGGAAAACAAAGCTGAATTCCCAGAGCATCCTTGAGCTCCCCTGGCTGCTGGATGTCGATAAGCTCAGGACAAACCCCACAGGTTACTGGGAAAGGAGGGGGTCAGAGTGCAGCTCCACCTTTAACAAACAGGTTTTCAGTTTTTACCTTTTCTGCTTTGTTTTCTCCAGGTCCCTGCAGCCACTATTCCCTCATCCAGCAAACTGGAACCTGCTCAGTGCTGTTTGTGAGGCAGGATCTCACCTGGCTGTGGGACCTCAGGCTTGGGGAGCTGTTTCCTCCTTTGTAGAGGTTAAAAACATTGGCCTCATTGGAGGGATTTGCTAGAGAAGCTGCTCTGCTCTTTTCTCCTCAATTTTTTTTTTTCCAGTTAAACTTTAAGGAAAGGCTGAGGATTGCAAATGTGATATTTGGCTAGGAAGGATTCTAGCATGAGGAACCACCACTCTTCCTCTTGGTTTGAAAAGACCAGTCTATTTAAGGTTCAAACCCATCTGTTGCTCCATCCCCACTGCAGCTCCATCCCTTTTGTTGCCTGGCTGCCAGCAGAGACGATGCCACTTTCCTTCATCTGGCTCAAACCCGTGGTGCTGCTGATGGTACAGCACGGATTATTCCCTAAATCTTGCTTGTGTGACGATGTGACATCTCAACAGAGCTCCCTGCCAATGCTGTGTAAAAAACACTCCCAGCTGATGCCACCGTCACAGACAGAGACATTTGCCTGAGAAGTTGCTGCTGCCTTTGAAAACAGGAAAAGGGCAGGCAAATAAACCTCCTCCTACTCAGCTCCCTCCTCTAGTATTGCCTGTTACCTGCTGGTGTCTTCAAAATTTAAAGCCAGCCTCCTAATCAGGGGTATTATGTCTTCCTGAATCCAAAAGAATCCCAGATTTGAGGGGCAAAACCTTCAGAATCTGGGGTGTGAGAGGCCCATTTCATTGTCCCTCACCATGGAATCATTAAGGTGGGGAGAGACCTCCAAGACCATCAAACCCAACCTTCAATCAAAATACCCCTAGAACCACTAAAACCCACTAAACCATAGGGTGAAGTGCCAGATCTGCTCCGTTTTTGAATGTTTCCGGAGGTGGTGAGCCCACCACTGCTTTTGGCAGCCTGTTCCAATGCTTAACCACTCTTTCAGTGAAGAAATTTTGTCTAATATTCAATTTGAACCTCCCCTGCCACAACTTGAGCCTGTTTCCTTTTGTGCTGTCTCTTGTCTGGGAGCAGAGCCTGACCCACTGACCCCCACAAGCTCCTTCTAGGTAGTTGTGGGGTGTAATAAAGTCTCCCCTGAGCATCCTTTTCTCCAGAAAAGAATAGGAATACTGCTTTCTGCCAGAAAGTTACTCAGCACAAAGCCCCACATCTTTTGCTAAAGGTTCCTGGCACCTGAAGTTGGAGACTGAATTAAGTCCCAGCTCTCAAACTCTGAGTAGAAGCAGAGCTACTACAGTGAGTAGGACTTGTGCTGCTTCACCTGCATTTCTCACCTGTTTTGAATCAAAAAAGAGGGTTCAGTTGACGAGTGGGCATTAAGTTCATGGTTCAGGTACATGAACTTCACCACTTTTGGAGGAAATGAGCACACACATGTGAGTGAAACCTTGAGTAATAACATTTTAGCAGTTCTCAGATGACACAGGAGAACTGCAGAAATGTCAAACCTAGCCCCATTATTCAAAAATAGGAGCACACGATTAGACAAGCAATTATACACCGAGGAGCTTAACATAAATTGTGGGTAAAAATATCAGAAACAATTTTTCAGGATTTAGTGAGGGAAGCACCTTGTAAAGCATAATTGGATTAGAGGAGACAGCCAGCATGGATTTACAAGCAGGAGGTCTTTTGCTTAACTAACTTGTGGGGAGTTCTTTGAAGCTGCAGCATTACTGCCAAGGTAGGCAAGGGAAATGTAATAGATGTTATGCACTGAGATTTCCCAAAAGCAATTGGAGAAGTTGTACAGTGAGATTATCAGCTAATGGAAGCAGCCGTGCTACAAAAGTGGGCTGGCTTAGAAAAATGGCTCGGAAGCAGAAAACAGCCAGTGTGTGGGCTGGCTTGCCATGTTCCCTCTCAACCTCAAAAGGGAGTGATTTAAGTGCTTGGCCCGGGGAAGAAGGAGGTGGAGGGCTTCAGGCTTAGGGATCTCTTCTGCTCGGATTTCAGAGAGCTCCCAGCCCTTTGCAACGTGCCCATCTCCCAGCAGAGCTCAGTTTATCAGTGCCCAGGATGGGGACAGCCCGGGGACATCATTCCTCCCTCAGACTGTTCAAAGGCAGCACAGGCTGCTCACAGAAGGAAAAGCAACTTTCCTGGCCCTGAATGAGTGAGGAAACTGAGGCACAAGCAGGAAAAGGTGCTTGAGCTCACCCAGATCAGTGCCAAAAGGAGCACAGATCCCTGTGGCTCGTGTTGCCCACAGCATATCCAAAGCAGAGGAGTTTTGTGCACATACAGGGTGAGCACAGCCTGTCCTTGCCACAGGAGAGGCCACCCCCACAGGGAAGGAGGAAGGGTTTTGGGAAAGATGGATGCTTCAAGGAGTGAGTGGGCAGAAGAGCCCTGCAGCAGGAGATGCTCTGCTCTCAACCCTCAGCTGTAGCCGCGGACAAATTTCATGGAGTCTCAGAGTGGTTTGGGTTGGAAAGGACCTCAAAGATTATCCAGTGCCACTCCCTGCCATGGCAGGGACACCTTCCACTGTCCCAGGCTGCTCCACGCCCTGTCCAACCTGGCTTTGGACACTTCCAGAGATCCAGGGGCAGCCCCAGCTGCTCTGGGCACCCTGTGCCAGGGCTCCTCACCCTCACAGCCAGGAATTCCCTCCTAACATCAAATGTAAATCTCTCCTCTTCTAGTTTTAAACCACTTCCTATCAGGATTTGTCCTGTAAAAAGCCACTCTCCCTCTTTCTTCTAAGCTCCCTATATAAGTACTGAAAAGCCACAATAAATTCTGCCCAGAGCCTTCTCTTCTCCAGGCTGGACACCCCCAGCTCTCCCAGCCTGGCTGCAGAGCAGAGGGAGCACCTTTGTGACCTCCTCTGAGATCAGTGGATTTCCATCGAGAGGAGGTGAAAGGAGAGGGTGTGAGTGATGGGATTTAAGTCACAGTCCCCAAAGCTCATCCCAGGAGCCAGCTGTTCCCTGGGCTCCTTTTCCACACCATGTCTCAGTAGCAAGCAGGATTTTGCTCCCAGACCCAGCTGCTTTTCTTGGCAGCCCTTGGAGCCTCCAGAGCTGATAATGTTGGAATCCAGGTTCAGGGCAGCCCTGCTACCACCCAACAACAGCAGGATCAGCACATTCCCAGGGACTCTGCAAGGCTTTTATGGGATGTCCTGCAGAGCCCAGTCCAGCTCACAGACCTCACCCTGCCTCTCTCCTCCTCCAGCACTGCGTGTCATCCACATCACTCCTCCTGGCATCCTCAATTCCCTCATTCCTTCTTCCCTCTTTCCCCCAGAACATGACCCACGTTTGTTATGGATCATTGTATTTACAAAGCTTAAGCTGAAAATCAATTTTAATTACCAAAATCAGATTGCTGTATCAATAAATCACTTGGGGCCTCTTGGAGACATGGACAGAAGGTTGCACCTGGATGTGGAGGGAAGGGGAGATAATGGCTCATTTACTCCTCAAGCCCTTCCCTGCATTCACTGGCCAATCTTCATCAGTGTCATTATCCTTTGTATTAATATGCAAAAGGCTACAAAAGGGACACAAATAAAACTGGAGCCAGTTTTAAGCACATTGTGCTGGCTGAAACTTGATTTACCAGTGACCTCCTGACCAGAGCTTGTTTAAAAATATATATTTAGGATAGTTGTGATTACCCATCACCATTTCTACCAGAGTCAGCATTACTGGGACGTGTGCTGCTTCAAGAGATTTTCTTTTTCCCATTCCAACATTTTTCAAGACAGGCCCCAGGCTGGAAGAGAAAATAGGCTCCAGCCCAGAGGGTGGTTGGGATATGGGGTATCCCAAAAGGTACTTGGCTCCTGTACCATGATGAACAAACCTTTCTTCAGAAGGAACCCAAGGGCCACCCGGTGCCAAACTTCAGGCACCCTTGGAGAGGCCACCAGAGCCAAATCAAGCCTAATCTGACAATTATTTAGGCACCTTCATGTCCAGATCCACAAAGGGATGTAGAAGGTTGCCATCACTGACACCAGAGTGAAGAAAAAGATTAAATAATCCCAGATCAGCCCAGAGCAGAAAGCCATGATCACACCAACTCTCCGAGACAGACATGAGCATTTCACTGCTCTTGTCAAGCCCAGACCCTTTCCCTGGACACTTCTCAGCACTTGGGGCTGAGCCCTTTGGGAATCCACATTATCAGAGCCAAACCCTGGGGATTTATATAAATTTGCATCTCCTGAGGAAAGTCTAATTAAAATAAAACCTTGAGTTTTGTCCTTTTTTTCCGGATGCATAACTACCAAGGACTTTCTGCATCTTCCCTGGCAAAATCAGACCAAGTGTGAGGGACACTTGGTGAAAAATTGGGTAAAAAAATTGTGTTCAGAGAGCTGTCCAGAAGCACCTGGGAACAGAAACACATTGTCTCATCCATCAGAGTTGTTCTCCCTTGGCTTTCAATTCCCCTCTAATGGATGCATCAGGCAGGGTACCAGGGAGCAAATAAATAAATAAATTGGAATTTAATTGAATAAATATTAACCCCCAACTCGGACTCCTATCAGGGCAGAAACAGGAGAAACATGGAAAGCAGTTCCGAGAAAAGAGAGGTGAGAGATGGTGAATTTGAGAAAAGCCCAGAGACTTCCTCCACCCTCCTCCTGCATCCTGGATGTGGGAACTGCATCCAAACCAGAGAGAGTCAGACAAAATCAGACTCAGATGGAGAAAACAAAGCTCCTGTGAGGAAAAAGAGCTTCCTTGGCAGTCAACGGAGACATTTCTTGCAAAGATACCTCTTTTATCTCCCTGATACTTTTATGAGCACCCAGATGATGCTGCCAGGGAAATGAGGTCAGCGAGGGCCAAGCCAGATCTTCCCACCAGAGGTGATAACAGCTCCTGGCTGGATCTCTGGCAGTTTCCTCTAGTGCTAAACCCCCAGGAGATATTGGAGGTGCTAAGCTCCCCCTCACAGCCCATCTCTTCACATTGCATCTTCCCCTGTTCACCCTGCATGGATGACACACAGCTGAGCCCTTGCTGGATGCAGCTTCCAGGGTCTGCATCCCATTTTTCTATAACCTCACGAGGCCATCTTAGTTCTCTGTCATAAACCATGAGAATTTGGATCAGCTGGGCCTCCATTTGGGGCAGGAGCACTCCCTGAGTGAATCAGGGTGCAGGAGGACAGGGAAAACCCAATCCTGTGTCAGCAAGACCCCGCTGCAGATGAGCCGGCCGACGGGAACAAGGCGGATTTTTGGCAGTCTCTGCCGGGTCTGGTGTTTTTCCAGCTCCCTTGCCCTTTTTCTGCCGTGGGTGGCAGCAGGAGTGCCAGCTGTTGGAAGTCTGTGTGCTTTTCACCCACCCACGGCCCCACGTGTCCTCTCCCAATGCCCGAGCCTGGCGCGCAAGGAGGAATTTTCCGGGAATTTGCAGCGCTGAGTGACTGCAAGGGAGGATGACTCTGCTCCTCCACAGATGGTCCCTATTGCCATGCTCTCCTTTCCACAGTGATTTCTGTGCTCAGGGCCCTTCCCAGATGCTAATATTAGCCAGGCACTCCATTCCCATGCTTCCCGTGGAAGTTTCACTGGAGGCACCTGCAGGAAAGAGGCCAAGGGTTTGCTGGGTGGTTGAAAAGAGCTTGGGGCCTGAAATATGAGTTTTCCAACCCTCCTCCCACACACTCAAACTCAGCAGGAAGAGGAATTTACTCTTTTATCTTCCTAACAACCCTAAAGCCTAACAAGGGACCAGCAGGTGGAACAATGGCTCTTCTGCTCCAGGTTTGAGGACTCAGAGACAACATGGGGACATTATTAAGTAGTGGCTTTGGCAATGCTTTGTTAATGGCTGGACTTGAATATCTTGAAGGTCTTTTCCAACTTAAATAGTTCATTGATTCTGTAGAAAAAGAAACTGAAGGATTTTCTGGGTTTGGTATTTTGTTGTTCTTTTTTTTTTTTTCCTGGTTTGGGTTTCTTTGGGTTTTTTTCACTTTAACAAATTTACACAGAGACACAGAACTTTTTTTCTTCTCGGAAAAACAGAGAAAAAGAGTTAAGAACTGACACAAATTTGGTCTCTTTGTCTTCCCCAAGCAATGACAATCAAGTTTTAAATAAAAATCTATAAATAAGAGACTGATATTATGAGGGAGATGAATGCATTCATGAAAAATTTTGAATGAGGTAAAAAATAAAAGGCACAATTGTCTCTGTGACCAAAAATATATGTCTTTGTTGGTGCCTCCAGAGCTTCCTTTTGCGTTTGGATGCTGGTTTCTTCCATATGTTACCCATCACCCAGCAACTGCCTCCACAGCACATACATGTGTTTTATTTTATATATTTTTCCAAGTAGCTGAACACTTGACCCAAAGATTCCTTTTGAAGGCAGGGCATTTTTTTGTTGATTGGGTGTTTTTTTTTTTTTTTTTATGATAACAATGAAAAAGAAGAAAAAAGAGAAAAATGGGGAAAACAAAAGTTGGACTCTTCCAGCTTTCTGCATGAGGTTATCATGACATGGGACAAGTCAGAATAAACATCCTTGCAGGAATGGCATCCAAATAATGAGATTCCAATGAATTGCTTCTTTCCTCTTTACTTTGGCAAAAGTTTCAATAGTTCAGTTCCCATTTTGGTTTCCTGCTTCAGCTGAAGGATCTATCCTTGCTACTTGGCAAGGAAATTTTACTTGTGGATGGTGTTTTTTATCATATTTAGACAGTTTTATGGTTATCAGCATGGGGAGTGTTTTATTATCCAAACATATACAGTAAAGCCCCCTCTGCAGAAACCTTAAAACTCCTTTAGGGTGCCTTGATGCAAGATGGCAAAATCTCTTAAATGCTGACTCTCATCCTCAGGATGCCTTTGGATTTGGACTTTAAACCTCACTCGAGCTGGCTCTTGAGACAAGAATTTTGCTGGCCTTCAAGCAGGTGTTCTCTAGCCCAGAGTGGACACCTTGATGTGTCCCCTTGATGTCTCCCCTGGTGGAGACATGAAAAAGACCTGAGCCCCTCTTACCCTTTGCTCTGTTTCAAAGAGGAGTTCATTCAGGGAAGCCCCTGGTTTGATTTGGTTGGTTTTGGGGTTTTTTTTTTGGTTTGGAGATTGCCACATCCACTCCCACCTTGCAGGATTGAAATCTTATCAGATCTTGTGGATGTTCTTGGGAAATAGGGATCACGAGGCTGAACTGTCACACCCCAAAAGATCCTTTCAAACATCTGGTGCCTTGCACACCCAAATCTGGGTGGGCTGCACCAGGAGGTGAATCCTGCAGAAGGGGATAAATGCAGTGCCCACTCCCTTCTGCTGTCACTGACAAGCAGGAGGGAAGCTCTGAGCTGGAATCTCAAGTGCAGGGGCAGAGGGGAGATCAACGAGAGGTAACACTGTGGTCCCAGCCAGAAAACCACATCCAGAGTCACACTGCACACAGCTCCCTCTTGTTCCAGCCATCTCCTCCCTCTCCTGGCTCCATCTCAGTGATGGGTCAGGTAATTTGTCCTCCTGGCCACGATCAAAAGCAAGGCCCAGGCACGGCTACAGCTCTGATTTGGCAAAATCTTCTCAAAAGAAACAATTCCCAGAGCAGTCTGAGCTCCTGGAGAACACTCGGGCTGTCTGACAGCTGATGCTGTTTTGTGCACTCAGCTATCCTTTCATTCAGCAGAAATGTATCGCGTTAAGATTTATTAAATTACATTTATTAAATTAAGAAATAAACTTGAAGCGAGCTGCCTCTATTTGCATAATGGGAGGCTGTGCAGCAGATGGGGAATGGGGACCGTGGGCAGGCAGGAGCCGGCAAGTTTGGGAGATGAATATCCTCCAGAAAATTCTCCCCGTTGTCTCTGAATGGAAAATAACCACAATTTCCATGGACTGGGTGGTGACAGCAGGGTCAGTGGCAGGGGACAATGAGCAAACTCCTGGACCCCAGCTGGCTGGGACAACTTTATCTATTCAGCTTGTTCATCTGGAGCTGGCTAGTATTCCCAAACAAACCTTAGGAGGACTTCTGGAAAAGCATAGCAAATACAAACAAATGTTAATTTTCCCAAGAGGGCAAGTGCTGCCCAGATAATCACACAACTCTGCACAAATAAAGCTGGCAGTGATTTCTGTTCCAACTCAGCAAGGTGGAGGAGAACTGCTGGCCACAGGAAGTCCTAGGTCTCCTCTTAATTAATTGATTTGTTAATTTTGATACCTAGCCATTATCTCATCGTCACCTGATCAGTGTCTGGTTAAATAACAAAGTCTGGAAGACAAACAAGGAAAGGCTCCTGGGGCAGCAGAGAAAGCTGATGAAATTAGGAGCAATTTATGCTTCATAATCCTGATCCTGCTTTAATGAATGGTTTCATGCCAGGTAAGGATCCTGTTGGTGGCATGCATTGCTCTGTCCCCATGCAGAGGCAATCCCAGCAAGGCTTCCAGGAATCCTGGCTATTAGTCAATTATTTACCTGATTAACAGATTCCCTGTTAAGCTGCATATCAGGTATTTATCACTGAAATTAACTTAGAGGAACGAGTGCACAAATGCAAGGAATTGCTCAAAGCCAGCTGGAGAGACACAGAATGAGATGCTGCTTGGATAAAACATCTGTAACTCAGCTTGTCCTGGACCCTCTTCCTTGTGGCTGATCCCATCCCAGACCTCCAGAGGACCCAGCTTGGAAAATTGCTTGTGTTGAGCCAGATGTGGGTTATCACAGAATGGCCTGGAAGAACCTTAGAGATCATCCAGCTCCACCCCTCTGCCACGGGCAGGGACACAGGGAACCTTTGGATACCAGATCCAGGAGGATGGGAAGAAGGACAGAGCAGGCAGAGGGGGAAACAGAGAGATGAGCATCAGGTGAGGGCAAACAGCTCAAGGCAGCACTAGCAAGGCTTGAAGGCCAGGAGGTCAGTGAGGTCCAAGGATGAAAATTAACCACTGACCTGATTTTCTGCATTTCCACCAAGGTCGTTCAGCACAGTGGGAAACTGGGCCACATCTGTTCCACTGACAGAAGACGGTTTGTACTCCTGATTTTGTGGTGTCTTTTTTCTGCTCTAAGTAAAACCAAAGACTTCCTTCTCCCAAGGGAGAGTTTTTAGCTGTCTCCTACCTATTGCTGAATTCCAGAGCTTACTGATCATCAAAGAACCCTTCCCCCCCCCCACAAAAAAGCTGTCCATTAATGATCTCCAGGAGAAACAAATCAGATCTTGCTCCTTGATTTGAACCTAAACTGCCCACAAAGCCAAAATTAAGATCAGCTGTGGAGAAGTGGTCAGACCTACATCAGCAAATTGTTAGGGAGGGGTGGTTGAGTCCCAGATTAGTTAAACCACAGAGCCACAGTGGTGAGAGGCAGTGAGAGCTTCTGACACCTCTGTGCCACACAGAGCTGGCACTGGGTGGACTTTGGAGTTAAAACTCCCCAGCCCTGGACTATGGAGCATCTGGTGTGCAGATCTCCCTGGTGCTAATTCCTCCCAGATCAACCTTCATTAGAGCAAATACCTGACAAGTTACAGCTCCTGCGTTTCTTCCTCAGAGTTATATTTAGTTTTATATTTATATTCCTGGTTTAGCTGTATCCTTGTGTTTATTCCCCCAGGCACGTGTTACAGCCAACTCCAAAATGTTGATATGCTCTAGGTGTTGGTGACAAGATGTAAAACCTGCAGGGCTGCTTTTGCAAATGCTGTTTGCACAAGTTTTGCAGTCCCCACCCTGGGAAAAGGTTTGCTTCCATTGCTTTCCTTTAATTTCCATTTGTTCAGTTTAGTAAAAATATCATAAACCAGTAAAAGCAAAGGAAACCTGTGTTCTTCTATGTACTAAGTCTCAAACCTCAATTTTCATTGGTTTCTTCTCTTACAACATGGTAAAAATGTGGATTTCATCACCAGAGCTCACACTGTGGGGCAAAACTTTAGCACTATAAATTGTATATTTGAGTGCAGGGCTCATCCAAAACCACCAGTTTATATGTCCACAGAAGTTAAGTTAGGATTTGGACTTGTTTACACACAAGCTTTACATTAATTTAATTTAACCTAACATATTTCAACCAGAATTTAATTTCAACTAGCATATTTCAACCTGAGCATGTTATTCATTGACTTTTATTTCAGTTTAAAACTTTATTTTGTTGTTGGTTTGGTTTTTTTTTTTTTTTAGCTGAGCTACTACTCTGCATCATCCAACAGCAGCTAAACAGACATTGAAGCTATGAATAAATAAATAGAACAGCACCATAAAAATGCTGAGCAGATCTAAACACACCAGTCTAAAAATGGACCCTGGAATAAATCTTGTGTGTCCAGGGATGCCTGGATTTTAGTGTGGCACCTAGGAAATCTCTAACTCTGCTTTCTCTTGAGAAAAGGATGGAAGATTCCATTCAGCTCTTAGCCAGAGCTGCTTGACACTGATTCCCTGGAGAGAAGGAGCTGGGAGCCCGAGTTCTGCATGGCACTGTGTGACTGCACTATTTTCAGATGGATACTGGGCATCAACAGAGGAAGCCAGTCCTCCTTAAAGGGTCAGAAGAGAATTAGAAGAGACAACAAAACAAGATTCTTTGGGCAAATCAGGCATTTCTGGCCATCCTGGAAGCACTGGCATGTGCATGTTGTCCCATGGCGTTAGAATGAAATCCCTGACTCTCAGCATGTTTTAATGCATGATTCACCATCTCCCCTGTGGGGTTTTTTTTATGTGTTCCCCTTCAGGCTCAAAATCTCCTCTTCTGCGTGAAAACACCTCCAGGAC
This sequence comes from Motacilla alba alba, assembly GCF_015832195.1. Taxonomy (NCBI): domain Eukaryota; kingdom Metazoa; phylum Chordata; class Aves; order Passeriformes; family Motacillidae; genus Motacilla; species Motacilla alba. The sequence continues at coordinate 2,799,213 of NC_052031.1, read as the reverse complement.
ATAAAAAATTTCAGGGGCAGCAATTTAAGAAACAAGGAGGAACGTGCCCCACAACATGAGCTGCCATCTGCAATGCATGGAAAAGTCATCCTTCCCAGAAAACTCATCCACAGAATGGTGGAACCCTGGGTGCTGAGAATTTGAGACTTTCTGTGCTCCAGGCACTGACCCCCAGGAGAACACTGCATTGACCTGAGGCCCTGGAGAAGCTTCCAGAATGGAATGGCAGCACTGGGATTGTGGGTGTGGGGTTTGGATAGAAGTGTGTGATATCACAGGGGGGAAACTCAGAGTTTAAGGGTTTAGAATACAGTAATAAATATAAAACAAGATGAAGGTTTTAGGGCACTGGCTGATCCTTCTTCTTCTCCTTCTTTTCCATGGCTTTGGGTGGTTTTGTGTAATTGGATAAAAAAGTCCCCATTGCAGGCACGGGTGGTTGGTTATTGGGTTAAAAGTGAAAATAATTTACGTGTCATTTCTTAATTGGACAGTTTATCCTTAAAAGGCCTTGTAGAGAGAGATGGGGCTCATTCCACTCCCTCTGCCATGGGCAGGGACACCTCCCACTATCCCAGGCTGCTCCAAGCCCTGTCCAGGCTGGCCTTGGACACTTCCAGGGATCCAGGGGCAGCCACAGCTTCTCTGGGCTCCCTGTGCCGGGGCCTGCCCACCTCCCCAGCCAAGAATTTCTTCCCACTATCCAAACTAATCCTTCCCTCTGTCAGTATAAAGCCATTCCCCCTTGCCCTATCACTCCATGCCCTTCTCTGAAGTCCCCCTCCAGCCCTCCTGGAGCCCCTTTAAAGGCACTGGAAGGTCTCCCAAGACCCTTCTCCAGCTTGAACATCCCACCTCTCTCTGTCTACCTGCACAGGAGAGTCTCTGTTTGTAATCTAGATTGAGGTGTGAGCTTCAATCACATGAATCCTGTGAAAATAATGTTCAAATACACGTTAGAGACAGTGCTGCACCACCCCTGTGCCAGGCTTGTGTGTGTGCAGTGCGCTCCAGATCCTGTGCAGTGCCCAGCACTGGGGGATACTTGACAGGACAAAGTCCCCTAAAGTGCTGTCTGGTAAGAAAAACCCTATTTAAATATGCCCATGTCACCAACAGAGACACAGTTTGACATTTCCATTGCCTGGAGGGAAAATATTTTATGCAGCTGCACATTAGGTTTGTCAAACAAGTCAAGGGAAAAGGAGATCCATCTTGCATCTCATCTCCAGGATGGGGATGGCAAAAGCAGCAGTCTGGAAAGCTCTGCATGCATGAGACACTCTGAACCTTCACTCTCTGTCTCATTCCTTCCAAAAAAATGTTATCAGCCATGGAGGGAAGCAGGAGGACAGGGGGAAAAAAAAGCAGGCAAAAGAGGAAGTTATGAATGTGAATATAAGTAATGAAATTGAAATAGCAAAAAGACAAAGCTGTGATCAGACCAGCTGGATTGTCCACTCCCCCTGACAATGTTGATTGTCTCTCTTCCATCTCATCCTTCACCTCCTGAATGTCTTCTCCTCCTACAATGACTGAAGGATTGGTGCTCTACTGCTGGAAATTACCTTTTCTAGCACAGACTGCAGGGATGTCCACAGGAACTCAGACTGTGTAGGTCCAACTCCCATTTCAAACTGACCAACCCATCTCCTGCTTCTCTCTATCTGTGTCTTTGTATATAAAATGTTAAATAGAATGGATTAAATTGCCACCTTTTATTGGATCAACTCAAAATTGAATAAATCATGTGCAGTTTTGGGTTAGACTTGAATATCCACAATGGTTTTTTTTTTCCATTTCTTTTGCAGACATTTAAGCTGATTATTAGATCTGCTACAGGGTGATACTTCCATTTAACTCATTTTAACTCACATTATCTGACTTGTAGATGTAGAAAAATCCCCCCACATTTATCCTGTGGCATATACAGGCTATTTATTCCTGGTTTTCGTAATTATTATTCACAGTAAGCACTGGCTGCATGGCATTTTGGCATGTGCTGCTAGGATGGGCTTGTCCATCATAAGCAGAATTAAAACCCTTCCAGAGATGCAGCATCAATAGATTTAGGATCCCTTCTTGGCTGAGGTATCCCAAAGGAAAATGATGAAGTTTAGTAGCAGATGATGTCAGAAATATTGGGCAGCAGCAGGGGTCTCTTCTGTAGGATCCATCACTGCCCATCCCAGTGTTTCAGCAGAATTCCCAGCAGAGGGGAAAAATAGTGGAAGGTGGAAAATGGTGACTGAGGGTTGTTTAAATTACCTTGTTTGGTAAAAAGAGACAGTGGAGCAAGGGAGGTTTAAGTCGTGGATAAAGCCAGGCATGCTATGGATGGGAATTCAAAATTCATAAAAATAAGAGCATCTTATGGTCTATGGAGTATCTTAGAGGGGGGTAGGATATCAACCCCCAAAATGTGTTGCCTGTGCCACAATCAGACAACCAACATCCAGTCCAGTGCCCCTGATGACTCTTTCAGATGGAAAATTAGCCAGGAATGCCAGGCTTTGGCCCCTGTAGGATGAACAGAGAGAAACAGTCCTGAAATATGTGGCTGTTTTGAAGAGAATTCTGCCATTTCTGTGCTGCTTGCAGGGTCTGGCAGCAGTGAGGAGCAGCAGGCTGGGCTGTTGACTGTCCCTTAACGCTATCACAGTTGGTGTGTCAAATATGGTTTGGGACCACAGAGGGATTGGAGAAATTCCTGCAGGGTTTGATCAGAAACCCGTCTGCCAGGCTGCCCAGGTCTGTGTGTCCATCCAGGACACAGCAGGATGCTCTCTCTGGGACAGCTGTCCTGCAAAGGCTTCTGGAGTTTGTTGGAAAGTGACCCAGGACTGCTCAGCTCGGTGTGAAATCCCTGGCATTAAATGACATGGGCAGCACAGTCCCTGCTTCTGCAACAGATGGAATGAATTCCAGGCCAGCCTCTGCTTTGCAAACACTCCCAGGAACAGCCTCCCCATCAGCAGTGCTGCCACTGACTCACCACAGCATCCCAAACTCCACGGCATGGCCAAGCACAGACCACAGGGAATGTCCTTGTCCCCATCCCAACCGGCTCAGGCTGCGTCCCAAAGGTCAAAGAGCCAAGTCCTTTGGTGTGAGAGATAAAAGCAGCCCTGTTCCTGCCAAAATGTGCTCTGGGCCATCCCTCCTGGGAAGGTGGTGGGGAGATGGTGGATTTGAAAGCTCCTGGTTGTTTACAGCTCTTGGCTGTGCCTGATATTTGAGTGCTGGATGAATCCCTCAGAACTGTGGGGTCAGAGCATCCTTCCTCCAGAGAAGCTGCAGGATTTCCCTGCAGATCCATCACCAGGCACACACAAAGGGTTTCCAGCCCTCTCCTCCCACCTCTACCTTCCCCACCCTGTGAGGAGTCCCTGAGCCATGCCATGGGCTAATCAATGAAGACACAGCCAGGGGATCCCCATCACTGGAAGTTGTCATTGTCACCTGAGGACTCCTTCCTCCACCTCTCTGCTGCAAGATTTGAGCTTCTCCCCTGTCACTATAGGACCCGAGATGAACAGCATGCACTCTGAAACTTCCAAGGTAAAAAGGAAGGGAAGTTTATTTTTTGACTTTGATATATATATAGAATTTGAAAAGTGACCCTGGATTGGAGGATGAAATTGCCACCTCTCCAACGACACTGATCAAACTAACAGTCCATCAAATTTCTCTCTTCTTCCAGAAAGGAATGCAAAACAGTAATTATTTACAGAAAAGTGCGTGAGAACTCTATCACAAAAAATGTAAACATCAGAAGGCTTAGAAGGACTTAGAAGAACAGGGCGACACTCCCCCTGTCTGAAGTGTTTTCTGCAGGTGTAAAACACAGCTCTTGACAACTTCAGCCCTGCCCATCCCTCCCTGAAACTGGGCCTTTGTGATGATGACAAAAACCAGTCAGGGACAGAAACAGTTTGGTTACAGGAACTAAATTCATCCTGAAATAGGGTCAGAGTGAGGACAGTGCTCTCCCCACATCCCACAGGGCAGCCGAAGAGCTGAGATTCAAGTAGGCTCAGGGTTGGGCACCAGAGCTCCCCAAAACCACCAGGAAATTCGGGTTTTTGTCTTTATTCTGTGGTATAATCTGACATCTGCTGCTGAAAACATCTTCCCATCCATACCATCATTTATTTGTACTGATGGGTTAGCACTGGTGAATTTATGGAGACAGGTAAATGGGAAGAGTGTTTTGCACCACTCTAACATTTTTTAACCTACTCTCATCTTTTCTATCCATATTGCAATTTCCATAATTTTAAAATAAAGTTCAAAGAAAAAAAATCAAACTAATTCTTCAAGTTTGCAGGTGGCCAATGCAGCATTCCAAGATCTTTCTTCCTATTCTTTAATTTGACTCCAATCTAGAGCTTTCCCTGTCTGGCTCTGACCATTTAGCTGCACAGAAAAGGCTCTGAAAATGCAGTTTCAGGCCAGAGAAAACCCTGTGCTTAGAGTTCCTCTTGCAGGATATGTTCCTTTATCCCCCACACATAAAACAGAACAGCAGAAGAAATTGAATTATCAATTCCAGCCTCAAAATAACTCTTGTAACAACTTGCTGCTGAACCAGGTGTCTGAACACTCATGCCAACACCCCAACATGTGCCTGCACACAGAACCCAACTCCCAGCCCCTCCAGGTCTCCTTCTGTGCCAGTTTTCTGATCAAACTCACTTCAGAAATCATCAGTTTCATCTTCCCTCACCTACATCAACGTTTTTCCCTGTGCCCATGGTCATTACAGGCTTTTGTAGCTTTTTGCTCCCTCTAGTTCCCTCTTCAAAGCCAATCCTTTCATTCCCACTCCATTGTCGTGGGAGGACTCGGGACTTTTGACAAAGGAAAATGACAAATTTTATTACAATTCATCTCATCCCCCTCCTTTCCCCTCCCTACCCACTGGCCCAGAATGTGGCAGGAGCTGTGATGCTGCAGGTCAGCACTGGAGGCTGCCTGCCCTCCAGTTTACCTGAACATGGCATGGAATTAATGGATAGCACAGGAAGAACAAAGTGCATCCCTACATCAAGGGAATGCCATAAAAATCACACACTCAGTTCTTTCAGAAAAAAAAAAATCTCCCTTTATTTTTTTTCTTTTTTTTTTTTTTTTGTGGGAAGATCAGTAGAGCTTACAAATCATCCATCCCTCCATATAGATATATTTGGAAACTACTATTCACCCCAAAATAAATCTCTTTGCTGAGCATAAAACCACCTGAGGACTCACAGTAGTTTGAAATCATCTTATAAATATTAGGTGTCTTTGCCTCCTTATCATTATTCATCTCCTGGTGCCATGAAAGCACATAATGAAAATAATCATTAAAAAGAATCTCAGAGAGGACATTATTTGGAAGAACAGGGATCATTTAAAAGCGTGACCTGTCAACCCAAGGGTGCAGCCAATGGAAACTGGGTCAAAAATACAGAGCAAAAGTGTTCAGTGGGCACAGGAAATAATGTCAAACACTGGGAGAATGTTGAAGCTGTACAAGGGCAGAAGTTAGGGGGAAAAGAATTATAGTAAACAAATTTTGTCTTGTTATGTCTGCCAGCCCTCAGAATAAATTTAGGAACTGGGATCAAACTGAAATTTGGATATTTCTGGGTTTTTTTTCCCCTCCCTTACCAAAAGGACATTAACAAAAACCAATGAGAATGGTTCAAGTGGTCTGTAAAGGAAAAAATAATTTCATTTTAGTCTCCTGCAAGGAAGGGGAAGATGTGAACTTCTATATATAAGCAAGGAGAAAGTCAACATGTCTTTAAACAATAGCTTTCAGGACAAAATATGCATCCAAAATGCAAAAAAAAGTGTTTAGAGGGTGGTTGTTCTCCAAAGTTATTGAACATAGACTCTTCCTTTACAAAAAAACTGACTCCTTCAAATAGCCCAACTTTGTTTTGTCCAGGGTTTTCTCTTTTCAGAGTACAATGAAGATCCCCCAGGGAGAGCAGAAACACGCTGAATTTTTTGAGTTTCTGCAGAGGGGAAAATCCCTTTGCGCCCAAAGACCAGAGCTGATGGTTTGCATGCTGGCAGCAGAGCCTTGCAAAGCCAGGCAGGGTTTGTGCTCTGCTTTTCCCAAAGTCAGCTCTTTTCCTTACCCAGCAGTCCCACAGGACACGAGCAGCAGCAGCAAAGCAAACCTGAGCCCACGCAGGCCTGAAATCCATCTAATTAGTCCACCTTTCCAGCCTGCTAATGGTGAATCCAAGCTGAATCCCAACTGGATTTTCCAGCAGCTTGGCTGTGAGAGGAGACTGCTCCCTGCTCCTTCTGTCCTTGGAGAGGAGAAAGCCTGGACAGACACTTAAAGAGTGACAAACTGTGTCTGGACAGATTTGTCCTGCTTACCTAAGTTGAGTCCAGACAGAGGACAAATTAAATCACATTTATCTGCTCCTGCTGCTTGTCAGACCATCATTCCCACTCTGCTTAGCTTGGACAGTGTCACCCTGTCCTCTACAGAACCACACCAAATGAAGAGTCATGGGTAGAATGAGCCCTGTCAGGATGAGGAGAAATGTGAAAATAATAAGTCTTAGAATTATGGGGCTTGCCTAGAAAAAGGTGGAGCACCAACAGCTCCAAGAACTCATCCAGCTGCCCTTGTTCCAGAGGTAGTTTTGCAATGACTTTGCTTGTCTTGGGGCTGGACACTCAGCAGCAGTGCCCACCTGGATCTGCCTTGCCCGTCCTACAAACAGGTACAGCACAAACACATCCCACACGCTCACAGGTACACGCAGACACAGACAGGGGGATAAAACTGGATGTGTGAAATGCCCGTGGCTGTGTGTAAACAAGCTGTCCATGCTGCCTCCTCGGGGAGCACAGAGACACAGGGAGGATGGGGGAAGGATCCTGGGAAGGATCTGGGGAAGGATTAGAGGAATCCTGGGACAGACACCTCAAGAAGTGAAAGAGGTCACAGCATAAAAATAACTCTGTCTCTCCATTCACTGCCCATGGAGTCTCAGGTAACAAATCAGATGAAAATCATCATCACAGAATCATCCCAGAATGGTTTGGGTTGGAAAGGACCTTAAAGATCATCCAGTTCCACCCCTGCCATGGCAGGGACACCTTCCAGTATCCCAGGTTGCTCCAAGCCCTGTCCAACCTGGCCCTGGACACTTCCAGGGATCCAAGGGCATCCAAAACTTTCTGGGCAAGAAGAGGTGTTTCCATAGTAGACAAAAGTTAGTTGAGTTTTCCTCAGTGTGTCTCAGTTTCCTGGGAGCACTTTCCATTCCAACACAGGACACCAGAAGAATACCAAAGCCTGAGGTTTGCAGCCAAAATTCCAAATGGATTTGAAAGACCATGACTGGTTTAGGTCTATTTCTATTCTACCTATAAAGCCTGAGGATCCAGTTATAGAGGTGAAGCCATTAAATTTACAGGCATTTTAATTCTAAGCAATTATATAAACCCTATCTGCTTGTAGAAAAAGCCTCCCTGTGTCAGAGCTAATATTAATTTTAAATCTCCAACCTTTTCAAATTAATGTGAAACTGTAAGTTTCCACATTCTTTGATTAAACATTCTGCTGTGTAATGACTACTTTATTATTTCCCCCCTCCAAATTACTGATTGTTGTCTTACATTACAGCCTCATCGGTACTTATTAAATTAACAAGACTTTGAAACACTTAATGAATCAAAACTCATCAAGTGTTTCCAAAGTTAATAACTAATCTAAAGATTCTTTTTTTTTCTTTTCTCCTGCACTCTAGATCTGCATGTGAATTTATACATTCCCCATACAATCGCTGAGGTTCAGATGGTCCTAATCTCATGAAAGATTTATTACCCCATAGCTCAGTGATTTATTCAACGTTTGCTGGAGCAACACGTAGCATGTGTGAGGAAGGAAGGGAGGGAGGAGGGTCTCTATTTATTATTTCATTTCCAAGCCTTATTCCAAGTTCTTGGGACCTCTCCATGTGTGTGTGTGTGTGTGTCTGCAGACTGGAGCTGAATAACAAATTTGTGGTTGTTAAATTGGAAGTAGAAGCTGGGGGTGCACAAAGGATGGCTGAAATCCAGGGAAGAGTGACTGGATAGTGACAGGGACAGAATAATGGAGAAATTGGTGCTCTGTGTTCTAAAAAAGTAAAACCAAAAGGAAAAGTATTTTTCAGGATTGTGAAAAAGCAACCAAGATTTAACATGATGTTAAGAGGACAATTAATGATGTAGGGGAGATGTGCTTGATAGATTTTTGGGAAGTGTATGAAGGTACAGCATGAAACCCAGCAACAACCAGTAGGACAGCATCCTTATTCCCAGACTGTTCAGCCTGAAGAGGAGAAGGATCCAGGGAGAGCTCAGAGCTTCCGCCAGGGCCTGCAGGAGCTCCAGGAGAGCTGCAGAGGGACTGGGGACAAGGCCTGCAGGGACAGGAGCCAGGGAATGGCTCCCAGTGCCAGAGGGCAGCCATGGATGAGATCTTGGCAATGAGGAATTCCTGGCTGGGCTGGAATTGCCAGAGCAGCTGGGGCTGCCCCTGCATCCCTGCAGTGTCCAAGGCCAGGTTAGAGGGGGCTTGGAGCAGCCTGGGACAGTGGGAGATGTCCCTGCCATGGCAGGGGTGGCACTGGAGGGGCTTTAAGGTCCCTCCCAACCCAAACCATTCTGTGGTTCAGTGAGGTCTTTGGAGAGCAATCCCTGGAGCAGAACCTGTTCCTGGGGAATAGCTTGGTGAGCAGAGCTTTTCCAGTAATCCACTAACTCCAATTATTTCCAATAATTCAGTAACTCCAGCAGAAATGTCTCCTGGTGAGCGGAGCACAGGGAAATGTCCTTCCTGCTCACATGCACCCACAGAGAGGATGGGCTGAGAATGGGAATTACCAGGATGTGAAAGGCAGGAGGAGGAAATGCAGGAGAGGGAAGGGGAGCAGCAGAGAGCTGGCAGGATGGCCACAGCAGCGCATTTCAGGCTCCAGCACCAGAGCAGGCCCAGGTGCTCAGCTGCCCATATGGAGCCTCCTGCAACTCCAGCAGGATTTATGCTCTGTCCATATAAATTGCATATCTCTGCCAACAGTGTGATAAATGTACCCTACAAAGCTCCCTCAGGCCCCACTACCCTTTTCCCCCTGCCCTGCGCCATCTCTGTTCTCAGCTACCTTGGGGCAGCTGGATTTGTGATTATCCACTCCAACACCCCATTAATCTCAGGCTCCCTTTTACACGTGTAGGGAGAGAAATCTTTGTGTAATGACAGCGCTGTAAAACAGGGAGCCTGAAGTGCAGCCCTTCCCAGAAAGAGCTCACGAGCACCTACAGGGGCTGTGAGGAGAGACCAAGAGAGCAGGCTGAGAGCAGAAATCCAACCCAGCCATATGGGGCTGGGTGACAAAACCCATCAGGCGGATACAGGAGAGGGGAAATCCATCCGCAATTTGTGCTGCAGCAGCTGAGACCCCAGAGTGGCCTTTTAACTGGATTTTACACCAATTCTCTCTGATGCATTGTGAGGAGAGAGGCAGGCGCAGAAGGGCCGTGGTTCAGCCCTGCAGGCAATTGTGGAAGAAAATGCAATTACATCTGGCTGCTGAACTTGCCCTTGCCTTCCCCTGGCTGTACGAGCTGTGCTCCCGCCTGGGAAAACATCCATGCAAAAGGAAGGGATTGGGATAGATGGCCCTGCCATTCCTATCAGTGACCCCATGCCCAGGCTCCCTATTCCCTGGAAAATATGTTCACGCTGTTCCAACCACAGAGTTCTTGAATTTTCTGGGTTCCCAGATGAAGGGAGGAATGATGAATCTGACTCCATGTTCTCAGAAGGCTAATTTATTATTTTATGATACTATATTTTATTAAAGAGTACTATACTAAACTATACTAAAGAATACAGAAAGGATATAGACAGAAGGCTACAAAGAGTGATAATGAAAACTTGTGATTCCTTCCAGAGTCCCGACACAGCCTGACTGTGATTGGCCAAAGAGTCAAAACAATTCCCATGAAACCAATGAAACAATCACCTGCTGGATAAACAATCTCCAACCACATTCCAAAGCAGCAAAACACAGAAGAAGCAATGGAGATAATATTGTTTTCCTTTTTCTCTGAGGCTGCTCAGCTTCCCAGGACAAGAATCCTGGGCAATCGGGATTTTTCCAGAAAATATGACGGTGACACAGAATAATTGCAATCTGGGCAGGAGGAGCTTGGCCCAGCCCTCACTGCCCACCACTTCTCACAGAAGACTCTTGTCCCACACTCTGGAGACATTTTAGAGGAGTTTCTCCACAGACTGCACTGGAATTCCACCCCTGAACTCCTCACTTCTCCTCCTGCATGCTCATCAAGGTGTAGGAGGGTGAACATCCCATGACCAGGTGTCACAAGAACCACCACGGCTGGAGGACGAAGCAGAGGGAAGATGAATCCTCTGTCACAATCCACCCAGCCAGGCTTCCTTCCATAGGATCAGGGTTTACCTCAGGAGGGGACTGGAACCAAATTCACCCCTAAGATCTCAACCACATCTGCAGCACACTGGTTTGGGCAGGAAAATTCCCTCTGCCTCTTTTCCCTGTTCCTCAAAGCAGTGATGGTGTTCCTTCCCTCCTAGTGAGTTAATTAATTAATGCACGTGACATGAATTACCATTCTCACCTTCCCTGCTCCAGCTATCCCTCTTGATCCAGAGCATTCATTTGTCCTGAATCACCAAGATCTGGACTGAAACTGGAACAAGCTGGAACTGAGCTTCATCTCAGTAATTTAGCCATGTTTCCTTACAGATTCCCAAATAAGAGTGAAGTCCTTGAAGTCCTGGTGCTCAGCACTTTTATCAGACCATGACATGTGATTTTCTGAAGGTCAGAGATGAAGTGACTCGTCTGCCTTTCTGGCATAGTGTCCTCACAGCTGGTGAGATGTGAAACCAGATGTCCTCACCTCCAGGTTGGTGTCTCACCCCAGAGATGAAACCCCTCCAAACCCAAAGCTGTCTTACTGAGGGTTGAGCAGGAATTTGGATGTGGAGCCACCAAGGAGGCAATTTTGAGCCAGAGACAACACAGAGCCCTCCAAAATACCCCAACCTGCCAGCAGTGTCAAGTAGTCCATAAATTATCCTTGAAGCCTTCTGGTTTTAATCAGTCCCAGTCCCTGATTACTCTTGGAACGTGACTCCAGGCCCCTGCATGGAGTATTTATCTTGCATTAATTAGATTAGAAAAGCAGGGGTATTCAATACACCAACTAATCAAGTCAAGGGATCAATACAGCACGTGGCAGAGCCTTCCAATGTCCTCACTCTGCGAGATGACAATGAATCTGTTCCAGAAGGTGCTCAAAATAACCCTGGGTGACTTAACAGAGGGGAATTCTGAACTTTCATCTGTCTCCCCACTTGGGAAGAAAGAAGTGGAGCTGGGGTATAAATAACCATTCCTGCAAGGCAGAACTGGTGGGGCTGAGCACCAAACACAACTCCAGGTCTTTGGCCATTGTGGAAGGGTAGCCAGGGCTTCAGGAGCATTAATTACAGCTAACCAAGGTGCCTGGTAACCCTGAGGCAGCAGCTCCAGGTCTTGTTGTCAGGAGGGTTTTCTCATCAGTTTTGGTGCTCTGTGGTTTAGTCGTTGGGCCATGACAATACTGAGTTATTTGATGAGGAGTACAAAAATAAATTAAAGCAAAAAAAGAAAAATTACTTAGCAGCAGCCATCAGCAGATGATGGAAGTGCAGCCTGCTCTGTTCCAGGCAATGATGACTTACCCATGGAGGAATGGGCTTACTGAGCATTTCGGGGCACTGTTTATTATGTTACAGGGCTGAAGGGTGGGGGGGAGTCCTGCCTGAAAGACAGAAACACAAAGAAAGGTGACCCCGAGTTCACATCAGCACTGAACTGGGGCTGAGAGCCTGTCTGGTGAAGCCCTGTGGGCTCCTCAGGACTTACAAGAACAGTCTGCAGAGCTGTTCCCACCCACAAGCCATCCCCTGACACGGATGAGTAGAGCAGAGCCCCTGAGCTGCAAGCGCAGATTTAATGTGAAAGACTGTCCAAGCAACCTTTTAACCTCCTGATTTCCTCTCCCCCTCTCCAGAGCTTTCCTCACTGTTAGAAAATAAGTTATTTGAAGAAGGGAAGCTGCTGTTAAATCAGTAGCTGCTCTCTGATATTCCACATCCTATTAAATTGTCATGTTGGGTAGAGGGATGCTGGTTCCTTGTTTATAGCAATAATAAGGTGAAGATGGGGAGCTCTCACTCGATTCTGTCTTGTGTTTCTGCCCATTTGTTTCAAGCCTTATATTCGTCCAACATGACTTCCTAAACCAGATCACCCATTTCCATTGAACCATGGAATGGTTTGGGTTGGGAGGGACCTTCAAGGTCATCTCATTCCAGCCCCACTGCCGTGGACAGGTATTTGCTGGGAAATGTCCCAACAAAGGCAGGAATGATGAATCTGACTCCATGCTCTCAGAAGGCTAATTTAATACTTTATAATACTATGTTATATTAAAGAATACTAAACTATACTAAAGAATACAGAAAGGATACAGACAGAAGGCTAAAAAGATAATAATGAAAACTCGTGACTCTCTCCAGAGTCCTGACACACCTTGGCCCTGATTGGCCAAAGAGTGAAAACAACTCACAGCAGAATCCAATGAAACAATCACCTGTGGGTAAACAATCTCCAAACACATTCCACATGAGCACAACACAGGAGAAGCAAATGAGATAAGAACTGTTTTCCTTTTCGCTGAGGCTGCTCAGCTTCCCAGGAGAAAAATCCTGGGCAAAGGGATTTTTTTCAGAGAATGTGAATGCTACAGACAGGGACACCTTCCACTAAAGTGTGGAAATAATGCCTCAAACCTAACTCAGAGATTATCCTTCACTGAGAAATTCATGTGAGGGTGAAGACTCTGCCACCTGCCTCAAAAAGATGGGGAAATTGTTCCCATCACTCACTGTCTGGAGGGAAGTGGAATTTCTGCGTAAGCAGCATCTTTGTAAAATAATTAACTTTGTTCCTCTTCTTCTGAGCATTTGCTTCACAGGAATCCTGACCAAAGGGGCTGCATTAAGGGAAGTCTGGCAGTCATCTCCTCCATCCCCCTGGCTGGAGCTCCATCCCAGCCCTGCAGAGCTGGATGTGCTCCCTCCTCCCTCTCCTGTCAAACGCAGAAGTTGTGCAGCCTCTCTGCAGATCGAGCTCCCACTCCAGTTAATTTTCTCTCTCCCTGTGCAGCCCGCAGCAGTTGGAGCCTGCACTGAGATGTAATGATCTCCTGTTTTTGTTCTTGTGAGTCAGACTCTGCTCAGTACAAACCTCTGAGCTAATCCCAGCGTGAACAGCTGTTTCTGGCAAAATGAGGGACAACAGGCAGACAAAGCTGCTCTGGCTGTTTGTTTCCTTCTTCTTCAGGATCTAAATCTTCCCAGTTAAAGTTCTTGAGGACGGCCATTAAGTTTATTGAGCTTGCAGGAGGTCTTAGCTACAGCTCACTGTTTTGTGCTGGGCTGTTTAGGGCAATGCTGCAACCATTTAAGAACCTGGTGGGAGGGGAGAGAGGATTGCAGTTGAAGGGTGAGGGGTTTTTTCTCCCAGGAATTATCATTAAAAACAAAGTCCTCTGCAACTGGAAACATGGTGAATGTCAGAGAAGAGATCTCAGTAGTCACAGCCACTGAAGGCTCTGCTTCCATTGGCTTCCGTGAGAAATCTTGTCAGAAAAGGCTGGATTAACAAGATTTGGTGTGCCCAGGTGTTGATAGGCATTGAGAATGAAGGAGCTCCTTTTCCCTTTACTAACTGTGTGGATCACATGAAAACACAGGGCTAGGGATGAGATAAAAACCCTAGGTCTGATCTTTGCTACAGTTTTCCATAATGAAAAGCCTCTCCTGGTCTCTTCTCAGCTTCCAGCCTGGGCAGGAGAGGTGGTGATGTACCCCAAATTGCATGGCAAATACAAGCCTAAGGCAGAGATCTCCAGTGCCTTGGTCCCCTCTACTCTCTGCTTTCCCTGTCAAATCCCCCCAAAAAAGCAAGAAGAAACTGCTTTTCCTCTCCTCTCACAGATGTTGGGAGAAAAGGGATGATGAGGAACGTGCACACGCCAGGGTCACTACATGGTGTATCCTTCTAACTCACTCTGTTCTTACTTCATCTTTCCTTCCTGGGAGCAGCTGATTTATCTTTATTATCCTCCTCTGTTGTCACTGTCATTAAATTTTGTTGAGCCAAGAGACTCCACTGTGTGCTTTAGTAATTCGATCAGAAGGGAGGGGAAGCAGAGCTGAGGTAATAGGCAGCATGGAAGAGGTCAGGAGGAGCAGCCAGTGGCACATTAAGGGAAATACAGATCCGGGTTTGCTTGGAAATGCTGATCCTGGAGCGTGCCTGAGCCATGGGCAGCAGCAATCGGGAGCAGCAGCGACCCTGTGCCCCTCTGCTTTGGCTGCCTCATCTCCCTAAGACCTCATCTTGCAGGGATGTCACATCCCAGGCTTTACTCTGTCTTTACCAATGCAAACCAGCCCCTGGAATCAACAAGGGAAGGGCTCAGGCAGTGCTTTTCCCGGCTCCCTGTTTTTCACGCCGTGTGAATTTGTGGGTTGTTTCATTTTAAGCATCAGCCACCGAACGAGCCCGTGGCAAAGCAGTCATTTATCTCTGCTATTTTATTTATGTGGCAAGGTTTCCCTGCTGGGAGGAGAATCCCACGGTGTTGTGCCCTCAAATTGGGCCTGGCTGGGATGGAGTTAATTTTCCCAGATCCCTCGCAGTGCTGGGGACTGGCAGATGGGAAGGTGTTGGTAACACTCCAGTGTTTTGGCCACAATATCAAGGCTGTCTCTCCAACATTTCCCCCTCACCAGCAGGCCGGGGGTGGGCAAGATCCTGGGAGGGGACACAGCCAGGATAGCTGTCCCAAACTGACCAGAGGGATATTCCAGACCATATGGTGTCTGCTCAGCAATAAAAGCTAAGAAAAAGGAGGAAGAGGAGTTGGATTTGTTAGTAAAATATTTGTCTTACAAACTGCCAGACATACTGAAGTCCTACTTCCTGGGAAGTGTCTGGACATCACCTGCTGATGGAAAAGAGAGGAAAAATCTTTTGTTTTCCTTTGCTTCTGCGCACAATTCTCGTTTCTGCTTTATTTAACTGCCTTTATGCTGACCCACCAGTTTTTAAAATCTCATTTTGAGTCCTGCTGAGGAGGGGAGTGATGGACTGGAGGGTACCTGGTGTCCAGCCAAGGCCAGCACACCCCAACCCTGCTGCACACGTGGAGTAAAAGACATTCTGGTCCACATCTAAATGATGAAAGTGCCAGAAAATTCAGGGAGAAAGGAGCTTCAAGGCACTGGAAATTGAATAGATTGATCTCCTACAGATCAGAACACCAAAGAGAGAAAAGAGAAATGATTTACCCCGAGGTCAGTGGCAAAGCCCTGTTTCTGGAAGGCCAGGCCCAGCAGCCTGGTTGCCAATGCAGGCTCAGAGATGAGACCCTGAGCACCCTGGTCTGCTGGCCAGTGTCCCTGCCATGCTTGGACTGCATGAGCTTTAAAATCCTTCCAACCCAAACCATCCAGTGTTTCTGTGACTCCATGGGTAACCTCAGCCCCTCAGGTACAACAAGAAGATAACCCTGAATGTCACTTTTTTGGCGCTTCTAAGGCAGACCCTCAAAAAGCCCACACAGGTTTGGGGATTTTTTTGTCATTTTGTTCCGGGTTAATTTTCCCTCATTACACTGGGTAATGTTATAAAGTGTCTTGTGGTCAGACACTTCTGTCCATGCAGCAGCCCCACCCCAGGTACTCACCTGGATGTGCGTGATAAGAAAACTGCAATTTGCTAATTAGACAGCCACATAAAATCATATTATTATGGTCCACTGCACAAACCCCTCACATGTTTAGCTATAGATGCAGATACAAAGAGGACACAGTTCATCTGGTGTGTTATAAATGGCTGTTTAGAATGAAAAAAAAGCAAAAAAAGCTCACCAGGAGCCCCAGTGACCAGTCCTGCTCTGGAGAGAGGTGACAAGAATCATCATTTGTGTTGGATTATGAAGGGAGCCTGCACATCCAAACAGAGGGTTGGATCTCTTTTTTTACAAATATTCAACTGGATTATCTTTGAGGTCCCTTCCAGCCCAAATCATTCTATGATACATGTACAGATAGAAAGAAACTACAACTCTTTGTTCCTGTTTCTTGCCTTCACATGCACACGCTCTCTCACAAATTCAAGTACACACACACACAAACTTCATGGGCTCCCTGAAAAAAAAAAAAAAAATTATATAATGAGAATATAAAGATCTCCCAGATCCCACATGCACTCCAAGCTATCTAAAGTCTGGCACAATAAACTGCAATTTCTTCAGAATAAATTATTTATTAGTTTTTGAGGTTTTGGGAGTTAATTTTTTTTCCTTGAAGCTCGTAAAAGCAACAATGAAAAATTACTCCAGAATTTATTCTTTCTGCATGCTGGGAGAAACACTGTGTGTCTCTGTACATATGCAGATATAAAGCAGACCATGCTGTGATCTTATGTTGTTATGAGCAGACTGCAAGTTCCTGCATGCCACAGAAAGAAGCAAAAATGCCATAAAAATTAAAGGAGCAGCGCAGAATTGCAGTATTTTTGTGGGCACATTAAAAGGAAGAGGTCCAGTTTGCTTTGGATACTGGAAATGGCTGTTCACTTTCAAGTTATCTAGGCTGGAGGTGATTTTTGCCAGATGATCTCCTCTCTACCTTCAGGCACTGAGATGCTGTGCTAGACCTGGGACACTGCCCCAGAGTGTGACAAAATGCACAAAATGTGATTAGGCCTGCCCTAAAAGGCCACTAAAGTGCACAAAACTCCAGTGAAGACCCCAGTATCCTCTTAATTCTTCACTGCAGTCTCCTCTCTGGCCACAATCCTTACTTACCCTGCCCAAAGGCTCCCCATGGTCCCAGGCTGGTTGGTAGCAAGACCACACTGGATATGCCAAAATCTCCACAGATCTGAAGTTATTTTTCAATTTCCCTGCTCTCCTGCATCTCTGTTATTCCATTCACAGGCCATGCCCAGCTTCCCCACTGCACCTCTACCAAAGCTTGACAGCACCTTTGAGGTTCCAGTTATGATGGTAAATGGAGATCATTTACGTTTTCTTTTCCTTCAATGTGGTTCAAACTTTAAGCCCATCTTTAGCTGTTTCTAGATCCTTAGCACTTGATCTGGGCTTTTTGTTAAATGTTACACAGGAGCCTGAAAATGTTTAAAAAAATGCATGGATGTGGCTTTTAAGGACATGGTTTGGTGCTGGGCTTGGTGGTGCTGGGTTAATACTTGATGATCTGAGAGGGCCTGTCCAACCCTAATGATTCTGTGATTTGGAGAACAACTTTACTTTACAACTTTACTTTTTGAACCACTTGTTCAAAAAGAACAGCTTTGCTCTTTTTGAAGAACAACTTCATGCATTGAAACACAACTACAAGGTTTAACAGAATATCCTCCAACATCTAAGGATCAGCAGCTGAATCAGTGCAGTGCCCAGGAGGTTAGAGGAGGATGGAAATAACCCAGGAGATGAACAAAACTTTAGGAGGAATGTCCTGATCCCTGCTGCAATTTGTCCAGAAGAAGCAAGCCAAGGAGCTTCCACACCTCAGCTCCCCCAGGGAGCCATTCCCAGAAATTCCCTGCTTCCCTCTGTGCTTGATGCACTCTGAGAAACAACCCCACAAAAGTCCTTGAAGGGCTTTGCCATGGATCACTGATTTTTCCTAATTTCTCTGGAGTTCTTTGTCAGCACTTTCACCTCTGGGATCCCCGGGCACATTTCCTACAGCAGTGATGTGGGTTTGGGTCTTTAAAGCCTTGGAACTGAGGGCTAGAAGGCTTTAATTAATGGAAGATTCGCTGCAGCCATCCTGGCACCCCTTGATATCTGAGCCATGCTGCTGATTCCAGGTGGGTCATCTCCTAGAGCGGGGTCTGTGTCCCTGGGGTGTGATGTCCCCTTCACACAGTGCCTGGGAGCCAGAAGAGAAGAAGGTGACAAGAAAATCTTGATAGCTCTGAAGTGAAGCACAGCTTCAGTTTGCCAGAATGTTCAGTCCAAGCACTCAGACTGAAAACTGAAGAAGTGATATAATTATGTGACTTCTCAGAATCCATTTCTGGCCATTCTTTGGGTAGCAGACCCCAAAATCATCACTGTTCAGGCCACCTCAGATGCACAGAGCAACGACTTGGGCAAGCTGGGGACAGAGAGAAATGAAAGGGGAAATGCTGCACCCTCCCAGAGGGATGAGAATTCATTCCCTGAGGAAAAAAATGTGTTTATTGCCCAGCAGAGACAAAGCCACACGCTGCCACTGAGGCAGAATGATTGGAATAATTGTCCACAACCTGGTCTCTGCTTTGGGTGTGAGCCTTGGACAAAAATCTGAGCTGCTTCTTGGTGGCAGAGCCAGAGTCTCCAACATGTCTATAAGGATCACAGGGAATCCTGAGGAGGAAAAACACAGACACTGGAGACAGCCAAGATCCCTTAGCTGTGCTATAGAGGAGACTTGAAGTAAATTTTGACAGACATTGCAAATAACTCCCTAAAATGAGCTGCTTTGGCTCTCTTTGCAAAGCACTGCTGTTGAAGCAGCCACTGCTGAGGGTCCCTCATGTTATCCTAAAGTTGGACCTGCAGGAAATCAAGTGCATTTCACCCAATTCCCACCAATTTCCCTCTCCCACCACCAGCAGGAGTCTGGATGCTTTCTTTGGATGCTTTATCTGCTTCACCTGCTCAGAAGGGATGATGTCCCCAGATTCCTCCCTCTTGGATGGGTTTGGATGGTGCCAGCTCCAGGCAGAGGTTAAAAATGCTGCCTGCAGCCCTTTTTTTGGCAAGGAATTCACAGCTGCAGCTCTGCTGTGCTCCCCTCTCATTGATAAAAGGTGTCCCTTCTCACAGGGCTCACAGAGATAAGTGCTTGAGGGATGCCCTTGGTGCGTTTGCAGCTTTGCCCCAGTAGTTTTATGGTTATTGGCTGTAGCTGCAGCTTTCTCAAAGGAAGCCAGAATTAAAATAGCTTTCTATATTCCTTGAGTACCTTCCATCATCCCTTGGCAGCAGCCATCCCTTCACATCCTCCTCTCAATGATGTTACTGGCACCGAGCACGGGGCCCCACCATTCCCAGCTCTCTGATGCACTTAATTAAAGCAGAATCACTCAATAATTCTGTTGTGCTTTCCTGGGCATCTGCTTGTTCACCTCTCCTGTGCACAGGCAATTAATTTTTAGCTTTTCCTGTACAAAGGGATTGAAATAAGAATATTAATTCCAGCCCAGCAGGAGGGAAGGAGGACATTTTGCTGGGGGGGTGAGTCCACCTGCAGGGCTCTGCCCCTGGGTTGGGAGTGCAAAGTTGCCCAAAGGCTTCCCAGAGTGCTGGGAGTTGGAAGCAAGGGAAGGTTTGGGAGATGAAACAGTTTTCCTCTCCTGCTCGATTCCATTAATTCTGAGATTAAATTAATAAGCATGTTCCTGCCTGGAAACCTCACCAAAATCAGTGGCTCTGGGTTTTGCATAGGAATAAATGCCAGACCTTGCTGCAAGGAGCTTTTTGTGGCCTTTAACGACTTGTGGGGGATCACATGGAAACTACATAGAAATCACAACCCCAAAACTCCTGATTTATGGGCTGGGGTGTTTTCATGAGTTCATACCCTCACTCTCAAGCTTAAATAAAAATAAAACAAAAAAGAAGGCAGGACAGAACCATCATTTTCCCCTGGCATTTATTGAAATGTCATCTGAATGAGGGCAAACAATGCCTTCTGCTCCTTTGGGTAACTGATATGGACGAAAGTCCATAAGAACAAGAAAACTGCAGCTCTGATCTACTTAATGGATACTAGAGGCACAAAAATGCTTTCAAATGCACACAATTATTTTTTCCTCAGCTAATTGAGGGGGGGTGAAAGCTTCTTTCTAGGAAATATGGTAATATATATTGATCAGAAAAAATAAGCTTCTGTACCAAACCCTGAGCACGATGCAAGGTTAAGGGACTTTAATTAATGAAAAAGCTTTTTTATGAAATGATGCCACCACTCAGGGAGAGTGTACACTGTGACCTCCAGTTAAGTGGAGACACCTTTTAAATATGACACTGCTCATACCAGCATCACTCACTCCCTTTCTTGGCCACATAAATATTGATCAGACCTCCTGCCAGCCCAGGCTGCCCTGCTGAGCTGACCACCCCAAAAATGTCAATCCCAGACAGGGATGCCTTTCAGACAGGCCACAGATCTGTGAAGGCATCAACCAGCAGTTGGGTGGGATAAAATCTGCAATGGAGAGTCAAACTGGGGTTGCCCCATCCCTGGAAGTGTCCAAGGCCAAGTTGGACAGGGCTTGGAGCAGCCTGGGATAGTGGGAGGGGTCCCTGTCCATGGCAGGGGGTTGGAATGAGATAATCCCTAAGTCTCCTCCACCAGAAAACATTCTGGGATTCTGTGAACAAATTTAAAACAACAATAAAGATGCACTCACAAATCCCATGCCCTTTGCTGCTCAAAACTCTTCCTCTGCATTTATTTTAGGTCCAGACTCCCACAGTTAGCAAACACCCAAGCTGCCATTGAAATTAAAGTCTCCCAACTCCCCTTGAGCACCTGGATTTATTTACTAGCTGCTACAAGCACGAACAGAAACATAAATTAGCTCCTTTTTTCACTTATTTTGAAACCTGCCCAGCTCGCCTTGCAAATGGAAATATAATGAATTTCAACTTCAATCAGAAACAAGTTCTTTAATTGTTCAGTATATTAGAGCTGCACTGTTTACAGGATTATTCTTTCTTAGGAGGCACAGCCAACTTAGACTGAGTCCCTGATGGTTGGCAAATTGGCAGAAATCTAACCTGCAGCAGTGACTTTGCTACCTGCAAGGCAATATATTTACCTCTACCCCACTGGGATCCTTCTGCAGCTCAGACTTGTGGGGGACAGACGTTAAATTGCCCAAGGAGGCAGAATGACCATGTCCAAGGGCAGGATGGAGCCTTTGCTGCAGAATTCAACTGAGAAGCTGCAGTAAAGCAGGGAAGCAGAGACACATTTGTCTCCTATTACCAATATATGGCTACAACCCTGCCTAAAATCTCACCTGGAGCTTCTTTTCCCAGCAGGACTGATGAGACCCACTCGGGATGGAGAGACAAGATTATCCTGCACTGATCTCCAGTGGGAAGAGGAATGTTTGTCATGGAAAATTGCTGATGTGTTTGCGTTTCTTGCAACATTTTTGCAGTGCCCATGGTAACTTTTGGCTGTCCAAATTCCCTAGAGAGCCAGGGAGAGCCAAATGGGGAAGGATTGCTGTGTGCTGGAACACACACCAGGCTCAGAGGCTGAGTTTAGAGAGAGGAACCCAACAAAGAGCCTCATTAAGGCAGGCAGGAGTGGACAGCACAAAACAACTCTCCAAGAGGAGCACTCCCTCCTCCTCCCACGTTTTTATCTTGCTTCTGCCACTGTGCAGCGAGTTTGGGAGAGGCCAGCAGAGTCCAGGGGAAACTCAGAGAAAAGCAACATTATCCATTGAAACATCAGACAAATATCGACTTCTCCACTAAGGGCTTACTCAGACGCCCTCAGAGAGTCAATATTTGGTGGGGAGCATTAAAATTTCAGAGCTCCTTGGCCAAGGTGACTTTCTACAAGCAGGAGTGATGTCTCTCATGGCAAACCTGCCCACCAAAGCCTGCCAGGTGTGGGCAGAGGTGGTTCAGCTTTCCCCAGCCCCAGGTCTGCCCCAGGCTGACAGCAAAGCAACATTCACCTGGATGAGAATGGAAATCTAGAGATGAAAATCCTCCTGCTTGGTGCTTAAGTAAGAAGTCCAAGGTCCCAATAAATCCATCAGAAAGGTGGAAAAGGAAGGGCAAGTCTGGACACTTCATGAATAGACCTGATCATTCAGACACACTGAAAGGTGAATTTTGGGCATTTTAGCCCATGAGCACACACTCTGTAAAGGCCAGAGTCACTTCCAGCTGCAGAGAAAAGGGAGATTTTATGCTCTGCAGGAATTGTCAGTCCCCAAAAGCTTTCAGGAGCTCATGACTGCATTTCCTGTGCATTACATCCCATTATGCAGATGCCTTAAAGTAAATGTAAATCACATCAGGACTAATTGTGAAGGGCTTTCAGTGGTGAGAAGCAAAGTGCTTTGAGATGGCTCCTGACACTCCACCAGACTCATGTCTTTGCCCTCTTCCCCTCTCCCTGCCTCCCCTCATCCACGTCCTGCTGTCCTGAGCTCTGGCAGACAAGGCCAGCAGGGCTTCCTGGGTTAATTAAATCAGCCTCATTTGCTGTCTGGAGCTACAGTGACAAATATATTGCCAAGTGAGGGTGGCTCAGGGCTCCCCGAGCCTGTGCTGGCGTTGTCACCCAGCTGGAGTCACCACAGCCCAGCGCTTTGGTTTTCCAGAAAGCCCCAGCACTGCATTGGTGCAGCACTGTTGGAACCCGGGCTGCTGAGAGTTTCAGACTTACTGTGCTCCAGGCACTGACCCCCAGGAGAACACTGCAGTGACCTGAGGCCCTGGAGAAGCTTCCAGAATGGAATGGCAGAACTGGGATTGTGGGTGTGGGGTTTGGATAGAAGTGTGTGATATCACAGGGGGGAAAACTCAGAGTTTAAGGGTTTAGAATACAGTAATGTCTATAAAGCAAGATGGAGGTTTTGGGGCAGTGGCTGGTCCTGCTTCTTCACCTTCTTCTCCATGGGTTTGGGTGGTTTTGTGTAATTGGATAAAAAAGTCCCCATTGCAGGCCTTGAGTGGTTGGTTAGTTATAAAATAAGACTCCAACACAGCAGCACATTTTCACTTCCCACTCTGCTGGAAGGCTCCCCCTTGCCTCCTTCCTTTCCTAGGCTGGAATGAGATGTCAGGGATGATTGGGAAGACTGAAAGGGACAGTTTCCCTCCTCCCCACTCAGGCTGTGAATGCCAGGTTAATTTTATTAGCCCAGGCACTCCATTATCCCCAGAGCCCCTCGGCAGCCTCCCATCTGTGGATGCATTACTGGAATGGTGCTGTGCCCTGCCAGGCACAGGCTGCCTTCCAGCCCAGCCATGCTTCCCTGGCAGATAAGGTGATCCTGCTGGGTTTGGATATAGAAATGTCTAAAAGTGCCAGGTAATGCCTCTGTGACATGACTTTCACAGAATCACAGAATGACCAGGTTGGGAGAGACCTTCAGGACCATCGAGTACAGCCCAGCCCCAACAGCCCAGCCAGACCCTGGCACCCAGTGCCACATGCAGGCTTTGGTGACACACCCAGGGATGGTGACTGCAGCACCTCCCCACACAGCCATCCCAGAGCTTTCTCCCCTTTCTGGAAAAGCTTTTTCCTGCTCTCCAGCCTGAGTTTGCCTTGGCCCAGCTCGAGGCTGTGTGCTCTGGCTGTGTCAGTGCTGCCTGGAGCCAGAGCCCAGCCCAGCTGAGCACAGGCACCTTTCAGGAGCTGGGAGAGCGATGAGGGCAGCCCTGAGTCTCCTTTCTGCAGGCTGAGCACCCCCAGCTCCCTCAGGGCTCCTCTCAGGGTTTGTGTCCCAGCCCCTCTCCAGCCTCGCTGTCCCCTCTGGACGTGCTCGGTGTCCCGAGGTCCTTCCAGGCTGAGGGCCAGAGCTGGGCACAGCCCTGGAGCCGTGCCCTCAGCAGTGCCCCGGGCAGGGCACGGTGCCCTCCCTGCTCCTGCTGGCCGCACCGTTCCTGGCACAGGCCGGGTGTCACCGGCCTTCCTGTCACCAGGGCACACTGCTGGCTGTGTCCAGCTGGCTGGGGACCAGCACCCCCAGGTCCCTTTCCTCTTGCTCTCTGGCCTGGCAGGAATGTTGGAGCAGATCTCCACATGTGCAGCAGGTCCAGGTACTCTGTTCTATTTTTGATGAACTCGTCCATCATCTTCCTCATCATCTCATCACAAACCTCTTGTGTGGTGGGGAAAGGAACCTTATTCACCCCCAGCCTGCTCCAAATCCCACACAAAGGCAAGGGCAGTTTGTTAGGAAAACGCTGGAGCCCTTCATGAAATCTTTGAAGAAATCACTAATAACATATAAATATTATCTGTTTACATATCATAGAAGGGTTTGGGTTGGAAGGAATCTTAAAGATCATCTCATTTCTTAAAGATTATCTCATTTCACCCCTTGCCATGGGCAGGGACACCTTCCACTATCCCAGGCTGCTCCAAGCCCCATCCAACCTGGCCTTGGACACTTCCAGGGATTCAGGGGCAGCCACAGCTTCTCTGGGCATCCTGTGCCAGGGCCTCACCACCCTCACAGCCAAGAATGTCCTCTTAATATCCAGTTTAATCCTGCCCTCTGTCAGTGTGAAGTCATTCCCCCTTGTCCTGCCACCACATGCTCTTGTCTATACATATATATATATATATATATATATATATATATATACAAAATATGTATATTTATGTATATTTAATAATAAATAAATAACTTCATCACTTCCCTGTTCCACATGACTACTTTCATGGTCAACAGGAGAAAAAAGCACCATCCCAGGCTAAGAACAAATCACGGAGCCAGAAATGTTTTTGGGGCAAAATTTTTTTTTAAAACCCCGCATTAATATCTTGGAGAGGCAGGATGGCAGAAAATAAATAACAAATGCAAGCAGAAGAATAGAATTGTCCCTTGAAATTCACAGGGTATTTCCAAGGACCTGTCCCAGCTGAGCAAAAAACAATTCATCTGCCAGTACAAATGCTTTTTTCTCTTTTTCCAGGATCCTGGGGTAAAACTGTCAATGCTTAAACCTACAAATAGTCCCTCTGCTTGAAGGAAAAATGATTCCAAAGTGCAGTTGTCATGTGTGAATCCTCCCTCCTTCCAAACAACACAGGAGGAAGCAAAAAAAAGGCCACAAACCCGAAAATACCCATCAAACACAAATACTTGAGTGATTTAAAAGATCTTTTTGCATCTCCACCATTTCCACTGCTCCCAAAAGTGTCAGAGCACTGAAGACTGGGGAAATGAGACCCTACAAATTTTGGGCTGTGCAAAGTTTGTGCCACAAAGAAGCAGCAGCTGGATTGGTTGTCAGCTGAAAAAGAAAATCTGGAAAAGAGGAAGGGGGGGATGTTGAGTTGTGTGGGAGCAGGGATGTTTGCCACGAGCACTTTTGTCTGTTTAGCTATGAAAATTAATGAAAATAAATCATCAGGAAGGCAATAAGTGGGTCTGCAGTGAAGGAATGCTGATCCACTGTTTACACATCTAATGTTTGTTTGGAGACTCCACAATCTCCACGGGATGCTTCAGTGCATATGGTGGTGTCACTGTATTGCCTTTTCCCTTTTTATTTATTGATCCAACATATGAAAGTGTTCCCCAAGCCCGGGATTGGTTTCCAGAGGTTCCTGTTGGTGGGAGGAGGGTGCACCTCAAGAAAATCAGTCCTTGAAGAAAAAAAACTTAGCAAATGGAGAGTTCTCATGGGTAACAGCTGTAACCTCTGAGGCTGTGTCCCTGTTGTGAGATAAAAGAGGCCAATGACCCCCACATTTTATTTTCTCACCTTTTTCCAAAATATTTGGTTGATATATCCCCCTCCAGAGGCTGCAGCCAGCTCTTCCAGTGGGCTGCTTCAGCTTTCCCCAAACATGGTCCCACTCTTCTCTTTGACTCCTGTTTATAACAAGCTCTTCATCAATATTTTAAAGGTTTAACTGGCACCACAAGGGAAAAAAAAATGCTTGACAGCTTGCAATGGCTCCTGTCCTGTGAAGTATCATAGAATCATGGAATGGGTTGGAAGGGACTTAAAGATAATTTAATTCCAACTCCTGTCATGGGCAGGGACACCTTCCACTATCCTAGGGTGCTCCAAGCCCCATCCAACCTGGCCTTGGACACTTCCAGGGATGCAGGGGCAGCCACAGCTGCTCTGGGCATGCTGTGCCAAGGCCTCCCCACCCTAATAGGCAAGAATTTCTTCCTATTGTCTAATCAAAATCTCTCCTTTTTTTTAGTTTAAAACCATCGTCCCCTTGTCCGATCACTTCCTGTCCATGTAAATAATCATTCTTCCTCTTTTTTATAAGCTCCCTTTAAGCACTGGAAGGCCACAGCACGTAGGAGGGACTCTGAACCCTCCTACACAAATCACACAGCCCTGTACTGTAGCATTCACATTCTCTGGAAAAATCCCTTCCCCCAGGATTTTTCTCCTGGGAAGCTGAGAAGCCTCAGAGAAAAGGAAAACAATTCTTATCTCATTTGCTTCTCCTGTGTTGTGCTCATGTGGAATGTGGTTGGAGATTGTTTACCCACAGGTGATTGTTTCATTGGATTCTGCTGTGAGTTGTTTTCACTCTTTGGCCAGTCAGGGCCAAGCTGTGTCAGGACTCTGGAGAGAGTCACAAGTTTTCATTATTATCTTTTTAGCATTAAGCATCTTTTCTGTATTCTTTAGTATAGTTTAGTATTCTTTAATATAACATAGTATTATAAAGTATTAAATTAGCCTTCTGAGAGCATGGAGTCAGGTTCATCATTCCTGCCTTCACTGGGGCCTTTCCCAGTAAATACAATCCTGTACCACTCTGGGCAGCTGTGTCTGCACTGGGGAGTTTCATGTCCCTGTCTCACTCTGCTCCTAAGGCCAGTGAACACAGAGCATCAGAATTACACCTCATTTGGCTCTCTTGGCCTGCAAATGGAGCAGCTGCAGCCAAAATGCCTCTCAGAAGCTGTCACTGGCTGTGGTCATCCCTGAACCACGTCCAAGACTGTCTGGGGGACACTTCCAGGCCATTCCTGCTCCCTTGCCACAGGTACCTTGCTCCAAGGTGTGCACACACACAGTCCTGAGGCCTTGCCTCAAGCCAGGATAGCAAGTGCCCACTTTTAAACACAACTCTAAAAGATAAATTAATTTAAATACTATATTTTTCAGCTGTCAGCAATCTAGAAGCACAAAGCCCAGGAAGGGATATCACAGATCCACGTTGACACAGGAGATAAGATACCATCAATCCATGATCTGAAAGAAATGTTCTCCCAAAAAAGCCCCATCTTTGCCTCCTTGGTGGGCCACAAACTGCTGGATTTTCAGATGAGCAGCATAAAAGGCGTTTTTCTCTTTGCAAGCCCACGGTTGAGATGGGCTGTGCAGAGATTGAGGTGGATTTTCCCAGAGGTGTGAGCTCAACCTTGGGAAAGTGCTGAGTGGAGGGATCAGTAATTAGTGATGGATAGTGTATTCACCAAGGCCATTAGCTGGAAAGAAAAGCAAACCTGCGGCATTCTCAGCTGCAAAGAAAAGCAAACCTCCAGCAGGCTCCAGATTCCTTCCCTGCATTTTCCTGCCTCCTGACAGCATCCCCAGGACCCCTTCCCAGCACAGCCCTCACCACAGCTCTGCTCTCATTGGGGACTGGCATTTCCAATCAATTACAAGTGTCACCACTGAATTTCTCTGCTAATTACTCCAGTTTATTATGTCTAAAGCCAGGTTAAATGCAGAATTCCCCAGGTCAGGCGGGGTCACACAGACAATCAGTTCCACATTTTCCACAGCAAAGGAGATCCCCACAATCAGTCACTGCCAAGGGGGTCCTAATGGCCAAGCTGCCAGCTCACGGCCTGAGGTGGAAGTTTCAGCAGGAGATAGTGCTCTTGGAGAGGAGGAGGAAACCTCCCAGAGTCCAGGGATGGCTTGGATTTATTCCCTATCAATTTGAATGGGGTTATCCTTTTTTGGGGGGGAGAGGAAGAAAGCTGAGATCTACAGGCACAAGGCAGCTTTTAGCTTTACAGCCAGAAACTGTTCTCTGTTTTATTGCGTTTAACCAAAAAGTGGAATCAAACAAGGATATAACTTGTGGGAATAAAGGAAGCTTTGTCCTGATGGAGCCCAGGTCAGTGCAAACATCTCCCTCTTTCCAGTGCTCTGTGAATCCAGCATTAATTATGTGAATCACCCTGGAGTCCATGCTCCATCAACATGCATTCCTGGTGTGATGCTTGGAGGGAGCACATGGGTTACCTTCCCTCTTAGGGGCAGAAACTACTGACACGTGAACTCACAAGTGCTTGGAAGGTTCCTTCCAGGGAAAGCTTCCCAAATTATGTCATGAGGGCAGGGATCTTGTACAAACACTGTCTTTCATCCTCCAGAAATCCAAAGGGCTTTGCAAGTCATAAATCCATCATGAAGGCATCCATGGATCCAGACTCTCAGAGGAGGGACACGAGAGCAGGTGTTTATGTAGGAAAAGAAGTGAATTCAGGATGTGAATTAAAGGGAAGGATTCCCAGGAATGATGTGAGAAATGCTGCAATTGGGATGAGACAGTAAAATTAAAAGTTTAAGGACCATTATTTCAAAAAATCCCATTATTAAAAAAAAAAAAATCTTATCACAGCCTTTATGCAGGCAATGACACGTGGGACATTTGGCAGAGGAATTCCCTTTTCTGTGGGCAAACAACCCCTGATTCATCCACACAACTTTTTGCACGGATTTTGCTGTCCCATTCAAATCTTCCCAACCACCCAAACACAAGTGAAAGCCAAGTTTACACTACAAACTAAAATACAGCAGAGTATTGACCAAGTGCTCAGATTGCTAGTTCAGAATGTCTTCCTAAAGGAAAAAACAAACAAACAAAACAAAAAAAACAAACAAAAACCCAAAACCAAAACCAAAAAAAGAAACAACAAAGCAAGACAGACTAATTTAGGATTTAGGTCTCAAGTACTCCCATTATTTCTTCATCCAGTTAGGAAATAAAACAAGAAAATAATTTTCAGGGTAGCTGAGTACTCTTGTCTCCAATCACAAACTGGAAAATCAAAAGAACTGGAAAGAAAAGCTAAACTCTGAAAAAAATGGGGAAAATAACATTACAGTATGACTTTAAAGGGGTTTTTTTAATAGATAAGAACATAAAAGCCAGTTTGCCTTTCAAGGGCAGGTTCTGGATTGGATTTCATTTTCCAGTTCCTACTACATATGATGATAATGACTGTATCAAGTAATATAAAGTGATGAAAGATATTTAGCAGGGGCCTTACAGCAAGAAAGACTCAAAGCCATGAGTGCAGAACACACAGCAAACTCTGGAGCATTGAAAAAAATCTCCCTGAGTCTTACAATGAAATTCCTATTAATCCACTAACATGGAGTTTGCTTAGGAGTTCAGGGATATCACATCAAAAATAGAAAATGCATTAGAAAATGATAACTCTGTGCACTTATGGTGCAAGGAAATGCCCCAAGAGAGCAAATACTTGCCTCAAAGAAAGTAATAAGACACATGAGCCTGTAATGGAAACAACTTTGGAAGAACGTTTAAAATGCAATAATTAAGAGAACGGTCCCAGACAGGCACTGGGCACCTGATGCCTTGAGAAGGCTGAGCTAGAAAGAGGCTGGGCAGAGTTACAGAATAAAGCAGGGATTTATTGAAAGGATCTCCTCCATGGATCCACCTTGGGCAGCACAAGAGCCCAGCCAGGGCTGCACCCAAGTGGAACCCAAATGGTCCCAAAATGCACGAGCGCTCCCGGGGTCTCTGCCTTGGCTCAGCTCTGCTCCATTTGCACCTTGCAGTTCATTGTCCCGTTCCAGCTTTAGCCCAGGCACTCCCACCCTGCTTGTTTGTCTCTCTGCAGCCCACGCTGTTTGTGCTCCTGGCCTGAGCTTTGGCTCATTTGTCCTTGGTGCCCAGCTAGAGAAAGAATTGTTTTGTCTCCCTGCTCTGTGCAGAGAGCTCAACATCCCCTCACATGAAGTCCAGACCCACACACCAAAGCAGAAGAGAATGTGAAAAATATAAAAGCCAAAACCTGAGGCATCACACCGATCTGGGAAAGCACTCAAGGATGTGTTAGATGGAAAAGCTCCAGCCCAAGAGCCGTGGGCATTGTCCTGCCCAAATCCCCCTCCCTGGGAGCTCTGGTGCTCAGGCTGGGCTGTGGAACCCCAAAGCAGAGGATGGTGATTAACAACCCGTGCCCCTGGGTGACCTGCAAGAGCAGGAGAAGAGGGGACCTGGCTGTCAGGGAGATTGGAGCAGACAGATGTTTAATGGAGTCCAGGATTACACATCTGCCAGGCTTCACATGTAATCACCAACTTCTTAGGTTTCGTCTTTCTTCTCCCCTTCTTCTGGGTCTGTTACAGGGTCAGGGGCTGGGGGAAGGGGGGAGGGAGATTTTCAGATTTCCAGCTAAATTCCTTGAGCTGCCCTTAATACTCTGACCTATTCCTAGCTGAAAGCACAACCTACCAGTCTGACAGGACTCAGGGAGATGAGAGTGGGGGTTTTTTTGTTGTTGTTTAAATCATGAGAGGGATGCATTAAACTCCACACATCCACCTTCTTTCTCCCAGAAGAGCACAGCAGCTGTACTGAGCAGCCTGTGTTTGAGTGCACAGAGGAGCAGCACCACAATCAATAGTGCCAGGTGACCCCCAGGCCATGGGCTGGGCAGCACTGTGCCCCAGGGGACACGTCTCCATGGCTTCCCACCCCAGGATCAATAGTCCCTGCCTCTCCTCACCCAGGGAGTGACTCTGCAAGTGCTTTTTGCATTTCTGGGCATTGCTCACTCCTTCCTCCACCCTTGCTTGTTTTCTGTCTCCTGTGCAAGGCAGGGGGGAGTGTCAGCAGACCCCATGAACTAGAGGGAATAATTAAAACCTACAAACATGGTGCAGGAGGAATGAGACCTGGTTAGACTGAATGGCCCATCCCATTCCTCATGTCCTGACAGCAGGCAAAGCCCTGCAGGTATGTCCTCCCACCTTAAGGCAAGGAATCCCAAAGATGAATTAAACCAATCTCTAGAGAACCTGGCACCCTCAGAACTCTCTGAGAATCCTCCAGCTCCTGTGCTGCTTCTTTGAGCAGCCTGTGGAGGAACTATCCTGGCATGGGGACATGGCTTTTTTGGCAGGCTGAGAGATGGATGCTGACATTAGTTCAGGCTGCAGCTCAAGCCAAATGCAGATCCACAGATGGCACTGGGAAAGCTGTGGTTCTACCCTCAAATATTGAACACGTAGAGCACGGTACAACTGGAGAGTTCAGGCACAAATATGCCACCACTGTGTCTGAACACAGGTCTTTCAGTGTGACAGGCAATAAATTGTGTTAATGTGCACTAAGTGCACCCAAATCCGGGCCCAGGGGGGACCCAGAGACTCAGCCCTGATGCTCTGCTCTGTCACAGGCACAACCAAGGACATGTCACTCGGCCCCTCTGCTCATCACATGCAAAATTTCACCAGCAGTGCTCTGACCCAGAGATACAGGAATTCATGTCCTGCCAGCATGGATGGGTTTAGACTCTGTCCACGACCAAGATCCATGAACCCAAAGTACTGCAGCAGCTGCAGATCCTCCCCCACAGCTGGACCCAGTGATAAATGCAATGTGCTTGCAGGGAAGTAATTTCTCTGGGATGGGGCAGGCCTGGAAGGGATGGTTCTGGCATGGATCAGCAAGGCCAAGCACGAAGCAAAGGGATCCCAACCTGCATTTTGTATGAAATCCTTCCCTCCAGTGAACAGCTGTCAAACTGCTCCCTGCTGTTCCTCTCCACACAGCTTGGGCTCATCAAGGTTCCTCTAGATGGGATCAAGGAAGCTTTAACTCATGTCACTTAGAGGACAGGGTGGCTACAAATTGTTCTCTGAAGGAGCATTTCCCTCTCAGATGCACAGCAAAGCTCAGACTGGACATCTGATGGTGACAAAGCAAAAGTCCTTCTGACCTTTGGGAACCAACAGAGCTTTCCAGTTCTGATCAGGGCATGGACACAGGTCAGGAGGACAGCTGAGTTTCCAAGAGTCAGTGGCAGGTGCTACACAGAGTTCCAAAAGAGGTCCTGATCTTGGAAATATCTTCTGTACCTTCAGGGAATAGGGAGTTACAGAGGTTTGCCCACAGCTGATGTCACAGAATTCACAGAATTCACAGAATCACAGAATGACCAGGTTGGGAGAGACCTTCAGGACCATCGAGTCCAGCCCAGCCCCAACAGCCCAGCCAGACCCTGGCACCCAGTGCCACATGCAGGCTTTGGTGACACACCCAGGGATGGTGGCTGCAGCACCTCCCCGGGCAGCCATCCCAGAGCTTTCTCCCCTTTCTGGAAAAGCTTTTTCCTGCTCTCCAGCCTGAGTTTGCCTTGGCCCAGCTCGAGGCTGTGTGCTCTGGCTGTGTCAGTGCTGCCTGGAGCCAGAGCCCAGCCCAGCTGAGCACAGGCACCTTTCAGGAGCTGGGAGAGCGATGAGGGCAGCCCTGAGTCTCCTTTCTGCAGGCTGAGCACCCCCAGCTCCCTCAGGGCTCCTCTCAGGGTTTGTGTTTCAAGACCCTCACTAACCTAGTTGCCCTCCACTGTCATTGAATCATAAATTCCTAAATATCCTGGGTTGGAAGAATCATCAAGTCCAATTCCTGGCCTTCACAGGACCACCCCAAAAATCATATTGTGTGTCTGAGAGTGCCAGGAGTCTGTGAGCAAGGCAGGGAATGATTCAAGGTCTCCCAAATCCTGGGCTTTTTCCCAGCCTTTCCTCCTTCCCAGCACACTTTGCAGAGTCCTGGTTTTAGGGCAAAGTGAGGAACTTCAATACAGCATCCACTGGCTCATGAAAGCCTTTCCAAAGCATAAGAGCTTAGTTCAAGTGTGAAAAACCCAAGACAGTGAGAGCTGGAATTCCAGCTGCCCGTGTATCTCATGGGATGGAGACAGCCCCAAGTGGAGTTTCTTCCCTTGCCATGAATGATGCATTTGGGACACCTCCAAGACCTTGAATCTGTTCCTCTCCTGCTCAGCTCAGCTTTCTCAGTTATTCACATCCCTTCTGGAACACACAACCAACCCAGCAGGAGGTTAAGGGACTCCCTACTCCCTGAATTACCCCAGCTTACTCCAAAACACCCACATGAAAGCAGCAAATGAGTTAAAATCAAGCTAAATTATGACTTTTTGCAATAATTTGCCTTTTGCTGATAAAGAATTATTTCAAAAGAGTCAGCAGCACAATGCACCACAGTTTTGCCAGTGGGCCAAATCACTTTTTATCCTTCTTGGCTGAGAAACACAGGCACTCACACAGTGTCTTTTCCATCCATAGCTGAGCATCCATGCGGGATTTTCCATCTATTCAGCCATTTCTCAGAGGGCATCTGACCTTATTTAACAAGCCCTTAATTAGGTGAAAGCAAATGCGAGGGAGAGCGGAGTTCAGCCTCTGATATTGCTGAGGGTAATGAGGAGTGTTCCAGGGGCAGCAAAGAACAATCAAAGAGAACAAAAGTTGCCTTTGCTGCCAACTGGGATTACACTCATTGCTTGATAGGGATTGAGTGAACTCTAGGAACTGCTCTTGCCTATCAATTTTGCGCAGGACTGCCCAAGAGTGGGACAGCTGGCAAGGAGATGGGTGGTTTGGAGTCCTCTGCTTTGGAGGATTTAGAGGGAGAGGAATGTGACGCATTTTTGCAAAGATGGTGAATTCAACCGTGTTTTGGGTGCCTTAGAAGCTCTGGTGGCCCTGATCTTATGTAGGATGCCAGTCTGGTTTGGGAACAGCCAGTTATGGAATCATGGAATGGTTTGGGTTGGAAAGGACTTGAAAGATCATCCAGTTCCACCCCTGACACCTTCCACCATTCCAGGTTGCTCCAAGCCCTGTCCAACCTGACTTTGGACACTTCCAGGGATCCAGGGACAGCCCCAGCTGCTCTGGGCACCCTGTGCCAGGGCCTCCCCCCCCTCACAGCCAAAAATTTCTTCCTAACTGCCTGATAATTAATCCAAGGAAGAGATGATGCTGCCAATACCCTTCCAGAAGGTGAGTAGTGAAGGCCTGCAGAAGACCTGACCACCTCCAAAGAGTGGATGTGCACGGTGGTCATCTTTCACAGCCCCTCCTAAATTAACACTCCAAGACAGCAGAATAACAGAAATCTGCCATGACAGCACCAAAATTTACAGTTTCTGGGTGTCTCTGCTGCTTTTAAATTCAGGTCAAAAAGTCACACCTATTAGATAATCTCAGCTTTCTGTTTTCAAACAAGATCTTTCTGCATTTTCTGGTTCTGGCCCAATGATGAAAAACGTGGTCTGCACACAACCTGATGGCTCACAAACAAACAAATGCAAATTAAAAGGAAAAAAACCAAACAAAATCTCTTGAGTTATTTTTAAAACTTGTGATCTTGAGCCAGTGTTTCTGGGGACAGACTTAAACTGACAATCCCCTAGAAACAGCCACTCCAACCCCAGGAGTTAATGCTGCTTGATATCTTGTGCAAAGACCACATTTGAAGAAATTAAGCCATAATTAAGCAGAGTTATTAATGATTACTTTAACTAATTGATACGATAACATTAGCAGCAGAGAAGATTTTAATCAGTGGTCATGAAACCAGAAGTAAACTGGCCAGACACCCCCTCCTCTTTGGCAGCTAATTTGCAAACAATAATTCTGCTGCTGATAGTGACTCAGCGGCTGAGGGGAGAAGAATAAATCTCAGGAGACAAATAGGTATAAGCCTTCCCCATTTTAATGAGAAACAGATACAAAAAGGCCAAAAAGACCCTGTCAACATGATTTGCAGTACAGTTACTTAATTTTTACCAAATGTGCTTTCTGCCACGCTTTAGTTGAAGTACATATTTATTTGATATTTCGCTGGCAAAGTTTGAAAGAGCCTCCAAAATACCCATCTGCTTCTGCTATGCATGACCCTACCAGCCTCACCTCTGACACACTGTAATGGTTTTAGGGAATGATAGCCCTGCACAGATGTGATTTATTCACAGATTGTGGGTGACTTTCTGCTAATTTACAGGGGGAAAAGCACAGGTTTCCACTGGAGCGTGAAGCTGACCCACAGAACAAACCTGCCTGCACAGAGAGGGACAGCAAATCTCCTCCCTTGAGGCAAACACTGAATCACGGGATGGTTTTATAAGGGACAATAAAATGCCATTTCCACCCCTGCAATGAGCAGGGACACCTTCCACTAGCCCAGGTTGCTCCAGGTCCCATCCAACCTGGCCTTGGACACTTCCGGGGATGGGTAAAGTTACTCATAAGTAACACAAGGTTGCTCAAAACCTGGTTGCAGAACAGTCTTCCCTAACCTTCAGTAAACCAAAAGTAAGAGGAAGCTCAAAACCATGAGAATTAAATAATATGAAGTTGACACTTCTTTCCCTTTACCTTCTGGATTTTGAGCCTTTCAGGTTATTTCCTTCAGCTTTTGCCTATGATCCCTCTGTATCAAAAGGAAGGGCTGAGATTCCTGTCTTGGAGTTGCTTCCATGTGTTGTATGAGCTTTGCAAAACACTGGGAGAGACTCAGAAGCCCAACTTGCTGAAACAGAGTTATTTAGGGGTGATAGAGGTGACCTTCCAAAGGTGGGACAGGGGAGTGAGCATCCTGCACCTCCTGGCATGCAGAGGTGGGCTCTGTGTGTGTGTCAACACTTGAGCAGCAAGGAAACAAGGAGACAGCAGTGTGGAGACAGCTGGGAGAGCAGAGAGTGGAGAAACAGGGATGCCAGGAATGCAGGAGGGTTGGAAAAGCAAGTGCAAGCTTGGAAATGAGAGGAAAGGGCTGCAAAGAATCAGAGAGAGAGGCAGGGAGAATGAGAAAGGGGTGGAAGAATTATCTCCATCCCTGCAAGGACTTCCAGGCAGTTTCTCAGCTGGGAAGAGAGGGAAATTCAGAGATGATGAGGTGAGGGAAGGAAGCCCAGGCATGTGTGATGAGGAGCAGGGAAGATGCAGAGAAGCTGCAGCAGAGACCCTCCTGTTCCCCCAGCATTTCCCATCTGCTCCTCATCCTCTGAGATCAGCATGTGAGGCACAGGGCTCCTCTGCACACCAGAAACAGAAAAAGGAGAAAGGGCAGTGACATAAGAAATGTGGAGAGGAGCTGTTTACAGGGCAGGTAGTGACAGGACAGGGGGAGAATGGCTTCAGACAAAAGGAGTAGGTTTAAATGGGATAATAGGAGGAAATTCTTGGCTGTGAGGGTGAGGAGCACTGGCACAGGGTGCCCAGAGAAGCTGTGGCTGCCCCTGGATGCCTGCAGGGTCCAAGGTTGGAGCAAGGTTGCAGCAAGCTGGGACAGTGGCTGTAGCTCCCTCAGAGTGTTTGTGAAGGCTGGAGTTACAGGGATGATCTCCTGATCAGATCCCATGTGTGCACCAACCCTTTCCTGTGCTGTCAACAGGGACTTGAAACACATTCACACCTAAAACACAGAGATGTCCACACCTCTGGGAAATGATGGGACCTTTGTAGGCTCTGTCTCTGGGTTTCAGTGACAAATCTCCTCTCCCTCCTTCAATCACTGTCTGTATAAAATATGTATTTCTAGATAATGGTGAAAAGCTGTTGCGTTCTGCTCCTCGGAGCATTGCACCTCTGACTGAGTGTGCAAGTGCTGCTTGTCACCTCTCAGTGCCCACAGGAGCTGCAAGGCAGGGCTTGTTTCAGCCCCAGACCACAAGGCTGGGCTGGGTTCCATCTCCCTTGGAGCCCAGGGAGTTCAGCTCCAGAGGGAAACCCCCACGTGCAAACCAAGGACCCCCAAGTTCACTGGGGAAAATACTCCCATGCAGAAGTTGACCTTAAAAAGGCCAGGGGATTGTTTTGTCAGTGTGAGAAAGATGTTCCTTGCATCCAGATCTACAGTGACAGCTCTTTTTTAGGTGTCCCAAGTTAAAGGGTGCCTTGCTGGGATGTCCAGCCTGGTACAAGCTGGAGAAATTGGCTTTATCACTGAGGCTCCCATTCTTGTGGGGGGCTGGTGAGAGGTGGGGCCAAGTCTGGCAAAACCATAAGGGTTTGGAGCACGAGTCCTGTGAGGAGCGGCTGAGAGAGCTGGAGCTGTTTAGCCTGGAGAAAAGGAGGGTCAGTGAGGTCCTCATTGCTCCTCACAACTCCCTGAAAAGAGGTTGTGGTGAGGTGGGAGTCTGTCTTCTCCCAGGTAACCATCCCCAGGACAAGAGAAAATGGCCTCAAGCTGCACCAGGGGAGGCTCAGGTTGGATAATAGGAAAAATTTCATCAGTGAAAGAGTGGTTAAGCATTGGAAGAGCCTGCCCAAGGCAGTGGTGGGGTCACCATCTCTGGAAGTGTTCAAAACACAAGTAGAAGTGGCACTTCATGATATGGTTCAGTGAGCACAGGAGAATTTGGTCAAAGGTTGGACTTGATCATCTTGGAGGCCTTTTCCAACTTTAATGATTTTATGATTCTATGAAAACAGCTTTTAATAGCTACACAGGTAATAACAGAACCACTCTTATCTCTGGGGCACAGACAGGGCTGAGCTGAGGAAAAAAAACAAAACAAGGAGAAACCTCCTCCTTCCCCAGGGATAGCACAAGCCCTGGTGCCTGTCTATCTTTAAAAAGGTCAGGTTAAGTCATCACCCCCTGCCCCTCATCTCCACAGATCTCCCAATACCACTGTGGGCACTGAAAACCTCTGATAAGTCAGATTTCACCCTTTTATAAAAGATCTGTACACGGCTTGTAGAGTGGGTGGGATATATGCTCCCCAAGGGCAACCTCTTCATAATCCTGCCTCCAGCAAAGGCAAACCCCTGCACCCACTCACTGAGGCTCTCCAAATGTTAATTTATTCAAGCATTAAAGTGTGCTGCACCATGAGCACACAGGTATTGCCTGCAGTGCTGAGATGGCAGCACTGTCACTCACATCACATCTCCTGCCTCAGATAAAATCAGATTTGGGCAAAGGCTGATGTAGTGCTGACTGCTTCACAGGCTCACATCTGATTTTAAATAACAACAGCCACTGCCTTTTGCACCAGCCTCTCTCACAGAGACACCCATGGGTGTCAAAGATGGGTGAGAGGAGATGATTGATAAATCACAGGGGGCTCAAAGTTCACAGGATCACAGAATCACAGAATAACCAGGTTGGAAGAGACCTTTGAGATCATCAAGTCCAACCCATGCTCTAAACACCTTAACTAAACCATGGCACCAAGAGCTCTCTGCAGGGCTTGGGGTCCTAAAAACACCAGCTCTGACTTGTGCTTTGGAACAGCCAAGCCCAAAATGAACCTGCTCGTGCTGTAATGGTCAGGGAAGTGCAGGTAGTCAATGGCCCAGCAAGAGCAAGTTTTTGGAAGTCTCTGGAGGAAAAACAAATTGTTCCTCTTCTTCCAGAGTTCATGTTTTAAGGATGTGAGGGAATGAAGGTTGCTGTCCCACTGCCCTTTCCCCCAGAGGTTTGAGACAGCCCCTGGGAGTGTCTGTAAATCTGAAGGGCTGTGCAAAGGCAGCAGAGGTGTCTGAGGTGACCTCAGGTGGGGCTGCACAAAGAGGACACTGAGCACACCTCAAAACCCTGGGTTGGATATTGGTGCATTCATTGTTCTGCCACAGGGCTTTGGCCCTCAAGGAGCCCCATTCTGTGCAGAAGGAAAAAAGAAAGGGCCCAGACAGCAAAAAGATGAGGAAAAGGAATGGTGTCATGCTCAAAGTCTTGCAGGAGCTCAGGCATCACCTGCCTCCAGCTTCTCATACTATCCCAAAAAGTGACTGGAACTGTTTTCACTTCGGGACTGGAAGTGAAATCCCATCCTTGCCCAGCATGGAGCAGATGAGAAGGAATTCCAGCTCTGTCATCCTGTCCTTTCTCCTGAGTTATGCTGTCTCTCAGCCTCTTTAATCAGGAGGAATTTACAGAGTTGTTCCCCGCCCCACACCAAATTCCAGGTATAAATATGCACAGTAGAGGGAAATGGTTGGAAACATCACAAACCACTTTATTTTAAGTGGTGCAGGATGAAGAAATGACTCTTGTAGATTAAAAATATAACCAGTAATACTTGTTTAATAAATCATTGAACATGTGTGGGTGAACATGTCCTACTCAGAATGCTGGCCTCCACTGTGGGGCAACTGCCATCACCCTACCACAGTCCCTCATTGCTCCCATTCTTTTTGTGGATTTAAAGCTCCTCACGAGCATCTGTGAATCAGCCAGGTATGACAGCTCAAGTAATCCTGCACACCCACAGGACTAAGTATAAACAGTGCATTCTTCATGTGAAAGTAGCTCCTCCTCCCACCTCCATCCCAAGCAGCAAACTTTCAAGATTTCCAACTTCCAAGGCCAAGAATTCCACTGAAATCAGCCAGGATTCCATGAATACCCAGATTCCTTCCCTGGGATCGGGCTGCCAGCATTTTCAGTCACAATGCTGACAACACAACAGGAACACCACATTAAACTTGGCCTGCACCCTGGCTCGCAGCATCCTACACTCTTGCCCAGTGTCCCAAAGAGGCTCCAGCCTCTCCAAAAACTCCAGTTAGATCCAATCATTCAGTGCTTTGGCTCTACACCTTCCCGTGTCTGTGGCAGATGCAGCCACAGTTTGGGTGGGGGTGGAGAACAATGCAGCAGCAACTCCTTGTCCAGCAGCCAGCAGGACAAAACAACTCTGGGGGTGGTTCCTGCCCCCTGAGCTCTGTGCCCGTGGCCCTCAATATTGCAAAAGTATATAAATGCCATGGGTTTATGAGCATAAAACCCTGAGGTCGACAACAGAGCACATCCTTGTGGGAAATGTGCTCACTGGCAGAATTCATGAGCAGCCCTGATGTCCACAGCAGGATAGAGCTGACAGGTTTATGAAGCACCCCGGGCTGCTGGAGGTCCTTACCTGCTTCTCAGACATGATGTAGAGGTGTTCGTGGTCCACGGAGAAGGCCATGTCCCGGAGGATGGGGCCAGTGTCCACCACCTGCACGATCTCGTACTCCAGCGTGTTCTTGGTGGTGCCATCCACGCGGATCTGGGCAGCAACAACAAGAGCAGAGGCACAACATGAGGATTTTTCCCTCCTTCCACTGAAAACAAATAATTACAGAACCACAGAATGACCTGTGTTGAAATGAACCTTAAAGACCATCTCATTCCAAACCTCCTGCTATGGGCAGGGACATCTTCCACCATCCCAGGCTGCTCCAAGCCCTGTCCAACCTGGCCTTGGACACTTCCAGGGATCCAGGAGCAGCCACAGCTTCTCTGGGAAGCCTTCTCTCTCACCACCCTCACAGTAATATATATATATTTATATTATATACACAAAATTATATATATGTATATATATTATTATATATTTTATATTATAAATTTATGTAATATATATTTATAATTTATACACAAAATTATATGTATATATTTATAGTTAATTTAAATTTATAGTTATAGGTATAGTTCTAGTTGTATAGTTATAGCTATCTAATTATATTTTATGTATTTTATATATAAAATATATATAATAAATATATATATTTAATATATATAATATATTTTAGAGATATATATAATTATACATTATATATTATATAATATAGATTATATATACACATTATGTATATTATATTACTATATAATATATCTATTATAAATTAATGTATATATATGTTTGTGTATAGATATATAGATATAGATATATAGATATATAGATATTTAGATCTATAGATATGTATATGTATGTGTGCATATATATATATTATATTATATTATATTATATATATATACAAAATAATCACTGAACAAATGCATTGTGCCCCAGGTCTTTCAGACAACAACCACTGTCAACAAAAAGTGAACTTTTCCCAGCCTGCCCACCAAAAGGACGGAGCAGATTTCATCACTTCTGCTGGTCCCATCAACACAAGAGCACTGTGAGAACAATGCAGAACCTGCTGGCTTTTATCTGGCACTGTCACTGTGCTCCTGTCACCGCCTGGACAAATCCACCACGCTCAAAATGATGGCAAGGAGGGAAGGATCTGTGGTGGTGATGAGCAGAAGATAAAAAAACCACACAAATCTGCAGGAGTGACTCACTTGAATGCTACTCAGATAATATTATTGCTCTTATTGCTAATGTTCCACGGGGCAATTTATTATTGCAGAGTGCTCAGTGCAACACAGACTATTTCTCTTGCTGATTGCCTATATCAGGTATTGAAATCAGTCCTGCACCAATGTGGCACCTTATGATTCCAGACACCTCTCATAACAGGGTGTCACTTAGGGACATCAATAACTGGGATTATGCGGAGGAACCAGACACACAGTCCCAGTCTGTCCCTGACAATGATCCAGTGATGCAGAAGAAAATACAGAAAATGACAGACTTTTCTTTGCCTGCTTAAAAACAATTTCTAGAGTTTGGGTCCAAAAGCAGCTGGAGAAGGTTTGCAATCCCTTTCAATATAAAATAAGTTATGATAAAATCACTGCTCTCAGGAGTTCTCCTGAACTTTCTGAGGCTCTGTACAGCAGCAAACCCCACAGTCACGTTTCAGAGGTGTAAACACATTCCTTCTTGTCGGAACCCATGATTCTGCTCTGGGTGCCCTGGATGGCCAGAGCTGCTGGCAGGGGGTTCTGAGACCCTGGCAGCAGCCAAAGACACACGTGGGGTTTTGATCTTAGCCCGTGGAGCAAATTACCAACTCTGTATGAAGAATTACAAGCCACACACACAGAAGTTTAGATAGCATAGTAGAGATAATCACGAAGTGAAAGGAAGGATTTTTGAGTGCTGTACAGGGGGGTTTTAAGCCTTGTACGCAGGGGTCCAAGTTTTGTACATGGGGGTCAGGGATTCTAAGATGGAGGGATTTGGGTGTGCCCTGTCCTCTTCCTTTCTCCTTCCTAACCTCCATGTCTTTGGTGATGTTGGCACTCACAGATTGGTCTAGAGTAGAAAGTCACCATTGGAGAAAAAGCATAAACATGTAGTACGTAATATATGATATAAAAGATGGCACCAGCCCCCTGGGAGGGCAGAGTGCCTTTGTCTGACCTGCTGAACGGGCCACAGCAGCTCAGGAGAAGAATCTTTTAGATAACCAACAATAAACAACCTTGAGACCAGACAACAGAAGACTACTGAGTCTTTCTTTAAAGGCACGGGTTGGAGGAGAGACTTTTCCATCTTTTGGGGTCACCACAATCCGGGACGTGAAACCCCACATCTGGCGTCCCTGGGTGGGCAGGAAACCCCACACTTCTCTCCCTCTGTTTCCCCTGTGATGCCTTTCACTTCCTGAAAATGCTCTATCCTGCAGCAACACGAACACCACAGTACCTTTCCCTAAAAGAAACTAAGTTGTAGGAGACCTTCATCATTATAATCTCCATTCCTTCCTGACCAAAGATTCCCAGCCTGCAGTTGAATAGCTGAGCAAAAAGCACCCTTCCCATCCAAAGGAAATAACAAGCTGTAGAGCACTTATGGTGTCAAGACCTGTTCCCACTATTCCCTGGCATAGTCCTTGAGCTTGTTCCTTCTGTATCAACCTGTCAGCCAAGAAACTGAGCCTGAATCATCTTCTGTACTGGAAAGTCAAAGAGAAGGGAACAGAGGCAATGATAAAGGGTCTGGAAAGTCTGTGTGAGTAAAGGACAGCAATGATATACAGATTGTTATCTTTGTCCTTCCTTGATGTACTCACCTGCTGTGGGACAACAAAGGAATATTATTTCCCCAGGAAAGATAAAAAAAATGAAGCAGAAAGGATTTAGAGGGGCTCTCTGTGCCAGCAAAGGGTGTGGAGGGTGCTCAGGGATGCTCAGATCCTATGTGTTATCCATCAGACTCCCCAGAAGTGGGAGCACATGCTGGCCTTGGCTG
The DNA here is from genome assembly GCF_015832195.1 of Motacilla alba alba. Classification (NCBI taxonomy): domain Eukaryota; kingdom Metazoa; phylum Chordata; class Aves; order Passeriformes; family Motacillidae; genus Motacilla; species Motacilla alba. Next base: position 2,756,377 of record NC_052031.1, on the reverse strand, counting down.
CTGGGCTGCTCCAATGACAGGGGAGGATTTGCAGTTAATTTGTCATCCTGATGGAGCTGCTGATGGGAGCAACACACGTCCAACAGCAGCACACAGAGAGGTCAGGGCATGAAGCCCAGCACTGAACATCCCTGATGCACCAAGGGGTCAGGGACTGAATCCCAGCACTGAATCTCGCTGAAACACAAAGAGTTCAGGGCCTGAAGCCCAGCACTGAACATCCCTGAAACACAAGAATTCAGAGCCTAAAGCCAGCACTGAACATCCCTGAAACACAAAGAATTCAGGGCCTAAAGCCTGGCACTGAACATCACTGACTTCCACCAGCTCTGGCAGCCTGGGAGCAGGGGGCTCGCTCATGTCCGTGGTCCCTCACAGGGAAATTTAGCTCCTCTGAGTTTTTGCTTCTTAAAAGTGGACCCTGATGTAAATCACCCATGAGGTCAAGGGCAAAGATGCCAACAGGCTGGGGCTGAGCCATTCCCCTTAGGAGAGGCCGGAGAAAGGAAGGAGGCAGGAAGGGCTGCAGGCTGAGGAGCACAGGAGGCTCCCTGTTGGGGCTCTTCTCCAAGCCCATCAAATACCCCCACAGCAGGAGCCTTTCCTCTTTCCCTCCGAGGCTTTCCAGCTCCAAGTTCTCCCTCTCAGGGAGCAGTCAGGGAGCTTTGTCTGCTGTCTCCACTCTGCCTCCCCTCAGTCCCTCGTGGCTTCTCGTTCCCGTCACAGCATCCTCCACTCTGCTGATCCCTGTGCTAAACAAACCTCACATCTTCACTTTGACCTTGATTTTCCAGCACCACCATGGTCAGATCTGTAGGCTGCCAGATATGTAAGCAGCCAATTATCACCCCAGGGCTCAGTCACTGTCCTCAGCCTTTGCCAGGCCCCATTAGAGGGGAAAGAGCTGGGAGATGGAAGAGGCGGGCTGGAGGAACAGCCGGCTGGAGTTAACAAACCATGGAGACAGGAGGCACAGCCCCCAGGGATCTCCCCTGTGCATTTGGTGCAGGTAAAAGATTGCAGGGGCTTCACACCAGGAATACAGAGCTACTCGGAAGTGATTTAACAGCTATTGCTGGCCTAATAGCCTGAAAAGTCATTATTTTGCAGAGGGGGAGGGAGGGTAGGAGGGACAGGGCTCGTTGTGCTGTACATGTGCAAACACACACACGTGTCACACACCCACAGCCCAACAGCTCTAAGTACAGAAAGCCCTGTCTCTATAAAATCTAGTGGCTAATAAAAAGGAAAATTCAGAAAAAGGCCAGAAAATCTGGCAGACACCAACCCACGCTGCACAGCCTGTGCAAGCCCTGTGCCAGCAGTGAGGTGATTATTGGAGACTGCAGCCAGAAGTGTAGCCTCTAACTCCAACCATCCCTTTACCTGTCTTAAACCCTGTCTTTCTTATGTTGGACCCCAGGCACAGAGCCCGGAGGATCTCCACCTTCCCTGCACATTCTTCACAGTCCTGAGCATGAGACAACACAAGTGCATTTTCTCCTAGAGATTTATTCCTGGCTCCAAGGCTCCTGCAAGAACCAGGGCACTTGGGCTGGTGAAAAAAATCAAAGAAGAGTCTGTGAAGGAAAAATAGGAAGCTTCTCATCAAAGCCTGCAGGTGATCACTACTAAAGTCAGGGACCCAGACAAAATCTCTGCTTGGAAACACAAGTTTCCAGCTGCAGGGAATTTGAAGAACGTACCACCCATTCCTTTTGCTCCTGCTCTTCTCTGCTGGCATCAGCCCCAAGCCCCACCTGGAGCTGGGGTGTTGGCATGGACAGAGTTTTCTCCTGACTGAATGATGGGCATTCCCACATTCAAGATGTTTTTTGGGAGCTGTGGGAGATGAGAACCTGGCCAAAAATCCAGTTGGGATCGCTTCTGGGAGCTGCCTGTGAGCCATGAGCTCCTCGGCAAGGCAAGAGGGAGGGGGACAACAAGTGACAGAGGGGGCTCCAGGACCACGTGTGAGTCTCAAAATGCCCAGTCCACCACAACCCACAGTCCACAAACACACCCATCACCTCCACAACAGCATCATCCACCTGCTCCCACTCCCTGAATGTCTGTCCTGGACATGCCCACCCCTCAGAGCCCCAGATGCTCAGCTCAGCTCCTTGTCCTCCTTTAACCCAAGACATGTAGGAGCTCCCAGGGCCCGGCACTCTCAGGCTGCACATTAATCCTTCTTCTTCCTGGAAGGCTTCACTCACTGGGCTTGGCTCTGCAGAGCCGGCTGCTATTAAAACATCAGCGTGACGCTTCCCGAAGGTCAACTACCAAGGGACCCATTCTGGCAGCTGTTTGTTTGTTTGTCTGAACATTATCTAGGGCTGGCTGTTTATTTACATCCATTGAAGTATCAGACAATAAATATCCTCTCCCAGTAGCAAACAGATGCTTGCACTCGAACGTTCTGGCTAGCGCTGACTTCAAAACGATCTCCTTAATGAGCAAACAACACCATTAATCTTTAAAGACACAGGCTCTGGCCTTCTCTGAGCTCCCACCCTGGCCATGGCTACACCCACAGGCATGCTGGCATGAGGCCCGTGGGTCTGGTAGATGAAAGAAGGTAAAAGATACCTTCCATCACTTGGCTGGTGGTTTTCAGCCTTATCTGGGCCTCCCCAGCTGCTGAGGGATCCATGGGAGGCTGATGCTCGAGGACAGTTTCTCCAGCAAGTTGGTGGCAGATGCCTCAATCACACTTTTAAGAGGGACACAGAGGTTGGTATCACGTAGTTATCAAAGAGAGGGGCACAATAATCCTCTCCAAATCATGGGGATGGACTCAAAATTGTCAAGGAAAGAGCAGTGGGATTGGGGGACAAAAGGAATTGGTGGCAGCAAGCACTTGGTGTCTTTGCTGGAAGACAAATCATGATTGTGGCAAAAAAGAAAATATCTTTAAGCCCAACAGAGCACCAGAAACACCTGCCTTCCAGAGAGGGGCACACACCTCTGTTAGCACCTCTATTCTTTCCTACAAAGTGACATTTCCTGCTAAAATCCATCCACACAGATGTACTTCAGGAACTTTACTCCAGGCCCACCAAAGCCTGATCCTTAATCAGTGTTTGGAGCATGTTAACATCATCCAGTTTTGGTTTATTCAAGAAAAAGGCACTGGCTCAGGTTGCTCAGAGTATTTTTATGGGCCATCCTTGGAAGTGTTCAAGGCCAGGTTGGATGGGACTTGGAGCCTGATCTGGTGCAATGTGTCCTTTCAAAATTATCTTCAGACTCACTTCAGAAGCACACTCCTAACCCAATCTCCTGCTACAACCTCACTTATGTTTTATTTCTCCAAGCAGCTTGGACTGGTCTCTGGCAGCAAAATTTAAAAAAAAAAAAAAATCATTTCCACTGTGCCAACTGGGCTCAGCTGTTTCCTGCTCCTCTAAAACCATCACCTCCTGCCCAAGAGCATCATTCCTAGCCCACCAGAGTTAAAATAAGGTCCCCTTCAATTAATATCTCTGTATAAAGCACTTGAAAACCATCCAGGGCTGCTGGGACTGTGCTGGGGAACAGGATCACGATGACCGGCCAGGCGGGCAGCAGCAGCAGACGCTGGGTGGATGAGAGTCATTACAAATAATTAAATGAATAACTAAGCAGAAGAGGAGCTTGGTGAACCATGGCACGCTCGGCCAAGCCATCCCTCCCCACCACTCTGCTTTTGTGCAGCGTCAGCAGCCCCTGGGCTGATGAAGTTCCAGGGAATTCATCATCTCCTGCCCCAGCGCTTCCAGCCGCTGCTCCAGCAGCTCTCGCTCAGGTCATGCTGGTGGCTTATTTTGGCCATGAAATTGCACCAGTTCCCCAGGGAGGGATTAAACGGCTGCCAGGAAGATTGCAAGGGTGGATTTCAAAGGGAAAATCCTTCAGGTCATGGAATCAGGCCCTGCTACCTCTGCCTGGGTGCAAGGGAGCAACTGTAACTGTGGTACTGCCTCGGAAAGTAGTGAAAATGTTTTGGGCAGGGAAAGCAAGAGGTGGGAGGACAAGTTTTTCCTCCCCATCCTCTGAGGCATCCTTCCTTTGCTGTCCCTGCCTCTCCTTCTTGCAGGGCATCTCACTGAAATCACCATCATCATTCCTCACTATTGGATTAAGGATCTGCAAACACCATTTCCAGGGGATCCAAGCAGCCCTGGAGCTCAGCACATCAATCCAGGCTGCTCTGAGAAAGGCCCAGCCGGAGCCTTATGACTGCACAGGGGCCACTAATACTTCATTGCTTTTCCAATAGCAGTTCCTCCCTGTTTTATGAACCTAATGTTCCCCAGAGGGTGCCAGGACTGCTGGCTGCTGTTCCTGGCATGGAGAGGGAGAAAGGACACAGCAGGCAGTGTATGAGCTCATGTCAGGTCCTTCTGATGATCACCTATTCCTGCTTTTCCATTGATTTGGGTTGCATGATGGAGCTCTATTGATCTCAGCAAAGACAGGGAAGGGGCTGGTGACGCTCCATGTTCTGCCTATTTCCCTCCATTTTCCAGTAAAATAATCCGTTCTAATTTGCCTAAAGCCTATTAACAGGAGATCAATTCCTAATAAAACATGGCATTTCAATAGCCCTGTCTATCCACCGATCCTAAAGGCCTTTAGAAATGCTAATTGAAAAAGCAAGGCGTGAGGTACCCTTAACTCCTGCCTCAGTCAGCAGCCAGCAGCTCTCTCTCTTCTCCTGTACACATATTTAAAGTGCTACATGCCTGGACCATGCCAGCCCATCCAAACACAGATCTCAGAGCACCTCCAGACACGTGGACACCAGGAAAACCTGGTGTTTATGGTGTTCTTGAAGCTCCTGCTCTCAGTGCTGTCCAGAACCTCAAGTGTCATGACAGGAGCCACTCTGAGCAGAGGGGAGAGCTGATCTGGACAGGAGAGTCACGGAATCATGGAATGGTTTGGGTGGGAAGTTACCTTAAAGACAATCCAGTGCCATCCCCTGCCATGGCAGGGACACCTTCCATTATCCCAGGCTGCTCCAAGCCCTGTCCAACCTGGCCTGGGACACTGTCAGGGATCCAGGGGCAGCCACAGCTGCTCTGGGCACCCTGTGGCAGGGCCTCCCCACCCCTACAGTCAGGAATTTCCTCCTAATATCGAATCTAAATCTTTCCTCTTTTACTTTATAAGGGTTCCTCTTTGTCCTATTTCTATTACCCAGTAAAAGTCAATCTCCCAAAATGTGGTTGCCCCTGAGTGCACACCACAAAACAGAAGGGACAGCAAAGCAGGTTGGCCTTGCAATCCCATCAGGTTCCTGGTTTGTATTTCCTTTGTCCAGGAGTGTTGTATTTTCCAGGTGCCCCGTGGCAGGGAGGAATGATCAATCTGACTCCATGTTCTCAGAAGGCCAATTTATTATTTTATGATACTGTATTATTTTAAAGAATGCTATACTAAACTATACTAAAGAATACAGAAAGGATACAAACAGAAAGCTAAAAAGATAATTACGAAAACTCGTGACTCTTTCCAGAGTCCTGACACAGCTTGGCTGTAATTGCCAATAAGTAAAAACAACTCACAGCAGAAACCAATAAAACAATCACCTGTTAGTAAACAATGCCCAAACACATTCCAAAGCAGCAACACACAGGAGGAGCAAATCAGATAATTATTGCTTTCATTTTTCTCTGAGGTTTCTCAGCTTCCCAGGAGAATCCTGGGCAAAGGGATTTTTCCAGAAATATGACGGTGACACAGGAGGTCTCATGTGACAGAATCACAGAATCACTAAGGTTGGAAAAGACCTCCAAGATCATCAAATCCAATCTCACAGAGCAAATCTTGTTGTCAGCAAACAAGGTTTATTTGCTACACCTACAGCACAGCAACAGCCAGGGAGAATGGTTCTTCCCCAGTTCTCCCCCAGGGCCTTTTCTCCCAGCAGCAATCCAGGGTTTTGAAGAAGACAGCTTTCCTAGAATAACTGCTGGCTAATCCTGATCATCTGCAGGCACTGCAGTGTAATCCCCACCCCGCACACCCTCGGCCAGGGGCCACAGGGGCTTCACTGGGCAGGGCCACAGGGTTTAATCCCTGCACAGGAGTCACCCACTGACCTCTCATGTAATCCTGGAAAATTGGGTCAAACACAGCTGTGCCTGGCTGCTGGATAGATCAGCACAGAGGGCAGAGCAGGGCTCCTGCTTCAGGAGGCCCAAGAGAAACGTGGGACAAGGTGCTGGTGGGCATCTGCTTGGTTTTCTGGAGACCTGTGGGTCACCGAGCCTTACAGAGCTCCTGGGTGTTGTGGTTTCATGGTGGGTCACTGTCTCACACAGATCCAGCACAGTGGGATCCACTGGAATCATGGAATCATAGACTTGTTTGGGTTGGAAGGGATCTTAAAGATCATCTCATTCCACCCACTGCTATGGGCAGGGACACCTTCCACTATCCCAGAGATCTCCAAGCCCCATCCAGCCTGGCCTTGGACACTTCCAGGGATCCAGGGGCAGCCCCAGCTTCTCTGGCCACCCTGTGCCAGGGCCTGCCCACCCTCACAGGGAAGAATTTCTCCTTAATATCCAATCTAAATCAACGTTTGTCAGCTTAAAGCCACCTGCTTTGGGCCAGAGAGTCCTTCAAGCCTAAAGAAAAATTCCTAGCTGACAGAGATCCCCTTTTTTTCCAGTCCACAGCACAGGACTGCTGTCCCATCCCACTGTGGATCCCCACTAACATTTATTGCAAGACATACTCCGGGCTGCAATGGAGTTATGAATTAAATTAGACAAAGTGAAAGAATGAGTTTCTGTCCAAGCCCTTCATTCTGGGCTCGGACATCACCTAACACAGTGGGTTTCTAAATGCTGCTCCCAGCACCATAAAAATTGACGATTACAGCTTGAAGCGTGTCCAGTCAGGCTGTACCTGAACTGCAGGGCTTGCCTCAAAGCAAAAGAGCTCCAGAGCTGGAAGCAGAGGGAAAGGGAAGGACATGAGCAGGTCCCTGTCCCTCAGCAGGGAGAGCGTGTCAGGTACGTGCAGCTCTCACATCCAGGAGCCCACTGACAGATGACATCATTTTTGAGAGCATGGTTTACACGCGCTCCCCCGGCGCTCCCTGATTGATAAATTAGACACTCATGAGCCATGTGCTAATCAATGCAAATCATTAGTTTGTAACAACACAAGGCAAGCTCGGCAGAGCTCATTTTTCAAGGTAATGGCCTGCCAAGCATCCGTGTTCAGCTCCGAGCCCTGCCAGGCAATCCATTATGGGGCTGCTGGCACTCACCTATGGCACCAAGCTGAGGCCAGTCCCCACCAGGGGCTGTGATCAGTGCAAGGGCTCCAAACCTGCTGCTCATCCTCCTCCTCCTCCTCAGCTCCTGGCTCTGCTCCCAGTGGCCACCCTACACCCAGACATTTGGAGTGCACTTGCTCCCAAAGACCCTGTGATGGCTCAGGTTTTAGCTTTTATATTTTTCACATTCTGTGCTGCTTTAGTGTGTGGGTCTGGACTTCATATTATGGGATGGTGAGCTCTCTGCACAGAGCAGGGAGACAGAACAATTCCTGCTCCAGCTGGGACCAAGGACAAATGAGCCAAAGCTCAGCCAGGAGCACAAACAGCGTGGGCTGCAGAGAGACAAACAAGCAGGGTGGGAGTGCCTGGGCTAAAGCTGGAACGGGACAATGAACTGCAAGGTGCAAATGGAGCAGAGCTGAGCCAAGGCAGAGACCCCGGGAGCGCTCGTGCATTTTGGGACCATTTGGGTTCCTCTTGGCTGCAGCCCTGGCTGGGCTCTTGTGCTGCCCAAGGTGGATCCATGGAGGAGATCCTTTGAACAAATGCCTAGTTTATTCTTTAGCTCTGTCTAGTCTCTGTTCTAGCTCAGCCTTCTCAAGGCATCATCTGGACATTTGTTCTCCACTTACCCCAACCCTGCAATCTAAAATTAAAGCTATTTAAGCCTGAAAAACTGTGTTCTGTCCTCTACCAGTGGAAAATGAAGGCAGGAACTAAAGGTGTTGACCTGCAGGTGTGTCCTAGGAAACTCCATGCTGGCATCAGTGGCGTCTCTAAAGGACAATGTCTGCATCAAGTTGTGCCTGGCCAAATAAAGAGGCCATTGGAGTGCTCCAGCCACCAGATTTAACGTACAAATTTCTGGCCTCAGGCTCTTACAAGCTCTGATCATCTGAGTGAGTGCTTTGGGGGAATGAAACTCCATCAGGGAAGGATATGCCACCACTGTGGAAGGGACAAGGGTGGGACAACTCTGCTCCTGCACCACAGGAGCCCACCCAGGCTCTGTGTCTGCCTCCCAAGCCCTGCAGGATTTCAGTCCCGCTGGCAGCAGAGCAGTCTCTTCATCCATGGGTCATTCTCAGGCACAAATCCTGCCATTGGTGCTCTGCAGAGTCACTCCAGGTCCTTCATGGAAAATAAGGATTCTCTGTTTGACATTCCCAGAGGTAAAGTTCAGGTCTCACAGAGAGGGTCCTGCTGCTAGATGCTTATATTTATGATCCCAGTGGATAATCTCAAAGGTCACCCCAGTGCCACTCAGGTGCTTCTGTTTCTCCCAAACTGGTGGAATTTCTTTTACAAGGCCAGTATTTTGGGAACTTGCTAACTTTTAAATATTTATGGCTGTTATTGCCATCACTCCTGGTTCTTCATAAAGAGACTGTGAATGGATGCTTTGGGTCACAGTGGTTCTGATTGGGATTAAGGGAACAATAATGAAAAAAAATGTATGAAAATTTAATTTTTTACATGTGAGAGCACGGGTGTCAGCTCGTGAGCTGCAGAAACCAAAATGCTCCCTAAAATCTGGTCAGCTCTACAGCAGGGCTCAAACTGCAGATAAAAATAATTCAGACAAGTTGAAACACCAGAGTTTTGCCTCAGAAATACCCAGAAATGCAGAGTGTGTGTGAGCAGGACTGTCCAGACACAACGATCCCAACGCAGCTGGCCTGGAGCACAAACCCTTCTGTGGGACAGCTCAAAAACCCAGGCAGGGAGTAATATGGGATGGAATGAAGGCAGATGCACCACAACACAGGCTGGATGATGAATGTAAGTCCTTTATAAGTGTCTGTTCACGGGGCTGAGGGACCAGATTCCCACAGGGATGAGCTCATCCCGCCGGGAACGCGGTGACCCCGGGGGCTGGGAGCCGTGGGGAGGGGGGTGCAGGGAAGCACCACAAAGGGTCCTTTGACTGTGGCCAGACAGGGAGAGCTTGGAGACACCCACGGATCCTCACCACACTGTGGCACTTGAGAAGGAGCCAGCTGCCCTTTGGCAATGGGAGGCACGAATGGAGACGCGGGAATTCTCGTGGATGCCCGGGCAGCGGGGCACATGTCAGAACAGAAGTGTGAAAGGGTATCCAGGCAGGCAAAACAGGGGGTGTGGAGACACCCAGAAACACCTGGATCATCCAGGATCATCCTCCTGGCTCGAGGATGTGCTCACTAAAGGGTGATGTAGAGATGAGCACACACGTCCGCTGACTAAAAATGAGAGAAAAACAGAATCATGGAATGCTTGGGTTGGAAGGGACACCTCTAAAGGTCACCTGGTTCAACAGCCAGGGACAACTCCAACTGGATCAGGTTGCTCAGAGCCCCATGCAGCCTGGCCTTGAATGATTCCAGGGAAAGGTGCATTCACCAGCTCTCTGTACAACATGAGCCAGTCGTAAAAACTTCCTTATATCTCATTTAAATCAGCTCTCCTTCAGGATAAAACCATCACCCCTTGTCCTGTCACACCCAGCAGAGTCTGTGGAGACCAGAGGCATTCCCCCAAAAAAGGACCTGCTCCCTGTAGCAGATAACCCAGGGAATCTGATCCCAAGGGGGGCATTTCCACACCTCGGGTGGTGCAGGGCCCTGGGCAGCTCCAGGCGCCAGTGAGGGCAGCGAACTCAATCACAGCCTGTCACATTCAATCTTGGAGATAGAGAGACACATTTGCAATTTCCCTTTCAAGCTTAAGAGAGGCAGACCAAAGCTCCTGCTTTGCTGAGGATTTGGGCACTCTCTCTTAAAAAAAAAAAAAAAAATATCAAAAATCGTATCCCAGAGATGATATCACTGGTCAAGTGAGATTGGCTGTTCTTGCACTGATATTTGTGTCAGATGCTGGTGCTAAATGGCTTCAGAATTGCAGAGTGATGGGCTGTGAGTGCATCACTGAAAACAGACAAAATCTGGGACCCACAGCTCTTTCCTCACTCCCTCACTGAGAGCACTGGGTTTGGGTGGGTGTCTTGGGAACAATTTCTGTCAGCAAAATGGGGGCAGGTTATCTCCAGGGCCAGGGGAAAGGGGAACCTGGAAGAAAAGCTGTCCCCAGCCCCTTTTGTCAGCTGACACCCCTGGGGCTAAGGTTGAGATAAGGAGGTCCCAATCTCTGGGCCCCAGCCCCACTGACAGGGCTGTGCTCTGCAAAGGTTATTGTGATTCAATTGCTGACTCTTTCAGCTCTTGGGCTTCTCAATGCCAAGGTGACCTATTAAGAACTTAATATCAGATAAAAAAAACATCCCTCAAAGCTTTTTTAACCTTCATAATCTATGTTTATCCACAGAAAATAGAAGGAGGAGAGAAAAAGAGAAAGCGAATGCTTATCTTCCAATATTGCCTCAGATAAAAGGGAAGTACCATCTGGGGACAAAACTTCACATTTGACCTTTCTCCCCTTTCATGAAAGCAGCCAGAAAACTGATCCAGCACTGAAACAATGGACAAGGCCTCTTCCATTCACCTCCCACAGACTGAAGGATGCTCCCAGTCTACCACAGGTTCCTCTGCTTTTGTCTCTGACACCGGACCAAGGAGGACTCTCTGCAGCCCAGCCCCAGCACAGGCCTCCTTTCTCCCCATCCAGCCCCAAATCAGCAGCACTGACCCCAGCAAGTCCCAGCTCTTCCACCAGCCAGCCTCCACCCAGAGCAAAGGTCTCACTGAGGCCTTTGTCTCCCCAAGACCTCCTCTCACCTCCCACTGCTCCCTCATTAGTGACCCAAAGATGTTTCTCATGCTTTTTTCCCCTTCCAGGAACAGCAGACAATTTGTTGGTCCTCTCCATTCAGAGAATCACAGACTGTTTTGTGCTGGAAGTGGCCTTGAAGATCATCTCATTCCAACCCCCTGCCATGGGTAGGGACACCATCCCTGCAGGGGTTTAAAAGCCATGTAGATGTGGCCCCTGGGGACATGATTTAGTGGTGGTCTTAGCAAAGCTGGGTTAATGGTTGGACTCCATGATCTTGGAGGTGTTTTCCAACCTTAACTCTATCATTGTATAATTTTAATTATCACCTCCAATATTGCAAGAATGGCATATATCCCCAGACCCTTAATCACAGGGGTTCCTGGCACATCAATCAGAATTAACCAGAAGTGTATTCAAGCCCCTTGATTGAATTATCCAAAACTAATACAAATGAATTTAAAAATAACAGTGTGGCAGGCCCATTTTTAATGTCAGCAAATCACCAGCCAGGACCATCAGTGTGAAGCCCCCATTCAGAGGGAAACAAAAGGTGGGAATGCAGGGGGTGAGGGTGGCAGGGAGTGATTTCCAAGCACACCCAGCACCCAGCCAGGTGTGTGGGAGGGAAGCTGATGACCCCGTGGAGGAAGCTGTGCCCTCCACGTGCACTCCAAAGGATTAGGAGGTCTGCTGGGAACTGCCCTGAGGATCTGTATGGCACGAGGGCAAGGCACAAGGCATGTTCAAGGGAGAATTAACAGAGCCAGAGGGATTTAGGAGGGGATAGCTGGCACATTATTCCACTTAGGCAGAGGCAGGAGACTCCTGGGAGGGGAAAGAGGCTGCCTGAGCCACACAGCTGAGCTGGGAATCGGACCCTGGATCAGGCTGGTGAGGAGCCCAAGTTGCCCCATGAATTGGTTAGAATGGTATTCATGATTTTAACACCATTGATGCCTCAGGTTTTAGCTTTCATATTTTTCACATTCTGTGCTGCTTTAGTGTGTGGGTCTGAGCTTCATATTATGGGATGGTGAGCTCTCTGCACAGAGCAGGGACACAAAACAATTCCTGCTCCAGCTGGGCACCAAGGACAAATGACCCAAACTTCAGGCCAGGAGCACAAACAGCGTGGGCTGAGGAGAGAAAAACAAGCAGGGTGGGAGTGCCTGGGCTAAAGCTGGAACGGGACAATGAACTGCAAGGTGCAAATGGAGCAGAGCTGAGCCAAGGCAGAGACCCCAGGAGCGCTCGTGCATTTTGGGACCATTTGGGTTCCTCTTGGCTGCAGCCCTGGCTGGGCTCTTGTGCTGCCCAAGGTGGATCCATGGAGGAGATCCTTTGAATAAATCCCTGCTTTATTCTGTACCTCTGTCTAGTCTCTGTTCTAGCTCAGCCTCCACAAGGCATCACCATCATGCAGCATTGATCCAGCCCAAAACCTCTCATCCACAGGAAGCAAAATAGGAATGTAGGGAAATGCAGGAAGTAGAGAGTCTGGAAAAGCTGAGCACAAAAGGGACCTGACAAACCATTTCCAGGGGTGCTTCAGCTGAGCCAAGTGGTGCACAAGGACCACAGCCCAGCAGGGGAGTCAGAGCAGAGCTGAGAAGTGTCACTGCTCTTCCAACAGGGCCAACTCATAGGTTTGCAGCTCCCTTTGTGCCTCAGATCTTTCCCTAAACTTGTGTCAGTAGCAGAGCAATGTCCTGTCTGAGGCAAAACAGCCAGGTGCTCTTCTGATGTCAGATTGAGATGTCTGAGCTCTAAAAGCAGCACCCCATGAGTTGCAGGACTCCCCCATCCTCTAAAAGTCTGCAGTTTGCTGTTTACCTTCACAGCTCACTGCCTCTGTGCAAGCTGTTCATCCCTGGGACACATCGGTGGACACCAATAAACAGGTCCTGCCTGTCCCTGTGGGGACAAAGTGCCAACATTGCTGGGGTGGTCACTGCCATGGCCCAGACACCACTGCTGAGGTACAGAATCACAGAATGAACTGGGTAGGAAAAAACCTTTGAGATCATCGAGTCCAACCTATGACCTGACACCTCCTCATCAACTAAACCATGGCACTGAGTGCCACATCCAGGCTTTCTTAAACACCTCTAGGGGTGGTGACTGTGCAGAGTCTTTGCTTCTTTTTTGCCAAGGCTGGGATTAAATGTAAATCTCATTAAATGAGATGGTATTTCTTGTTGGGACTCAGATGTTTATTAGTTCTTATCTATGTCACAGTCTCACAAACCCTGAGTTCTGCAACACGTCACTATAACAAACTAAAAATGGAGCCCCATCTCTCTCTACAAGGCCTTTTAAGGATAAACTGTCCAATTAAGAAATGACATCTAAATTATTTTCACTTTTAACCCAATAACCAACCACCTTTGCCCCATAATGGGGACTTTTTTATCCAATTGCACAAAACCACCCAAAGCCATGGAGAAGAAGGGCCAGCCACTGCCCCAAAACCACCATCTTGCTTTATAGATATTACTGCATTCTAAACCCTTAAACTCTGAGTTTTCCCACCCTGTGATATCACACACTTCTATCCAAACCCCACACCCACAATCCCAGTGCTGCCATTCCATTCTGGAAGCTTCTCCAGGGCCTCAGGTCAGTGCAGTGTTCTCCTGGGGGTCAGTGCCTGGAGCACAGAAAGTCTGAAACTCTCAGCAGCCAGCATTCCACCAGGTGACTCCAGCTCCTCCCTGAGCAGATGATTCCAGTGCCCCAATCACTCTTTCAGTGAAGAATTTTTTCCTGATTTCTAACCTAAACTTCCCCTGGCACATTTGGACAGCACAATTTGGGAAAAAGCTGCTTCCCCAAGATGATCACAGCACTGCACCAGGGTTCCAAAACTGGCTATTTCCCCCCTATTTTGAACATGTCCATCAAGGAGGAGAGCATGCAGCAAGCTCAGCTGCACCTCTGGTGATGGGAAGGTGATGGAAGAAGAGCCTGGGCAGCATCTCCTGCCTCCACAGCCATCCCCTCTCTCCTGTGGGCAGGGAGGGACAGCAGTATCATGTCCCTCATAGAAGCAGAGGGATCACTTTCCTCTGGGACCTCAGGGTAACCCGGGCAGTGAAACTCGACCCAAAGCCACTGTGACATCAGGTCGTGGCTGGAGACAAAGCAAGGTCAGGAGTTCAGCATCAATACAGCCAGTGCCAGTCAGGACACAAAAGCTCTGGGATCAGATGTACCTGCCGAGGCTGCTGGGGAGGGAGGGCATTGAGATGCATAATTACTGCTCCTTTCATCCCTGCTGCTCCTTCCCTCGTTCACACGGCTCTCCTGGCTCTGTCCTTGCACGGGTTGTGTCCCAGCAGGGTCCCCCCCACCACAGCCACAGCAAAAAGGGGCTGGCACAGGAGCTGGAATGTGAGGGGGGGGCAGAGATGAACCCCCCTGCACTGAAGGTTTCAGCAGAATCACTCCTAAGAGCAGCCAGTTGTGTCCATGATCAGCTCCAGCTTTGTGGTGGAGTAAATAATGGAATCACAGAATGGTTTGGGTTGGGAGGGACATTAAAACTCATCATGGAATCACAGAATGGTTTGGGTTGGGAGGGACATTAAAACTCATCATCTAGTTCCTATCCCAGGGTGCTTCAAACCCCATCCAACCTGGCCTTGGACACTTCCAGGGACCCAGGGGCAGCCACAGCTCCTCTGGAAAACCTTTACCAGAGCCTCCTCACCCTCCCAGCCAGGAATTCCTTCCCAATATCTAATCTAATCTAATCTAAATCTCCCTCCTTCAGTTTAAAGCCATTCCCTGTGTGCTGTCCCTGCAGGCCTTGTCCCCAGTCCCTCTGCAGCGACCCTGGAGCCCCTGCAGGCCCTGCAATGTGCTGGAAGCTCTCCCTGGATCCTTCTCCTCTCCAGGGGACCATTCCCAGCTCTCCCAGCCTGACACTAGATCCATCTCCTCTCCAAGACACTCCTGCACCCAGGGCCTTCACTTGGAATCTCAGGAATCCATGAAGGGTCTCCCTTCCCTTCTCCTCTCTTTTCCATCCCCATTTCCCATAAAAACCCCTCGGGATGGATTCTGAGTGTCCTAAATCCCAGAATCCCAGAGCAGTTTGGGTGGGAAGGGACCTCAAAGCTCATTCCAGGGACACCTCCCCTATCCCAGAGTGCTCCAATCCTTCCTTGGACACTGCAGGGGTGCAGGGGCAGCCCCAGCCAGGAATTCCTCCTTGCCAAGATCCCATCCATGGCTGCCCTCTGGCACTGGCAGCCATTCCCTGGCTCCTGTCCCTGCAGGCCTTGTCCCCAGTCCCTCTGCAGCTCTCCTGGAGCCCCTGCAGGCCCTGCAATGTGCTGGAAGCTCTCCCTGGAGCCTCCTCCTCTCCAGGTGAGCACCCCCAGCTCTCCCAGCCTGCCAGCAAGGTTACCCCACACCAGTAGCACCAGAGACTGCAGTACATTCATGTGTGCTGGTGACTGCAGCTAAAAAAAAAGGACTTTAAACCTCCAAAGTAGGAGTGACTCCTTTTCCTTGAAGTGCTGCCAGAGTGGGTGGTTCAGGTGTTCCATATTCCCAAAGTTTGGGGTATTTTGTACTGAAATCATGAGTTAAGGAGACATAACATGCAAAACCCTGTGCATTGTGAGGTACACACTGACCTTACCAAAACAATAGCTTGAAACATTACCGAGGATTCTCTGGAAAACAGACTTTTTACAGCAATTGCCATTTGCTCCCTCTCTCTCAAGCCCTCATCTCCTTTTTAGGGAAAGCCTTCTACATTTCTGGCATTTTGTTTTGGTGAAATTAGACCAGTTCCACGAAACTGAAACAAAACAGAGCAACCCCAGGTTTGGAGATCATCACAGTCGCTTGAGGATGCTCCACAGAGCCCTGGGGAAAACTGATTGATAAGTGCCTGGAGCTCCCTTGTTTTATTCTCTCTCTCCAGATCTGCCTCATAGGATGGAAAAGGAGGGGGAAGAAGGTTTTATAAAAGGTATTAAACTAACCCTTCCCAAACTGCATCAAAAGTTTTCCTGGTCCACGGGAGATGGCAAAAAAGCGGCTCTGCCTCAACATCTGGTGCAAAAGGAGCGGAAGGAGAAGGGGCTGGGGCTGGACTGCTGGTTATTTTTGGAAACTACCAACCCAAAATACTCTTTTTTGGCCGGAGCTTCTCCACGTGTGCAGCAGATGGCGCAGCTGCAGTGGCTGTCCCACTGCCACCTCTGTCCCCACTGTCCCCTCAACAGCCCCAGGACCATCCCAAAGGCTCTCCCTCCCTGTCTGGGGGTCTCCTCCTGCCCTTTTTTGGCTGAGTCTGGCCCCAGCACTGGGTTTTAGCACTCTCCAAGGGGTTCCCAGGGATGAAAAGCCACCAGCTGTCCCAGAGAAGGAGGACAAGTCCACAAGGGATGCAGGAGGCACAACTCCATCATGGATGTGCCATTAAAGCCCCAGCTCGGCGCCTCCTGGGGCACTGGCATCATTCACAGCCCTGAGCCCTGCAGCTCGTCCCAGGCTGTTTAAAACAGGGTGAGACAAAGGACAAGCCCCAAAAGGGACCATGGGGAGCAATCCAGAGCTGGCTCAGGTGCTTCATTTCCACAGCAGGAGGGGAGAGCTGCATCCCTGGTGCAGGCCAGTGCCAGCCTGGGTGATGGAGGCCAGACCCCAACCAGCTGGCCCAGGGGCCAGCAGCCAACCCCTCCCACTGCCTGCATCCTCCTGGGCACGGCTGCATTCATGGCAGAAGACTGGAGCTTCTCATTGTGGCCTTAATGGTTCCCCCTGGGCTGCTATTTCTGTCGGGCACTGACAGGGGCAGGCAGTGTGAAGCTTTTCTTTTTGGGACTCGGGGCTATCTGTGCAGGCTTTGTTGTTTAAAGGGCCAAGCCTGCTCCCTCCATGACAATCAGCTGCTTCTCCTCTCATCTTCAAAGGCTGCAGCTAAAACTCATCACACTGCCAATTTTATCCCAGGCCAACAACTCCCCCCCGTCCTTTTTGTGTCGAGGAGCAGAGCATGATCCTGCCTCTCCTTCTCCTTATTTTTAAACTTCCTCTCCTTTTCTTACCCTCTCCTGGAGGAGGAAGAGTTGGTGGCTTATAAAAGGGAGAGATTGGTGTTTTCACACAGACCTCTTGGCAGGAGGGAAACACCAAGAGGAAAATATTGTTCTGAGTGGAAGCATCTTGGCTGTGACAAACCATGAGAGGAGAAGGAAGGAGAAAGAGTGAAAGAAGTTATTTTGCTGAGGAAGTGGCCATGTCTCATATCTCTGTTGGCAGTGGCCTTTCCCCACCCCAAACTGGGAGCTCTTCAAAGCTTCCTGCCCTCAGCCCATGGCCTTGGGAGAGGAGCAGGGACAGCCACGAGCAGGCTGCCAGCCAGCCAGCTGCCACATTTGTCCCTGTGGCAGCACAGCTGGGAAATGTCTGCTGGATTTGTTTCCCTCTTTTTTTTTTTTCTCAAATTCCTAGAACAGTCGCTTTTTTTCTTTTTCCTGGAAGAACATTTTTCAAGCCCAAATTTGCCCAACCCTCCTGTGAAAGTCGCTGCGTTTCTTCCCGACAGCCACAGGGTGTCAGCAGCTCTATGGAGTGGGTTCCTAAAGTGATCCCAATTCCTTGAGATGTCCCGGAGCTGGAGCAATGATTTGGGAAGGGTCTCAACCTGCTCTGTCTTCCCATCAGGGATTCCAGTGGGCAGAGGAGAGCTTTGTCCCACAGGCTGCAGCCAGGATTTGCTCCAAGACCCCCACACAGAAGATTTGGGCGATTTTAGGGTGATGTCAGTTCTTCCCTAGAGGAGAAATTATCCAAAATGATCCATGAGCTGGTGACATGTCCTGGCACAGCAGGGCTTTGAGGGGAAGATGAGGATTTGGAAAGGGAAAAAACCCAGAGGTGACAGGTGACATGTAAAGGTACAATAAGTACGTTTTTCTGACAGCAAAATGGACTAAATTTCCAAATTCCTGTGTTTCTGAAGGTTTGAAGCCAACTCCCAGGAAATATTCCCAGGGGGACATCAGTGGGATTTGGGACAGCCAATTCCCACATCAAACACCCCCTGTACAGCCTCTACAGAGGTTGGGTGTTTCTAACCCACACCAAAGAGTTGAAAACTGCCCCTGGCCTTCCCAGCTCCACCTGGGCAGGGAAGCAGCAGGGAAAAATCCACGGGCACACCCATCCCTGGTGTTGAGGAGGCACAGGGGATCAAATCCTGTGCCAGTCCCACTCTGCCCTTCCTCGTTGCTCAATTCTGTGCCTTGAGTGTCCCATTATGGAAGCAGTGAAGTCTCTTTCCCTTCCAAAGCCTGGGCAGCAGGAGAAGGAGCTGCCTCAAGGATGGAGAAACGTGGCAGAAACCCTTCAGATTCCCCATTTGTCACAAACACTGCCGCATCCACTCCCCTGTCTGTGACAAAATAAGGTGTCACTCATAGTAACCCAGCCCAAAGCAGGATATTTTGGGTGCAAAGAGGGGCAAAAACCAACCTGAAAAACAAAATAGGCAGGCTCTGCCTGGCTCCAGAGACATTTTGCTGTCACCAGTCACCTGCCTGCCCTCCAGGCACGCACTAAATGTGGGATTCATCTTGTTTAACATGGTCCTCCCCAAAATTAGACATCTCACCTAATGAGTCAGGCAGCTTTCCCCTGGAGTGAATGGGAAGAGACAGCTTTCACCAAGGGGCCATTTGTGCCATCCTAAATAGGTGTGTCAGGCAGATGAAGTGAATTGCTTTCTGGAGGTGCCAGTCTCTCTCCATTATCTATAAACAGCAGCTCATTTCGATTCAGTGCTGATGACCAGCATTAGGTGAGACAAATTTCAGGCTGAGTGAGTGTCTGGCATCTTTCACAGGTGGGCCAGACTCACTTTCACTCATCTCTCCCTGTGCTAAAATGTGCAGATGGGCTAGTACAGAAAATATTAATTTTGAGGGCAGTGTTTGTTTGCTCAATGTGTCCAATTGCAACAAGAGGGTCCAAGAACTGTGCTTTAATCTCTGCTTTTCTTGTTATACTGAAGTGGCACACCATGGGATTGTTGGGTGTCTGTGCAAGGCCAGGAGTTGGGCTTGCTGATCCTTGGGGGTCCCTTCCAACTCAGGATATCCTATAATTTCACAGTGGGATCAGTTTTAACATAATTCAACCAATTTTCAGCCCCCCACGACCCTGGTTCCTGCATTTTTATGGTTGGGAATAAAATGCCACAGACAACTCTGAGCATCAATTCAGGTGCCAAAGCACATTGATCAGCTCTGAGGGGAATCTGGAAGAAATTACAATCATAAAATCATTATGCTTTGAGAAGACATCCAACATCATCAAGTCCAGACTTCAGCCAAATACCACCACACCCACTAAGCCAGATCACAAATTCTATTTGCTTTTTGAACACTTCCAGGGGTGATTACTCCACCACTTCCATGGGGAAACTTGGTTCCTGCCCCATTCAACACCCAGTGCTTGGTTTGAAGGGAGCTTTGGCAGCACCTCACAAAAAGCTTTGGCTCTGCCCTTCATTTGCCACAATCTCAGCTCCATCTCCATCCAAATGCCTTCTCCATGGGAGCTCTGTCCAGTTCCCCTCTCCCCACCCTTATCCATGTTTTCCTCACCATCTCACATTCAACACCAGTTCAAATCCACAATGGAACACTTTCTACCCCTGGACAGCACCAGGCTCCTTTGTATTTCTGCAGCAACCCAAAAAAATCCCACAAAAGCCTTCTTTTCTGTGACAGTCATATTTTCTGGAAAAATCTCCTTGCCCAAGATTTTCTCCTGGGAAGCTGAGAAGCCTCAGAGAAAAAGGAAACCAATATTATCTCATTTGCTTCTCCTGTGTTTTGCTGCTTTGGAATGTGGTTGGAGATTGTTTACCCACAGGTGATTTTTTCATTGGATTCTGCTGTGAGTTGTTTTCACTCTTTGGCCAATCAGGGCCAAGCTGTGTCAGGACTCTGGAAGGAGTCACAAGTTTTCATTATTATCTTTTAGCCTTCTGTCTGTATCCTTTTTGTATTCTTTAGTATAGTTTAGTACAGCATTCTTTAATATAATATAGTATCATAAAAGAATAAATTAGCCTTCTGAGAACATGGAGTCAGACTCATCATTCCTTCCCCATCTGGGGAACCCAGAAAATACAACACTCTTCCTCCTGCTGTCCCATGAATTCCTCCCAGTGGGGACCATTCCCAGCACCCCTGGCACAAGTGGAGCGTGCCAGGCTCCCAACATCTGCCAGGCACATTTCCCCTCCCCTGCAAGGGGCTCTCAAAGCAGCCCTCAGCTGGGATGTTTGTACAAACATGTGTGTTTACTGTGTCAACACACATTAGAGAGCAAACACATTAAAAGGAAAAGGAAACAGACTGCGAGATGAGGCCTCTCCAAACCTCACTCCGTGGCCTCTCAGGTTCATGGGGAAAGATCTCACTCCCAAAATCTCACCCCCAGCTTCTGCCTGCCCACGCATCCACAGGGATCAGGTCTGTCTGGCCAGGAGATATCTCTCTGCTGGACACGTGCCTGAAGATGGAACATTTAAATGTCCTTGCAATGAAAGGATAGGATCGGTTCAACATGAGTGATGGAGCAGGGAGTGGGAAGGACAGTGGGAAGCAGAGGAATCCTGCACAAACACAATTCTGGTTCAATCCCAGCCATCCCCAGGGCTGTTCTGCCTTGCTTGTCATGAAGTTTAACCTGAAGGCATCCTCTGCACAAGAGTCCCGGGAGCCCAGTCCCTGGGGAGCTCTCCTTGATACACGATCCTCAGGCAGGAGCCAAGTTCACACAGACAGAACCAATATTTAGCAAACCTCCATTATTTTTTTTTCCCCAACAGGCTGAGGATTTCCAGGGTTTTTCTCTACAGAGGATGCTGCAGCCAGGAAAAGCAGCATTGAGATGGAGATAAAAAGATGTTTAAAGAAAAACAATCCTTCCTGACGTGTCACATACTGGATCCAGCTGTTCCTTGCATTCACTGCTTCCTCTTGAGCACAAGTGCACGTGTGAGTGTGCCTGAACACACAGGCAAGACAGACAGAGGTAATTACAAAGCTGGAGCCACCTAGAACTTCCCAGCTGTCATTCCCAGGAAAATAAAACGTCATGGTTTAAATGCAGAGACATCCACGGCTTTGAGCAAAAGTAGAATCCCTGCCACAAGATGTGAAAAGAAATTTAAATATGTCCTGGAGAGGACAGGGATCTGGAGGTTTGATGTGAGTCCATCAAAAAAGAAAAAATATTGAAATCAAAATCATAAAATTGTGGAATGGTTTGGGTTGGAAGGGACCTTAAGGATCATCCAGTTCCATGGGCAGAGACACCTTCCACTTGCCCAGGGTGCTCAGAGCTCTATCCAATCTCACCTTGAATGGGTTGGGGCATCCACAACTTCCTTGGGGAACCTCTGCCAGGACCTCACCACTCTCAAAGGGAAAAATTTCTTCCTAGTATCAAATCTACACCTATTCTCCTGTCAGTCCAATGCCACCCAAGGCGATGGGGAAAATTCCATTGTTGTGCCACGTGGAAGTTTTCTGGGTTTATCCCACAGCATCAATGGCAAAATCACCTCCTAAATTCCATTCCCTGTCAAGAAGAGCCCCCAGGACCAGGCACCCAGTCCCCTGATGGTGCAAACCCAGCTCCCAGCCAGTGCAGCAGCAGGATATGGGAACACTCTCATTTGAGGAGCAGGGGAGGCCTCATTTCCAGGAACCCAAACCCAAGGCAGGTTGTGGAAGTTTTGCACTGCACATCCTCGAAATTCCCACACCAGACTGCCTGTCAGCAGAAAGCCTGGCTCTTGGGAGGACAGCAGCAGGGAGATCTTTACAGAAAAATCAATGCCAAATGATGTGATTGGCACTTCAAAGGGTGTTTGGCACCTTGCTGAGGAAAACTCTCCATTGTTTTCAATATCCCTGACCCAGATCCTCTTGCCTGCCTCAAAACCATCCTTCCTTGCTTGTCCACTAGCTGAGAGATCCTGGGCATGTGGATCCAGAGCCCTGGATGCCACAGGCTGCTGCTGGTGAGGGAAGGAGTCCTTCCCATCCTGGGATGCAGGAGAAAGGAAATGGAGGTGAGCAATCTCCAAGAGATCTCATCCTTCTGCTGCCTCTGGGAATTCAATCCCTCCTTTGCAGAGCACCAACCTAAGGCAGCCTGAGCTTTTGGCGGGTGCCTCAAGCTCCTGGGAGCTGTGGGAAGACACCCAAGCCCTTTGGCTGGCTGATATTCCCTGGATGATCGTGAGGAAGGAAGAAGGTTGTTAAATCAGGAAAGGCTGAGAGAACACTGGAGGGCCTGGGATGCAAAACCAGCTGGATGAACTGAAGGAACAGTTCAGGAAAAGGAAAAAGAAACAGGACTGGGCTCAGGGAGGGCAAATTCTCTCAGGCAACAAGAACTGAGAGCACAGAGTCAGAGCAGGACTTGGTGGCACTGTGGGACTGAGGCAAAAGGGGGATAAATGTGTTTAAATCAGCTTCTGCAGGAGATACAGACCCCAATCCCAGGGGTAATGGGCATGTGGGCACATGGCACAGTCCAGCTGCCCCGATAGTGCTGCCAAGGCCAGGAGTGGAGCACTCCAGGGCACCAGACTCAAGGGGGACCTGGAGAGCCTGAAATTCCATGGCAACACAGGAGGAACTGGAGGGTTGTTTAGAGGGGAAGCAGAGTAATCAGCTTCAAATGTGGAGCAGAAAAATGAGGAAAATAAATCTTTCCCCCTGTCTGGGGTGGGGATTCTGTGGATAACAGTAGGGAGGCTGGCTTTAGACACTGAAGAAGCTTTTTAGTGGCTTGGGGAGCTTGGAAGTTGATGAACAGGCTGAAGGAGCTTCTGTCAGGTGGGATATGGGTAAGAGTGGACCCTGCCTTCAGTGGGATGGGCTGGGCAAGCTCTCAGGTGTCTCCCAACCCAATTATCCACTGTTTTTGGAGAGCTCCCCATGCACAGGGGAGGTTCTGGCTGGGGCTGACTCTGCAGCTGCCACTTTGGATGAGAGGAGCTTCCCAACCCTGCTGAGCTGGCAGGGACCCAAAGCCACCTCCTAGAAATGACAAATCCCTGTTCCTCACCCCTGCTGGCTTCATTCAAAGAGTGGATACTGTTCAAATTAGCAACCACCTGCACTTTCAGGGAGCCACAGCTCTCCTGAGGACATTTATCCCGGGGCACGGGCTGCATCCTGCTGCACCCTGTTGTTCTCAGTGCTGCAGGAAAACAAAACACTTTTTAATTGCTTCTTTCCTTGGACACCACGGGAGGTGTTTTTCTGTGCATGTAGGGGCAAAAATATGGCAAGGTTTTTGCAGGGGGATAATGTGGTGTTGTGTTGTCACAGGTTTCTGCTCCAGCCTGTTCCATCTGCATCCCTCCTGGAATGATTAAACAGCACCAGCCCACCAAAGGATATTTGTCCATGACAGGGAATGAGAGGCAATGGAGAGCAGTCCCTAGAGTCCACCACAAATACCAGCACAGGCCCTTTTCCCAGCACAACCCGTGGAAAAGGTAACACCACCTGCACAAGCACCCTTTGGGATTTCCCTTACAATGTGCAAAAACACCTTGGAGCCAGTGCAACCTCTGCTGGTCTCCAAAAACCACACAGCAGCCACACAGGACCCCTCCCAGGTCAGGCTGGGGACAGGGTGAATCTATTTAGGTGGAATTTCACTTCAGATGCTGGATTTAGGGATGGCTGCCCAGGCTGGACATACAAGAACCTCCTGACACACAGATGGAGAAGGAATGCTGATATCCATCCCCACCTGCAGCTCCCAACCTCCATGGTAATGGATCATGCTGAGTCCGGTTTGGTGTCAATAACTGTACAATTTACCTGACAAATTCAGAGCTTGTTGTGCAACTTCATTAATGCATTTAATTCATTGTTACGTTTCCTTCAGGTTCCTTCATTTAATTCGTTGTTACATTTCCTTCAGGTTCATGGTTTGAGGGTCCAGCAGAGTTTAAACTCTGCAGCTGTTATAAAGGGCTTGTTTCTTTCCTAAAGTGCAAAATGGAGCCAGCCAAGGAGATTTGGAGATGGAAAATCTCTCACCCAGGCGGGTTGAGTGAGTGTGGAAGGTGTGATGGTCACATTCTAAATGCTACAAAGATGACAAAATCAGAAATGGGCATAATTTCTCAGTGTATCTTCTCTGGACAGTCAGAAAAGCAGAAAAATAAAAAAAAAAAAAAAAGGACAAGTGTGCCCCAAACTCCCATCCTGGAGAGAGCAGACCCAAGCTCCAAGACTTAAAAAAAATACACTCCAAACCAAGCTGTTGAAAAGGTCTTGTCAGAGAGATCATAGAATCATTGGATGGTTTGGGTTGGAAAGGACTTTCAGGACCATCCAGTTCCAACTCCCTGCCATGGGCAGGGACACCTCCCACTATCCCAGGCTGCTCAAAACCTCTGGAAGTGTTTAAGGCCAGGTTGGACAGGGCTTGGAGTAACCTGGTCTGGAGTGTGGCATCCCTGCTCATGGCAGGGTGCTGGAACAACATGATCTGTAAGGTTTGTTTTGAGAAAAACCATTCAATGATTCAATGATTTTAAAGCAGCTCACGTGTTATAAAACTCTCAATTCTTTCCTCAAAGTGTGTGATTTTTATAGGAAACTTGAGGGAGAATTTCATCTGATTCAGGCAAGATAGTCCCTAAATTAGAGGATGGGGAGGTAGGACAGAGAGCCTGAGAGTTATGCTGCACTAAATATCTGTTTCAAGTGTTCAAGGCCAGGCTGGATGGGGCTTGGAGCAGCCTGGTTTAGTGGAAAGTGCCCCTGATGATCTTTAAAGTCCCCTCCAACCCAAGCCTTTCTATGACTCTGTGACACATCCAAACCCCGGGTTGGGACACAGGACAGAGAAGAGCAGTGATCTTCTTTAACCCCTGGTAAATTTAATCCAAAGCAGAAATCTGGCTGCAGCCTCACATCAGCTTAAAGCTGTGGGGTAATAGCAGATGTGGAATCCCCAAAGGAGGGCCCCAAACGGGGGAAAGAGCAGAACAGAATGTTTGAGGCTGCACACATGGACATGGACACTGCCACGAGTCATGTTCAGCCTCCTTGCCAAGGACAGCATCCAGCAGCCAGGCTGGAACAGGTCAAGTTTGGCACTGCTGGGGACACAGGGGACATGAACCAGATGGCAAAAACTGAGGATATTTTGGATTTGGGACAATCATAAAGGAAGAAGTGCATTTTTGGAGTCATGTAGAGGTTAGGTGCCTTATCTCAGAGCACATGAAGGTGCTTCATAATTTCTCTGCACCAGAAGTTTGCAAACCTTGCCTGCCTCAACACAAACCCCCTCAGATGATCTACCAAAGGTTTATCTGGCTGAAGTTTTCCATTTTAAGGACAAAAACATGCAGAGTGGGAGCATTATCCCCCGGGAGGAGGGTCAAGGAAGCTCCTGTAAGGCTGTGTGCCCAGCAAAAGTCAGGCTCCTTGCTGTGTGACACGCTTCAGCCCAAAGCCTCCTGCAGCACGTGCTAAATATTTATGAGTGCAAGACAAGGATCAGCACAACTACACAACACAGGTTGCAACTTGGCAATAGGAAAGATATAAAAAAAAAAAAAACCCTAACTGGTAGGAGGAGGGGTGAGATATCAGCTCTAGATTTGCCAGCCTGTGGAGAGAAGACAGACCCAGGGTGCTGTAAGAGCATTATTCTGCTGGGTGTTGCCAAAAAGGAATGCAGGAAATACATCTTTGTGGGCCACAAAGTGACCCTGCTGCCACAGCTGCGTGGCCAGGAGGGGTTCCAGGCTGGCCACCCTTTAGGGGACACCCCATCTCAGACATAATGAGGTGTGCTGGCATTAACTTCACACCTCTCCAAACTGGCACGAACCAAGTGTGATGGCAGCTCTTGAAGGTGTTTTGTCCCATCAGCTCCATGCACCTATTTTTGAACAGGATGAACCACCTGCCAACCAACAGCTTCCCTGACACTCCCTGATATCATTCCTGATATTTGCTGTGGGAGGGGAAAATGAGGTTTTGAAGCACACTGATGGAGATGATGGGGTGGGAGAGCTCTGGTGTGACCTGTTGGGTCAGGAAATTGCCCTTGGAGCTGCCTGGAGAAGTGCTGCACCCTGCTAGGAAACCAGCTGTGATCCACTCTTGATTTTCAGGGAATGAGGGACCTTCAAACCCTAGGCTTCAAACCCTACCTCCAACTTTTTGAGGTCGGGGTGTGGCTTGCACAGTCCGTTCCTCTGCCCAGACTCTCCCAAGAAAGCCAGCACAAGCACAGTGGTGCTTCTTCCACATAACTCCCAGCACGTGGAAGCACAAACCCTAACAACAGCCCAGCCAGACTGCTGGATTATGCTTTTTTCCTGACCCAGAGATGGGGCAGCTGAGAAGCATTTAAAAAACTTTTATTCCATTTTCAGTCTCATGTGAAGGGTGAGACAATACAGATGTTATAATTCGCCCCATCATAATCAGAAGCCAACTATTTCCTAATTACAAGACATTATAAGTGCTTCTTGGTTTATGAGGGCTCTCAGTGGTGGCCACATTCTCTGCTTGAAGAGCCACCTCACTTATCCCTGAAGCCTGCAGCCTTGCCATCTGCAGGGAGCTGGATGAGCAAACACCACGGAATCACTGCCCTTGGCATCTCAGGGATGCCACAGGAGGAGTGGAAATGTGGGATGGGCTCTGGAATGAACCCAGCCACCAGCCAGGAAGGGACTGTCCCCCTCCCTCCCTCCACCGGGATGCCACTTTGACCCTGTCCCCTTCTCCCAGCCGGCTGGAAACCTCCCTCAGCACAGGAAGGGCTGCAGAATCCAAGAGGCACCAGATTCCTCCTCCCCCCGGGCGTTTCCATGTCGGGAGGAGGCAGAGCACTGGCAGGCAGAGTCCAGCCTCGCTGGGAAAGCTGTCAATGTGGCAGGCGGAGCCCTGTCCCCCACCCTCCCCTCTCTCCTCCATGGAGAGCTATTTTAAGTCCCACTTGTGGCTGCCTTTGTGATTTCCCTGGCAGAGCTGCCTCCCTGACATCAGAGCACAACAACAGGCAGCTGGAGAGCCTGGGAGCAGGGAGGCACCGTCCCCCTCCTCCATCCCCTGGCTGATCCCACAGGATGATCCCTGCTGCAGGATCCCAAATCCCCTTCAAAGCCCCAGGAGTGTGTATCACAGGGATTAGGGGAATAGGCTGGATGAAATAACCTCTCCTTGGTGCAGATATCTGCCAGTACCTGGTGGTCTCACCTGGCTGATTACTGCTTAAAGCATGACCAGCATTCCAGTGGCAGCCAGTTTGGGATGCTTCCAGCATCCAAAGAGCCTCAGACAGTGGCACTACATCAATTATTGGGATAACTTGTGCTTTTTTTAGTCTCAAAATCACCTTGCCTGGCCACATTGGAAAACCCCAAGGAAGGACATGGCTGGCTCAGATGCTCCATGGCTCGTACTGGCCCCACCAGCAGCAGGAGAGGATGGATCCACCCAGGGAATCTGTGCCAGTGGGACATGGCCCTGGCTGCCCCCATGCTGAAAATTGAGGCTGAAAAGCTTTGAGCACGACGTGGGGCCACAAGTGACATCAGCCTCTCTTGGCTGGTGGCTCCCAGACTGCCACCACTGCCTTGGATGGTGGCAGCAGGATGGAGAGCCAGAGCCCTGCCCCACGGGGCATTCTCCAGAGAAACAGCTCTGCTGGTTCCTTTGGCACTGCCTGATGCCAAAATAGTCTGGAAAATGTCTTGGTGATGTCCACGCCTCTCCCAAAGATCCCCCCTGAGTGGTAACAGGAAGGATGGGCTGGAAGGAGCCCTAAGTTCACCCCAGGGAGGTGGTGCCAGCTGGCAGATTTGGTGTCCCAGGCTTTGGGGGACCATGGGACAGTTGTTCTATGACAGCCTCATGTCTGCATCTCCCTCAGGAGGTCAAATATAAAATAAATGCAATAAAAGTGTGGGAATTAAGGCAAAGGAGGGAAGAGCTGATGTAAGGGTATCCCAAAGATGTGGTGTTGTCAGTTGCCTTCACATCCCAAATGGTCTTGGAGCCAGCATTTCCAGGATGCAGTGGCTCACCTTCAAAAGCAGAGAACTGCAGATACAAACAGACTTTGGGGGTCTGAAACAGGAGGGACCTGAAGTGCTCCTGGTTAGACTGCAAGGACCTTGGCTCCTCTCTGTCAGAGCTCTCACAGGAGAGCCTGCAGCCTTCCCGCAGAAAAAGTTTGGTGCTGACCCCACGAGGGTCTGTCCTGAGGCTCCAGTGCCCCAGCCTGTCCCAACATCACCCCAGCATCCCACAGCAAGCAGCCTTGAATAACCCCTGTTCCCTTCCCAGCCAAATCTAAATCTCCTGAGAAGCAGCACCTGGGAGAGAAGGGGACTGCAGCCAGCATTTGGCACCTGATGGTTCTTTTTCTGGAAGGTGCTGAAGTGTCTCAAGGACACGGATGGGAACAGTGCAGCACAGCCGTGAATGTTTTAGGATCCTCTGCCTTTGTTTTGACACTGTGTCTTGTGCATAATTATTCTGAGGCGCAGCCTGAACTCTCCTGCTGCTTAACAGGGGGAGTCAGAGCATCTTGGCAGGATCATTTTGAGAGATTCTGATGTTGGGAATAACTTCTCAGAGCAGCAAAACCACTGAGCTCGAGAGTCAGCAATAAGTGACAGAGTGCTGGGAGCTGACTTGGACCCTGAATCCTCAGGAAACAAATGCAAACATCAGCCAGAGGTTTTGGCCAGAAGAACTTACCCAAAATCCATGTTTATCCAGCACCAAAGAACTACCAGACCCTGGGCTTCATTTCTTGGGTTCTGCCTTGGTGCCCATCTGGTTACCAGTGAACACAGAACTTCGTCATGGCATCATTAGGGTCCCTTCCAACCCCAACCATTCTACGGCTCTGTGATGTCTGGGACCCCTCCTTTGTTTGACACCAAGTGGTCCAAGCTGAGAACCCTCAGGACTTTTGAAGGAGTCACTCCATCCCCAGTGGGATGCAGATGTCCAGTGCCAAGTGGACAGGTCAGAGCCTGCCCATGTGTGGCTGCAGTGGGTCGTGTGCTCATGCACCTGTGAGTTTCTGGTTTAATACACAAATATTCTGGTTTAATACACAAATATTCTGGTTTAAAAAATTCTGGTTTAATACACAAAGCTGGACACAACCAGCTCAGGACCACCTGGGCCTCCATCAAAACACCCAACACATACTTTTCCAGCTGTGGAGAACCAGCTCTGTGATAAAACCCTAAACAGAGTGACAGCTTGGGAAAAAGAGGTCTATTGCACCCTGACTGTGACACCTACATCTCGGTGCCTCTGGTGGGTCAAATGCCACTGCTGGAGGGCTGGATAGCTGCACAAATGGTGAGGGTCAGGTCTCTCACATCGCTGTGATTAACACCTCCTGCTTCCCAGGATTGAGTATTATTACAGGTGACAGCAAGGTTTGCACAGGGGTGCAGCATGTGGCCACCATCCCACACCTGGGCTCAGCATCTGGGCTCACTCTACGTGGGTTTTGTTTGTCTCCATCAAACCTCAGAGACTTTGGCTGTGCTCCTGACAGGAATTTGGGTTTGCTTAAGAGGTAGAAAAATGCTCAGACTTCACAGAGCAGCGGTGACTGTTGGAAAGGTGATGATGGACCTGGAGTAGCTGTGCTCTACATTCCTCATCCATAGGGACATACAAAATGCAAGCATTCACCTCCATGAACCCTGGGAGCCCAAGAGCTGAGGTTGTGTCCAACACTGGTGATATAAGTGAGTGAGATAAGCCCAGCACTGGCTGCAGAAGGGACCCCAGACACACAAAGCTGCTTCTCCCCTCAGGGCACAACTCCTTTCCATTCTGCTTGGCCTCCCCACACCCTCAGGAGGGGCAAGGGGCTACTCTGTCCATCAGGCTGACAGGACTGGATGGGGAATTTCATGCCTGCCACTGCCCCTCCAGCTCGAGGGCAGGAGGACACAAAAGAGCTGATGTGATGTGTTTCCTTCTGCATGGGGCCAGGTCTCACCTCCCTTCCCCATCGTTGTTCAGCTCTGGAAAGAAAGCAGGACCTCCAGCTCTCCCTTTTTGTCCCAGCCTTATTCACAGACACCAAGGCTCACCTGGAAAAGGGTCTGGAAAAGCCCAGCCTGGCTGAGCACCACACCAGATTGCAGGGGGGTGGAGGATTGCAGGCCAGGAGTGGCTGGAGCTGCAGGAATTAGGGACTGAAAATGAGGAAAACTCTGACAGGGAAAGGAGAAAGGTGATAAGCAAGACACCATCACGCCTTCTTTGCCCTCCTGGCTGGAAGCACCTCCAACCCTCATCTCCACCTGGATGCAGCTTCAGCCTCCTTGGTTTTGATGATGTGGCAAAGCCAGAGGAGCACAGCAACTGCAAATCTTGTGGCTCCTGGTCTCGTGCCCCAGCAGGAGCTGATCTCTCCCAGACCCAGGCTTCTCCTAGGGTCAGTCACTTTTTTTGGCAGCTCTCCATCTGAGCAGCATCCAGCTAAAATCCATCCAGGGATGGATCTGCTCTGCTCTGTGCTGTCTGCAAGAGGGAACCAAGCCAGCAAACCTCAACAGCTCAGAGCCAGCCCCACTTTCTCTCACCTGTCCTGTTCTCTTCCCCTCAGGTGCAGGTGCCTGGCTCCCAACCAGCAGAGCTTTCTGGTCTTTCAGCTCTGGCTCTCTCTCCCCACTTCCCACCCTCCTGTCCCTTCTCCTGTTCTATTCTTGCCCTCTCCACACAAAAAACAGGTCTTCTCCAACTTGTACCAGGCCCTTTTTCCCAGGCTGTGAGAAGGGCTGACCACAGAGAAGATGCCAACAAGTTCATTTAGAGCAGGAGGCCTGTCCCACACACATTTTATTTTATTTTATTTTGGGGCATGGGAGGGGCAAAGTGACAACCTCCACATCCCACACCACCATCCCCAGCATGGGAGATGCCTGAGCCTTAGGGTTTTCCTTCTGGAGGGACTGGCCAGGCCCTTGTCCAGCTGGCAGTGGCTGGAGCTGAGTCCCTGTCCCTTCCCAGGAGCATCCATGGCTCCTGCATGTGTTAATCAGCAGCTTTGTTCTGCATCACCTCACCGTGTAACAGCAGCAGGAATTTATACATCCACAAATGAACAATCAGCACAGAAACCGGCCATGTCCTGCTGCCCTCCCTGGAAGGGAACAGGGACATGGATGCTGGGGACACTCAGCTTGCCACGGCCTCTCCACCCTGCCAGCTGGGCTGTGCTGCCACCACTAACAAGTTGCTCTCTGCTGCCAAGGACAGCAGAGCCAGTGGCACCCAACCCTGCACTCTGCTCTTGGCTGCCTCGGGAACCCAAGCCAGGAAGGATGGGGTTTGGTTTTTTTTTTTTTTGCACTTGTCATTTCTCAAGGAGGGAGGAACATCTCTCCCAGCTGCTCCGGCTGAAATCCAGTTTTTATGTAATCAAATGTGACCTCTAGCTGTCTGTGTTTAAGGCTGCCATCGCTGAGATATCACTCAGACTGTTAGGACCAAGTCATCCATCTCCTCAACTATAAATACCTTATAATCATCCCCAAGGACCTGCAGTGCCTGGCAGATGAAGATGCCTGGAGAAAAGGGGGGTTCGGCTCCCAGTGTCACTCCACTCCTGAACTTCAGCTGCCTCTGAGTGTGGAATGCACAGCAGATTTTTAACAGCTTCTGGTCAAAGTCACCAGCAGAAAACCCACGGAAATTGCCACAAGGATGGAGAGCCACCCACACCCAATCTGCAGCCAGATAATAGACTGTGTTAACATAGGCACTTCTGCAGAAATAATGTCCAGGCCAGTTCTGCACGTTCATCCCACTTTGAATCCTGCTTTGGAGGGGGGGAAAAACCATCCACGTTATTTTGGACAACACCAGCCACTCCTGCCAAGCTCTGTAACGTGAGGTGGAAGAGAGATCAGAGCACACACAAAGCCCTTGGAACGAAGGTTTCCACAAGAAACCCAAACTGCCGACTCTTATTTACTTGTGTTACACAGTGTGATGTTAATTCGACAATTAACGCTCGGGCTGATAATTGCTGGTCCCACCTCCTCCAAAGCCTGCACCTGCTCCCCCTTCCATCGTGCACTCCCCAGGAATCCACAATGAGGTGACGGAGGCTGCAGCAGCCGCGCTGAGCAGCGGCTCTGCTTTCACAGCCCGCGGGATGGGGACAGAGGTGCCCCACTTTGGGTGAGATGGATGTGCGTTCACACGCCGCATCTGCAGCGTGTGGCAGCAGCTCCACAAACTCCCTCCGCTCGCAGACATCCCTCTCGGGTGCCAGACAGCTCTGCTAACTGGGATCCACTGGCACAACTTGCCTTGAAAGCATCTTCCTCCTCCTCCTCCTCCTCCTCCTCCTCCTCCTCCTCCTCATCCTCCTCCTCCTCCTCATCACCCTCAGCCACGATCGCAGTGGGACTCTAATTTATTTATTTGTTTGTTTGTTTGTTTGTTGGCTGGTGGTTTGAGGTTTTCTTTTTGTTTTCTTTTTGTAGGAAGGGAGGAGAGATTGTGTTGAGGTAAAGAAGTCACACACACACCCACCCCTTTTCCTATGCAGTGGTGTCGGGATGCAAAGGATCTTGAAGACCATCGAGTTCCACCCCCCTGCCTCTCAGGATGGACAGGCAGGACACCGTGCTGTCCCCTGCCTTCCAAATGGACCCAGCCAGAGGTGGTGGGAGCTGCCAGTGCTGTCCCAGTGGAAGGATGGGTGAGATTTCCCCACCAGCAGGATCAGGGCAGGAGGAAACCACTGACAGTGAAGAAAAACTCAGCTCCATGGATGCAGACACAGCTCTGTTCACACACACCTCTAAAAATGCTTTTTCCAACTTGTTGCTGCTGTAGCACATCCCACAGAAGCCTGGATGAGCTCTGCTCTTCCTGCCAGCCCCTTCCCCTCACCCTATTAAAGGATAAAAGGTCCTTCTAAAGAAGGAAACCACGAAAATCGCGTTCTGGTGAAATCCTGCTCTGCTCTCCATGAGTAAAACCTCTGTGTCTTTGCATGCAGCTTAATTACCTTCATTAACGGCACGAAGAAGAATCCTAACAGCTCTGTTTTGTTGTGAATTGTAGTTATTTGCCTTCCTGAGTGTTTGCAGGTTGGGGTATAAGAGCAGGGGCTGCTTCTGGACCTGCCCAAATTTGCCAAGACTGATGCAGCTCTGCCCAGAAGCCTCCAAGGGTCTGCCCTGGGCAGCCTGACTCTGGTCAAGGAGCAAAGGCAGGAAATTCCCAAGTCCAAGGAGAAGCCAGGGAGGCAGGGAGTCAATCTGCAGCCAGGGAAGGTGGCAGATACCTGCTTGTGGACACATGGGAGATAAGCACGGAGAATAGGGCAAGAAAAGCTGTGTCTTCTCCTCCACTTTCATCCTCTTCTCCTCCACTTTTATACACTTTTATACTCATTCCCAGTACTACAATACTGGATAATTCACCATGGAGAAGCTGCAGCAGCGTGGCTGCAAGGCTCATGGCATCAGTGTTCCTGTCAGGCAGGTCCACCAGGATTTGCAGTTAAATGGCAAAATGTGGAAAACAATCAAGGGACGACACAGGGACAATAAAGCTTATTCCCAACCTGGAGCAAGAGATTTGCTGCCAGGCTATGGGAGAATTCCTGCCTTCACAGACACACAAACTTCTGCTCTCTATGTTTTTCCAGACTTGAAAAAACACCAAGAGCAGCAAGGGAGACGGCCCAGCCACACACAGTGCACAGACAGGAGAAATAAGTGCTTTTTCTTTCCGTGTTTCCTTTTATTCTTCAGACGGAACACCTTTTAGCACCTAGTGCAGATGGAGTTTAACACCTCCAGGGTGGAATTAGCAGGTCCCAGTGCACCCCAGGAGGGAGCAGTGTGTGTGGGCACTCCTCTGCAGAGAAAGTGCTTGGAGAGGGCAGGAAAGAAATCTCCATTTAAGGGGAAATGATTGACATTTATTTCACACTGTCTCAATCCTTTTGTTCCCACGCCATCCTGAGGACTGGAGCTAGGGATGCTCTGAGGTGTGGCTCCACCAGCATCCCCCAGTTGTCCCCAGGTGCTGCCCACCACAAAAGCTAAATCCATCGGAGCAAAACCCAACCAGAAGATGGGAAAGCACCAAACAGGCTCCACCCCACAGCAGGAATTGCTCCTCCTTCCCTCAGGGCCGCCAAATTTCCATCAAAGTAAAATCCCTACAAAATATAGGATGGCCTGTAAAGGGATGGGGCATGAAACAGCAGTTGGGGTCTGCACCTCTTCTCCTACACCCCTGCCCCTTGCCAAGGGGCACATCTGTCCCCTGATTGTGCATCTGTGGGCGCATCTGTCACTCGAGCCCTGTCCCTCCTGGCCATGTGGCACCAGACTGGAGAAGTTTGCTCCAACAGCCTTTGAAGTTCGATGCCACGCCGCGTTTATCGCCTCTAAGGGGACCCTCCACGCTGACAAAAATGAGGGCTGGGGCCGTGCTTGTGCCTTGAGGGACTGAGCAAAGTGGTGTCAGCTCTGCTGGCTCATAAATCTCCTCCAAGGAGGTGTTGCTGGTTTTCCTGTTGGAGGGAAGGTGCTCGGGGGACCGCGGGAGCACTGCGGTGCTGCCGAGCAAAAAGTCAAACTGCAAATCCTGGCTCCTCTGTTCACTCCCAGCTGGAACATAAAATGAGCCACAATCACTTCTGCTGTCCCCAAATGACATGGCACAGCCTGGGTTTGTGCTTTTATATCCTGTTGCTACCAAACTAGGGGGATTACCCTGACTCTGCTTACTGAGGATGGGTTTTGGGAGGTGTCAACCCTTGGGGCAGCCCAGCCCTTGTTGAGGCACAACAGATTGGCTCATGCCAAAACCACACTGGCAAATGTGCTGGTAATTAAACAAAGTGGGCATGCAAGGGGCGGGGAGGGTGTTTAGCATCCTCCCAGAGACAAGACCTGCAAACTGCCTGCAGCAGCAGCAGACAGAGGAGGCACGGCAGCCAGCAGCAGTGCCAAGAGACAGATTCCAGAATTCCAGCTCTCTGGCATGGCTGACAGCCCAGAAGATACTGCAGCCGCTCTCTGGAAGCTGGCTGAGGAGTCAGGAAAGCACAGCTAAAGCTTTGACAGTCTGCCACTTTCATTGGGCACAGAGTGCTCCTGTGGGCTGCTGAGAGGTCTGGGGACACACGGTGTGAGCCCCTGTGTCACCAGCCTGGCTGGGATGCTCTGGGGACTCTTTTCCAACTACAGAAGGGATCTGTGGGGAAAACTCTGCTGGAACTGGGACAGGAGGGGGTGGCAGAGTGTACCCAGGGACTGCTGCATGCAACGATCTGTGGATAAATGCATGGGCATGTCTGAATCCTGATTGTGGAATTACCGAATCATAGAATGGTTTGGGGTGGAAGAGACCTTTGAAGGTCACATAGTCCAGCTCCCCTGCAATGATCAGGGTCAGAGCCTGATTTTG
The DNA here is from genome assembly GCF_015832195.1 of Motacilla alba alba. NCBI lineage: Eukaryota > Metazoa > Chordata > Aves > Passeriformes > Motacillidae > Motacilla > Motacilla alba. The sequence continues at coordinate 2,720,851 of NC_052031.1, read as the reverse complement.
GCAATGTTAATGAACTCAGGGCTGCTCATCAGATCTGTCATAGTTTTTATGCTTTAGAGGCATTATTGTCACCCTTAGGAGCTTCAGGAAGAGCATGGGCCCATCACCCTGGGTGCCCTCCCAACACCAAACCAGAGGGAAGAATCACTCCCCAGGAGCACCCAGTTAATCCCAGTTTCCCTGGCAGGCCATGCACTCCTGAATTACCTCAGAACAAGATAAAACCCACTAAATTAATGATTTCTCTGGACCATCTTTTGGGGAGGAGCCTTCACTCACCATCTTTCACAACCAACAGATATCCCATGACATTTTTCACCTCTCCTGTCAGGAGGGGATCCCCCTTTCACTCCAGCTGACTCATGAACCAGCCCCACCATCCATCAAACCCCAGCAGCCATCCCCACTCAGTGATTTCACTGTTTGGGCGTATTCCACACGATTTTGGGTCCCATCTGTCAGGCCCTTGAACATCTGCAGGCGTTTAGGAGAGCAGAGCTCAACACTTGGCTCTGGGCTCTGGAGGTGGCACCAATGGCAAGCGCTGTCAACGTGGTGTGGGCAACATCTGCTAACCCAGCCCTTCTCCCCACTGCATGCTAAAGCGTGCTGAAGGACAAACAGGATTTTTTCCATATTTTTAGGCTGTCTCAGTGTACCAGGTCTTTGATCCCAGCTGCTGGGTCAAATTAAAAGAAAGTCAGAAGGAGCCTGATGTAAAGGTCAGGCTTTACCTCTAACGACTCGCAGAGCACACTGACATATGGTGAGGAAACAGAAAACATGGATTTGCTGGGGTTTGGGGGTTGCATTCTTGCATAATTTGAGCAATATTAAGGGCATTACATGTGGTTTGTTGCTGTTATGTCCTGCAGCCATGGAATGGTGTTGGTTGGGGTTTTTTTTAGTTTCCTCGCAGGCCTTTGCAGCGAGCTCCAGGAACCAACTGTTGCTGAGCGAACTTTTGAACCTCTGCAAAAGCACAATGTGTTAAATTGCTAGAAAAGGGGAAAACAAATGTATGATGTTCTGTGACATCCACAATCTGCAAAGCTTCACTCCTTTGGACTTCCCAAGGAGAAGAAAGGGATAACTGAGGCATTTTTTTTGTTTTAAACAATGACGAGCACAGTAATAGATCAAGGCTTTAAGGCAACCCAAAAGCCTTCAATACTTCAATTATGAGTTGTTTAATAAAACAGAGTCAATTAATTTGACCAACTAAGGAAATTGGGCGAAGGCATGGAAAGGGACTGGCCGCGAGCATGGGTGGAGAAAAATCCCAGCATAAAGCTAAAAATGCCCTCAAGCCCCCCAGACTGTTGGGTGGAGACCTGCACCATGAAGTGAAGCAGCCTGGGGAAGCTTTTGCACGCTGCTTTCAATAGACTTGAATAACTCCATCACTCCCCTATTTCACGGAGCACGGGAAAAAAGCCCTCTCTAAGTTCAGAAGAAAAGCAACCCTCCACCCTGGAGAGGGGGAGACGGGGAGGCTGTCTGCTCCGCCTCAGCCTCTCACCCCCACGTCCTGCTTTGCAAACAAACCCAAACTCCCTGACTTTCTAACAGCTGCTCCCAGTCTGCCCGGCTCCCACATGGCACAAGCCCCCCAGCCTTCTGTGCAGCCCTGGCATGCTGCCTGCTCCCGCCAGCACCGGCATTCCCGGAGCTCCAGTCTGCCTGAACAGGACAGGGAAGGGGAGGGGGATGCTTCAGGGGGATGCTTCAGCGTTTGACTGCTGGTGGGTTTGTTCCATCGTGGGGATGCCCTCTCCAAAACAAGGATTGGGAAGGAGAGGATTTTCTGCCCGCTCCCCACGGAGCTTTCAGCGCTTTCAGAGCGCAGCTCGTGGACGCACGGCTGATCCGCCAAGGTGCTGCTGGCTTTCATCTCCCACAGAATTCAGGGCTCACCAGAACAGGGGGTCCCGGGTGGGAGAAGAATTTGACAGATGCTTGCAAAGGATTAAGAGTTTCCAGTGGCACTGACGGAGACGCGATCAGAGGGGGAAGCTGTATTCAAGCTGCAGTGAGAAAGCACCTCCAGTAAGTGGATTAGAGGAGTGTTATCATCCAGCACGAGCCTCTCCTGGCAGGCATGGTGACAATATTAGAATAATCTGGGCACCTGGTGCAGCAGCAGCTCTGCAATGAGATTAATGGACCTGCTGACGAGCAAGGAAAACTTTGGGGAGCAATCTGCCCTGCTGCTTCTTTCAATACCCCTGGGCCGTGGCAGAAGGGGGAAGAATAGGTCTGGATTCAAGAGGAATTTAGGGTCGTGCATTGGTATTCCCCATGCAAAGCAGGAGAGGCTGGAGAGGCTGGGAACCCGCTCAGAAGCACTTCACTGCAGGATTTAACCTCCCTGCCTTGATGGAGTGTGATGAGGAGTGGCTGTGCACACACTGAATGCCACGGTCATTCCCAGGATCAAATATCCTGGTTACAGGCCGAGGAAAACCTTTCTTGTTGGTCTTAATTTTGGTCAGGGTTAATCCACACCACTTGTCTCCTGAGCTTTTCTTACTTAAATGAAAGACTAGTGAAGAGAAATGGGTCAGGTAAAACAAAACAACTTGCTTGACCTGAAACAAACCATATTTTTTCCCTCGTCTCTTCTTAGTCTTTTATTATTATCATCAAAACCAATGTCACCACCATGCTGATGCTAATCAATAATATTACAGTTGGCTGTTTTGTTTCAGTGAATTTGAAGATAAGCTCGGTTCCCAGAGGAATAATTCACAAGTTTCATTTCAAAACCCTAAACCCACAACATTTTCCAAATTCCTATCCAAGCCTTGCTTAAAGATTGCTTTCATTGGAAAAAAAAAAAAAAATGCTTTGGATTTGATACAAGTTTTCAGTTAGCATCACCCTGCACTTTTTGGTGATTAAAATACCAGGAAAAAAGAGCTTGCAGCAGCACTTCCACACTCCATGAAATGAAGTGGGATCTCCCAGCCTGCTCCCAGCACAGCCCTTCCCGGATGTGTTGGATTTACAGCTGATCCCTACACGTGCCTGGGAGGTGCTCAGGGTTTCTGGGTGGATGGCAGCCAGACCAGAGAGGCTTTGCAGTGGTTCTGCTCCTTCCCAAAGGAGAGAAACCCACTGCAGATTTATACAGAGGAAAAAAAAAAAACAAACAAACAAAAAACCACACCACACATGAAAACCTCAGACCTCAAACACCACCTGGACAAGAACTCGAGGTAGGAAAATGAATATCTAAGCCCAGAAATCCAGATGCAGCAGGGCTTTAACCTGAAGGCAGCTCTCTGAATTCAGCACAGCAAATTCCTTCAATGTGCAGCAATTGTGACAGCTCATGCTGTTCCCCACCCGAGGACACACAGCGAGACAAGTGCTGGCACTTTGGAAGGTGGCACTGTTTTCACCAAGCCATGACCATCTGGGCTGTTGGATACACTTTTTTTTTCAGATATGTTGTGCTTATCCGTGTAGTACCTAAGCCCTGAGCAGGTAAATCAGTCAGAGAGCGAGGTCTGTAGTGGATATTTTCCCTTCTCAGTCTGGTTTTGAGCATCCCTAACTGGGGTGGGACGAGCTCTGAAGGGCAAATCAGTTTTAGTTTGGAGGATGAATGACACCAGGACACTGCTGTGTAATTAGAAGTGTCTCAAGCAGATGCAAGTGAAGCTAATCAAGCGCTGCTTCACAAGAGTGATCATCAGCCTCATAATTATTATTATTCAATTCCCAGGAGGCAGAGACAAGGGGACTTCTCCTTCACGTGACGTGTCACACAAAAGGCGAATCAAAAATCACAGTCCCCTGCTCAAAACTGCTCTTGACTTTGGTCGTCTGCACCTCCCACTCACCAGCCCAGCCCATCCTGAGCCAGCTCATCCCTGTCTGGGGGGAAAAAGCCAGGGAAAGCACCTGGGAGCCCTTTCAGGTAGCAGGGTGGCATGGGGGCAAGGTGTTAATGAGGTGCCTGTGGCTCCCTGGGTCTCAGCCCTGCGTGGCTGTGATGTCAGAAGCAGATGGCTGTGTCGTCAGGGGGGAGGTGGGGCTGCACAGCAGATGGGCACTTCACAGACAAAAATCCCTCTCAGGCAAATTGCCCCCGATGATAATTTAAAAAAGAAAAAAAAAATTACACAGAGAGAGAGAGAGAACTGGAGAAAACATCTGATGTGTGAGCAGTACAGTCTCTAAATAGAATATTTTCCCATTTTCCCATGAAGCATCAGGAGGTTCTTAAACTCTAAAGTGCTCATTTAACTCCTCGAGGCTCTGGTCTCTCATTCCCCTTGCACTTTGCTGCCCTAGTACACAACATGCCTAGACCTGCTGCCTCTGAGTTTATGTCTAGAAAGCCAAAACTTGTGCACCTGTTTACACACAGAACTTAATATAGCACAGATGATTTTGTTGAATTCCATCCCAAGTGGGATGTTCTTAAGTTCTTTAAGTTCTTAAAATCAGACAATAGTTGTTGGAACAACCCTGGGTGCTGAGAATTTTAAAACTTTCTGTGCTATCAGGCACTGACCTCTAAGAGAACACTGCATTTGACCTGAGGCCATGGGAAAAGACTCTAAAATTAAATTATAGAACTGGGATTATGGGTGTATGGTCTGAACAGAAGTGTGTAATATCACATGGTGGAAAACTTAGAATTTAAACAGTTTAAACAGTTTATTTTGTTAAAGGAACTTCCATCCCAAGTGCCTCCAGGGGATTTTCAGCCAATGCGCATGCAGGGTTAGAAATCAACCAGTGTGCACCAGTATGCCAGGTTTATACTTCAGATGGGCACACTGTGATTTTAAACAGCATAATCAGAGTTATTTCCTCCTCTTGGAGAGAGAGAGAGAGAGAGACATGGATAGATAGATGATAGATAGATAGATAGATAGATAGATAGATAGATAGATAGAAAAGTTCTTAAAATCAGACAATAGTTTTATCTTCAAGATTATCCAGTGCCACTCCCTGCCATGGCAGGGACACCTTCCACTACCCCAGGTTGCTCCAAGCCCCATCCAGCCTGGCCTGGGGCACTTCCAGGGGCAGCCACAACTTTTCTGAGCACCCTGTGCCACGGCCTCATCACCCTCACAAGTATTTCTGGTTAATAACCAGAGTCTCTCCTAGTTTAAAACACTTAAAACATCCTTTAAAACTTTAAAACATCCTTGTTCTGTCAATACCTGCCCATGTAAAACCTTCAGTCAATACAGGGACAGCTCCTCTTGTGTGCCAAGTTCACTCCCAGTTTACATCAGTGACAAGTGAGGGGAGAACCCAGCTCATATCTGAGAATATCAAGATTGCTATAAATTGGAAAGTACAGAAAATCCCTTGATCCACTGAAGAAATGTAGCTGATTCTGGGGTGAGACACAGCAGCAAAGGAAAGTTTATTCAGCCTCTGAAATTCTCACAGATGTTCCCAGGGTGCCTAAGTGAGCAGTGAACACGGGGAAAGTAAAGATGCAAACAAAGCCACGGCTTCAAACCAAGAGATACCATCAAAGAATGGAAACAAGGACTCATTAAAGCCAGAAAAGATCATTGAGTTCAACCATTGATCTGAACTGCCATCTTCAGCACTAAACCATGTCCCTAACCACCACATCTACACATTCTTGGGACATTTCCAGGGGCAGTGTTCCACCACTTCCCTGGGCAGCCTGTTCCCATGTTTGACAATCTTTTCCATGAAGAATTTTTTTTTTCCTAAAATCCACTCTAAACCTCAACTGGCTCAGTGAAGCCATTTCCTCCTGTCCTATCACTTGTTACCTGGGAAACAAGACCAACCCCCAGCTGTCTACAACATCAGGGAGCTGTGGAGATCAAAATGTCAGGAGGAACAAGTGTATTTCAACTTGAAGCAAACAAACAAAATATGTTAAACACACTTGTCCATGCACAGGCATGGGGAGATCTAAATAATGGATGTGAGATCCATTTCTCCCAAATCAGAGCTTGATCCATCTCCGGTCTGGTGATGCAGACAGGGGGGCTCAGGATGTTGGATTAAGCCAAATCAACAAAATCATAAAACATAAACCATCTACAACCTAGACTTCCTTCTCTTTCAACAATTCCAAAAAACTAAACTCTTGTTGTCATCAACATAAAATAGTATTTTTTCAACATTCCAATGCATCCAGAGGATGCTCCTCAATTTACCTTTTCAATTCCAACCACCAGTAGAAAAGAAGTACAACTCTTCAAAAAAAAAAAACAAAAAAACCAAACACATCACTGTACTCCAAAAAAAATACATATTTACATACTCACGTTTACATACAAATATACACACATTTTTACATGCACATACACACTATATAAACCTTCTGTCGAGTGTTAAGAATTTTTTACAAATCTATTTCCCACATTGGGAGAGGGCATTTTCAGGGGTGTCAGTGGAATGCAGGTAGTGGAAGTGGGGAGCTGCTGTTCCACAGGCAATGGAGCGTGGTCTCCCTAAGGGCTTGGGCAGCTCTCCAGAGGTGGTGGCAACTGAAAAGTAGAGATGGGACAATCCATCAAGAGCCTGGGTGGCCAACAAATCACTCTGACAATGATAAATGCAGGCATTTACTTTGGCCAAGGAGCTCCAGCTCTCCCTGGGATATCTGCTGTGGAAACTGGAGCAATGTCCTTTCCCAGCCCTACTGCTGTGGGTGCTTCCAGCTCCTTCATCCCTCTGCTCTCCTCCTCTGCTCTCAGGTTTCTGTGGTTGAGATGACCCCTGAGGTGTTAGAAAGTCTTTTTCTCCCAGCCCCCCGACAGAAGAAGCTGAGATTCATCGGTTCTGCTTTTCAAGTTCTTTATTTTCTCTTATCTAATATATTCTGTCTCTGCCCTGCTGAGCTCTGTCCAGCAGGTTGGGTTGTGGCACAACCCCTGCCCTGGGGGTGCTGTTAGTTTTTTACACTAAGAACTACGTGTACTTTATTTACAATAATTTTCCAATACCTGTCACCTATGTTAGACAGTCTGTCTCTACTCTAAACCAATCCAAAAGTGCCACCATCACAGCAGAAGATGGAGGACAAGAAGAGGAGAAGAAGGACAGGACATGCCCAGATTCCTCCATCTTGCCTCTTGAACCCCTCATCTAAAACCCCAAAATTCTACTTTTTCACCCTGTGACAAATTCACTGTCATTCTTCTCAAACTCTTGTGGCTTGTAAATCCTCACACAAAGCTGGTAATTTTTTCCATGGGTTAAAATCAAAGGCACAGGTGTCTTTGACTCCGTGCCAAGGTCTCTGAGCCCCTGCCAGGGTCTCAACCCATCCCGGGCAGCCAGAGGAATGTCCTGGGTCCTGACACTCTGCCACTCAGGGGTGCCCAGGGCATCGTGTCAGCTTCCCCTGGGATCCTGGAAACTTCCAGGAAGAGGGGCTGGAGTTAATGAATCCTCAGCAGTGAGTAAACAAATCACATCCTTGCCTGTGCCCTGCTGCAGCCGGGAGCCTGGTGACAGCTGGCTGCCAAGGGACAGGATGGTTTTTGATCCTTTGCCTGCAAGGTAAGGCACCCTCCAGCTCTCAGCAGTGGGGAGTCAAAGCCAGGAGCTCCAGGGAGCATCCCACATTCCCAGATCCTTTTAATCCCCCTGGACATGAGATTGCTGCCCGCATGGCAGCCTGCACTCCTGCTCTGCCAGCACCAAGGAGGATGAAAGTACAGGAGAGTGGGAAGAGAGATGGATAAAATTCATCAGGTGATGCTGGAATTTTGGATGCTTCGCTGGCTGAATCACTCGAGCTCCTGAATGCAGAGGGAAGAGCAGCCCTGGGTAAATCCCTGCTGGCCACAAGCCTGGATGATACCAAATATTACTGGCCTGAATCACCACTCATTTCTTTCCCTGCCACCTCAGTGGCAGTGAAGCCAGAGCAGTGACACGAGAGGTTATGGCCAGCAGAGGTGCAGGTACACCCTTCCCACGTTATCCATAGTCACTGGTGAGGGGTTGATGCAGGTTCAGTTCAGATTTCTGTCCCAGAGGAATGGCCACACAGGCATAAAAACACACACAGAGCGATTTAGGATATCACACCAGCCCCCTCCCAGCCTCTGCTGCCACCACTGGCCGTGCTTTGGGCTCCCAGGGGCATTGACAGCCACGGGATGAAAATGAAACCAGCACCACTCTGTGGCTTCCACTTTGCAGCAGGCTGATGTCCAGTTGGCCTGGAGCATAAAGAGGGTGAGACCAGAGGTGCCTGCAGAAGATGGCAAAGGTGGAACCTTTCTCTGTCTGGAAGAGGTCAAAGCAATTGGTCACCAAGCCTGGGTGGACCAACCTTCTGAGTCCCTGCAGAGGTATTCAAGCCACCAGCCCAGGTGGAGGACATCTCCCCCTTCACTGTAGCCAAATCCAGCTTTTCACCACAACAATCACACAGAATCACAGAATATTCTGAGCTGGAAAGGACCCACAAGGATCATCAAGTCCAGCTCCTAAATGAGCCCATATGGGGATCAAACTTTCAATCTTGGCATTATTTGCACCATCCTCCAACCAATTGAGCTGATCTCAGGGTCTTCTTCAGCTGTGACTCAGCCTGAAGTCATCTGAAGATTTGTCTTCTCAGAAGAAAATAGTAAGGACTAACTCTGAGAAGTTCAGACCACAGACAGCGGGAGATTGGTGGCAGTTTGGATGGTGGGTTTTGGTGCAGAATATCAACTCTACAGGGCCAGAAAAATAGTCTGATTCATCGCTGAAAGCTCCTCAAAATGGAAAGATTGGAGGTTTTGGGGGTCTGCTTTGAATCCATCATAATCAGTATCAAGTCTAACAGAGATAATTTTTGTTTCAAACACAACTTGGTTCAATTAGGAGGCCCTAAAAGCTGTATGAATTATTAGTTTTCACTTTTCTACACTTTCCAACACTCAACTTCTTTTATTTTTTCTTTCTGAGATCTGACAACCCCTTTCACAAAAAATTATCCTAGCGTAGAAAAATGAAGTCAAAACCAGGCTTGTGACTGGTTTTACCCCACTGAGCTTTAGTCAGCCACAATGTTGAGCTGGAAATTGTCATCTCAGGCTTCCCATCCAGTCAAGAGGAAAAAGACAGATCCCTTGCCAGGGCAAATGAGATCTGAATTACCTTCTAGAGATTGCAACCACAGAGTAATTGGTGCATTGACTTAACCGGTTATTTTTAAGTCATTTCTAGCAGCTAGACAATGGGAAATAATTTCACCTTCATGGGATCCAGCTGCACAGCCTCTTGTTCATTCTAAAGCAAGAATCTGGCTGTTGGCGGCTCTTTGGAAGGGGTCATTTTGGGACAGGTCATCTCTGCTGCTTCCCCAGTATCCCAGGATCTCTAGAGAAGTGTCAGCCCTGTGCTGGCCACCTTTGAAAACCCTGCCACGACATTTTACCCTGTGTGTTAACAACCACCTCACATTTAAAACAAAAAAAATCCACTGAAATGCCCACTCAGCAGCCTTGAGGCAAGGAGTGCACTGAGAGCCTGCCCAGGCAGCAAGGATAGAGATGTTCTTCTCACCATTCAAAGATCTCATCTCTCCAAAATTAACCCTTGAAGGATGGGGCTAAAAATCACCTACAAACAAACTGAATTTTCCCTCCTCTTCAGGCTTACGCAACAACATGTTTCGGCTTTGTCTGCAGCCCTGCTCATCTCATGCCTGGCTTCAACCACCAGATTTTATTAAGAATTTATTTTCACTCGTATGAGAATGCATCCCAGATGCTTCACACAAAGCCAGCTTCACCTGCACGTCTGCGAAAAGCTGCCCCTATAGAAATGTGATCCCAAGAGTTGCCTTTATCCAGTTGCTAATGGATGTTTAGCGTGTGAGAATCCGTATCTGCCGAATTTTGAACATAATAAGCTTTCTGTGAGCTTTTCATATAAGAGATATCGACTGGAAGTAATTCAGAGAAGTTATTCAGCAATTGCTTGGCACAACAAAAGAGCTTGAAGCAGATTTACTGCCAGTTGACAGCCTGCATGCCACACTGGTGCAGCTGCCCACTCCTCCAGGAAAATTCCTGACGTGCTGTCGGATCTGGGCTGGCCTACTCCACCAAGATCCCTTCAGAGAGGAAACAACTGGATTTTGAACAGCAAAAACCAGCCCAGTTGAACCAGCAAACCCATCTATCACCTCTGGAGCCAATAACCTGACTGATTTATTAATGCATGTGTGGGATCTGCAGGCTGTGGGTGTTGGAAGGAGAAATTCACAGTGAAGATGGTCTCAAAATCCATGCAGGGAAGCCAGCAACACTCATACAGGGACAGACACACTGCAAGATAATTTATTTCTTTCCCCATCATCTGTCATTTGGATACACACATACTATCCTCCAGGCTTGCTCCCTACGTCAAGCAGCACTCCGGCTGCCTCAGTGCAAGATTTGGCTACTTTTACACCCTGCCAGGGGTATCTGATTCCAGTATCTCATTCCCTGGCAGCTTTGAAGTGTCACAGTGTACTGGCTACAGCCGTTTCGAGCAGGTGCAGCCTCACTGTGGCTTTACAAGGATGCATTTTTTGCCTCTTTGCTCTGTGACTCGGTGCTTCACATCTGAAGTGTTTGTGGGCTCCTTGCCAGGGCATTGCTTTCAGGCTGGATCCCGGCTGAGGGTCCCTTGTTTTCCTGCCTCCTGCCAGCAAGTGCCATTTTTTTCCTTTTGAAAGTCTTCACTGCAGCAGGTGGGAGAGGGCGTAGACTCAGCAAAGTATGCACAGGAAAAGGCAGAGGGGGGGAAAAAGGGTAACAGAGGCCAGTTCCAGTCTCAGCACCTACTTCTGGTGTGAGTTAGAGATGAAAGGAGATAAACCCAACGGAGTGGTTTGATTATCACAGGGGCAGAGGGGAAGGATGGAGAAGACAAGAGATGGGAGATCTCCCCTCCTTCACCTCCTGCAGGGCAACTCTTCCCCAGCCCCTCATCTCAGCTGTGAAACCCCCCTGGTTTGGAGCAGGAGAAAAAAATTTCATAAGGATGGTGTGGCAGAGCAAAGGACTTACAGAAGGCCATGGAAGGGAGGAAAGGTAAAAACAGCATCAAAGAGAGGAGGGGAGAATAAAAGCACTTCTTTGCTGATCCACAGCTGAGCTGGGCAAAGTTAGACACGATAAATAACGCTGACATTACAAAGCTCTGGTTAATTCATTTTTCTACTTGTCACCCCTTCAGATAATTGGCCTCTACAACAAATGGTGGGCAAGGAGGTTGGCTTTTTTTTTTTGTCTCTTTCTTTTCATTTTTTTCCCTTCCTGAGAGGTACAGCTAGGATTAGGCGGTGTGCTACAGCACTGATAAAATAAAGAGAATGATCCAAAACACTCCAACTTTAATCCGGAGGGGTCACCGGTGAATAGCAACAGGGCTGGGGGATGAAGTGAGACCTGGTTGTCTCTATGGCAACTAAACCATCACGGAGCAAGGATTGACCTGGAGCCTTCCAGTGAGTTTGGCTTCGTCCAAGGCACTGCCTGGTGTGAGCTGTTCCCTGTCTGCTCTCCTGATTCCAGGGAGGTTTTCACGGCAGCTCAGAGTTTATTCGGAATTCGTGAAAGCGCTGAACCATTTGCGTTGTAAGGGACATTTAAAGGTCATCTGGTCCCCCTTCAATCAGCAGGGATGTTTTCAACTAGAGCAGGTCACTCAGAGTCCCATCCAACCTGACTGAAATATTTCCAGGCTTCTGGATTCAAGTGATTCATTTGGAATCCCAATGTTGACTTCTTCGTGTAAAAGGAAATTCTGAGTTCTTGGGTGGGTGAGGCCTGAAAATACAATCTCACCTACTTCAAACTGTGGAGGGCCAGTCTTGAAGCAGCCACTCATTTTATGGACACCACCAAACAGAAAACACTGCCTCGAGGGGTTCCAGAATACAAGGACAAGCCAAGATAAAGAAAGGAGGCAGGAAATCAGCCACAAACACAGAGAAACTATAAGACAATTTTTAAAAGTTCAAATTTATGACAATTTTTTAATCTGGTGGTTCCTGACGCCTGACTCAGGATTTCAGAACCTGAGGGGGTGCAGAGCAGATGGCCCCAGATGGCCACTGGCTTTCCGTGCTGCTTTACCACTCCATGAAAGGTTCAAACCATGGCTTTGAACATCTTCCTTCCTATCGACCACAATATTGTCTCTTGACATTCAATCTAGCCCTGCCCTCTGTCACTCTGAAGAGATTCCCTCTTGTCCTGCCTCTCCAGACCTTGGTCCAAAGTCCCTCTCCAGCTCTCTTGGAGCCACAGGCAGGTCAGTCTGTGCTGCTGGGCTCCATTCACGAGCCTTGGGGAACACAGGTAAATAAAGGAGAGAGGAAATACCCAGCACCAGGGCTGGGGAAAGGCAAGGAATGGAAATTTCCCAAATCATGTCACCTTTCCCCATGGAAGGGCACCCCAAAGCCCACTCCTGGAAAGAGCAGTGCAGGGAAGGGGCACAGGACACACCAACATGAGTTGTGCTGCTGCACAAAGCTTTAAAAATTAGGAGGGAATGAAATTTCCTGACACGTGAGGCTCTCAGTGCACGGCCTTTGGAAATAAATCCATTTCCCCTTTGCTTCTCACATTCTTCTATCTCGCCTCAATAAGCCAGAGACATTTAAGAAACTTTAGGAACCTTTCAAGAAGTTTGTAAAGCAATTTACTGGGACAAGAATTCTTGTCCTCTATGAAACTGGATGACTGAGTCACCCTGGGCTTAAATGTGCAGAGCACAGAAGGAGCCATAAAAACCTTGAAAAGAATCCTGAATAGCTCCACTATGCATAAAAAAAAAAAAATCACATTTTTATATCTAGCATTTAAATGCTTCTAGGATTAGAAATAAATATGACACTTCCTAATGCAGACCCAGTCCCTTGGCTCAGAGAACTTCCACTTCTCCATCTCACATATAAAGACATTTTTAGGCCCAAGAAATTTTGGAAACTTGCCTGTCCTGAGCTGTGGGAAGGATTAGGCAAGGAATTGAAACTGCGGACTTTGGGGCAGAGATGGGAAGTACAAACCTTGGCAGATTAATTTCATTTTTCTGTGTCTTTGGTCGCTGAGGATGCACAAGAGTTTGGGGCTCAGAGTGAATTGAGGGACATGGATGAGGAGGAGGGGCCAGCTGAGCATCCCATGGCCACGAGGAGTGCTGCAATTAAATGCCACATGAGATCTGGCTTGGGGTCACCATCAACAGGGAAGGCTTTGGGATGAAGAAGACGACAACTCCGTGCCCGTCACCATCTCCTGCACTACTCCAACCCTTCCTTCCCTCACTGCCTGCCAGCTCTCCCTCCCCCCTCAATCCCAAACACCCAATCCCAGCCATCCATCCCCCATCCTTCTGCCCCCATCCCTGAAGGATGGATGAGCTTGCCAGAGCAATCTGGCCCTGGCTGGAGAAGCTGCCGGGCAGCCGGAGCGAGCGCGGCAATCGATTGGACACGGGACATTTACGGCTCCGCGAGCGTGGCCGGGGCCGCGGCGTGGCAGCTTTGTCAGGCTGAGCACACGTGAGGATTAGGGCATTAACAAAGCTCCCTTAACCCACCAGCCTGCCCCTAGGTAGATGGGGGACAGGGCTGGGCTGGGCAGGGACAGGGATAAAGGAGTGGCAGAGCGTGAAGGCGCCTTCCGTACAAAGGAGCGGAGGAATAAGAGGTGCCGGAGACACAAAACTGCCACCTGGGACTGCCGAGCCACAGCGCTGCTCATCAGGGCTCTGGGCCAAATTTCCTACCAGCATAAATCTGTTTGATGCCAAGAGAGTAACCCAGAGAGGAATTGGACCCGATGGGGAGGGTTTATGGCCTTGGTTCCAGCAGGAGAGCGGAGTTGTGCCAGCTGGGGTGTCAGACTGCTTGACTCAAGGGGGCTTAGGCACCTAAATCTACTAGGTGCTCCAAAAAAAAAAGTGTTTTCTCTCATTTTAAGATCAAATCATTCCTTATTTCCCCTTTATTTCTTTTCCTGGAGGCAGCTTTGAGGGCCTCTGTTTACTATTGTTCTTAATCGAAAAATAACAGTAACAACTTGTGAGTACAAAGGGCCTTTTATGTTTCTGCAGAGGCTTTTATCTCCACGCATTTTAGTAAGTGCTATATCAAAATCACCCCGCCCACCCCCGAAATTCAGTCATCTGTGGACTGCAGAGCAGCAGCTGGGTAACTGTGTGCAGGAAAGCTGAGCAGCAGCCCAGGACAGCCAGGGCAGGGGAGCAGGGTATGAGGTTGGAGCTGACAGCCCCCCCTCCAAATCAAACGGTGCCTCAGAGCAGATGGGCCGAGCAAAAAGTTCAGCAGCCAGAAGCAGGTCCAAGCATTTATAGATTAAATATTACAAAAGAATTTCTCTGCTGGGAGAATGGTGAGGCCCTGTCACAGGGTGCCCAGAGAAGCTGTGGCTGCCCCTGGATTCCTGGAAGTGTCCAAGACCAGGCTGGACAGGGCTTGGAGCAATCTGGGATAGTGGAAGGTGTCCCTATCCATGGCACCGGATGATCTTGAAGGTCCTTTCCAGCCCAAGCCGTCCTGTGATTCTCTGATTCCAATCAACATCTTGAAAAGATCAGATTCCCACCCAAACAAGCTCCTTCAAAGCATCTCCAGAACGACCATTGCCTAAACATTGCAGTTTTTATCTCCTGAGAGTACCCTGCAGGGAAAGGAAGTCTCACCAAGCCTGTCAGGTTTCAAGGAACATTTGGACGCTGCTGGTTTAGTTTCAGGTAGATCTGTGAGGAGGAGGAAATTGGACTTGATCTTTATGGTCCTTTCCTACTTGAGATATTCTGTGAAGTGTTAATGCTGGAGGCTGTGGTCTAACAAGACTAAAGGAATCAAGGATTTATGTAGTTCATCCCAGAGAACAAGTTGTGGGACAATAATGAGGCTGTTGAGGAGAAGTTTTCTGAAATATCCTAAATTTATGGGAGAGAATGAACATCTCCCAAGCAAGCCAGGGAAGAGGGCACCATGGGGCTGCTAATGGACACTGCAATGCTGGTATAGAGGGAGGGCATGGGGAGGTTTAGGAACAGAAACCCTGAAAGAGGACGGGGCCAGGGAAAGTTTTAGGGGCATGGATGGATAGGAAGAGCTGTGCCTCTGAAGCTGTCAGTGAAAGGCACCTGCAAAAAGCTTGTTCTGAAGGTCAGATCCTGAGCTGGGACTGAGTGATGGTCAAGGTAATGATTTTGACCACAGTGCCTAAGAAAAGTAAGGCACAGAAAACGTGAAAGAGAAACCTGAGCCTTTGCAGTCTGACATTCGCTGCTTTTCATTACAGATTCCAACCTGGGATGCCTTTAGAGAGACTTCCCACAGCCAACAAATGAAACTAGTGGAAAAGAGGCAACCTGCTGAGGTGAGCTGTCTCCTGTCCCTGCTTTGGAGAGAACCTTTTCGTTCCTAAAAAGGGAGCAGGCATGTGGAGCCCCGTTAGAAGAGAAAAAGGGGCCAATTCCCTCATATTAAGCCTGTTATTAGGCTCAGAATCAAATTAAACCACAGGACTTTTCACTAGCAAAGTGCTATTTTAAGGCTTATTAGACTATATTAGGATTGGCATAAATTTCCACTGACATAATATCGGCTTTTAATTGGATTTAAGGGCAAGGAGGCTGCATTAAACTAAAATCAGTCGTCACAGAGGGAAATTGGGTATTCTCCTCACAACTCCTCTCCTTTCCCTTGGCGTGGATCCCAAGCAGCCGAGCAGGCTGGGGAACCCATTGAAATCCAGATGCAATTGCTTATAGGCTCCTATATCAATTTGATAAGCAAGCTGGCTGCCAAAACACAGCACTCACCACTGTTTGTTAGCCAAAGCCTGGCTGCCATGGCCAGAGCTCTGCTTCTCTGGGCAGAAATGGCATTTTCTTGGCCACAGCCCTGCCTGCCAGACTTCATGTGAAGTATTTGCCCGTGCAAGGTTATAATAACAAAAATCTCAAAGCCAAGACCTTGACTTAACCTCCAGAGAGCTGAGAGCATCAGAGCCACAGGCAGTAATGAAAACATGACCCTGCTGGTCCCACCGTGCTGGGAGGGTGAGTCAGGAGTCACTGCCACGACCTGGCTTGTTTCATGTGTCCCCTGATTAGACACGGGAGGGTCTCAGGAGCTCCGAGGTCAGGGGCTCTCGGTGACACGTCCCTCCCTCTCCCGAAAAACACTGAGAGCAGCCCTGAGACGTGCACAGACAGGTCTGACATGTGAAACGTGGTGGGTTTTACACTCAGCAGTCCCCAGGCTGCTCTCCTCTGAAGAAGATGCTGCAGAAATTTGTAATTTTTATTTTCTGTCTGCTCCTGAGTCACCCACCCCGTGCGAAATGTGGAAACTTGGGAAGGAGATAATAAAACTCACTTAAATACTGGGTGGAGCACCTCAGGCTTAAAAGGGGCAGAGGCTGAGTGATCATTCATCCTGCACCTTGAGAGATGTCCCTTTGTCTAAATGGGCAAAAACGGGCTCTACCAAAAGGCATCTGAGCCCTTCTGAAGCCCCAGAGACACAGAGGAACCTTCTACCATGAAAACACCACTTTGTACCTCAGTACTGCTGTTAGGAGATCATCCACATCCTGGTGACATCTTATGACAGTTTTGTTAAACAATACAACCCATTTTTTACAACCACTCCACGTCTGGCTGTGTCAGGGAGGGGGTTCCCATAAGGTAGATCCTGCAAGGGGATGATGCCTCAGGTTTTAGCTTTTCTATGTTTCACATTCTGTGCTGCTTTAGTGTGTGGGTCTGGGTTCATATTATGGGATGGTGAGTTCTCTGCACAGAGCAGGGACACAAAACAATTCCTGCTCCAGCTGGGACCAAGGACAAATGAGCCAAAGCTCAGGCCAGGAGCACAAACAGCGTGGGCTGCAGAGAGACAAACAAGCAGGGTGGGAGTGCCTGGGCTAAAGCTGGAACGGGACAATGAACTGCAAGGTGCAAATGGAGCAGAGCTGAGCCAAGGGAGAGACCCCGGGAGCGCTCGTGCATTTTGGGACCATTTGGGTTCCTCTTGGCTGCAGCCCTGGCTGGGCTCTTGTGCTGCCCAAGGTGGATCCATGGAGGAGATCCTTTGAATAAATCCCTGCTTTATTCTGTAACTCTGCCCAGCCTCTGCTCTAGCTCAGCCTTCACAGGGCATCAGGGAAAGCAGTTTAAGTCCAGGTCCAGCCAAACTTAAGGTTTTCCTGACAAGATGCTTCAAGATCCGTTCTTCCAAGAAATGAAAGTTTCTAGAGAAGTTTTAGAGTCTTTCCTCCTCCAACCCATGACTCTTAAGTTTTGGGGGATGCTACCAAAGCTTCCCTTCTGAACTTCCCAGTCCATAGGCCCTAGACAAAGATGTTCATCATTAGTGGAATATTAAGAAAAGGAGTGAGTTTGGTCCTTCTCTTCAAAGAAATTTCAAAGGATGCTCCCAGGTGGGGATGGGCATTTTTGCAAAGTAGATTTTAGGAGAAATTTTGTTATTTCATGTTCCAGATGTGGGTGCATTTGTCCACGCATGGGGTGTGTGTGTGGTGAGATCTGACATGTCACAGCTCTGCAGCTGCAGCCCATTAGCACAAACATCGAGCTGCCCAAGAAGATTATGCTTTTCATCTGATGAAACAAACCTTATTCCTTTTCTAACAGCCTGGGGATTGCTTCAAGATGTATCTGGGGAGCTCAGACAGGCCAAATGGGGCTGATGGATCCAGGGTGGCAACACAGCCCAGCAATGCTCTGTGGCTTCCAAGCAGCCACAAACCTTTTGATGTCACATCCCTTCCCTGTGGCCTGAATGGACACGGTTTTATCTGTGCTGTCCTGGCTCCCTGACACTCACCCAGCCCAGTCTGAAGTGTGTAGCCCCTACCTGCCTCTCAGGGATGACTCAGAGGTCAGTAAAACTACATGGGAGTAGCTGGAGCTGGACAAAAATCTTTGATTTGACTCAATCTTTGTGCTTGCCTTTAACCACATCCATTAGAAAAGCCCAGAAAACTTTGTTGGGCAGTGCCCAGGGGAGCCAGAGGAAGGAAAAACACAGCTGGGAACCCCAACCTGCTACTGAACATCAGGAATAAAGATGGATTTGCTGGCTGAGAGTCACAGCTGTGAACTTGAGAGTCAAAAGTCTCTCTGAGCAACCTCCACTATTAATTCACCTCACCAGCAACCAACAGAGCAATGTTTGTAGTGCAGACACCATGGAAAACATGCCCTTGCTTTGGGGAGTTACTTCTCAGTGGTTGTAGGGATCTTTTCCCATCAGTTTGGACTGAGGAAAGCTTGTTTAAGAGTTTTTGGTGATCTGTGCCACTCTGCAGATGAGCCACAGACAGGCCAAGGAATGGAGCTGCAATGCTTTAAAGCAGTTTCTGAAACAAGTGCCTCTGACATGGGCTCCTTTGGAAAAACACCATCCTGAAAGGGCTGCTCTGGTCTCTGCCCTAGATGCTCCCACACCCTTCTGATCCAGTGGGAACAGGTGATTGAATAGGAGGAGAGAGCAGGAACTTGGAGCAAGCAGGAGCTGCCTCCTCAGGGCATTCCTATTTTTAATGCTCCACATTTGATTCTGCACTTTCTGGCTCCAGATGGGACCCAAATACCACCGGATCAGGGAGAATGCTGTCCTCATGATATTCCTGAAGTAGCCAAACTCAGGGAAATTCTAGGCAGAAGATAGATTTCCCAGCTGTAGAGAAACTGGGTCAAACATTTGAGCTTTTGGGTGCTCTGCTGCTGCCTATGGCCAGTTCTTGCCCGAGGTGCCAGGACAGGCCCAGTGCTGCCAGAAAGCCAGAACAAGAGGAGGAGATGATTTTCCAGCTCTGCTGCACTAACAGACAGCTTTAGAGATGCCTTACAAATGCCTTTCTCTTCTCCTCTGCCCTTGGGTATGATCTCAAGCCTTTCCTCAGGAGTCAAGAGTGGATTTTCTCTGTTTTGCAGCTGAATTCTGCCTCAGCAGGAAAGCAGAGGCTGAATTTCGAGTCCCATTTCTGTCAGTCTGCAGGCAGCTCCCTACTGAGACACAGGAGAAGTCCCATGGCTTGGGGCATTTAGAGTTAGACTGCCCAAAGCTCCTGGGAGTCTCTGTGGGGAGACAATCCCGGCCCTGCCTCTGGAGAACAGAGCAGACCTAATCAGCCTTCCCTGTGTCTGATTTCTCTGATCCTCTGATTAAAGTATGTTCATATCATTTGCATTTGAATTTGCTTTTATCCACCCCCCCCTTCCAATGCCAAAACATGTAGGCAGGCGGTTCAGGAGATGATGTGTTTATGTAACTGCAAACTAGGTTTATAGCAGTTTAATTAGTATTAATTAGTATTAATAACATCACCTAAGCTTAATGATGCCAATTATAACACAGTAAATATTTCTTGTTGGATTACAAGTAGCAATATTGAAGGATGAACTTTCATGCTCGGTCAAACTTTCCAAACATATTATTTAAAAAGAGCGATAAGGCAGTTTGCTTTCCACATGTGAATAGCTCTTTTAATCTCAAAAAAAAAAAAAAAAAGGATAATTATTGCAAATAAATATTTGCAAACGGGAAACACTGTCCCATTTGACAGCACCTCTCCTTATTCTGCTTCTGAAAATTGGGAGGGGAGAGTGGGGTTGCCCAACTGCACCAGGTGAAAACACCTCTTTAATATCCCAAAAGGTGATTATGAGCTGCTGGGATGCACAGAGGGGGAGAAAGGATCAGAGATCTGCAAGGGAGGAAGATCAAGATTACATTACATTAATCTGCTTAAGATGGGCTGTGTTCTTTTAGGAACTGTGGATGCAGAGGAGCCAGAGTTAGGAAAGAGCCTCCAGGTCATCTGGGATGGGTCTTTCATACGAGTTCCCCTTTGGCCCCAAGGCAGCTTTGGAAGGTGGCAGATGGAAACAGTTAAGGCAACTGAGAGCTGTTTAAAATCCCATCAATAACAGCCCATCTCTCCCCTGACCATGTAGGATTATCCTTGGCACTGTCTTGCCTCTCAGGACTGCTCAGGTCCTGCTCACTCTCTCCTGAGCCTGGTGAATTTTTCCCACTTCTCATTCCTATACCCTGATACACTCTGGATTGCCTCTGTCTGGGCCCTGGCAGCGATCCAAATTGAAACCTTTGGGATAGGAGTTCTTTATGTATTAATATCTTTATCAATTATCTGGATGAGGAGACTGGGGGCACCCTCAGTCAGTGCGTGGAGGACACCAGGTTGGGTGGGAAGGCTCTGCAGAGGGATCTGGACAGGCTGGATCCATGGGCTGGGAACAGCTGGATGAGGTTCACCAGGGCCAAGTGTTGTGTCCTTGGGTCCCACCAACCCCATGGAGCTCCACAGGCTGGGGCAGAGGGGCTGGAAAGGTCCCTGGGGGCACTGGTGACAGCAGCTGGACATCCCCAGGTGTGCCCAGGGGGACAAGGGGCCGCTGGCACCTGGATTTTAGCAGGAATGGAGCGGCCAGCAGGATTAGGGAAGGGCCTGTCCCCTGATCTGGCACTGCTGAGGGACCCCCTGGAATCTTGGGGTCACTTCTGAGCTCCTCAGTTCAGGAAGGAGCTGGAGGGGCTGGAGAGGGTCCAGGGAATGGAGCTGGGGAGGGTCTGGAGAGCCAGGAGAGGCTGAGGGAGCTGGGCAGGGGCTGAGCCTGGAGCAGAGGAGGCTCAGGGGGGACCTTGTGGCTCTGCACAAGTCCCTGCCAGGAGGGGACAGCCGGGGGGGTCGGGCTGTGCTGCAGGGAACAAGGACAGGAGGAGAAGGAACAGCCTCAGGCTGGGCCAGGGGAGGTTTAGGTTGGATATTGGGAAAATTTCTCCACTGGAGGAGTGGTCAGGCATTGGAACAAGCTGCCCAGGGCAGTGCTGGCATCACCATCCCTGGAAGTGTTTCAAAAGCCTTGTGGATGTGGCACTTGGGGTGGGATTGGCAGTGCTGGTGGAATGGTTGGCCTCAAAGTTCTTCCCTAGCCTGAATGATTCTATGATAAGATCCTTGTAATGATATCATAGAAACAGACTGGATGCATCCTGACTTTACTTCCTCAATATTCCCTTCCTGAACTTGGATTTACCAGAACAGCCTGGAGGAACAACAGACCATTCCAGTGTCCAGCAGGGAGGTGCTCTTTAGAAGCACTCCAGAAACAGTTCAAGAATATCACTCTCCTGCTGTTGCTCTTTGGGTCTTTCCACATCCCTTTTCTTCCCTGGGAACTTTCTCATCCCACTTTCCTTGCCTCAACCAACACTTCCCTGTTAATCAACAGGAGCAGACCTCACTTCCACTTGTCTTATGGAAACTGGGGGAGTTTTCAGCAGTGGTTCAGTGAAACTGTAGAGTGAGGAGGGAAGGGGAGTCCTATGTGGGGTCTGTTGCCAGTGCAGTTATTTGAGCTCTGGAGAACACACAGCTCATGGGCTTGGCTGGAAACCACATCTCCAGGATGTGAGACAAGGCACCCTCAGGAGGTGCCACTGATCACTGAGCTGACTGCTGTGAAAAAAAAATTACAATTTTAGAGGTCTAAAATGACAATTTTAGAGGTCTAAAATGAATCACACCCTAAAATGAATCACACCTATGAAAGCCAACAGGTCTCACAAAGAAACCAAGGGATGAGCAGAACTCCCAGATCTGCCTTCTCATGGCAATGTCCCCACTATGTACGTGACATTTTTCTCTCTCTGATTGATGGGTTTTTGGTTTCGCCACACAAAAGTGTGCAGTGAGGGAAGAAGAAGAGGAAGAGCAAAAGGGTCTGTGGAGGCTAAGGAAGGGGTAAGGAGCAGAGGGAGGGAATGTGTCTTTATTCACAGCCTCACCACATGATTTACAAAAGGGGGCAACTCATCATAAATAAGCTGGAGCTCCTGGGAACAGTGACCTAATCAAGATGTATAATTGCATGCCTTATCTAAATGAAAGCATCATTTCAGAAATGATAATGTGTATTGCCGTGGATTCAACTGCTGTGGAGTTCAGCACTGAAGGGTAATTATAATGTTTAACAAATATATTCCCTTTGGGGGACTGCAGTTAGAGATACCATGTCCTGGTTTCCCCTCATGGTGCACTTCTACCACCAGACTCTGAGGGTTTCCTCTCCCTTCTGGAATTTCTCATTGATCTTCCAAAAATGGTTGGATCTTGTCCTGGAAGGTGAGAGGCAGAGATCACAGAAAAAAAATAAAAGAAGAGTAAACTAAGAAATGAACCAAGGAAAAAAAGTAGTTTTAGAGAAAAAGGTGAAACCAAGCACAGCCAAGACCACAGAGATCTAACAGCTTTGGGTTAAAGACTGTGACCAGACTCTCCTCACCCTATAAGGAAGGATGTTCTCCCCTCTAACAGCCCCTGCTGCCTGGAAATTGGATACGATTCCTCAAAAACCTCTTTGTTAATTTTCTCCCCTTCCTTCTCCTCATATCCCTGAGGATAATTCCTGTCCCTCAGAGGGGAAAACACGGCTCAGATTGCTCCAGGTTGGTAGCATGCAGAATTGATCTGCCACAGCCGGCGTGAGAGAAGGTCTGACACAAACAGGTGCTTTTATATTTATGCCTCATATTTATTCTGTTATCTTCATGAAGAAGAAGGGCATAAAATAAGCAGAAGTACAAGACAGCTTCAGAAAAGGAGATATTGGACCAGTAGCTTTTAGCCTGAAGAAGTGATGAGGTGTCTATGAAATCACAGATCAGAGACAGGGAAGAGCAAACATATTTTCCTTTTCTGGCACACAGGAGCAAAGGGATCTGGCAGAGGCAGCAGCAGGCAGCAGGTTGAAGACAAAAGAAGGGAAGCACCTTTTCAACCAGTGTGTAATTAAATTACAGAATTGGTCTGGGCAGGATGTCAGGCAGGCCAACAAAATATGAATGAATTAAAGAAAAAATAAATTAAAACTCGGGTGGTTGAAGGAGGATGAGTCCATTAAGAGCTATTTAACACTGCTCAGGATATGACCTTCACCTCAGGAAGTCCTTACACCACTATCTGCTGGAAGACCACAGGATATCCAGGACAAGCTGAATTTCCATGTTCATCTCCAGCACATGCCCATGGTGCAGGTTCAGCACATCAGTGCTCACCACCAACATTTTTTGGCTTCTCCACGATAAGGTCTGTCACTGTCACATTTTCTGGAAAATCCCCTTTGCCCAGGATTTCTCTCCTGGGAAGCCGAGAAGCCTCAGAGAAAAAGGAAAACAACATTATCTGATTGGCTTCTCCTGTGTTTTGCTGCTTTGGAATGTGGTTGGAGATTGTTTATCCAACAGGTGAATTGTTTTAAATTAACGGCCAGTCACGGTCAGGCTGTGTCGAGGCTCTGGAAAGAGTCGGGAGTTTTCATTATTATCTTTTTCGCCTTCTGTCTGTATCCTTTCTGTATTCTTTAGTATAGTTTAGTATAGCATTCTTTAATATAATATAGATCATAAAATAATAACTTAGCCTTTTGAGAGCATGGAGTCAGATTCATCATTTCCTCTCTACGACGGGGGACTCAGAAAATACCACAAAGTGCCACAAAAGGGGCAGAGTGACAACAGAACTGCCCAAGGATGTTCCAGTTCTCCCTCAGAACACAAGCAGCACTGGTTGGTTAGAAAATATCCCATAAATGCCCCACTGAGCCCCCACTATGCCCTGGGAGCAGGAAACCCACCCCAAAAAGCCTCTGCTATTGCAGTGGTGTCCTGGTTATCCCATGATGGGAGTGGATTGTCAAAGCATGGATGAGCTCAGGTCATTGCTGCTTCAGGGAGAGATGAGCCCGTGGAAAAGAAATATTTTTTATTATTCTTTTTTTTCTATCTTTTTCTATATTTTTTTTTAACTTCATACATGATGGATGAACTCAGCAAGAAAGACAATCTAGTTTAGAGACAGATCTGTCAGCTGCAAAATAGCTGATCCTGCTTTGGGTTATTAGTTGGGAAAACAAAATTGAGCCAGCACTGTAGTTTGAGAATCTTTTTAAACCCACATTAATAAAAAAAGAGAGACAGAAAAACAGAGAGAAAGAGAGTGAGAGGGGAACTTGGTTAGATGAATAATTTTTGTGTCGTCTCCAACACTCTGATTAAAGCCTTGGTGCCTAAATCAAAGATACCAACAGCAACCTTAAAGGAAGACTGAAAACAATTTTGTGCGCTGCCATTTCTCCCTCTGCCTGTGTTTCATTATATAGAAAGTTTTATTTTGTCCTCTTTTGATCTTTGAAAGCAAAGAAGCAAGAGGGAGGTGGGGAAACAAAAAAAAAAAAAAGAACCAAAAAAAAGCCACAAAAAAAAAAAAAAGTGACACCAATCTTGTTTGCCTCCTTCTCCCTGCCTGCATCGATAACTCAATTGGATCAGAAGTGAAGCGCCAGCAGAAATGAGCTGAGCAAGGCACCAAATGAAAACCAAATGCTGGGCTGCAAGAGCAATATTTCCAATAAAACCAAATTACTGGGCTGCCTCTGCTCCCTGCCCCCTTCCCATCGCAGCCAGGCTGCTGTGGCCACCAGAGCAAACTTTATCTGCCTCAGAGGGGACAGGGACACTGCCTCTCAGCAGCCCTGGAGCTGCATTTCTTGGCATGAGACTGGCAGTTCCTGTGGGAGACCAATAAAAGTAAAAATTAAAAAATAAAAATAAAAATAAAAATAAATGTAAATATAAATATAACTGTAAACCTTAGGTCCCAGGCTGCCAGGTGTATATGGAAAAATGGATGCATAGGTCCAGTTCCATTCCCAACTCTGCTGAAACACGTGCTGGACAAGTCACAAAATCCCAGAATGGTTTGTGTTGAAAGGGACCTTAAAGATCATCTCATTCCAACCCCTGCCACGGGCAGGGACACCTTCCACTATCCTAGGTGGCTCCAAGCCCTGTCCAAGCTGGCCTGGGACATTCCAGGTCACAGCACCACTGTCCACTTAGAATCATAGAATAGTTTGGGTTGGAAGGAACCCCAAAGATCATTTAATTCCAGCCCTTTTGCCGTGATCACCCCTCACTGAACCAGGGACACACACTCATCTATATTTACAAATCAGGAGTGATGACACCCCCTCCTCCTTTATTAAACCTTTAGAAACAAACGTGCAAACTGCTTAAGAGTGGGAAACTTTAAAATGCTCAGACCTAACCTTAAAAAACAAAACAAACAGGGGAGATTTCTGCTTTTAAAAGCCCTCTCTTTGCTCCCTGTAGCATTACAATTCATCTGCCGTTGCTGGGACAAGGGTCACTGATGAGACTCACGAGACGATGGGGATGATTCTTCATCCCAACCCCATCCACCCATGGCTGCTGCCATTTCTTCTCCCTCCTCTTTCCAGGTGTTCTTCTCCCAGGTTATGTGGCAGCTGTCTCCCAGCCAGCCATCAATCCCAAATCCAGGGATACATGGTCCATCAGCGTGCCCACCTCTAGTCCAAGTGACAAATTAAATGCTCAAATCCAAAGGGAAGGGCCATCTCACACACCCAAGTACCTTTCTGAGAAGGTGGGCTAAGGCCTTCTTGAATTTGGGATTCCCGTTGCAGGGGAAGAATCCCATAAATGTCAAGTCAAACATCATGATTTGGGGAAATATAATCAAATTATTATAGGGCTGGACTTGATGATCTTGAAGGTCTCTTCCAGCCTGGTCATTCTGTGATTCTGTGAAAACACACTGGACACAGCATCCATCTCTAAGAGCAGGAGTTCATCCAGCTCATCCCAGGGACAGAAGGGCCTTGAGAGAACAGCCCAGGAGATGTGCTCAGAACAGCACAGATCCCTCAAAAGCACGGCGATACATTCTCCCCACCTTTTCCTCCCTGGAAGTTCATTAGGAAGGGAAAGGAAATGACCTTGCACCCTGAGAAGGTCTCGTGGACCTTGTGAGGGAGCAGCGAGGTCTCCACAGGAGCTCTGGTGTAGGAAGAGGCAATTGTCTCATTAGTTTGAGTTGTATGTTTGTTTTTCTGACCACGGCTGCTCCTTTCAACTCTCCTCGTCCCCTCAGGCAAAAATCACTTGCACAGGCTGTATTAAGCTTTCCACTAAGCCTCCTCTTTGATTACAATTCCCAGCAAACCACCAGGGTGCAAGTAACATAATTAAATACCTTGCTTGCTCTGTAAACAGCCAATCCCCAGAGAAGGCAAGCCAGGACTCCCCAGATGGGCTACCCAGAAAAAGTGTCCCCAACTCCAAGGTGAGACTAGAGAAGCCAGAGCAGTTGCATTTCTGTCCCTGAGACACCATCCCACCGGGCCATGCGGAATGCCAGGAGTGGAGCAGCCCAGAAAGGATAAAAGAAATTGTTTAAGCGATAAGTGACTCGAACTGATAAAAAGTAATAACTGTGCAAAGTGTGCAGCCAGCGCTCATTCCCTGCCCTGAATGCATTGCTTTGAACATAAAACTCATCAAAAGCATTTAGTTCTCATACAATTTCTCCAGAATGCCTAATCTAATATCTGATCTGTTCCCAGCAAAGCCCTGGGAACGGCCTGAGAAGGAGCACAGATGTAACCCAGCAGGGCTACAAAACCCTTCCCCACTAGAAGAAGTTAAGAACTGTGTTAGAAAACCTCCCTCAGACTTCACCTATCTGGAATGGTGGGAATGCCAGAGGTTCCCCTGCTGCTGTCTCTGGAGAGCCTTCCTACAGCTCCCAGCCACGGAATGGATCTCAGGAGGATAATTAGAGCAGCAAACTCGAGGCAGAGCGATGTGTGGATCAGAGCACCTGTGGGAAGTGCTGGAGGGATGCTCCCTGGGGAAGGCTGAGGTGACTCTCTGTAGACTGGCGTGATCAAGCACACGTTTTTTAGTGAATTTTGGTGACTCCTGCAATTATCTGAGTGAGGAGATAAAAGTAAGGGGGTGAAAAAAAAACCCCAGAAGAATCCTCAGGCTTCATGAAGGAAGTTCACAAATTCATCAGGGAAGATGAATTGGAGTTTTTCCACTTCCAACAGTCAGTGCCAGTCTGGATTTGTCCCCCTTTCTGATAATTCCACCACACCATCAGCTAAGGAAGATCTGCTGGAGTCCAACCAGAGCCAAGTGTTGAGAAGAGCCAAGGCTGTCAGAGGTCCTTTGACATCCCAGAAATGCCTTGGGATGGGCACAGGCAGCATGGCCAGGGCTGAACAGGACACCAGGTGTGAATGTAAACTGATGGAGCAATCCAAGAGTGGAACTGCAAAGCTGTCCCCAAGGAGGGGGATGTCACCTTCAGCTCCAGCAGACTTGTACAAGGAGGCTTGCTCAGACCTCAGCAAGAATCTGCGGTGCTCTCAGAGCAAACCATGATGTGCCTGGCTGACCATGAAGTCCAGATGTCCTCCAGAACCTGGGAAAACCTCACTGAACAGCATCTTCAAAATGTGAAAGCAGAGGGAATTCAAGCACAACGTGCCCAAGACATTCTCCTTGACACACAAACCAACTTTGCTCTCCCCTTTCCATCTGTTTCCCTCTGGGAAGGGGGGTTGCATGACCCACCAGTGCTTGGGATGCCGATGGGGATCTTTGATGCCACAGTGCTAATTTAGGACTTCTATGGGGCCTTCCTTAAACAATCAAACATTTGTGGTGATATGGTTATTAATTGCCTTTTCAGCTGTTGCATTAAATAATGAGACACCCATATGGAATCAGGGGAGGGGGAGGCCACAGTAGCATAAAGGAAAGGAAACCAGGGAAATGTGAAACTTTTGTGTGAGATAAGAACCTCATAACACTGTTATTATATCCCTCTGCAGTCAGGCGGTCTCCTGGTTTTAATAAAATCTCATTTTCCTTAAATTTTCCCATGTGGCCAACGTATTATGTGTGGAGTTTAATGTAGCAGGATATGATCTAAACTTAGACTCAGGTGGTCTGAGCCCTCTGGAACAGACAGGCTGGATTCTCAAGCCCTGATGGGGAATATAAACAGCAATAAAAAACTCTTCCCTATTTTTTTTTTCTCTTTCTTTCTCTTTTCCAAGATCTGAAAAGACCTTACTACATTCAATTAATGATCCAGCCAGCCAGCCCAAATCAAAGAGACGTGCATGCAGCTGTGAAGGGAGGGAGCACAATCAGCACTCACTTTTCCTTGTTGGAAGCAACAAAGAAATGAAAATTAAAAAAAAAAAAAAGTTTCAAGATTTTTACAAATTATTGATTGCTGCATTTTGATTGGATTTTGAAATTATTTTTATTTTCAAGGGTATGTGTTTTTGTGAACCTTTACAGTTTAAATCCCTGCAGAACTCCTTTAGGTTTTCATTAGGACAGGGATATCACATTCATTAGGATCACTGGTCCTGATGAATTCATTTTTGTTGTCACATACAATTCCATAAGTGTATTTCACTTATAGTTCCAAGGGTGATCCTCTGTCACACAGCATCACTCGCCAGATCTGTCAGAAATATTCCTGAATTGGGATGGATTTCAGTACAGAGAAACATTCTCTGCCACAGCATCACCTGAAAGCACTGGGGCATTTCATTTTTTATTTTCTTGGTTTGTTATCAAGGATGTATTCCCCTAAAATGCGTGTTCCTAAGAGCAGCTCACCAAGAGGAACTTCCAGAGCTGATGCAGCACTGAAGGAAATTCTTTGTTCTGGTTGTAAAGCTGAGTCCAGCCAACTTCTGATTTTATTTGCAGCATTTTCTGCCCTGTGATATTCCTCCATGCACTTCCAGGAGGCAAAGCCAGGTTGTTGCTGCAGAAGGGAGAATGTGGGGGGCAGCTAAACAAGACATAATGGATCTGTGGTGCCCTGCTGAGCATCAATTTAGGAATTTCTGGTCCTGCCTGCAGCCTTCCAAATATAGGATCTCACAGTCAGAGGTGCCCAGGATTAACTGGCAGGACTTGCTGGATCTGCAATGACTGGTCATCCCAGTCAAGGTCAAAACAGGTCCCTTCAGAGCAGGACACAGGAGAAAAGGAGCCCTCCCGTAGCCAGGACTGCGTGGTGGGGACATTTAAAGTGCAAAAATTTGGGTCTGGTTGGTGAATTTGGGCACAAAGGAAATGCCCAAGCAAGGAAAAGTGACAAATCCATCTGCTCTGACCACAAGGTTTCTGACAACCTGAGGGAACTTCAGCCCCCTCTATGAAGCCAGCAAGACACCATCCTGCATGGTGAGGCAGGGAACTTGAGGACTCTGGAACAGGCTGCCCAGGGAGGTTGTGGGGTCTCTGATTATCCTCTGGAGAGACTCAGAACCTGCCTGGATGTGCAATCTGTGCAATCTGTTCCAGGTGATCCTGCTTTGGCAGCAGGGTTGGACTGTGTGATCTCCAGATCTCCCTTCCAGCCCCAGCCATTCTGTGATCCCATGAGGCAGAGAAGCTTTAAATGCCAGGATCTGTGGCAGAGGACCCAGAAAATCTTGTTTTCCTGCTTCCAATGTTACTTTGCAATGAGATATGGAGGGAGCAGGTCTCCACTGGAAATCCAAGGTGTGTTGTCCTCAGTGCTTCCCTCAGAAGCCAGCCTTATTTGGAAGCTCCCTACTTCCAGCTGATGTTCCTGAGCCTCCCTCCTGTCCTGGAGAAAACCATCACCTCCACCACGGTGCCCTTCCATGCAACTGCTACAAGGGAAACCCAGATGGTGCTGAAAAACACAGCCCAAAATACTTCCCAAAAGCAGAACCAGAATTTTAAGAGGCAACTTGGCTCTTTCAGCCTGGAGGAGACTGAAGGGAGACTCATCAAGGGCTGCAGGTTTCTCCTGAGGGGCAGTGGAGGGGCAGCTCAATCTCTGCTCTCTGTGACCCAGGACAGGCTGGAGCTGTGCCAGGGAGGTTTAGGTTGGCTATCAGGAAAGGTTTATCCATCTAGAGGGTGGTGGGGCACTGCCCAGGCTCCCCAGGGAATGACCACATTCCCAAGGCTGCCAGAGCTCCAGGAGAATTTGGACACCACTGCCAGGGATGCACAGGGTGGGATTGTTGGGGCATCTGTGCAGGGTCAGGGGCTGCACCGGGTGATCCTTGTGGATCCTTCCAGCTCAGGATATTCCATGATTCTGTGAAACTGCAGCTGCCATTTCTAACTCAGAGTTTTGAAGGTACCAAGTGGGCAAAGGTGCAAAGAGGGCAGGACTATCTCATGTCACAGGTAGGGAACAATGGTCTTAAGAGTGAAATCCCATCCAGCTCCTTGCAGAGCTGCAGGAATTGCTGCAAACCAGAAATCCCCTGGTCTGTGTGGTTTTTACCCGCGTTGTGCTTCTGTAAATGGTCCTGGTCAGCAACAGATGGGACCTTTGGGGACTCATCAAAAGCTGCAGATATTTTACATCAGAGCTGGGAATTGCACCTTGAACTCCTAAATTGCAGCCCAAAGCATTAACCGGGGGCTCATCCACTTATATTAAAACAGTGGAAACGTTGCCTCCCTGAGGACTTGTCTTCTGGAAAAACTCACTGCCTTTAAATTCACACTCTCTTATGCTCTGGAAGAACGTTCATATGTCAACAGCTAAGCAAAAATGATTAAAGATAACTGTTTCTTATTCCCCTGATTGTAGAAAAGAAAAATAAATTAAAAAAAAATAATGGCATCAGACAAAGACAACCTCAAAATCCCTTTTTTCCATTTCCTACATGAATAGACACAATGAGGTATCCCAAGCCTGCAGCATTCCCCATCAACCTGCTGAAACAACTCATTCAGAGTTGTTTCAAAATACATCTGGAAGGAAGAAAATCTTTTTGAATGAGCACCTTTCAAGCCGTGTCAAGTGAACACAGGCTTTGTAACGAAGGGGCGTTGAGCAAGATGCAGCTCATCAAGGCTCAGAATGCAGGGCTTAGATCTGAGGCCCGGGAGGCCGTTGCCTTCCAGATAAAATGCTCCGAGGGTTTTTGATCAATCTCAGATAACGCTGAACCCCAAGAGGGAAAATTAGTAAAAAACTGGTCAACTGATCTCCCAGTCTAGCAACAGCATAAGAGCTAATCTCCCTTAATCTGATTCGATGGACTCGACTTAACATCCCCTGCCCTTTCATTCTTGGTGGGGGTGAAATCAGCTCCTTTCCGCTCTCTGATTGTGCTCAGCTTGTGCAGACCCCCTCCTCTCCCACCCACAAAGAGCCACCCCAAGCCCATTCTTCCCCTGCCATCTAAGGTTTCACCCCACCTGAGATTTCTCCCCTCTGTCCCCCTGCTGTTGCCCCCCACGCTTTGAAGTCTCCGGGAGCTAATTAGATCACTTGATTGGAGCAGGAAAAGCAGGATCCAGCCTAGAGCAGTGTTTGCTTACGGGGGAACTCGTCCTGCCTCCGTGCTTGCTCTTCATCAAACATGAATGTCAACAAAACCTCACTTTCCTCTTTCATGAATTTTGAAAGAGCTCTTTCTGGTTTCTATTTTTCTGCTTTTTTTTTTTTTTCCTTCATGTCTTCCTCCCCTTCCCCTGGGATTCGCAGAAGGGAAATGGTTGAGTTTTATTACAGAGGTCACTACGTCAGGCCTGTGAGTTTGATGGTCCACAGCCTTCCTCGTTGCCTCTTGACCCCCCTATAAAATTATTATAAAAGCCTTCCACGTGACTCCAATCAAACAACAACCCCCCAGGAGAGAGGATGGGCAGAGGCTGCACACAGACCTCCAATGCAGCAAAGAAAAGGAGCTACAGATCCCGGGGAAGAAGGAAAAGACACATTTCACTTCCAGAGGCCAGGAGCACCCCTGGGTGTTTAACACCAGTCAGAGCCGTGGATGAGGACATCACCTGGACAAGGCAGTCTCCGATTCACATCCTAATGAGCCATAAATGATGAGAAAGTTGTAAACAACCAGGCTGTGAAATTGCAAGTTTGGCATCTGAATTCACCCTCTCTGCAGCACTGGGATTGAGTTCCTTTGGGCACTTTCTTTTGCCGGGATGATGAGATGAGCCTGACTGATTTCACTCATTTCAGGTCTCATTCCAGCAGATCTGAGCTGTACCATTGAGAGAGTTTTCCTGACCCGTGAGGAAAATGTTAATTCCAAACAAGAAAAGAAAAAGTGGAAGACTAGGGAGACTTTTTGAATTGTGACTTTTCTTTAAATTGCACCGAAGTACATTTTTACCTTTATCTGACAGCATGGAGATAATATTTTTATTGCACACAAAGCCCTCATTAGGAGAAATTTTCCACTTAAAAATTAGGCTTTTGCTTTTTATTTCTTCCTAATTTTTTTTTTTTTTTTACTGAGAACTATCTCATCTTTATTCTTCATTTATCACCCTCTTTTGTTACAAATACCAGTAGAGTGGCTCCCCTACACACACTTCTCCCATTACCACTTTGTTTCTATTGCCCTTTCTCTGTTTATTGATTACAGCAAGAGCCAATCTATTTTTTTTCTGCTTTTTTCACCCTTTATTTTTTTTTTAAAGGATATATATCACTGAGCCTTACAGCCACAAAGAATGGGCATTTTGAAACTGGTCTGAGCTCCACATGCTGAGTGGGCCAACGAGGATTTAATTCAAAGGCTCCTAGAATCAATACTAGCCTTTGACTTGTCCTTATTTTATCCTTGTTGATGGTTGATGTCTGTTGTCAAAACTCCTGGAAGGCGTCTGCTGTGATTTGCTGTAGTGGCTGTGGAGACTTTAATGAGCAGAGTTGTTCTTATATTTGAGATCACCTTCAAAATCCATTACCTGCTCTCACTAGAGAGATCTTGGAAATCTTCCACATGGAGAAGCAGCCAAACACATCCTGTTGCTCCATTTTCTCTTTTATGGTTGGACTTATCCTTCCTTAAATTGGCCACTTTGCAGGCCACGGCTCTCGTGATCCCTTCCACCATCCCTGAGAAGCTGTGTGCAGGGTTTGGGGTCATCCAGCCTCCTGCATCCCTCGGGTTCCAGGCTGGCAGCCCCACATTTCACATTTGTCTGGTAGTTTTTTCACAGGAATATTTCAAAGAGCATCCCAAGCTGACAAGGGGCCATTACCCTCATCGCTCTACCCAGGAGACAATCAAAGGCAAAGATTTGCCCCAGGAAACATTCACTGGTGAGTCACACACAAAACTCCATTCCCAGCCCCTGGTCTAGCACTGACATCACGCTCCACAAGCAAGAGAACTTAAAATCTCCCTTTAAAGAGCTCATTAAACCCACCCCAATTCTGCCTTTATTCAGACAGAACAGCCCGACTTCTGATGAAAGCCAAGATGAGACTGAATCTTTATCACCCTATTTTGGTCTCCAGCCCTGAGCAAGCTGAGAAACAACGTTTTTCCTGGCACTTGTTCCAACTGAGCCATAAAAACTCTCCCACCAGCCCTGACCACGAGCCCTCCTGTTTGGCGGATCGGCGCGCTCCGTGTAATTTACCTTCTGCTTAATCGTTCTCATGCACACGTTAATTGTTCTCCTACATGAGCAGGATACTAATCGGGGCTCAGATAACCCCTCCATCCTACTTTACATGCTGCTTCACGCTTTCCCTTATTTTAACTGGAGCCGTTTTTAATTCCAGTTAGGAAATTGATTATTCACACTTTTATTTGCCTTCTTTAAGAAGAAAGCGCAAGGAGCGCGAGAGGAATTGTAAATGCCTGGGTTAAGACCAGGAATGGAAACCCTGCATGTCAATGTGTGCCTGTGGACGTGTTGTGTGCAGGAAGGGACAGGCAGGGAAGTGTCCCCATCGTGCTCCTGATCAATATTTGGGATGCTTTCTGCAGCAAAGGTGCTGAGGCCAGGTCAGCAGGGCACAGAGGATATAAAGCTTTTTGGGTTGGTTGCAGGGTATCAGAGAAAAAAAGTCTCAACCCAGCACTTAAAGTGCTTTGGTTTTGCATTGTTTTTGTTTAAACTGCGTTGTTTCTTGGTTTTGGTTTTTTTGTTTGTTTGTGAAGCCTATGCAGGTCTCAGGGGTTCAGAAATTTAGGAGAGAAGCTCAGCTTGGGATCATCAGAAATGAAAGTGGAGCTGTTCACGAGGTGGGTCGGTGAAAATGGTCACAGAATCACAGAATGGCTCGGGTTGGAAAGAGCCTAAAAGATCATCGAATTCCAACTTCTCTGCCATGGAAGAGCATCTTCCACCAAAGCAGGTTGCTCTGAGCCTGGTCCAGCTTTGGCTTTGACACACTCAAAGGTGTCCTGGACTCTGTCACCAGAAGAGAAGTGTTGGGCCAGTTTATTCTCAGCTCCTGCTGGGGTTTGCTTAGAAACAAGCAGGTGTTGAAGTCAATATGCTGGTCCCAAATCTCTCTGTGACCCCTCAGACCTCATAGCTTTGTCTAGAAACCTTAAATTCAGGCTCCACTGTGCTTTCCTTCATCCTGAGCTGGTCACTCATTACCC
This sequence comes from Motacilla alba alba, assembly GCF_015832195.1. Lineage (NCBI taxonomy): Eukaryota > Metazoa > Chordata > Aves > Passeriformes > Motacillidae > Motacilla > Motacilla alba. Next base: position 2,686,498 of record NC_052031.1, on the reverse strand, counting down.
TCAGCCAACAGAGAAATTACCCTCAGCCAACAGAGCAGCTCTGGGCACCATCAGCCTGAGCTCTTTGAGGTGGGATGAGACAGTTTCAGTTCAGAAACTCCCATCCCTTCCCACACAAAGGTATGGGATGACTGCACCCTGTGGAGACATCACAAGGATTTTGGAGACAACCCCCTTCATGAGATGTCCTCCAGGCCATTGGAACTTTTCCAAGGGGTTTACAAAAGGATCTGCTCAGAACCACACAGCAAGAACAGATTTCAGCTACAAAAAGCCATAAGACACTGGATTTGTCCAGAGAAATCCCCCCGAAAGAAATGTTTCTCTGTAATCCAAGTAGCCCATTCAAAGCTGCAATTTAAGTTTATCCTCACATTCCATGCTCCTGGGCAGCCTGAGGTCTCCAGATGAACACTACCCCTCATTACAGGACACAGTGAGCGGTAGGAAAAAAGGCATCATATCATTCTCTGGCAAATGGGGAAAATTGGCAAATTCTCTCTCAAATAAGGAAAATTGCGATTCTCCGGCAAATTTGGGCTGTTGTTGCTGGAGCAAAGGAGGACAAGCAACCAAACCACAGCAATCACCAATCCCAGATGGTATATTTTCTTTTCCAGTATTCTTCTTTTTCTTCTTTATTTCATTGGTTTTTTGCTTTTGATAGAAATGCCAAAAATCTTTGCATAGTCCACATTCTTCTGCAAATAAAACCTGCTCAGTAAAAAGCTGGCTTTGTGCTGAAAACAATAATAATAAGAAGAAGGAATAAAGCTATTTTAGGCAGATAATGCTTGGTTGGCTCTTCTAAAACCCTAGAGGAAGGATCCAGAGCTTGATTCTGTGTTCACATGCATGGACAGCCTTGGCTTCCTCTTGCACACTTGAATCCACCGAGGTCAAATCGTCAGCCTGGTTGCATGATGAGGACAAACTCCACCCTTGGGACAAGAAAACACACCAAAAAAAAAAAGAACTTTTCTTTCCTTTTGACCTGCTCAAGACTCAAACCCAGGAGTCAGAGGCCAGCATGGTGCATTCACCAGTATCCAGCTATTTCACCTCTGGCTGGACACGCTCTGATGAAGTAACAGGAGCAGCAGAGTCCAGATGTATTTGAGATAGGCTGGGTGTCCCTGTGCAGAATGCAGCAAAGCCCCACTCCCCGAGCCTGGCAGGGGAAGTAGCATCTTTATTTCAATCTAGTTTCTACATTTCTGGTTGAATGCACCAGGAAGTTCCATTATCAGACGTGGAATGTTTGGTGCTGCTGAACTGGAACCGTGTTTCTGATATCATCGACCATTAGGAACCAGGCTTTGCTTGTGATTTCCCAGGTCTCTGTCAAACAAGAGAGGACTAAAACTCCTGGAAGCTGTGGGGATTTGAGGGCTCCTGCACTGCCTGCACAGCCAGGCAAGTCCTTCCCTTAGTATTTACAACAGGCTTTAAGCTCCCCTTTTAGGAGTTTGATTTTTCGAGCAAATAGTTGAGGACACAAATAAATGTTCTTTTGTGCTTGCAGCAAGAAACACTGCCAGGACCTATTGTGTCCTTTCACTCCTGTTCCCTCCAGGCAGTGCGTTGCCAAGTCCCAGTGGGATAAAATCGCTTGGATGTGGGCTGAAATCTCAAAAATCAAATCAGTTTCCTCCCAATGGCTGCAGTTTGGAAACACCAAATTCTGCCTGTGTTTTCCTCCCCCTCCCCACATTGGAAGCTGACCAGTAGGCAAGGAGTTATTTTGATAAAAGTGGAGGTGACACCACTGGGTCCATAAAAAAACCAAACAAACATCTGCCCTCAAATTTCCCTAGAAGTAACAGATATTTTAGGTACTGTCTGCAGACAACAACCCTCTCTAAAGAACATCTGCTCTGGTGAACACCAGTTATGAGTTCTCCTCCTGGAAACCTCTATAAATAACAATGCACTGAGAGCTGGGTAAAACCTCATTAAATTTGGAAAGCCTGAGAACTGCTCTTTGCTCAGCACCCAGGGAGGGGAGGAAAAGAGAAGAAGCAGAAGGCAATGCCCAAAACTATGTGCAATGTCAGAAGAGGAGGCCCAGAAGCCAAGCCCGATTGGAAGGCACAAGGATTCAGATCCTGGGGGTTTGATGAAGTGCCAGAGACATAAAGAAATCAGGCTGGGCTCCCCATAGATAGCTGGAAGGGTGGAGGGAATGATTTTTAGGCAAAGTGCTAACTGGAAAAAGGAACCACAAGCAACTTTACTCCCGTTGTTAGGCTGCCAGACGTATTCAGGGAGCAGAACTTTATGCATCCTTTATACGAGAGTGGGATTTCATCAAAGGGATAATAACTGCATCATCAATTTCTCCTTTGAAATGAAACCCAAACATTGCCTGAATGCAGAAGCCAAGAGCAGTAGCAATAACAGTGCTGGGAAGAAGTCTGTAATTGCAATGCCATAAACCATAATCTTTGTTTTAGAAATAACACCTGCTCTCCCAGTGACTTACTCTCCGTGGTACCACCTCTAGAAACTCCCTGCTAGCGGTGGCAGCCGGCTTAGGAGCTCATATAAAACGCTCAAGCACCCCCGCCTCATGAGAACATATTAACTAAATGGAGCTGCAGGCTTCATTCCTCTTTCCTGGAAGATGATTCCTGCCTCCAGCTCCACTCCTCGTAATTTATTTCCCCTTTTTAAGTGCTGATATGCACGCTGGTACAAGAAAAAAGAAATGCTTTTCTGATTATAGTGGCAGCGAGAAGGCTGCAGAGCTGCTTTGCTGCTCTGCATGGGAAACTTTAGTTCACTTCTCTCCAATGAAGATTTCTTTTTTATCTCCTTTGGGTGTTTTCGTTTTTTGGTTGGGTTGTTTTTCAGTTGGTTTGGGTTTTTAGTTGAAAGCTCAGACATACTTATTATCCTCTCCATCAAGCAACCTCACAGCTGCAAAAATGAGGGGGAAGTTATTAGCCCAGAGAGCAACAGGGACTTATTTAAAGCAGGGAAGGAAGAGGGTTTGTGCAGCTCGCTGGGAGAGGATGGGAACAGAGCAAATGACTGCTCTGAAGGGGGGCAGAGGGAGTTCAAGCCACTCCAGAGTTCAGGGCAAAGTGAACTGAGGATTTGTGGAAGGTGCTGGTTCAGGGGCCTGGGCTGCAAAGCTGCTTTTCCTGCTCCTCATACATCTCCCTCAGCCCATCACAGAATATCCTGAGTTGGAAGGGACCCATAGGGATCATCGAGTCCTGCCCTGCACAGGACACCCCCAAGAATCCCACCACGACCCTGATATGAAAATCATGGATGTAGGATTTCCTTTTTAATCAGAAACGTGGTAAATCAAGAGCCTCGGTGTGAACTTGCACTAGGAAGGGTCACAACCCTCTTCAATCCCTGGTGATTTTCTGTTCCTATCCCTTTTTCCCAGAGATGCCAGTGGGAACCACCCTCCAACTCAAACCATTTTAGGATTCTATAAAAAAAGAAGCAAAGGTTCAAAGAAAGGACAAAGGGTGAATGGTAAAATTCAGGTATTTGGGTCCTGTTGCCTCTCCAAAGCTTGGGTCTTCTTTAAACTGAGGGATCAGAGATGGGAAGCATAAATTTGTGTCTGTATTGTACCTTTCATTATAGTCTTGAATTAACAAATGAGTCAATCCTGGACTTTAGGGCCGTCAGGTAAATCCAGCTGCCAAACGCCTGCCTTTGAGTAGGATCAGTAATTCAGGAGGACTGAGTCAAACTCAACAGTGAAAACCAAGATGTAAAACAGTCATGGGAAGCCTTTTCCTTCGTGAGTTTGGAATAGCAGCCAGGACACAGCTCACATTCACATCTGACCCAGTACTATGCCCTGATTTAAATACTGACGTGGGCTGTGATGGGTCCTAAAACCATTGAGGTTGGGAAAGCTCTCAAACACCACTGAGTCCAGCACTGCCAAGGCCACCCCTGAACCATGTCCTGTGAACCAAAACCACCCAGCCCTCTGCTCCCAAGGCAGGTGTTTTCCTGCCCTGGTGCCAAGGACCAAGCCCAAGAGTGCATCCTGGTACTCTCACTCCCCATGGGCTCACACCACCAGCCCCAAAGTCTCAACTCCAGCTTCCTCCTCCTCTTCCCACAGTGCTGACAGAGCTCACAGAATTCACAGGATTCACAGAATCACAGAATTACCAGGTTGGAAGAGACCTTCAAGGCCATCGAGTCCAGCCCAGCCCCAGCAGCTCAGCCAGACCCAGGCACCCAGTGCCACATGCAGGCTTTGGTGACGCACCCAGGGATGGTGGCTGCAGCACCTCCCCGGGCAGCCATCCCAGAGCTTTCTCCCCTTTCTGGAAAAGCTTTTTCCTGCTCTCCAGCCTGAGTTTGCCTTGGCCCAGCTCGAGGCTGTGTGCTCTGGCTGTGTCAGTGCTGCCTGGAGCCAGAGCCCAGCCCAGCTGAGCACAGGCACCTTTCAGGAGCTGGGAGAGCGATGAGGGCAGCCCTGAGTCTCCTTTCTGCAGGCTGAGCACCCCCAGCTGCCTGTTGGGAGCCTTTCACTGTTGTGAACTTTCTCTGCCTCCAGCCCTGGTGCTCTTTTCCCAGCTCTCTCTGTGGGACTTTTGTTCCTCCCAGCAAGGGGAGACGCTCTGTTCCCCAGCCAGGGAGCTCCTTTTCCCGTCTGGGCCCTGATGAAAGGAGAGACACTTGAAACCAGCCGGGATGGCTCTGGCCCTGTTTCTAATTAGCACATCATCTGCTCGCTTCTAAAAACAGCCGCCCAAATGTGTGCCTGGAAGGGGAGCCGCTTGCAGCAGCATCTCCCTCTCCAAGCAGCCTGGAATCAGCCTGGCTGGAACACCTGGACACACACCAGGGCATCTGACGTGGTTTTGTAGCCCCAAAACCCAGCCACGGGGCATCCAGCAAAGCCAAGCAGGGTGTTTTCCCCCAAGGGGAAGCAGCTGAGCAGGCAGACTCCTCATCCCTTCCACCCAGGGAGCTGTCCAGGCCATCAAATCTTCATGGAGTTTCTCTCCATGCTTGAAGTTTTGTGTTGGGATGCCCACACTGTGTCTGGGTGCTTCAAATTGACACCTAAACTGCTTTTACACAGGGCACAGGTGACAAAGAAGCAAACTGGAATGGGGATTTATGGGGAGATTTATAGCTGGAAACAAGAGTAGAATCATTAAGGTTGGAAGAGACCTCTAAGATCAAGTCCAACTACTACCCCATTTTGATTAATTTCTTTTCTTTACAATAACATCCTGAACCAACCAACCTTCCTTCCTTCTTTTTTTTTCTTTCCCCTCTTTTTTACTTTTTCACTTTTTCCCCTTTTTCCTTAATTTTTAAAATTTTTCCCTTTTTTTCCCTTTTTTCCATATTTTTTTTTAATTTTCTCTTTTTTCCCTTTTTCCCTCTTTTCTCATTTTCCCTTTTTCCCTTTTCCCTCTTTTTAAAATTTTTCCTTTTTTTCCTTTTTTCCCTCTTTTTAAATTTTTCTCTTTTTTTTTCCTTTTCCCCTTTTATTTCCCTCATTTTTTTTTTTAAATTCATTAGTCAGCACAGCAGGAGCTCAGCCACTGAGAAACTTTCTGTGACACAAAAATATCGTGTGCCGTCTCGGGGAACAGATCCGTGTGGGAGAGAGGTAATTACTGCTCTCCATATCTGTCTTTGGCTCTGGAATTAATCCACGGAGAGCACTGAATTAACTCAGGAGCGGGGAGATCTGAGGATTGTTTCTGGCAGTCCATCCCAGCAATGCCAGACCTGGTGCAAGCCTTTGGACAGGAGCCAAGGCTGACTGAGAGCCAAAGGCAGGGCTGCAGGCACGGCAGGTCCTGCTGGGACACAGACAGGCCCTGGGAGGGATGCACACAACAAAGTGGAGGAGATTTGTTGTCCCATCCACCCTCCCAGATCATAAGGAACCCAAAATTCTGTGTGTTAAAGATCTGGCCTTAAATTTCTCCTAGGAAGGGAGAGGAAAGTGAAAAGGAAAACATCAGAAGGGAAGGAAGAGCGAGGTCCAGGTCAGCAAGGCAGCATGTAGGACCAGGAAAAGGATTATATTCTTTCCATCCTGTCTCCTGTTTCAGATCTGAGCCCAGTCTAATCCAGCCTCTCCTGGGCTTTATTTCTGCAACAGCAGTAAAGCAAGAATTTTTATTTTTTTACTGTGCAACACCCACTGTGCCCAGTGAAATCTCTCTCTGGAGGTAAGTAGGAAGGGGTCTAAAGATAGCAGATATCTGGTGGGAGGTGTCCCTGCCCATGGCATGGGGACTGACATGAGATGGTCTTTAAGGCCCCTTCCAACACAAACCATTTTAGGATTCTATAAAAAAGAAGCAAAGGTTCAAAGGAAGGACAAAGGGTGAATGGTAAAATTCAGGTATTTGGGTCCTGTTGCCTCTCCAAAGCTTGGGTCTTCTTTAAACTAAGGGATCAGAGATGGGAAGCATAAATTTGTGTCTGTATTGTACCTTTCATTATAGTCTTGAATTAATAAATGAGTCAATCCTGGACTTTAGGGCTGTCAGGTAAATGCTGGATGTGCTCCAGCCTGGATTCAGCTTCCTACAGAGAGCAGGGGCAGCCTTTGAGCTCAGACAAGGCTCCACATTTTGCTTGTGGCTTCTCCAAAGTTCACATTCTAAATCTGAGTTCAGCTCGTGACAGAAGACACATAATCCCTATCCACTCCTGATCCCAGGATTCATTCCTCCCACTCATCAGCTTTCAGATTGATTTGGTCCATCCCTGCTCAAATATCCCTGCTCCTCTGCCAGTGTGGGATGCTCCACATGCCCGGAGAGGTTGGCTGGGCAGCTCCAATGCCAGCTTTGCCAGCTTGCCCACATGACACGTCTGTGGCCCTCTCCAAAGGGTGTTTGAGAGCTTTGGGATTTCCTTTCTGAGCACAGCTCATCACACACCAAGATGTGATTTCTCTGAAGCTTTGCCCAACCAATCTCCAGCTCGCCGTAAACCCCTGGGGATATTGAGCTAAACGGGGTCCAGATGGCACTGGAAGACACGAGACATCAGCAACTCACATCCAGCCCAAGACTGGGATGTCTTTCCAGGGGCTGCCCATGCCCAGATGATGACAAGGAAAATCAGAGCTGACCTGAAAAGGAAATGGAGCTTTCCCTCCCCTCAACACTGCCTCTGCTTCACGAGACTGTTTCCAAACCTATCGACTCCCTTGCTTTTCCTTTCACAGTTTCTTCACAGCTCCATCTCAGCCAGAAGTTGAGCCATCTGAGCTCACATGAGAAAGACTTTTCAGATGTGAAATCTGGCTCAGTGGCAAACCTGAAAATCTCAGAGGCAAATCGGGCACATTGGGTTCACCATCAATGTCCCAAAGGTTCATGTGTGTCACCAGAGAAGAATTGAGTCTCAAACACTTAATGAACCCTGTGAAATTTGTCCAATGTTGCACAAATCTCGTTAAATCTGTGTTTAAAATCTCTCCCTTATAAACCACATTTCCCATTCTCCCTGGTGCAGTTCACCTGGCACTGCCAGCTTGGGAGGATTCAGTCCTCACTGAAGGATATCCTGGAATTTCCCAGGCATCCATGAGCACCCTGGAGAATCAGGGATGCAGCAAGCAGAGCTCATATCTCTGGAGAATTAATGCAGAGTAAGCTACACCAGCTGACCTTCCCCACATCCCCAGAGGCCGTGGCAGCATCTTGTGCACGAGCTCCCAGTGCCGGATAGAGATGCTGAACAGCTCTGTGCCCATGTGACAGTACAGTGGGCACTGATTGAAAAACCCCTGGCACAGAATGCCCTCACATCACCTCCGAGCACTGCTGACATCCCACAGCCTGCTCCACGCTGGGAAGAATCTGCTGGATCAGTTTGCAGCCATTTGTCATAGGGAGAACTGGGAGTCACCTTTGGGATGTTTCCCTCTGAGCATCCCCGTGCCCTGCCCTGAATGCAAACACAGCCCAGAGCCTCAGCTTGATTCCTACTGTCACCATCACATTTTCTGGAAAAATCCCCTTGCCCAGGATTTTCTCCTGGGAAGCTGAGAAGCCTCAGAGAAAAAGGAAAACAATATTATCTAATTTGCTCCTCCTGTGTGTTGCTGCTTTGGAATGTGGTTGGAGATTGTTTATCCAACAGGTGATTGTTCCATTGGTTTCTTGGGAACTGTTTTGACTCTTTGGCCAATCAATGCCAAGCTGTGTCAAGGCTCTGGAAGGAGTCACGAGTTTTCATTATTATTTTTCTAGCTTTCTGTCTGTATCCTTTCTTTATTATTTAGTGTAGTTTAGTTTAGTATTCTTTAATATAATATAATATCATAAAATAATAAATTAGCCTTCTGAGAACATGGAGTCAGATTGATCATTCCTGCCTGCCACGGGGCACCCTGAAAATACAAGACCCACAACTGTATCAACCAGGTTGTTTTTATCTCTGCATAAAATAAATCAGCAATCTCTGTTTTGCCCACGATTATTGATAGGAGATCTCTGCATGCGAGTGCTCGGCGGGGAAATTTGGGATATCCCCAGAGTTCCCATCTGTGCCCTGCCAGAGCTGCACCTCAGTCCTTCCTTTCCCTAACAAGGGGGATCTCTCACCACGGGGGGATTGTGAGCACAGGGATTTGGGAAAGGCTTAGGCATGGAAGGAAGATTAACACAGCCTTGAGCCGTCTGCCTGCGAAACGTGGGAAGCATCACAGTGATGTGATACAACACTCCAGTGAGGCAGGACAGTTGCTGCCTTTTCCTCTCACCTACTGCATAGAAAACGAAACCAAAATTTCCTTAAGATTTAGTCTTTTTTGGGTTTTTTATTTATTTTTTTTTAATTATTCTCAGCTGGTCCACAAGTGGCTGATGATTTCCAGGGAGTGAGTGGCCCTGCAGAGTGCTGGGAAGATGGTGGTTATGGTCCCTCCTCCCTGGGAAAAGTCTGCTCTGAGGGATTGCCTGTTCCCTAAGGCAGGTGAGTGGAGGATGCTGCATGGTTGGAGCCCCACAGATCTGGGTTAGCACCCCCCTTGTGGCAGGCTCCCCATCTGACCTTGAACATGCTGCTTAGAGGTTCATCTCAGAGCCGATTAGGGGATTTAAAATAATATTCCTTCAAACTAGCAGGAAGGGTTTACTTAGGGGTTGATTTGGTGTTTTTTCCATTTCTCTTAAATATGTTAGGCGGCTTCAAATATCTCAATCCTAATCTGCCTTGGTTGTAGATGCAGCCGTGCAGCAGATGCAACTGCTCTATATGATCATTAATGAATTTCTAGTTCTTTGGACTGAAGGCATGGTTCCCATATTATAATTTCACAGTATGACCACATAAACTGACTTTTCAGAATCAAATTTCATTGCAAAAATGAACGTAAACTGTGGTACCTGAAAAAAAATCATTTGTAAGGGTGCTAAAAAAAACACTTTGTGAGAGTGTCCAGACAAAACCAACAGAAATGAGCTGCAAACACCAAGCAGCTCATCCCTTCACACCAATCATCCTGCTCAGCAGGGCTCAGACACCTCAGGTGACCTGGAACTGGACTAGATTTAAAAGTTCTCCTTGGTCTTCCCATGCAGCTGGAGCTAAACTTGCTGTGAGATCTCTTGTGGGTTCCACCAAAGGAAGCAATGCAAGTGCAGGGAGGAATAGAAACCATGCAATCAGCTGGCCAAGAGCTATATTTAATCTTCTCTCTTAATATTAATGTCTTTTCCGAGGCCAAATTAAAGCACAGGGTCTTGTGATACTGGGGTGTGAGCTCCTATCTGATCCTGAGATAAACAGGAACAGGGCTGTGTGAGATCTCAGCAGATAAATTTGTGCCTTATCCCCCGATCACTCTGGCTGTGACATTTCTGCCCTCCGGCTACAGGGACTGGGTGATCACAGCCTTCATTTCACACTGCCAGAGCTGGGTTCAGATCTCCTGCTGCATTGTGGATGCTTGTTTTGCTCTCGCGTTGAGAGCACTGCTCCAGACAGAGGAATCATCAATGATCCTAGAGAAAAAGGATGCCACCTTCTGTGAACTTTTCTGTGTGACCTCCCCAGAGAAAGTTGTGCTCCCAAGTTCAGATGTTGTTAATATCCTCCATGAGGAGGAAAACACAGCAGCTGGTCTTGTGAGACTGACTACAGAGAGAAAACTCCCACCTCAAGGCTTCAGTGTCGTGGGAGAGGGAAATATTAGTCCAAACCACCTCAAGCTTTTGGTGGGGGGTGGTTTAATTTCATCTTGTTTCTCCTAAATTCTGCCAATACAGGGATATAAAAAGCACTGAGACAGAGATGAGCAAAGCAGGTCTCAAAGCCAGAACTTAACACCAAGATGCCTCTGGTGCAAGTGCTTTGGGGTTTGAGATGGTTTGGAAGCTGCAATTTGCTTTCAAAGACCACCAGAAAAACAGGGAGGAGAACACACACTGGGAGATGAGGGAGGTGAGGGTTTACTCTGTTTAGATTATATTTCTCCATATCCTGAATTTTCAGTGGGGATGATGGGTAATGCTGAATGGGCTGATAAATAGATAATATATAGATAATGTAGATAATATATAGATAATATAGATTATACTCTCATAAAGACAGAATAAGAGGGCATAACCCCTTTTGAAAAACACAGAACCCACCACCAATGCCTTTGCAAAAACCCAGGACTTCCCTTCTGCTGAATCCAGCACACCATCCCCATCATCTTCTATAAGACCTCTCAAGTGCTCCTAAATTTGGCAGCTGTCATCTACAGGAGTTACATGATCTGGAGCTAATGCAATTAGCTGTGACTTTGAAGGCACACAGCAGCTTCTCATCATTCTCAGAAGAGCCTTAGACAACTTGGGGACAGCAGCCAAGCCCAGAAAGACTGCCAGGAGTGTCATGTGCTGTTCCAGAGCTGAGAGAGTGTCTGCAACAGGAGCCTTGAACAGATTGGGGAAGGGATGGAGCAGGGAGGGAAGGCAGGAATGAATGAAGACGAAGAGGGATCAGCATCAGAGAAGGGATGGCCACAAGTTACAGGGTCAGAGTGCAAAGGGAAGTGAGGGGAAAAGGGAAGGATGGGGGGAACGAAGGAAGATGGGACAGAGTAGATAGGGGGGTAAGGTGAAGAAAAAATAATCAAGTGGATTAAACTGGGCTAGATGAAGGAGAGAATTGAGATTGGGAGGGAGAAGGCAGTGCACTGATATTGGGAAGCTGGGTTCAGTTTGTATTAACTGTAAGAAGCTTTTCAAATGCTGTCATGGATGGTTATGATTGAACATGGCCTGGCAAAAAAAGGTGATACCAATAAAGTGCCATCCAATGCAGGAAAGGGACACTTGTCTGCAGCAGATCAAGGAAATAAATCAAGAAATAGTCCCCATTGGCCTGTAAAGCTGTTCCAGTTCATGTGGTTGGGTCTTTTATTAGACTTGACATATGACAAAAAGTTGTAATAACTCCTTCCAAGGATCAGGAGTTTCGCCAGAGGGTCTTAGAGGTTCCATCTTCTTCTTTCATATTTTTGCCAGAGAGGCACCAATGGTGCAACACCTTTACCAAAGAGCCCCTTCCACCGGTTTTGGGGGAACAGGGTCCCAGCTGGACCAGGACGATGATTTTGTGAATTTGGGGGTGTTCTCCTGAGCACTGGGGAGGGAGGGACTATTCAGGCACAGCTGCACAGGCAGGAGCTCTTCAAATTAGATGTGAGGAAGAAATTTTTTTAGCATGGGCATGATGAGGCACAAATTGCTCAGAGATGTGGTAGATGCTTCATCCCTGGAAAAATTCACATTCAAGCTGGACAGGTCTCTGGACAATCTGGTGTAGTGGAAGCTGTGGGTTGAACTACACCTTGAAGGTTTCTTTCAACCCATATTATTCCATCACTCATGGAAGGGGTCCAAAAGAGCTGTGACATTACAGCAAGCCTTAATAGCATTCCTTAGGATTTCCAGCTCTTACCCCATATCTGCCCAGCCAGCAGGACTCCCGGATCCCCATTTTCCCCCAAGGGCACATGCGTTCCCAGGCTGATCTGCGTCACTCCTGCGCTCAGGGTGGCTGTGACTGATGTCACACACAGGGCTGTCACACCGACTGGGGACAGCTGGGCTTCTTGGCCACACAAGATCCCTCTGTGGGATTTCTGTGCTTGCAGACAGAGTGTGGCACCTGCAAAGTAGGCACAGTCGGAGCCTTTTGGCGTGGGGAAGCCTGCCAGGATCCAGGAGCCACGGAAAAATGCAGAACTGCCTCCAGCTCTGCATGAGGAGGAGCATGCCTTCGGATGTTCCCTGTGTGTGAAAGCTGTACGCTGATATCTGAGCATGTTTCTGCCCTCAGAGATGGTTCTTAAAGCAGCTCAACAGGGAACTCTGCACAGAAAAAGTGTCTGGTGTGATTTTGAGCTCTGCAATGAGGTGTGTGTGAATCCACGTGTCTGTTTTCAAGGATACGATGTTCATCCAATCTGAGAACAGATGATAACCCAGCCAGTACCACCTGTTTTCCGTGGTGCAGACAGGAGCATGGAGCTGTCCCTGGGCAGTGTCACAGCCCCACTATCTGGACATATTCCATTTGAGGTACGCCTGATTTTATAACTCAAAAGAAAAGCCCAGCCTGGAGATTCACACCTTCCAGGAAAAGGAATCACAGAGTGGATTGGGTTGAAAGGGATCTTAAAACTCATCCAGTTCCAAACCCCTGCCATGGGCAGGACACCTCCCACCAGACCAGGTTGCTCCAAGTCCCATCCCACCTGGCCATGAATGTATTCACATGAAGAGCTCCTTTGAGACTAGAGGGTCTGTGGGAGGAGATTGATTATAAATCAATCAATAATTATAATCTCAATGGAGATTATAAATCACTCCAGCATCAAGTTTAGACCTCAGAATCCTGAATTCCAACATTAAACCTTCCTCACCCTCTCTGGTCCACACCCCTCAGTGCACAGCACAGTAACCAAGAGCAGAGCAGAGAACCTGCTGCAAACAGATGCTGAGGCTGGGGCAAGCAGGCATGGAAAGATAAGCAGGTGTCAACATCCCCCCAGCCCGGACACCATCCATCCATCCATCCATCCTGTCAGGCTGAGACAGGCTGTCTCTCCACGGCATCCACCCCAGCATGCTGGACCGCAAAAGGCTTGGCTTGACACGCACTGTGGTGGTGCCAGCCATGAGAGGACTGATGGGGTGGAGGAGAAAAGCATCTTCCTGTGGTTTGCAAGAGGAGTCTGCCTCCCTTCCTGCAGCAGCTCGAGGAGGCAGGGGGATGAGGATGGAAGGAGAGACATGCGGCCGCTCCAGACGTTCCGGAGAGACGAGCGGTTCACCCACGGCACAGAACTTCCTCTGGCAGAGCAGCTCAGGTAATCAAAGCTGCACAAACACTGTCTGCAGTGCGAAGAGACTGGGAAGTTAATCACTGAGCACTTTGGAAAGTGAAAGAAAACTTGGGAGTAAACATAATTTTTTCCCCAGAGCAGCATCCTGTGTCTTGGTGGAAGAAGACGACAGCTCTGAGCCCAGCCCTGTGCTGCACCAGGGAGAGATCACAGCTGGGGCATTTCTGAGAGCTGTACCCACCCTGGTATAAATTAGATGTAAAAGGACAGGAAAACTGAAGCTAATATTCCCAGAACAGCCAAGACTTGGAGGTTATTAACCCCTATTTTCTCATTAAATTCTAGCTTAGACAAACACTTTTCTCTCATCTAATGTAACCCAGAGAGATGAGTCACTTCTCCCCCTGTACAGCTGTCAAAAGCACTGCTGGGCTGTTCCCCCACTGCAGGGAGAGCAGCTTTTCTCTCTTGAATGCAGCACAGTGGGATAGACCAGAGCCCTTCCCTGTGCCCTTTCCCAGATTTGGTTGTTCACAAGGGATTGGACTCTGTGATCCTTGTGGGTCCCTTCCAACTTGAGATATTTTATGATTCTATGAACAAAACCTCCCGTTTTAAGCCTAAAAACCTCATAAAGGATCATACTGGCCACATCCAGCTCCCAATGTCACCACGTGTACTTTTAATTCAGTGGCTCTGCAGAGCATCCACTGCACTCACCACGATGCAGAGTCACCAAAGTGTTCCCCAAGACTGACAGCACGAGGATAAAAGCTGTAAAATCCAAATGGCACAGGAGGAGGGAGAGAAGGACACTGCCAACACAGGCTCCTTGCAGCAGCTGCTTAATTTGTCAGGTAGTAATTCATTAGGTCTTAATACACAGGGTGGATTTAGAACAATGAGAACTGAGCAGCGCTCAGCGTACACATCCTGTGACGTGCCAGCAACACGGAACTCTCTAGACAGCCACAGATTTGTTATGTTAATACCCCCTCGTCTCCTTCTGAGATTATCAAAAGGCAAGTGCTGTCATGCAGGAAAACATAAAATATTACAGTTGGGGATGGATGGATGTGACTGGTGCTTATTGCTCATGCACTGCTGGGAAAGCACTCAAAAGAACACTGGAAAAAAAAAAACTGAGGAAAAAAAAGGATTTTGCCATTTTTCTTCTGATTTATGGAATATCTCCCAGTTGGGACTTTCTGGACCAGACTCTGCCTTCAAGAATATGCTGGAGTAATGGCATGGATTCCTACAGAGAGCTGCTCCAGCCCAGGATGGAGTAAAGATGGTGGGAATCCCACCTTCCCTCTGGAAGTGAGGCTGCCCTCAAAAGCTGCAAGCCCCAGGGAACGGAGCAGTGTGGGAGTGCTCAGAGCCTGCCGGCAGAGCCCACGGGTCCTAGACAGTGTTCAGGAAGAGCTGCTTTAGTTATCAAGCTCCTAATTGAACTAATTGAGCTCCTGCAATTTGCAGGAGTTAACCCTCCCCTTGCCCATCACGGGAGGCCAGAACTTGAAGCCAGTTTGGTTGTGCAGGGCACCCGTGCACGACGTTTTCCACAACAAAGGGGAGATGGAAAACGTTGTTGCTCCCGGACCTCTGAGGGTGTCCCTTTGATTGTTGCATTTCCTCCCGGTGTCAGCACTTGTGATATTAATGATGTAGGCAACGGGTCATTAAAAACCATTGGGGAGGGGGGATGCAGGCACCTAACGAAGGATTAGAGCCCCGGCGTTATTAAAGAGTGAATATTCACTCTGTCCAATTAAAGGGATCTTTGCCTAATAGCGGGAACACCGCTCCTCCAACTCCCCTCTGGCAGCAAAGCTAAGGAATAATTTCATCACCCTCCCGAATAAAGCTGAGGAGATAGGGAACAAAGAAGTTGTTTTCCTGCATCTGAGACCTGCCCACTCCAGAACATGAAAGTGGCGCCGCTCGGGGAATCGCGGGCTCCAGTCTGAGGAGCTTCACAGAGCTACGCAGCCAAGGGACACTGGGGGCCACGGCGAGGGGGACCTTCAATTTCAGTGTCCTTTCATTTTCTTTGAATGTTAATTGGATTAACATTTCAATTGGTTGGAGGTGTATTTTTGCCTGTGTGTGATAAAGGCGCACCAACACAAGCGCTGTCGGTGGGAGAGGAAATGAGGAAGAAGGATGAAGAGGCCGTGGTGGCTCAGAGAGGAGCATCACCCACAGCTTCTTCCCCAGCCTTGGGGAAAACAAGATCTCTTTATTCAGAGCTGTGAACTTGATCTTACCCCCAGCCTGGAGTGGGTTTTTTTGTTGTTTTTTTTTGGTCAAGAAGTACCATTAATACAAAGACAAACAACAATGAGCTGTGCAGGAAGAACAGCCAAGGAGGAGTTTGGTGAAATGAATCCTGTGCAAGCCCATGTTACCTTAGAGGGGAAGGAAAAAGAACTACAAAACCAAAGTCCCCACTGTCCCTTCCTCTGCACAGCCTTCACCAGGGCTGCTCACAATTTACAGCATCTTCCAGTATCACCAGTCCAAGAGGTCAACAAGCACCAGTCTCCCTCGGAGAGATGGTGCGCAAAGAAAATAAATTCCAGCTCCTTCTTTCACATCTTTTGCTCTCCTGGTCCCCAAAATGACCCTGCTTCACTTAATTGGACCCCCACCTGACCTCCAAACCCACCTCCACCAGCCGAGCTCAGAGCAACCTGCCTTCTCCGAATGAAATCCCTGCCCACGGGGATCCCAAAATCTGCTGCCAGCTCACGTATTGCTCTGCTGTTCTCCAAGCTCCCGAAAATCACCTTGCCCAAGCATGAAAAGAGAGCCCCTCTCCCTGCCCTCTCCAGGTTATCGGCTGTAATCTCCTCGAATGAAAAGCACAATGAGAAAATGCGATATTATTACGGCTACTTTCCCCTCCGGAGCTGAATTTAAGGAAGGTAAATAATTGGCATAAAAGAGGCTTTTGAAAAAGCAGGTCTCTGTACCCATTTGTCGTGGATTTCTGGCAAATGCATCACACCCAGCTCTCGCCAGCGAACTCCATCACCGTCTCATGGGGAGAGAGAGATTAAAAAAAAAAAAAAGGCTTCTATTTATTATAAAACTTTAATTGGCTTTAAAGAGTGACTGTCGTGCTGTCTGACACTTGAAAGTGTTCTCTGCAGTAGGAGACATAGAACATGAATCATTGCACTTGTTTTTCATCGTCTTTCCTGCCACATTTGCTAATTATCTAATCTCCCGTGTCATAAGTGGGTCTTTTGCTCCTTTTTCTGCCCCTTTTTTTTCTCCTTCCAATTCTCTCCCACACTAGAATATGGAACTGGTATTACCCTGGTGCAGTTTGGGTGCCAATGGCAGGGGATTTGGAGGGGTCAGGAGAGGGGGAAGGGATCAGAAGATGAGCTAAACAAGCGCAGGGGTGGAAGATCATCCACAGCAACTCAACACAACCATCCCAATGGAACTTTTTGTATGAATTCCTCATCTTCCACCAAGGGTTAGGCATCAGGTCCACTCTCTGCTCTTGTCCCATTCCCATAACTATGGCCATCCCTCCTGGAGGGATTTAAAAGCTCTGTGGGTGTGGCACTTGGGGACGTGGGTCAGTGGTGGCCTTGGCAGTGCTGGGGAAAGGTTGGACTTGATATTAGAGGGCTTTTCCAACCTAAACAATTCTACAATTTTATTCCATCATTCTGAAAGACTTTTTCAGCCCAAACACCACCAAGATTCCATATTGGATATTTGTCCCAGGCTGGAAGAGCCTCTCCTGACTCTTTTTGCCTGTTGAATTCTGGTCAACTTCAAGCTCAGAGGTCACGATGTCTGCATAAGTCCTTTTTGTAAGGGACCCAGGGATATTTGTGGAACAATTCCTGAAGCACCAGAGATGCTCTGCTTTGTTGGGACAGAGCAGCTGCTTCTCTCCAATCACAAAAAAAAAAAAGGGTTTTCTCTGCAGAATAAGGGGAGCAACACCTTCATGCAGCATTTCCTACCACATCCATCACCCTCTGAAGAGAAACACACTCTGCTCTTCATCCCTGGGACAGTGTCCTCCCCACAGAGAGAAAACATCATAAAATAAAAGAATTACAGAAGGGATTGGGTTGGAAAGATCTTCTGATTCCAACTTCCCTGCCGTGGGGATGAAAATCCTGATGGAAGTCCTGCATCCACTAGGAATTCTTAGATTACAGAGAGCAGAAATGTAATATTTGCAGTTTGTCTAGTTTGTAGAACTGAGACAGAGGTCCTAGAATAATGCAAGATATTCCAGGATAAAAGAGAAAAGCCCAGACCAACAAATGGACAAAGTCACAGTCACACTCTTGTTTTTCATACACTGTAACTAACAAAATCCTCCAAAAGTAAGAAACAAAACAAACTAAACCAAAAAACCAAAAAGACAAAAAAAGGTAACCCCCCCAAACCAAAAACAAAACAAGAAAAAAAACCCACAAAAATAAAAAACAAAACAACAAATAACCAAGCAGATTTTCAGCTAGAAGCTACTGATACTGATGTAGGATCTGTCTTTTGGAGGTGACACCTGTCCCTCAAGAAGAATGTGGCTCAGCAGTGCCTCTGTGGCAGTTTCCACTTCCAACAGGGAAGTTTCCTCCTTGACAAAGCTTTAAATAACAAAAATCAGTGTTAAAATCCCAGCAAGACCTCATCCACCTCCCCACACTTCAGGGCAAGACCTGCAGGGTACAGACCACTTTCCAGCTGGGAAAAGGTTTCCAAGTTGTCAGTTCCCCATCCTGGAGGTGTCCAAGGCCAGGTTGGAGTGGGCTTGGATCAACCTGGGATGGTGGAAGGTGTCCCTGCAGGGCGTTTGGAATGAGATGATCTTTCAGCTCCCTCCCAACCCAAACCATTCTGTAATTCCATGATTTCCAATGAAAATTGGGCTTTCTCCTCTGCCTCTGTTGCCCAGCTCCCAAGGGCTGGCACCCCAGGAGGATGCTCCCCTCTGCCAGGCGGAGTGCCCACTCTGGGATTTATCTCTTGGCAGCAGAGCTATGTGGCACAGAAGCTTCTGAGGCACACATGGCCCTCCTGGAGAGATAAATCTGGGAAGAGAACAAGAATTCACCCCCCTTGGGACCCCCATGTGCAGTTTGGGGCTGCTGAGTGGTGCCTCTGATTGCAGGTTCCTGGAAGCTGCCATAGGATTTGGGAGCAGGCGGGGGGGATGAAGAAGAGTCTCAGATGTTTGCAGAGAATAAATAATAACACCACTAATAAGGCTGCATAATTTTATGGCTCCTGCTTCCCCGTCTTCAAAGGGCATCCCACAGCTTTTGGCAGGGCCCTGTGAAGCAGGAGCCAGCCCAGGGTTCAGCACCAGCAGGATTTAAGGTGAGTGTTGATACCATTTATACAAACACTGGAACACAAACAGCCAGCTGGGAGAGCATGGGCCTGGGGACTGCTCAGCAGGGGGAAGAAACCCTAATTCTGGCTGCTGTAGGGGCAGAGGAAGGGATTTCACTGCTCCAAGTAATAACTGAGCACCTTGAAATGAGAGTGACTCAAGGACACTGCTCAGCTTCGTGTCAGGGGGTGACAGCGTCACTCATGCCCTGCTCCTCAGCGTGTGGCAGGAGATTTTTTGCTGCACACTCCTTCCGCCCTGTGCCTCCCTCTGAGCCATCAGAGGGTGCTGGCTGGGGAAAAGCTCCACACAGTCAGAGCAGAAAGCTCCAGGTCACTTCTCCCCACCTGAGCTGAGGTTCCCCAGTGTCCCCATCACCCCCTCCAGGTGATGGAGAAGCTTCTGTGCCTCAGGGAGCAGACTCTGGCCAAGCATGGCACTTCTGCCAGGTGGGGTCATGCAGTCACAACCCTCAGACACGGTCAACAACACTCACAGGCATCTGAAGAAGGGATTTCTGCACCCATGGAGCCTCTCTGGATATCACAACCTTTCCCAGATCCCCCATGCACTATGAAAACAACATGTGAAGCATTATCAGTGCAGGGCTGCTGGCACAACTTACTGACCCATCCAGGCAATCAGCTTATGATATGAGGGATGGGATCACGCTGGCTGAGCAGGCACAGCTGCTAATGTTATTCTTGTTCATCAGAATATTTAATCCGACTTTTTTTTTTTTTTAATAAAAATAAATCCTCAATGACTATTTGCCCGAGGCTTAAGTTGGAGCAGCTAATGGGGGGAGGCACGTGAACTGAACCCTTTTTGTGGAGTAGTGAACAGTAGCAAGATTGCTGAGCTGGGGTTGGGAGGGCAGGAGGAGCCCAAATGTGGGAGGAAAAAAATCCATTCACGTGCGAGCCTGTGTAGGGAGAGGTCAGGAATTGCTACAGCTGGAAAAAATCCCAAATAAACAGTGCCGCAAACTCTGGGGATGAAAAATGTGGCAGAGTAAGACAGAGCAGAGCCCAGAGGAGGAAGATGCTGGGCAAGAAATGAGGCACAGCTCTCCTCTCAGTCAGGATTCTCTCCAGTCCCAAGCCTTGGGGTGGCCCTGAGATTCTGAGAGACAGCATCCAAACCCTCCCTCTCCAGAAGCACAAACACTCCAGCTCCTGGCACACGGCAGCAAAGCTCATTCAGGAGACATCAACGTGCACGTGCAGCCCTGTTGTGGTGCCACAGGATGGTGTTGGCACTGTCCCACCCTGCCAAGACGTGTCCTGATGCCTGACACCCGCCCAGCACTCCAGGGAGCCAGATCCTGCATTCCTGACACAGCCCACCAGCCAAAGGAACCATGGAGAGCCTTGAAAAGGGGTTAAAAGGTTGGAAAAACCTCATCCAGCTCATGGAGAGACCCCGGGAAAAGGAATGCCAGAGGGGCATACCCCAGAGTGAGCAGGCGGCTTCATCGTGCAATGCTTTTTTTGCAGCTTTTATTCTTTATTTTTGTTTACAGCCCCATCCCTGCTCCTGTCAGAGCAGCCAGAGCAGTTCACACCTGCTTTGCTCTGGGCACTGCAGCCCTCTGAGCCGAGTTTGAGACCCAGCACCACACGAGTCCTGAAGCCAACAAGTTTCCAAGGCACGCTTGGCACACAAAGGGAAGAAAAGAAATGCCGGAAGATTAGACCCCGAGCTGAAACTAATTGTTCAATAAGCCATGAACAATCTAGCCTTGGTGCAGTTTGCTTCTCTGCCTTTCATCTGTGGGAAGGAAAAATAAACAGCACGGGGAGAAGGGCAAGAGGTGCCAAGAGCCAGGACAGGGTTGGAAAAGCAGTGTCTGAACCAGAGTGGAGCTGGGATGCTCCCTCCTCACCGTGAGCTCCTTCAGCAAGGCTGGCAGGTTTTTAGGCCAAAGAAGGCTTGATTTAGCTCAAAATAATTGAACAGCATCATTCTGGGGCCAGCAACATCGGAGTGTAGTCCACGAAGCAGATGAGAAATAAGACTTTACATTCAAGGCTATTATTCCACGAGCAGCAGCGACTCATTCGGATCAGATTAATTGACAGGAATAAAAAAGAGTATGTTGATAACTCTGGACACACAGAACGTTTTTATTCACGCTGGAAAGAAGCCCAGATGTAATAGACTTGCACAGACACCTCCCCCCTCTCTATGGAGTGGGCACCATCAGCAATTTTTTTTCCTGATCCTTAATAAACCACGGGCAGGACAGGATCTGGGGCACCCAGCATCAACACAAGGCAGATTTGCTGGTCTTTGGCCTACTGCAAAAATTAACCATCCACCCAACATATGGGTCCCAGAGAGTCTCCTGCAGAGCCCACTCCTGCCTCCGATTCCCACCCCCTCAAGGAGGATAATCCCCTTATTGTTATTTAGAGACACAGAGGTGGATCTGATCCGCAACCCCAAAATCCCCGCGTCTGGGAAGAGCCGAGGAAGAGATTAGAGATTCACCTCCCATGAAGGGAAAGAACTGAGGAGTCACATCTAGACTGCCCCCAAATCTGTGAGTGTCTGAAATTTGGCCTCAGACCCAAATTTCTCAGACACAGCCCGGCTCCATCAGCACTTTGGGGCTTGCTGCAGCCTAGCAACCAACAGCTGATTTCCTCATGAGCTCGGAGCTTAAGGAAGAAAAAAGAGGATCAACTTCAAAACAAGGACAACCTCTGAGCGAACAAAGAGTTCAGGCTGATGAAACATCCATATAAGGAGCAATTTTTTGATGATGGTGGTGGTGAAACACTGGCACAGGTTGCCCAGAGAGGTGGTGACTGCCCTATCCCTGGAAACATTCAGAGTCAGCTTGGACAGGGCTCTGAGCAACATTTTCTTGTTGAAGAACATGGCAGGGAGGTTGATTTTTAAAGGTCCAACCAAACCCCTGATGGAGCAAATTACAGAGAGAAAAATGAGCAACATCTGTAAATCGAGACTGCCAGATGTTTTCTTTCCAAGTGCAATCCCAACCCCACTCCTGCCCATGTGGCATGGAGGAGGCAAAACCCTTGGGCACGGGACCCAAAGATTGGCTACGTCAGCCTGGTGCAATCCTGCTCTGTCTCCTGCTTCATGGCTCGGGGTGTTGGACACCTCCAGGAGACAAATCCCAGCTCAGAGCCAGGCAGGGAAGCAGGAGAGAGCCAAATACTTCTTCGCCCGAAGAGAAACCCAGAGGCAACTTGATCTGCCCCAAGAAGGAGTGAGATAACTGTGATGTGCTGAGACTGGGGCACCAGCTCACCTTCCCAAAGTCCCATCATTTGGGATGTTTTCCTGCAGGACAGAGTCTCCCAAATGCTGCCTCCCACAAAATGAATCTCTCTTCCTTTCACACGTGATCTCAGTGCCAGCATACAAGGGTCAGGTAAAGAAAATCACTTTTATTCCTTCTCAGATTCTGTCATTCCTGACAAAACAAGAAATTCTGGATTGCTTTGCTCACACTCCAGAATCAGCGCAAGGTCAGATCCAGAGGGAACTGAAATTCAGTGAAAAATTTCTTTCAGTCTACCAACCTGGAAAAGATCAGAAAGTCTGTCAGTGTGCCCCGAAGCAGCCAGGAATAGCTGGGAGGGAAATGAGAGGTTGGAGCTGTGGGGATTTTGGGGAATATCTTTCCAGCATTTGAGAGTGGGAGGTGCTGCCATGTGCTGTCCCTGATTCAGTGCCCAGACCTGTTCTAGAGAACACACACTCCCTGCTGGAGCTGAATTCCCACCTTTTTTCCAACTCTGCTGAGGCAAACTCAACTCTTGTCTTCCCAGATGTCTTGCAGTATCCCTAAATCCTTGCAGGAATCAGCAGGGAGCTTTATTGACAGGCTTGTTGTGGCAGCAGAATTAACTGCCGGGCTGATATTACCAGCCCAACCCATCAATCCCATTTTCCATTATTAGGCACCTGTGTGTTATGTTCATTGATTCTGGGCACTGAATTTCCTCAGGGGTTAACAATACTTTTAACACACAGGCAAAAATCCATGGAAGCTTTAAGAATACTCAAGGCCAAGATTCCCAGAAGTCTCCAAGGCCTATGTTTTCTTCATTTGATACAGACACATCAATATGTCTCCTTAATTCCATCTCCTTGTTCCTCCTGTGTAGTGTGTGTTCCCTCTAGATGGAATTGAGGGAGTTTTTGATGACAGACAGGGGCATTCACTGCCCCACTCTTGAGGTACACCTTGTTTTTTGGGAGCTTGGTGGCCAGGCTTCAAGACCAGAGTCAAAACATGTCCAACTCCTTTGGTTCCCACAAGAGAAAAAAAAGAAATATATAAGCGTTGAGGTCTCTTGTGGATACAATGTGCGATTCCGAAGGGATCCCATTAGAAAAGTCTAATTAATGCCCTATTACAAAATGAGATCCAGAGAATATCCCCATTAGCTAAGCAAAGATGGGCAGGGATTTTAACGTGCAAAATCAACAGTGAGTAGGTAAATGGAGTCTAAATGAACAGTCCAGGGCTGAGGAGAAGAGCAGAGGGACGACAGGCAGAGGAGTGGGAGAGCACAAGGAGAAGCAGGAAGAGGCACAGCAGGAGGATGGATGGATGGATGGATGGATGGATGGATGGATGGATGGATGGATGGATGGATGATCAGATGGAAAATGTTGGCAATTCCACTTTGTTCAACCTAGACCTGTCCTGGTTCTTCACCCCTCAGCACTTCCCTAAAAATGGCACCTGAACACCAAGTCAGGCTCACAAGGAGAGAATTAAATAAAAGGAAAGAAACAGCTGCAAGGGGAAAAGTGCTTCCACAGAAATGGACACAATCCAATCGTGATCCCAGTGTCTTAAAACCTGGAATCTCCCTCACCCACCAGCATCCTGTAGAGATGATTTAACAGGTACTGAAGGGTGGATCACTGGTGGGGGACCAATTTTGGTGCTACTCTGAATGCTGAAGAGTTTCTGAACTTCTTCAAAGTCACATCAGAACATTCAAAACCCAAATCTGGCCTGCTCAGAGCTGCCATTTACCTTCTGTGCAGAATGCAATTTCCTTACATCTGTTCTAGCTAACAAGCAGACAGAAAGGGTGAGACACTGAAGGCAGGAAAGACAGGAACAGGAGCTAAATGATGGCTAATGGGCAACTGATCGAGTGGAAGGACAGATGCAGAGAAAGATTAATAGAATAGATAAACAGGCATCAGACCCCAATCTCCCAGCAATTACAGTCTGCTCTGGATATCCTAATCTTCTGCAGTGTCGCTCTCCAATAAGTCCAGTTAAATTAGTTATTATCCCTCATTTGTGTTCGTCCCTGGAATTATTTTGGTGGCGTGGATCAAAGAAACACCACGGGCTTTAATGCGGCGTGTGCTGCCGAGGAGTCAGAGCATTAGAAAGTGCTCCCTGCTCTAATGCATTCCCGTCTCGTGCCAGAATGTGGATCTTTAACTTCTAATTAGTGCATCCCAGGATCTGTCCAAACAACCCTGCCGTGCCTTTCCTCACAAACACAAACACAGATGAGCTTCCCCAGGGACCCGCAGCCAGCTCAACACCTATGAGGGGCAGCAGTGCTCTCACAATTAATAAAGCACGAGCAGGCACTAAGCAGAGCTGAATCAAGCTCTGCAGCCCATTTGTTGTACTTTATTTTCCCCCTTCCCCACTCGATTCACTTAAAAAAAAAAATTAAAAATTCCTTCTGCAACTGTAGTGAAAAATAGGCAAAAAGGGGGAAAAGGATCTCATTTCACATTTAATTTAAAACTCTATCAGCAATTAGGATATTTATGGGCTGATCACCTGCCAAACGTTATGGTTTGAATCAAAGCTGCTCTGGAGTGCTGCAGTTAAAAATCTGGTGTAGTGGAAGGTGTGCCTGAGCCCAGCAGGGCTTGGAGTGAGATGACCTTTGAGGTCCCTTCCAACCCAAACCATGCCATGATTCTATGAACCATAAAGAAGACACAGAGTTTGGGTTGGTTTTTTTTTTTTTCCCTTCTGCTTTGGAAGATTCTTTTAATTTCAAAGTTTAATTTAGGAGATCGAACAAAATTAAGGTCATAGACCATAGCAGGAAGGTCTAATTGGAAAACTGAAGTCACACGTTCTCCACTTCCCATGTCACCTGAATTTGAGACCAGAGCTGGAGGAAACATCTACATGCAGAGACAGCTTGGATTCCCAGATCTATGACAGGGTTTTCCCCTTTAAAGACACAAAAATCATTAAAATTAGCCTTGAACAAACAGCCTCTTCTCATTCTGAGCAGGCCTGCATGGAGTTCAGCCCCAGTGGAACTGGCCAGGCTATCAGGAATGGCCCAGGGGACAGCCCTAATCTGCTTTCTGACATGCACAACGCCCATAAACAAATGATTACGCTTCTGTGCCCGAGTCTCCCTAATTTGCAAAATGTTGATAATGATCGGGGCTAATTGAAAATTTCCCATCAAGCATTATTAGGATGGGGAATGGGGATTTCCAATGAACCACTTGCAAAAAGCCCAATTTCCCCCATCTATCTGATTTCTGACAGCAAAACAAGCAAACAAACAAACAAAAAACCCAAAATAGTCTTAAGAATTTGGGTAATTTTTCCGTGGAAAACAGCATCTACTATTTTATGGATAATTCAATGATTTCCCAGGGTTCATAAGGCTTTGGAGGGTTCTTTTATTGCTCTTTTAAATAAGTACAGATGCTTTATTGGGAGGCTCAGTAGAGGAAGCTTTATTTGCAGTGATCATGCTCAGGCCTCTGGCCAAGTGTGACTCAAATCTCAAAAAAGAATGTGGGGAGAGGGCATTTCAATCACTAATGAGAGGGACATCCAGATGATGAAGAAATTGCACAAAAAATGGCCAAACCTTGTGGTTTTTACACCTGGTGCCAGCAGGTTTTGGAGGAGCAGCTGCTGGCAGGGAGAAGAGCAGGTCTAGACCCTTTTCCCCTGCTTTTTCTGGAGGACTGGGTGGCTACATCTGTGCATAAGCCAATAAATCAGATCAAATCTTATATTCTCCATGCTTCCTAAACCAGTTCATGCCCACACTCTTACCAGGGCTGAACTAAGCTGCTGTCTTGGGGTGAGCTCCAGCCCAAACTACCCCAAACCTTGTCAGGGCATGAGCTGGGAGCTGGGAATTAAACTCTGGGGACAGCCATGGGCCACAGCTTGTGCCTGGTGGAATTTCTAACCCTGGTGCATCCTGAAAATCCAAGCCAGGCTTTACCCGGTACATCTCTCCAACCCTCAGCAGGGTGGGAGAGCTCAACAAACCACCAGCAACCTCAGATTTTGGAGGTCAGTGCTCTCAGGCAGCTGCCAAAATTGACTCCATCCTCTGCACCTGCCTTGATCTCCTGGCCTGGCCTTCGTTAAGGTTTAATTGCAGAGGTGACCACAGGATCTGGGGACAGCAGTGTCACTTCATCAAGCACATCGTCCCTGCTTAGCCCCTGCTTTTCCTGGGAGAGCAGGGCCAGGGGAAATGCACAGAGCAGGAGGACACAGCAGCTGCTGCACCACTGGACTAACAAATATGTAACACACAGCAAAATTACCAAGCAATTAATCGGGGGAATAATTAGCAGAGCCCTGATTGAATCCATGAGCAGAAACATGCAGAAGGCAGGGGAAGGATCAGGCACCAAAAGATGCCTCCATGGGCAGTGAGTTTTGGACACCTACACCCTGCCCTGCAATATGCCTTCAAGCCTGGCCTCTGCTCTTTTTTTTTTGCAGCCAAAAAGGAGCAGAGGAGCTAGAAAATCCACAAGGAGAAATATCACTGACAAGGGCTGAGGTTTCAAAGAAAATTGGTTCCAGCAGGAGTGGATTTGCTGCTGCCTGAGAGCTCAGGGTCCTCCTGTCAAAACAGATCTGAAATCCCAGCTCCCACCTGAGCCACAGGAAGGTTTAGGTCTGAAACCCCTAATTTCTGCAGCTGGGAAACCAAAGTTATGTAGGACCCCAACTTCTGGTTCACAGCAAATTCCATAAGTTTGGGCTTCTGTTTGTGTTCGCTCAAGTGGATAAAATGTCATATTTGGATATTTCTGTGAGTGACACTGGGAGGCTTCTTTATTGTCAGTGGGGAGGCTTCACTTTGGGTTTCCTTAAATGAACATGGCAGAAAGAACCACTCCTTGCGAGGCAAGAGTTCATTAAAAAAGGCAAAGTATGTAATTTTGCCTCCTGATCGAAGACAAAGTAGATGCTTTCGCCACAAAAGCCCCCCCCCCCCATCAAAATCAATAAGATTTATAGAATCATAGGATACTTTGGATGGGAAGGGACTTTAAAGAGCTTTTAATTCCACCCCCTGCCATGGTCAGAGACACCTTCCACCATCCCAGGTTGCTCCAAGCCCTGTCCAGCCTGGCCTTGGACACTTCCAGGGATCCAGGGGCAGCCACAGGTTCCCTGGAAAACCTGTGCCAGGGCCTTCCCACCCTTCCAGCCAGGAATTTCTTCCCAGAACCCCATCCATTCCTGCCCTCTGACAGTTTGAAACCATTCCCCTTTGCCCTGTCGCTCCATGCTCTGCTCCAAAGCCCATTTTGTGTGGCCTTGCTTTAAAAACAAATACCTGGAAATACAAACATAAATCCCCTTCCTCCAAGAAGCCCACAGCATCCTAGTGCTCCTCACCATGCTGCAGGGACTGGCAAAGGGGTGTCCCCCATCCCCACTTGGTTCCTGACTGTTGTTATTGTGGATAATACAACATTTGAAGCGTCCCAGCAGGATTTGTCCCCCAGCACAGGTCACCTGCAAGCCCTGAGAGCTGCAGGACGCTCTGGCCACTGCAGGAGGGATCAGCAGGCAAAGTTCAAAGAGGATGTGCAGAGGGGAGGGGAGGGGGTGGAAATCAGTCACTGGGGAGAAAGGAGAGGGGAGGAAGAGAGCAGAGAGGTGAGCTGAGCTCAGAAAAGGGATTAGCCACAGTGCCTGAGCCCCTGCACCTTCCCAAATGGATTTGGAGCTCCTGCTCTGCCTGCCTGGGGGAGGAAACACGCTTCCTCCACTACCCACCCTGCCTGCACCCCCTTTTCCACGTCACACGAGCTGGGTGACGTTTCTGACAGCCACAGGGACCCCTTTTTTTCTGCAGGAGAGCAGGGAGAGATTCCAATCACAGCCAAGCTCTAAACGCAGGGTTATCCTTGGCAATGCATTTGTCACAGACACGGAGCCCTGCAGGAACAGAGTCACTGGGCACAGGGATCCCAAGGGGTTTGTAGTGTTTTGGTGGGCTGCTGGTGGTGTTTTGAGGGAAAATGGGAAATGCTAGAAGGTGGGGAAGGTGGGATGAGCACAGTCATTATCCAGGAACCTCCTGCCCATCAGAGAATGGGTTGGGTTGGAAGGGACATTTAAGGGACACCTAATCCAAGCCCCCTGCAATAAGCAGGGACATCCCCCACCATCCCAGGATGCTCCAAGCCTGGCCTTGGACACTTCCAGGGATCCAGGGGCAGACACAGCTTCTCTGGGCACCCTGTGCTAGGGCTTCACCAACCCCATTGTAAAAAAAAACTTTCCTCTATAACTTATCTAAATCCAACCTTCTTCACTTTAAAACCATCCCCCCTTGTCCTATTGCAGAAAGCCCTGGTTAAAAGTCTGTTCCCTCTTTCTTCCAGCCCCCTTTAGGCCCTGGAAGGGGCTCTGAGCTCTCCCTGGAGCTTTCTCCAGGTGAGCAGCCCCAGCTCTGCCAGCCTGGCTCCAGAGCAGAGGGGCTCCAGCCCTCTGAGCATCCTCATGGCCTCCTCTGGACCTGCTGTTCATGTGTCTCTTCTTAAACACCCCTTCCAGGCAGTAAAAGACCTCTGCCTTGGCATCCCAAAACCCCTTTCCTGGCTGCACTGGGATTTTGGGAGCATGGTAGCCTTGGAAAGAGAGATGATTGTTGGGTGGAAAGAGCTCAGGCAGAGCTGCTCTCCATGGCTGCAGGGCTCTGGCTGCCTGTGAGCAGGCATTCAAGAGCAAGGAAACACCAAAATCCCATCCTTGGAAGCAGAAATCCAGCTGCTGCTGCTGTCCATGCATTGCTCTCCTCTCCATGGGCTGGGGCAGAACAGAGGTCCCCACACTCAAGAGTTTCATACTTTAAAAAGAATAAAATTATTTAAGCCCAGTTTTGCTGAGCCTCTAGAGAAAGGCTCATAAACTCTCGCCATAATTCGAGGGCTCTGCAGACCTCATCTGCTCCTGCTGCACGTGCAGGGGGAATTTCTGCCTTCCCAAACACCAACATCTGGCCACACACTTATTAAACAAATACCTCACTGCAAAGCTCAGCTTATAAAGGCCCACTGCTCCTGCCATTCCCTCAGAACAGGTTCCCCTGCCAGCCCCACAGCGTGGAGCCTCTGGTGTCCTGTAACAGGGCTGGGCTCACACTGAGGTTTGCCCCAGGGGACAGCTCTGCTTTGTGTCTCTCTGCTTCCACAAATGAACTGAAAATCTTGGAGCCGCTTTCCTCCTGGTGGAAAGGGAGATGATTTCCTTCACTCACCCATTCACTGACCACTGGAGACTTTGCTGGCAGAGGGGTGGGAGATGCTGGGAGCCAGGGTGGGCCAAAGCTCCCCCCAGCCTCCATCCTACCTCTGGCAGGGCTTCAGGAATAAGCAGCTCAGTCAGAACATCCCACAGCTTTGCAGTAATGTGGGAGAGGGTGGCATTCCAGCTGAGCTTGGGCAGCCTTGGCGTTCGAGGAGAAGACAGAACATGAGGGTCCTGAGTCAGCTCTCAGCATGATCCAGAATGGTTTGGGTGGAAAGGGACCTTGAAGATCATCTCATTCCAACCCGTGCCATGGTTCCACTAGCCCAAGATGCTCAGAGCCCCATCAGGGCTGGAGAAGGGGGACGAAAAATCTTCATTCCTCCACTGGATCTCACACAACAATGCTACAAAGTCTGGCAAAAAAGGGAAAGTGGCATTTGATTTCATTTAAAGGCCCTTAATGAGACTGAACTTAAGTTGATCCACATGGGAAACTCGACAGAATAGTACCAGCTGCCAGGAGTGCACTGGGGTGGTCCCATCACTCCAAAAAAAACCCAGCAAAATCTGTCCCACGCTGATCTCATCAGCTGAAGGCTCTCAGGAGAGAGGGACAGCAAAATGAACCTCCCTGCCACAAGGTAGGGAAATGGAGAGAGAGAAGGTGCTTCCCACATCACCCAGCCAGCCAGGGATTGCCCCAGTGCTCATTCATTAGGTGATCACATCCTTCCTCCCAAGTATCCCTGAGAGTGTATCATGGATCCCTTAATTACTCAGATCAGGTGGGATTTGTAAATTAACTCCTGTGGAGGTGTTGCAGGCTCACTCCAGACACTCACTGCTGTGTTAGTACATCAGCTCTGTGCTCGGTAGAAAGATCTGACCTTCAAGAACTCTTAACTGTGCAAGATTAGATGGCATCTAAACCCCAGATGCAAGTTTGCAAAAACAATCATTATTGAAAATAATTATAATCGCCTTATTTTGGAATAAGCCTCGGAGTTTTCTGGGCAAAAAAAAAAAAAGCTGCTTATCAGAGATCTCTGTATGCTTTAACTCCAAGACTGGAAACCTCATCTAAAGAGCACATTGTCATTCTTGCAGCTAAAGTGTAGGCCAGTTTCTCTTTAATAGAATAAGACCTTCCTTGGAGGAGATTGTGTGTTGCTGATAATTATCTGGTGACATGTCGGGGTTTAGCAGGTGGATTAATCTCATTTTACATTACGTTATTAGCGCCACTGGAGGGGCGTGTGGCTGCATCCTTTTGGGCATTAAGATGAGGAGTTTGTAGTGTATTTTACAGGCTGTAGAAACAGCTGGGCTAAAAACAAACCTCCACTGGCTTTTTGGGGAAAAGCATCTCCTGTGGCTCGTGTGCTGCCGTGCCAATCCCAGGGAAAGGCCACGCTCAGCCTGTTAACTGAAGATGCAGGATGATCCAGGTGCCCAAGTCCCTGTTGGAACCTCAGGAGAGCTGGGTGTGATCCCAAACTGCAGCACACACTGACACAAAGCTGGATATTATGAGATGGGACGTCCTTGAGGGCTCCCTCCCACCTGCAGCACCGAGGAGCTGCGAAACTTCCTGCCCTCCACAGTCCTTGCTGCCAAACATCTCGGACCTCTTGATCCTGCCAGAGCAATTTTCTGTGCACTCTGCTGCAGCCTGGGTGTTCAGCAAACCAAATGACTCCACACACCACGGGCTTGTTTTAAAAAAGCTCCCCAATCTATCCACCCCTGCTTCCCAGAAGATTTATTATACACAGGCACACACAACGGAGGAAACAAGAGGCTGCTGCTCTCAGAATATTAAACAAATAAATTGGTTGCCCTCTAACACACCTTTTTTTTCCTCTCACAAGATGACCCAGGCTACTGAAAAGCTAATCCAGCTTTCTACAAATTGGGAAAAGAGTGTGTGGAGTTCAGCAGGGCTCAGCTGTGGAGCTCAGCTCGGATAAACAGCAAAGGTGAAAAGCAGGAGGATGAAATGGCTCTAAAGGATATTGACTGATTATCATGAGGGATGTCTGGAAGAAACTGGAGTGATATCTACAGAAAATATACTGAGAGTAACATCTATTAGACTCTGAAACACTCTCCAAGAAGGGGGGGTAAGAGGAGAAACTCCATTACCCTCAGCAGGAACATTCTGGCTGGACAAAATAAGTGAAGGAATAATCTGGCACTGAGTTACCATCCCTTCTCTTGCTGTGATGGGACCCCAGGGACATGAGTGGAGCTCAGAGACTGCTGCCACCCTGAGGGGCTGGAGCCTCCAGAGAGGTTGAAGGTCATTGTGCCCTGCCCTGGGCACTGCTGAGGGCACGGCTCCAGGGCTGTGCCCAGCTCTGGCCCTCAGCCTGGGAAGGACCTCGGGACACCGAGCACGTCCAGAGGGGACAGCGAGGCTGGAGAGGGGCTGGGACACAAACCCTGAGAGGAGCCCTGAGGGAGCTGGGGGTGCTCAGCCTGCAGAAAGGAGACTCAGGGCTGCCCTCATCGCTCTCCCAGCTCCTGAAAGGTGCCTGTGCTCAGCTGGGCTGGGCTCTGGCTCCAGGCAGCACTGACACAGCCAGAGCACACAGCCTCGAGCTGGGCCAAGGCAAACTCAGGGTGGAGAGCAGGAAAAAGCTTTTCCAGAAAGGGGGAGAAAGCTCTGGGATGGCTGCCCAGGGAGGTGCTGCAGCCACCATCCCTGGCTGTGTCACCAAAGCCTGGATGTGGCACTGGGTGCCAGGGTCTGGCTGAGCTGTTGGGGCTGGGCTGGACTTGATGGCATTGCAGGTCTCTCCCAACCTGGTCATTCTGTGAATTCTGTGTGTGAAGGAGAGAGGCAAAGTTTAGGTTTATATGATCCCTAAACCTGCTCCAACACAACAGAGGCTGCATGAACATCCCCAGGTTTTATTCCCACTCTTCAAGGCCAGGTTTGGAGCGACCTGGTCTAGTGGCAAATGTCCCTGCCCGTGGCAGGGGATGGAACTGGATGATCCTGACGGCCCCTTCCTACCCAAATCATTCAACAATTCAATGAGAAAAACAGCCACTGATTCAGCAGTGGGTATTTCCACTCTTTGGATGCGTTCTGGGGGGCATGAGGCATCCTGCCAGACCCAACAGGGCTGGAAGAAGGAAAGCTGCTGGGTTTGCAGCTGCTGGGTCTTCAGGATACCCTGGATACCACTGCTGCTCCCTCCCAACCACCTCAGCTGAGCAGCATCATCATTCCATGGTGGAGCATGAAAATGACCTTATGCCCAGATTTTGGCCAGCTCTGGTTACAAACATACATGATTTTAATTTAATAACCTAGAGCTGGCTGGGACAAGGCAGAAAAATCCAGCAGGTTACTGGACCAAATTTCAGAGGTGAGAAGAAGTTTTTAGGTCTTGCTGAGGGCAGCAGCTCCTTTTCTGCTTCATCCCAAAGTTCCCAGGAGCTCAGCTGGCTGGACCTGCTCCTCAGCCTCCCTCAGCACGTGAAGCCTGGTAGGTGTTTAAGCATTTCTCTTGGAAAAAAATGACAGAGCCTGGGGCAGAGGCTTGGGATGAGAAATGGTTCTCATTTTTGTGAGTGCCGTGGGTTCAGCCCAGGTCGATGGCGGCGGCGCCGAGGGAAAGCCACTGGAAAATACAACTAACTTTGCCATCACTCACCTGCCTCCTTCCTCAGCAGCCTGTGGGTTTTGTGGAGACAGCGGGTGAGTGGACAGGCTCAGAGAAACAGGGATGCTGCGGCAGCTTGGCCTGAGGGCTTTGAGCTCCTTTCCATCCAAGGATGAGAAAGGCAAGTTCTGCCAGAGACACCGACAGCCACAGCGCAGCTCAGCAAGGGTGGGTTGTGCCTATCAGTGTGACCCCTCCAAGGGGGTGACCCCCTCCAAGCCCAACTCATTAACAAAAAAACACCTGCAAATAACCACACAAATATTGTAGATTCAACAAAACAGGTATGGACATAAAATCACACGTGGTGCAGGCTCTGATTACCTCTGCACATGCACTCACATGGGGTTCATGATCCATGCCATGTTGGAATCTGAGATCTAAGGAATTTTCAGAACTTTGGGCCTGTAAGCCAAAACTTGGAATTAAGCACAGGATTTGATTTGAGACCTTGGAAAAGGCCTCCAAACTTAGGTGCTAGAAGCAAGAATGTGGATTTATCTTTTGAAGCAAAGACATGTTAAGCTAAGTAGAGGAAAGTTTAGAGTTTAAGATACAGAAAAAATAAAAGCAGCTACAGAGGTAAACGAGTTTAGAGTGCAGTACTGTAGGTTTGTGTGCCATAACATGATTGGCTAAGAAAGCTCACGCTGTAGCATGAGTCCATCAGAAAAAATATTTAAGGATTGGGTCAAAAACATAAATATCCTTGTTGGCAGTGTTTTATTGGTCAGTAAATCCTTAAAAGATCTTCTAACTAGGGGTCTTGTGACCTTCTGAGCCATGCAGTGAAGTTGTGAGCTGAACTCACCCTTCCTGCCTGTGTAGAAGATAAGAAAATAAACCACATCATCAAAACCAAATCAGAGGTCCTGTCTCTAACTCATTCAAAACTCCTTCAAAAATCCCCATAATACCTCAATTTCTAACCCCCTAAAAAAAGAGCATCTCTCTGGAGCAGTGTGAGAAACCTGTGCTGTTCCCCAAAAATAGCCCCCAGTGTCGCGGATGGCAAAGCATTCGAGCAGCTCACCTGTCTGAGGCACCTCTGGGATGAGTTTGTGGAATTAGAACTAAGCAGGACCTGCTTATTTTCATGAAACACATCCCCACCCACCCCCAAACAAAGCTCTCCTGCCATTGTGTGTTTTTACATTAATAACAGAGGGGAGCTGATGAGCATGATGGCCAAAGAGTGAAGTTAATTGGATCAGCCAGAGCTGTGTAATGCTGCTGCCACACAGCCTGTGGTTACAGCTGATCCCTGAGATGTGTCCCTTTGGCTTCCAGAGCTCCTCTGAGTCTGGTTGGAAGGCTGCAGGTCTGGGCAATTCATCCCATCAGGGGTGGGATGTCCTGGCAGTCTGAACTGGAATGCTACAGGGAAAGCGGGGAAGAGGAACAGGGATGGTTGCCAAAGGAAGCACAACAAAAGCCAGCCCCAGAAATTCAGTCCCACACTGAAGGCAAACCTTAATTCTGTGAGGAATTCAGGCTCTGCGTTTGCTTTGGTTTCTCTGTACAATCTGTTTTCCACAGGAAGAAATACCATCACTAACACACTGCTGCAGGTTGGGTTTTTAACTGTGGCATCCCCATTCAGCTCCAAGATTTCCCTTCTGCACCTGTGATCTCTGCATCAGGACTTGGGATTATGTTCCTTACTCGTGTTTGGCTCTGAATAAAGATGAATATCCCATTTTTTAAGGTTGCTGGGATCCCATTTTAGCTCAGGAGATGTGGTGTTAGTGCTGAAGGTGCTCTGCTTCTCCAACATGGTCACTCCACCCACCCCCAGAAATAATCCAAACCACGTGTGGGGGTTGGCTTGCACATGTGGAGGCCATGATTATTATATTTTATAGGAGCTGTATATTAAACTTTAGTCCCCAAACTCCTATCATTTTCCTCACAAGTTACCACCCTGCCCACATGCACTGCAGCAGGACTTCTGAAGGGATTATACTGGGCTTTGACATGAAACTGCAGCTGCTCAACAAGAACAGCCTATCCTTTGCTGCCCACAATTTCCCCCCAGAGAGGACACCCCTCTGTTAACACTAATCATAAAACCATGTAATAGAATTATAGAGAAGGATTTGGGTCAGGAGGAACCTTCAAGATCATCCAATTCCAATCCCCTGGAATGGGCAGGGACACCTTCCACTATCCCAGGCTGCTCAAAGCCCCATCCAACCTGGCCGTGAGCACTCCAGGGCTGTGGAATCTTTCAATCACGTTTCACCTGGCTGCATAAACCTCCTGCCACATTCCTGGCAAGCCCTTGTCACCGTGTCTCATCACCAGCTCCTCTCTCATGACACAATTCAGGAGGAGCAGTTCTGGGTCCTGGCCAGGTAGACTTGGCACTCAGTGCCTGGCAGGGATGTGGGATGAGGTGCCCACAGCCTTCCTGGACTCCACGCTTGTGGCATTCACATTCTCTGAACAGAGAAACATCATTTTCTCTCTCAGGTTTTTTCCTGGAGAAGCACAGAGAGAAAACAATTTTTCTCCTAGTGTTTTGCATGTGTAGAATGTGTTGAAAAAGTTGTTTACCTAAAAGAACTTAATAATTAAATTCTAGTAGAAATTGTTTATGTTAATTAGCCTATCAAGTCCAAGCTGTGCAGACTGTCAAACTACAGACAGCCACAAGTTATTAGTTAGTAGTAAGTATTCTTTAATATTCTTTGTAATATAAATATAGTATAGTATAGTAAAGTGTAATATCATATAGTTTTAATAAAACAAATATTCAACATTCCAAAACCTTAGAGTCAAATATCAATCATTCCCATGACAGGGACACCCTACAACTTCTATACAGGCTCACTGCAAATGGAAATAAAAACCAATCAAGCTCCTGCCTGCACGTTTTACCCATCCCAGCTGCATCTGCATGGAGTGTTGTGCTGTTTGCTGTCATGTCACTGTTTAAAGGTTGACAGGTTTGGTCCCAGGAGGAGCTGCAATTAAGTGCCACACTTGGGTTTTTTTTATTCATCTCATTTCACTGCGCTGGAAACCCAGCAGCCAGCTCCCAGCTCTGCTGAAGTTAACACTGAAACCCTGACCAGGCACCAGCAAAACTTCCCTCCAAGATATCAAGGAACACAGTGAGTGGAGTCCTGTTGTATTTGTGGGGTGCCCCCTGGCAGGAAGGAATGATGACTCTGACTCCATGTGCTCAGAAGGCTAATTTATTATTTTATGATACTATATTCTATTAAAGAATACTAAACTAAACTATACTAAAGAATACAGAAAGGATACAGACAGAAGGCTAAAAGATAATAATGAAAACTTGTGACTCTCTCCAGAGTCCTGACACAGCTTGGCACTGATTGGCCAAAGAGTGAAAACAACTCACAGAAACGCAATGAAACAATCACTTGTGGGTAAACAATCTCCAAACACATGCCACATGTGAGCACAACACAGGAGAAGCAAATCAGATAATTATTGTTTTCCTTTTCTCTGAGGCGTCTCAGCTTCCCAGGAGAAAATCCTGGGCGAAGGATTTTTCAGAAAATATGAATGCCACAGAGTCCAACTCCACTTTCCCCTCCAACCATCCATCTCCCAGGATATTTATTGGATCTCCTGAGTGCTCACAGCACCCCACCAAAGCTGAGAGAGAATCCTCAGCAGTGTTTTGGGGTTGTGATACCCCAGTGGCACCCACAGTCACCTCCAGTGCACAGGAATGAAAAAGAGAGATCCTCCCAAGCCTTCCACTGATAACTCACACAGAGCCTGGGGTTTTCTGAGGGCTGCCTGGGTGCAGGTTGGAGATCCTGGATGAATAATGGTTTAGCTTATTGGAAATTCGCTTTTCATTTTGCTTCAATTAAGTGACCGGCGGAATCAATCACACACCTCCTGCAAACACTAAATCTTCCAGAGGGAAAATATTTATCAAGTCTCAAGCCACCAGCTTCAGTCCCCTTATCCCTCTTGCTCTCTAGAATTGCTTAGAAGTGTAGAGGGGAGAAAAAAAAGGCAGGAAAAAAAAAAAAAAAGACAAACTGGAACTTCTGAGGATGAAAAGCAGGTTGTGAAGCAGCACTGAGGGTGCTCAGTAGAGAAACATCCTCTGGATTTTAACAGAGACAAACCCTGGTGTGCATCCAAGTGTCGCTGAGATGACAGAACCTGAGGGAATGGCATGAAGCTGTGTTAAGGGAGATTTTGGCTGGATATCAGGGAAAAGCTCTTTCCCCAGAGGGTGAAAGGATCCCCAGGGAATGGGCACAGCCTCAAGGCTGCCAGGGCTCCTGGAGCGTTTGGACCATGCTCCCAGGGGCAGGTGGGATTTTGGGGTGTCTGTGCAGGAGGTGGACTCAATGAACATTATAGCTCACTTCCAAGCCAGGATATTCTGTGATTCTATGGCACAGCTGAGGATGAGCCCCTCTGCACAGAGTTACTATATTTAGCTATTTTTTAACATCCTCTAGGACCTCAGTGTAGGTACAGAGCTCCTCAGGCCAGAGGTTGGTTAAAATGAAAAGTTTGTTCCTTAATTCTGCAAGACTCCTCCGTATGGCAGCAGCAGGAATCTGCCATGGGGGAGCTGAGGTGGAGCTGCAGCAGCTTTGGCAGACTGGAAACAAAACTGGGTTTATCTCAGCCATCAGGTTCGGGGTAAAATCTTATCTCATTAAACCTCACTGAGCCTGGCTCACAGCACAGGATCAAGGATGGACAGCCAGTCTTTGGCATTACCCACATCAATGTTACTGAGGATTTACACATCTGTGCTGCCTTCTCATCCCAATGGATCCAGGGATCCAGTTCCCATTCCACTCCCAGTTCTCATTTTTTGGGTACTGGGACACTGCAGGACCATCACCCTCAACCCAAACTCAGCTAAGTGGGGAATTTGCAGCTGCATCCTGATCCACACCCAGATTTCCTTTAAGTGGGATGAATAGAGACCTGGATTTCCTTTCTTCCTTGCTCACACAGTTTGAGATTTTCTTCTGGATTTGGAAATACCACCCATGAATCTGGTCCTGAGGAAAGGGTAAGAGATCCCTTTAAAGAGCTGCTGCTTTGATGCCTTGAGAAGGCTGAGCTAGGACAGAGGCTGTGCAGAGTCACAGAATAAAGCAGGGATTTGTTCAAAGGATCTTCTCCATAGATCCACCTTGGGCAGCACAAGAGCCCAGCCAGGGCTGCAGCCAAGAGGAACCCAAATGGTCCCAAAATGCACGAGCGCTCCCGGGGTCTCTGCCTTGGCTCAGCTCTGCTCCATTTGCACCTTGCAGTTCATTGTCCCGTTCCAGCTTTAGCCCAGGCACTCCCACCCTGCTTGTTTGTCTCTCTCCAGCCCACGCTGTTTGTGCTCCTGGCCTGAGCTTTGGCTCATTTGTCCTTGGTCCCAGCTGGAGCAGGAATTGTTTTGTCTCCCTGCTCTGTGCAGAGAGCTCACCATCCCATAATATGAACCCAGACCCACACACCAAAGCAGCACAGAATCAGAAAAATATAAAACCTAAAACTTAAGGCATCAGCTTCACCAGATGCTTTTACACCCTCCCCCTGAAGGTGCACAGGACAACTGCTGGGGCAAAGGACAAAACTCAGAGTGCAGACCTTGTCCAACATGAGGTCAGTGCCTTACCTTGGCCTTTCAGGGCACAGAGGTGGCACTGCCAGGTGAAAGCAAGAGCAGAAATCTCAGCAGAATCAGGGTCCCTCCTAGGACCACCAGGACGATAGCTCAATGAAGAGATCTTCTGTGTTAAACCCTTCAAAAAAAGCTTTCAAGAACAGAGGCATTTTGGTGAGGGAGGCCTTTCCCAGCAGTTACATGAAAGCCTCTGATCAAATACATCTGAGAGAAAAGGGAAAATTGAGGGGATTCCAATGTGGGCTAAGCAGAAGCATTGAAAAAAAATTGTCTGAGGAAACACCAACTTGCAAACTACACTCACCTGTTCCACTGACCAACCCACAGGAGTACAAACACAGCTCCCATCACAGGCACAGGGATTCCTGAAGGAATTCCTAGAGGAATTCCTAAAGGAATCCTCTGTCTCTCCCAGCTGACCCATTGCTGGGATGGGGGATGGAAATGGTCAAAAAGGATCAGAGCTCTGGGAGGGACCAGCAGCCACCACCAGACAGCAATCAGGCACCAAAGTGGTTTGGACATTTGAGATGGAGGCGGAATAAATCACTCCAAAATTCGTGGGGAGGGTGAGGGCAGCAACAGGAGTTCCAAATGTTGCTCAGTGATCAGACAAGGATTTCAGACAGGCAGGAATCAGCAGCACAGCATCACAGACAGCCGAAATGTTTTGTTACACATGAGAAGGCAACAGAGCCCAGACCTAGCAGAGTTCCTGACCCAGGGATTCAGCCTCCTGCAGCCTCACATTCCCATGGGATACAAGTGGCTCTCCTCTTGCTTGGTTTGTCCCAGGTTTAATGTCCCACTTCTACCCCTTTGCTTCCCACAACAAAGCAGTGTCAGGATGTTTCCTCACTTCACATGCCAGGGTGAAACAACCAGACCCTTATTCCCCATCCCATAACGTTTCTGCACCTACTTTCCTGATCCTGATACTCAGCTTTTTTCTCTCTGCAACTTCACAAGTCATCCAACATCCCTTAATTTACAGCCTTCCCAACCCTCTGCCTACCTATGCAACGTCCACCCGGGAAACAGGGATGATTTAGATTGGATATTAGGAAGAAATTTTTCCCTGTGAGGGCCTCCCGGAGAAGTTGTAGTGGAAGTGTCCTTGAAGTGTTCAAGGCCATGTTGGACAAGGTTTAGAGCAATCTGGAATAGTGGGAAGTGTCTGTGCCCATGGCAGGGGTTGGAATTTGATGATCTTTAAGGTCTCTTCCAACCCAAGCCATTCCATGATTGTAAAGTGCACATCACTTTAGCCTTCACTCTTTCCTTGTCTCCCTTCCTACAGCTTTGCCCTAACTCTTCCCTTCCCAGCCACGGATAGAAATCCTCCAAAAAAGAGAAAAGAGGTCATTTAGTGAAGACCTTAAGTCTTCTAGAGGGATTCTGAATCTCAGCCCTAGTTTACATGAAGATAAACCCAAATTCTCCCGGAGAGGTTTCCACGGGTGGTCTTAAAACCCTTCACATCATCTCTAGATGATCAGCTTAATACTCCTTCCTACTCAACACCTGAAAATCTGGAGGATATTAGGACTCAGTGCTTTTTTAGTCTCTGGCACCTTCTCTAGGCACATAAAAAGGTGAGAAAAAAGTAATCCATAGATCCTATGAGGAAAACATCGCACATGACAGTCCTAAAAGAAAATAGTCCATAAATCCAAGAACTCGGAAAATACCCCCAGAACAGTTAATCCCACTCAAGCTGTTTTGAAGGCCCAAGCTAGACCTGGCCAGGATGCTGAGGTCCATAACCTCAGTCTGCTGGTTTAGGCTATGGGGCACTGTCCATTGAAAACAACCACAAGGAAGTCGGGACTGAAACTTTAACAACTTTAACAACTCCAGCTCAACATCCTGCCAAAACATCAGCACATTCCAGAAAACACCATGC
Organism: Motacilla alba alba; assembly: GCF_015832195.1. NCBI lineage: Eukaryota > Metazoa > Chordata > Aves > Passeriformes > Motacillidae > Motacilla > Motacilla alba. Next base: position 2,646,045 of record NC_052031.1, on the reverse strand, counting down.
ACCCCATTGTTCCACTGCTCCAACTTCTGCCACTTTGGGGTTTTAAAGCTCCTGTCCAAATGCTAACCCAGTCCAAACACTTCAGCTTAAAAGTAAGAGGAAAATTAATGCTTTGGGATCCCTAACTTCAGCTAAGCATGCTGCTTCCAGCAGAACTGCCTGACTGAGGACCAAATAAATTCCTCTCACAACTCCAATAAAGCAATTCCAACGGGTGGAAAGACTTTAGAGATTTATCCTCTTGCAGGACAAGGTCATCTTTTCATGCAAAAATCAGCACCTTTCCTGTGAATCTCATCTAAGTAGCAAGAGAATAACAATTCATTTCAGTCCTTTATGGATCCTCACTCTTGGCTTCCTGCGGACAGAGGTTCCGCCAGGCGTGTCCAGTCCTGTGTTTTTATCAATGGTTATTGATGTTTTTCAATTACTTCTGTGACACTTTCTGAAATACATTTGTGTGTGGAAAGCACTCGATATAATCCCATCCCAGCACTTTCCAGGCTGGGATCCTCTTACTGCTGAGCTGGGCTCACATTTTGGCACTTTTTAGGGCAGCTCTTGGCTGCTTGGCCAACACATCCCTCAGTGCCACCCCTTGGATCCTGCCTTTGCTAGGATAACTCCACCTCCCTCTGTGCATGCAGCTAATATGGATTTGGGTCACATTTCTCAAAAGCATCCCTATGCAGCAATATTTTCTCAAAACGCCTTTGGAATAACTGTATTCATGTTCTGGAATTAGGACCCTTGCAATAATATTCCCAAGTGTGGTTATTCTGCCTCTTGACCCCTCCCTCCAATTTTTTTTTCTTTCCTGGTCTTAACTGCTTATTCCTTTCACCATTTTCTGAGTCTCCAATAGGATTTTCCTACAACTACCACAATGTGCTGGTTTTGCACCATGGAAGTTTCTGCCTGGTTTCAAACTAAAACCACCACCCACTCCAAAATAAAATATCCCAACATCTCTAAACTTCTACTACCAAATATTGTCCGATGCTGGATTTTACCAGAGACAAATAATTAAAAGCTGTGCTGAGTGAAGACCTTGCCTTGGTGGCAGCATTCTCCCAATCCGTGCCCCCAGCTCCCAGGCAGCCCAGCAGTCTCCAACGCAATCACTTCTTCCATCAAACTTCCCGCAAGCCAACAAATCACAAATGAAACCAGACCTTGGCACTTCCCATTCTTGCCTTGTTTCTGTGGGAAGGAGCTCAAACTCCACTGTAACTCTGCTCTACAAGATATCCATGCAAAGCCCTGGATCGTTCCATGCAGGATCATTCCAAAACACAGCTCATTCCAAAGAACCCAACGTCCTCATGGAAACTACAGAGTTAGCGCAAAACCACGACTCTACCACAAAAATGAACTAAAAAAGATCATGAGCAGAACTGATGGGAGGAACATTTTTTCATTTAAAAAAAAAAAGAAAAAAAAACCTCTTCTCTGATTTTTTTTTTTTCATCCCTGTCCCTTATTGTAAATTCACAAAATATTTTCAAAATCAATTTGGGGAACTAAAATCCCTGTTTTCACTGAAATTAAAGACCATGGGCTGTGCAGTGCCGTTGGTTTTATAGCCATATAGAGTGATGGCATCTCCCTTCTGCACTGGTACTGAGAGCCTTTTTTCCTCTCTCCCACTGTGTGGGACCTGCCTCCTCCACTGTTTCTACCACCCCTGTCGGCTTTTCAGATGCTAATTGCTTTTCTCACTAAATTGAAGGCTTAATTAGATTAAAGGAAGAACAATAATTGTGTCTAACTAGTATTTAACCAGGATTTTGCTGTTTCTTTTCAGATCCCATGAAGAGATTTCTATAGAAAACTGGGGGCCTGCTTGTTTTGGGTTCTATCTGGAGCTGCAGAAGATTTTTTTACCTCTTCTTGAAGATTTGACATTCTCATTCCATCAATCTGGAATCACCATGGCTAAACCCACATTAGAGATTGAGAAGATCATATATTTATTGTTATTGTACCCACCACACTAGTCTTTAGGCTGGTTTTACACAGTGGAAACGGACACAGCTAAATAATAAATTAGACATACAATTATCATGGTTGCATTCAATATTTTATAGTGCCTGTCAACACCAAAAGGGATTTCTTTAGCATTATCAGGTGGTTTTCCAGTAAATGGAACACAAACCTTTGTGGCAGGAGGGTTATTTGCGGAACAGTCAAACTCTGGAAGTTGGGACTGCAGCAGAGCAGTCCAAATATTTTCACCCCTCACCCCCACATTCTGGACGCAGCATTTTCCCAGGCATTTACAGCTGAAATCCATGCTGGCTGCAGGAGTTTTTCCAGGTAAGCCACAGCAGCCCCGCCCCTGGCAGAGACTGGCAGGATCCATCAGAAATGAGAAGCAATTTTCTGTCTCAGACAGAGACAACCACATCCCTCTTCGATGCTGCCTCAAACTTTAATTGTTAATAAGGAAACCAGAAACTGGCTCAGGTCCTTCCTGACTCTCATTTCCCATCCCACTTTTTCACTGCATACTCAGGGCTGCACTGAGCTTGGCAAGAGCCCCGTAAGGGAGGAATATTTAGGACCCTCCTTTACACGGTCTGTAGGAATTAAAGGTGGCACCCTTTAAGTAATGCAGTACATCAGCAAGATAAAGTGCTTTCCCAAAAAAAAAAACAAAAAAAAAAACAAAAAAAAAAACCAACCCCCCCAAAAAAGAAACAAACAACAACAACAAAAAAAAACCAAACAAAAAAACAACACCAAAAATACCTCATGGGGAGCTTCTTCTTTGAGGAAAAAGTTGTCCAAACCCCTGTGTTTGGACTGTTACACTCTGCATAATTTCCTCATTACAATAGCTCTGGAAATGGAGTACAATAAAGAAATTTCTCCCTACCAGGAGGGTTTGCTGAGGAATATAAGTTAAGAAGATAGGAGTTTTATTTATGCAAGTTAAAACAGGAGCTGAAGAGGTTTAAATCCTCTGGATAATCAAAATTAGATTAAATTCTTGGTGTAAGACCTGATTCAAAATAAATTGTAATTATAATGAAACTCTCAGCAGTAAAAGCATTTTCTTACAGGGCTCTTTTATCTTGAAAGATCCCCCAAGTCACAAGGGGCAGTGGTTTTCTCCAGGATGAGACACATGATAAACCAACGCATGATAAACCTTGCACACAACAGAGATTCTGTTCTAACTGGGAAGAGGGGAAGCAGAACAAGGAAAAGAAGACTACAATTTGTTGGCACACTCAAACTTATCCTTCCCTGCCTTCAGTGCCCACAACCCAAATCACCAGGTCACAGCACCACAGAATTGTTAAGGTTGGGGAAAAAAACTCCAAGTATCTCCAGCAATTGTAGTAAAGCCTAAGGAGAAATCATCAAATACCATCATAATCAAGAAGAAATCATCAAAAATAAACATAATGCAGGGCATTTCCACAGAGCAAGGTAACCATAGGGCAGCATCACCTGCCTGGCAAATTCAAGCTCTTCCTACCCTCTAAGGGATTCTCAGGGAGTCAGACAATGTGTCAAACACACCTGGGTTTGGTCAGACAGGGAAAACAGGGGCTCTAATTCACATTAAAGCCTCCTTACTCTGCCTAATGCTGAAAAATTGATATAAAAGGATGTAAATAGGATGGGAATCCATCCCAGCCCATCTCTGTCCTGTTATCCAGAACAGGGTAAAATATCCTCACTTCAGCAAAGGATGGGACACTCAAAACCAAGAATGATTCCCTGAACAAAACCTCATCAACTCTTCTTCTACTTGTTTTGTACCTGTACATCTTGTCAGCTCCTTGTCCAACTTACAGTGAGGTCCCTGCTCCTCACACTGGCCCAGAGGACACCACGGAATGCCAGAATGGTTTTGGATTGGAAGGGGCCTTAATGATCATCTCATTCCAACCCCACTTCCATGGGCAGGTGATGCCTCAGGTTTTAGCTTTTCTATTTTTCCCATTCTGTGCTGCTTTAGTGTGTGGGTCTGGGTTCATATTATGGGATGGTGAGCTCTCTGCACAGAGCAGGGAGACAAAACAATTCCTGCTCCAGCTGGGACCAAGGACAAATGAGCCAAAGCTCAGGCCAGGAGCACAAACAGCGTGGGCTGCAGAGAGACAAACAAGCAGGGTGGGAGTGCCTGGGCTAAAGCTGGAATGGGACAATGAACTGCAAGGTGCAAATGGAGCAGAGCTGAGCCAAGGGAGAGACCCCGGGAGCGCTCGTGCATTTTGGGACCATTTGGGTTCCTCTTGGCTGCAGCCCTGGCTGGGCTCTGGTGCTGCCCAAGGTAGATCCATGGAGGAGATCCTTTGAATAAACCCCCTGCTTTATTCTTTAGCTCTGTCTAGTCTCTGTCCTAGCTCAGCCTTCTCAAGGCATCACAGGGACACATTCCACTCAACCAGGCTGCTCAAAGCCCAGCTCCAACTTGGTCCTGAACATTTCCAGGGATGGAGCATCTGCTTTTCCAACAAACTGGGAGACCCATGGAACGCCGGCACCATGCAGATCTCAGCAGAGCCATTTCAGAGGGCTCTGCTCCACTCTGGTTTCCTCCACGGGACAAACCACACTTGCCACCTCTCCCTCAGCTCTTGTTTACAAAGTTTCTGCAGCTTTGCTTAATTTAGAGCAGCTCTTCTGGTGAGTGTCACCAGTTCCACTTGGCTGGCTTTGACGAGAGCAATGTGACTGCTGGGAACTGAGACAACCCTTCCAGAGCTTCCACTCTGTTTCTCCCTGTCTTTCTCTCCCTGAAGCATTTTTTTTTGGGGTGGAAGGAGGAGAGAGGAATGAATGTTGTCGGATTGAGCAGCACAGAGTCATTTGCAAACTGGCCTCAGGAATGGGTCACTGCCCGAGGCCCGAGCAATCGGAGCCATTCAAGCCCTTGCTTGACAGCAAATAGTTTAAAGAAAAGAACATTTTCATCTTCAGAGAAATCAGTGATCACCCCAAGTCAGATGCTTCCAGAGACAGCAATACTCCCTGTCCCTGGGACAGTTAAAATTCAGGTTTCATCTTCCCTGTTTAAAGACTTTTTGAACAAAAGCCCAGGAAATAAAAAAATATTCCCTTTATCCTACAGACTTGATAGCCAACGCTCAAACAGAGCCTCCATGTCCTCCTCTATGCCTCATCCCTCATTGTTTCACATCTCTTTTTACACTATCTTTGCAAATTCACCCCTTTCTGATGTGTTGGCAGCATTTGGGCTCTACAGGGCTGTTCCATCAGTCTTCCCCCTCAGGCATCCTCTCACCACAGACCACTCCTGGCACTGTGGCCTGAAAGAAGAAATTCCAGAAGTTTGCAAGAGCAGAGAGGTGGAAACTCTGTGACAGGAACCAGATTAGGAGCAGAGACCTGTGAGAGCAGCTGAGGGAAGCAGTGGTGTGGAAGGGGAGGATGGAAGTCCAAGGGAAGGGTGGAAATGGAAGGGAAGGATGGGAATGAAAGGGAAGGATGGAACTGGAAGGGGAGGATGGAAGTGCAAGGGAAGGATGGAAATGAAAGGGAAGGATGGAAATTGAAGGATGGAAATGAAAGGGAAGGATGGAAAATGAAGGATGGAAATGAAAAGGAAGGATGGAAGTGGAAGGATGGAAATGGAAGAGAAGGATGGAAGTGCAAAAGAAAGGTGGAAGTGGAAGGGAAGGATGGAAATGGAAGAGAAGGATGGAAGTGCAAAAGAAGGGTGGAAGTGGAAGGATGGAAATGGAAGGGAAGGATGATGGCAGAAGGTGCCAGCAGCCCCCTAAAGATCAAGGGAGATCTTCATAATGAAGATGAAGAGAAGAAATATATCAAGAACCAAAGCTGAAAATCATCAGAGCCTACAGCTGCAAACTGGGGACCTGCTTTGTTTTGAAAAGCTGTCCACCTCCACTGGCTTGATGAAGGAGTATTAATTAGCCAAGCAGCAGTGAACACACTGGCCAAGGTTTGGCCATTGGCTACAGAAGAGCAAAAAAATTATGTGAATGCCTGGGGAAAAGGGGATAAGAGCTGGAAACCAACACAGGTCTGCCCCTGGGTACTTGTGTCTCTCCCTCCTTTTCCTCTCACCAAATACTTAAGGAAACCTTGGAAAATTGGTCTCCTTTTCTTCCCTGTGGCAGACTGTGTTTCCTCGTTACTCACAGTGACTGTAATTGCATTATTTCCATAACAACAGACTGTGAGATCAGAGAGCTGCACATGAGGGGCTGGAAAAGGAAATCAGCCACGTAGGAGGACTTAATATCTCCACGTTTCTTGTTTGCTGAATGGGACCTGGGGAGAAGCAGCACCCAAACCACCCCACAAAAAGTCGCTGGGGCAACACCAGTAACTCCAGTTGAGACTCCAGCTCGTGCCCACCAGCACCAAAGGAAGGAGCAAATGTGGAGCCTCTCTGCAGCTGATGTCAGGGCTGGAGGAGATGAACAAACCCTGTCATTTATCAATCCCTAAAAAAAATCTCCACATGCTCTGATTTGTGTCACAGTGAGGTCCTTTGTCTTCATGTAAGAGGTGGAAGAGGTCAGCATCTCCCCAAAAGCAGGGAAGAGGCTCTTTCCCTGGCATGGCAGGGCAGGATTTGTGGTGGGAGCAGATGGGGAGAGCCACAGCCCCTGAGCAGGAGCTGCCACCCCAGCTCCATGGGTTGCACAACGTCAGTGCTCTTGAAGGGAATGGCAAGTGACAGGAGAAGAAGTCACCTCAGAAAGAAAAAGGGGCCTCAGTCTTCTCACGCTAACATTTTGTCCCTCTGAAACCACTTTACATCAGGGGAGAGGGGAAGAGGGAGGGAAACAACCCCGGGAAGAGGCAAGGAGCACTAATGAAGGAAGAACATGCCAAGAGCTGAGCTAAGGAGCATCAGAGTTCACAGCCAGAGGGTGTGGAGCTATTTTGCTCTGAAAAGCTGTCCACCTCTGCTGGAGAGAGCAGGAGCAGTTGTCAGTGTCTGCAGGAGCACAGACGGGAGGCACCGAGGGCGATCTCCTGCCATGGCCTGAGTCACGCAGGACAGACACGTGGGCAGCACAGACCACCCTGGCTGTGTCCTCCCTTCACCTCAGCACTCAGGGTGCTCAGAAAGAATCACAGAATTCACACAGAGAATGACTGGGTTGGGAGAGACCTTCAGGACCATCGAGTCCAGCCCAGCCCCAGCAGCCCAGCCAGACCCTGGCACCCAGTGCCACATCCAGGCTTTGGTGACGCACCCAGGGATGGTGACTGCAGCACCTCCCCAGGCAGCCATCCCAGAGCTTTCTCCCCTTTCTGGAAAAGCTTTTCCCTGCTCTCCAGCCTGAGTTTGCCTTGGCCCAGCTCGAGGCTGTGTGCTCTGGCTGTGTCAGTGCTGCCTGGAGCCAGAGCCCAGCCCAGCTGAGCACAGGCACCTTTCAGGAGCTGGGAGAGCGATGAGGGCAGCCCTGAGTCTCCTTTCTGCAGGCTGAGCACCCCCAGCTCCCTCAGTGGTTCCTCTCAGGGTTTGTGTTCCAAGCCTCTCACCAGGGGTTGGAAAGGACCTTACCAATCTTCCAAAATCTGCAGGGACACCTTCCACCATCCCAGGCTTCTCAAAGTCCCATCCAAGCCAGCCTTGGACACTTCCAGGGATCCAGGGGCAGCCACAGCTGCTCTGGGCAGCCTGTGCCAGGGCCTCCTCACCCTCCCAGGGAAGAATTTCTTCCTGTTACCAGAAGAGAACAGCCCAAGGAAGGCCAGGCAGAGCAGCCTGGCTGACAAGGTGTCACTAAACCAAGTGTGAAAATGGCTCTAAAAACAAGAGGTCGTGGCACCAAAGGGTCTCAGCCCCGGTGCTACCACATGGTATCAGCATCCATGCGGCAGGAATTTGGCTCACAGGACACATTTGGTCTTCAAGAGGCCACAGAGAGCCAAGGGCTTCTCATGAGTGAGTCAGCAGTAGTGTTGAATTAGTAGTTAATGTTAGTAGCAGTTTTAGATTAATGGTTTCACTCAGCCTTAAGGGCCTTTTCCAACCTAAAGGATTCTACAATTCCTGCACCATGCTCCGGCTGTACTTCACACTTCTGTGGAAGCAGAACAGACCATTTTTCATCCTGCTGCATTCCCCATTGGAGTTTTCCCCAGCAAACACCAAACAGCCACAATTAGCTTGAAAAGAAAAATATCTTTAAGAGGCACACGGTCAGAACGATGACCAACTGCTTTGTGGCTTTCATTCAGGGGCTGGGTAAGGGGTGTTTTTAATAGCTCATTAGCCAGCTTTCTTGAGCAGTCATTAAAATCTGCTAATTATCCCATGGTCTGGGAAAGAAGAAGAAAATCTCTCCCTCTGGATTATTCTGGCACTGGTGAAAAATCTTCAAGGCCAACAAGTTGTCACTTTCAAACTTGGAAAATGAACTCCAGGAATTCAGCTTCGTGTTGGGATTTCCACTGCAGCTTTTCTGCCTTGCAAATGCCTCCTCAGGGCTCAGAGGTGAGTGGGCTTCCCAACGAAGGGTTTTAGAGGAAGGTTTAGGGGCTCCTGATCTTTGTGTCAGGGTTTAACGTGGGTCTGCAAGATGAAACAACAAGGATTGTGATGGATCTTGTCAACATTTTTATGGCACCAGCAGTGCCACAGCCTATTTCAGCTGTGCTTTGGGAGATCCTCAATCCAGGGGTTTGATTCAGGGGGTCGATGTTGTCCAAGGAGGATCCAAAAAGATGGATACCCTGCACCCCTGCTCTGTAGGCCACAGAGAGCTTGACAGTCTTGAATAATCCATCATTTTGTGTTAGTGCTGAACATCCCACAGCCTGGATACAGCTCAGCCCCTCTCCTGTGGAGTTCATGGCAGTGTTGACCTGCGCAGAGCAGTCAGAGACAGAAAAACCCAGGCTCCCCGGAAATATTGGCACAGAGCTCTTGAAGGAGGCCTCTGAGGCCTCGTTTTAAATCAAATTAGTCATTCAATAAATCTTCATCACATGGAGGATTTCCCTTTGAGCTCTGTGCTGTTTGTTTAAGTCCGTACCGTCATGCTTAATTCACTTCTGTGAGATGAGCTGAGCATCAGGAAGCTCATTCCAGCAAGAGCCTCACCCTCTGCCCTGGATTTTGGAACATCAGTGAGGAGCAGGAGTAAATGACAGCCCCTGGTGAATGTTTTTGCCTCATTATCTTACACCTACAGACAGCTCTGAACGCTCATTTTGAAGGTTGAAACCCATTTTCCAGCAGTTTCAGTGCCATGGTAGGAGAGATGCAGAAAATGGGAGTGACAACTGGCTAAGGAATCCCCATATGGATTTACAGGATGGAGTTGCGAGCAGCCTATGGGGGTTGTAGGACCACAAGAAATCAGACTGGAGCCACAGAAGCAGAGAGCATTTGGCAAGTTGTTAAAATCATTCACAAGGATAAACTGAGACAGCAAAGTTTATTCATCACAAAAAAAAAATAAAAATAGTGTGTTGACTCAGACTCCCCAAAGAGAAAGGCATTAAAAACAGCAAGCAAATCAAAACATAGCTCCTGAAGGAAAAAAAAATAAATAAAAAAACAACTTAGGATTTTGTACTGGGTAAAATGAGTTGGAAATCCACAGACAGCTGGGGAATTCAGGTAAACAGAACCAAAGCAAGGTCCTGCTGAGGAACGTGGCTGGAAGAGAGGCTGGGATTCCCCAGCGCAGCTCTGAAGGAAATGCTTCTGGATTTTTTGATGACCAGAAGTCAAGGCACTGACTGTTCCCACCAGAAACATCTTACAGCAGCTTTCTGCAGTACCCAGGAGCTCCGTTTAATGGCTCAAAGGGGGAAACCTGAGACCACGACAGGAGAGGGGTGGGTCCAGAGATCACCTCATCAGCTGAGCACTCCCTCACACACAAGGAATCCAGGCAAAACCAACCACAAATTCATTTAGGCTGCAAAAACCCTCTGAGACCATCAAGTCCACCCATGAAGCCAGTACTGCCAAGCCCACCACCCCCAAGTGCCTCCAGGGATGGGGACACCACTACCCTGGGCAGCCTGTTCCAGTGCTTTACAACCTTTTTGGTGAAGGAATTTTTCCAGATATCCCAAATTTCCTGGCACAACATGAAGCCAAGAGGAGAAAACAGCTTTGGTGCTGCTGCCTTTGTGCAGAAGGAAATGAGGTCTGCAGGGAGCAGGGTCCTGGAGGAGATTTAAGTGGAAAACAGAATATTCCAGGGGAAAAAAAACAGGGAGAAGGATGGAGGGACAGCAGGAGTGCTGCAAGGGTGCTGATGCAGGTGAGTCTGGTCGCTGTGTAAATATTTTTATCCAAAACTTAACCTGGAGGATAATTCCACCTTTTTTCATTAATGCCTGGGACCAATTCAGCAGACTTCTGAAATATGGATAACTCAGAGGAGTTCTTGTAGGTTCATGGACTTTCTAAAAGGGGTTGGTAAGAGGAGGAAGGGAGGGGGTTTGTTGAATTGTGTCTGTCTTTTTTTAAATTCTCAAAAAACTTGCAGGAAACAATAAAAAAAATACAGACTCCATTAAGACACTTAGAAAAAAAAAATCACTGCCCCTGGATTGCTGAAGTTTGCCAATTTTCTGGCAGTCTCACTGCATTTGTTCTACACTGGGAAAGAAAGGAAGAGAAAGGCAGGAAAAAAAAAAAGAAAAATACTAATAATAGAAGAAAAACAATAGTGTGAAACACACTGAAATAACATGAGTGGCTGCTATTGTATTTCCCGACAGACAGTCCAGGGATTGTGTTCTGCAGAAAGAGAGAAGGAAGTAATGCAAATGTGTGGTGAAAGTGATGTAAATACACACCTCACAGACACACACACACAAATTAATAAATAAATAAATCCTATGGCTGGAGGGAGAGTGATTTCCCTCTGGCAGAGGGAAGGTTTGCACCTGGCAAGGAGGTGATATTTCCTCCCCATCCCCACCTTCTCCTTCCAAAGTCCCCATTCCAACACCAGCCCCTACATCCCAGTGCCAGATATTGTTTATTCCACACCTTGGTGGTTGGTGTGGAAAAAAAAAATCTCCCTCAGCACCACATTTTCTGGTAGAACACCCACCAGTAAGTTCCTTGAGGATGCTCCTCTGCAATCCAGCCTTGGTGGGTCTCCCCTGTCTGTCTGAGATGGGACATTCTGCCCCAAGTTCCACACACATGCTGTCGGGACCCAGGACATTGTTCTGGCTGCCCTGGATGGGTTGAGACCCTGGCAGAGGGCTCAGAGACCTTGGCATGGAGTCAAAGACACCTGTGCCTTTGATTTTAACCCATAGAGAAAATTACCAGCTTTGTGTGAGGATTTACAAGCCACAAGAGTTTGAGAAGAATGACAGTGAATTTGTCACAGGGTGAAAAAGTAGAATTTTGGGGTTTTAAAATGGGGGCTCAAGAGGCAAGATGGAGGAATCTGGGCATGTTCTGTCTTTCTTCTCCTCTTCTTGTCCTCCATCTCTGCTGTGATGGTGGCACTTTTGGATTGGTTTAGAGTAGAGACAGACTGTCTAACATAGGTGACAGGTATTGGAAAATTATTGTAAATAAAGTACACGTAGCTCTTAGTGTAAAAAACTAACACCACCCCCAGGGCAGGGGTTGTGCCACAACCCAACCTGCTGGACAGAGCTCAGCAGGGCAGAGAAAGAATGCAAGAGATAAGAACAAATAAAGAACCTTGAAAAGCAGAACCGATGAATCTCAGCTTCTTCTTCAGTCTTGGGGCTGGGAGAAAAAGACTTTCTAACACCTTGGGAGTCATCTCAACCACAGAAACCCGAGAACATGCCACTGCACAGGGGATTGCCAGCCATCCCAAAAGGCACTGATCTGCCCTAAATAAAGTCCAGGGAGCTGTGACAAGGCTGGTCAAGGTCATGGCAAGCCTTAGCTCATGAAGAGGGATTAGCAGGAGCTCTCAGACTGTGCATTTCAGAGAGGAGATGAATGTGAAGAGGGATGATAAAGGTATATTAGAAAATGATGGAGGGATCTTTTGTTCTTTCTGCCTCATAACACAAGGACAATCCCACAAGGAAAAAAAATGGAATTAAAATGTCCAAATACAAAACTGATAGAAGGAACTGAGTTTTTTTCCCCAGTGCTGTATCAGCATGGGAACTTCTGAGGCAAAAAGTCTACTGAGCAAAAGGAAGAAGTTCATGTATTTATGCAGCCAAAAAGAAGCACTGCTGAGGAAAATATCTGCCACCCATCAACTTGTGTGCCCGTCAGCACTGAGCAAGCCCAGGACACACTCAGGAGACAGCAAAGGGAACTTCTGCAGCCTTTGACAGAAGTTGCCCTGCCCAGGTCGATGCCAAAGCAAATCTGCTGTCAGGACCCACAGGAGGGACTGCTGGTGGTGCCCAGGGAACTGTGCTGGGAGCTGGGATTCACCTCTTTGACATTCCCTGCTGCTTCTTTCTCTTCCACTCCTGCCCAGGGCTGGCTGGAGATCACCACAGCTCAAACCCCTCAAATCCCAACACAAGCCAGAGCTGAACCAGCCCACCTGCAGCCTCCAGCTCCTGCTACTCTCAGCCCCATCTCCCTACAGCAGTGAGGAAACCTCCAATCCATCCCCAAGCACAAACCTCAGGCAGAATTTCCCCTCTCCATCCTGGAGAGCCATGCAGAGGAGCCAGAGAGGCTGGGCCAGCTGGGACAGTGCTGGCAGCAGCAGCCTGCAGGCACACAGAGATGTCAGCAGTGATGGAAAAACAGCAGCAGAGCAGCTCTGGCTGTGGAGGAGGAGAGGGCAGCTCTGATAAATTCTGATAAATTCAGTTTTCCCTGCTCTTAGCAGCTCTACCAGGACATGGGGGCTGAGACAGGAATTAAACACTCAGAGACTGGGATGAGGAAGGTAAATCAGCACCAGGTAAATCATCCAGGGGTGGCTCAGAGCCTCCTCCAGAGGTGATCCTGATCCCATAAGGACAAAGAGGGTTTGTTTGCTGTAGGGGCATCTCCCATCCCATAAGCAAGATACAGCATATCTGATGTAAGAGCATTAAAAAAAAAAAGAAAAAATTCTAAATGAGTAGCACTAGGGATGCAAGATGGGTCAGATATACAAATGGTTTCAACAGGTACTGAAGCAGTGTTCTTGAGAAAGGAAAAGATGAGTTGCAGTACAGATCTACCCTGCAGGGGTGGTGATGCTGCCACTGTGGGATGCCCCGTCACCCCACAGACATCTGCCCTCTCCCCCTGCCACAGGAAACTGGTGCTCAGAATTGCACCCAGGCTTGTTCTGGCCTTCTCCTCACAAAAATTACAGCAGCAGCGCCAGCTCCCCCCTTCTCACCTTGCTGCCAAAGAGGATTGGCTGTGAGAGGAGAGCTCTGCTGGATCCCCAAACACCTCTGGGATGCACATCCCTGCAAAAAAAACCCCTCACCCACACAAGGAGAGGGCAGTGGGGGATGAGCAGCAGAGAAAATGAGTCAACATGACAAAAATGAGCTCCCGGGGAGCTGCACCCCATTGTTCCCCTGAAACCTGTGCCAAAAATGAGGAAATGCCACTGCAGTACCTCCCCCCCATAGCCCTCCTTCTGCCCTGCACTCACCCCCAAATCCAACAAGCCTAATCCCCCTATTTTTTAATTTATTCCTCCCATAGACAAGCAAGCAACCCAATGCCAGAGGGAGAAGACCACAGATTGTCCTGGTAAAGCCCCTCCCAGTGAGGGCTCAAAGTGCAGCCTTGGAGCGCGGGAGAAGAAGGAAAAGAGCAAAGCTCTGGGGGAGCAGAGCTGTGCCAGGGATGGGGGAAGGCTTGGAATTTCTTGAATGTAGCACAGAAAATTGCATATGCATGAGCCTGAATGAGACATCCCCAGGCAGCACCTCCCAGCCTGGCAGAGGTTCAGGTGTCCCCTCCATTCAGGGCCTGGCATCCAAGTCTCCACCGTGGATATTTTAATTTTTTTTTTTTTCCTTCTTTTTCCTTTCCTCTCTCCCTTTCTGAGAGCGCTGTAGTAGTCTGGCAGCCTGCCATGCTCACGTCTGCCTCCCACTTCACCCCCATCTGCCATTGTTTCCAATCAGTTTAGGAAACAGCACTGAGAACAATTAGAAAAGATAACGAGGAAGAATTACATAATTACAGGCCACCGCATCCAAAGCATTTTCCCAGTCTGAGCTCTGCCTGGGGGAGGGAGAGGGACTTCATCACACTCTGTCTTTGCCTTAACTTGACTGTCTCACCATCATCATCATCACTCTGGTTCCTGGAGAGAGCTCCTTTCTGCAGCTGGACACTGCAAGCTGCCACAAGAAAGGGTTTCTCCCAAAAATCCAGTATTGGGCTTGAGAGGAAGGGATCTCTTTCTTCCTGCCATGCCCTGTCTGTCTGGGGGAGGTTCCAGCCCTGCCCAGCTGGATCTCCTCAGAGCAGCAGACTCCTCCAGCAGCAAGAAGGAAGATGCTCAAGGAATTAATCTGTTCTCCAGGTGTCCCCAGAGAGGCTTATGCAATATTCCCCAGCCAAGCCAGGCTCTGATGTGCCAGCAGGAAGATCAGGAACTGCCAGCAAGACACTGAGGGCAGCTCCACACTCTGGGACAAAGCTGTGCCCCTATTACCAGCACCATCCCAAACCCATTCCCCCAAGGATATTTTGCTCCAAGGAAACCTGCTTGTGTGGCTGTAGCTCAGCCAGGTTACACACCTGACCTCTCCTCCACCCCTGTGGCATGCACATTTTCTGGAAAAATCCCTTTGCCCAGGGTTCTTCTCCTGGGAAGCTGAGAAACCTCAGAGAAAAAGGAAAACAATTCTTATCTCATTTGCTTCTCCTGTGTTGTGCTCATGTGGAATGTGTTTGGAGATTGTTTACCCACAGGTGATTGTTTCATTGCATTCTGCTGTGAGTTGTTTTCACTCTTTGGCCAATCAGGGCCAAGCTGTGTCAGGACTCTGGAGAGAGCCACGAGTTTCATTATTATCTTTTTAGCATTCAGTAAGTATCCTTTCTGTATTCTTTAGTATAGTATAGTATTCTTTATTATAATATAATATCATAAAATAATAAATTAGCCTTCTGAGAACATTCATCATTCCTTCCTGCCAGGGGGCATCCCACAAATACAATACACCCTTCCCACCCAAGTCCTGCTGGGTATTTCACCTGTGTGGCCCCAGCCACTCGTTGTCCCAGTATTTCCCAATTATCTGTGGTGACACCAGAGCCCAGGTTCCTCCAGGTGGCCGGGAGGTGAAGCCAGGAATTCCAGTGCTGAATGGCTGCTGCTTGCCTTGCTAAACACCTGCCTAATTCCCCTTCTCCAATTCCCCTGCCCCTCCCCACACAACAGGTTCACCACCTGGCACCTCTGGCATCAGAGCTGCCGGGGAATAGAAGGCCTGGAAAGGAGAGGCTTTCCCAGGAGAGCACTGTCTTGGATGCTTTTCTTCGGGGGATTTCAAAGCAATTCTGCTGTCATCATGCTGGTGCAGATGGAGGCAGGGGCTGCTATGTGAACTGATATTTGATCTGGCTTCAGAGCAGCTCTGAGCTCACTGCATCCTCCTTGCCTCGCTGGGGTTGATTTGCTGCTCAGCTGTTATTTCTGGGAGCAAATAAAAAACATCTTTGAATTTAAGAATCCACTTCTTTGGCCGTGAGTGACTCTTAACCAACATCAGAGTAATTAAAAATCTCCCAAAAGCACAGGAACAGGGAAATGCCTTTGATAGCTGCTCTGAGGATGGAGGCTCTCTCATCGTGGCTCGGTGTGTCACAGATGTGAACTGCGAATTCCTCTTCATTCTTTAACCTCCTGAGCTCAGCAATTCCACCATTACCACGTCCTTCCTGATCGAGGTGTAATTCAGAGCTTTTGAAATTAAAGCCCTTTCATGGCACCTTTGATTGAGACGTTCCTGCAGAAGGACTCCAGGGCCTCTCTGCTCCCTTTTAAGATGCCATGAAAGAGAGGAACTGTCCAAGCTTTGAGGGAGGGCTTCAAATTTGAAAATACGAGAAATTACACACAACGTGGGGATGTAAAGAAGTTCCTACCAGCTTGGAGCAAGAGGGCTGGGCTTTTTGGAGGTTTCTTCTCCAATTTTGGCTGCTGGGTGTTCCTCACTTATCATCAGGTCTTGCTGGGCAAGCAAAGCATTAGGAGATCGTTGTCCAAAAATACCCATTTTGTCATTAAAGTAAGTCAGTTCAGCCCAAGTTTGGGGAATTACACAGATAAACGACACAGAAGTTTCCAAATTAACTCCTCTGAAATCACAGGGAGTGTTCAGACCTGGATTCGCATCACATAAATTTAAGGTAATTTAAGAAACCATCACATAAATTAAGGTAACATCACATAAATTTAAGGTAATTTAGTCACTGCTGCTGCATCAGGCAGTGCGAGGGAGAAGGGACCTTTGGAGAGCAGCTCAGATCCAAGGGAGGTGCACACCTGGATGTAGAAATGGCCCAGCAGGGCCAGGGGAAGGTTCTGGTGGAGCTGCCCTTGCCCATGGCAGGGGGTTGGAACTTGATGGTCTTTAAAGTCCCTTCCAAACCATTCTGTGGCTCCATGAAGCCCAGGGGAGTCGTGGCAGGTCACTTAGGTTGGGCCCGTGTTACTTGAGGATTTTACCATAAAAACATGAAATAAACCACAAATAGGGACTGCAGAGTCATTAACTTCCTTCCTGCTGAGGAAGTCTGGACAATGATGCAATACTGAAAAAAAAAAATTAACAGATTTTCCATGTATTTTAGCAAGTGCATGGAAGGTTACCTCGGGTTTCATAACCTCTGCTATCATTTAGGTTTGAAAAGCCCTCCAAGAGCATCAAGTCCAACTGTTCCCCCAGCACTGCCCAGGCCACCACTGCGTCCCCAAGTGCCACATCCACATGGATTTTAAATCCCTCCAGGAATGGAAATTCCAGCACTTCTCAGGGCTCAACGACCCCTTCAGTGAAGAAATTCATCAAATCTAAACCTCCCCTGGCACAACCTGAGGTCGTTTCCTCTTGTCCTGTCCCTAATTCCTTGGGAGCAGAGCCCGACCCTCGCCTGGCTCCACCCTCTAGGGAGTTGTAGAGGAAAACCTTTGGAACTTTTAGAACACGACAGAAAGGCCACGCCAGGTTTAGGATTTCCCAGACCTGCTCTGGATGCAGTAAAACACTGAAATAACTCCTTCATACAATATAGCAAAATAATATATAACAGTATAGTATCATACTCTCAATAGCTCCTGCAGAGAGGAGTTTCATGCAGGATTTGAGGAGCTTAGGATGGAGTTGGAAAGAGCCAGGGGAGTTCCCAGGGAAGGAACAAAAGCAGCAACACACAGGGAGGAGCCTATGTTTATGCAGATACTTCTGTGTTTTAGAAGAAAGCGCAAAAAACAAAGCGGGAGGTTGGTAAAAATAAAAAATTCCATGTCTGAAAGGAGGGCTGAATGATCTCCGAGGAAAATTCTCCTCAAAGCTCTGCAGGGGCCCTCAATGGCCCTTCACCACAGCTGCATAAAGACACCACCACAGGGGAGGGGCTGCTTTTCACCCACTTGAGAGGAATGAGAGCTCCTCTCCCAAGGTGGGGAGCCCAGGCAGGGCCGGGTAAGGAGGAGGGGATCCTCTTTTGCCTCTCAGAACCATTCTTCATGGCACTGGTGTGATTTCCCATTGTTCCAAAAGTGGCTTCCCATCACTGCCACCACTCCCAAGAGGGGTGAGGGGATGGAGGAGAGTCATCACTGAGATGAGCACCCCAGAGGGGTGGAGCCTTCCAGAGGCTCAGAGCATCCCAGCTCTGATGGGAGGAGGGTTTCCCTGGGATCTTCTCCCCTACTCCCACAACACTGTGACCTTCCAGGGTCCATCCAGACCCCACTTTTTGCAGAGAGGGTCTCCCAGCCCTCCCTGGGATGAGCCGCTCCTCTTGGTACCTTCCTGGTCCCCAGAGCCCACCTGCACCACCTCACCCCGGGAGAGCAAATCTCCAACAAAACAACAGCAAAAAAGAAGCCTTGAGGGCGGGAGAGGAGGGAAAAGTGGTTTCAAAACCTGGACACATCAAGAGACTGTTTCCATGGCAACCTCTTGTTCCTACAGCAGCTCAAGCCTGTTTTAATCAGTGGTAGCATTTACCAATAAACTCTGCTGGGGTCTGCACTCCCTTCCCAGAGTACCTGCACTGGGATGGGTGGGGCCAGGCATTCCCAGAGGCACAGAACAGGGAAATTGTTTGATTTGTTCCATGTTTGTTCCATGTTTGTTCCATGTGGCTTCCTGAGCTGGAGCCAAAGTGCCCCTGATGCCTCCCCCTGTGGCAGGGATGGGGTGCCAGGGATGCTCCAGGCACACTCACCTCTGCCACCATCCTCATTCTCACTTCTCCTCCTGGAAAACCTCAACCCCAGCAGCTTCACAGCCTCCTCAACCAGCAGGTTTAGCCCTTGGTGGTTTGCAAAGCTGCCCCAAAAGCCTTCAGGCGCCTGTAGGGAACAAACCAGGGTGGAGGCAGGCACGGTGGAAAAGGTCCAGAGGGAGCTGCTGTGGTGGAGGACACAGGGACACACTGTGCCCAGGGAGGTGGCTCCTGGAGGAGGTGAACGGCTCAGTCCTCAGCTCTGCACACAGGGGATCTTGGTTTGGGTTATTCCCATGGGTCTGGCCCAAGCACACTTTGCTGTTTCCTGCCTGGAGCCCGTGAGATGCCAGATCTTCCATGGGTTTGTAATAGTGTAATTTCTAAGGAATCCAAGAAGAAAAGGTTGAAATTCAGCTCGGGTTCAACTCCAGAATGGCAGGTGTTGGTTAGAGGGTTCAAATCAACCTCCAGCCCAAGTTCACCCCAAGTCCCTCAAGATTTCACAATGCAAATTTAACACAGCTAATCAAAACTCCATAACACCCTTGGCCTCTGCAAAAAAAACATTCCTCAAGCAGGAAGTGTCAGAATCCTCAGTTAAAAATCTTCCTGCTCACTCCTTAAACAGCGTCTCTCACATTGGGGTCTGAGTTAAAACTGGACAGAGATGTTGGCTTGTCATCAATCAACAAAGGGCAAGCATTACCCACAGCAAAATATTTCTTACTAGCTTGGAAAAGTTGGAGAAGTTTCTTCGTAAAATTGCAGCATTGAAGATGTTGATTTTTCATTTTGAAGGAATTTTTAATAGTTTTTTTTTAAATGGCAAAAGTTAGAAAGTATCAAAGTGAGGAGGAAAATATTTCATGAAGCTTCAAATATTTAAAAATGCTCTGTGTTAAAGCATTGCATTTTCTTGCTGCTTTTTAAATGCCTTCATTTTAACAGAAAACTGAGAAAAAG
This sequence comes from Motacilla alba alba, assembly GCF_015832195.1. Lineage (NCBI taxonomy): Eukaryota > Metazoa > Chordata > Aves > Passeriformes > Motacillidae > Motacilla > Motacilla alba. The sequence goes on along the minus strand of NC_052031.1, from coordinate 2,626,751 downwards.
AGTAGTTTAAGTCAACCAGAAGATTTTCCATGTGTTTTTGCTTTGAGCCACTGACCTTAAAATCAATTATTTGTACATGTTTAGCCCTGATCCATGACTCGGACTTATCCAGTAATTCAAATAAGCACAAATTGACAGTAATCTCATTTTGTTGGGGTTTGCTCTCTGCAGATGTTCTAATGGACCAGTTTGCTTTCTGCAGATGGACCAGCATAGCACCAGAGAATTTTTCAAGCATAAACAAGGGGAGCAATTTTCAGAGAATACCTCTGGAGGGTGAATTTTGAACACATTTACCTGCTTTTCTGCCCAAGGCAGAGCACAGAGACAAGTGCTCTGTGGCATCAGGCCACCAAATTTCATGGGATTGAGGCAAGTGCCTGATAAAGTTCCCTGCTTTTTCCAGCAGGGATCACCCCATGGAGCTGAAGCAAAAACAAAGTTCTTTGCACAAAACAAAATTCAGTGGAGAAAAATCCACCACCTGCCTTAAATACAGGAGCAGCACATAAACCATGCCAGGAATGCCTCTTTCCCATGGCAAGCTCTGTCCCTGGTGCCTCTGTGCACCTTCCCTGCAGCTTGTGCTCACTGTAAATATTTCAAATGCTGGATTGTCCCTGGGGACCCCCTGGGCTGAGCGCTGAGCAGCTGAACAGCAGCCAAGGTTAACAAATCAGAGTGAAATGTCACAGCTTAGCCCTTCCTTCCTTCCCTGGCACCCTCCAGAGCGTGGATTCGAGCTCCACGAGCCACAGGGTGTTGTTGTATTTGTTTTTTCTTGCAGGGAGCTATTCCCATCTAATGCTTTGCCTGACAGCCGCTGTGATTAATAGGTGATGTGCCAAAAGCCACAGACTATTATTATTATTGTGGCAAGGTTTTGAGGTCACCACCAAGAGCAGGGTCCCATTGTGCCAGGCACTGCACGCTGCTGGAAGTGGTCCCTGACTGAGAAAACCTCCATCTAAATAGGGATTCCTGGGAACAGGCAAAAAAGAAAAAATACACAAAATTCTAAGTGCTGTGGGCTTTTTTCTACAGTTTCATGCACGAGGCGAGCAGTGGAAGAGAATAACTGTCCCCCAATACCCTGACACCCAACATGCTCCACCATGCTGGGGATTAATTAATGTTCATGCATAATCACTCCAGCAATTCTCAGAGTACATGAATGGCTACAAGGCTGAGGTTACATCTGCAAGGTTAGACCAGCACATTCATGAGGAAAAAAACTCCAAAAATGCCAGGCGAAACCAAGCAAAAAAAACCCCAAAATTATGTTAGTCAATGTCAAAAAGCCATGCCTTCAGTATGGATTTCCTGCTGCATCCTGGAGAGCTCAAGGTTCCCTCTTTGTCACATGCATGTTATCAGAACTGCCTCCTTTTCTAAAAGGATGAACCCAAACACCAGGTCAAGGGATTTGGCCAAGGATTCTGAGAAATTTGGTGGTAAAGTCACAGAGAAAACCCTGAAATCAGAACAGCTTGTCCACTGTGTTGTTAACCGGATCCTACACCCAGCCCTGGAAGATTCTGCATCCCTCATTTCCCTGCACCATGGACTCTATTGGAAACCTTCTGGCCTCCCAGGTGGAAAATACAGGTTTTGCTTGATTTTTGTCAGCTGGTGAGAAATGGAGATTCAGGCACTCAGAGGAAATATTTTGTGTCCTACAGTCACACAGATGAATTCCCAATTCAGTCAGTTGTAAAACAGGGGTGAGTAATATTCTACCTCCAGTTTTCTGTCTGCCTTTGAGCTCAGGTTTCATTCCATCCCCAGGAAGACACTGATGTACAGAGGGAGAGGAAACAACCAGAAGGATAAAATATACAGAACTAAAAGCACAGACATTATTTAAAAACCTACATTTACCTACAAGCTGTAAATTCCATATCCCCCTGAAGTATTTAATTTTCAAGCTTTTAACAGGTTTGTGCCCAGGGGCTGAAATCTGAGCCCTGCCAACCTCCACTTTTCAGCACTTATTTCAGAATTTATGGATTTTTCAAGTCTTCATGGGCACCAGTGTTGTCAGCACTGGGAAATGAAAAAAGAAGACCCAAAACCAGGCTACCAACCAGACACTCTTTTTAGCTGGACCCAGACTGGGCAGAAAGAGACCTAAGGACATGGCAGATGAGTTTTAGGAATTTTCCCACTTTCCCCTTGAAGGAAACCACGTGGTGGAAACGGGCAGAGGGATGTTTTCCACTCTGAAATCCACATTCATAACCAAACATGCGCCCATTTTTCTGCTCTCTCAGCCTTGAACCTCCACTGGCAAGGTATAGAAAAGTGACCTCCTCTTCTCTGTCACCCTCTTCTGCCCTTCCCACCTCCTGGCTCTTGTCTTATCCAAGTGAAACAAAAAAAAAAAGAAACAACACAAAAATCCTCTTGTGTCGTCTCCTCTGCTCCTAAGAGCAAGGTGTGAGTCAGATCCAGAGTAAACCCTCTTCCCAGGGTAATTTCAGCCTCACACAAAGGGAAAAGAATTGAAGAGAGGGAAAGGGAGAAGTATTTCTGGAAATGTCTTGTGCAGCACACGAGTGACTGGGATGTTGTTGTGCACTGGGGCTCCTTTCTAGGCCATAAATCCTCCATTATCATGCAGCACAATGTGGGTTTTTCTACTGAGCAAGAGCCAGTTCCACTTCAGAAATAGAATAAATAAGTAAATAAGGGTAGATAATACAGAAAAGCTGCTGTGGATCCTGTTGGGATATCACATTTGCCCGGGCCTGTCAAGCCACGCGCGCTCAACTCCGCGTTGGAAATTCCATCATGATCCACAACAGCCAGCTTGGGAGAGAAAGGAAGTTGTCCCCCAATAAAAGCCAATTTGCCTCCTTTTTGCAGTGCTGTCTCTGAACTAACCAGCCTGAAGCAGCCTAAAAACAGTCTGACATGTAATTTGTTCTATGGTGGAGGGAAATAATTTCCCTTAAAGATGAGAGGTCGTCTAAGTGAATCAGAAAACGGTTACTCCTGTGGAAGAGAAGTTTAATGTAACAGTTCTGGGAGAATGAAATCAATAATTCTCCTTTATATATTTCCACTCTTAAAAAAAAAAAAAAAAAACCAAAACAAAAAGACAAATAAAGCCCAAGTCCACCATAACTCCCTGCAGTGCTGCTGATGGAATCAAACAAATCTCTCCTCCATGGATAGTTATGAACTGTCCCTTGTTTGTCCAAAGGACAAATCAAACAAGAGCTGGGGCTTTGCAAGTGCTTCTGAGCTTTTCCATGCTCATGAAATAGTCATCATGTTTATCTCTGCAGAAGAAAAAAAAAAATCTCTTCTTAGAGGAAAAAAAAAAATTAAAAAGAAGGAGGCTTGAAGGCAAGAGCCACACCAGAGGAGAGGGGGGGAGAAAGCACCAAGAGCACAAAGCCATCCCCAGCAGAACCTTAGCCAGAAACAGCCCCTGGAAATCCTCTCCTTTTATTACAGAGTGTTAAAAGAAAATGAAAACCAACAAGAAGCAGGGATGGTTTTATCAAGCCTCCACAAAAGTTGAACTGCTCCTGGGAGCCTCTTTTTTCCCCACCCCGTTCTGAGGAATTCAGCAGCGACGGAAAAGATGATTTCTCCTGTGCACACCACCCATAATTCCACTGTGGGATTTGATGTTTCAAAAGGAAGCTTCAATCCCCATGAATAAAAGCAAGTGTTTGAAAGAGATTATTCACCTGCCATGTCACCTAGACAGGGGGGAGCTGCTGGCTTACAGCAGGTCTGTGACAGGCCAGACTTCACCCCCCCAAGTCTAGATCCAAGCAGAGACATCAGCAATGAATTTCCCTCAAGTGCTGATAGGAGAGAAGTTATCTGCAGCTCTTCCTTCTCTTTGTGTCCTCCTCACACCTGGAGCATCAACCACAGCCTGGGCTGTCCCTTTCTCCCTGGGCTGATATGGTTTTGCTATTTCTGAAAGAGCAAATAGATCTGGCTTAAGAGGGAGCCTTCTTTATTTGTTCCAAAGGCAAAGCTCCATCTCATGGTTATTGGACTCTCCTCCCACTTAAATCTGAGGCTGTTTGTTGAGCTCCCTTCACATTCTCCCTGCTGCTTGACTTTCCCCGAATTACCTGTGCTACAGACCTTGGGAAGAGACAGCCAGTGATAACCTTGGAGATAACTCCAGGTTTTCCATCTGCTGGGAGGAGAGAAAATAGCTTTAAATAAAAATGTAAATTTAAAGTAGAAGGAGGACAAGAGGTGATAACAACAGCCAGGTCCTGCTGTCAAATAGCTCAGTGTAGTGTTTACCCTTCATACAAAGCCACGAAATAGTCAAGGGCTTTTCAATCTTGAAAAGATCCAGCAGTGAATCCAGCTCAGTTCCTTCATTTTGCAGGTGCTCTCAGGAACATGAGTGATGGAAACAATTAATTAAAAGCACACTCCTGCCTTCCCAGTTTCCCTCCAAACAGCCCTAAAGTCACTCTTTCCCCCCTGCTTTCCTCCTCTCTGGGTCAGCAGGTCTCTTTTGTGTTCCTGGGGCTCATAAAAGCATCATCCATCCTAAAGCATGGAGAAAAGAAAGGGAGAGAGCAGTTCCATCTTCCCAGGAGACAGCAGCCACCTCCATGCTCCAAAGGATGCTCGGACACCTCAGCTGCCTCTCATGAAAAATTGAGGCAAATCCCAAAGACTCTTTTAAAAAATTCCCTCAGAACTCTTCCTTAGAACACCCACACTACTGGAAGCTGGGAAAATGGAGCTGGTCCATCTTCACACTCTTCCTTAGGGTTCTGCTCACTTTTTGGATACACAGGGGGCTGGACTGGTCCTAAAAGTGACCTCAACCAGGCAGCACTTCAAGCACCTGTGTGAAGATGAAAGACAACTCTAGCTCTCATTTAAGCTCTCTCACTCCAGACAAAAAAAAAGAAAAAAAAAAAAGTCACCTGGAATAGCACAAATTTCAGTGTAGACAATAAAAACTCTGTTATACCATAAGTGCATTTTATTTTGCTTTAGGGAAGCATTAGGTAAAAGACAAAATGGAAGAAGCAGAAGTGGGAGAAGAAGACAAAGGGAAAAAACTAATAAAGAGGAAGGAGGAATAAAAATCTACATTAAAAATATATATAATTAGTAGAAATTCTGCAAATTAGTCCTGATCTTTTAGGCATCATCCCAGGGAGGGAAGAAGGGTCAGGGAACCCAATTTCCTGCCCTTCTTCAGTGTGCCAAAAGCAGCAGAGTATTCCCACCATCCCAGGTTGTATTTAATGCCACAATACCCATATCTGCACAGTGGAGGAAAGAAAAAATACAGATGCTCTAGGCCAATCCTTCAAGGAATTTGTTGTTCTACTGCCCAATAGTCCTTTAAGGGAGAAAGCAATGGATCCTTCTGGATCTGAAGCCAACATGAGCAGACGTGTGATGGGGCAGAACTCCAGCATTCCGGAGCTGGCATTTTGTTCCAAGGGTGTAATCTGGTATTTTGTGGGGCAAATGGACTGCACAGTGGGAATGCTGTGCTATTAGACTCCTGCTTCCAGCCTCACTGTGGATGTGAACACCTTTCCATTCACAGGGAAATGCTTGTAAGCTCCCAGGAGGACTGACATTATGCTGCAGAAAGTTTTGAGCAATCCCCACCTCTCAGAAGAAGTAGAGACCAGATCACCAGTAACCCTCAGAACCAGCTTCTTCCTCATCCACAGAACAATTCCCAAAAAGAGCACAAATCCCAGGCAATCCTTGAGGCCACCTGGCTCAGAAGTTTTATTCAGATCATATTTTCCTATGGCAGCCTAATTGCTTTTTTTCTGACTGGGAGAAGGATAGAGGTTCTGCTTTTCCTTGGTACGACTGGAAAAAAAATAATAAATTGAAAATAATTAAAACTTGCAATTTTTCATTCCAGAGGTGACTCATTCCCTGCAAAAGTCCCTCATTCTTACAGCAAAAAAAAGACAATAAACAGCTGATTTCTATCCAATTTCCATGGAAATTCCTCCCTCCAGCTCCAAAAAGAACTCACCAACCCAACAACAATCAAACAGTGCTAAAAGCTGGATTTCTCAGCAGGGAAGGGAAACAGAGGAATTGTGTCTGTTAGGAGACCTGTCTCAGTTTCCAGGTGGTTTTTAATCCATTAAGACTTTATATCTTGAGTCCACGTTTTGCTGTTTTTACAAACACTTAACCACTCCACAACAACTCCTTCTTTACCAAAACCACATTTGCTGTTTTCACCAAACGCTTAACCACTCCACAAAAACTCCTTCTTTACCAAAACCTCCTTTTCAGCACCAAAACCTGGCATCTTTCGCTTCCATGCTCCCCAGGACTTGACTTTATGGATTTGTCAGATCCATCCCAGCTTGACCAAACCACTTCCAAATTCCAGCAGCAAATCCAGACCCAGATCCCCTCTTTCCTCACAGCCTCTGGCTGTGCACACCCATCATGCACATTTTCATTAGGAGCATTTTGCAAGGGATCTGTTGAGTCATTGTAATGGAATTGCAAACAAATGGCATCATTTTCCCCTCACGCTCTTCCCGGAGAATTCAGAGCTGATTTCCAGGCATTGTCAGGCTACTTGACTGACACTTCTGCTTGATTTGAACCCTTGGAGATTTCTCCCTGCAGCCACTTCTGCTCATCAGTTCTTCTGCAAGAACTCAAGAGCTTGCAGGAGCTCAGGCACCTGTGTTAGCTGACACAGGCTCCACATTTCCCTCTTCTGTACATGATTTATCACTGCTTTGCCTTGGAATCAGAACATGACAGTGAAAAGTGGGGATTGAGGGGGCAAATTCTACATTTAATGTAATTCCTCTGATTTCAATATTTGCTGTGCGCCAGATGTGCATTTTTATCCCACCCAGACCTCCAATGCTCTAGGCAGTCAATGCACTATTTAATCCATCAAGTGCTGGGATTTTTTCATTTTTTCCTTTTTTTTTTTTCTTTATTAACAGACAAATGTGAATTTGCCATGGCTGCTGTTAGATCTGAAACCACAGCAAATTACCTTCAAATGCTGTCACATTCATTGCTTGCATAGAGACCCATACTAATGGGTCTCAAACACCTTCACAAATATTCCTGGACCCTGATGTGGCAGACTTTCACAGAGAGGTTTAGGACCTTGCAGAAGAAAATAAATGGGCAGCAGCAGGAAATTATTTGGTCCCAGTTTTGCAAAGCTGGGCCTTTCTGGAAGATCAATGCCAACAGAGCAACCCACGTAAAGGTGGCACTTTGAAAAGTCTTTCTTCTCATCAGAGAAGACAACGGGATACAAAAAGTCCTTTTGGGATCTGTGCAGCTCCCAGGGAAATCAGCAGGAATTTTTGCACTCCTGCCACTGGGAGCTGCATCCTGATGGAAGATTTTTAGGATATTTCAGCATATTCTGCCTCAAAACAATGAGATTTAGGCACCTCCAGTAATAAAGTGTCTTCACACCCCCATGAATCATAGAATCCCAGAATGGCTGGGGTTGGAAAGGACCTTAAACATTGCCCAGTTCCAACCCCATTGCCATGGCAGGGACACCTCCCACTGTCCCAGGCTGCTCCAAGCCCTGTCCAGCCTGGCCTTGGACATTCCAGGGATCCAGGGACAGCCACAGCTGCTCTGGGCACCCTGTGCCAGGGCCTGCCAACCCTCACAGAGAAGAATTTCCTCCTAACAACTGATGTCAACCTCTCCTCTTAGTTTAAAACTGCTCCCCCTCACCTCTGCCTGGGGATAAAGTCACTTCCTCCCTTTTTTCTAAGCCCTCTAAGAGCTGCAAGGCCACAATGAGCCTGGACTACAATGTCAGAGATCAGCTCTCCTGCAAATGACCAATTAGGGATGCCAAGGTCTTATCCATCTACTAATTTATGACTTTAAAACAAAGCACCAGGGCATCAAAGCCACCTTCATTCAGTACCAGTGCAGAATCCCCAGCTCACGAGGCCAAGGGGCCTTTGGATGCCCAGGGTTCAGGATGTTAAGCAGGAAGCACAGGGAAAGATCTTTTAGTGCAGGAAACAATCGATTCAAGACAAATGACATTATTTGAGACCTTTGAAACCGAATTGTGCGGAGCCCTGGATAACACACTGGGTTGATGTTAACCACGAGGAGAGATAATTGACAAACCCTTCCAAACTTTGCTGACTGGATAACTGAGCCCTCCTTCAGCTGGATTCAAAGTGATTCTTGCAGAGACCTGAGGGCATCTCAGAGCAGGAATGAGCTCCTCTCTGCTCCTCTGCCTCCTGCACAGCTCGTGGAAAGCCTGGCCCAGTGCCATTAATAATGATATCTCCTGGGTGTGTTTCCCTTCCGACTGGCTGACTGATTTTATTACTGTGGCAGAGAATTGCAAAATATGAAGTGCTCAGTGTAGCAAAATGACATTTGTGTAAGTTATATTGTAAATAGTTACTGACACGCTGACGTTGTTGGTAATGTAAGGACAGTAAGAGGCTATTAATTACATTAGTGCTTAATCAGCACTGAGCGCTGCTGCTCTCCTCTCCAGTCCAGCTGCTCAGCTGCTGAGGTGTCCTCCAGAGAGGAGGATGGGGGTGCAGAAGAGTGCTGCTGATGCCAAATGATGGTGCACGGCAGGGCAAGGCTCTGCTCAACATCTGTGCACATCTGGAGCTAAGATGGAATAGCTGCCTTTGTGAGCCCTAAATGGATGGGGTGTCTGGAAGATTTCTGTGGTGTCCAAGCCCTGAACTGAATCTAGGAGGAGAAAGGGCCTTCAGCCTTTTCCTGGTTCCTCGGATGAGCATCAAAAATCATCTTTCTTGTGTTTTTTGGGTTTTTTTCCCTGCCTTCTCTTCCCTGTTTCTTCACATTCCTACTGCAAAACTGAGAAACAGTTTCAGTGCTGGAACAACTCAGGCTTTCTCCATGGCCCCAGAAATAATTTCCATCCAGGACAGAAAGGACCATTTCACACCTTCATGGGTACAATTCTCATGTTTATGAGAATGTCTAAACCCCTAGGATTTATGAACTCGGATATCTTCATGGCTTACTTGAGGAAATGGCCTCAAGTTGCACCAGGGAAGGTTGAAGTTGGATATTAGGGAAAAGAATTCATGGAAAGAGTTGTCAAGCCTGGGAACAGGCTGGCCAGGACAGGGGTGAGTCCCCATCCCTGAAGGGATTTAAAACCCGTGTGGATGTGGCACTTGGGGACACTGTGTAGTGGTGGCCTTGGCAGTGCTGAGGGAATGATTGGACTTGATGATCTTAGAGGTTTTTTGCAACCTAAATGATTCCATGATTCTGTTTGGTAAAATCTATTCTTTTGCTCATTCTGCCAGAGTTCATTGCAGGTCAGATCCAGAATCTTTGAGACTCTAAGCAGCCAGAGCACGAGGGCAGGAAAAGACCTGTAAAGTCATAGAGTCTGACCCTCTTTTAGTGAAGAAGAGGCTCCCCTGGGGAGACCAGGGCAAAAGGACACAGAGAGACAGCTCTTGCACTGGGAGAACTATTAGCCCAATGAGTTGAAAAAGTGACAGACTGATAAGAAATAGCCTGAGCATGAGGGATAACTTCCTGACAGCAAGAACCACCAGACTGCAGGGGAGAGGCCGGGGGGAAACGTCGGGAGGAGCAGCATTCGAGACACTCAGAACAAAATATATCTGGAAAGAAACCTGCAGCGACCAGGAGACTAAACTAAGCCCAGTATCTTGGCAATAAGTCTTTTCCATAGCTAATAATTCACGAGGAGATATCTGGAGACACAAACAATGTCCAGAGAGGAATGCAGTTGACATATTCGACTTCACCGAGCGAGCGAACAACTTCTACAGCTCATGTGTCCCCTGGGAGCTGCTGCAGCTGAACTCGGCTGAACACAGACATTTGCAAAAAGGCCAGAATGCAAATCCCTCCCCAGCACTGGCCAGCAGCAGCAGCAATGCAAGATTCACCACTACACGTGTCCTTACAGGCAGCAATGTCGCAGCACTTCAAGGCTTCCAATCTCCAGGTGATCCCAGGGAATGATTTGAGTATCATCCAGCTGATCCCAGGGAATGATTTGAGTATCATCCAGTGGGGATTTGAAATTAAGGACAGGTCTTTTATCAGTGGGGAGTCATGCAGGAAAGCCTCTGTCTGATCCCTTCCCACAATTTTCACCTTGGATATTGAGTGACAGTGCAGCCAAATAAGAAAGACAGAATGGTTTGGGTTGGAAGGAGCCTTAAAGATCATCCAGTTCCAGCCCCTGCCACAGACAGGAACACCTGACACTACCCCGCTTTTCTCCAAGCCCCATCCAACCTGGCCTTGAACACTTCCAGGGATGGGATATCCACAACTTGTCTGAGAAATCTGCTGCAGGGCCTCACCACCCTCTGAATAAAGAATTTCTTCCTAACATCTAATCCAAAGCTGCCCTCTGCCAGTATGAAACCATTCCCCTCTGTCCTATCACCATCTGCCCATGGAAAAAAAATCCTTCTCCCCTTTTTTAGAAGTCTCTTTCAAGTACTGAGAGGCCACTGAAGAAGCCATTCGTCACCACAATGATCCCCGGGGAGTTCACCCACCAAGGAGGACGTGCTCATCAACAGCTTCACGAAGGTCATGCTGATTCCAAAGATAAATTTAAAAATGGTTGGGATTATCCACTTCCAGGGCTGAAATCCTCCTGACTGGGATAGGAGATGCTGGGACATCAGACCCAGAAAGATTGAGTGCATCCAGCCCTGGAGATCTGAGTGAGAGCATGCCACAGCCCCTGAATCCAAACTCACCTTCATTCCCTGGATCTGCCTCTGACTCACTGTCTGACCTTGAGAAAGTCATTCAATCTTTCTGTGCCTTGGGATCTGCATAAAAATAATTATTGTGGCTGATGTTTTATGGGAAAAGACTGCCACCATATAAAACATCTTTCCAAAATGCCCTTTTCAAATCCTTCATCAGGAAAAAAAAATAAATACTAATCTACAGGGGGTCAGAATTGCAGAATCTGATTAAGCCCTTCCCAGTGCCTCAGTGTGTTTGACTAACTCTCAATACACATTATGCTACATTTAAATCAGAATTTGAGGCTATGAATTCTACATAAAACCTCCCATCTTACACCCGTGGCAGCTTTAAGTTCTGATGACGAATTGTGTCTAATTAGTTATTTTGTCATTTGCAAAGATAGCTGGATAATAAATCACTATTTCTAGCTAGAAAACTTTGACTTAGCAGCTCCCCTCCTTCTCAATCAACTTTTGAGCCATTCATTAGGTTTTCATCCAGAAATCCTTTTTCAAACCATTGTCAAGCCACCAAAATTTTTCATGTGAAAATGAAGCTGGAGATTGGGCAGCTATTTTCTTATTTTAGGAGGAAAAAAAAATCCCTGATTGCTGTCAGCCAAAACACCATAATACATTCAGCTTAGAGCGTATCTTCTGTGAAATAAACATTACTACAATTTTTCACCTTGTTTTGTGCTCTCCAGCCAGAGAGCCAAGGCAGGGGTTTGTTGACAGCAGTGTTGACCAGAACAGATTTTCTTTTTTGTCCCTCTGGTTCTGGTTATCATCTTTGGGGAAGATGGTTCGCAAAAGGGGAAGTTTCTGATCCTTCTTCATCATTCCTCAGCTGGAATGGTCCTTCCAAGAGCAGCAGTCTTCACCATCCCAGTGCAGAGTGCAGAAGAAAATGAATGAAGGGATTGATCCGTTCAGAGGGCTCAGTTCTTCCCTCCCACATCATTTCCCCTGCTCTCATGGCACAAATTAGGAAGCAGATCTTTTATCTGCCACTCATCCCAAGTGCAGAGACAAAAGCCTTCTGAGTGGAGCCACCACAGCTCAATCAGTGTCACAATTACTCCTGTCACTCAGAGATTACATGATTCCTTTGGATTAAAGACCTCCTCGGAGCTGAATCTCTGAAACACCTCAGCATCACCTGCTCCTCACACAGCAGGAACAAAGGAAAGAGTTCATTCAGTAGCTTTGGAAGCTGCAGTGGTGGTTGTTGCTGTTGTGTTATGGACAAAAGAACTCTTCCAGGGCCCATAAAAAAAAGGTTTGGGTTTTTGGTTTGGTTTTCTTTTCTTTTTTTTTTTTTTTTTTTTTTTTTTTTTTGGCATGACTTATACCTCCAGTTATTTCAAATCAAAATACTGATGGTATTTTGATTTGAAATATTTTATCAGCTTTCTGATCACAGCTTGAATTTTCTTCACGGAGTTTCCAGCCAGCAGGATCTTCCTTGCTGCAGCACTGGAGGGTTTCTGGAACTCTCTGGTTGCCTCCAAGCAGGGAGCTGTGGGGGACAGCCAACACCCAGGCCTGGGGGATGGACCCTCCCTGTGCCTTACACTGCAGGGAAGGTCAGGATGAGCAGCCTGGTTGGAAACTCAGTGTCAGGAGCAGCATCAAGGGATGTCTGGATGCACTGACCCTGGCAGTGAGCTCCATCACCCCATGGCAGCAGGATATTCCACCTTCAACTCAAAATCTGCCTGAAAAGGCCACAGGGAGCATCAGAGGGGGCACAAAGGAATCCAGCAGGAGTGTGCAGAGCGCGCTGATGAATCCTGATGGCCTGACAGGGAGGGAAACTCATGGCCAGGACCATCCTTAGTGATTACAAGAGGTCCCAGGGGCACCCAGAAGGAGGCACCCAGTTCCTGAGGGAAATCCCGCAGGAACTTTGATGGACCGTTCTGCTCTGCATGCTCAGCTGTGTCCCTGTGCTGGTCCTGAGCTTTACCATGATCAAAATCACAGAATCGTTGAATCGTTTAGGTCAGAAAAGACATTTGAAATCAAATCCAACCATTAAGACCGCAGAACGGTTTGGGTTGGAAGGGACTTCAAAGATCATTTCATTCCACCCTCTGCCATGGGAAGGGACACCTTCCACTGGCCCAGCTTGCTGCAAGCTCTGTCCAACCTGGCCTGGGACACTTCCAGGGATGGGGCAGCCACAGCTTCTCTGGGAAACCCCTGCCAGGGCCTCACCACCCTTCCAATAATGATTTTTTCCCCCTTAATATCTAATCTAAACCTTCTCTCTCCCAGCTGAAAGCCTTTCCCCCTTGCTCTGTCCCTCCACGGCAGCAGGCAGATCCCAGCAATCCTGGCCTGCTTTTCCAAGTTCAAAAACGAGCCCTGCATTCATTCACATGCGCTTAAATCCTGGCATCTTTCACATGCCTGAAGGTTTCACCGTCTTCTGAGACTTCCACTTGAATTACAGCAGCAGTGGGAAAAGAGTGAATGAGTCAGAGGCTGGAGCTGTGCCCTCCTGCCATCCCCTTGAATCACACTCCCGGATAACCTGAGCGGAGGCTGTGTCTCGCGGATGCCGCGGTTTGGAACGCGCCCGCTGCCCCGTCCAGCAACTCAGCCTTCAGAGCTGCGGGAGGAGAAGCCAGGCCCAGCTCAGGCACAAATCCAGCCCTGCTTTCTGCTCCCTCAGCCTCAGAGTTCATGCCAAGCTTGCAGGAGAACGTGAGGGAGTGCCAGTGGGTGCTCGACGTGAAGGGCAGGGCCATGGGGTGGTAAAAGAACATGAGGAGTTTTGGGTGGTCCTGAATCCCACTGAAATGGGCTAAATCCCACTGAAAGGGGTTGAATCCCACTGATCCATCTACCTCACACCCCTTCCACAGACACTATTATCCTTCACAGCCCTTAGGGCATCAGCTGTTGAAAAGCTCTGATACCAAGCTGGAGGTTGCAAGGAACAGAGATTTGTCATGCTTGGGTTGGAAAGGACCTTCAAGATCATCCAGTTCCACCCCCTGCCATGGGCAGGACACCTTCCACTATCCCTGGGTGCTCAGAGCTCCATCCATCCTTTCCTGGAACACCTCCAGGGATGGGGCAGCCACACTTCAAGGCTTTGGCCTTGAAATTTTACATTTCAATTCATAAGGTGCACCAGCCCTATAGGTACACCCTACAAAGGCAGGTGAAGGGGAAATATTCCCATAGGTTGGAATATCTAATTCAATCATAAAGTCACTACAGCTGGAAAATATCTCAAAGATCATCCAATCCAACCATCAACAAACACCACCACGCTCCTTCCTGACAGCTTTCCTCTTCCTTGTCCTGAAACCAAGGGCAGAAAACCCCCAGAGGAGCTGGACTTCACATCCACTCAGATTCTCTCTTTGGTCAGCGGCGCTTTCTGCCCCGTGAAGCACTCAGGTGTCATCTTTGTAATGGGAATTTTGGTCAGGGAGACGGGGAGCGGAGAGAAAGCAAGAAGCTGACACTTCTACATGCACCACATTCTAATTGGGGTCAAGGGATGCAACAGTTGGAGAGCAGCAAGTTATTTTCTGCATCACTGGCCTGTCAAAATTATGTTTTTGCTCAGAAATAAGGAAGGAAAAGGACAGAGTCTGGGAACAGCTCCCTGTCAAGTCACTTCTAGGAAATGTGGAGTGCCAGCAGCTGCCAGCCTGAGCTGGGCACAGCAAGGTGCTCCATCCTCATTATCCTGGAGATGCTGTGGAGCTGTGATGGTGATTGGAGAACCTCAACAGCCACAAGAAAAGGAGGAAAAGCAATTTGAGGCAAAAGTCACCCAGAAATCATTTTCACAGGTAGCTTTGCCCATGAGATGACACAATCCCTTTGGCATTTGGTGGACTTTGACTTACCAGGAGTGTTTACCCAGTTCCCAAGGGCATCAGGGGTGAAGTAACCACCTTTTTTACAGCACCTTTGCACTGTCAGGCAAATTTCCCAAATCCCCCAAAAAATCCAGCCTCACCTGAGTGCAAAAGCCAAGCATTTCCCTCCCTTCCCAGCTCAATCCAAGAGAAAGGTTGTGAGCCAGAATCTGGAAAGCTAAAGACCCACATTCCAGCTGGTCAATGGTGCGAGCCCAAACCCCTAGCTGGAAAAGTCTCTCCCTGATGACAGAACAGCTGCAGACTCAAGGTGGATGTGGAAGAAGAGAGAGAAGAGCTCTTGTGATGATCATCTCCAGCTTGGCTGGAGAGGACAGAGGGTCTGAAGGGCAGGATGCAAGTGAGGACAGGGACAGAGAGCTAAAATCTGTGAGAAGCAGGATATAGTCCTGTGAGAAAACCACAAAAAGTGTTTCCATCCCAGAGCTGGAGAGGAAAACATATAAAATTTGGGGCTATTATCAAAGTTAGATGGGCTGAACTGCGGATTCCAGAGGCAAACACACCTGAGCACCCCCAGGAGTGATCCTTGCACTGCACTGCCCCACTAAAATGGTTTAGATTTGACCCAAAACCTCACAAATCATGCCAAAAGCACAGCTCAGTGTTAGCTCAGGCTTCCCTGCTACATCACTGCATAAGCCCCCAGTCTGATGCCCTCCCCATGCCAGAAGATGCCCAGCTCCCCACCACAGACCCCACAAGAACAGCACCCAGCTAGAAACAGCTCCATCCTTAGCACACAGAGAGATGCTGAGCACAGCCCTTTGTAAGCCTCCCTTGCTCATAAATGAGTGATGAGGTCCCTTTAATTGAATTAATTGTGAATGCTGATCCCGGGGTGAATTATCAATGGAAAGCAGCAGCAGCGCAAGCACAGGGTGCTCACACAGCACTGCCTGTCACTGCTCTCTGGTGCTTCCAAACTATGGGAAAGGAGGGAGAAAAGGGCCAGGAGCCAAGGGCTGCCCTCATGGGATCCTCAGGAGCTTCTGCAACACCACCTCTCACTGCTGAAAGCCCCCAGCACATACAGGACACATCCGGGAGGTTCTCTGGATGCCAAAAAAATCCCTTCAGATGGT
Organism: Motacilla alba alba; assembly: GCF_015832195.1. Classification (NCBI taxonomy): domain Eukaryota; kingdom Metazoa; phylum Chordata; class Aves; order Passeriformes; family Motacillidae; genus Motacilla; species Motacilla alba. The sequence goes on along the minus strand of NC_052031.1, from coordinate 2,610,992 downwards.
GTGTGAAGGTATTGCTTGAAATAATAGAGGTGTGTGAGAGAGGAAGAGGCTGCTGTTGCCCAAAGAGACCTCCAGCCACCCCAAACCCACCCCGTCACCCCAGGCAGGTGAGGAGATAGAAACAAAGAGTCATGGAATGGTTTTTGTGGGATAATGAAGGATCAAGCACGGCTGAGAGTTTGATCACAGAGCTGTGGGGGCCCGACAAGCTCAGGTCCAATATCTGACCTGCAGAAATATTTACCCTCAGTGGACCAGCCCCTGAAAATGGTTTTTAAGCAGCCAGGTCAACCAGCAGCTCCTGAAACATTAAGGCTTTTCCTGCCTCAGCACAAAGGATGTTCCCTGTCTCACAGGAACATTCCACCTCGGAGTGGGATCGTGTGGCAGGAGCCAAGCAGCCAAAGCTTCTCCCACATCTGCTCCTCCCAGCAGGCAGGTGTGAGAAGCCCAGCCATGCAGGAGGAGAGCTGCAGACAGAAATGTGTCAGGCAGTGCTTTATCTCCTCCAGAGCCAGCACAGTTGGTGGAGAGGAGTTGGAAGGGAGGGGGGAACAAACAGCACCGTGGTGGAGGAGATAACTGAGTTGTGAGCAGCGGTGCAGAAAGCAGGATGGAAGCAGGTGAGAACAATCCATTCCCCTCCTCCCACAAGCATTCTCTCCAGAAAGGATGCTTCATTCCACTTCCACAGAATTCCCACAGACATCCCCAGGGCTGTTCACTCTGACAGAAGTTTCAACAGGACCAGGATTTTACCCATTCAGCTGAAGAACCACCAAACCCATGATGGCTTCACACAGCCCAGACACACACTCAAAATAAACTGCTCTGTGTGAAGGTACTGGCATCTCAGCAGCTCAGTCCCTCACTCTGGGATGAGCTCTCCGTCCTGCAAATTCAGCATATCCCACCTGTTGCCTTGGGATTACCTTCCCTCTCCAGTTAATCCTCAGCACAGCCAGCGGCTCATCACCCTCCACGAACTCCATCCCTGCCAGTGCTGATCAAAGACCCTTCCTGAATTTCCTGGACAGGATGCCCAGAGAAGCTGAGGCTGCTCCTGGATCCCTGGAAGTGTCCAAGGCCAGGCTGGATGTGGCTTGGAGCAGCCTGGGAAGGTGTCCCTAACCATGGCAGGGGGTGGAACAAGATAACCTTTAATGTCCCAACCCCAAACCTTCTGGGATTCTCTGATAATTTCCTTACACCAAGCAGCCACTCAGCCCCAGCCCTCTGTGGGTGGCCCATCAAATTTTCTTCGACCAGGAGTCTGAACAAAACCAAAGCAACTCTCAGTCACAAGTTTTAGGGTCAGATTTTGGTGGTACTGTGTCTATCCAAATCTTGTCTCCCGTCTCCAAAAGCAATCAGAGATGACATTTCATGGCACAGGGAGCAGATTGATTTTTCCTCCAGTGCAGGAAATAAGCACAGGAAAATCTCAGCAGACACATAACACCCAAACACAACAGCAAGGAGCAAGGGACAGGTGATTGAGCTTTACAAATCCAAGCTGAAGGCATTGGTGGAGGTGCAACCAGTGAATAGCTTTGGGTCTGTGTCTTACGTTGGAAATAGGGGTGTGTGTTCTATTTGCCATCTGTCAGAGCTGGGGCAGTTCTCTCTGTCCATGGGGCAGGTTTCTTTATCTCTCCCACAGCCAATCCTCCCTCCAGCAGATCTCTGCTGTCCATGGCCACTGAGTGTCCCTGCAGGGCTGATCAAATTCCATCATCCCATGGGGAGATGCTCTGCCCAGGGCAGGAGCCAAGCATTCCTACCTGGATCCAATCTGAGCCTGGAACAGCACAGCAGCCTTTGCCCCCTGCATTCCCAGAGGAGCAGCTTTCTGCTGCCCTGCATTGCCAGAGGGAGAGCAGGCCCATCTCCAGCAGCCCTGGAGCTGCAGAGGAAAACTCCAGCCTTGTGCAGGATCCCTGCTCCAGCAGAAGCACAGCTGGCCCTGCAGGAGGGCTGAGCCACCATGGAATGGCACTGCTGCCACCACCCTGACCCACAGGGCTCAGCTCCTGCTCTCACTCTGGCAGGGGTTTGTTCTCTTTTTTTACTATTGCATTTGTATTTTATTTTTTCCTAGTAAAAAACTGTTATTCCTATTCCCATATCTTTGGCTGAGAGCCCCTTAATTTCAAGATGATAATAATTCAGAGGAGAGGATTTACATTTTCCATTTCAGGGGAGGCTCCTGCCTTCCTCAGCAGACACCTGGCTTTCTAAACCAAGGCAGTCAGGTCTTGGAAAAAGGGTCCTGTAGCTACACACCACTTACTAAGAGTTTAACCCCACATCAAAGACACTTCAATCAATTACCACAGCCTGATCTTTCATTAAACAGCTGCCATTAATACAGGCAGAAAATGACTGGCAAGGCTGTTTTCCCAGTCCTTGCACTCTCACTGTGCTCAGCACCACGGCTTCTGGGGAGTGGATTTATTTACTACAACCAGTTTACGACGTGTTTATTCTCATCCACGCCGTGACCTTTGTGGTTGGGAAATTGGCAATTATTAGAAGCAGCTAAAATAATACATGATAAAATAAAATAGCCACAGCATCATCAAGCAGTAATCATTATTGAAATGTGACCTAAAAGGGATTCCATCTGTGTAAAACCCTGTGTCTTTAGATGCACAGATATAGATAATATTTAAAAATAAACAGCAACAGATCTCTCTCTTCCTCTGGAGGTGTAATTATACAGAGACATCATCTATACACAGCCACCCTGGGTGTAAATTCCACCATGCAGATACAGTAGGAGGTGTATGCATGAGAAGAAAGTTATAAACTATATTTAAAACATGATCATTACTCAGAGTATTTGACACCTTGAGTATTAAGAGCTACATTTGCAACAAAATCGTGTTCTGCTTGCTAATCACTCAAACCCCAGTTTCCTATGAGCTTCCCCTCTCCTCCAAGCAATGGACTCAGCTATGTGAAAAGACCAAGAGATATTTCCTGCTTGTCAATTAAAGGCAAAGCAGAACTGGCTGTACTCAAAATAACAAACAAAACCAGTGCAAATTCCTCTGAGCAAGGGCTGGGTGCTCTGTGCTGACTCAGCTCCCCCGGGACACAGAGCAGAAGGAAAAGCAGCCATCAGAGGAGCACTCGGAACGAAAACGAAACAAAAAGGCAAAACTAACCTTGTCCTGCACCACGAAATCAGAGGAGGCAGCAGCAGGAGCACATTTCATATTATCTGCTAATAAATGCCTTCACCACATTTAGCTGCTCTGTGTGAGGTGAGCACACGTCTCCATCAAATATTCCTGGCGGAAGCACTTGCAGAAGAGACGTGCTCAATGCACTGGTTTTGCTGCTTTTTTTGAAAAAAAAAAACACGGGAGAGGCAATTTTTAAGCATCACTCCAAAGCTGGGGTCACTTCCCATCACAGCAAACAGGGGAGGCTCAGGTTGGACACCTGGAGGAATTTCTTCATGGAAAGGGTTGTCAAACACTGGAATGGGCTGCACAAGGAGGGGTTGGAGCCCCCATCCCTAGAGGTGTCCAAGGAATGACTGGAGGAGGCACTCAGTGCTCTGCTTTAGCTGAAAAGGTGGCCACAGGTTAGGCTTGATGACCTTGGAGGTCTGTCCTGACCCAAATGATTCTGGGACAATGGTTTTGTGGCACCTGTGGCTTTGGGGCTGGGGTTGCACCCCCAAAGGAGCAGCTGCACCCCACAGACACCTTGCACAAGGCAGCATTTGTGCATCCTGAGCTCACCAGCTTTGTGCCGACAGATGAAAACCCTTTCCTTGTTTGGGGTGATCTTCTCTGCCACCACCGAGTCAAAAAGTGCCTTTGGCCCAGCCCTAGGATGTCACCTCTGGGCTCCAGCAAGGACATCTGGTGGAGGAGGCACCTTCCTGGGTCTCAGTTTAGGCCCAGTTCCTGTGTCCAGTTCCTGGGTCTGAGTTTAGGTCCAGCTGATCCCACCTCTCCTTCACCAGCAGTGAGGAATCCTTGGGCTGGGCCAAGCAGAAGAAGAAGATGAAGGCAAGGATGGAGCCTGCAAGGTTTGCAGTCAGAGCCACACAAGGGGATGACATGGCAGAGACAGAGATTTGACCCAAAATGCCCTTTCCAGTCCTAGATCTCTATACAGGAGCTCTGCTCCCTGAGCCTTCAACAAGTCCTGGTGTAGCAGCGTGGGGTCAGAAAAGTCCTGCCAATTCAGAGCAGGTCACATTTTGGAGAGGACATTGATCTACCTCCTTCCTTGACCTGCTGTGGTTTGAAACGAAGCCAAGGAAGAGATCAGGAACTAATCCAGCAGCTCTGGGAAGGAAGCAGAGCGAGAGTTTTGTTTTTCATTACAAAGCCCCAACTGTGCAGAAATAACAGCAGAGAGGTGACTGGCAATGACCCTCAGGGACAGCTTGAATGAAATCATGGTGACAAGGGGCTCAAAGGCAGAGGGAGAATGGGATAAAATGCAAAAGGGATGAAAAATATCTGGCTGATGCATCAGAGGCAGAGAGCAGAGGAAAGTGTGGCTGGCACAGAGACATCCCTGAGGTTGAGAACTCTTGGCCTTCAGGAATCAAAAAGCACCAGCAGTTGAGTAGAAGGGGAGCTGAGATGTTCCCAGGAAGAAAAAGGTGCTCCCCATTAGGCCAGTTCTACAAAGATGGTTTTGGGAAATTTCACCTCAACATCACAGATGTTACATCTCCCGGGAAAATCACTTAAGAAATAAAAATAATCACAGGGCCACGTGCTTTTGGTGGCAGTGAATGACCACAGTGTCCCCTCTGCCCTTTTAAACATTTCTCTCTCGTAGTGGGAGAACCAGAACCTTCAGGAGGAGCCTTGGGCAATGGGATGCTGTGATGGCAGAGGCATTGAGGAGACACAAAACTCTGCCATGAACTCTGTGGGTTGAGGATGTTCTGTTTGAGGCAAGAAATCTCTTAGACATCAGGATATCAGGATAGGGCACCAAAATTTGCAGACCTCGTGTGGAGCCAGCCCTGGCTGGGGAAAAACAAGACCAGTGAAGGCTCCTGAAGAAATGTGGGATCAACGAGGGTATGAAAGTAAAGAGGGTATAAAATGCCACTACAAGGCACTCTGGAGGCTGTTTGAGCACCAAGCCTGCTTTCCCTTCCCCTGCACACCCCGAGCTCTGCTTTCCCTCCTAACTTATTCATGATGTTCTGGCAGGCCTGCCAAGTTCACCCCAACACAGCTCATGCAAAAAACAAAAGCTGGGAGCATTACAAAGGGCATTTCCCCAGCATGGCAGAGGGAGGAGGGAGCTCATGGAGTTTTTCCAGGGAGTGGTGCAGCTCCAGAAGCTGCAAGGGGCAGGGAGGGAAGGTTGTGAACTTCTGGGAAGCCAGGACCTCCCACTGGGATGCAGAGTCAGCTCCAAGGAGCAGGGTTTGAGGCAGAGCCACTGCGGGGAGCTGTTTCCAATTGGGATTCAAAAAAACAGGGAAAGGGATCCTATAATCAAGCTGCAGCCCTTCCACCTCTTATCCCTTCTCACAGGCACTCTCAGGCTGAAAAAATATAAATTGGCTCTCAGCAGCTTCCATGGCAAAATAAAAAGTCAGTTTATTTTTGCTGGCTACTCTGGCCACTGTCTCCTGGTTATTGCCAGCACGTGGTCACAGTTTGCATCCTCCAGAGGAGCAGATATCCATGGAAGAGGCAGGAGGAGTGTGGTCACCTCCCTAACAGCACGGGGCTGGTGTTCTGGCTGGAAAGGAAACAGTCATGGAGACTTACTCATCCAGGCTTTGCTAATTCCCCACTTTTTTATGCTGCTGTCAACCCTGGGAGATGTCCCCTCATGTCAGCACTGCAAGGAGGAGATACAACAAATGTGATAATGCCAGATGCTGCTGATAAGGGAGGGAAAATGGGCAGGTAGAGCTGCTTGCTCCCCCCCAGGGAGAAGAAGTGAGATAAAACCACAGCTCAGAGCAGCCCAGTGCCTTCCCTGTGAGGATCCTGACTCCATCTAACAGAGATTCTCTCTTCCTACCATTCAGGAACGCTCAACACTGACTTTCAGGACCCCAGAAAGATCTCCCGCACCTTCCAGAGGGCACATCCCAAAGAGAGCCTGCTCCCGCACAGAAAGGGTGCTAATTTTTAATATTATTAACAATAAATGGGCGAACACAAAGCGCAGAGTTATAAAACCTTGAAGAACATTCCCTTCAGTCCTTCCTAAGATCATCCTGCAACATATAATTCAGGTTCTTGCTGCATTTCATTCCCTGCAGGCTCTGCCCTGAGGGGAAAATGAGGATGAAGACAGAGCCCTGTGGCCAAGGGCAGCGATGGGTCAGGGTCAGCACCTGACCCCGGGCTGAAATCCAGCCCTGCTGCAGGGCAGGGGAGCAGGTGATGGAAACCCAAGCTGGGCTCCAGCTGCCCGGCTGCTATAAATAACACCCTCATGGCTCTCAGGGAAAGCCAAGGCAGCAAACACAGCATGGCTCTGCAAGCAGGGCACCCCACACACGAGGGGCAGGGCAACTCAAGGCCCAGGCAAATCCAAAACCCTGTGAGATTCATCCCAGCTCTTGGGCAGGCTGGAGAGAATAATAATCCTTGGGTTTGGGGGGGAGATTTTTCAGGGAATCTCTGAAAGATGGGGCCTCTACTCAGCCCTTGTGAGACTTCAGCTGGACAACAACACACAGCTCTGGAGTTCTCAGCACAGGACGTGGACCTCTCAGAGAGGGTCCAGAGGAGACCAGGGAGATGCTCCAGGGGCTGGAGCCCCTCTGCTGTGTCCAGCCTGGAGAAGAGAAGGCTCCAGGAAGACCTCAGAGCCCCTTCCAGGGCCTAAAGGAAGCTTTTAGGAAAGAGGAAAAAATAACTTTTTACACAGGCAGGTGGGGAGGCCCTGGCACAGGTTGCCCAGAGGAGCTGGGGCTGCCCCTGGATCCCAGGAGCTGTTCAATGCCAGGCTGGGCACGGCTTGGAGCAGCCTGGGACAGTGGAAGGTGTCCCTGCCATGGCAGGGGTTGGAATTGGAAGATCTTTAAGGTCCCTTCCAACCTAGATCATTCTGTGATTCCATAATCCTAACCTGGCTCTATAAACTATTGAACTCCTTTGCATCCCCAGCCAAGGGAACGGATTCAGTATTTCCTGCCTTCGGCAAATTGCTGAGAAATCCAAGGAGGAAGGCACCTTCAAAACTCAAATTGTGTTTTTTTCCAGGCCACCCTCACATCCATCTGCTCACAGCAGCCACGGCAAACACTGACCCAGCTACAAACCAGGGAAGGGAGAGTGTGAATTTTGCAGCTTCCAGCTTCTCATGTGCCTCCTGCCTGGCCCATCCTGAACATGCCAGCAAGGCTCAGCATTGCTCCCATTTGAAATCAAGTCTCCCCACGTAATTTAAAAATACCCTGCTCTCATGCCAACAATAACTCTCTGCCACGCCACACTGGCTCTGTATTTATAGCCATGATTTCTCCATGCCACACCCCCCTGCACTGCCCCCGACAGCACCTCCAGCCCCATAAAAAGGCATTTTGTTATTTTAACCAGTGATGACCCTCATTTCTGCCCAGGAGTGAGTTCCAGCCCCAAAACCACACGTCCACATCAGCACTGAATTTCCCCACGCTCGCTCCTCCGGCGGCAATGACAAGGCAAAGCCTCCCGAGGGTAAACACAAAGCTACAACCACTTCCATTTGAGCCATAATTGAAAATCAATAGGATTGGTGGCTGGAATGTTCATGTGCTTAAAGCAGAGGTCTGGGAGTCAGGAGGAGTCAGCAGCAGGAGTGATTTCTCCTCCCAGCCATGACCATGAAGAGAGATATTTTTTAGTCCTCTCAGCTCGTGATCCAGCACCAGTAAAATGGAGATAATCCAGTGTTGGGTTGGAACGCACCAGAGCTTCAAAAGTGCTGAGGCAGAGAGGTGCTGGGACAGGCTCACAGAGGAGTTATTTTTAAATATATTGCACTGAGAGATGCCGAGCCTCCCTCTTTTTATTTTTCTAGGCCCATCAAAGAAAACTCTGCATCAGCAATCCCTGCTCCACCTGACTGATGCCAAGGAGCAGCAGTGCCAGGACACCCCAACTGAGCTCAGCATCCCAGTGCTGCCTTAGGTGGAATTGCAGATAAAATATCCTCATTTGGAATGGACCCACAAGGATCAGCCAGTCCTGTTCCTGGCCCCAAAAAGGACCACGCAAAATATCCCACCTTGTGCCTGAGAGCACTGCCCAAACATTCCTGGAGCTCTGGCAGCCTTGGGGCCCAAACATCCTCTGGATGAAGAATCTTTTTCTAATATCCAGCCCAAACCTTCCTGTCACAGAGGGAGCCCATCCTTGCTATCAAAATAATGGACTTTTTTACATTCCCTGACCTCTGGCACTTGGAGCCCCAGGAATGGCACTGCCTCTTTATGGGTATTGCCAGAGGCTCTGGAAAGAAGGGATTCATTTCACTAACAGGGTGAAAGACCATCATGGAGGTGAAGGGGAAGGAAAGTGTAATTACTGATTTATCCTAAGTCAGGATCTGTGACAAGAGGAGAGGATAAAGGTGCCACCAGCTACACTGTCTTTAAATCAATCAATCAACCAAAAATCAATCTGTTTCCCTCCTCAGCTGCAGAGAATTCCACCATGCACTGCTCCACATCACCCATCAAGGAGAACAGGGTTTTAACCAAACCAATGCTCCAGTGGGAGCAGAGCTATCCCAGATAGGAGAATTTGCTCCAGCATGACACATTGTCCCTCTGCCACGGTGTCCTGAGTTGTAAGATAAATGTGTGTTCTCTTTGCCATCTGTCAGAGCTGGGGCAGTTCTCTCTGTCCATGGGGCAGTTTCTTTATCTCTCCCACAGCCAATCCTCCCTCCAGGAGATCTCTGCTGTCCATGGCCACTGAGTGTCCCTGCAGGGCTGATCAAATTCCATCATCCCATGGGGAGATGCTCTGCCCAGGGCAGGAGCCAAGCATTCCTGCCTGGATCCAATCTGAGCCTGGCAGCAGCACAGCAGCCTTTGCCCCCTGCATTCCCAGAGGAGCAGCTTCCTGCTGCCCTGCATTGCCAGAGGGAGAGCAGGCCCATCTCCAGCAGCCCTGGAGCTGCAGAGGAAAACTCCAGCCTTGTGCAGGATCCCTGCTCCAGCAGAAGCACAGCTGGCCCTGCAGGAGGGCTGAGCCACCATGGAATGGCACTGCTGCCACCACCCTGACCCACAGGGCTCAGCTCCTGCTCTCACTCTGGCAGGGATTTGTTCTCTTTTTTTACTATTGCATTTGTATTTTTAATTTTCCTAGTAATGAACTGTTATTCCTATTTTCATATCTTTGGCCGAGAGCCCCTTAATTTCAAGATGATAATAATTCAGAGGGAGGGGAGTTTGAATTTTCCATTTCAGGGGAGGCTCCTGCCTTCCTCAGCAGACACCTGGCTTTCCAAACCAAGACACACAGGAACTGCTGTCCTGCTAGGAGCCCTTTCATAACTCATTTCAAAATATCTCATTTCTTTACTGTAGCCCAAGCAGCACAACTCCTGTGGCACTCAGGGTTTGTGCCTGAGCTGCTTCACATCTGTCCTTCAGCTCCCAAGCAGCTGCCCAGCTCCTGCCCAGGCCCAAACTTCTGCCAGCCAGGATCAGGAGCACAAACCTTGCAGCCTCGGTGGAAATCCTCCTTTTTTTCCCAGCACGGCTCGGAGGTGTCATTAGGAATCCAATCAATGTGACGTCACGGGTGTAATTGAATTATGTGTATGCTCAGCAGACCCTTTTCCACTTGGTATCCCCATTGGCTAATGTTGAATTATGATGGATCATACACAGGGATGTATGAAACATGCATGAATAACCCAAGCATGCATTTTTAATGATACGATCCTGATAACTTCGCCCTCCTAACAAAATCAAAATGAATTAAACACAAGTAGCTGTCAGTGGCATTAAAGGAAAAAAAATAGGAAAGAAACCCTCATCATTTAAATGGCAACACGAAATGTTCCCTGAATTGCAGGGTGACTGGGACCGTTTGTTGTAATGATTCCAATTAACATATCTATCTATATTTAAAGTTTCCAGGGCAAGAAGAAAGAGCAGCTTGGGTGATATTCTGGATAGGGAAAGAAAGGTGAGGATAATGGATGGCTGGGAGTGAATAGGGCTGAAATGAATGGGGTAATTCAGATGAATGGTCTGACAATGGCTGGATAATCCCCCAGAAGAGCACGTCCCCAGATGTAGGACAGAGCTTGCAGGCTTGTGACATTCATTAAAATAAAATAAGGGTGAAACCTGCAAACCCAACAGTCAGAAATGATCCAAGTCAGGACTCCGGGGGGCTGGCTTGAGACTCTGCAGTGGCTGAGTTAATGGGAACATCCCAGAGGAATGGTTTGGCTGCAGTGGCTTTGCTTTGGGGCCCAGGGGATTTCTTGAGGTCACTTCCATACCTGTATTCCCTGATTTACCTAATCAGGATCAAAGAAGAGGGAATCACTTGCAGGAATGCTCTGGCATCTTGGATTGGCATTCTGAATTATGACTGAGCTCTTCCAGCTCCAGTCAAGAGCTATCTTGCCCATCCCTGGACATGTCCAAGGCCAGGCTGGATGAGCCTTGGAGCACCTGGGATAGTGGGAAATGTCTTTGCAGGGGATTGGAACTGGATGATTTTAACATCCCTCCCAACCCAAACCACTCCATGATTCCATGGCAAGGAGGCAACTGGCCCCAGGTCTGTGTGTCTGCATCTGTCACAGCCATCCAGATAATCTTTTACCTTCCACCACAGCAATTTATCAATATCAATTACCTAACAAGCTCTCATGAGCACTGTGCCCTGGGTTATAGCTCCAACTACCTGGGGTAACACCGTTCTGATTTCCAAATCCCTGGAAAAAATGGGCAGCAGTTCTGCCAAAAAAAAAAAAAAAAAAAAAAAAAAAAAAAAAGAAAGAAAGAAGAAAAAAAATCCAATTTTTAAAGGTAAGTCCTTGGGGACTTCTGGACTTCTAAAGATTTTTGAGTCATAAAGAAGAAAAATTTGTTCCCACTCTGCAGATCAGAAGTTTCTGCATGTTCAGTGAAAATCAGACATTTCTGTCTCATTGCAGATTTAGGATAAAGCAGTGTCACAGACCTTGCTCCTAATTGCAGACTGGCTGGACACGGTGGCAGAGGATGGAGCTGCCAGAGATCCCAGGATGTGTCTCATAACAAGCTCATTAGCTCCAACATCAGCCCCCCTGTTCCTCAAAAACTGACCCAGGGCCCTCTCAGGATTTGTGCTGGAGCAGCAAATCTCCTGGAAATCTCCCGTGGAGGGGAAGTCAATACACTTCATAACAGATGAGTGTCCTTTGCAATGAATGAGGAGCTAAATAAATAAATGGGAGATCTTTATCTCCTCTGAGTGTGTGTCTGCCATGCCTTTCTTGCCTTTTAACAAGAATTTGGCACACCGAGCACCACCAGCACATCCTGAAGGTGTTGAGACCAAGGGTAAAACACAATTTAGGGCAGAAATAGGGTCAGGCAAAAACCCTCTTCCCTGAGTGCAGCAGAATAACCTATTAAGGAAACTCCTGTGATTAAGGGAATAATTTTGCTGTCAGCCCAGGGTCCTTGAGGTTTAATCCTGTTCTGTAGCTTGGTGCAAGCCCAGAGTTTCTGCTGTAATCTCCCCCACGAAGTCACCCCTGCAGCAAGTCAGGAGGGGAATTTTGTGACTCTCCTCTTAGGGACTGGAGTTATTTATATAGAAAATAGGCAGATATCTCCAAGATATATCCATAAACAATGCTTTGAAAGCCACTGACTGTACACACAAGGATATCCTGGCTAGGAGATGTGAACCACTCTCAAAATTAAATATCTGCCTCTTTTCCAGGTAAATCCACTTTAGCTCTGAGCCTGAATGGTTTTGCTCCCTTTGCTACTCTGAGACAGTTCCAGTCCCAGTTCCACACCTATCAGCAGAGCTGGGAGGATAAATACATTTATTGATTTGATCTGCTGGGCAGCCAAGTCCTACAGCTGGAGAATCAGAGTGGCAGCTTTAGCAGCATCCACAACACCCAACAGACATAACCACGGTTTGGCTGGAGCACCAAAACTTCCCTGCCCTTCAGAAAAACAGTAGAGAATTTTTTAGGGATCTGGTATTTATCAGGAGAGGAAGACTGGGAAAAGACACCTTGATTTCTAAGAATCCACACATTCTAAAATTCAGCATTTCTGTTGCAGCAAGGGCTCGGTGCCCAAAGTCACATCTGAGTTTTCCTGACCATGGCTTTTGAGTTTGTGTTTGAGTTTGAGAGTGGAAGCACCATCCCTTGAAGGGATCATTGGTGACCAGAGCTGGGAACTGCTTTTCACAGACAAATCATCACTTAAAAAGACTTACACTAAAAATCCTCAATTTTAGGTGGGTTTTTTCCCCTCTTTCTTCTTTACACTGCCTGCTCTGCTGTATGTAAATTCTAAATCATGGCATAATTTAGAGACAGGGCTTTTTTTTTTTTTTTTTTTCAGTTTAAAGAGAACCAGTGCATCTTTTATGAAGAAAAGCCTGAACAAAAAAAATCCTTCAGCTTTGTTAAATTTCAAAACTAAAATCACTTCATAAAAAGCTGCTCAGAGATGGCAGATCACTGGGAGATATTTAAATGCAGACAGCAGGATTTTAACTGTTCCAGGGAAACCTTCCTGTTGAGCAGAACGAGGGCCACAGGGTTAAAACACAGCCATCATAACCTTTATTGCTTCATTTTTGTGAAGAGATTAACCACAGGAGGACCCCAGATGTGCCACAGCTCTGGCAGCTGGAGCGAAATTCAATCCCCACATCAGAACCTAATTTATGACCAACCTGTTGGGAGGGGGCAAGGAAATCAGGGATACTCAGGGAGCTGGGGAAAGCCTTGTGTTGACAGAGCTCAGCCCAAGCCCTTGCACAAACACACATGGGAGGAGCCCCCACTCCCAACAGGGAATTTTTGCACGTGGAAGTTTCTGGAGCTGAAAGCAGCTGAACCCCAACACCCCCCAGCTTTGAACTCTGGCTTCAGCAGCCGGGGAAGCATCAGGATGAAATCAAAGGGTGGCTGTGCTCAGGACAGGCTCATTGCAAGTGACAGCCCATTCCCCTGAAGAACCCAGGGAGGAGCAGAGCAGGGATGGGGAGAGGGGAGTGATTTGCCCGAGGTCATGCTGCAATCAGCAACAGAGCCAGGAATAGATCAAGGCTTCCTGCTCTGCCATGATGTCACACTGGGGTTTTTCTGACCACCCCTCATGCTCTCCACATCACCCCCCAACACAAGCTGGCCTTTCCCATCCACTCCTTCTATGGAATTTGCTCCTCTCCACATTTACCCCTTTCAGGGTCTGCTCCAGTTACTTGTGCCCTTTTGATTGCAAGTTCCTGGGTGTCAGGAACTCCTGCAAGTGCAGTTATGCACCTGAAAGTATCTTGATTTCATCTTTGCATGCCTAAATATTTCCTCGCTTCTTGAACCCACCCCATCCTGCCAACTCCAGTCTCCAAATCACGTGGAAGTGCTTTGGGCATTCCAGAATATCCTCAAGTGTGCCATGCCACCCAAAGCATCCCATGATGCTGCTGCTAATGCCTTGAGAAGGCTGAGAACAGAGGCTGGGCAGAGTCACAGAATAAAGCAGGGATTTATTCCAAGGATCTCCTCCATGGATCCACCTTGGGCAGCACAAGAGCCCAGCCAGGGCTGCAGCCAAGAGGAACCCAAATGGTCCCAAAATGCACGAGCGCTCCCGGGGTCTCTCCCTTGGCTCAGCTCTGCTCCATTTGCACCTTGCAGTTCATTGTCCCGTTCCAGCTTTAGCCCAGGCACTCCCACCCTGCTTGTTTGTCTCTCTCCAGCCCACGCTGTTTGTGCTCCTGGCCTGAGCTTTGGCTCATTTGTCCTTGGTGCCCAGCTGGAGCAGGAATTGTTTTGTCTCCCTGCTCTGTGCAGAGAGCTCACCATCCCATAATATGAACCCAGCCCCACACACTGAAGCAGCACAGAATGTGAAAAATCGAAAAGCTAAACCCTGAGGCATCACCTGTGACTGTCAGACGTGTGATCCCAAGGAGACCCCAGCCTGCTCAGCCACTCCTCACCCCCTGAACTCGCTGGCAGTGCCCCTGCTCACTGCAGCTGCCATAAATCCTGCAGGCTTCCTCTCCCTTCTAAGCAAGACTAAAGGTTTTTCCCTCAGCTTTTAGCAGTTTAGGGAGAGTTTGTGATGACATCAAAAGGAATCCATGGATTAGGAGGTGCTGATGTGCCAGGTCTGTTCCAGCCACTTTTTCCCCCTAAACCACCTAAGCTGAAGTTGCAGCCCAGTGTCCCTGCTCTCGAGCAACCTCCTGTATATTCTTTGCCATCTCCAGGTGCCTGGCCCAGGTAAGAAACCCTGACCTTCACAGAAGAGGTTAAATTCCACCTGCAGTAGAATGAAGAAAACATGAAGGACCAAAAGAAATGGCCCCATCTGAACATGTTCCTTGGATTTCCAGCAGGAAAACCTTGCATAAAATAACCCTGCACTGAGCTTTTCTATTATCATAATGTTGGAGCACCTCACAACCACAAACTGTTGGTGAGACCCTCATCAAAGCAGAGAAACACCATTACTGTCACTTACAGCCAGGGAACAGAGAAATAAGGGATGTTCGCATCTGAACAAGTTGTCCTCAGCTCCCCTAAGCTCTAATGGAGAGAAAAAGAACCTTTTTGGATATCATTCACCTGCCCTGCTTAAGGCAGTTTCATTCTCTTGCAGAATGACAGGAGTTGTGTGCTCAAAGGTCTGATTTCTCTCCTTGGAGTGGGAAGGAAGTTGGCAGAACTTGCTGGGAATGGAGATTTCCCCATTTAATGAGCTGAAACCCCACTCTCCAAAAGCTAGGTCCATAAAAGTCAGCAGCAAAGCAGGATGTGAGTTCAGGATCCTTATATTTTAGTCTGATCAAACTGTAAATGGACATCAAAGATGAACAGAGCCAAAGGGTCACCCCAGGAGTAAAATATTGTGGGGGCTTGAAGGAAGCTCCTTATGGGTAAGGAACAGAGGGGATAGAGGAGGGAAAAGTGGAATATCCTAAAAAGCAAGTTAAAAGGACATTCAGGCAAGGTGATTAGTGGAAGAAAGGGGATAGATGACAGAGCAGCAGAGCTGGGGGTCACAGTGCTCATGAAACACTGCAGATGTGAGGATGATCCAGAAGGAGCGCACACTGTCTGTCCCAGTGAATATACACGGGAAAAACCTTGCTAAGACACCATCCTCAGTTCAGATATTGTAAAGGAGGGACTCAGTCCTGCCCCAAACATCATCTTCCCACCCTGCTCTTCATATTAATAACTGCAGGATAAACAGGGAGATCAGACAGCCAACCCTGAGATCATCAGAGATCACCCACAGAACATAACTGGGAGCAGATCCCACCACAGCCTGAAACCCTGAGAGGGAACTTTTGGGGAGTTCTGATTCCAAATTTTGCAGCTTATTTTTATTTAAAACATAAAACCAGAGAAGTAGATTTGGGAGCCAGGTGACAAGGCTGACCTGGAGGGAGGAACTGCAAAGGTGGCCACCAGCACCTTTCCATCAGGAAAACAACAGAAAGCAAGAGCTCATCTCTGCGAGCAATCAAAGAGCAGTTAATGAAATCACCTGCCACGGAGAATTGACAAAACATAGAAAATAAGTCACTGCAGAGTCTGCCAGAGCATCCCTGGCATGGACAAGGGGATATATTTAGTGCCAGTGATCTCATCTTTCCTAGCAGTGAGGAGAAGGGCAGCACTGCCATGGCAATGTCAGGCAGGGCTTGCAAAGGGAAGAGCCTGAGATTTCCTTAACAGGGAAGGAAGCAGCACAGAGGCTCCACCGCAGGGCAGGGGCTGCAAAACGAGTCCCTGAAAAATGAAAAATAACCCCACAGAATATCAATACTGGTGAACAAAAAATGGCAGGATGGGTTTAATAACTTCAGGGGTATTCAGCTCCTGTTGCCACGTCCCAGCCTGGGACTGCTCAGAGCTTTTCTGGAGGGGTTGAGCTCAGATCCCCCTTGTCAGGTACTCTGGCTCAAGCTAAAGATTAACCCTTTTTTAACAGAAGAGCATAAAACACCTCGGTGAACAGCCCTGCACCTGTACTTACACCCATTGTGCCGACAATTTGTTAAAGCAGAGCATTGGAATATTAATTACAACAGATCTTCCAATCTCCTGCCCTCCATCTCTGCTTTACAGCACTGCCAGTCCCCTAAGAAGAACCAGATTCCTCTGAAAACTGAGAGGTTGGCTTAAAAATCATGAGTTAACAATCAATGCTCAGCTTTAGCTTGCTATTATAGTAACTACCAGTGTCAGGATGTGTTTGGGACTGTATTTATGTTATATTTACCTGCATCCCTTCAGCCCCCTCCCCTCAAAACAAGAATATCCCAGTCACGTGCCCCAAAGCCAAAGCCACATTTCACATCTCTACATGAACAGATGTAATACACCAGGGCAGTCCTGCACTGCTCACCATCTTAAAATATATTCTTTTCCTGCTCTATTATGATAATTTATTTCACTACTGGGGCTCCCAGGTGAGTTCAATCCTCCAGCTTCCAAGCAGACAAAAATGCTAACCCGGCAGAAGAAGTTTAACAAAGAGACTAAAGGCAGCAGCCTCATAAGATCTCCCACCTCTCCACATATTGCAGACTAAGACAGACGTGCTAGGAAAACAGAGACATACAAATTTGCAAACATTTTCTTTCTTTTTTTTTTCCCCCCCCTCTCTCTATTTTAATAGAAAATTTAGCTAAAAATTCAGAATTTAGGTGGGATTTGGGGAATTAATTTACATCATCGCAGGGGGAGAAGGGGCTTGAAAGCATCAAAAGATTTTGACTTTCCCATGTCACGGTAGAAATATCTGTGAGAAGAGAACTAATTAAATAAAAATAAAAAAGAAAGGAGGGAAAGGGAGGGGAGGAGGTCAAATAACCATAAGTGGTTGTTTCATAGGCCATACAACTTTCACAGCTTGTTTGTTGTACTGAAAGAGAGAGGAGGGAGAAGCAATCAGTTTTGATTTGGCACGGGGCTGCGTTTGGGTTGGGTTTATTTATTTCTTGTAAAATGTTGCTCCTTTCCATAAGAAAACAACAAAATGAGTTTATTCTCATTGTAAGAGACACTCCAGCCTGACAGGATGCCAGGGTCCCATCTCTTCCCAGAACACAGGTGCCGTCTGAAGGGCAGGAGGAGTGTCCTTGTCACTCAGGTTCTCTCTCTGTCCTCAACACCTTCCCTTAGACCCCGAGGAGATCAATCAGTGGCACGGGAAACCCAAGGAAAACCCACAGAAATTTGTGAGCAGTAGGGGGGGGAAACATCAAAGTGCCTGTGGTGTGTGAAACCACATCCAGCCCAGCAGGTATCACAAGCCATAAACTCCCCCTGGTAACCCAGCCCTGATGAGCCACATGACAAACACAGGGAGATTTGCACAGTGCCAGTGGTGGTGTTTAATTAGATTTCATCAGGAGGGGTCCTGAAAAATTCATATGATGAGGTCTCTGCCAGTCTCAGTGATAACCTTTTTCCTCTGACATCACTGGAATTTATTGCCAGCTTCAGTTTAAAAAAAAATAAATAATAAAATTACAAGAAATCAGGAGGATGACTTCAGAGCTCATCCGTGAGGATCTCAGCAGGGTGGGGTGCCAGCACAGCTGGCAGGAGAAGCAGAGGTTTGCACTGCCAGGGTGCCACAGTGTGGAATTTGCTGGGTCCCCAGGATGAAGGGAGGAAATGATGAATCTGATTCCACGTTCTTAGAAGGCTAATTTATTATGATATTATATTAAAGAATGCTATACTAAACTACACTAAAGAATACAGAAAGGATACAGACAGAAGGCTGAAAGATAATAATGAAAACTTGCAACTCTTTCCAGAGTCCCAACACAGCCTGTGATTGGTCTTTAAGTTGAAACAATTCCCATGAAACAATCACCTGTTGGATAAACAATCTCCAACCACATTCCAAAGCAGCAAAACACAGGAGAAGCAATCAGATAATATTGTTTTCCTTTTTCTCTGAGGCTTTTCAGCTTCCCAGGAGAAGAACCCCAGGCAAAGAGGATTTTTCAGAAAACGTGACAGTGACACCACAGATGGAGTGTGCTGGGGTCCTCTGCCAATGCACCACATCAGCTGCAGGAACAACCCTCAGCCAAGCTTCCCAAAGGCACCAGAACCCCCCAGGAGATGCTGCTTTGTTCTCCAGAGTGACCCAGCCCTGTGAATCACCAGCAGAACACGCTCAGCACGACGGAGTGTAACCAGAGCTGAAACCCACAGAGGACTTGCTCCCAACTTTCCTCTCCAGACTTGGCTTCTCTTGGCACCCCCTGGGGTCCCAAACCATCTCTCTTTAGAGCCTTGGAGTGTTCCACTGGATTCCAGCACAGCCTTCCAGGCTGGCTGCTCCAAGGGGGATCCCAGCTTGGTGTCTACTGGGTGAACAGCTCTTAGGGGTGATGTTCCATGGGATTAAGGGGAGTCTCCACAAACACAGTCCTGCCATGTCTAGTCAAATATGGACACCAACCCAGCTGCAAACCTTTTTTTTGGGGGGAGGATTTTAAATTCAAATATCTCGCCAGCTCTCTGTAAATCAATGCCTCTTTTAGTTTAGAGGAGGAAAGACCATCCTTGGTGCCATTGTGACATTGGCCAGGATGAAGAAATCTGAGAAATTAGAGTCAAATAATGAGAAAAAGTCATTGACATCAACCTAGATTTGACACCACTATGTCACAGTCAGGTCTATAGGTTTAGCTGCTGCTGCCACAGCCAGGAAGATTCTTTTGGGTCACTCTGGTCACAGCATCCCAGGGGGACTTGGCAAATCTCATCTTTGATGAACTGCCCTGGTCTAGCCTTCAGTCCATATTTCTACACCCTTCACCCGGCAATCAAAGCCTTCCTAATTCCAAAAAGGGCCGGGAACCTGCAGCTCTTCCATATGGTTTCATTTAGGAGAGGTGAAAGGCCACCAACAGGGTTTGGGAGGTTAAAGGAAAAAAAAAAAAACCAAAACAAAAAAAAAAACCAAAAACAAACCAAAGCAAAACAAAAAGACAAGTGTCAGAACAATCAGGAACAGATCCCTGCGTCCCACACAGCAACACACATCTTCACTCCCACAGACCAGATGGGCTGGGGCCTCCAAAAACCAGCACAACACACCAGTCCAACAACTAGCAATCCAGCAAGGCTTGCCTCCAGAAACCAGCACAACTCCTCTCACACCAGTCCAAACACCAGCAATCCAGCAAAGCTGAGCTCTCTCCACAGAATGGGCCATGACAGAGCCAAAGAGTCATCAAACCAAAATGAAAGAAGCACGAGGGGAAGGGTTCAAGTTGGGAAGGAGCAAGGGGGATTTTATTTTATTCCTGTTTTTATTTCTCAAGCCCCACCAGCAGCATTCACAACTCCTGGATGTGCTGGTGGCACTGAGGTTCCCTCACAGGGGTTCACAATCCCTGCACTGATCAGGACATCAGGTGTGTGCAGGGGAGATGTGGAGAGAGATCCTCAACCCATCCCCAGCCCAACGCTGCCTATCCTAACAAAGAGAGGCACATTCCTTTTTGCCTTTTAATTAAAGCTGGCTTGCAAATCAAACCTCTGGTTCCTACACTTCGTTGTCATTTAAGGGAAAAGCTCTTTTTTCCAAGGCTCCCTCCTGCAAGCTGTGGTCCCTTCTCCAGCTCCAACACTACTAATTACACTGCTTTTGTTTGCTATGAACTCGCCCTGCCTTTGCCAGGCCAGGAGCTGGACTCCGATCACCACCACAAATGCCTAATTATGGGTCACAAACCAAACAAAGCCTCCCCCGGCTTGAACATCAGCAGAATGGAGGAGAAAATTACTGTTAAATGCACATTCCCCTGTGTTTCCTCCGGGGTATCCCACAGCTGCTCTCAAATTAGAGGGTTCCTAGAGGTGGGTTGGGTGAGCTGCTTAAGGCAAATTGTTTTCATAGTGCAATAGTCAGAGAACAAAACCTGCAAGGCACGTGTTTACTTAGGAGATATTTTTGCATTCATACACATATTTGCACTGAATACATTTCAGAATTATACATCTGTGGCTATTCTGTTTTCAGCCCCTCCAGCCCTGCTCTGCTGCCTGCACAGCAGTGATTTCCAGCACCTGGGAGAAGAGCTAAAGGTGTCAGCCCAGACTGCAGCAACTACCTGCAGGAAACAGCTCAGCTGAGACTCAACCAAGCAGAGTCAACGTGAAGAGTGGGGACACAAAATTTCTGTGCAAAACATTCCCCACAGGCACGATGGGATCCTGTAAAGAGCCTCAGAGAACCACAGAGTATCCTCAGCTGGAATGGACCCACAAGGATCATTCAGTCCAGCTCCTGGCCCTGCTCAAAACACCCTAAAATCTCTAAAATCCCACCCTATATATCCCTGAGAGCATTGTCCAAATGCTCCTGGAGCTCTGGGAGCCTTGGGAATGTGACTATTCCCTGGGGAGCCTGTTTGGTTCCCCACCACCCTCTGGGGGAAGAACTTTTCCTTGATCTCCAGCCTAAACCTTCCCTGACACAGCTCCAGATGTTCCTCTGGGTCCTGTCCCTGGCCACAGAAAGAGGAGGTATGTCTTTGCCCCTCAGGAGGAAGCTGCAGACTGCAATGAGGTCTCCCTCAGACTCCTCCTCTCCATGCTGAGCAAACCAATGACCTCAGACACTCCTCAAATGTCTTTTTACCCATCTTCATTGCCCTCATTCGGACACTAATGGCTCTATAATCATCTTTCTTATAATGTGGCATCAAAAACGGCACAGAGGACCCTGACTGAGAGCAAGGCAGGACAACCCCCTCCCTCAACCACCCGGCAAAGCTGTGCCTGATGCTCTCCAGGTTGTGGTTGGTCCATATTTAACTTGCCATTGAGCAGGAGGTGAGGGGCTGGGAACACAAACCCTGAGAGGAGCCCTGAGGGAGCTGGGGGTGCTCAGCCTGCAGAAAAGGAGACTCGGGGCTGCCCTCATCGCTCTCCCAGCTCCTGAAAGGTGCCTGTGCTCAGCTGGGCTGGGCTCTGGCTCCAGGCAGCACTGACACAGCCAGAGCACACAGCCTCGAGCTGGGCCAAGGCAAACTCAGGCTGGAGAGCAGGAAAAAGCTTTTCCAGAAAGGGGAGAAAGCTCTGGGATGGCTGCCCGGGGAGGTGCTGCAGCCACCATCCCTGGCTGTGTCACCAAAGCCTGGATGTGGCACTGGGTGCCAGGGTCTGGCTGAGCTGGACTTGATGGCCTTGAAGGTCTCTCCCAGCCTGGTCATTCTGTGAAATTCTGTGAATTCTGTGAAACTGAACCTGGATCTCACTGCCAAGGTTCACATCCCCAACAGTGCCCAGCTCCTCTCTTAAGGACAGGAGCTGTCAGACTGTGCTGTCTGCATTCCCCCCATCAGACATCTGGGCAGAGGGAGAGGGAGGAGCTGATTTTGGGCACAGATACAGCAGCAGGGTGGTGAGGGGAACGGTGAAAAGAAGAGATGGATGCACAGCACCTTATCAGGGACTCGCTCTCCTTTCAACTGGCTCCCTGATAACATATGGAGCTTAATCAAATATGCAAATGATGTCCTATCTAGAGACAAGGGAAACAGAGAAATAAACCCAGAGACCATGCATGAAAACAAGCCGATAAAATAAGGGAGTGGGGAGAAGGTTTCCTCTTTTTGATAAAATTATTTCAAAAAATTAAATTAAAGCAAAACTAATTAGGAGAACCGCACTTAAGCCGGCTTCCCTTAAGAAGGGTCAGCAGGCAAGAGGCATTCAAATCAAAGGCAGATGCAGGAGGCACTTCAAGGGCTCCCTGAAAAGTCATTATCCCAGTCAAAAAGGAAGGGGCTAGAGAGGAGGAAGGCATCACAAGAGCCTTGTTGGCTGGGCATCCATCCGGGAATTCACTGGAGTGTATGGAGAGCTCAACAGCCTCTCTGTCACCCTGGAGAGCAGAAGGAGCAGGTGAAGAGCAAAGCTGGTCACCTGATGTCCCAGCCACAGCATTTCCCTGAGAAGAAAGGGACAGAGAGAAGCAAATGGACCAGAGGGACATGGGGATGAATTTGCTTTTCCTTGTATCCCACCCCTGCACAATTTCTATCAGATGTGCTGCCGTGCCAGGCTCTGCAGCCTGACACCCCACAGAGCTGCTGACACCATGCAGAGCATCACCTGCCACCACCACAGGGCAGGTGACACAGCCAGCACAGCCAGCTGTCCCCCGGGAGGCTGCAGGACCCACGGATTCCAGCAAGGAACAGGCAGCAGGACATTGTTACCTGTCTCCCTTTGTTTGGTTTTGTCACTAACATCCTCCTGCCTGCTCAACGCATATCCTCAGCCCTCTGTGGGGAAACCCAGCTCTGCAAAGCTGTCAAACACAAGCTGCATTTCTAGGAAGGGTTTGAAGAGGTGAAGGTACAGCCTGCTGCCTTCCCTGCTGCAGTGGGCTCACTGGAGCCTGCTCTTTCTCCTGGAGCTGGGAGTAAAAACACACAGTGCAGAACTGCTGGTATAGAATTTGGAGGGATTAGACAGTTATTTGCAAATCTCACTGCATGATCACAAGATTCCATCTCTGACAAGACTCTGAGTCACAGCTAAACCAGAGTATCCAAAAAAAAAAAGAGCAGCACTCAACACATGTAGGAAAAGCACCCAGCAAAAGCACAGCTCAGCCAAACCCTGCACACCAGCACAGAGATTGCTGAGTAGTCAGAAAGCAGAGAGGGGTACTGGAAGGAGAGAGATGGAAAATTAATTGCTCTCTGCCAAAAAGCAGGCTCCAGCTCTTCCCAGGAACAGCAGCCTTCATGTCACAGGGAGAAAAAAAAAAAAAAGGAGTTTTCCTACTGCAGTTAGACACTGCAACAAGCTGCAGTGTGAGACGTGGACAAGTTGTAGCTGGAAATCCCAGAGCAATGGAAATGAGGGATGTGAGAGGCAAAGCAGCCACCTGCAGTGATGGAACCCTCGGTGGGTGTTTCAAACAAGTGCTGGCTGCACCAGTTCAGAGCCTGGGCAGAGCCTCTGTGGCGTGGGTTTAGGGCAGGGGATGGATCACAGGGTAACCCAAGCTGAAGGGACCTCACAGGGTCTCTAACCCAACCTCCTGCTCAAAGCAGGTTCTGCTAGGAGATCAGACCAGGTTGTTCTGTCCCTTCTGGCCTTCAAAGTCTCCAAGAACGGGAACTGCTTCTTCAAGGTCCTCATGGACAAAAAGCTTTTCCTTGTATCCAGTTGGAATTTTTTCATGCCAACTCATGCCTGCTGTTCCACATCCTCTCCTCACTCACCAATAACCACCTGTTTCCAGCTCCTCAATAACCACCCTGTTGGCATGGCAATGCTGTAACCTGGTCCCTCCACATTTTCTCATCCCATCCTGAATAAGCTCATTTCTCTCATCCTCTCCTCTCAGGGCAGGTTCTCCAGCTCCCAGCCAAACACTTGACCCTTTCCTGAACTTGTCCTGGTTGTCAACAAAGCTTTTGGTCTGAGTAGCCCAAAACTGGGTGCAGTATTTGGATGTGGCCTGGCAATTGAGCCAAGGTGATCACCTTTCCTCCATCTACTGGCAGCACCCCTATTTGCATACCCTGCATCTTTGATTTCACCCATGGGAACAGAGTCCATTCATGTTTAGGTGATGTTTGAGGACTTTATGATCACTGGACAATGATTATTACATGACCCAGGAGAAACTGTGCCACTGCCCAATGTCCACATTGATTCCACCCCCCCTTTCACCCAACACGAGTGCCATGGGCCGAGTTCACCACAGCTATCAAAACCACAACTTGGAGTGCTTCAGCCAGAAAAATTAACTAAGTTCCAGGTTTCTAAGCTTGCAACAACCTCTCAAAGAGGGGCTGCACATCAAGGTAGAGCACAGACAAGTGCAAACATCAAGTTCTGACAGGAACCAGCACTGCTCCATCACAAGTCAGTGAAGCACCCGGACTCCCGCTGGCTCCGGAAGCTGTGAGGAGAGCCCTGGGTGAACCAGCCCCTCTTGCAGAAACCATCTTCCCAGCAGGAGCCAGAGCCTCTCCAGTGTGTTTTCAGAGCAGTCAAGTCCACCTGCCAAACAGCTGGGGGAAAAAAATAAAATTCAAAAGATCCCCAAGTCTTTAAAGGCAGCAGAGGGAAGGAGAAGGGAGCTGAGTTTCCCTGCTGGCATTCACACAGAGCTGTCAGCTGCAGAATTCCCTCCGGGGAGTATCAAAACTGAGCAGGGCTTCTTGTTTTGTGTGTATTCAGAAACCCCCTGGCCTGGAGGAGCAGTGGGGATCTCTGGCTGTGCCTGCAGCTACCACCAGACTGGCCTTCCAAGCGTGGCAATCCCAGAGCTGCCACCTCCTTGGATGGGAGGTAAATCCCAACACCCTGGCTGGAACTGGGCCATCAATTCCATGGCCAGGGACACCTTCCACTCCACCAGGTTGCTCCAAGCCCCATCCAACCTGGCCTTGATGGCTTCCATTCACAACTTAGCACTTCCCCAACACCACTGTGAGAGGGGCCAAAATGAGAACTGCAAATCCCAGCTCTCTGATTTTAAATTCACCCTGTGGTGCTTCGTCTCTGGATCCAGGGAAAGCAGGGTCCCAAGGGCTCAGGGTTATCCAGAGGATGGATAACCATGGAAGTGGGAAATAGTGAGGATGTTCTCCTAAAAAGAGTTGATACCTGGTGGGAATTGCTGGCCAGATTTCAGAGCTGTTGGATCCAAATGAAAACCTTCACCCCACATGACATTCCACATCTAAAAACCCTTCAAAGACCACAAACTGATTGGATCTGATGAAAAATTAAATACAGCCCACAGAGTGAAAGTGTTGGGTTTTTAAGCTCAAGTTCTCTCTCTGCGAGGAGTTCAGCATGGAAACGGCTTTGAGTGAAATATTTGGATGGAATAAAAAGAAACCAAACAATTTCTTACAGGGAAGTTTCAAATAAAGGAAAATTTCTACTACTCCATTATCAAATAAACATTTCAAAATAGACCAGATTCCTTTTTTTTTTTTTTTTTTTTTTTTGAGAAATGCAATTCCTGGGGCTGCTCCCAGGCTGACATTTTTGTAAGCTCAACTCTCCCTTTACCCCTGCACCTCCACACAGAATTCATGCAGGTAAATTGTATTTCTTTGACTGGAAATTATCTGTACAGAAGCAGTGACCCATAAATTAAATGCCTGGGGAAGGAATACAAGAAATATGGAATACTGCTACACTCCCTTTGTGATGCCAGGTATTAGTGGCACCAGGAAAAAAATCCAAGCCAAGCCCGTGTGTACATCCCTGCTTTTCTCCTGCCACTGAAGAGCTGGGTGTGAATGAGAGAGTGAGCACAGAAAAAATAAAAAGCCAGGGAATTTTGGCACCTGGCTGTTTTACAGCAAAGTGGTTTGTAGGGAGAACATCCCCAGGAATAGCTCCTATGCTGTTTGCAGGGAGGCAAACCAGACATTTGTTAAACTCAAGTTTCTTTTTGCATCTCCTGAAAGAAATCACTAAAAACTCCCAGGGTTGCCAACTGCACCTCAGCCACAGGTTTTGCCTGAAGCTTTCCCCTGGGTGCAGAGGGGTTTGCAGCCAAGGAAGCCCATCAGGATCCCTGGATTGCACTAAACTGTGGGAACACTCACCACCAAAGTGGTACAGACACATGGGACAGCCAGCACAGGAGGAAATCAGACACTGGCTTCTAACCAAAGCGCAGCAAGATTAAACATTTCTCATTAAACAATGCCACCAGTGGTCAGGAGCTGGTTTTCCATCCCACCTGATCTGTTGAGTCAAGCTGTTTGAGGTGATCACACACTTCACAGCACTTAATACATTCATTTTCTACAGCACTCTTTGAGCAAGGAAAACATTCCCTGCCATTTGCAGGAGAGGAAATGAGATATGGAGACACACCAGAAGGTCCTGGCAGAGCAAAGGACTGAACTTCTCCTCCCTGGACCACCCTTCTCGATCCTGTAGAAGCCACCAAACCCCCAACAAACCTTTAATGCAAGGACAGTGGTTTCTATGTGTTAGATATGGACAGGGAGAATTTTTCCTTTTCTGTGGCTCTTCATTTTTATCCTATTTATTTCTTCATTCTGCAGGGCCAGGCTGTGCCCTGGACAAGGCAGCAGAATTGGAGGGAATATTTCTCCAGCACATTATTCTGTGCCTTCCTGATGGACTGCACAGGGAGCTTTGGGAATGAGCAGGGGTTGCAAAATGTATTTTGCCTGGGGCAGTGAAATAGCTGGGGCCAAGCGTGTCATTCGGTTTCACTCACACTTTCCCTACCCTATCTCTATCTTGGTTTTTCCTTTTCTTTCTCTCTTTGTTGTCTTGGTTACATGGGCAGATTCCTGATACTCTGCTAGTATTCATTTTAATGATATGTTCCTGTAAAGCACAATATTTTCCTTCAGTTGTGTGTGCCACTGGATAAATTCCTTTGACACATGTGACATTTGTATATCAACTAACAGATATTGCTTTACGACTGTGGGTATTTTGCAGAGCATTCATGGATCACATAAATCAAAATCTGATACACAGTCTGCCACTTCCATACATAAAAAAAAAAAACCCACACAGGGAGGAAAATACTGAAACTGCAGGAAAAAAAAAAAAGCAGCAAAGTTTCTCCAAAACCATCTTGTAATGACTTGCAGCGAGTCTTCCAAGCACAGAATAAATCCTGCTATCTTGGGGATCATCTCAGAACTCCTCTTTCATGCCATCCAAAATATTCCACTGCAGCTTGACCGAGGAGCTGCACTGCACCAGGAGAAGCAGCAGAGTGTGACACGCCTGGTAGGACCCAACAGCACACACAAAAAAAAAAAAAAAAAGAAAAAAAAGAAAAAGAAATCCCAGCTCCTGGGATTTGTCCAGGAGTTTCATCTAATCCTACAAGGCTTACTCCAATTTACCAGTGTTTTTGAACAGAAAACAAACTTTGTGCTAAAATAGTGGATTATGCTGGAGCTGCAATCCCAATGCAGCATTTTCCTGGCAGCACCTGATTGATGAGCCGAGGTGGAAAACAAAGCATCCAAAGGCCCATGGCAGGGGTCAAGGAGCATCAAGGGAAAGTCCTGAGTGCCAGACCACCCAGAGGAGGTGACAGGTTGCTGTCCCAGGGTCAGGCACTCCCAGGAGCACTGGAGGGGGACAATGTGAGGAGCAGAGTCAGGGATTGCAGAAGACACAGCAAGGATTGGGCTGGACCTAAGGGTTTCCAGGAGTCTGGATCACCTGGTCCAAAACAATCACACGTGGTTAGGAGAGTCTCATTTTGCTTTGCGTTCTGCCTCTTTGGGGGAAATTCATTCACCTGAGCAAATCAATCTCAGCCCAAGGCTCCAGCCTTGCTCCAACTCACCCAAAGTGAGGACTACCACAAGTAGAATATTCAGCACGTTAGGAAAAAAAGCTTCATTTTATTCCCTTTCTCAAGTTACATCAGCCACTTCTGCTCTCCTCTCCTCATTCTTTACCCTATAAGGCTGTCCCTGCTCCCTACCACACTCCATAAAGCACAGAAAGCTTTCTCTCCTACTTTCCCCTATTAAAAAGGAATCAGATCTTGGATTCTGCAGTGCGACCTGCAAAGGCAAAGACAGAACTGTGGCTGAGTTTTCTTTTCCTGAAGCCAAAAAAAACCCCAACCAAAAGCTTGTGAGTGCAGGGAGAGCAGTCATTAAGAGTTTAGGTCTTTTTGATATTTACCATTCAGATCTCGGCTACCCCATTTCCCTCCCTCCAAGAGACTGACTGGAGAACTGAACAGTTTATTATGATATCACACATGACAGGGAAGCAAAAGCTAATTAGCCAGGGGAGGAGATTATTTTTATTATGACCATTTTTAAAACAATTTGGCTCCTTTTTCACATGCCTGAATATATATTAAAAAAAACAACAAAAAACTACCATATTTTTCTTTTCAAAAGCATGAGCAACCTTTCCTCTGCTTTGAGCAAAGCCAGAGACATTTGCCAGTGGGCAGGATCCCATTCCTCCCTCAGCACGGGGGAAATGCCATCTGAATTTACAGCCCAAATTTCCTTTTCAAGTGAAGAAACAGGTAGAGGAACAAAACCAGAGATTCCAGACTATCCCTAAGCACCCATGAACAAACAATTCCCTTCACTCCCCGCAAGCCACAGTTGATCACCTTTTTACAGCACTTTATTTGCCCCAACTTGGAAGTCTTTACTTGCAAAAGGGATTTAAAGAGGAAACAACATCCTAAAACATTGCCAGGCTCTGCCCAACCTCCCTTCCCAGCTTCTCCCCCATCTCTACCACCATGGCCAAGCCACCATCTCCTTGCACAGGCAACATCTTACAACACTCCTGGGCTGAACATCCAGACCAACATTGTCAGACTGGCACAGAGAGGCTGAAACAGAGCCAGTGCCCATCATTAGCCCACTTCCAACAACTCTTCTTTCCTTGGGAATGCCACAGGTAGAAGATTCCCCCTCCCCAGCCCCTCTGAGGGTTTCACAAGGCAAACCCCAGCCATGCAACGGGCACATTTCCAGTGAGAATTCCCAGAGAGGAACACAAACACACTCTTGATTCTGTTTGTGTGGCATCAGCCATGAACATAAAGCTCATTAAGGCTCAGGACACAGCTTTCCTTTGAAGCAAACCCTCTTCCTTCAGCACAAACCCCCAGCCTGACGTCAACGGGGCGGCCGCTGATCCCGTGCTGGGCTCGTGGTGAAATCACAGCCAGGTCACACTGCTCTGAGGAAAGCTCTCCAGAGCATGAATCCTGTTTCCCAAACTTCAGCCCCAGTCAGTTTTTCTCCAGCATGCACAGACACCCTGTGATCAATGACTCAATTAGAGATGGTCTGAACACCAAGAATTCTGTTGGATGCAAATTACATCATGTCCATCTGCGACTGGGGCTGTGGTTTGACTTCTGAAGCATTAATTTCCTCATGAATAACCATTTGGAAGGAGGATTTCATCCTTTCTCAGATCATCTTTATCCCTTGAGGGTGAAACACTGTTTTTTTGCCAACTAAACCATTTTTTATCCTCAAAATAGGAGCACCTTAGGACAAGGACCGTGCTCGCGCTCCATGCAACGCTTAAATCACCACAAAAACATGAAAATCTGAGTTAGAGGACCACGTAGGTCTTACCTTCTTGAGCTTCCCACTCTTGGTGCCCACAAAAGCCAGGGAGTGGTTCTTGTAGACGTAGGCAATCACCGAGGTCATCCTGTCCCCATCCTCGGTGAAAATGGGGAGCCCTCGCACCATGGATGATACTCCCAAGGGGGCATTCATATCCAGGCCACAGAAATTGTCATCAATTGTTAACAGCTGCAAAGGAAGAAAGAAAAAGAGGGTAAACAGCTGAAGTCACCAGTTTTTTAGCCATTTGGGAAGTATCCATCCGTTGCACAACGTGCCTGTAATTTACGCAGGCTGACAAAAATCAAGGAGGGCTGGAGAAAGAGGTGGAAAAAAGAAAAAAAAAACCCCTCTCTGAAGTTACACAATGAGTTACAGCCAGAAGCAGAACTGGAAAGTTGGTTCTCTTGAATGACAGCCCAGCAGGATACATTACATTAAGCCTTTTTCCTACTGCTGTACCAGTCAGTTTTACCAGTCAAGACTCACCAATCGAGTGAAAGTCTGCTGAAAATGTCTTAAACATAGCTAAGTTCTGTCAAAAAAAAAAAGGGCAAAAAGCAAACCATTCCCAAAGAGCCAGAGTAAGAACCACTGAACTAAACCTGCACAGGCAAATAAAATAGACCCTGACCTGTCCTCTGGACCCAGGATCCAGCACTAAGGATCACATCTATGAAGCCTAAATAACCACCCTCCCCCTCTCCTAATTCTAAACTCAGTGAAGTTGCTTATGTTACATCTTGGAAATGATCATCCTCCAAGGAGTGTCCAAGCATTGTCTGAGCAAGAGATGGTCAGACGGTCAGCCCAGGCCCAAATCTGCAGAAGGTATTTAAGTTCAGGTAAATTCTTGGTAAGAATTAAATACCATGAACTGAAAGCCCTTTCCAGTGCCTCAGGGGGCTCCAAGAGAGCTGGAGCAGAATTTGGGACAAGGGGTGGAGGGACAGGACAAGAGGCAATTGCTTCAAACTGCCGGACAGCAGCGTTAGATGGGGAGAAATTGTTGGCTGTGAGGGTGGGGAGGTCCTAGCACACATGGTCCAGAGCAGCTGCGGCTGCCCCTGGATCCCTGGAAAGTGCCCAGGACCAGGTTGGATGGGGCTTGGAACAAGCTGGGACAGTGGAAAGGGTCCCTGCCCATGGCAGGGGGTGGGACTGGATGGTGTGAAGAAAAAACCCTGTTAAAAGCCAGCGTCCATGAAGGAGACAGAGGAGTTCTGCAATTTTATTTGAATAAATGGAGAGAGAGCCCACTGGGGCATACCCCTGTGGGGTTCTTCTCTTCAGATTTCAGAGGATACAGCCTCCTTTTATCCGAAACTCACCCTCTTCCTTTCCCCATTACCAGGAAGGTGCAGCCTTCCCGGACTACCCACCACATATCCCCCCTTGAACCTATCATTTCCCCCAAAGCTCAGCACTTCTGGCTGTCTGCCTTCAGGGGATCCACCAGAAGTGCCACAGACTTTACCCGGAGCCATTTGTCCAACCCTAAAGTTCAGGAGTTCAAACCCTAGTAGAAATTCCTGTGTTTTGTGGTCGGCAGAGACCCTGAGGCCAATTTCAAAGACATTAACATCCATTCCTCCTAAAGACCCCTCACCCATCTAGTTGTAAGGACATTAGCACCCATCTTTCCTTCCTTTAAGGTGCCTTCCAACCCAAACCATTCTGTTATTTTCTGTCTTACTCTGATGCTGTAATTCACTGAAGTTCTTTGGAGAGGAGGGAAGCTTCACCAAGCTACCACGGGGGCTTTCCAGCTTTTTTTTTTTGTTTGTTTGTTTGTTTTTGAGATATCCATGAACTCCCAACAACCAGAGAAAAACCCCTATCCATTAATACCCGCTGCCTGAGCTCTGTCACCCACTGCATTTGAACTCAGCAGCATTTTCACCACATAGATGCTGCACTGGGATCCCTTCACTTAAATTAATGTCATGTCCAGATGTCCCTAAGGGTGTTTCCTTGGGCTTCAGGGAGTTCCAGAAACACAGCAGGAACATGGCACAGGCAGCTCCTCTACCTTCAGGCACCACCGAGGCAGGTGAAGCTAATACAGGTCACAGATCTCCACAGAATAAATCAAATAAAACTCCAAATATCCCAACACACAACTGCCAGAGCAGTTGGGCTTTATTAACTTCTCTGGGGCTACTCACAGATTTCAAGTTAAGCATCCACTTAAAATGTTTTGCTAAGGCCTAGAGAAGCAATAATGAAGTGTACAGGAAGGTTGCCTAGTTCGATAGATTAGAACTAAAGAACCATAACAATTTTCTTTGAACTCACATCTTCCTGGAAACACAGCTAAAAAATAGTGATGGTCCCTGCTTGAGTTCACGAGCAGTAAAAGCCTGATAGTTGATTCATTTTATCCTCACCCAGCAATTACGGGCAATAATTACAGATGGTTTTGCTGAATAGAAGAATAATTCGTCCTAAATGTGTTTATAAATACATAAAACCTAGGAGGAATTCAAAGAGCCATTAGGAGGGATCAGCTAGCCTGAGCTCTGGCCTGCAGGAGTCATTAGTGTTTGTGGACTGCCCTTTTTTAGCAGAGCTAAAAGAGCAATTAGGGAGCAGATCAGCAGCCTCCAGCAGCAGCAGGCAGGATGCTGCTAGACCAAAATGACAGCAACAAGTACAAGATAAATCTACAACACAGCTTTAGTTTGGGGAAATCCATAATCAGCAGGGAAAGGAGGAGTGTCAGAGAAGAAACCACCCAACCAAACTGGAAATGCACCTTCCAACAGAGCCAGGTGACCTCAAAACTACTCCAGGTGATCCTAAATTCACAGAATAACGAGGTTGGAAGAGTCCTCTAAGATCATCAAGTCCAACCTATAAATAATTCAATCCCCTCAGCCCAACCACGTGGCCTCTTGATGTCCCTCCAATCTGAATTCTCCTGTGGATGTAAAATCCAAGAATCCAGGCCTCCAAGTCAGGCCCAGTTTGCCCAGAAACTCTTCAGCTCAGAGATGAGCACAATTTGTGCTTCAGGGGTATAGATCAAACTGCCTAAGAGCCACTCTGATGGTCTGACAAGCTGAAAAGAATCACATCACTGCAGGCTGAAAGCAGGAAACTCCCAAAGAGAAAGAGGGGAAAGGGAGGAAAGTTTCCAAGGAAAACAAGACATCCTTCTTCACCACCAAGACGATGAAAAGCTTCCCAGTGCCAGCAGACATCTTACCCAAGGTGCAGGGTGCAAAGCTCCATCCCAAACCAGAGAAAATTACTCTGACAAATGGCAAAATGAGATGAATCCAGCAGAGCTGGCACAGTTAGAGGAATACAGCCAAAACCAACTCCAGCAGAAGCACTTGAGACCAGAAAGGATCCACACACTCCCCTGGCTGCCTTTCTACTTGATCTAAACCCTCCCAGTCCCAGGCAGGAGCCTGGGAGGACACAGCCCCCAAAAATCACAGCATTGAGCACAAACACCTGCAGCTGATTTGCAGCCTGTCTCGAACCTGTTGAGGTTTCATTAATCTAATTGCCACTGGGTAGTTCCTCCTGCACCTGATTGGGCTCCAGCTGAACTCAGGCCTACCCTTAATGGGGCTGATAATCCCACACAGACACAAAATTAAATTTAAGCCTATTTATTTCATCTTTCTTCCCCCCTGACATTATTTACAGGAGAGCACATCCTTATAAGAAGGGCTTATACAGAAATAGGGGGGCAGATTTTTTTAAAGAAGGTAGAGTCACACCAGGTTTAAAGAAGAAATTGTTTATGATGAGGGTGGGGAGGCCCTAGCAAAGAGAAGCTGTGGCTGCCCCTGGATGCCTGGAAGTGCCCTAGGCCAGGTTGGACAGGGCTTGGAGCAACCTGGGATAGTGGGAGGTGTCCCTGCCCATGACAAGGGGTGGAATTCGATGGTCTTTAGGTCACCTGCAGCCCAAACTATTGTAGAACTCTGCGTCCACTCCCGTGCTGCTGGTTGGGTGCCAGAGAGGCAATCAGAGTTGGTTTGCCATGTGGACAACCCTCCCCCAGGAACAGGAGCAAGGCCAGCAAGCCACACGAAAACTATTTTCATTGAACATATTTGGGTTATTTCCTCTGGGGATCATCTGCCAAAAAAAAAAAACAACAAAAAAGCCAGCAAGCAAAAGCAAAACCCTACAAATAAACAGCACCCGGCTCCTGCACAGCTGTGGCTCTCAGCTGCACACAGGCCTTTGTAGAGACAGAAATACAGTCATCTTCTGCAGCAAAGAGAGACACGTAAGGAAGTTTGGATTTATGATGAAAGGGTCAGGAGTTGCAAGCACAGGTTTATTTTCAATTCCAGACACTCCTAGCAGCAATATAAAGTAGCCACGTTAAACTCTCTGGAGCTTCTCTGCCAGGCAATTTCATGTTAACGACTTTCCAGAATGAAGGAGGAGGTGAGGGCATGAATTCACTTCTAACGGTGGCTGGGATGGCAGGGAGAGGCAAAGGGAAGGTCTAAAGAGGTGGGAATGATATCAGCAATTCTCACATCCTGAGCAGTTAAAATCCAACCCAGAAAGTCACAGCCAGCAGGTAACTTGGAAGGAAATGGGGCCTGCAGTTGGAATGCTGGGCTGGGATCGGATCAATCACTTCATCATCCCACACCAAATTCCCACTTGCAAATGAGGGAATATTTCTCACCACCACCCTGCCCCAGGGAAGCTGAGAAGCACAGGTGGTCCAAAATATCTTCATCTGAGATGGACTGGCAGCTCCCCGGGTTTAAATGCCCTTCCTAGTCCCACCAGCTGCCTCTCTACCTGGTTGTGTTCTGCTCCTGTCACCTCTGCCTGTGTCACCTACCATCTGCAGCTGTGACACCATGGCCAAGTGTCACAGTCACCACTAAAAGAGGAAGGATGTGCAAAAGAATGGCCCTGATTTACGGGATTCTGGCAGGCGTTTGCCTCCTCCAGGATTAAACCTATCAAATAAATAATTAACACATCCAAGCCCTCCTGGAGAGGATGGCTTTACAAGGCTGGTGCCGGCTCAGTCCTGGAGGGATTCACTGAGCCCCCAAAACCCCCAAATTCAGCAGAAGGATTCGAGATTTGATTACATCACCTCCTTCCCTGCCCTCATCTCATTCCCAGCAGGAACGAGCGCGCTGGCATCGCACGAGTGGCAGAAGCACCAAATATCAGGGGACACGGGCAAAGAGTGCTCATAATGCACCAATTGTCCCTTAAACATCTGCTTTCACTGCTCGCCTCTGAGACAGCCCCTGATAATCAAACACAGCCTAATCCACATTTGGGGAAGAGCCTCGATAAAGGATTAGCCACCCCTCACTCCTCCTTGCTTTCACTCCAGCAGAATCTTCCTCCTCAATCAAAGCACAGGAGCCTTTTTTCCCAGATATCTCAGCAGGCTCCAAAGCAATTCCACAGACTCACCAGGGATAAAGGCTGTCCCAGTGGCCAAGTCTTGCCTTTGATTTACAGCTAATACCTAACAGCCCTGTCTTCATGTGGTGGCAGGTACTTGGCTCCTCTCTCCTGTTATCTCGGGCTTGGCTGATGCAGAGGATGGAGGGAACACACATTAATGGATGTCTGTGCTGCCAGCAGGGCCAGGGAGCCAGCAGCAGTAAGAAATCAACAGTTACAGGCGTTTGAGTCTTTGCAAGGAGACATCCAAGGTCTTTTCCACCACCTGACTGCAGGATCTCCTTTCCTGCCTGACTGCAAGGGCTCCGTGAGAGTGAAGGTAGGCACATGTCCACTCGATAGAATATTTAAAAATCTAGAGAGATGGAAGACGTAGAAAAACCTCTCAGCGGGAACTTGATGGTATTTGAAGAGACACAAGCTAAGAAATGTAGGGTCTAGGACACCTGCAGCAGGGGTGAACCATAAATCCCAACAAAGTGGAGCTGGAAATAATGGAAACCATCTCCCTGCAAATGACAGGACTTTAAATTCCAACAGCAGCAGGATGGTACCCAAGGCTTGTGCTCCTCCTGTTTGCTGCACACATTGTCTTGGTGCTTTGAGCAGGTTTGAGTGCAAGGTGAACTCCTGGTTGGATGCTGCTTTGCCCTGCCCATGGCATTAGTACTTGGCATTCCTGAAGCTGGATTGACACTCCCTCCTGCAGTATCTCTGCTTCTGGCCATGCTGCCTCCTGTGAAATCAGTGGATCTTGGTCCACCTGCCCCTTCCCACCACAGAACCTCAGCAGAACCATCACGTTTCATCCTGCTGCTGTGCCGAGCTGTGAAATCCCAGTGCAGGATGGACAGGGCCCCTCTGGCTTTCCCCTCCTGCCACATCATTCCTGGAATTTGATGTCTGTCACTGCCCTCCCCTATTGGTTTCTCTGTGTCTCGATTGAAGGCACTTGAGATGGTAATTCATGTTCAGACTCAAGTGTTTATGATTTCTTATCAGTGTTACAGCCTCACAGCCCTGAGCTCTGCAGCCTTTCATCACCAAGGCACAAAATGGCCAACTGTCTCTTGTTACAAGGTCTTTTAAGACTAAACTAACCAATTAAGAAATGACATCTAGATTCTTTTCACTTTTAACCCAATAACTGATCACTTGAAGCCTGCAATGTGGACTTTTCTGTCCAATTACAAAACACCACCCAAACCCATGAAGAAGAAGGTAAAGAAGAACAACCTGCCTCCATCCTAAAACCCCCATCTTGCTTCATATTTATTTTTATATTCTAAAACCCCAAACTCTGAGTTTTCCACCCTGTGATATTCCACACTTCTAACCAACTACACACCCACAATCCCAGTACTGTTAATCAGTTTTGGAAGCCTTCTCCATGGCCTCAGGTCAAATGCAGTGTTCTCTTGTGGGTCTGTGCTTTTAAGCACAGAAAGCTGAAAATTCTCAGCATCCAGGGTTCCAGCACTCCCCCCATCCCAGGCATTCCTGGCAGTGGGTCAGGAGAAGGCTGCAGGTTTGCCTGGCTGCAGACCTTTGTCATCTGCAGTTCAAAATTTCATGGGCAAAGAGATGGGCAGCGACCAAAGATAGCCCAGATCACCAACCCACCCCTCATCAGTGGTCAGTCTGGAGCCTAATGGCTTCCAAAAATACCCAGCCTCGTTCCCCCAGGGTGCTCTGTGATACAACAGAAGCTGGATCAAGAGCCAGCATTTGGAAATACATTATAATTGCACCCTGCTTTTCACTTGTGCACCCACAGCAGTGGTTGCTGTGCAATTGCATGTCACCATATACAAATGACAGTGCAGTTACAGGAACTTTAGCAATTATAGGGAAATTGCACCCACTATGCTGAGAGGTTTTCACTCAGACACAGCTCAGGAAAGCAAGAACAAGAGGGAAAGTTACTCAAATTGACTAGAACTGGTACAGGTATTTGGATTTTAGGTCTGTAGTTTAAGCATCAGTTCAAGGACTGGTGTCAAGTTTCCAGAGTGCTGCAGAATCTTAATGGAGTACAGACTTTTTATGCCTGCATTTATGTTCCTGCTCTGCTGTGAGTGTGAGGCTGCCCAACAGTCCACACCATGTTCCTCCACGTCGTAAAATTTGCAATTTCCTGAAGAGGAGGCTGCCTTTCTTGCAGAGAGCAACAGGTTCCTTCAGTCTTCAGGCCCTTTGCTCAGCAGAGCTGGGTGATTATCAGTAATTGTGGATAAAAGGAATTGTGCTGTAAATTTGTGCTGTAAATGTAACATCCTCCAAGCCCTGCCTTTTTTAAGTGCCCAAAGATGTGCACAAGCTAAATCCATTAGTGAGCCCCTACAAATTTTCTAGAGCCCAATAATACTAAATTTTAAACAATTCTGGCTGCTTTCCTTACATTTTTTATGTCACACTTCAGAGATGCAGAGCCCTGCTTTCAGCATCTGCTGACCCTGTCACAGCCATGGTGACACAATTGCAAAGATTGTTTTTTGCTTGTTCTCCATCTCTGGTTCCCACTTTTTGCTGGAACTGCCCTGGAAGCAGCAGTGGGCTCTTGTGGGCCCTGAGCACCTGCTCTGGTGGGAGGTGTCCCTGTCCATGGCAGGGGGGTGGAACTGGATGAGTTTTAAGGTCCTTTCCAACCTAACCATTCTAAGATGCTGTGATTAGAGGGAAATTGCTCATGTCCCCATGAAGGAAAGTCATAATGTGATTTAAGTGGTATTTCCAGTGCCTTGGTTAGACCCCAGAAGTCTGATGTAGGCACAGAGAAGGGAGAGTACCTCCAGCAGCAATGCAGACCGAGATAATAAAACATAATAAATAAAATATTCCATTCATGGAGATCTTCCCGTTCCAAACCCCAAACATCACCGTGTCAGCCAAATCTCCCTTTTGCATATTGCATTTCCACCTCTCCAGAAAATTTCCAGCATCACAATTCCAAATCTCAGCACCCGAAGCCATGCAGGTGGGGTGAAAACCACACCCCAAAGCTGTGTGGCCACTGAGGTTCATTCCTACAAGCCAGAAGCATGGATGTGACCTGCAAAACAGCAAGTGTGACTGTAAAAGGTGTAAAAGGAAGCGGAGCTTTCCTGTGGTCCCATAAACTTCCCCTTGCTGGCTCAGAGGATCATGTGGCTGCGGCGTTGAGGGATAAACAGGGGAATATAATCTCTGTGGCTCTCAGATCAGTGCTTTGAAAAATTCACTTAAAATTTTTCACACCCCCCCCAAAAAAAGAGATTATTGAGTGTGGAGACTCTGCCTTTGAAACTGCCACGGACTGTTGGGTAAATAAGCATTTAGGGATTTTTGAAACGGGAAGTATTGATCAAATAAGCTGCTAGAGCTCTTCTAGAAGAACTTATTCCAGCAGCAAAGCTCTGCTACGCACCTGAAACACAGCAGCACTGGTATTCCCTGGTGCTGCTGTAGCTGAGATGGGGAGAACAAGTCTCAGAGAGAGGAAATCTTAGGCGAAAAGGGGGTTTGTGTAAGCAGAAAGACACCTGCAAGAGAAGGTGCTACATTTTATCCCAAAGGATGTCCCATTTCACTGATCAGCCCTCTCATTCCTATTGAACACACACCAGCACCTGGCCAGATAAAGTCTGGCTGCCTCCCTTTGATGGCACCACCAGCAATTCACTGCTGCTGCAATCACAATTTCTATAATTATTATTTTGTTATACAGGAATAAAAAAAAAAAAAAAATCATCATTTGGGCTGCAAAGTGCCACCCGCGCCAACCGCGCTGCGGAAATGAAACAACAAGGCTGCTTTGCATGCAGGCCACACCTTCACCCCCGAGAGCCCCGAGCCTCTTAAAAGCATTAATTAAGCCTCACCACGGTCCTGCAAAGGTGATTTAAGTGCTGTAATGAGTGAGATGTATGTGCTGCTGCTCTTCAGCACCAGGAAATGGTGAGAGCTTGGCTCGCTCAACAAACAGAGAGTTGAGATCCAGGGCTGGCATCTGTATCGGGGAGAATCGAGATGTGTCTGGCCCCATCATCTCACAGAAGATGCATTTAAAGAGGCCTGGTTATCAGTTTAAACAACAAACTAAAGCACTCGAGCCCTGAAAGGGAAAATCTCCCATTTGTAGCTGCTTATCTGTGCAGATCTTGGTGCTTGAGGAATTCAGAGCATGTGTACCAGGCAGTGTCAATTCTCTGAAGCTCCAACTGCTCCTCAATCTGGAAGCAGGACTGAGCAATTGGGAGGCTGCAGCCAGCCCTGGGAGCAGGGACACCGTCACACCCACAGCCCCGTGTTTCCTGGAGTGGGATCCCAACCAACAGCCCTGTCACAGTCATATTTTCTGAAAAATCCCTTTGCCCAGGATTTTTCTCCTGGGAAGCTGAGAAGCCTCAGAGGAAAAGGAAAACAATTCTTATCTCATTTGCTTCTCCTGTGTTTTGCTGCTTTGGAATGTGGTTGGAGATTGTTTCTCCAACAGGTGATTGTTCCATTGGATTCATGTGAATTGTTTTGACTTAATGACCAAACAAGGTCAAGCTGTGTCAGGGATCTGGAAGAAGTCACGAGTTTTCATTATTATCTTTTAGCCTTCTGTCTGTATCCTTTCTGTATTCCTTAGTATAGTTTAGTACAGCATTCTTTAATATAATATAGATCATAAAATAATAAATTAGCCTTCTAAGAACATGGAGTCAGATACAACATTCCTTTCTTTGTCTGGGAACCCTGCAAATACAATACAGCCCCAGCCCAAGAGTGCTGGGTCATTCCCTCATTAGGAGGAGTGAATTTTTATTATTCCCTGCTGCACGTTCCCTCATTCTGCCTCTCCCACTCTCTCTCCTTGTCTAAATACGTGCCTGGCTAATATTGCTTGTTTACAGGATAAATCAGCTGTACAAATCCTATTATATTTTGGATCACTGACAACGACGGGGTAATGACATTGAAACGGGGAAATGCAATGTACTGATCTAATGTCACCCACATGTTCCAGCAGCTACACCAGCTCCCAGTGCTGCATGGAGGAAACCGAGCAAACTCTGTCTTTAACATTCAGTTCCAGGCTTAGCTGGCTGTCTTGCCTTTCCTAGTCCTGAGTGTTTCTTTATTTAAAGAATCATAGGATGGTTTGGCTTGAAAGGGACTTTAAAGACCAGGCAGTCCCACCCCATGCCATGAGCAGGGACACTTTTCACTGGATCAGGTCGTTGAAAGCCTCATCCAGACTGGCCTTGAACACTTCCAGGGAGCCTGGATACAGCTGAACAACCAGGTCTGTGCTGGCTCTGCAAACACCAAATTTTGTCTTCAAGCTGTTGCCAGGTCACCGGAAGATTGTCCCATTCTCAATAAAATGCTTCTCAAACAAACTGAGAGCAAAAAACTGCATCCTACAACAGCAAAGCCATGAAGGTGCCAGGCTGGGAGTGTCTGGAGCAGAAATATGGTCAGATGTGATTCAGGCATCTCTCTGTGGGTAAAACAGCTTTTTTCATCTCCATCTCCACACTATCCAATCTTCCAAGATCTGTGTTATCCTACCAGGTACAATAGGAACCCATCCATGCAATTTGGATAAATAGAGACATTTCAGGGAGGGAACAACAAATAAGTCTTATGCTATACTCCTGGAATATAAATAAATAGACACATACATCAGATCACTCCCGGAGGCTGAATATCTTCACTGAGCCTCCAAGTTCTGAGACAGAGCCTGCACTGTGTTTCACCCCCACAGCTCCACTGGCATCAGGAGAAGGAGGAAGGGTCTGTGCAGGATTTATCCCAGAGAGCAAAGCTGAATCCAGCACCCCCTCGCCCCCCTCCTCAACAGAATGGGCATTGTACAACCTCCCCTGCTCCGGCTGCTTTAAATAGCAGCAGCCTCAACAAGGGAGCTGGAGTCATTTTGCTTCTGGCTCTTCCAGGACATCTGGGGTTTGCTTTCTCTGCCTTTTTTTTTTTTTTTCTAATTAAAAAAAAAAACAAAAACTGTCTTGCACAAGCCTCTTGGCCTGCCAGGCGACCTCCTGGCGAGGCAAGGCGAGGTCAGCTTTGCGAAGTCGCCGATCTCCTGGCGCGGAAGAGAATGTGAGCAGATCACGTGGAGGCCTCCAAAAATGCAAAGCTGAGCCACAGACGACCTCAGGGCTCGACCACAGAAGAAAACAGCTCGGGTTCCTGGCAGGGGAAGCAGCAAAGAGCAGTTCCCAGGAATAAATCTAATTGTCCGTGTGGCAGGGAGCACAAGGAGATGGCACGGGCAGGGATGGAGGGTCTGGCGCTCGGCTCACCTGCACACCAGGGAGCAGCAGGACCTGGGGTGATGCTGAGCTGCTCAGGCAGAGCCAGCTGGTGCAGGGATGGGAGGGATGGTGGGGGAGGGAGCTGTGCCTGGAATATCTCAGACACAGCAGCCTTGGGTCCTGCTCTGCCCTCAATGAACATTTTGTGTCAGCGGGGTCACCCGGACGTGAGAGAACAGCTCTGTGAGAGGGTTTGGCACCCAGCCACTTTCAGGCACAGGGTTTCCTCCTGGTTTATGCTGTGGAAGGAAATAAATGGGTTTGAGAGGGTTGTTTCCAATGCATGTTCGGGTTTTTTCCCCCAGGACAATGGGGATTTGTGAAGGAGAGGTTTCAGGGTGGGGGTGTTCCAGGGTGAAGGTAATTAATTACTGCCAGAATTATTTCTGCATCCACTGGTCAGGCAGTATCCTTTCAAGGACAGGTGTTTAATACTGAGAAACCTACTTAATACCTCAAATGCAATCATCCTCTCCAGCAATTAGACCCTGATTTACAGCCCTTAAGTGCAAGCTTCTGTTGATGTAGAGGATTAAGAGTTTTTGTTTTGCTCTCCCTCAGAGCACCCAAGGCCCCTTTTTTCCCTGCCTGGAGTGCAGAGCACTTTGCAGAGGCGGGGACCTGTCCTTATCCCTGGTGGCTGAAAGCAGAGAGGTGGCACCTGGGAGAGAAAACCATCACCCAGGGCAAAGAGATGAACCCACCCTCTGCCCGAGCTCACCTCACAGTGGGGAGAATTTCCCAATCCCAGTTCAGAGGGGCCAGAACCTTACTGGGAGCGCTGGAGACATGAACTCAGTTGCTCTCCAAAGAGCACAGCCCCAGACATCTCTGGCCACTTCCACCACAACCATGAGAAATACCAGCTGTGTATCTCCCTGGAGAGAGCTCCCTGAGCTGCCTCGTGTGGGGAGATAACTGGAATTTTTCTCTGTGGAAGTTTTCACCTGGAGCAGAGCCAGCTTTGCAGGGGAGGTGATGCTTAGGCCTGCTGGAGGTGGAAGATACAGGGGGAGATTTGCAAATCCCAGAGCTCAGCTGCAGAAACCCTGAGCAGGGCCCTACCTGTTGGATTAAGCCCTTTTCTGACCCAGAGATGGGGCAATGAGAGGCGTTCTCAAAACTTTCATTCCATTTTCAGTCTCATGAGAAGGGTGAGACGACACAGATGTCATAATTCACCCCTCCACAATCAGAAGTGATTGTGTCCCTCTTCCTCCCCAGCTCAGATTGCTCCCTCTCCAGCCCCCCAGTGTCAGCAGGAGGACACTTGTCACCTCTTATCACAGCTGCTGGGCCCAGCACCCGCTCTGCACACACGCCACACTCGGCATCCAACACAAACTGCTGTGACCAAGTGCACAAACACAGATCTGGCAGCCACCAGCCTGTTTGCTCAGCTCCCAGTCTCCAGTGAGCATTCCCAGAGAGGAATTGCAGCATTGCTCAGGGTACTGCCCTTCCAAAAGCTGAACTTTATCATGTTTTTTGTGGGGGTTTCCTGCTCTTATTTGCATTTTCAGAGGAAAAAGAAGAAAGTGCTGTTAAAAATTGACCATGAAGTGACCTCAGCTGTCCACAAACCCTTTCAATCAGAAACACCAGCCTGTAAAATTTGGAGTAAAGACAAAAAATGTACACAAAACCATGTACACAAAACTTGTGCATGGTCTGTCCAGCTGGGATGAGCAAAAAGTGCTGTTGTGCAAGCACCAGTGGCACTGAGACACACACAGGGATTTACTTAGGACAGCCCAACTGGCAAACAGGGACACTGTGAGGTAAAATGAAACTGATAACTCATCCCTGTGATTGATCCATCCCCCCTGGGAAAGAGTCAGGCTCATGTACTCACCAGTGCAGCCAGGAGAAATGGGCAGGGCTCCTGAAGCACCTGGATTGCCTGGACCTCCCTCCACACCTTCCTCTTCCCAAGGACTAACCAAAAGCTAACACTCCTTTTCCCCAACCTTTCTCTTTTAAGGGAAAATGGGAGAAATGACAGATAGGGGTGACAATTCCTGCTTTTTTTGCTTGTAAAGTGATTTTTTTCCCATGAAACACCCCTTATTTCCAGCAGCTCCAGCTGGTCCTTCTTTCTAAATGACCCTGGTCTTCTTCCCACCATGCCAGAGAGGAATGTAAGAGCAAGGAAGATATTCCCTCCTCCTGCAACTGATGGGCACAGCACCAAGATCCAGGAGACCCTGGGCTACAAATTGTGGGTTTTTTGCCTTAGCCAACCCCCCTGCTGCTCCCCATCCTGGTGTCTCAGAGGTGCTCTGTGTCCTGTTCCCACCAGGGATGATGAACATAAGCCTGGAAGGAAGAGGAATATTGATACAACAGAATATGAAACAGGCTGAAAAATCTTGGCCGTCCCTGTTAACACCAGTGATTGCAAAGAGAAGCCCTGGGAGAAAGAGGAATATGAAATAGGCTGGAAAAAAAAAATCTCAGCCATCTCTCCCCTTCCCAGGAGTCAAGCTGACTGTCCCACACCTTACACAAAGTCTTTCCACCACCTGAGCTGGAGATGGCCCTTCCTAACCTGGTGGGATGTGAGCCCAAGGGTCATCCCCAAGGAGCAGGCAGTGTTCATCCCAGGGCTGCCAGAGGAAAATGTCTGTGCGCCCAGCTGGCCTCCAAACATGCCCAAATCCAAAAACTAATCCAAAAATTCCTCCTGAATCCTGTGACAACAGCAGCGCTTGCTTGGTGGGCATCAGGGATGGGCAGGGGATGCAGGGAAAGCAGGAGAGAGCAGAAGAGAGCAGGAGAGCAGAGCCCACTTGAGGAAGAAATGCATGGAGATGATGCAGGACTCCCAGAGATTTCACCAGCAGCATCTGCAAAGAGGTTTTGGGGAGTTACCAACAGCCACCAGAAGCACAGGAAGCCTTCACAGCCAAGTCACTCGTCAGACAATGGCTTGGGACCCAAACATCCACTTCTGGTAGCAAAGTGTTGGGAAAATATTGCCCAGCTCTTCACACAAGGCCTTTCGTTGGCCAGTCAGCTTTGAAAACATTTCTGTTCTCCCCCAAGTGACAGCACTGCCGTGAAAAACAGGAAAAGACTGAATACAGCAGTTTAAACAGTCAAAGCCCATTTCCTGCCAAAAGGAAAGGAAAATAGCAGCAAGAGGCAGAAGCCAGGCAGGAGTTGGAGACTGACACTTTGATTATCTTCAGCAGATATTGGTGCTGCATATCTGGTGGAAGCTGCAGTGGTGGAGGTGACAGCTTTTCATGGCAGGGGCTGGAGTCTCTTAGGGTGGGAGGTGGATCAGGATGAGCAGGAGGCCAGGATCTCCCAGGAGAGCAGCCCTGGGATGTGAGCAGCTCCTGAGCTGACAGCCAGGGTCACATGCCAGCAGCACCCCCGGTTTGGGACTTCATTGCCAGCCAAAGTTCCAGCAGGATCCCTGCTCCTCTCTGTCTCCCCACAGCCCTGACACCCTCAGGCTGCTTTGGGGTCAGTCTCCAGAACCCTCCTCTTCTTCATCCACTTTTTGTCTCACAGCTTTCACCTGCCTGGTCCCCAAGGTAGAGGGGAATGCTCCCCTGCCTCCTCTGCTGAGCATCCCAGGAGTGGAACTCCCACCAGGCTTCAAAAAG
The DNA here is from genome assembly GCF_015832195.1 of Motacilla alba alba. Lineage (NCBI taxonomy): Eukaryota > Metazoa > Chordata > Aves > Passeriformes > Motacillidae > Motacilla > Motacilla alba. The sequence goes on along the minus strand of NC_052031.1, from coordinate 2,566,313 downwards.
CACCCAATAATCTTTTTTCATTGTAATGACAATCAACAAATCCCCCAGTGATCAACTCCTGTACAGAAACGACACATTTACATCTCCATCCTCCTCTCAAACTGCCTTTTATTTCTCCCTTTTTATTTTTTAAACAAATCCAGCATTTCCCAACACTGTCACAGAACCACAGAATGGTTGGAAAGGACCTTCAAAGTTCATCTAGTCCAGCCTCCTGCCATGAGCAGGGATAACTTCAACCAGGTCAAGCTGCTCCATTGCAAAGTTTATATAGGACATTGAAACCACAGCCTTCTTTACCCAACATGAAGCTGCTTTTCTGTTTTAAGAAGCCTTTTATTTTTCCCCTCCAGAACAGCCCTGCCTTTGCCAACACCCTGCACGTCCACAGGGTTTGAAGGTGCCCTCTGACTGCATAAGTAGGAAGGGCTTCAGTATCCAGAGAGGAGATTTAGATTCCACATGAGGGAAAGCTTCCTCACAGCACAGACAGATTTTAGGGAGAGAGAGGAATCTCCAAAGCCAGGGGTTAAGAACAGGTGAGACAAACATCTGTCAGAAGCGTTATAAGTAGGGCAGAAGGGCAAATCAGATGACCTCATAAGAATCCTTTTTTTCCCAGCCTCATTTTTCTCTGATTATATGAATTTCTAAGCATTTGGGGTCAAGTGTACTGCTTAAATATAAGCTATTATCCTGCTTTTGCAGAGAGGTATTACCTGAGACCATTCATCACCTGAGTGCACATCACCAATTTGCAAATCAACAGCCCAGACATAAAAATCTATCATTTTTTTTCGATTTATGCTGAAGATGAATGGGAGGACAGCTGTAACACAGGGATGGGAGAGGAATGAACGCTGAGGATCCTCGATTCATCTCTGGACTTTCACCTTTCCCACTCTAGAAATTCTGCTACCACGCTGCTGACATCTACAACAGGCACTTGGGGGCAACCACAGGCTTATCACATAGTTTTATTGGTTTTGTCTTTGCCTTGACCTTTGCAAACCAGACTGGGACATCCAACCCTGCATCTGGGGACTCAATGCCTCCTGCTGAATACTGACCATGAGACAAAGCTTGTCCAGCCAAGGTCTTTCCTGACCTCAACTGTCAGGAAACTGTCTCAACTCCAGATGTAACCAAGCTGCCCAACCAGAGGAGCTACAGAATCTGCTTCTGGGGACCAGAGCATTGTTCCCCCACATTTGGGGGGAATTATTTGTGTGCACATTGCAGGTTAGGAGAGTTGTGCTGGGAATGGTCCCCAGGAGATTTCTCTAGCCCTGAAATAGCCCTGAGCAGGGATTACACCAAGGCAGGAGCAGAAGTATGCAGTCATGTGGATCCCCTTTGAGTCAGTTACTCCTCTGTTAAAAATATTAGAAAAATTATAAGAATGTTTGTTACTAAAACAAATTGGTGTCTTGCTAGGCAAGGGCAGTGCAGTGAAACCAGCTCCTCAGTCCTACAAAGAATCACAGAATGGTTTGGGTTCAAAAGGATCTTAAAGATCATCCAGTGCCACCCCCTGCCATGGGCAGAGACACCTTCCACTGTCCCAGGTTCCTCCAAGCCCCATCCAACCTGGCCTTGGACACTTCCAGGGATCCAGGGGCAGCCACAGCTGCTCTGGGCAAGCTGTTCCAATGTCTCACTACCCTCTGTGTAAAGAATTTCTCCCTAACGCCTAATCCAAAGCTCTCCTCTGTCCCTTTGAAATGCTCAGTGCCCAGTACATCAGCTGGACCTGTTCTCATCCAGGATTTCAGCTGCCAAAGGCAGGGCAGCAAAGCTGAAGTTCAGTTCCAGCCTGGACCATAGGCAGGTTAAGCCTCTATTTGCACCAGCAGAGGAACATTTGACATCCCCAAAACGGGGGGAAAGGCTCGCTGATGGCTCTGTGATTGCTTTTAGAGCTGCCTCTGACACATGTGTGAGTGGCAGAGCAGCAGTGCTGGGGCTTGCCTGGCAAGCAGGACATCAGCAGAGGAGAGCAGGCTCTCACAGACACACATCCAGCCTCCAAAATACTTCACCAACCATCAAATGTTTTCCAGGCTTAGCGGCTGGACTCTGCAGCCCCTTTCAGCAGCCAAGTCACTAATACCTCTTCCCTCAGGCAGCACAGCTGATCTCAGGCAGGGCTTGCCAGCAGCAGCTCTAAGCAGGCTCATTTAAGGAGAGGACAGCCTACTTAGTTACACACTTTAGACTTCCTGCTTTTAATTCAAGCATCTCTAGGTCCTTTTGCAGTGTCTCTGATTCACAGTGAAGATGCACACTGATAAATATGCTCAAACACTTTTCCCCACCCTGTCCTCTCTCCAAGCTGTGCGCTCCTGTCCCTGCTCAGTCTGGCACCAGTTTTCTTTGGGACTCACCCAAAGAGTGAGCCTTTGGGTTTGGGACTCACCCCATGGGGCACAAGAAAGCTGTTGGCCTTTTCTGCTCCCGTCTAAAGCCACAGAAGGCAGGACTGAGAGGTTTCAAACCTAATTGGAGAGGTCCAGCACTGCAAACATTAGTGTGGAGCACAAGCAGAGCAAATATGCAAATGCATGGAGAGGCTTAAGAGCCCAGGAAAGAAACTCCAGTGGGAAGCTCCCAGCTTAAATCTAAAGGCAGCTCTTTGAATGTGAACAGGCCTTGCGGCTAAACAAAAAAATCAAAGCCAGATTTGGGCACAGCCTTTCTCCCTGTGCAGTGCTCCACAGGGAGCTCTGCGGGTCTAGGCAGAGGAGATCCCAGCTGAAATCAAGGACTTGTCCCTTCAGTGTGAGAGGATGAGAGCAGGGCAAGGTCAAGCAAGGACACTGAGGGGTGTAAAGGGGAATTAGGGCAGAGTAAGGCAGGATCAGTGTCCTTGCAATGAGACTGCCATCCACATTCCTCATGGTCCGTCCTTGAAGCATCAGAAGAACCCCCCAGCAAACAAAGCTTGAGCACCAAGGAGCAATGCCATACCCTCAGCACTGCCTGCCTGGAGATTTCAGGGCAGGAAAGCACTGTGGCTTTTCCCTTCGCTCAGACTGGAACTCGCCTCTCACTTGAAAGAGCTCATTAAGGGTGGGGATCAGAGCCCGGGGAGCGGCTCCTGCAGCCCCGGGCGCGGTGCCGGCTGTAATGCCCCTGTCTGTGCCTGCCATCAAAGCCAGCCCTGTGCACATCCCTGCAATGGCACTCACAATAAACCCAGGCAATTTCTTCAGACCATTTGTAGGTCAGACAGACCAGCCTCTTCCCAAATCCTGCCCTTAAATCTTGCAGTGTTTAATCCTTGATCTGCAGCCAGGCCTTAATTTCTCAGTGCAGAGCTGGCTGGAGACCGGAAGGCGAGGAGCTTTGATGGTTAATGGCCAGTGCTTCTCAGCCCTGGAAGAAATGAAGCCCTGGCTTCATAAAGTTCCCTGAAAAAATCCTGCCCCAGCCACAGCCCAGGGAAGAAAAATTACACCAGCAGAGAAACTGGCACAAGCCGTGACATCTCTAGGTCCTGTTCTGGTTTGAGTGGAGAGTGCACTTGGGTCTAAGTGATTTCACCCCTGAAGTACCTATAACAGGCATATTCCTCCCAAATATTCCAAGGCCACTTGTTTTAGCTCAGAAGCAAACACAGCATGTCTGCTTGTTCTGATACCTTCACCAGCTTGTCTATGAGCTAATTGGGCCATGAGCTGGTTAAATCAGGTGGTGTGGTGAGCTGGAGGCAGAGCCAGCACTGGGACAAGGCAGTCTCAGTTCCTTGGTCTCTGCTTTAAGGTTGGTTATCTGAAGACAAGACCTGTTGATGGTTTAAGAGGGCAAGGTGGGGTGCTCAAGGGCTCCACTTACCGCGCTGCTACAGGGAATGTCCTTGACCTTGAGCCAGGCCAGATCTAACGTCCCCTCTCCCCTGTAGCAGGACTGAAGCCTGTCCTTGATGCGGTCGTTGATGTTTTTCAGGACAAAGATGCAAAGGGCAGACTCATCCAAGGACTTCATCTTCCTTTTCTGCCCCTTGGAGAAGACTGTGAAGAGGATATCATCCTCGGGGCCAACTCCCAGAGACCTGGCCAGGATGGCTCCAGCCTTTGACAAGTAGGCAGCCTGCAGCAATCGATATTCCACCCCGTTCTTCTCACAGCCAATGGGCACCTCCACGTAGGAGTTAAAGGCCGTGTCCTCCTTACAAAGCCTCACCAGCTTGGAGGTATAAACCTGCTCCTTCGTGGTGGAGCCAGGTGGGGAGATCATCTCAGGCTGCAGGGTCAGGAAGTAGACAAAGTTCCCGCTGCTGAAGCCGTAGATGTAGTAGATATCGAAGTCGGGGATGATGGTAAAGGTGTCTGAGGGGATCTTGATCATGGAGGCCACAAACTCGTCGTGAAAGACGTATGCAAACATCCCATCAGCCTCGGAGTTCTTGGTGAGCTTTCTGCTGGAGATGGTGGGGAAATACTCCGGTTTGCCATCCACGGCCGTGGCGATGAACAGCTTGTCGTCCATGTTGCTGTAAGAAACAATGACTCCAAAAACAGAGCCACTCTCGTTCACCCCAGAGAGGTAATGCTCCTTCTTGTGGAAGGGCTCTCCCAGCTTGAAGAGGTCATCCAGCCTCAGCAGCTTGCAGATGCCCTGGTACAGACTCCCACAGGCTATCAACCGATTCTCCTTGTAGTCTATGAGGAGCATTTTGTTTATGTTGTTGGTGGGCGTCAAAGGTTCGTTGCAGGTTTGGACTATCCTTGGAGGATAACACTTGGGATTGTCATCATCAGGACCAGTCTCGTGGGTCACCAGGACCTTCAGGTCACTGGAGAGTTTGTAGATCCTGTTGACAGCCCCCAAGTAAATGTGCCCAGTCCTTTCGTCCACCACCAAGTGGTTGAAGTTTCCCTCTGCTTGCTCTCCAGTGAAGGTGATGAAGGGCCTCTTTGGATGGGGTGGCTGCTGTCTGCCCAGAGGTGACACTGTGGTGGACAGCAGGAGGTGAGAAACCAGGCAAGTCCATTTCCACATGGCCGGCGACATGATTAGAGAGGTTTGTATTCCCAAGGCAACAAGGATTAGAGGCTGTAAAACTCTTCAAAACACCAATTCCCTGGCAGATTCTGTCCTACAAGCAGAGGAAAAAAGAAAACAAAAGTACATTACTATGGAGTATTCCTTCCTCCTCCCTCCTTCACAACCATGCCATCATCAGAGCGTATTTAATTGCTAATCCTCCCTTTCTCCACTCTGAGCTCTCTACTTAAAACCAGCACAAAGGGAGCCCTCCTGACAGAAAAGATGCTGAGAGCAAAAGCAGAAATCACACAGCAGAGTAATAAATCAGCACCCTTTCCCTCTCCATTACACACCCACGTGCCCCACGGTGCAGCATAAATATTGGCTGCACATGCAGAAGGGTAATGGTAAAAACATCACCCAGCATTGCTGTTTGCACTGCCAGCACCAGCCCAGCTGTGGGTTTGCTATCTGAGACACCAGAACTGGAGAAGGATTATTATCCTGCTCCTCTGGATGAGGCACTGAAGCCTAGAGAAGGTCAGGGATCTGCCTACAGGGATGGGGCCGGATGGATGCTGAGCTCTCCTACAGCCCTTGAAGTTTGCCAGGAAGGAGCCAGCTCTGGTGTGACATTAACATCCTTTCAGGGAGACCCCAGCCCAGAACAGTTCTGTTTGAGCAGGAGTTCTGTGGTTTCCATATCAAAGCTGCCTCACACAAGCCCAGCCCAGCCCACGGTGCAGACCCAGGGGTTGTGGTGTGCCAGCTGTCACTGCCACATCTGCAAAGGGCTGGGAGCAAAAGGAGCACTGGGTGTCCTCTCTCCCCTGGGCTCTCACCACAGACCTCTCTCCACCCACTTCACAGCCAAGGGAACATCATCTAAAAGAGATCCAGCTCTCCTGGGTATCTCAGCTGACTGAGGAGTAAGGGGTTGCTTATCTACCAACAGTGATAAAGCCTAAAGCACTATGAAGTAGGAAAAACAAAGACCCAAGGACCACCCTGGTACCTTTCCAAAGAGAGGGAAGAGGCTTTCATTGCACCACTCAGTCCCTTAAAATCTCCCAAGTTTTGGCCACGGTGATGGGAGCAGTATGGGGTTCAAACATTTGGTGGGCACATCACCAAACCTTATGGAAACACCTCTTCCTACTCAGCACATCCATCTGCTCCCTTTTCCCTCACTTTTTTGGTTGCTTCTGTACTAAGAAGAGCTTTAGCCCTTCATGGCCCCACAGAGCATGTGGGACATGGAGTTCTATCAGCTCAGGCCGCACAAGCCAAGCTCCTGATTGAGTGCTGACCACACAAACCTGGTGGCCAGGCCCTTCATCCCTCTGTCGTCCAGATCAGAACTTCACAAGGCTGCTCTTGATTTTCAAAAGGACACAAGCCAAACACTCCCGCCGTGTCCCAACCCGTCTGTCACAGAGTGACTTTGCTGAAATCAGGGGTGCAATCAGTGATGACAGCCAGGCTCGCACAAGTAGGAGGCAAGGAAAAAATCCCTGAGTGCAGATCCCAGCAGGGAGGAAGAGGTGACAGTGACACAGGCCTGGATGAGCAGCTTTTTCAGATCTGTGCAGCTCTGGTAGCGCCGGTGGAACTGAAAGATTTACTTCAAAAAATAATAGGGAGAATAAATCCCACATTCTTTTGACCCGTAGCCTGATTAGATCTGATAGTGGAAAGGGTAAGTCTGGGCTCGTAGAGCAGCCACCACTTTTATGCCACCCCAAATATTTCAAAATTCTCGCACAGCAGCCAGAATTCCCAAGCTGTTGTAGGATCACCTTCACCTCCTGCTGCCCTCCCTGCTGCAGCAGCCACAGGCATTGCATGGATGATGGACAAAGGTCAGCCCACATTTGCTTTAGTCATGTTTACTCTGTTCTGCTTTGCCTCTCTGGTCAAGCAAATATTTAATAAAACCAAGCTTATAGTGCAGAGTTTGCAGGACTGTCTCTGCAGGGATAGGCAGGCTGGTCACGTAGGCTGTTAATAACCTTTATTATGATGGATAGAGCAGTGGTGGGATGAGCTCTCCCCACACAACCATTCCTCTTTCAAAAGGGCCCATCCTTGAGAGAGCAGCAGAAGAGGGAAGCTGTCCCTGTTTGAGCCCTGTGTTCAGAAGCATCACGTGGCGACCCTGAACACCAGCTCCCGTCACTGATGAGTTATGATCCACCTTTCTAACAGGCACTGGTTTGATCAGGAGCTAGGCAGATCTAGGGAGAAATTATTCCTTTCAAGTCCTAAAAAGGTATCTGTTTTACCCCTCTGTTGTACTGTATTTTGCTCTGCAGAGTCAGCAGAGCTGCAGGGAAATGGGAACTGCTGTAATGACAAGACTGATACTGAGCAGCCCCTCTGTCCAAAATTCATCACAGCACCTGCAGAAATGGGATAAAATCTGCCCATTAAAACAAACAGCCGAGACAAAATGAGAAGAGACAGGCTCCAGACATAAATTCTTCGAGGCCCATGCAGGTGAGAATTGATTTGAGGTCAGACTATCAGTTGCAGAGGAAAGGAATGGTGAGGAGAACCTTGCTACATCCCTTCCAACCCAAACCCTTCTGTGATCCCTCCAGGAAAAGACAGCAAATTTCATCTGGAGACCAGAGAGACTCCAGTGAGAAACTCCAGGAAGGCTTTACAGCAGGCAAGGGTGCTTTCCAAAACCCTGAAGGAAGTTCACCTGCAGAGGAAGGAGCACCAGCAGTCTGAGAGCACCAGGAATGCACAGGAGCAGCTTTTTGGGACAAAGCAGGGAGAGCCTGGGGCTGTTTTGCCATCTTCCAGCAGCCATCTGAGTGACCCTAGGAGCAGGATTTTCTCTCTGCTTGCTGCTGGCACACTCTCCTCTCCCATCTGCTCGTGCTGTACCCTCTGTCCTGGAGCCCCAATCAGTCCTGGAGCCTCTGAGGGCTATAATTTGTAATTTGGCTTAATTAATAAATAACAGCAGAGGTCAGGGGCGAGGAGGCCTGGATGTTTAGCCTGCAGAAAAGAGCAGGGTTTGTACAAGCCCTCAGAGGATGCACCAAGGAGAAGGGGGTTGTGGATGGGGTTTTTTCCCCTGTGTCTGGATGGCAGGAATCACAGCAGCTGGGAAGGCAATAATACAGAGCCATGGACATGCAGAGACTACAAGAGAATAATTATATTCTAAAAACAAAGCAAATAAACAAAAGGCCACAGCCAGCAAGGCTGGACTTGGGCTCTGAGCTGGCTGTTTCCAAAATAAACCCAAAGTGCCTCCTCCACTGGGGATGTGGCCAGCAGAAATGCCCCAAGCAACCACACAGGGCTCCTGTGTGAGGCCACATCATCCCTCGACGTGGCTCCTGCCACAGCAGCCTCTCCATCAGCCCATCCAAGGTCTCTGGGAAGGTTACAGAGCAAATCCAGCTGTTTCAGACAGCTGTTACAGAGGTTTCACACCCCTGTCCTGCCCGTGGAATCATGACTTTATGGCTTGCAAACAACACATTGCCCAGAAGATGCCTTGAACTCTCAAGTTTGGTTTGAGCACTGGTTTCCTCCTGGAGAACAGCAAGTTATGGTGCTACCCCACAGTCTGGTTACTTTTTTTTTTTTTTATTGAGCATTTTCAGCAAAGGTTTGAGACCACTGAGTTAAAGGTTGCAGTTTAGCTCTGCTCAGGGATCTCCAGGACACAATCCCAAGAGCCCAGAACATGAAACTCTGTGGTAAATACATGGGGTTCTGGGCAAGAACAGCTTGGGTGTGAAAGAGGAAGAAACAGTTTGGGAGTCTCGGAGGAAGAAACACTCCAAATGTCATTTAACTCTGATTATTAGATGGGAAATTTAGGGAATGATGAATACATCCTCAAAATGCAGCAGTGTGCAAGGGGACAAAGTCAAGGATGAGTTATGCCTGAGGAAGTAGGAATAAATCAGGAATAAAGAGGACACAAAGGACTGATCTGTCAGCTGAGAGAGAGGGAAGCACTCAGGAGGAAGTGTACAGGGAGAGGGGAAGGAGAGAGCTGGGCTTTGATTGACAGTCTCACAAAATCCATGGTCGTGTCCCTAAACTGGAGTCTGGGACAAATCCACCCCATCCAATGACAGTTCCTGAAAGGAACATGTCACTGTGTGAGCATGAGACAACAGCATTTTATCACCAAAGGGGTATCAGGGACAGCCAGAGGTGATACAGACACTCCATCCTCAGAGGGCATGAAAAACCACATTATTATTAGAAATCTACAGTTCTTGTAGAAACAATGGTGGACCCAAGACCTGATTGGCCTTTAGGAATCTTCTCTCACACTATTGGTGACCTGTGAATAGCACACTCTGGAGAAGCATATCTATAAACAGTGGTTACAGAAAGAGAGATAATAATTGTTTGAATTCTTCTCTCTAAAGTTTCCCACAGCTTCTCACAGTTTCCCAGGAAAATCCTGGGAGAACTATGCCTCTCTCTGCTCAGAGAACATGTGATTGCCACAGCACCTCCCTCAGAGACACGCACACACAGCCCTCCTGCCATCAAAGGTGTCAGACAGAGCCATGTCCCCAGGTCCCCTGCCAAGGCCACGTGTGGCAGCAGGCACACCACAAAGTCAGCAGGAAGAGCCTGGATACAGAAAGCCATAGAAGCAATCCCACTCTGGGTCCAGCTCAGAGCAAAAAAATACACGTTAAAACTTGAATACAACCAAAATGAGCTGAAAAACAGCTCTGGGAGAGCTGTCCTCATGGACAGCGGGCCTGGCAGCACCCCAAAGCCCTGGCAGGGTGAGTTGCCCACCTGGCTGGCAGGAAGCCAGGAGCACCCAGGGCTCCTGGGCAGTGCCAGGGTGGCTAATGAAGCCCAGCTAGTGAGGCAGCACTCTCCTGGGTTTGCTTTTCTATAACTGTGCTGAAAAGGCCCCAACGAGGGAGGAAATGATGAGGAGGACTCCATCTTATCAGAAGGCTAATTAACTACTTTGTTATACTGTATTATTTTATACTATATTACACTACATTACATTACATCTAAACTGAATCTGCCAAGCACTCAACGACTGCACAGAATCTCGTGACTGCCCCCTGACAGTCCTGACACAAACACACACTGGGCCCTGACAGGCCAAGGAACCAAAACACCATCACTCTGGGTGAACAATCTCCATGTTGCATTCCACTTTGGCACAAACACAGGCACAGCAAATGGTAAGAATTGTTTTTCCTTTCTCCGAGGTTCAGAGAACGTGAAACCCAGGAATATTCTTGGGAAGAACTGTGCCTTGCTTTTCCCTGTGAAGAGAAATGTGGCTGCACTTTTCCTGCACTCAGGCTGTCCATGCTGGGATGCAGGAGATGCTGACCAGGCAGAGGCCCAGCCCTGGAGCCAGCACAGAGCAATTCAGCACCAAGTGCAGCTACACAATCCCTTTAATCTCATCTAAAGACTTTTGTCCGTGGTTTCCTTTAATAAACCCTGATTACCATGGATAGAAGCTTTTCTTTAGGAGCCAACACGGCAAGAAAAACCCATAAAGGGACATTGTCAACAGCTTCCCCAACAAAGACTGGATTCTAACTTTGGCTAAATCCTTTCTCCCTGCGCTTACAACCTGCCCAAGCTGAAGGCAAGTCTCACTTTGGGGACACCTCACACCAGAGCAGCTTTACTTTGGAGCTCACCAAAAAGAACAGATCCCTGCACGAGCTGCAGCTTGTCCCAAATAAAGGGATTTATTTCAGGAGTGGTTTGTTTGAAAGAGAATTAAAATACAGAGGGACAACACAGCCTTCCCTCATCACACAGATTATTTTTCTCAGGCACTCAGATGCTGCCCATCACCTTGTTACCTGTGTCTGTGCCAGAAGAGTATTAAATGATGGGATTAACACATGACATGAATGGGACTTTATTCCCTTTTTTCCCAGCTCTCCCCATGTGATAAAACTGCATGTGGATGTTGTTTCTGCCTGCATTTCAAATTTGGTTTTCCACCAGCAAAAGCAGGTCAGAGCTGTGCTCCTCTGTGCTTGGGAGAGCAGAGGGGTTTGTAATGATTTCACAGCTCCTCCAGGAATTTGCTACAGAGACTTGAATGAAAGAACACAAATATTCAGCGTCACAGAAAGGAGAATGGAGTTTTGAGGTCATGGAAATAACCTACAAATCCAGAGACCAGAGTTAAACTCTCTTTTCTGGAGCAGACAGGGATGTGGGTCCCCAGGGCTGGGTGTTACGGAACGCCCAGAACTGGAAGGGACCCAACCTTCCAATGACATGACACAGGTAACAGTATTTCCCAGCCTCCTGAAAGTGTCCTGAGGACAAATCTATGAAAATTACTCCTTATCACAGTAACTGGGGAAATGTAAACCCCCCAAACGAACAAACTGGTGTAGCAAGAGCACCCAAGGTCACTGATTTCAAGCAAACCATGTCACAGCAGTGCCTAGCTTGGCTGATCCCTCCTTTTGTGGGTGTGAGATCACAGAGGCACTGAGAAAAGGGAAATATTGCCAACAGCTGGAGTGTCAGGTTGACTTCTGTCTCATTCTTGTCCCCAGCAAAGCCATCACACAGTGCTGGCACTCTGTTCTCCCCAGCACTAAGAGTTTCTCTGCTGTGTTTCACTGAGGTGCAGCTCTCATGGGGTTGGCAGTGCCAGCTTGGCCCAAAAAAATAAAAATTTTATGGAATATTCCTAATATTCAGGGTCAGCTGTGTGCTTTCCCAATTCCTGGTGCACCTCCAGCCTTTTCCCTGTCAGGCCATGAGAAGCTGAAAAGTCCTGGAGTTAGTTAAACCCTATTTAACAGCAACTAAAACCATCAGTGTGTTATCACCACGATTCTCACACCAAATCCAAACCACACCATCCCAGGAAGAAAATTAACTTGATTCCAGCAGAAACCAGGACAGCAATTCACTGGGAAGGAGACCCTGATGAGCTCTAGACACAAAGAGGAATAAACACAGCCTCTGCCCCTCAAGGAGTGATGAATATTGAAAAGAAAGTGAACTGGGTTTCATCCCAGCAGGTCTCCCCGGCTCGTGTATCCATTCCAGCATTTTAGGACAGCCTTGAGGAAAATGGCATTTCCTTCTTCAGAAGCTCAGCTTAGGCTCCCACATTCCCTTCGAGGCTTTGGGGGCTCTGAAAAAGCCCAAAAGAAATCAGAATTTGCTGGGTCTGGTTCAGGTGGGAGCTCTAACACAGCCGGGAAGGGTCTGTGACCTGGTTTTCCCCACGAGCTGCCAGGCAGCTGTTCTGTTTCCTTGTTGGCTGAAGCTGTTTCAGCAGAGTTGGTGTTGCTCTGGATGCCAGTGGGTGGATGTTTTCCCCTGCCTGGCAATTTTGGGAAGATTCTGTGAGACACAAGTCCCCTGTCTCAGGCTGAAGCCTCACAATTAGCTCTGTGTGTATCCCCCAGGATTTCACTGTTCTTCAGCTGCCTCCTGGAAGATTGGCAGGGAGAGCCACTCGGCATTCACAGGGACTTTGAGGCCACTGGCTACTTCACTCTCCAGATCTCTGCGAGATAAAACATGGCACTTCAAGGGAAAAAACCAAAACCTTGATCAGCTGGTTGTGGGAGCACTGAGAACCAAATCTGGAGCTGGGGAAAACACTGGCAAAGAAGGCAGCAGAGAATCCCCAGCCTTCAAAGTCTGAGATTTTGCTATATATTCAAAACACAGCTGGAGCAGAGTGGTCTGAGGGAAAAAGTAAAAGCAACAGGACTGGGAAAATCAGAGATGATAGCAGGATCAGGGAATCCCAGAATGGTTTGGTGTTGGAACCCTGGCTGCTGAGAATTCCAGACTTTCTGTGCTCCAGGCACTGACTCCCAGGAGAACACTGCACTGACCTGAGGCCCTGGAGAAGCTTCCAGAATGGAATGGCAGCACTGGGATTGTGGGGGTGGGGTTTGGATAGAAGTGTGTGATATCACAGCGTGGAAAACTCAGAGTTTAAGGGTTTAGAATACAGTAATAGATATAAAGCAAGATGGGGGTTTTGGGGCAGTGGCTGGTCCTTCTTCTTCACCTTCTTCTCCATGGGTTTGGGTGGTTTTGTGTAATTGGATAAAAAAGTCCCCATTGCAGGCATGGGTGGTTGGTTATTGGGTTAAAAGTGAAAATAATTTAGGTGTCGTTTCTTTATTGGACAGTTTATCCTTAAAAGGCCTTGTGGAGAGAGAGATGGGGCTCCATTTTTAGTTTGTTAGAGCGAAGTGCTGTGGAACTCAGGGTTTGTGAGACTGTAACACAGATAAGAACTGATAAACATCTGAGTCCCAAAAAAAAAAATACTGCCTTGCACATTTAATCCTAACCCTGGCAAAAAATGAGATAAAAACTCAACAGTTTGGGTTGGAAGGGACCTAAAAGACCATCTCGTTCCAGCCCTCTGCCATGGCAGGGCCACCTTCCACAGACCAGGCTGCCTGGGTGGGGATGGGGAATAAGGTTTGGAAACCGAGCTTCAGAGGGATGCAGAGCAGTGGATTTGCTGCACAGGGCCAGGCACTCTGCACACCAGATGGGCACCAGCTAGCAGTGACCAGCGCGAGCCGGCTGACAGCAAGTGGGAACTCCTCCCCGATGAAGAGTTTACAAGTGGCCAGGCTGATGTGGTTAATGCAGGGCACGGCTGTGTGCTCCTGGAGAGCCAGGATCCCCCAGGGAGGCACCATCAATCCTGCAACTGCACCAAACCTCACAGGAAATGGGCTGGGCACGCAGCAGGAGTGGCAACATCAAGAAAATGCTGTTAGCAGCGCTGTACTGCTGGCAGGGAAGAGTCAGAAGTGTGATAATTTCTCTTCTGTGGTGCAGGGTTTGCAGCAGAGGCGAGAACAGAGTCTCTCTTTGTGCTTTACTCAGCATAAAATTCCCTGCTTTCATTTATGGCAGGTATCCAGCCCCTTTTGGAGCAGCAGCCACCAGCTCTGGATGGGGCCAGGGAAAAGATCTGACACAGCAAATTCTTCATCTTCAGCTTCTTGTGCGAGTGGCTAAAGGGAGCAGATGAGCCAGCCCCATAAAACAGGGGTGGCTGGGCCATCCCAAATCCCAGCCAGATCTCCAGCCCAACACACCCCTGGGAAGCAGCTGTGCTGACTGGCATTTGCTCTCCCAACCCTAAAAAAGAGCTGCACTTTGCTGCAACCACTAGCAGAATTTTGATATTGACTGGAGATTCTGAAAAAAGAAACTTTCAGATACCTCCTTGTTTTATTTGCTCTGCACTTCCTAACTCTGACCAAATTCCTAAACTCTTCTGGGTGGGTTTTTAGGCACCCTGAACCTCCTAGGCAGACATGTGCTGTTCATTTTATCACTCTGCCTTCTGCATGACAGCTCGTCCACCAACTGCTCCCTGTCTTTCAGCCCTCCAGCAGGTCAGATGAGGTCAGGTGAATATTTTTTAATCTTCCTGCAGCACCCAGGGCAATTAGGTCCCAGTCTGGATGTTCAAAACTTGCACGTGTCAGCTGAAGTAGTGTATTCCTGCTGCCTCCAAGGGCTTGGAAAGCACTCTTGAGGGGTGTCAGAAGGATAAAAAGTCCATCCTTCTGCCCCAAAGCTCACCATCCCAAATTCCAGGGCTCTTCTGCAGATAGGAGATTGCTACAGAGCACGACCTCTTCTTTACAAATAATACAGCAGCAAACAGACATTTTTTAAACTAATGCAAATCTCTTGCATGCTTTTCTTGGCTTTCCCTTGCAAAACCCATAAAAAACTGCATTACAATTGTTTATCATTTTAACCATTCTGGCATAACAGTGCTTTTTGTGCTGTTCAAAATGAACCAGGGCACAGCACAGCTGCTGCACCCAGAGCAAGCAGCTCCCTGAGAAGAAACACCCAAGATCAGACCAAACAAGATCTGCCTTCTTCAGACACTTCCCCTCAGAGCATCCTGGTTAAAATAAAACTTCTGTCCCCACTTGACTTGGATGTTTTGAGCAGGCTGAAGGGCAGCTGAGCTGCTCCTGAGCCAAAAGGGACAGCACTGATGGAGAGCCCCACGTTTGCCCAAGCAGAGACTTCCAGCTGAGACCCAATTTCCAGCCCAGCAGCAGCACTGGGGAAGGACTCTCTGTGCTGAGAGCTGTAATGAGGCACTGTGGACACAAGCCCTGATAAGCTGCAGCTTTGGGAGCATTTCAAGGGAAAAGAAAAAATAAAAAAAGCAGCCTGACATCTGTCCCATCACTGTCCTGTGATGTCCCAATTTACAGGTGGCACAGGAAGACCACAAACGCAGAGAATCAGCAGCAAAACTCAACTCCCCCTTGCAGAAATAAGAACATGGATAAAGTATTATTAATTTGCTGTTAATTTTCTCTCCCAGTGACTTTGTGACGAGCCCAGCTACTGCCAACACATCCAAAGGCCAATGGAAAGTTATTCTTAGTGCCCAGCCCGGCTGTTGCTGCAGGATAAGAATCCCAAATCATGCCTGAGAGTCCTGAGCTGCTGCTGAGCTTACAGGACACCTATGGCCAGGATCAGAGGCAGGCAGGAGACAGAACAGGGCTCATGTGGGTGAGGAGATCATCACATGCTCTGTTTGTTAACAAGCAGATTAGAAAGGAGCTGCTGTACACACACACACACAGCCTGTGTTTGCAGGGACATACACAGCTCCATCCTGTCCAGACACATCTATTTTTGCACCAAAATGATGCCATTCCCGTGCAGGGCACTGTGTGCATGCATAATTCCAGTGAGCATTAGCAGCAACACCTACAGCTCAGGTTGTCTGACATGTTCTGTGCCAAGGCTCACTTTTAAGGTCCTCATTACTTTGACAGACCTGAACCACTCAGGGGACAATTTCCTGAGCTCAGTGTCTGCCTCAGGCTACCAGCTCTGTGGAAAGTTGACTTCAGAATGACTTGGGCAATGCTGAGAACTAAATTAGGGGAAAAGTTTTTGCAAGTTACTGATTTTAACTTTTTCTTTTCCTATATTTGACCTCGGTTAGAGTCTTCCTGCTGCCTCTCTGAAAAGCTGGCACGCTTTGGAGCAGGGAGGAACAATCAGGATATTCCTTCCCTTGTGGCCATGGCTAAAAGTTTGTCTAAATGTCACCAAGTTGAGCATCTAGTAGCACAAATACTCCAAGGAGGAGTTTTGCTTTTTCCACTGCTCCTAGGATGGATCAGCCAACACTTGGGCTTACCAACAGAGGGGGAGAAGAACTGGATCCTGATGAGAAGCCTGGGCTAGTGGAAGGTATCCCTGCCCAAAATTATTTAAGGTCCCTTCAACCCAAACCAGTCTGTGATTCTATGACTTGCCCAAGGTCACACAGAGCTGACAAATCTGTTGAATTCCCAGCTCAGTGCCACAGCAACAACTTTTATTTTGCAGAGCCACGCATGCAGCACCGGGGGAGGCTCCTTCACCGCTGATTTTCTCTGTTCTTGTCTCCTTTGGTGCATGTTTGAGGGACACACACCTAAAAGTGATAAATTCCCCTCAGTCTTAAACCCATCCCCTGCCCCAGCACTTTCCCAGTATCAGCAGAATTTGCACTACACACCCGAGTGTCAGCGTTGGAGCGACTTTAAATAGTTCAGTGGTCACCCTGCTCAGCTGTGGGATGCAGGGATGCATCCAGCATGTCCTGAAATGATACAGCAGAGTCCTGCTGCTGGCACCTAGCCTGGAAGGCCGGGGGGAGGAAGGGAGGAGGTGTCTGCTCCTGGTGCTCTGCTGCTAAAGCTTTCTGCACTTCATCCCTGTGCTCCTCCACACTGACCAGCAATGAGAGGAGACACTGCCAGCACGTTCTACTCCATGTGGGCAGCTTGCTGCTGCTGCAAAAAAAGGCAAAATCTCCACTTTTCCTCCCATAAATATCTCCCCTGGTCCACTCAGACAGAGATGGAAGCTGCAGGTGCCCTCCACTTCACGGGCCTGACCCTTCATCTGCACGGATCGTGCCTGGTGCTAGCAGCAGCTCCACAAATCACCCCAGAGCAGCCACAGGGAGGGTGATGCAATTGTTTTAGCTGTTTGCACAGCCTCATAATTGCAGATCCATCATCACAAAGCATTAGCTGTGTTAGGACAGGTGTTACACAGAAACCCAGCAGCAGAGAGGGGCACGTGAGCGGGGCAGGCTGCAGAGGACACTTTAGTTTGCAGTGAGAGGTTGGAGATCTGGGTTGTGCTACCCAGAAGAAAGTTATTTGTTTGCTGAGCCAGCTGCAAGCAGAACTCTAATTTAATCCAGATCCAAACACCATCTGCTTTGTTCATCTCTGCTCACACAGGATAAAGGCACCTGTGGCTGAGACAAGAGGTGTTTTTAATGTGGGGGGCGTGCAAAGGTCACCTCTGTTCATAAAATCCTGCTCAGAGGAAATGGAGGCCTTGATAACACAGGTTTTAAGAGCTGAAGAAACACTATTAAGCAGATCCCAGGTGATAAAACAGTAAAACCAACAAGTACTGTACCAATGTGCACTCCAGTCCCTTAGCCTCACCTGCCACTGCCTCCACCTCTCCACTCCCTCCAAAACAGGACCTGCTGCTCTCTTCCCTCTCCTGCCAGGACCCCAGAGCTGCACTTGCAATGCCACACAAGCCTCAAATGCTGTGAAAAGCTGTAAATCTGTGCCCATTACCCTTGGGGATGCAGTCACAGCTGCTGGGAGGTGAGGCAGGAGCATCCTCCCTGCTCCTGGAGAGCATCACCTGTGCTCCACCTCCCCGGGGCTCAGGTCCAGGGCTGGAGGACACAGGGCCTTCTCCTGCCTCCTGTGTGCCTGGGACATGTCTGGGGACTGGCTTTAGTGACAGGAGCATCACCCAGGCAGGAGGCTGGGCTGAATTTTGCCCTTGACTCAAGAGCTAGAGCCTGTGATGTTTTAGTTTGGATGGGAGGAAAAAGGCAGAGGGAGAGAGGGATGGGAATGAAGTCTGGATTAGAGGAAAAAGGCAGAGGGAGAGAGGGATGGAAATGAAGTCTGGGTTGTTAGTGCTGGCATTAGGCTGTTTTCAAACTGCTGTTTTCAAACAGCAGTGTTTTGTGCTGGGTGCTGTTGTGCTTTTTATCTTATTGGGAAACACTTAAGATATAGAATTTGTCACCATACTACTGTAACTCCACAAATTTAACATAAAAATCGAACAGGTCCTAAACATTCCAGTCAAACATGAGCTATAGCACAGCATCTCTTTGTGACCAAGAAATCCTGTAAACCTAAAAATTCTTCCAAAAACTACTTAGTTTTTCCTAAAATTAAACATAGATGACTAACACACTAATGTTAGAGCTGAGGAGTGGCATCCAGGAGTCACTTGTGGGCTTATTTATATTTTTACCTTAGTAAAAAAAAAAATATAGTAGTAAATAGAAAATAAAAATGATTTTTTTGAAAAAAAAAAACACAAAAAAACAAAAAACACAAAAACAGGACAAGGTGGAATAACTTTAAATTGAAAGAGGACAGGATTAGATTGGATACTTGTAAGAAATTCTTCCCTGTGAGGGTGTTGAGGCCATGGCACAGGGTACCCAGAGAAGCTGTGGCTGTCCCTGGATCCCTGGCAGTGTCCAAGGCCAGGCTGGATGGAGCTTGGAGCACCCTGGGCTGGTAAAAGACATCCCTGAGGGCAGCTGGAAGTAGAATTTTAAGATTCCTTCTGACCCAAACCCTTCAGTGATGCTCTGAAGAAGCAGCAGCCCACAGAGCAGCTCCCAGGCCAGGTCAAGGCCAGCAAACACCCCCAGGAGCTCACCACCGAAGCCCTGCTGTCACCATCACATTTTCTGAAAAATCCCTTTGCCCAGGGTTGTTCTCTTGGGAAGCTGAGAAGCCTCAGAGAAAAAGGAAAACAATATTATCTGATTTGCTTCTCCTGTGTTCTGCTGCTTTGGAATGTGGTTGGAGATTGTTTATCCAACAGGTGATTGTTCCATTGGTTTCATGGGAATTGTTTTCACTCTTTGGCCAATCAGGGCCAAGCTGTGTCAGGACTCTGGAGAGAGTCACGAGTTTTCATTATTATCTTTTAGCCTTCTGTCTGTATCCTTTCTGCATTCTTTAGTATAGTTTAGTACAGCATTCTTTAATATAATATAGTATCATAAAATAATAAATTAGCCTTCTGAGAACATGGAGTCAGATTCACCATTTCCTCCCTTCGTCAGGGGTCTCAGAAAATACCACACTCTGCAGCCAATTTCTGATCAGGGCTCAGCACCCCAAATCCTGCCCTGCCCTCTGTGTCTGCAGAAAGCAGGAAACCCCTGAGCTGCCTGAGCAGGGAGCCCCCAGCTCCCAGCTGTGCTCCTGCCAGAGTGCTGCGATAAAACCGCTGCGATAAAACCGCGGCGGCGTTTCCACACAGGTGGGAAATTGCTACCACAATTCTGGGGGTTATTAATAATGACATATTTCTCCTCTGGGGCCAATTTACGATCAGGGCTCAGCACCCCAAACCCTGCCCTGCCCTCTGTCTCTGCAGAAAGCAGGAAACCCCAGCAGCTGGCTGAGCAGGGAGCGCACAGCTCCTGTGATAAAAACGGCGGCGGCGTTTCCACACAGGTGGGAAATTGCTATCACAATTCCAGGGGTTATTAATAACAAGAGATTTCTCCTCTGGGGCCATCTGCATCCCACACACCCCCACAAATCCAGCACTTTCCTCTTCCAGTTACAACAGCCAGGGCAGATAATTCCCTTTTTTCCCTCTGCCTTCCAGCCAGGCACGAAGGCAGAGCTCAACAGGCAGCTTCCTGCTCCAGACCATGCAGACAAACATTGTGCCAAGCCCCACGAACTCAGGACTGGGGCTTTCTTTCTACCAAGGTGCCAGAAATAATACAAATAAACTCTTCTTCTCTCCACGGCTTTATATCTACGGCTCCCACACATCACTACCAGCAGGGCTTTAAAACTAAAACAGACTGGGCCTACGTGGCTTGAATTTCTTCTGGAAATTTATCTCTTCTTGCTGAAAGCTCTGTGTTTGCTTGATCTTCCTGCCTTCCAAGCCCTACAAGTGCCACATGTTGCACAGCTGGATTCCTGACAGAGAAAGAAAACAGGAGGGAAGAGAGAACAGATATTTTATATATATATATATATTTATATATTTATATATGTACATGAATGCAATGGCCGAGGTTTTCAAAAGTCACCTGTGAACTTCAGCAAAGTGCCTTCAAATGTCCCCAAGGGACCTGTGTGCAGGAGAGACAGAGCTCTTGAGCTTCCTAAAATCTGCTCTCCACAGCTAGAAGTGGAAGGAAAAGGAAATGTGGCTCCAAAGGACTTGCTGCTCTAAAGATGCTCAAGACCAGCCCTTGCAGGAAAGGATTTGCAGCAAAAGCTTTGCCAGGGAAGGCTGGAGATAAGTCAGCCAGGAGGAAGAAGGACAGATCCATGTAGCACTGAGGGAAATGAGGAGAATTTTTAATTCTCAAACTCGCTGGGGTCTGACTACTGAAATAATTATGTGTTTTCCCAGCTCCAGGAGAATTTGCTCACTCTCAGCAGCTGTAACAGGGGAATGTACCTGGTGCCCCAAAAACATGGGCAAGCAACATCCACTTCCAGGGTGACAAGCCAAGGGTAAAGCACAGAAAGCTGAGGGGAAGAAATCCTGTTCATCTTGAGCAGCACTTAAAAACAAATCCCAGCAAAGGAGAAAATGAAGAAAATGTTATTTCCTTTGAAATGGAGTACTGCACTCTGTAACAGGAGGGAGGGGGGTGGAAATCAAACCCAAAGTGAACCAGAGACTCAGTTCATAAACACAGGAGAAGGTCAGCTTCCTCCTCACCAATAACTCTGTCCCAGAGGAGCCCAGCATGGCATTTGAGATAGGGCAGATATTTGATTCCTTCCTCTGCGTGGGGAGCCTGACACACACATCCTCCATCCCAGCATTGCCAGGGGCTGGGCTGGGCCCCTCCTGCAGCCACCCTGCCTCAGCAGCATCAGGAACCAGTTTAAAAGCTGCTCCTGCAGCTGAGGATTATTTTTTTCCTGTGTTTGAGAAGAGGCAGTGGCTGTAAAACCTTCTGCCTGAGCCCAGCAACCGTGAGGCCTTGGGAAAGGCTAATTATGGGTGGTGAGAGAAGTCACCCACTGGCAGAGAGCGGTGCAGGAGAGACAGGCAAGCACAACCCTGCACCCGGAGACCTTTTTGCTTTTTATAAAATGAAGCTGATTCTGCTGCCTGTGTTCCCAGGGAGCAAGAAGCAAGGCAGGAGAGAAGACAATGACCAAGTGAAACCAAGAGGCAAATCATTGAGTGAAAAGGCTTCAGGTGATGCCTTGAGAAGGCTGAGCTAGAGCAGAGGCTGGGCAGAGTTAAAGAATAAAGCAGGGATTTGTTCAAAGGATCTCCTCCATGGATCCACCTTGGGCAGCACAAGAGCCCAGCCAGGGCTGCAGCCAAGAGGAACCCAAATGGTCCCAAAATGCACGAGCGCTCCCGGGGTCTCTGCCTTGGCTCAGCTCTGCTCCATTTGCACCTTGCAGTTCATTGTCCCGTTCCAGCTTTGGCCCAGGCACTCCCACCCTGCTTGTTTGTCTCTCTCCAGCACAGAATATGGAGCACAGAAAAGCCAACCCTGAGGCACGGCAGCCACGTCCCCGAGTGCCACATGCACGGGGCTTGGCAATCCCTCCGGGAATGGGAATGCCAGCCCTGCCTCGGGCAGCCCCTGCCCTGCCTGGAAACCCTTTCCACGAGGGAATTGTCCCCACGGCCACCCTAAAGCTGCCCCGGCCCAGCCCGAGGCTGCTCCCTCGTGTCCTGTCCCTCGTCCTGGCCGTGGAGCTCCCCAGCCTGACCTCGTGCTCCCCACGGAGCTCGGCCTTCCCAGCAGCCTCTGGACCAGGATCCAGGTGGGACCAAAGCCAAACCTGGCCCCAAGAGCTGCACTGTCCCTGGGGCCAGGGGTGCTGGGCCAGTCCCACCTGGACATTCCATGGGCTCCAAGAGCCACCCAGGGATGTGACACAACAAAACCCAGACTTGGATCCACCTGAGGCTCAGCCCACGCTGTTTGTGCTCCTGGCCTGAGCTTTGGCTCATTTGTCCTTGGTCCCAGCTGGAGCAGGAATTGTTTTGTCTCCCTGCTCTGTGCAGAGAGCTCCCCATCCCCTATATGAAGCTCAGACCCACACACTAAAGCAGCACAGAATCTGAAAAATATAAAAGCTAAACCCTGAGGCATCACAAACATCTCACAGTCACTTTCCCATACCCTTGTTCAAGTATTGGAGAAGCCTCAGAATCATCCTCCCACACAAATCCCCAGAAGGAGGGGAGGCAGAGCAGGGAGGCAGAGCAGGGAGGCAGCCTGAGTGGCCAGCAGGGCTGTCAGTGGGGGAAATGTGGCTCAAAGGACCCTGTGCATCAACCAGCAGGAGGCAGGGAGACCTCTGCACGTCTCCATGCACAGCCAAGGACTGGAAAGCAGAGAAGCAGATTGTCTTGGAGCTCCAATCTGCTTGGGATCTCCTCCAGGCTCGTGGCACCTCGTGCTGCCCCACTTGAGTGCTCGTGGCCAGGGTCCAGCTGAGCCACTGGGAAGGATGAGGATTGCTGCACAATCATCCCCTAGCCCTGAGAGCCCCTCAGAGATTCCTTTGCCACCAGCAGGGCCTGGACCAGCACCTTCTGAAAGCACTGAGGCAGCCAAGCTCAACTGGAGCACGTTCCCAGACACAAAGGTTTGTCCAAATTTGTTCTATTTATTCCCAGTTCTGCAGTGGAGGAAAACCTCAAATTCTTTTCTTTCTTCCCTCTCCTCCCTACAAGCTGGAAAACATCTCTCTGCCACCAGCATCTGATCAAGGGATGCTGGAGGAAAAAAAGAAAACTGTTTTTTTTTTTTTTTTTTTGCCTAAATCCCTCCTAACTCCAGCTATTGCAGCAAGGCTGCTCTTCCTTCTCCAAAAATCTGGACCTGCAGAACCTTTCCTGAACTGTGAGGGAAAATTGGCAGTGATCTGTGAAAAGTGCAGGGTGAACAGATTGGCATTTCCAAAGCATGTGCAGTTTGCATTTGTGTGTAGCAATGTGCATATAAATGTGTATTTTTATGTATATGTATAAAACATACACACACACACGTATATATCTATATCTACGGAGTTGTATTTAGGGAAAAAAAGGCATCACAACTTCCAGCAAAAGATAATGAGAGAGCTGGGAACGTGCAGGCAGCATGATGCAACTCCAATCCCTTCCTCACACTGCAGGACAATCAAGGCTTCTTCTCTGAAATGAATGCAGAAAAGGGCCCAAGCAGCTGGGGAAAGGGTGATGCTTGTGAGAAATGGGCTTTTTTTGTGGCTCATGCATTGCAAAGTGTGTGTGTGTGTGTGTGTGATGAGTCAAAGTCTGAGGGCTGCCTTGTGTCAGCCATTGACTGTGCCAACGACAGCAGCTTTAATAACACCACTTACAGACTCTGGAGCAGGGGGAGGCAGCTCAAGGGGGGAGGAGAGAGCTTCCCTCGCAGGCTGGTGCACAAAGCGTCCCCAGGCTCGCCAAAATGTGTCACAAGAACCCGTTGATGGCTCCATAATTGCAGCCCACGCTGCAATGTGTTGTTCTGAGAGGCAGCAGAGAGCACAGCCAGGAGAGCAGCTTTGGGAACACGGGGGTGAGGCTCGGCCAGGAGGACGTGGGGACATGGGGACACGCTGGGCTCAGGGAGGGGTGGACTGGGGGGTGGTTTAGGGGCTGGTCCCAATCACATTTCCCAGTGCAGCAAGGCACCTCCATGTGCTCACACCCAGGTTTAGACTGAGAAGCAGCCAGGAGACCAGAAATTCCACCCAGAACAGGTGAAACAGGGAGAAATATCTGCAGGAATATGCAAGTCCTGCTGCCCACCTTGGTTCTCAGCCTGAAGGAGAGAAATAAGTCCCTGTCAGGTCTCATGGATGCTGGGGAGCTCCTGGAAGGCTGGTGAAGATGCTAAAAATCCTCAGCTTAGTCCAGATTTGGAAAGCTTTGGGAAGAGCTTCGGGAGCTCGTCGTGTCCTGATTATTTACTTCTCCCAGTTAAGGAGAGACCTACTTCACACACCGCCTCCTGGAGAGGAGGGAAAATCAGGCATGTAAAACAAGAAGGAAATGGAAATCGACTTGATAGCTCCTTCCCCTTCCTAATGGGGAATACTTACCTAATTAGGCCTGCTTGCTGTTTCCTCTCCTTGCTTTCTTTGAGACATTACGCAGAGAGAAATTTGTCCTAAAAGTTCATTCTCAGGCATCCCCTCGAGTGTTTGCCTTGCTGAGGCAGGCAAGGGCAGCAACTCCAGCATAAAAGAGGGGGGAAAATCCCTCCTGAGTGGCTCTAAGGGGTGCTGGTTTAAGTAGCCAGCTCCTGCCATGGCTCACCTGCCTCTCCTCCCTTCTCCATCCCTCACCCAGGCAGAGGCTGCAGCTCCAAGGTTCCTCCTGCCCTTGCCTGGCCCAGCTGAGCAGCTCCTGATCTCTGGGAGTGACCTTGGAGACCAGGAAGGGAAAGCCAGAGGATGCAAAGGTGGCCAAAATGACTCCACCCTCAGGGGGCTTTTGGAGGCAGACCTGACACTGGATGGTCTCAGGGCCGGTGGGATCCACAGGAACTCCCAAATTGGCCCCAAATCCATTCCACCACTCTCCAAACCACATATCCAAGCGGTTGGTGCAGCTCAGATTGGGAAAAAAAAGGGGTGGTAGAAGCAAAACCCAAACCCTCCAGACCCCCACAGACAAGGGTGAGCCAGCCAGGACAGAGCAAGCTCTCATTTCCCACAGCCAGGCCCCCTCCTTTCAGAGATGTCCCACTCTGGTGGCCTCCCCTCAGCAGGAGAAGGGGTTGGGTTGTGCAGGAGCACCTCCCACCCCACAGGATGCTCCCAACCATCCCTACAACAGAGCCAGGCTGGATGTGACCCTACACGAGGAGTTACAGGGGTCTCCATTCACCCCTAGACCCCTCCACTGGACCCCTTTATCCCTTCCTCCATCTCCATCCCACACTTTCCAGGAAGGCTCCCCATCCCCCTCAGCCCTGCTCCTTCACCCCGGGAATTTTTTTTCTCTTCCCTGCAAGGAGCAGAGCTTCCATGAAGGAAAATGCAAAGCCCAAGCAAGGAGAGGGCTCTGCAAAGGAAGGTGTTTCATTCCTGCCCGAGGGGGTGCTTTCAAGAACCTCCTTTTGTTTCCTCAAAGGCTGCCAAAGGTGGAGACCTGCAGGCATTCAGGGAACTCACCCTGCGAGCAGCAGCAGAGGTTCCCCCAAGCCCAGGTCTCTCCCTACCCAGCATCCTGCAGTGGTGCAGCCATTCCTGCATCCCTCCCCACCCCGTCTCCAGGGGAGCACCTGCAGCTGAACCAGCCCTGCGCCTGCAGCACCTGTGCAGGGTGGGAGAGGAGGGGCTGAGCCACCCCCTGCAGCTGCTCCAGCCAGCCCTGAAACTTCACCTCCCAGTTGTTCATTCAGCATCCAGAAAAGCTGTGTTGTTTTCCTTTTCTCTTTTCTCTTTCCTTTTTTTTTTTTTTTTTTTTGTTTCTTTTTTTTCCCCACTAGGCAATTTCCAGGGAACAAGACAGAGCTGCACAGCTAATCCCTGCTGCAAGCCAAGCCCCAGCCAGAGAGGGGGAAAGCAGCCCCACTCCTCCCAGTGCCCCTGGACATCCCTCCTTCCTCCCACAGCACCCCTGTGCCACCCCTGTGCAGCCCCTGCAGCATCCTGAGGGCTGCCAGGCTGTGAAGGACAGCAGGAGGGAAGGAGGGAGGTTTCCTTGAAGAGCCACCTCTGCAGCACTGCCAGCTTCCAGGGGAAGCTGTGAATCCAGTGGCTGCAGGCAGGAGACTCCTTTGGACCCCTCTTGCACCTCCTGGGCATTCCCAAAAACAACGGATGGGCTGGATAAACGTGATCCAGGCAGGTCCCTGCTGCAGAGCAAACCTGCACCCATTCCTGGGGAGCAAGACCCCCCCAAAGCAGGATCAATCCCACCCATGGGCACTAGAAAGGGATGGTGAGGGCAGGCCCTGAGCAGGGCTTGCTCTGCTTGGCCCCTTGCAGCTCCAGGGGGGCTCAGCAGAGCAGGACCCCAGCACGGGAGCATCAGAGGAGGGGCTTGCAGACAGGGAGGGACTCCAGCAAACAACGAGGAGCAGCAGAGGCAGAGATAAGAGCAGGTATTGAGCAGGCAGTGCCCACGAGGTG
The DNA here is from genome assembly GCF_015832195.1 of Motacilla alba alba. Classification (NCBI taxonomy): domain Eukaryota; kingdom Metazoa; phylum Chordata; class Aves; order Passeriformes; family Motacillidae; genus Motacilla; species Motacilla alba. Next base: position 2,540,100 of record NC_052031.1, on the reverse strand, counting down.
CTGTGAATGCAGCAGTAGTGCTGGATGAAGAGACATTGTCACAGAACTTGATGCACCCCGAGTGGTGACACGCGATTACCAGTGTGGAGATGAGTAAGCTCATTGTAACACGAGGTTTCACTCAAATCCCCCTCCAAAGGAGGGATCTGAGGAGGGAAGGGACCTGTGACGGGAACAAACCGGGGGATTTGTTTAACCAGATCAGCCTGCTGGGCCAGCACAGCACGGTTCCCTGCCTCCAGCGTGGATAAACCTGGATTCCCGGGAAGCTTAACCCCCCCCATCCCACATGGACAGGGTGGGCAGTGTCCCACAGCCAGCACTGGGATCTGCTGGGCACAACCCTGCTTTTAAGGGATGAAAAGAAGCACCTTTTGATAATAAATAATAATGCTAAATATGTGTTTCTATAGCAACTCATCACCATAGCAGCTCGGCACAGGAGGAGAACTCGGAGCTCATCCCGCCGTCTTCAGGGTGAGGAGGCAACTGCCCTCCCAGAGGTGGCTTCAGTGGCGGCACAGATGGACTTAAAGCAAGAAGTCCCCCTCCAGGTTGTCCCTGAGCACTGCCCTCCCTGGGGAAGCTGTGTGGATGAGCTGGAGAGGAGCAGTCAGGGATCCAAGCAGTGACTGGGGTGTGGAGTCTCAAAAGCACCAGGCACTGATGGCATCGCAATCCCCAAATCACTCCTGGGATGCAAGGAGGGATGGGGTTAGGAAGTCTCAAAATCACTGGATATCGAGGGCATTGCAATCCCCAAATCACTCCTGGGATCCAAGGAGGGATAAGGTATGAAGTCTCAAAATCACTGGGTATCGAGGGCATTGCAATCCCCAAATCACTCCTGGGATGCAAGGAGGGATGGGGTTAGGAATTCTCAAAATCACTGGGTATCGAGGGCATTGCAACCCCCCAAATCACTCCTGGGATCCAAAACGGGGTGGGGTATGAAGTCTCAAAAACACCAGGCACTGATAGCATTGCAACCCCCCAAATGACTCCTGGGATCCAAAAAGGGATGGTGGTAGGAAGCCTCAAAATCTTGAGGTCATTACAACCCCCCGAATCACTCCTGGGATCCAGGGGGGCTGGAAGGAAAGGAGGCTGTGACAGGGGACAGCCCCACTGTCCAGCCAGGAGGAAAGGGGAGAGTGCAAAGGGTGAGGCACAACCAAAAGGAGGAAACACCCACAATTATCCATGCAAATACCCCTCAACACTTACACAACCCAGGAGAACAGCTTAAAAACTCCAGGTGTTGCTCTGCTTTTAGCAAGACCCAGGAATTTGCACCAAAACCCTGACAAGTAGAAGGAGTTTCCCAAAACAGCCCAAAAACTCCTTTTTTTTTCCAAGGCACACATGCCCACCCTGATTTGGCTGTGGGTTTTTCTTCCCTAGATTGTGCATCAAAGAAAAATGCAAACTTTTGACTGGTTCCACAATTGGTGGGGTCGTATTCCCAGCTCACCTCCTCTCCCTGGCAGGGTTGTGGGGGCAGAGCCTTTGCCTTGAATACAGACCCTCCTGTTCCTCAGCACCTCTGAAAGCCTCTGCCCAGCCAGCAGAAGAAGGTGGCACTGCCAGGGGTGGGACAGTGCCCATTAGTGACCATTATCCATGGACATGATGCCATTCCTCAGGCTGCTGAGTGAGCTCCCAACAAGCACCCCCCTGGTTTTACTCACTTCACAAAAAATGAGTCATTTTTAAAGGTCATTAGAGCAAAGCAAGCATTAGGTGGTGGCTGAAGGGACAGTCCCTTCTAGGAGACCTCCCCCACTTGATAGATGGGGAAACAAGAAGCCAAGGAAGACACTGAGGGCCGTGGGACAGCTCTCCATCAAATCCAAGTCTCCCTTTGGCAGCCCAGGATAAGTTTCCCTAAAGTAAAATGAAGCTGTGTAGCACACCAAGCACTTGCTATTCCATCAATAGGCAATTGTAACAGGATACACCTCCTTAGTCTCTAAATGAGTTTTCTTTCCAGCACTACATTATAGACAAATCCCCTGTCACAAAAAACAAATAAATCCCTTTTCACAATCAAATATGCTCTAACCAAGTCAAACAGGGCCATGCGCACGTGCAGCGAATCCGCAAAGCTTCTCCCACCTTCCCAGCGTGACCATCCTCCCTTCAGCTGGGGAAGGAGGCAAAAGGGAAAGGAAAGAAGGAATGTTTGCTAGGAGGAACAAAGTGGCAGTTTCCCAGTTAGGCTGGGAATCAATGTGTGGGCTCCTCTGTTCCTGCTCCACCGGGGCTGAGCTCTCGCTGCCGGACCCAGACTGACACAACAGCAGAGCTTGACTTACTGGTGCTTCATCCTGGCAAGATATTTTTAATTTAAACCTTGTCACTGCTGAGGATGAAGCCATCCAGGCTGTAATTTACTGCTAATTCATCCTCCTGATCCCTATAACTCTAAAACCAAGTCACCAAGCAGCGGAATGCCCGGCCAGCCCCCAGAGAGGCTCGGCATGAATGAGCATCAGGGGGCTGCTGGCAGCAAGTGTGAGTCCCTCGTTCAGAAAAAACAGCAAATATATCAATATTAACCACTACAGGCAGCCACCAGTCCAGCATCTCCTCAGTGTTTCCCAGGAAAACACTACTGGGAATAAAACACCTTCACCAGCCTCACCTTTCCTCCCTTGTGGAGTGTTTTAAGCTCCAGAGGAAACAACACAGAGGTTGTGGAGACTCCCTTCACAAACTTTTACATGCATTTGGCTGAGAGTTCACCCAGGATCAAGATTTATCCCTCTGGCCCTTGCAGGAGAGCAGAGGAGGGGGAAATGTTTGGGCTTGGATCATGTTAATGCCTGTAGTGGAAAGCTAACCTGCATTATCTGCATCAGGGCCACACATTCATCCTGGCAAATTCAAGTGCCAGTCAAATCCCATAAATTTATTGCCAATGGCTGGGTGGGAAAGCCCCAGCAGATCAGTGTGTGGATAAGAGAGATGGAAGGAAATTCAGAGATCAGGCATGAAAAGCAGGAGAATCAGAGGTGCCACATCTCCCTTTTGGGTCACAAGTGCAAATCCTGCCACGCTCAGCAGGACTTTTTATTTATCCCCACGCAAAAGGAGCCTGGGAATCTCAGCCACGTGACTTTTGGGGCTGGATTCCTGTTTCGCTGCATGAAGCATTTAAAAAGCACTTTTTTAAAGGGGGGAAAACCCTCAGCAGCAAAGCCTGGAGTAAAAGCAGGTCACAGAGTCTGCAAATGACCTCTCTCTAGTGACTCCAGGTGAGGTCAGGGCCACCTGCTGAGAGGCAGCAGAGTGGGATGGGGGTTTGAACCCAGTCACTGCTCTCCCCCAGGTCTTCAGGCTCTGAGAAGTTGGTGTCTTCTACAAACATTAATATTTGAGGTAGGAACAGCTGGGGACATCATATTGCAGCAAAAATTTGGCTGCCTCCATGGCTCCAGGAATCCCCTTGGAAGGGAGCATGTCCTTGGCAGTGTTCACATCAGCTGGAGGGCTACAGATGTCTAAAATGAAGTGGTCACTGGGCTTACAAACCACTGTTCAGGGCCTTCAGAGCATCTCTGAGGGCTCCCAGAGGGGTTTTTACCAAGGAAAGGGCTCAGCACAGGTGCCACATGACACTGGGTGCTCTGCCAGGGGACCCAGGTGGCTGCTCAGCCCCTTAAGGATGAGGCAAACTCACAGAGCTCATGCACCAACAAAAAAAAAACCCCAGACTATTCTTTGGGATGAGTCAAAAAACCCCCAAGGGAGAATGGCAGATACAGAGAATCACCACACAGGCTGGAGGGAACTCAGCACGTCATTTTTGCAGTGATGTCTCCATTCCCAAAGGTGATTAAAAACATTTTGCAGCAAATTTTAAAGGCACTGGGACTGAGATCCATGAAAGCACAGCTGCTCCCAGGCCCGTTCTCTAACCCAAAACGTTTGGTTGTCTCTGCCCATGGCAAGGCATTGGAACTAGATGATCTTTAAGGTCCCTTCCAACCCAAACTGTTCTGTAATTCCATGACTCTTTCTCACTTCAAAGCACCTATTTGCCATTTTAACTGGAAAAAATTCAACCCTGGAAATGTCCTGTTCTGTCCAAGGGCTGCTCTTGGCTGTTGAAGCACAGACTGGAGGGCAGGGCACCGCTCCCTGCTCTCATCAAAGTCCCACTTGGGGCTCAGTTTGCTTTTCAGGCTGGTGAGCGAGAATTCCTCACCAATAAATGTGGACTGAGCTGTTTGCCTCTCTGTGCCTCAGTTTCCCAATCACTCAGAAACTGAGTGAATGGTTATGTTTTAAAACCCCCTGCCTCAGTTTCCCTATCCACACCACAGGAATTGAGTGAATGGTTTTGTTTTAAAACCCTGTGCCTCAGTTTCCCTATCCACACCACGGAAATTGAGTGAGTGGTTATGTTTTAAAACCCTGTGCCTCAGTTTCCCTGTCCACACCACGGAAATTGAGTGAGTGGTTATGTTTTAAAACCCCGTGCCTCAGTTTCCCTATCCACACCACATGAATGGAGTAGATGGCTTTGTTTTAAAACCCCCTGCCTCAGTTTCCCTATCCACACCACAAGAATGGAGTAGATGGTTTTGTTTTAAAACCCCCTGCCTCAGTTTCCCTGTCCATACCACGGGAATTGAGTGAGTGGTTATGTTTTAAATCCCTGTGCCTCAGTTTCCCTATCCACACCACGGGAATTGAGTGAGGGCTCCTGTTTTAAAACCATTCAGAGCCTGAGTGAAAAACATGTGGGCAGCACTACGTAATTTTTTTATTTTTTTTTTTCTCCTTCTTCTCTTTCCTTTTAGTCACAGGCTCCTCGAGAGCTCAGAGCTGAGGGCTATAAAGCACTTTTCACATGCAGGGAGGCACGCTCAGCGCCGATGCCCCGCAGAAAGGCAGAGGGCTGCCCAGACTCTCCGCACAGACGGGAAGTCTCCTTGCCTTGGGCGCCTGGAGCGCTGCTGTCCCTTCCCCGCGTCTCGCCAGCCAGAAGGAGGGAGTAAGAGAGAGCCCTCTGAAGCCTTTCAGAGAGCCAGAAAGGTTCCCCAGATGCTTCGCGTTAGAGCATGAAGCAGTTCGAGGGCTTTGCTAGGGGGAACAGTCACAGCCCAAAACGCATCCCTGGCTGGGGAGGGCGATTCGCGGGCAGCACGGGAGACTTTGGAGTCTCGGCTGTGGGCACCCCCCTTTAGAGGGGTTGTAAATAATAAATACATCAAGAGCAGCCCAATGATTCCCAGGACACCACGCCATCCCGCTCCAAAGCGCATGTGGGCAGTGCCAAGCCCCAAACTCCGGCGCTGCGAACTCCAGAACTCAGCAGCCCCACCTCTGACCCCCTCCCCAGGTCAGGCCAGCGTGGAGCACCTCAGCATCCTCCTCAGCTCTGCAGGGAGCTGCTCAGGCTTCCCTTCCTCACAAAAAAAAACTGACTCCCACACGGCGTGAACCCTCAGCACATCCCGAGCATCACAAGATCTTGCCGGGCTCTCCCCACGAATCCAGCCCCGGCACGGCGAGAGGGAGCTCGGTTTTTACTGCAGCCCCTCGGCATCGGGAGGCAGAGACAAAGCGGAAGAAAAGATGCAACACAAAAGGGGCGCCGGCATCTCTCCTCCCCCTCCTCAGCCTGCGAAAGTGGAGGAATTGATATGAAAGGGCTCCGGCAACCCTGAGCCCCCCGGGATGGGGCTGCCACAGGCGGCTCCTGCCTTCCCGGCAGAGCTCAGCAGCTCTGCTGCCTCTGCTCAGCCCTCGCTTTGCCTCACCCACCGGCTGCCAGGCTCTCAGCGCTGCAGGGAGGGATGCTGGCAGGTGAATCCGCTGAGGAAAAGCTCAAATATTGGCTCTCCTCGCGGAGAAGTTCAGCGTGTCCCCGTGGGTTTGCAGCATCCCTCCCCAGCGCGTTTGACACCAGCCCTCGGTGCCTGCCAGGCAGTTCCGATCACCGAGCCAATGCTTCCCTACAGCTCCGTGATTGATCATCAGCCCGGCTTCTAAAACACCCGTCTTGGACATAAGCAGCGCTTAGATCATGCGGCTGTCATTTATTTCGCGGGGTATCGATACCGCCGAGCGCCACACGAATTCAGGATGGGACAGAGAGAGAAGAAGCCTCGGAGCGGTCCTGTCGGAAAGGAGACACCCCATGGAGGGTGGGTCTGGGCAGAGGAGGGGAGAAAACCTCAGCTTTTCGTGCCGGGGCTGGGCTTGCGTGTTTAAACCTGGCCGCACACGCGAAACACACACACACACACATCTGTTGCACCGCTTGAAGCCCGGCTTAGCGAAGGATCCCACACACAAACAAACAAACAAACAAACACGCACTTCCCCCGGCCAAAAAAAAAAAAAAAATCAACAACAAAACAACAAAAACACAAGCAAAACGCTGCTCGCATCCCCTGCACCTCCAGCCAGAGGCTTAGGCGGGGGGGAGGAAGCACCTAATCCCACGCTGGGAGGCACACGCCGTGATTAAAAAAACCACAGAGACGCCAAAGCCCGAGCCCCCCGTGCCCCGCTCGCAGATTTCCACAAACACCCGCCTGAAACAGAGGGCAGGTCAAGAAAAGAAGTTAGCACGCTTTCCGCCCTCCAAAATATTTGTGCACGCTCAAGATTAAGTCCCTAGAAGGCTGCGAGCAGTTCGCGTCGGCTGTAAAAATCCCCTGGCACCGTCATTGTTCCCGCGGAACGAGAGCATCCCCCGGCAGTCTCGGGGGTCCCGGGCCGAGCCTCCCCTCTGCAGCGCTCACCCCACGACTCGGGGAGCACCAGACCCCCACTCGCTTTCCCCAAAACCTCTTTTCCCCAGGCATCGCACCCCCCGGCAGCGGAGGGAAGCCGCGGGCGATCAGGTGCGCTCGCAGCGAGCTGCCCGGCGGCAGGGCTGGGGAGCAGCGCGGGGTGGGGAAGTTTTGCGGGAGAGGTGCGGGAGCCACACGCGTTCCAGCGGCTCCTGGCCACCGGGGCGAGCCCTACGGGTCCTACCCCCGCATCCCTTCCCGGCACGGCGAGCAGATGGAGCCCCCGGGAGGAGGATTTCCTCCGGGCTGGGGATGGATGGAGCAGCCACACGCAGCCGGCTACAAACCCAAACAGCCCTGCTGGGGCTGAGCAAGCGGGTTTGTTTGTCTGGGAGGAACTCAGCTGCTGCCGGAGCATTCGATTTCCAGCAGAACAACGTGGATTTCCACCAAAACAACGCGCGGCTCCGCTGTTTAGATCGCTTCTCCCGGTCTACATCATTTAAGGGCATATGTCTGATAAACGCAGAGCATCGATACGCAGCACACACATGCACCGAGGGAAAGGAGGGAGCTTCAGCAGCGCGGACTCCGCAGCCGGGATTTGGGCAGGAAAACTCCCCAGCATCTTGCAGGAAGGGAAGCCACGAGGGTCTGCCCTTCCCTTTCAGGTGTTCACCACCGGGGCTGGCCCCTGTCCCCATCCACGGGTCACCCGGGAGGTGTCATCCTCCCCGGGAATTGGGCTCTGCCTCCAGCCCCGTCCAGCTGCAACCTCACCGGGAGCAGGAAAAGTTTGTAAATGCCTCCAGCTCCTCGCCCGAGGAGAGCTCCGGAGCATCGAAGGGGGAAAATACCCCCCGAGGGGAGGAAAACCCGCAGCCGGGGGATGCCGAGGGTGGTGAGGGACGGGCTGCGCCGCTGGAGCCGCTACCTCCGGGGAGAAAAGTTGAGCCTTGTGCACTGGGAAAAAGCCATCGGGGACCCGGGAACGGGTGACACCGGGCACCGCGTCCCCTCCGCGCTGGGCATGTGGAAAAGGGGCGCTCCCCGCCGCGCCCCCCGCCCAGCATCCTCCCAAGCCGGGCCGGGAGGGGCCGTGCCCGAGCCCCCCGGCTCAGCCCGCTGTCCGCGGGGGTCCCTGCCCTCCATCCCAGACCCCCTTCCCGGGACCCGGGGGTGGGGAGCAGCGGCGGGGGCGCCTCCCAGAGCCCCCTCCCCACCCCCTCCACTGCCGCCAGGTGTGGAGGGCAGGTACCGCTGCAGCCCCGCCAGCCCTCCCGGGGCATCCTCCGGGGCATCCTCCCGCAGCCCCCGCTGCCCGGGCGGGGCGGGGGGCTTCTTACCTGGGAATGCTCCTCGCTTGCTTTGGGTGGGTTTTGGTGTATATATATATATATGTATAAATATATATATACATATAATATTTCTCTCCTCTCCTTTCCCCCCACTTCAGTCTTCAGAGCAGGCGCCGCATTGACACTGCAGATGGTCTCTGTGTGCGTGTGTGTGTGTGTGTGCGCGTGTGTGTCTCTCTCCAATCCCAAATACTCCACGGAGGCGGAACACGGAGCCCCTCTCTCTGCACTGGGCAAACCGTGTCTGGCTCGCCCGGAGCCGGAGCGGGGGGGGGGGGGGGAGAACGGAGGGGGGGAAACGCAGCTCCAGTTTTCACTCCCCCCCCAAATCAACCCTTCCCTCCCTCCCCCCCCCCGCCTCTAAATCAGCCAGGAGTGGGGGGAGCCGGGCAGCGGAGCCGCAGGCGGGGTGCGGGCAGGGGGATGGATGCAGGCAGGCAGGGGATGCGCTACGGGGCCATGCCCGGCTCCGCGGCCTCCCGCCCGCCGGGCAGGGCTCGCACTGCGGCTGTCTCGCCAGCCAGCCCTTCCTCCCCAGCCCTCCTCTCCAATGGTGGCTGCGGAGCCGGCTTGGACACCCAGGCTCTTTTGCAAACACAGGCACACGCGCAGGCACACACCCCTTTCCGAAAAAAAAAAAAAAAATTAAAAAAATAAAATAGCCGGAGAGGTGTAGAAGTGCTGTGGCAACAGCAGCCCAATGCACGGGGGAGGGATAGTAAAAAAATAATAAATTAAAAAAATGGAAGCGATAATAAAAATCCCTTTCTATCCTTTTTCTCTTTCTTTCCTATTTTTTTTTTTTTTTAGCTTTGCAGAGAGAGTGGCCGGTTGCTCCTCCTTTCTCCAGCCCACCCACCTCCGGGAGAGGGGAGAAGGCGGAGGAGCGCAGGTTGTCTCTGGAGGGGGTCCCCCAAGGCGCTTTTCGTCGTCCTAAAGTTTGCAGGGGATGGGGAAAGGGATGGGGACGGGGAGGGAGCGGGGCCGCCTCCCGGGGCTGCCAGCGCCGCCGCCGCTCTCCCCGGGCTGCAACTCCGGCTGCCTGGATTCCTCCTCCTCCGGTGCCTTCCCTCGCTCCTACTCACTACTGACACCTAGGATCTCCAGCCTGATTGGGCTAATTGGGAAACGTCTCTGCCCTCCCCGAAAAATAGGAAAAAAAAAAAAAAAAGGTAATAAAACCCCAGACCCACTCACGGAATCAACCGCATCTCGCTGCCTGCTCCCATCTGCTCCTCAAAAAAAGCCTTTCCCGGCTTTGCCTGGCATCTCCCTTCCCTTTGCCATGCCTTCCCTTCCCTCTCCGCTGCTCTCCTCCGGCTGGGCGGCAGCGAGGAGGGGAGCGGGGCGTGGGGAGGCTCAGGGGAAGATCAATGCCCAGCTGGGGTGAGCGCTAATCCCGGAGAGCAAGCTGCTCCCCTGGCCCGGGCTCGCTCGCATTCCCGGCAGCCGCAGGAATAAAGGCATTTTTTAGAAGCTGTTGGTGCTTCCTACCTGAGTTTGGTGTCCCCCAGGCTGCCGGGGGGGCAGACCCCACCCCAAAAGTTCATTCCGTGCGTGAGACCCGCGCTCCTCCCTGCAGGTGATGCCGGAGCCGGCAGCAGGTGGTGGGAAGGGCAGGGATGCTCTCAGGGTGGTGATAGCAACAGGGCTGCTCCCCGGGGAGCCCCGATTCGCCTCACAAAGGTCTGAGGAGGAGGAGGAGAAGCAGCTGGGGGAGATCTCCTCTGCTTCTAGGGCGCCTGGCCATGCTCAGGTCAGGGAGAAAACTCTGCAAGCGACCCTGCAGCTTCCCCTTCCCCAGCCTAAAGGCAAAGGCATCCTGCGGGGATGCAGGGGGTGCCGGGGGAAGGAGGTCCCAGCACCCACGGCAATCCAGAGCCCAGATCAGAGGCAGGAATCGCCTCTCCAGGGGTTGTGCAGCACCAACCACAGCAGGACTCCCCCTCCTCCCCACAGCCTCCACCACTGACAGAAAATCAGGCTTAATCCGAGCTTAGTATTTTTAATTATCTTAAATTTATGCCACAAAGCACGGGGGCCGGGGGCTGTCTATTTGCATCCTGCAAGATATTTATTTAGAAACAATATCATGTTTTCCTTAAAACAAGTTTTATCTCCCCGGCGCGCGCCCGTGTGTGTGTTTTGCCTGAGCTCCCGTTTACATTTCCTGATGGATGGATGGGGATTCAGAGCCCTTTTTTCTTTTTTCTTTTTTTTTTTTCCCTTTTTTTAAGGTGGTGCATAAAATGTATTTATTATTCTTTATCTCCTACCTCTCGCAAGGAGTCATTTGTTTTCATTCAGAGAAATGAATGCGATGTGAAGCCTGAAGAGTAATAACGCAGCGAAATGACAACGCAGGAGCGAGACAGGAATCTGAGAGATACAATGGCAGGTTAGTAACCTCTAAAGATCACTGCTGCTCTGAGTGCTACAGCATTATTGAGTGTCCAGCCTGCCTCCCAGCTCCATTTAATAAAAACATATGAAAATCTCGAGGAAACTCGGTCTCGTGTTTAAAACCTGTTCCGCTAAACACGGATAATCTGGATATGCCCAGATTACTTCCCGCTAGCTGCTGGGGAGGAAGAAATTAATACCAGTTCTTTCTGCTTCTTAGGACAATGGCAGGAGTCAACAGATGCCCGTGCTGTTCGGGTTCATGAAGGAGTGAGTGACAAATGAGACTTTATTTATAGGCCTGCTCATGAACCGGGCAGCGGGGGCGGGACAGGGTTAGGGCTGGAAAACCCAAATGACCTCCCCTGACCTGTGAATTTCTGCAGCAAAAGGGCCCAAGGACAAGGAGGGCTCAGGCTCACCCTGCTGTCATCCAGTGGGTGTTTTCCCCCCAGGTCACAGCAGAGATCACAGAGAGGTGCTGGGCACCCCCGGGTGTGCTCCGGGGGGAAACCAAGCAGCACCAAAGCTGCCTCAGCATCATCCGGGATGAGGCAAAATCCTCCTGTCTCCATCCAAACAACCTCACACACCTGATTTCCCTCCTTCTGCCCCAAAAGATCCCCCATTGCCCCTGAAGTCCTGGGTGCCAGCAGCCCCCCTGAATCCCTCTGTGGTTCCTCCCTCGCTGATGCATCTTTTTGTTTTTTGCCTTATTAGCTGAGCCACACACAGTGGCACACAGGAATCACTTCCATCAACACCCAAAGAAGAGAAAACGCCTATTTTTGCCAGGACATCCACCTGTACACTTCAAGGCTCCAACAACAGAGGACGAGCCAAGCAGGAGGAAAGAAGAAAACAAAAATTAAAAAAAAAAAAAAAAAAAGAAAAAGGGAGAGAGACAGAAAACCTAAGTTAGATTGTGCGGGGATTTTCCTATTATTCTTCCCCCCCGCCATTTTACAAGTTGGTTAAAGCAGCGCGGTGGTTAAGCGCCTGGGAGCCGGCGCCGGCTGCTCCAGCTCGGGGCTGCAGCGAGCGCAGGCAGCGCTCAAACCCAACATCGCAGCGCCACCTGCAGCGGCCGCGCTTGGTGGCACCCGCAAAATCCCTCAAACCGGGCCAACCCTTCAAAAAACAGCCCGGGGAGAGGGTTCCCGACTCGAAATCTTGTTCCTCCAGGTTTCTTTGTCACCCCCTCCTGCCCTCCAGTCTTTCAGGTGCTTCCAAACTTGCCCCTCGCTGTTGATGCACGGAGGAAAATTGGGCTCTCCTGGGTGGCTGTCACCATCCCTGCTGCTGACAAAGGACGTCTTTATCGTGCTTGTGGAGGGTGGGAAATTCTGTGCAAGCTGGTTTAAAGCTGGGCCAGGGCTCTGCATGACACCCCAGGGAGGGACAGGGTGAGCTCTGCCCCTGAGGGCAGCTCTTGGTGCAGCTTTGGGGGTGTCACTCTCTCAGATTTTGGCAGTGCTGCCAGCCTCAGGAAGGGTTGTGCTGACAGAAAACGAGATGAGAGTGCTACCCAGAAAAAAATGGAAGAGGAGTTTTCAGGGAAGAGCAGGATGGTGTCACTTGGTCACCTCGCCTTCCCTTTCTTTTGTAGCATTGTACAACCAATTTTGGCTGATGAGTGGAGAAAAAAGCTCTTGGGAGGGTCCATCTCAGCCACCCTCTGTTTGTGCTTTGTCCAGCATTTCCTTGGAATCGTGGAGGTTTGCACACTGGATTTTTTGAGAAGCCCTGGGTGTCCTGGCACGGAGCAGAGGAGTGCCACGTGTCCTTTCTCCTCTGTCACTGATTTGCTGCACAGCCTCTGGCACCTCCCTTAACTCCCCTGCCAGTCTTTGCAGGGATATTTTAGGGGGCAGGTTTTTTAATAGGATATTTGTAAATAAAATTTTTATCAGTTATCCAGCATCTCCCTCTCCCCAGCCCTTCAGCAGACACAATGAACTGTCAAACAGAGGCCAGGTTTGCCTTCATTTTTTTTTGACCACTTGTTTGGACCTTTTTGAGGGAAGCAATATCTCCATTTATGTTGTCCCAGGGGCAAATCCAGCAATTCACAGGAGACGCAGACCTGCGGGGTCTGACTGTCCCCTCCCTCTCCAGAGCTCCTTCCCATCAGTGTGTGCCTCCAGTCCATGTTAGCACCTGGATTCAGACACCAGCTCACCAACCCCTCAAGTTAAAGATTTCTGGAATTTCCAGCCCAAGTTTCCCCTCTTTGCTGCAGTTTCATTCCTGTTTACTCCCTTCCCATCCCCTCTTCTCTGCCCCCCTGCTCCAACTCCAATCTCCCCGGCAAAGTGCCACTCCCACAGAGGACCAAGCAGAGCCAGGGATGAGAGAGATGCTCATTCTCCATCCCCACCCAGAGGGGATTTATGATGTCCTCAGGCCGACAGCATCATCTGCACATCTTCCCAACCCTCCCCTGCCCTCCTTGCCCTCCCCGTTCTAACTCCCCCAGGGACAATTTTTCTCCTTCCCCCTTCAAATATTTGCCGACCATTATCGCCTCTGGTCACACCCAGGCTGTCATTTGGCCAAACAAAACAGCGGCGGGAGGGACAGGGGAGAGGGGCAGGTGGAGGAGGCAGGGTGAGATGGGAGCCAGGGGAGCAGTCAGGCCATAATGATAAGGGAACTACAAAACCCAGGCTGGGGCTGGCCAATTAAATGAGGGGATCTGAGAGGGGACCACGGGAGAGGAGTGAAAGGGAATAATATTGGAAGCAGGCAGGTGGAGTGATAAGATACAAGCACAGAAAAGTCAGAGGAATTCATTGTTGTTTCATTTTGGAGGACGATACCAGGGGGAAGAGCAATCAATCCCTGCTCGGGAGGGCTGGAGAGCTTTGGGGCAAGATAAGGAGCGGGGATGGAGGGATGAGATGGAGAAATGGATAAAGAGTCAGAGGGAAGCAGTCTGGGGACACGCAGGAGGAGCTGGAGACTCTCTAGAAGGAGAGAGGGGAAGGCTGGATTCAGCTGAGGAGAAGCAGCCCTTAAATCAGAAGAAACCCAAAGGGAAACAGGACAGCCTGAAGAGTGGAAAGGCCTTATCCACAGATTAGGGATTTGATTTGGGATTTCAGAACCTGGGCCAGACTTGCTGCTGGTGCAGCTCCTGGGTGATGCTCCAGTGGGTTCCAGGAGAGAGATGAGGAGCCAGGATAGAGCTGCAGGGGTTTTCACAGAATTTGCAGTTGGTAACACTCTAGAAAGGTCTTTTGGGAAGTTTGCCTCCCTCAGATAGTGGGGAAAGGATACATAAAATGCACTTTGCAGCCTACCAGATCTCACAGCTAATTGTGGATGTCGCTGGAGGCTAATCCTGAATAGGGGGGATTTGTAAATCCTACCTTGGCATTTCTCTCACTCAGGGAACATCCACCCAGCCACCTACTTCCAAAAACTTTCAGGAATAAGATCTCCCTGCTGCCTGTCAAATCTGGCTGAAAATGCCCCAAACCAGCAGTGGGCCCTGTAGACAGCAGGGGGTGAAAGATTTGTTTTGTTAGAACCTCGAGCTCCAAAGAAAAAACAGAAAGACACACAAACCAAGCCCAACGTTTGTGCTATTTTTTTTTCCTTGCTGCGATTCATGCTTTTCAAGCCAGTTGGAGGCAGGGAGGAGGGGGAATGTTGGCCCATCTTTTTTAGCACGTGGGGTTGGCAGCACTCAGATTTACCCACTTAGGGAACGTGGGAGACAAGAGAGGGGGAGAAGCAGGAGCTCATCTCGGGATGCTGCGGGAACCCCAGTGAAGAATAGCTCTTCTTACGTGTCAGCTCCATCACCATGGCACCAGGGAGGGAAAGCAGAGGGAAAAATGACAGAAAAGAGGGGGGGAGAAAATGAGGAGACAAACAGGAAGGGCAAGAGAAAGATATTTCCCTGATGGGCAGTGTCACTTGTTAAATAGTTGGTGCGGGGTACCCTGGGTTTACAGACTGAAAGATGCTGCTGGGCCCTTTAGAAAGGATCTCTTATCATGTTCCCAAATTCACAAGGGCAGGTCCTTTCTGGAATGCTGGGCTGGGGCTGGTGCAGTCAGCCCTTCCTAAAAACTTCAGGTAAAAAAATAAATATATTCACATATAAGTGAATATTCACAAGAAGACATCTGCTTTCTCCCCTTTGTTCCCTGGTAGGACCTGTACAAACCACATGGAATCCACTCTTCTGTTATCCTGGGTGGATTCACCTGTGGTGAAAATGGACTGTGCCAAGAAAACAGCTTGGAAGACCTGTGGTTCCCCTGCAGTGCTACAAACTGATGGTGCAGCACCTCAAGTGTAAAAATTCCAGTTTTTTCCCTCCCAATTCCATTTTTTTTTTTTTAACCTCCTTCCACCTGTATGTATATTTCCAGGCAAACTGGGATAATGGTCTGGAATTCAGCCTTTGGCCACAGCCACTGGGGGTGCTTGGGGCCCCCACCCACACTCAAAATGTGGGATAAGAGCCTTCCCCTCTATAAGGGAACACCCTTTAACACGTGTTATCCCTATGGATGCTGCCTTCACCAGTATTTATTCTGTTTCTGGATCATGCTGAGATCTCCCTCTCCCTGCTTTCTCCACTTCCCCACCTCATGGAAAGCTCTCTTTAATTCAGGAGCAGCAAGAAGGGCACGATGGATTTTTCTCTCACCCAGGATTATTCTGGATTATTATTCCACCACTCACCCAAACCAGTGCATTGGCTGGGAAATCCCAAATTGGTGAACCAAAACTGTTGGAACCCTGGCTGCTGAGAATTCCAGACTTTCTGTGCTCCAGGCGCTGACCCCCAGGAGAACACTGCAGTGACCTGAGGCCCTGCAGAAGCTTCCAGAATGGAATGGCAGCACTGGGATTGTGGGTGTGGGGTTTGGATAGAAGTGTGTGATATCACAGGGGGGAAACTCAGAGTTTAAGGGTTTAGAATGCAGTGATATCTATAAAGCAAGATGGGGGTTTTGGAGCTGGTCCATCTTCTTCTCCTTCTTCTCCATGGGTTTGGGTCGTTTTGTGTAATTGGATAAAAAAGTCCCCATTGCAGGCACGGGTGGTTGGTTATTGGGTTAAAAGTGAAAATAATTTAGGTGTCATTTCTTAATTGGACAGTTTATCCTTAAAAGGCCTTGTAGAGAGAGAGATGGGGCTCCATTTTTAGTTTGTTAGAGCAAAGTGCTGTAGAACTCAGGGTTTGTGAGACTGTCACACAGATAAGAACTAATAAACATCTGAGTTCAAACAAAAAATATCATCTCACACATTTAATCCCAGCCTTAACAGAAAAAAGAATCTGTGCAAAATCACTACACCCTCATGTGCTCCTTTTGGAAATCTGTTCATCCCAAATCCCTCCCATGTTTTGGATCATCTGCAACACCTGCTTGTCTCCCCTTCCCCTTTCCAAACTCTCCAGGAGCAGGGGATATCTCCCATCCTCAAGCTGCTGAGCTCTTGGGTCAAAGCTTTTGAATAAAACCACCCAACAACATCTCCCCAAACCCAGGTCACTGTGTGCAGCTCCTGACACCAATATTCCTATAAAAATCTCTGAATTAAGTTGTTCCACTCATCTCTTTAAAGCCATTTGCCTCCCCGCCTCAAGCAACCAGGCAGAAACCTCCTCCCCTTTCCCTCCCAACACCTCCCGTAGAAATCCTCTCCGAAGGAATCAGAGCTGCTGGAGGTGTGAGCTGGCCACGCACGTTGTAGCCCTTTATTATCTGGGGACCCCCACTCAAATGTACAGAGAGATAATGTTAATGGAATGATGCATTTCCTCTGATCTGGAGCTGTCTCAGAAAGATAAATGCCGAGGCGAAGCAGAAGCGTTTAATCAAAAAATAAACCACCTCAATATGTTGTGTATTATTATTTTTTTTTTCTCCTAAAGAAGCAAAGCTTGGTCCTGTCACAGCATGTTATTTTGCCAGCATTATCTCTGTTATTTCTAAATAATTCCATTTAGTGCTGGTGATGGGTAGGAGGGCTGAGATACAAAATCAAATTAATTAGAGTGACCCAACAAACTCGTGTTTGCATTGCGAGATGCAACATGGCAGCAAATCTCGCCGAGAACAAATTGCATTCAAATTAATTTAAGAAAAAAAATAATTTGGGGCAGATCAGGTTTATTTAGGATCAATTTTAATAAGCTAAAATAAAGTCAAGGCAGTGGGTGATGCCATCAGCCAGTCAAAAGCCAACTTAGATAGAGGTTTATACAGCTGAATGACAGTTACCTTCCAAGCCATTATTAGAAAAGCTGGGGTTTTTTTTTGGAGTGGCTTGGACAATTAAAAGAGCACCTCAATTACAGCTGCTGGAGATATTAGTATGAATAAATTATCCACTGGGTTTGACCCTCCCTTCCTGCACATAATTTCCAAATAATTAATTTCCTTGCCACATTTCAAGATGTTGCGTTAAATTCTGCAGCACAGGAGGGGCAGAAGTGGGGAGCCCCTTCTTCACCCCCTTGGCTGGTGATAGAGCAGGCATGAAGGGTTTGGGGGCTCCAAATCAGAAGTAGAATTTGCCAATATTATCCTGGCATTTCCCTGAGCCCGTGCTCCTGCAAAGGACTTTGCCAGTCTTAAAGATCCCAGGATTCTGAGCACACAGCACAGGATCTGTCAGTCCTTGTGCCCAGAGTGGAGGGGAGGATGTCCCTCCATCTCCCTGTGCATCCCAGAACATCAGAAATGGATTCGTGGTGGGCTGAAAGGAGAGATTAAAGAGACGGGCCTCAGCTGAACGAGGTGAAGTTGGAGTTTATGGGAAGTTTCAGGTGTGTTCCTCTTGATGGACCTATCCAGGATATTCCTCATCCCTACTCTGCTCCAGTCCAGGGCCAGCTGTGCTCATGGAACATTCTGGCACAGGAGCTCATTTCTGCACTACAGCAGAGGGAATTTGATGAGGATCTTCTCCAGGACAGCAGATCTGGAGCACACAGGACTGCAGGGGGAATGCCCAGCCCTGCAGACACCACAGCCCTGCTTCCATCCTGGCCCAGGAGTCACTGAACTGAGCAGGACAAAGCCTCAGGTGAAAATCAGAGAATGACAGAACAGTTTGGGTTGGAAGGGACCTTAAAACCTCATTCCACTCCCGCCATGGGCAGGGCCTCCTTCCGCCACACCAGGAGATTTTAAACTTACACTTTGCCCCACGCCACACTTGCTGTACCTGAAACCCCATTCCCAGCACACAAGCCCTCCTGCTCACTTCTTGTCCCACCAGCACATTTTTATCACCCTGATTTAAATGTTTCTTTCCCACCTTGCCCATGATCCTTTACCTTGTAGACATCAACAAATGTCTCCAGTTTTTGGAGGTACCCGTCTTTCAGCGCTGCAAAATGAGATTGCAATCAGTACATGCCAGGCCAGGAGACTTTACAGAAATTTAAAGGCCTTTCAGTGATTCACGGCTCTTTAATCAAGGCCTTTTAATATTTAATTGCCAAGCCACGGGAGTTGTCTTTATTTCTGAAAAATCTGTTTTGGGGGGAATTAGACAACGTGAAACTCGACATATTCTGCACGTCCTGGGACCAGAGCCCTCACTGGAGCAGAGGGAGGGTGGGCAACAGGAGAGAGAATGCACAGCTTTTTCCTGATGGCTTTGAGAAGCTGCAGTAATTTAAGGTGATAAATTAACCTCCATTATTTTCAAGGAGCTGGAGAAACCATGAAAGGATCAGGCTAATGATGCCAGGGGCAGCACATGGCAGAGGAAATGTCCCAGGCAGCAGAGATGGGGCAAATGCAGGAGGTGGTGACCAACAGCAAGTCCATCCCACTCCTCATCCCTGCTGTGGCCCTGTGGGATGCTCTGGGAGAGCATTCTCCAAATTCCTGCTGCAGCAGGGAAGGGAGAGGGTTTGGATTTGGGGGTTTGGGGGTTTAGGACATCTCCACCACGACGGCCACCCCTGGCACCCAGCTGAGGCATCACCCCATTGCAGCCAGCCCTCAGCTCAAACTCAGGGGCTGCCATGTCTTGGATAAATGTCTGAACATTCCCTAAAAAGCTAAAAAATATTTTTAATTTTTTTTTTTTTTTTTTTGCTGAGCATCAAGGGAGGTATCTTTAATATAAATATCTCCAGTTAAATGAGATGGATCCTACCCTGTGACTGCAGCAGCAGAAGAAAAACGACCCCGTGAGCTCCTTGCTGGGACACCGTGTCCAGAGTTCCTGCTCAGTGAACATTTTGTGATGTCTAAAGAGCAAAAAAAAAAGCAGAGAAGGAAAGAGGAAGAGTTTCTCCCCACACACTGGGCAGGTGGGCCACGAACTCAGCTCCACCACCAGCTGAAAAAGTGCTTCTACCCCTGCCAAAACAACCTGGGAAGAAATCACATTATTTTTCCTGATGATTTTATGTTGTGCCTGAAATAAAAGCAATTGCCAGTTTAATCTCATTTGTATGCTCTGTGGTGGAAGTGGATCTGGGCACCAGGAGGACTCAGCTTCACCCTGGCAGTCTGGTGACCTTCAGATGGGAGCACGTCCCTCCTTCCTCTGCTCCTCTTCTTGAATTTGGACTTAATTTTGGAGCTGCTTCCATCCAGGGCTGCCTCTCATTATGCATGTGGGTGCTGCCTGCCACAGCAGAGATGTGATCTTGCCTGTGGCCTCTGCAGCTCCTCTAGTACAAATAATAATTTCCATCCCATCTATTCTTTTGTTTGCTACTGATCTATATTAAACAGTTGGTGATGACTACATTTATGGGTGATTATTGCACTTATGCTGCGTTAAATCTAAATGTTTGTTTATCTTTATGTGGTCTCTGTGTATACGCTTGCACGGCTTTTAACTTTATGTATTGCAGAGTTCCTTAATTATAAAATCAATAAATTTTTTAAACTTATGGCTCTAGCACAGAGAGAAACCCACACACTGTCCATGGCTGGGTGTGACAATGATTCTTGCCTCGAGCTTGTGGCAGAACACAAACCTCAGCTACAGGAACTGACAGATTTTTTCAGCTTGTTTGGGGTTTTTTGGGGTTTTTTTGTATCCTCATAGCAATTAGTTCAAACCTCAGTCTCTTTCTCCAGGCAGCACTGGCAGAACCAGAGCACACAGTCCCAAGATGGGCCAAGGCAAACTCAGGCTGGAGAGCAGGAAAAAGCTTTTCCAGAAAGGGGAGAAAGCTCTGGGATGGCTGCCCGGGGAGGTGCTGCAGTCACCATCCCTGGCTGTGTCACCAAAGCCTGCATGTGGCACTGGGTGCCAGGGTCTGGCTGAGCTGTTGGGGCTGGGCTGGACTCGTTGGTCCTGAAGGTCTCTCCCAACCCAGTCATTCTGTGAGTCCGTGATTCTATGGGAATTGACAGATTTTTTTAGTTCGTTTGGGTTTTTTTTTTTCTTCTGTCCTCATAGCAATTAGTTTTTGGTTAGCTTGGCTCATGCTCCAGCTCTCACCAAAGCTTTCCTCCTGCAAGCTCCCAACTCCTTGCATGTTCCTGACTGATGGAAGATGTGATCACTGAAGGTCACAGCCCAGTGGTGGCTCTTGAGTCAAGGCTTGGACAGAAGGGTCCAGTCCCCAACCCTGCCACAGGCATTTCCTGAGTCACATCCACACTATGGAGAAGTCCTGGATGGAGTTACAGCTGTGCTGGCTCTTCCACATCCTCACTGCACTGCCAGGGGTCAACTCCATCCCCGAGCAGCTCCAGGCTCTTCCAAGATCCCATCCATGGCTGCCCTCTGGCACTGGCAGCCATTCCCTGTGTGCTGTCCCTGCAGGCCTTGTCCCCAGTCCCTCTGCAGCGACCCTGGAGCCCCTGCAGGCCCTGCAATGTGCTGGAAGCTCCCCCTGGAGCCTTCCCTTCTCCAGGGGAACATTCCCAGCTCTCCCAGGCTGGCTCCATGACCCACTCAGGACAGGAACACCAGGTTCTGTTTCTCCTGCACTGGTTCTCAGCAGAGATTCACTGCACTGGCACTCACACATTTCAATTATTTTCACATGGAACCAAACAGAATTTATCATCTCCCAAATTCTTTTGCTTGTCTCGAATCCTCAAAGTTCATTCCTTTCAGAGAATCCCAGGATGGTTTGGGTTGGAAGGGACCTTAAAACCCATCCAGTGCCACCCCTTGCCATGGATGCTGGAACCTCTCCTGGATCCTTCTCCTCTCCAGGTGAGCACCCCCAGCTCTCCCAGCCTGGCTCCAGCCCTGGAGCAGCTCCATGGATTCCTCTGGAATCTCTCCAGCAGCTCCAGGTGCTGCTGATGCTGGACTGGGGGCAGCTCTGCAGGTGGGGTCTCACCTGAGAGGGGCAGAATCCCCCCTCCCTCCCCTGCTGCCCACGGGGGGGGTTCTGTGCTGCTGGGGCATGTGGCCAGGCCATGCTGAGTTAGGATGGAATTAGGCTGAGCTGGGCATCCAAACCACACTTCCATCCCCTGGGGGACAGTGCACATCACCCAGAGAACCCACCTGCTTGATTTAGGCTCTGCTCTCATTCCTATTTCACCCCATCCGTGCCTCATTTCCCCCCAGAGGGTTCTAGTAACGTTATAATCAACGTTACAACCAACATTTCTCCCACTCCCAAGAGTCCTGACGCCCCCTCCAGCCAATTAAAAGCTGTGAGCTGACAAACCCATCAGTGCCCACTGCCCAGCACTGCAGAGAAGCCTCCCACAGAAACAGGAGCTGTAGCCACTCATGTAAACACCAGCTAATCAGCAGCCAGCATTAGAGAAGCGTAGTCAGGTGCTGACCCCAATTTCTTTGATTTCAGGCTGTATTTCTCAAGCAGCAGCTCAGATCGGTTCTTTCTTTGCCACTTACATCTAATTAGGAGCCCACAACGAGCAGGAGCAGCTGTAATTAAACGAAACCAGGGAGCTGAGGGGGGAGGGAGTTCACTCAGGTGGGAATTTTTGGCACAGCTGGAGGTCAGAGGGTCAGTGGGAAATGACCACCAGGACCCTCACTGTGGAGAGCTGTGTTAACTCTCTCTAAAAATGTGATATAGATGCCATTACAGGTGAATTTGGTGAGATACAGTTAATAAATACAATTATGTCGTTCGGGCATGTGCACACCTGAGATCAAGCTGGAGTATCAGTTCAGTTTTGAAGATCCCATCTTGTCACACTTCAGTCCCTTGCACATCTTCACTCACACCAATTCTACCCACAGAAATATCAATGTGTGTTAAATCTCATGCAGACTCACCTGAAATTAGGCAGGTGATGCAGAGAATTGGTAAAAGAGGAAAAAGAATAACCTAACTTAGCTCCCAGGATCAGTACAACAGCCTCACTCTAGTCAGAGTTACCCTTTGCATGCCAGGAAAAATGAGGGGTTATAATTTTAACACTTGGACAAAAACCAGAGAGAAAGAATCCCAAAGAACTGCGCCTCTGAGGGAAAGGTGGGAGCATAACCGAGGCTGGAAAGCAGCCTGTGACTGGAGGTGGAGGCACAACTCA
Source organism: Motacilla alba alba (assembly GCF_015832195.1). Lineage (NCBI taxonomy): Eukaryota > Metazoa > Chordata > Aves > Passeriformes > Motacillidae > Motacilla > Motacilla alba. The sequence goes on along the minus strand of NC_052031.1, from coordinate 2,518,101 downwards.
GATGTCACCAGGTCCCTTTGGTGCCACGTGGTCAGAAAGGTAATATCACAACTCACTGGAAAACCTCATTTTTGTTACAGCATTAAAACACATCGGTGGCAGAGGCATCCCAGGGACTGTGTAATTTGAAAAAGACACATTCCAGCAATTACCTTGCGGGGTTTTTTTTTTTCCCCTCCTTTGAAATAAAAGCTGATCTTAATGGTTTCAATTATTTTTCATCCAGTTGTTGCCCTAGGATGATGCGGAGCTTTAAGTACAGGCAGGAAATAATTTCCAAGGGGACATTAAATATATGTTTATGGAGTAAAATATGTATAAATGCAGACCACAAGAAATGGACTGCGAAGCATTTTATGGAGCTAATTCCATCAGGGGAGGGAAGGAGCCCACAGGTTCACTCACACAGTTTATAAGGTCAGTGCAATCCCTCACTGGGAATTATTTCCTTCTAAATAACTCTTGCCTGACTATTTTTCCAAAACAAACCCTGCATCTTGCAGGTGGAAACTGATCCGAGGCTAAAAGCTTCCCTGGAAGCTGCTTCTGCTGCTTTCCCTCATCCAGAGACAAAACGTGGTCAGTCTCCTGAGCATGAAACCAGAATCCAGGAGCTCCGAAATTCTCGGTGCTGGAAGCTCCAAGTCTGCTGGGTGATTTTGGGAAAGGCTTTTCCAGCTCCAGCCTGCCTCCTTCTGCAATAGCTGGAAGGAAATGTTCCACATAACTCACCCCACCCTGTTGTAAGAAGTCAATCCAGGAAGACATTTGATGGTTTGAGAGTTTTCCAAAGGCAAGGCAGGATTTTTTAATTTTTAATTTTTTTTTTTTTAAACCTGGAAGACATCTCCTGGGACACAAAGATGACTTCTGAGCTGTTTCCTGAACCAATTATACTGTGTGAGCTTTCAGATGACTTCCCTGTGAGTTTTGAGGCTGCAGGCTCCTGGCCAAAAGGAACCCACAGGTCTGCCCGAGCTCCTGATGCCCCAGAGCACCTCATCCCACCAGTTCAGCCATCCTGGGGAAACTGGGACACATCTGCTGATGGAATTGGGATGAATCTGCTGATGGAATTGGGGTAAATCTGCTGATGGAATTGGAGTAAATCTGCTGATGAAATTGGGATGAATCTGCTGGTGAAATTGGGATGAATCTGCTGATGCAATTGGGTTGAATCTGCTGGTGGAATTGGGATGTGCCTGCACAGGCTGCAGGGCTGCAGCCACCTCTCACCTGTGCAGCAAACCCCCTGATTTCTTGCTGGAAATGAAGAGACCCCCATGCCTAGAGAGCTGCTGCTGCCAGACTGGCCAAAATTCACAGATTCTTGTGATAAAATTTCTGCTCTGTGAAGATGTCATGAGCAGAGTGAGCAGGGAGTCCTGGTCCAGTAAAGCCAAAGCTTCCCTGGAACTGCAATCCATGGTGATTTCAAACAACAGGCAGCTGTTTTGGGTACTCACCCCCCTAAAATCCATAATTCCCTTTACAACCCCAGTGAGGATGTGCAATGTGCTTAGCCAGGACAGGGAAATCTTGATGGGACACTTAACAGAGGTTCTCAGTTGTTCCCAAATTCCATAAGTCATTATCCTTATGAGAATTACAGGGGGATAAATCAGCCACACTCCCTGAGCAATCATTCCAGATCCTCAGAGACTGGAAGAGGCATAGCAAAAGGAGATGGCCTCGTGGTTAAACATGGGTTTGTACCCACAGGAAGGGCAATTCCTGCCACATCTTCCACTTCTGCAGATCAGATCACAGGGTTTGGGCACTTGGAGTGGGAATTGCTGGACAGCAGGAGGCCAAGCTGCACTTCCCAAAAGGATGGAATGGCAATTCTGCTTGGCATATGTCAAATCTACTGCAATGCACTGAATAGTGACAATTATTGTCTTTGTTCAGCCTTTCTGGGGTTGGTGAAAGCAGTACAGCTCTGAAATTGGAGGTTTACAAGCAGACAGAACAGGGAACTGGCTTAGCCAGGATGTTGCACAGATTTTGGACCACATGATGGAAGAGAAGCTACAGCCCCTGGAGTCTGTCTGGGATTTGGTGAATGCAAGAAAACAGGAAATAAAAGGGAAAAAAAAAGAAGAAGATCCCTTTGGACCTGGAAATGGTCTCTTCCTTTATTTTAGCCTGGTGAGAACCTGAGTTCCTGCCTTGTGCTGAACCTGTAAATAAAACAATCCTCTTCCAAGGGCAGGTGTAGTGAGAGAAGAAGAACTTTTGGGTGCGGTGTCCCCAGAGGAGGGAGGTTTGGAGGTTTGGAGGGGCTCTGGTGGTCCCACAAGGCTTTGAGTTCATTGCATCCCCCTGTGCCCACTTGTGGGTTCAGGTTTGTGTGGGCTCATACAAAAGAAATGGTTTGGAATCACATCCCAGAACTTCTTTGGATGCCCCACAGCAACATTTAGAGACCCCCCCCCCGCCTCCACCCAGAGGCTTTGCAATGTCCCCAAGGTGTTTGAACCCCCCCACAATGTCCCCAAGGTGTTTGAACTCTCTCAAAATGGGAGCAGGATGATAAAAAAATCCTCAGGCTTGGAAAGGGAAGGAATGATTCCTGGCCAGGTTCCATCCATCCAATTTTCTGTGCCATCAGCTGGGATGAGTGAATCTGCCCGAGTTTTCTGGGTGCCTTTTATAATGGATGGAGAGAAAGAGGAACCTCCCCTGAGCAATCCAGCCCAGCTGGGAGACAAGAATTGTGAATCCTGCTCTTTCCTGACCATAAAGCAGCTCTGACATAACCACCCAGCCCTCAGCAAGCTGCAGGCAGAGGCAAACAGTCCCAAATAACCCCCCAAAAAAAACACCAGCTCCCCAAAACAGAAATAAGGGTGGAGCAAAGTGGGAGCAACATGCTTCCCACAGACCTCAGACCAGCAAAGCCTGTGACCACAGAGAACTCATCCAACAGCTTGGCTGTGCTGGAGCAGAATTTAGAATTTGTGATGTGCCAGAGGGGTTGTGCTTGCCCAGGTCATGGTGTGGCAACACAACATGAAATGAATGACACTCACACACTGAGATGTCCAAGGCAAAAAAGGCGTTTTTATTTCCAGACCTCGGTATTTATAGAATTCTCAAGTGACCATGGATTGGAGGATGAAATTGCCACCTCTCCCACCACATTGGTCAAACCAACAGTCCATCAATTCTCTCTTCCTCCAGAAAGGAGTGCAAAACAATCATTGTTTGCATGAAAAGCCCGTGAGAAACTCCATCACAAAAGTGTAAACATCAGAAGGCTTAGAAGAACTTTAGAAGACCAGGGCAACATCATGGTTTTGCAGCAGTGGAGGGGTTGGAAGGTATTAAAGAGGATGCAAACCCTCACAGAGTGGAGTGGGCTGTGCCATGGCAGGAGCAGCATGCAGTTCCCTGAGCTACAAGGACAGACCACTGGATTGCAGAAGGATGGGAATACTGCTGCAGGTTTTCCTGGCAAAAGAGGCTCCACCTTTCCCTCCTTTCCAAAGATGGGGGAAAAAATCCTGAAAAGATTTCCTCTGCTCCATCAGAGGCTCCATCAGCACAAACGTACACACACCACCCTAGATACACAGCCCTGCCCCAGATTTGCTTTTCAGATTTGCCTATTGGCATTTCCCCTCCCTCCTTCCCTCCATCTCCTGGTCCTCACTTCCCCCACTCCACGGAGCCACTGGAGCAACTCGATCCTTTCTGTCCTTCACCACCACTGCAAGACCCTGGGCTGCCTTGAAAAATGATAATTGAGCAAAATTAGAAAAAGGGAAGGGAAAAAAAAAGAAGAGGGAGACAGAGAAAAAAAATAAAAATCCAGGGAAAATGAGCAGAGGGAAAAAAGAGAGATGGAGAAAAGAAGAATGCATGTCAGCTCCAAGCTGCCGCACACGGGTTGCCTTTGCTCAGCGCACATCAATGCCTCTTATCCTCCGAAGTTATTTCCCCTGGAGTGAACCTATCAAAGATTTTCAGCCTCTCTGGAGAGAGCAGTTCCAGATAACACTGGATTCCCTTGTCAATTTTTGCCTACCAGGCTCTGGCAGCATTTTCTACCTGACACTCTGATCTTGACACGCGCGGGCTGGAGCAGTGTCTGTGCCGGGTGTGCTGTGTGTGCATTGCTGGAGCTCTTTCCCCCTCTTCCTGAGCAGTGCAGATGCTTTCAGACTGCCGAGAGGAAGGGAAAACCCACTAACATTTGGCATCTGAATACACCCTACTCATCTGTAATTCCTGTAGCGTCTTGCCCTCCTTGTAATTACAGTAATTAATATAATTACACTAATAATAATGATTATTATTTAGGGTGTGCCAGATCTTTCCTGATACAGCTCCTTCCCTGGAAATCCTGGGCCTATATTTGTAAAAGAAGTCACTGCAAGATTTCCAAATAAATGCTCCTCACAGAAATCCCGCTGCTGTGACAGCTGGGAGTTCAGAAATACCCATCCCTCTCCTCTCTTGGCTGTGACAGCAGTGCTGCAAGGCCCAGCCGCTCCAGCAGCTTCCCAGCATCTCTGTGGTGGTTCAGACAGGTCTTTTGGTCACTTGTGGTTTATTTTTGGTTGGAGGAGAGAGGCTGGTGTCCCAGGATGGCTCTTGTGTGTCACCCATCCTTCCTCCTCTCTCTGAGGACACATTCCCCCAGTGGAACTCACTGGGATGGGGTTGTTTATTTGCTCTGTCCATGATCTGCCAGCTTTCTGGAGATCAGGCTGTGCCCTGGAAGCAGTGTTTCCCCCAAGGGCAATGTGAGACCCCACAGAAGGTCTCAGTGAGGTGGGAATGTGGGAAGAGGATCCTTGATTGCCTTGACTGAAATTTGATTACTGTTACCAACATTAAATCATTGAATCACAGGATGGCTTAGGTTGGAAGGGACCTTAAAGCCCGTCCAGTTCCAAGACCCTGCCATGGGCAAGGACACCTTCCACTAGACCAGGTTGCTGGAAATGATTGGGGAAATACTGGGGAAATGATAGACCTGAAACCAAGAGCTCTGTTGGAAACTCAGCTGCACAATGTAGCCCCTCAAGAGCAAATCCAGCCCCAGAGAGGACACTTTTGATTGCCAGCTTTGCTCCAGAACCCACCTGTTTCATTTTTATCTCCCCTTCAGCACGAGGGCCTGAGAACAAGGTAGGAGAAAGAAATTTTGTTGTGTTGCTCCAGCCCTGTGAATACACTTTGGAGTCCTGGGCTTCTGCCTGGTTCCTGCTGTTCCCCTCCTGGGTGTGGGGGTCCCAGTTGTTGGTTTTTCTGTGTTTGGATTGAAGGCACTTGAGACAATGATTCATGTTGGGACTCAAAGTGTTTGTTATTTCTTATCAGTGAAACAGTCTCACTACTGTGAGTTCTGCAGCCTTTCAGTAGAAGGCACAAAATGGCCAACAATCTCTTCTTACAAGTTCTTTTAAGACTAAATTATCCAATTAAGAACTGACACCTGGATTACTTCCCCTTTTAACCCAATAACTGATCCCACAGAGCCCACAATGGGGGCTTTTCTGCCCAATTACAAAATGCCACCCAAACCCATGAAGAAGAAAGAAAAATAAGCATGAAGAAGAGGCCCAGGATGACACCCTGTGCCCTCCATCTCGCTTCCGTACACAACATACTAATAAAAATCCCAAACCCTAAATTTCCCACCAAGTGATACACCTACACCACTCCCAATAATCTATTTCACACTTTTGTAAATTCTAGTCTATCCTAAAGTCTAAGAAAGTTTCTCCACGAATGAGGGTAAAAGTCAGTGCTCCCCTAAAAATCAAGACACCCCGAAACAAACAAAGAAATATTCCAAATACCCTAAGTTTCCACACCTGGGAGTTCCAACCTTTGTGAATTCCAGGAAGATCCAATAACAGTTTAAAGGCAGGATGTGAAATTGGATTACATGGGGCTCAGCCTCTGAGCAGAGGGAGGTAGCCGTCCTTAAAGGCCAGCAGCAATGTCTCCTTTTTCCCTGCCTGGGACCTTCAGTGAACCTTGAACAGCGAAGCACATGGTTATTCCATTTCACCTTGCAGCATTCCTGCTGTAATTGATTATATTTGCCAGCCTGCTTTTTTCTCTTTTTGAATGCCATGAATGGGAGGATGCAGCACACGTCAGTGTAAAGCACAGCCGCTGCCCTGCAACAATTGCTCCCTGCTATTCCTGTTTCCCGTTCACAATGGGAGAGATGCATCCAAATAGGACAGAAAAATATCACTTTGCCAGCCTGAAGTAGGTGTGCAGCATCTCATCCAGCCATCCATCATCTCCCTGCTCTCATCTGCCTCAAGTCAATGGGAGGGAGAGGGGAGAAGCAGGCGGCAATGACAGTATCATGGTAACGGGGACAGCGCTGCTGGGGGGAGCCGTGGGCTCAGGGAGGGCTCTGTGCCCTGGGGAAGCGTTAATCAGACACAAAAGGGCACGTGCCACACGAGAATAGCTCTGCTGTTATTATTATGATTATTATTTACTCCATGTGATGCTTTAGTGTCGCAATAGGACACGAAATAAAACAACGCGGATCCTGGAACTCCAAGGTAAGAAGAAGGGAAGTTTATTTCCTGACTCCAATATTTATAGGCTTTCAAAAGTGACAGTTGATTGGAAGATGAAATTGCCCACCTCTCCAATGACACTGGACAAACCAACAGTCCATCAAATTTCTCCTCCTCCAGAGAGGAATGTAAAACCAATAATTATTTACATAAAAGTGCGTGAGAAAGTTCATTACACGAATGTAAACATCAGAAGGCTTAGAAGAACTTAGAAAAACAGGGTGACACTTTAGGTCTTCAGCAGGGCACAGCCTCGGTGTGTGCCTTCCAAGCCCCAAGTATCAAGTGGAAAAGAGGAAGTTCTGCAGCCCCGTTCCCAGCTCTGCTCAGGGACTTTGGGGTCAGACAGCTTCTGGAGCAGGCAAGAGGTCACCCCTGGACATGGTGTGGAGCCAAGAGACCAGCTCCATGTGAAGCATCCTTGTGGCTGTGTTCGAGGGGTCCCAGGATGAGGGAAGAGATGAGAACCTTGACTCCATTTTTCAGAAGGCTGATTTATTATATTATTATATATATTATATTAAAAATGCTGTACTAAAAGAATAGAGAAAAGAATTCATCAGAAGGCTGGAAAGGAACAGAAAGGAACGAATAACAAAAACCCCTGACTCCAGAGAGTCGACACAGCTGGACCATGGTTGGTCATCAAGTAGAAACAATTCATGTGAGCCAATCCAAGATGCACCTGTTGGTAAACAACCTCCAGACCACATTCCAAAGCCATCAGATAGTTATTGTTTACATTTCCTTTCTGAGGCTTCCCAGCTAGAATAGGAGAAAAATCCTAGCAAAGGATTTTCATAAAAATTTCATGGTGACACATCCTTCCCTCCAGAGCCCTAGGGTCATTCCCGTGGGAATAATGGCATCCCTCATCCTGGCAATGCTCAGTGTGATGGTGTGAAGGGAAATGTGGGTGAAGTTAGAAGGTTAGAAGTTAAAATTGTATGAGGTTAGAAGTTAAAATCATCTCTGATAGCTCTAGCTTTGCAAAACCTGCAGTTTCCCCCCAGATCTTGTCTCACAGAATCATAGAATGGATTGGAAGGGACATTAAAGGTCACCCAGTTCCAGCTGCCCTGCCATGGGAAGGGACACCTTCCACGAGGCCAGGTTTCAGAGGGAAGCTGGGATGAATCCTGCTCTGCTCTGAAACCCATTCCTGGTGTCATCACAAGCTGCAGGGACAGCAAGGCACTCCTGCTGGCTCCTTCCATCCCAGGATGTGCTGGTGACGTCAGAGGGAAGAGGGTTGGCACGAGAGCTGCAGCTCAGACCTTCTGCACAAGGCACCACCTGATGTAAACTCGAATGAAAAAACCATCTGGGGCTTTGCTGCCATGGCAATCAGGCCTGAAAGGCACCATTCAGAGGGTTCTTGAACTCCTCTAGTCCTTTCCAATGCTCTGGTACCCAGGAAGAACCAAAGGGAATCTGCAGTAGGAATTATAAGGTGCAGAGTAATTCCCCAAGGAGTAGCATCTTCAGAGGCACTTCCAAAAAAACGCAAACAAATGAACAAACCAAACCAAACCAAGCCCCAAATAACAAACCTGGAGCTCTTTGGGGCTGCATCCTCTCTCTGCTCCCATCTCAGTCTCACAGGCCAGGCTGACCTCTTGTAAGAGATGGCAAAGACAAGGGATGAGGGGAGATATCAGAGCAAACACCCATCCCTCAGGGCCACGCTGCATGGCTGCTTCTCTGAGGCTTTGCAGGAGCTGCAGAGTGACAGCAAAATGCAGCAAAATGCAGATCCAGAGCTGCCAGAGTCATGATGATGGGGTGACAATGAGGGACACAGGAGGAGCTGTTAATGCAGGGGAGATGCTGGAGCAGCCTTGATCCATTTGCTGCCTGACACTGCACAAAGCTGTGCATTGAGAAATCCAGAGAGCGTCTGGGGAAGTTTGGCGGGGTGTGATTTGTGTTTGTTAATGTTTGTGACAGCAGAAGGGAGGAACCCTGCAGTATTCACCTGGGGGAAATCCTGCTGTGCTCCCCAGTGAGGCATTTCCAGGGGTGCCCCGATGCCTTGGACTGGCCACCTGGAACAGAGGCTGGATAGAGCTGAGTAAAGTGGGGATTTATTAAAGGCCTTCAAAGGATACACCCTGGGCAGTGCAAGAGCCTGGCAGAGGCTACACCCAATATTCACCACAGTCACAAGTTTTTTGGGCAGATACAAGTTTGGTTATTTGCCTATCAGGGGTGAATTGTCCAATTGCAGCTTCAGGTGATGGAGTCCCATTCCCCCAGTTTGCTCCTCCCAGTTCACTTTTGTTTGTACTTTTTGGGCCTGAGGCTGTGAGGCGTCCCTGGTTTTCAGGGCAGAGGGATTGTTCTGTGTGCCCAGACTGTGCAGAGAGCTCACAAACACTGTGTGGAGTTCAGAGCTACACACTGATGCAGTACAGGAGCTGGAAAATAGAAAAGCCAAAATTTAAGGCATCAGCCCAGTCTGGATCTGGCTGGCAGAGGTGCCTCCCCTCCTCTCCCTGCTCTGCTGTCACAGCAGCTCTTTCCAGGCACACATTTGGTGGATGGTCACACTCCGTGGTGCATGGACGGGCCCGAGCCCAAATCCACGCTCTGTGCTTTGGGGCCCAGCCCTGCCTCTGCTGTGAAGCCTCCATAAGAGGCGAGTGGAGAGGCTGCAAACACTGCCAGGGCACTGCAGCTTTATTCAGTCGCAGAGCAGGTGCGTTTTGGGATGTGGTTCTGCAGATTTCCCTCGTCCATGTGTGCCCAGAGTCTGCCTGCAAGGTTAACCCATCCCTGCAGGATCAGGAGTGGGAACACCAATCCTTCCCCTCTCTGCCAGCCAGCAGAGCTTCTGCTGCAGGGAATCTTTGTGCTGGAGGTGTGGCAGCTCAGGGGTGTCCCCAGAGCCACTGGAGTGTCTCAGGTGGGATCTGAAGGCACCAGGAGTCATGGATGGAGGGATGGATGGATGGATGGATGGATGGATGGATGGATGGATGGATGGAGGGATGGATGGATGGAGGGATGATGGATGGATGATGGATGATGGATGATGGATGGATGGATGATGGATGGATGGATGGATGGATGGAGGGATGGATGGAGGGATGATGGATGGATGATGGATGATGGATGGATGGATGATGGATGGATGGATGGATGGATGGATGGATGGATGGATGGATGGAGGGATGGATGGAGGGATGATGGATGGATGATGGATGATGGATGGATGGATGATGGATGGATGGATGGATGGATGGATGGATGGATGATGGATGGATGGATGGATGATGGAGGAATGGATGGATGCATGGATGGATGGAAGGATGGATGGATGGATGGATGGAGGGATGGATGGATGGATGGAGGGATGGATGGATGGATGGATGGATGGATGGATGGATGGATGGATGGATGGATGGATGGATGGAAGGTTGGATGATAGATGGATGGATGGAGGAATGGATGGATGGATGATGGATGGACGGAGGGATGGATGGATGGATGATGGATGGACGGATGAATGGATACTGATGTCACCCGGCACTACCCATCCCCTGAACCCCAGAATTACCCTAACAAGCTTCCATCCAGCAAGAGCCCCACTACAGATGCCTGGGAAAGGTCCCTCTATATTTAGAAAGCATTCAGAATTTGGTTTTTTACTCTCAGGAATTTGTCCAACAGCTTTTTGACCCTGTGCAAATCCCTGCTGTGAGGATGCAGCCAGCAGAAGCAGCCCCCACCTGGAGGATGTCCTGGTGTTTGTTTTCAGCTTGGTTTTTACAAAGTGCTGCCTGCCTGGCAGAGTGGATGCCCCCTGGTTATTCTATCTCTCAGTGGTATCTGTGGTTTTACAGACATCTCCAGGATGTCATTTCTGGCTCCGAGCCACAAACTGAGCAAGATTTGCAAGGAAACACAGAACTTCGCAGTGCCTGTGCTCCTGGCTTGCTGCAAATCACTCTTGCCTCCAACACAAATTTATTTTTCAGTCCTGCCCAAACTCCTTGACGTTGGATTCGCCTCCCCAAACTCTTTTTACCAGCCATACACAGATATTTGCTGTAAGGGAAGATAAATCCTTCTGCAGAGTGTCAAAGGACTTCAACCACCAGCTCCTGCAGGGGCGCTTTTACCTGAGCTGGCTGAATCCCACCTGTGGGGTTTGGGGAGGGAAATTCAGCCTCCTCCTTCCCACACATCTCCTACAAATACAGCTTTCCCCCCTCACAGCACTGTTCAGGAGCTCAATTCACTAATGGCCTCCAAGTGCTGGCAGGACGGATGGCACCACAGGAGCAGAAGTACTTCCATGGCTTTTTTAATAATAAAAAAAAATAAAAAGCCACCTGACAAATCCGTGGCTAGAAGGGCCCAAGGTGTCAAAAGAGATGGACAGTGAGAAGGGGATGGGATTCCAATTCATCTTCCAGCTGGAACTTGTTTCATTTTTATCTCCCCTTCAGCTCCAGGGCGTGAGAACAAGGTAGGAGAAAGAAATTTTGTTGTGGACTTACGAATGTCTCTGATAAAGAGCAAAAAAAAAAACCCTCCAGGGCACAACAGTGACCCTCCTGTGTCTTTGCTGGTTTCGTTATTTCTAAGGTAAAAATCAAGCAGCAACAGAAAAAAAAAACCAAAACCAACCAAAACCAAAAAACAGCTGGAAAAGACCTTTTCAGATTAGATTTTAGTGTCATAAATAAGTGGAGAGGTGAGCTAAAGCTGTTACTGTTATTTTTCGTAGAATCATAGAGTCATAGACTGGTTTGGCTTGGAGGGGACTTAAAAGCCCATCCAGTGCCACCCCCTGCCATGGGCAGGGACACTTTTACTGTCCCAGGTTGCTCCAAACCCCATCCAGGTAGCCCTGAACACTTTCAGGGGTGAGAAATTCACAATTTTTGAGTCCAGACAAGTCAGGAAGGTACAAACCTCTCTCCAACTTTCTGTTTGAAATAAACAGAGCTTTAAATTTCTCTTCAAAATAAACAGGATTTAAATAAGCGGAATATTTTCAACTTTCTGTTTAAAATAAGCTAACAAACACTAACCCTCAAGGGAACGCTGCATTTGACCTAAAGCCATAGAAAAAGCTTCCAAAATTAAATGACAAAACTAAGGTTGGGAGGGTTTAGTTTAAATAAAAGTGTGTGATATCACATAGTAAAAAAGTTAGAATTTAAAATTTTAAAATATAATACTATATATAAAACAAAATAAAAGGTTTAAAACAAAAACTAATCTTTCTTTACTTTCTTCTTCATAAGTTTAAGTAATATTATAAAACTAAATTTAAAAGTCCACATTACAAACCACAAGTAATTAGTTATTAAGTTAAAAATAAAAATAATTTAAGTATCATTCCTTGATTAAACAATTTATCCTTTAAAAAACTTTTAAAAAACTACAACTCCAATTTTTAGTTTATTAGCATAAAATACTATGCTAATAATATTGTATTGTGTATAAAACTCACAATTCATAAAATGATAACATAAATAAAAACTAATAAACATCTAAACCCAAACAAAAAAATACCATCTCACACATTTAATCCCAACCCTAACGAGAAAAAAAAAAAAAAAATTCAACAGGTGTGCTTGTCCACAGGTGAAAGGGGCTGTTGGAATGAGTGGCCTAGAGAGGTTAATTCTGATTTTACAGATACTCCTGGGTCAAAAGGCTCCCAGCCACTCCAAAGCTTCACGTGTGCCTCGTCCGTTCTGGGGTTTTTGTCCTGAGTGGATGTGACCAGGCCTAAATCAATAAATCACAGCTCCTTTTTGGGTGGGGGATGTTCAGTGGGCTCTGGGCACTTTAACTCTGCATTTTCTGGCTCTCGTGGCTTTAAATCATCATTTAATGTTGCTTTAAGACAGGGGTTTTTCTTATTTTTTCCCATTGTAACAGTCATTTTTATTATCTTTTATCCCAATGAATTAACTTGGGGAGGGGTTTGAGAGTGACATTAAAAATGTGGGGAAAACTGGAGAGATTGACTCAATTCCTATACAAAAAAACTCACATTTTGGGGTTACTTTAAGGGAGGGTGAACACACCATAAAACCACTTTGTTGAGGGTGAATGATGGAATGAGACCTTTGCAGGAACAAAAATCAGGTCCATAAAAACAGAGCAACAAACCCATCAAAGGAGCTTTCTTCATTTTGTTTCATGTGGAAGTATTTTTTTTTTTAAATATGTAAAAAATCTCAGCTCTGTGTTCTTAGTAAAGGGGATTTTTCCACCTTTCCGTCCTTCCTCTGAGCTTCACCTCTCCTCAAATCCTTCCTCCTTTGTTCTTGCTCTGAGCGATCTCCGTGGCTCTCCCTCTGCTCCCCTCTGCTCCCACATCGAGTGTTTGAACCCATTTCTCCAGTCCCTGAAGACTCCGGGGTTTTATTTAATGATCTTTGAGAGGAAAAATGAGTTTTTATGGATTTGCAGAGCACTGGGCAAATACGAAACTGTTATTATTCATTTCCCTGCCTTGTGAGCAGGGCCAGGGGGGTTACAACTATTGAATAATTGTACAGAACCACTGTTTTAGACATTTTTTATCCATATCCACCTTATCAGAGAGAGCCTAGGATTCAATGCCCTGCCCTTGGATGGGATTGTGGGCAAGGAATGTGCCAAAGATCACCTATGAAAGCTTCTTTTTTACTTGCTTGGACATCAAGGCTCCTCCTGACTTGTCCAGGAATAAAATGCTCCCAATTTACATCATCACAACAATTAATAGCAGAGATGGAAGGTTGCAGGGGGTTTAATAGATAAAATGGTTATAAAATTAAAAAAAACTTGAGTGACAAACTGGATCACAGGACCCTTTCCAGGCCTTGTATGCAGGATCAGGACAGGGATTCCACATCCACAAAACCTGTGGAAGACCAGCTCTTGTATTCCCACACACCTTGCAATAACATCTCTTGCTTCCAGTGGAAGTGCATCCCAAAAAATACAGTTTACTCAGCAGGGAAAACAAAAATAAAAATCATGGAAGGAAAGAACAGCATGGCAAGCAAACAGCAGGAATTGAGAGAAGATTTCATGGGTTGTCTAAGAGCACATCTGAATATATGGACTAATCCAGCAAGGAGCTGTAATCACCACCTGACACTTTTTGTTATTATTATTCTAATTATTAGTTAGATATTAATTAATTCCTTTCCTTCCTCACAGCCTGCTGGACACCAGAGGAACAACACTGTTGTTTCCAGCAGCTTTTGGACCAGGATGGTTTCACCTGTTGCATTTCAGAGCTGCAAGAAAGACCAGCAGGAGAAAGAAAAGAAAAATAAAAGGCAGAGATAGAGAGTTAGTAAAGTCTGAAAAAAAAGAAAATACTTATGCAAAATAAATGGGGACAAATGCTGAGCCCAGGGATGGTGTTTGCAAAAATTGGCAGCCATTGGCCAACGCTCACTTTCTGATTATTCCTCATTTGTGGAAGAAAATCAGGCATTATCTCCAGGGAGGCTTTCTGAGGTAAATAGATGAGCAGGCATGTCCAGCTGATTTTTGCCATCCCCAGTGTTTATGTTTCATATTTTTTCCTGGGCACACTTCAATCAGATTCCATCAAAACTCGTGGCCGGATCGGGGGGGTTGGGGTGGAAATGAAGATGAAATGCTGCTCCAGAGAATTTCCAGCTGTCCAAAACTTCATCTAGGAGAAGCTGAGCCATTTGTTGGGCACTTCCAGAGCCTCGGGGTGGTGGAAGTTTGGTGCAGATTTGGGATTTTTGGTTCTGTGATCTCACCAGCTCTCCCTAACCAGAACAATTTCTCAAATCCTCGGGGTGTGTAGGGCACCAGTATTTTCTTTTTTTCACTGCAGCCTTGAAACCAGGGGGTTGAATTTGAGCACTTTTCCGACTGGGCACATCCAGAGGGACTGGTGAAGCCACAGAGTCTGGATCAGCCCTTCTGCAGAGTCACCTGCCAGCTGTGTCCTCTATGTCACTCAAGAGATTTGTGCTAGGCTTGAATCATATCAAGGCAAAGCCCAGCTTAGGAAAACCTGACCTCTCAAAACAAGTTTTTCATGATAGATGTCATTTTTTATCATATTTTTCTTCGGGCCCTGAGTTACAGCAGGATTCCAGGTGAGGTAAAACATTTCAACAGGGCTTTGTTACTTGAAAAAAGGATAACTTGGGGTCTGATGGCATCCCCACAGTTATGCCCCACTCAGAATTTTTTTCAAAATAATCTGTTGTCACGGAATTTTGTTCATACGGGAGCTGGGTATGTTGGAGACACCAGGAATACACCACTTGCACATTCTCCTTGATCCATCCATCTTTGGACAAGGCTAGGTATCCTTTGCCTGATCAGGTGGAAGTGATTCTTTGGGAAATTCCAGGGTTTTTTTGCATGGTGCACAAGATGAGAGCTGGATGACGGATAAAGAAATCCATGAATTTCAAATCCATGAATCCATGGTGTCCTAGGAAGAAATAAGTTATTTTTCTCACTGCTGAGTCTGGTGGCACAGGGAAAAGGCAAGTCAAGGACTCATCCTGCCAAAGGAGAAGGATCTTAATCTGCTGAACATTTGCAGTCCCTGCACCATAGGAAAGATTTGGGACTTTTACAGCTCCTCCACAAGATGGGTTGGATTTCTCCTCACTCTATAAAAGGGGAAACACGATCCAAAGAGGGTGCCTTGGTGTGCTGCATGTTTTAACCTGAATTAGATGATTTTTTAGCTGTTTTATTGGATGCTGTTGATTCACACCTCTCAGGCCTTGGCTGCTCCTGCTCCCTGCCCTCAGCTGATGAGGAGCAGGGCTGTGCATCTCTCTCTGGCCGCTGCCACACGAAGCAGGTCCCCTCGGTCACACCCAGATGAGACTTGGCTCTGTCCTGCACGGCCCACAGGAAAAACTCAAAAGCGACATCTCCAGGAGATGTTTTGTCCCAGATGATGAACTTAGGCTGGAGTGAAACTCTGCTCTTGTGGAGAGAGACCCGAACTTTGTTCAGCCTGGATGTCCAGCCTTTAGAGGAATTACACTTGATGAGACTTGAATTACACTTATGCACCTCTTATTTTAATTTTCCTGTCTCACAAACAACTCCATTCCAAATAGAAGGAAAGGTTTGTTTATTTATTTATTCATTTATTCAGTGATAGAGACAATCTTTGTGTTCCCTATTCCTTGGGTTGCCAACCTTTTTACATCTAAAATTATTTATTTTGCTTTCTCCAGTCCAAACAGAAGGAAAGGGTGATTGATTTATTCATTTACCTAATTACTTTTTGATTTATTTTGTGATACAGGCAATGTTTATGCTCCAAATTCCTCGGGATTCAGCACTTTTATGTCCAAAAGCATTTCTTTGGCTGTCAAAGTGGGTGTTGTGACCAAACCAACCCTTCCAAGAAGAGGGACAACCACGACCAGCCTTTCCTGGTGAGATGAACACCCCCAGCAAGGCTTTTGCAGCTCCGTTTCCCAGCTCTTTCATTTCCACACTGTTCTTCCAAGAGGGAACTGGCTTGGCAAGGCCAGGGAAGAACTGTGCTTATCCAGACCATTGTATTTTTTTGGTGACACAGTTGAGTTGTGGACTTGGCTCTGTCCTGCACAGCCCACGGGAACCACAGCTCCCCAGGTATAAAAGCACGAAATAAAAAAGTAAAATACCAGGCTGGCAGTTTGCAGGGAGCTGGTGGGAGGCACTGATGTTGTCCTGCCAGGGTTTGTGGTTTCCCTGCTGGCCCCACGACGTCTCAGGATGTCTTGAACCAGTGGAAAGGATTTTGTGAGGAGCAGCAAATGCTGGGTGGATGTGGCTGAGGAGCCAAGCCATGACAGGTGAGCCCTGCAGGCTGTGAAGCCAGAGGGCTGCAGAAGGACCCCAGAACAGTTCAAGCCCTGAACTGTTTTCCTTTTCCACTCTGGAGTGGCAATGGTGAGATTAATGGCTGGATCGTGCCTGTGTTCTCCAAAGTTCCTTGCTGCAACGACTGATCCCTGAAGATTATCCCTACATCTTCTTCAAGCTCTTTGTGTTTAAACATTTCCTTTACAAAGGCAGCTTTCAAGCCTGCATTTGAGAAAAAAAATACTAAGCTGTTTTGACAGAGAAGAGAGACGTATCAGAAAGGGTTTCTCTCTGCAGCCTCAGACCTCCCCAGCTCCTATTTATGCTGCTTTTGAGCATAAGGAGAGTCTGCTTTTATCTGTCCAATGGATTTCTGTTGCTGTGATCATTTCTCCCCTGGGAAAGGTGTCTGTGGCTGTTTCCACCACCACAGAAACACAAAAGACCCCTCTCCTTTTTTTTTCTCCTCGCCAAGGAGGAGAATTTCCTGCTCTCTCACTTGAGGGTAGGGACTGACTGGGAAAGAGCATCTCATTGAGTTTCCCCAGATGAAACGCCACTTACCCTCCTCTTGCCAGTGCCCTGAACACCAATGCTCTCCAAACACTGTGTTTTCTTCTTCGTGGTGGATTGCAAAAAAAAAAAAAAAAAAAAAAATTTAAAAATTTAAGAAAAGAAGAAGAAGAAGAAGAAGAAAAAAGAAGCAGCAGCTTTGCTGATTTGTGGTTTAGAAGAATGTCCAACCCCCATGTCTCCAGCAGATATTAGAGATGGCCAAGATGTGCCCTGTGGATGATAAATCACCCTCCAACTTCGAACAGAGTTGGGTGGCACCTCACAGTGCAAGGAAAAAGAGGGTGGGGGAAGCCAGGAGAGCAGAGCCCAGGCCCCACCATGAGTGGAAAGCTCCATCCTCCATCTGTGGAGTGCTTTCCATCTGGGTGTAAGTGAATTATCCTGCTGGGGGCTGATAGCCCCACTCGGCAGCCTGCTTGCCTTTAATGGGTTGATAAAAGGATGGTGACAAGGAGATTAATAGAGATAAGACTCCAGGCTTCTTGCAGGAGAACCATTATCATTAACAGCATTAATTAGCCCATAATACACTGTACAATAACACCAGATCCATCCAGTCCAAAGGGAAGCAACCTGACAATTGTCAGTAATGTGATAGCTCAGCATTAGCATGCACTGATCATTGAATATCTTTATCATCCTAACCTGGCCTCTGGAAAAGGGAAGAATTCCCAAGGCTGCCTTGCAGGCAGCATCTCCAGCCAAGTCATTAAAAAGATACATGATTATGGAAGTGAGAGCTGCAAGGATGGCAGCAGGATCCAGAACCCTTTGCTATCAAGCCAGCCCATGCAGGATTAGTCCAGTTGTGCCCTCTGGAAACCTTTTTAAAGGCACATTCAGGTGGACTGAATTCCCTCTAAACCTGACAGCATTTCCCAGCAGAGACTGGCAGGCCTTTGGAGAGCCTCCTGGAGAGATCTGATGAAGAGAAGTGGAGAGATTAACCCATAGGAAGTCCCATGTAGAGGTAGAATTATTAGAACAAAATTAGAATTAGAATTAGAGTTAGAGTTGAATTGGAGTTAGAATTAGAATTATCCATTTCTCTACAGAGATATAGATAGAATTTGAGTATAGCCCCAGACTGAGGCCTTCCAACCTAAAATCAGCCTCATCATCCAGCAGCCTGGATGTGCAGAGATGATAAATTATATTAAAGCAGAATCATTGCCCTGTTCCCCTTGGGCCAAACCCCAAGGCTCATGCTAAGGGGAGAAATGAACTTTGGAATCAGTTTGGGTTTAAGGTGATCCGTTTTCTTCACAAGAAATGAATCACAGAATCACGGGTGAGCCCCTTGGATCAAAGCTGAACCAGGGACATGGCTCATGCTCAACAGACGTTTATCCCAGCTGAGAAGCTCTAATCAGGGAATCTCACAGCCATCCCTGTCCAGCCACTTGAGCATTTTATGGTGTACATGAATTCCAGTCTCTCCTAGGATCCAAACAGAACCTTTTTTTTTTTGCTGAAAATTAAACTCACTTCTTCCTATTTTTCTCCTAGAAAAACCAGAGTTGCTCTCATCACTTTTCAAGTATCTCCAGCCTCCTGGAAGACTATTATTGCATCTCCACTTAGCCTCTGTTTCCTTGGCTGAAGAAATACAATTCCTTCAGCCTGTTCTGCTGATTCCAAAAGCAATCAAACTGCAAGAGAGGTTTCCCTCTGAGCACAGAGCCCCTCTCAGCCAGGAGCTCTGAGATTTCTTCCATAAAGCTTTCCTGCAGGTTGCTGAGAGGAACATGGAATTTGAATCCAGCTGCTCCTGGGGTCTCAGCAGCCTGAGGAATGTGGGCTCTGGGAAGGGTTTTGGGAGGTGCTGGGGATTAGGCTGATACCCAAACTGAATTTTATTGCCTGACACTGGAGGTTATCACAGGACTCTGCATCAGCTGTGGCTTTGAGACAACCTTTCCAGGGAGCTCCCAGAGAAAGGCTGAGAGGTTTTTAAACTCAGAACCCCAGGGTTGATTTTAATAAGAACTCAAAAGCAACATCTCCAGGAGATGTTTTGTCCCAGATGATGAACTTAGGCTGGAATGAAACTCTTCTCTTGTGGAGAGAGACCCGAACTTTGTTCAGTTTGGATGTCCGACCTTTAGAGGAATTACACTTGATGAGACTTGAATTACACTTATGCACCTCTTATTTTAATTTTCCTGTCTCACAAACAACTCCATTCCAAATAGAAGGAAAGCTTTATCTATCTATCTATCTATCTATCTATCTATCTGTTTGTTTATTTATTTATTCAGTGATAAAGACAATCTTTGTGTTCCCTATTCCTTGGGTTGCCACCCTTTTTACATCTAAAATTATTTATTTTGCTTTCTCCAGTCCAAACAGAAGGAAAGGATGATTGATTTATTCATTTACCTAATTACTTTTTGATTTATTTTGTGATACAGGCAATGTTTATGCTCCAAATTCCTCGGGATTCAGCACTTTTATGTCCAAAAGCATTTCTTTGGCTGTCAAAGTGGGTGTTGTGACCAAACCAACCCTTCCAAGAAGAGGGACAACCACGACCAGCCTGTCCTGGTGAGATGAACACCCCCAGCAAGGCTTTTGCAGCTCCGTTTCCCAGCTCTTCCATTTCCATACTGTTCTTCCAAGAGGGAACTAGCTTGGCAAGGCCAGGGAAGAGCTGTGCTTATCCAGACCATTGTATTTTTTGGCGACACAGTTGAGTTTTCGCCTCGGAAGTGCTGGGTTAAAGGTTGGGTTCCACGATCTGAGGGGTTTTTCCCAACCTAAACAATTCTCTGATCTCACCTGTGCTCCAGAATCAGCTATGGAAGCATTTCTAGCTGTTCAAATCCTGAAAAAAAAAACCCCATTCTGCTTGGGAGGAAGGGAAGGGAAGAATGAAATCTTCCTTGGGGGGATGAAAACTGGGAAATGAAGCAGAGCAGACAGAAAGACTGACAGCCAGAGCCTGCTGGATCTATGACTATTGACTGCAAGCTTGGTTAAGGTGGCAGTTCCCAGTTACAGCATCACCCACCTAAAAGCAGAAAGGAAAAATCAATAATGAAATGGTAAATGCACCAAAAAAAAAAAAAAAAAAAGGAATAAAAGAAAAAAGAGCAGAGCAAGGCTGTGAAATAACAGGACTGCACTGATTAAGACAGACAGAAAGTGATGGTGCTGCAACAACTCTTGGCAGTGCTGGGAATGAAAGTCTACATTTCATTGTGGAAAAAACATAAAAGGAGATGAATTTGTTCCCGTGCTGCCTGCAGCTTTTGGTAGGCTGTAAAACAGTTTGCCTGCTTTCTCTGAAGGAATTGCTTTGAGCAAATATCCAAGTCAGGAGGGTTATTCTTTTTTTTCCCTTACAGAAGATACCTGGATACAGCACCTACTCCTCCAGTTCTGGATGGACCCACACCTCTCCCTGTATTTTATGAGGTCTAAAATGGCTGGAGGTCAGTGGTTTCCGAAGAAAACAAATTAGGCAATTGGTTCTTGCTGCTTGGTGCATATTCCCCCTTGCTTGAGGAGAAAATTGGCCCTGGAACTGTGTGAGGGAGCAGGGGTCAGGCAGGCACAGCACTGCTGTAAATAACAGGAAAAAATTACCCCTTTGCATGGTGCTGGGATCCCAGGGCTTATTTCCCTGGAGCTCCACATGTCCCATGTTATTTATGATCTCTAATGGCCCCATCCCAAATGGTGGCAGCTCCACAGATGGGCCTGGTTCCCCAAAGGGGACTGTCCCAGGAGCTGGGCAGCACCAGCCACCTCCTCCTCCTCCTCCTCCTCCTCCTCCTCCTCACTGTGTTATTGCTCAGGACACCCTGGAGGAGCACCTTGCTTTGGGGTCAGGCTCAGTTCTTGACTGTCCTGAAGAAATACTGGCTGTGCACAGGACTGAGATGATTCTGAAGGGCGAGGCAAAGCCATGTTTTGTGCAAAGAGTTTCCTTGCAAGGCAAGTTTTTAAGATTATGGTGTTCCTGAACTCAAGGTCAGCACCTTAAGTCCATGGATCTCCTCCCCTGTCCTTTGGGGGCTCTCAGCATTTTGGGGCCTGAGCTGAGCTGCCCCCTCATCACCCAAGGCTGAGCTTTAAAGGGTCATTACCCTTTTTGTAAGGCTTTGGAAGCCACTGGGAAAAAGATCCACTTGGTTTTTGTTTGGATTGAAACGGTTTTGATCAAAAATGGGAAAATGGGATCAAAATGGGATCAAAAATGGGATCAAAAATGGCAGCTTTTTCCACCTCCTGCCCCTTCCCTCGATCAGCACCTGCCCCAGGAGGAAGGAGGAGGATTTATGGAGAAATCCATGGATTTCCTCCCTTGACATCTCCAGGTCTGTGCATCTTGCTTACAGAAAAATTTCACAAAATCTCTTTTCCCGATGCAAAATCAGCTCAGGAAACCTCGGCCTCCCTCTGCAGCTCCTTTTTCCCACATCCAAAAATTGGCCCAGCACAGCTGCTTGTGGGACCACACCAAAACTCTCATCCCCGAAACATCTGGCCAAAAAAAAATACCTGCTGGGGGTTGTTTTGGTGGTGCTGTTTTGGATGAAGGGTTGTGCATTTAGGGGTTATTTTCAACCAGGTTTATTTAACAGATTTTCAAAATCATCCCCACTCAAAATACCAAGTTTGTGATGGCATAAAATCTGTCCTTCCCTCCCAAGGTGAAGGCAGCTGCTCTCCCTTATTTTTTTAGCACAGGCCAGCCCCTGCAGTCCCAGGTTCAGGTTGGATGTTTGAGAAAATTTCTTCCCTGAAAGGGTTTTCAAGCCCTGGCACAGGCTGCCCAGGGAAAAGGTGGAATCACCACCCCTTGAAAATGTTCCAAAAATGTGCAGATGTGGCACTTGGGGATGTGGTTTAGTGGTTGGGCTTGGCAGTGCTGGGTTAATGACTGGACTTAATGATCTTCGAGGTCTTTTGCAGACTTAATCATCCCATGGGTAGCCTGTAAAAGAGAGGAAAAATCTGTTTTACCAGGGGAATATTTCCTCGGCTGGTGTAAAAACTGTAGCAAAGCATTTCCAAAGGCCAGGATGGATGATGGCAGCCCAAGGATTTCCCACCAAGCTCCACAAATTCTGGATGAAATAAGCACAATTCATTGCAAGTCCTTAGCAAAACAAGCACACAGCTTGGTGCTTAAATTCCCCCACCATCTCAGCTATTTTTATGTACAGCCAGCCAGCTCTGTATTTATTTTCCCAGCATCATCCCCTGCTTGTTTTACAGGAGCAGGGCTTGACACACGGGGTGTCAGGCAAATAACTCGCCCAGTGCTTAAAAAAGAAACAAAAAACCAGGAAAAGAATAGAAAAAAAGTCAGGAATCACAGCCTGGCACCGTGCAAATAAACACATCTGTCCTCTGGAAAACTGTGGGTATGGGATGTGGGGGCAGGTGGGGGATTGGGAGCAGGGGGACAAGAAAAGGAGCTGAGTTCAATGAGTGTGTTTGAGTGGGAGCCTCTCAGAGGCTGGTTTGTGGGGGCTGCATCACACATCCACTTTCACCTCCCCTTAAAGCAGTCTGAGTTTGCTTTACTCACTACCAAGGCAACAAATTCCTGCAGGGAAGCAGGGTGAGCTCCCATGGAGTGGTTGTAAACAGCAGTGAGAGCAGCCACTTGTAGAGGTTCAATGGCCAAGCCCAGAGCAGCTCAAAAAATACAGAAAAAACCCCAACTTTTTTGGCATCTCAAAACATCTCCCTACAGAACCCTGGGATGGACTTCATGAATACCTGTCACTGTCACATTTTCTGGAAAAATCCCTTCATCAGGATTTCTTCTCCTGGGAAGCTGAGAAGCCTCAGAGAAAAAGGAAAACAATATTATCTATTTTGCTTCTCCAGTGTTTTGCTGCTTTGGAATGTGGTTAAAGCTTGTTTATCAAACATGTAGATTGTTTTGACTTAATGACCAATCACAGTCAGGCTGTGTGGGACTCTGAGGAAAGAGTGATGAGTTTTTAATTATTATCTTGTTAAGCCTTCTGTAAGTATCCTTTCTCTATTCTTTAGTATAGCATAATATAATATAATATAATATAATATAATATAATATAATATAATATAATATAATATAATATAATATAATATAATATAATATAATATAATATAATATAATATAATATAATATAATATAATATAATATAATATAATATAATGTAACATAACATGATATAATATGATATAATGCAATAAGATGTAATATGATATAATATAATATAATATAATATAATATAATATAATATAATATAATATAATATAATATGATGTAATATGATATAGTATAATATGATATAATGCAATATGATGTAATATAATATAATATAATATAATATAATATAATATAATATAATATAATATAAAATTATCCTTCTAAGAACATAGAGTCAAATTCATCTTTTCTTTCCTCCCTATGATGTGGGACCCCGAAAATACCACAAATGCCCAGTGCAGGGTGCCCCTGTGAGGGACAGGGAGTGTCAGATGCGCTGCTCAGAGCCTGAGGGATGCTCAGACACACTCAGTGACCTGTGCTGATGGTGCTGGCAGTTTTCCTTCTCACATCTGACCCCAAACTCCTCTCCCTCAGCTCTGAAAACTGAGCAGGGAGAGGTGGTTTGGAAGGAGCTGGGAGCAGAGCGAGCTGTGCAGGGCTTCCTGTTAATGGTGATGATCTGACCTATGGGCACTGCAGGTGTCCCAGCCTGGGCTTGACCCTCAGCAGCCCAATCTGGGGCAGGGATACGTCCTGGGGAGCCAAACCTCAGCCCTGTGACACGACAAGGAGAGGGGCAGTTTGCCTGTCACCTCTCCCAGCAGGACTCCCTCTGTCAGGGAGAGAAGGGCTGGAGCTCAGCTGGTGGAGCCTCGGCTTAGTTACAGCATCACCGGTGACCCCGTGGCCTTTGTGACAAAGCGTGCTCAGCCCTGGGGCTGGAGAGGTTGGACACCTCTGGCTGATTTATCCAGAGGCACCAACACAACCCAGCAAGGTGCCAGCCCCGGGAAGTTTGTGGAAGATGGATAACACAGCGCAGATATTAATGGGCCAGAGGGGAAGGCAGCGGGGAATGTGAGGAGAATCCGGACCTGACTCTTGCCTTCCAAATACAATTGTGCCTTGTCTGCTGGGTGGAGGGATTGGAACCTGCAGCTTCCAGTGCTGGGAGCACAAATCTCCAGGGGCTGTGGGGACGTGTTGGGTTTTTATTGCTGGGACTCTTGCTGGGCCCTCCCAGGGGGCTCCCCTGTCC
This sequence comes from Motacilla alba alba, assembly GCF_015832195.1. Classification (NCBI taxonomy): domain Eukaryota; kingdom Metazoa; phylum Chordata; class Aves; order Passeriformes; family Motacillidae; genus Motacilla; species Motacilla alba. The sequence goes on along the minus strand of NC_052031.1, from coordinate 2,493,869 downwards.
AGGGAGACCCTCCTGGAGTGGTCTTGTGTCAGGAAAGAGAAACACACTGGATTTTTTCAGTCTTCAGGTTCTTGTTTATTGTTATCTTATCTAGAGTTTTGCACGCTGTCCACACCAGGCTCAGCACGCTGGAAAAGCACCACAAAAATGGCCAACAATCTCTTGTTACAAGGTCTTTTAAAGCTAAAGTATCCAGTTAAGAGCTGACACCTAGATTATTTCCCCTTTTAACCTAATAACTGACCCCCAAAAGCCCACAATGCGGACTTTTACACCCAATTACAAAATGCCACCCAAACCCAAGAAGAAGAAGGAAGAAGCAGCATGAAGAAGAAACCCAGGATGACACCCTGTGCCTTCCATCTTGCTCCCATCCACAACACACTAAAAATCCCAAAACCTCAATTTCTCACCAAGTGATACACCTACACTACTCTCTACAATCTATTTCACACTTTTGTGGATTCCAGTCTACCTTGAAGTTTAGGAAACTTTATCCATGAATGAGGGTCAGAGTCAGTGCTGCCCTGGGGGTCAGGGCACCCCAGAGCAGACAGAGAAATATTTCCGGTGCCCTGGGTTTCCACATGGAAGAGTGGGGGCATGGCTGCACTGCCGAGCCACCAACAGAGAGGCTCACAGCTGAATCTCCAGCCAGACATTCCCAGTGAGCAGCAGGAACAGAGGAGAGCTTCTCCACGCCCACCCTCATTGTCTGCCCTCGGGCAAGCCCGAGAACAGCCATTTCCCCACACAGCACGTTCCTCCCCACAGCTGGGTGGGTTTGGGGTCCCCGTTGGCACAGCCCCTCATTTGTTCAATCCATGGGCGCTAAGGGTGGCTTCCTGTCCCACCAAAATCCAAACTGATCCCCTGGTCCTTCCTCAAGACAAACAATCACAGGTAATGCAACACATCCTAAAATACAGATGGGGAAGAGATCAGGCAGGCTGAGCTTTGGAACATGGCCCTGTGAGGATTGGGATTGTTCAGCCTGGAGGAGGCTCCAGGGAGAGTTTATTGGGACATTTAATGCCTGCAGGGGCTCCAGGGTCGCTGCAGAGGGACTGGGGACAAGGCCTGCAGGGACAGCACACAGGGAATGGCTGCCAGTGCCAGAGGGCAGCCATGGATGGGATCTTGGCAATGAGGAATTCCTGGCTGGGCTGGAATTGCCAGAGCAGCTGGGGCTGCCCCTGCATCCCTGCAGTGTCCAAGCCCTTTAATGATTGCAATGTGAAGTCTCCAACCAAGTGGAGGAGAGGTGGGAATTTATCACTCTGCTACCCAGGACAATAAAATTCACAGAACTCACAGAATTCACAGAATGACTGGGTTGGAAGAGACCTTCAAGATCATCGAGTCCAGCCCAGCCCCAACACCTCAAATGCATCCCAATTTCTGGCTTCCACCTTTTCTTGACAAGACTTCTCCAATTATCAAAAGCAACCCAAGATTTTTGGGGGCTTCTTTTTCACGGGGCAAATTTCCTGCCCCTCAAAGAGGATGGAGCTCCAGGAAGCCCAAGCCTCACCCTCTGAATGGCAAATCCCCCTGGAGGGTTTCCCACAGGCCACCTAAATATTAATCCTCCAAATTCCCTCAGAAATTGATTCCCAGTCGCTGTGCTCCAGTCTGCACCTGATTTTTCCACGTGTCCCATCATCTCTAGTGCCTGACTCTTTTCAAGGTTCGTCCCACTGTGTTTCAGCTGAGGGTTTGAAGCAGATTGAGGACAAATGGGGGGTTGGAGTGCTCCTCCCACCCCATTTCCTGCTGGCAATGCGATTTATCTTTCCCCAGACACACAATATTATGTGATTTTGATGTTCAGATGAACAATGATAATCAAGAAGACAAGGAGGAAAAGATCCATTTAATTTTTCTCTGCTCATGTGATACGTTTTATGCTCCTGCCTCCCTCCCCCTGTTTACTCTAAGCTTTCACTGATTCCAGGATCTGTTACTGGATATTCCTTGGAAACAACTCATCTCTGTTTACTGTCTCTGCAGGAGGTACTATTGCCTCTCACAGCTTAAATTCATGATTTTCTTTCCCTGTTTTTTTGTGTTTTTCCATCTCCAACCTTTCTTCTTGCCTCCATTCCCACAGCACATGGATATTCCAGCTTCTTTGGAGACAAACCTTGGTGTGCCAGGATATTAAAGGTGTGCAAGACAAGGGCTCATGGTCAGGGGCTGCTCTGGGTGCCCTGTTTTGGTACCTCAGTGATGGAACCTCACCAGCCAAGGGCTACTCGGGGACTCCTCTCCATGATAAACCACGGGGTGAAGGGGACAAAACCCCAAATTTAACCATTTGTAGACCAAATCACCTGAATATGAGGCAGGACTTGTCTCCAGGACAGTGGTGATTGATTTTGGTAAGACCAGGATGGTCTTCTAGCAGCGAGGGAATGGACAGACCTCACAATGACTTCATCCACGACTTTGGACATCAGGAGGAATTTCCTCGTGGAAAGGGTGGCCAGGCACTGGCAGGGAATGCTCAGGGAGGTTTGGTGTCCCCATCCACCCCTGGAGGTGTCCAAGGAAGGCCTGGAGGTGGCACTCAGTACTCTGGGCTGGGGACAAGGTGGGGACTGCCCACAGCTTGGACTCCATGGCTTTGGAGATCTTTTCCCACCTCAGTGATCCTGTGACCTTAATTTCCATGGGCACCAATGTACCTCTACCGTTCTTCCTGAGGGAGGGACACAGTGCCAGGAGATGAGGCTGGGAGATCCAATGGCTCGATGGCTAACTTTGAGGTGACAGAGAAGCTGTAGCCCTCAGCTTGGTCACCGATCATACAGGAACATTTTCAAAAGAGGCACATTCCAATTTTTTTTTTTGTTTGTTTTCAGGAAGTACTCATCTGGCAGTGCTGGTTTCCTGGGCTCAGTTCTTGGGTCTGGATTCTTGTCCTGAGGTCAGTTCTAGGGTCTGGATTTTTGTCCTGGCATCACTTCTAGGATCTGGATTTTTGTCCTGGCATCAGTTCTAGGATCTGGATTTTTGTCTTGGGGTCAGTTCTAGGGTCTGGATTTTTGTCCTGGCATCAGTTCTAGGATCCAGATTCTTGTCCTGGTGTCAGTTCTAGGATCTGGATTTTTGTCTTGGGGTCAGTTCTAGGATCTGGACTCTTATTTGGCTCAGTTCTAGGGTCTGGATTCTTGTCCTGGGCTCAGTTCTAGGATCTGGACTCTTGTCCTGGGCTCAGTTCTGGGGTCTGGATTCTTGTCCTGGGCTCGGTTCTAGGGTCTGGATTCTTGTCCAAGATCATCAGGGTGGGCACCAGCCTCGTCTCTTCCTCCAGCACCCAGATGTGCCAGAAGGAGCTCAGCCATTTCCAGCAGGAATGACCATGTGAGGGGTGACCCTTCAGTCTGAGGGTGCTGGATGAGGCTGGCAGGAGCAGATTCAGTTTCTGGTCTTTGACCACCACCTCCCAAAAACTCACTTCCTCTCAAACCTGGCATCAGTTCTAGGATCCAGATTCTTGTCCTGGTGTCAATTCTAGGATCTGGATTTTTGTCTTGGGGTCACTTCTAGGATCTGGACTCTCTTATTTGGCTCAGTTCTAGGGTCTGGATTTTTGTCCTGGGGTCAGTTCTAGGGTCTGGATTTTTGTATTGAGGCCAGGTCTAGGGTCTGGATTCTTGTGCTGGGCTCAGTTCTAGGGTCTGGACTCTTGTTCTGGGATTGGTTCTAGGGTCTGGATTCTTGTCCAAGATCATCAATCAGGGTGGGCACCAGCCTCGTCTCTTCCTCCAGCACCCAGCTATGCCAGAAGGAGCTCAGCCATTTCCAGCAGGAATGACCATGTGAGGGGTGACCCTTCAGTCTGAGGGTGCTGGATGAGGCTGGCAGGAGCAGATTCAGTTTCTGGTGTTTGTCACCACCTCAGTGCCCCTGCTGTCCCTGTCTAGAGAGACTCCCTGCAGGGTGGCTGGAGGGGGCACAGCTGAGCCAGCTCACTGCAGGGTGCAAGGGACAGAGAGCAGAGGGGACAGAAATGGG